>NW_026946359.1:6239163-7486996 GCF_035222275.1 Podospora bellae-mahoneyi | reverse complement strand
GCTAGACTGTCAAAGCGAATAGCATCAAAATATATTAAGCAATCATCACAACTAGCGCGTACATATGTCTTTACCATAGAACATATTTTGGCTTTAGCTGCGAGATAAAAAGCCCGACGTTGTATTGTTTTGGGGTGCAACCACAGGCCCAGAGGGCATGAGTAAGGAAGTGGGGTTCTCTGGGGATCGGGGGTTCAGGGTCATGTATATAAACGGTCTGCTTCGGACATTCTATTTTAGACAGAGCATCGACTTTATTTTCTTCGTATTTTGTGCCTTGCATGCGTGCAGGCAGTTCTGGCCTCTGATCAGGCCAATCCGGTGCTTACTGTGTGGTCTGCGAGCCCACAGAGTCTTTGTTGTCCTACGTGAAGTGCGGCCTGCAGGCGAGCCACTGCCACCTGGGTGTGTTCATTCAGAGCCCTGTTGAGGGTATTTTTTGTGGTGTTGTGGTTGTTTGTGTGTTTTCTCACCATTTCAGTATATCGGACTTGCATCATCTAAATGTATTGGTGTCGTGTGATGGGAGCTTCCTTATGCAAGGCAAATGCCGGTAGCCCAAACCGCCTTAATGGGTATAAACACTTCCTTCGTCCATCCCTCAGGCCACCAGATCAGAGACACAGCTTCTGCATCACAACTTTTGTTCACAGCTATCATGATGCATTTCTCCTCTTCCTCACTGGCCTCGCCGCAACCCTAGCGGCAGCCGTGCCCCCAGATGAACAACTCTTCGGCAGATCAGTAGACCTGGGCTCCAAACTTCACGGAAAGACCGTCGTGTCCTGCAACCGCCAGAGGCGACCCCGAAAGCAACGGCTTCCACAGCGGGTATTTTTACTCGTACTGGTCTGACGGCCGCGGCAGCGTCGACTACCGCAACTAAGTCAACAGGACTTACACGGCCACCTGGACAAACGTCCGCAACTGGGTCGGCGGAAAAGGTTGGAACCCCGGCGGTCCCAAGGTTGTCCAATACAACGGGACGTGGTCCGGCAGGAACGTCAACTCGTACCTCGCGCTATACGGATGGACCAAGAATAGCCTAATCGAGTACTACATCGCCGAAAGCTTCGGCTCGTATAACCCCAGCAGCGGGACTTCGCGCCTCGGCACCGTCAGCAGCGACGGCAGTGATTACGACATCTACCGCACGCAGAGAGTGAACCAGCCTTCGATCGTTGGGCGTGCCACCTTCTATCAGTTCTGGTCGGTTCGCAGGAATCATCGCGTAGGAGGTACCATCACTGTAGCCAATCACTTTACTGCTTGGGAGAAAAGTAACCTCAAGTTGGGCACTCACGATTACATAATCTTGGCTACCGAAGGTTATGGAAACAGTAGTTCTTCTGCAATCACGGTAAAGGAGGTTAGTATAGAGGGGGTTCCCCTGTCCCAATAAGCCTAACTCGAGGAGAGACAATAACTAAATTATAGAAAGGATATCAGAAGGGAAAAGCAAATTACGTAAAAGGAAATCAACCTCATGTAACTAGCCCCGAGATAGTACATACAAGAAAAATGTCGCAGTCAAGCTTTCTGTGATAAAAATTGCTGGACATTTCGTGTCAAAATGCAAATTTTACAATAGCAACGCGACTTCCATAAACGCACCCCAATTGGGTACCGTATGGTGCGAGAGGATTTGCAGTGAAGCAGGACAAGAGTGACTGCCTAGGTACCTATAATACCTACCTTGCCACTCTTGCTGGTAGCGCAGCAGGAGCGTAGAACAAGAAGGCACGTCTTCTCTCACACCCGGACCCCAAACTCAATCCGCCGCACTTCCCAGGCCCTCTCAAGGTAACCTGCCCTCCATCTGCGGCTCTAGGAAAGTTCGAACAGAAACGATATCTAAAGAGACAAGGAATTATAAAAGGACCACAGTTTACATCTACAGGCCTTCCAGCTTGATGAGATTTTCCACACTAGCGTATCCAGATGGTGCGCCTCGAGCCTCCTTAAAAGCCGGTACTCGTCCCCAGCATAATACAAAACAAACGGACCCGGAGCCGACAATATCCCATAGTTTATCGCGACCTTCCTACTAACGAAATATATCTTATCGGCTAGGAACAAACCACCCAATCTTTCCCCTTTCGAGGCACTCCAATATAAAACCCTTAAACTTCTAGCCTTCCAGTATCAACAGTTCGAAGGAAAATCAGGGCAGACTAATCATTATTATCCCAGGAATTGTCCTCGGTAAAGGCAGACGCAGGCCTTTATGATCCAGTCTGGGACCCAAGAAGGAAGTAAAGAAGACAGTTTACCTCTCACCCTACATACATCCGACAGAATATCTAACGTCCTGTCTTGCAAAACGACCCGAGTTACAATATCCACCAAAAGCTTTTCCATAGTATTTTCAGGAGAGTAATCCGGCAGTATACCGTAATCCTCACGGACAAGACCAAGAAAAGCATAGATCCTGTCGCGGCCATCGCTACTCTGCAGATGCCGAGACTGAGACAACAGATCCATCAAGTCGAACGGCCCAACCCGGTCAAATCGCAGTTTACTGATCACGAAAAAAGTTAATAATATTATTTATATCAGCCACTTAGCTTATCGCTCCGTTATAGCAGGTCCAAAGTAAGGAAAGTAGCTATATTTCTGCAGGGTAGGGAGCACCTCGGACAGTCGTTTCCACAGGATAGAGGATCGGCTATACAGGAGATAAATATTGGAAGATAAGATGAACTCTTGGTAGACCCAGGTCCGAGTCCACCAAGGACTACTAAAAACGTCGTATAAAGTAAACCAGTCGTTAAGGAATTACTGGTTAGCCAGGTTAGTAGAAATATAAATAGTATATATCTAAGGATTATACTAATAAAATTGATATAAAATTTGATAAGCCTTTACGAAATAACCGGATTTTCTATTAAAGTCACAATTTCTCCAAATGCACGAGAGATCACCTCCGCCAGTCGTCTTGTACAATGTGCATCCAGATCCAAGGATTGATCGACAGAGCGGAGAAGGCTTACGGAATACTATTGCCGAAGGAAGTCGAGCTGCGCATGGCACACACAACCGCGGGTCTCGCGGCGGTTATCGCCCTCCTGCATGGGCAGACCGGACCTAAGGCGGCGATCTGAAGAAGATAGCCTGCTGGAAGGAGCCCAGAATGATTCAGAGACTTTATACAGTCTAAAAATTTGGCTCTCGCTATATGTGTATCCTTACACCGCCACCACCATCCATTACGTAACCCTTGCCGCAGACTTTAGTATGATTGTATTGTTTCCCTTGAGCCTTACATCACCTACGAAGTTCTTTGGTACAGGAACGTCTGCCGCAGCGCATGTGGTCGCGCTTCCGCGGCCTGTTGATCTAACTACGACTTTCTCTATCCTCAAACGTTGGATACAACGTTGCGACGGCAACCATACATCATGCAGAGATGTCACAGATAACGCCTCCGACATGCCTAGACGCCTTCTCTCCGTCTTAAGTGCAGATATCTTTTCCCGATATACGGATTATGCCGGTCTCGACCTGCAGGCGCAAAAGCGATACAATGCATTCAGCTACTGTTGGGGTGGCCCGGCCGAAGCTAGTACCTAAAAAGAAATCAATAGTCATAACCACCACCGATAACGAAAGTCGAATTTCTTTACAATTACTCCCAAAGACAATCTAAAACGTAGTCTCGGTTCTAAAAGAGCTTAGAGTTTAGTTCCTATAGGTCAACGCACTTTATATTATCCAGGACAACGATAGCGATAGAAACCATTAGATCGCTCGAATGGGGGCGATTTACGCGAATGCATATCTAACGCTATCGGCTTCTAACGCTAGTTACTGTGCTGAGGGCTTCCTCGAACGTCTGTTTACCGAATATCGCGAGTCTGACTTCTTCGAGGTGCCTTTGCTTTTCCAGGGGAAAGTGAGTTGATACTTGTCAAAGCACGCCGGGCAGGGTTTCAGAGCTTCTGGTCGAAAGAAATCGACAACTCTCCTTCTGGTTCCAAGACCGGGAGCCCTGCATACAAGAGGCTGGACATTCAAGAGACAGTTCTATCTCCACGATTGCTCATATACACATGTCTGCAACCGTACTGGGTCTGACGTGAAGCATTTTGGTCATGCGGGGATCCTGGTCCAATGCATTATCTTGAAGGCGTCTACCTAGAAGAAATGCTTGAGTTGCGGGAGATGTCTGATCGGCAGAAGCAATACATACAAAGACTTTCTCCTGGTGATCCGAATTCATCAGCAAAGATTTGGCGTTGGGGAACCATTATCCAGTGGTTTTCATCACGCCGGTTGACATTGGTGGAGGATAAACCTCTGGCCATTCACGCCGTTAGAGAGAAATTCACTCGCCATGACTCTAGCCTGCAAGACTACGCACTGGGCCTATTCCGTTCCACAGCTCACATGGATCTTCTCTGGCACACTAAATACGGAGCTGATCCACGGTCTGAGAAACTGGCTGAGCTTCCGAGCTGGACCTGGATGGCTTTTGATGGTGGTGTGACATGCCCCTTCAAGTACGGAGGCCCACAGGAGGCAGGTATGATCAAGACGCACGATCGCTTCGAAATTCAAGCTTGGCCGGAGTGTGCCCAGTTCGGTCGACCGCTTCCAAACTGTTCATCTCTGAAGCTGGAGGGCCTCACCAAAGAGGTCGCTATTCCCCACCGGTTCTGGAAAAGCGGGTATGCGTCTGCCCAGGACATGCCCTGCTACACACTTCGCGTGCTTGGGTTACGCGACGAAGAGTGGGAGGATGACGAAGATAGGATTGGGCATATCACTTTCGATCAGTACCGAATGCCGAGCTCCAATGACGACTTTGAGAATAATCCGCCAACTCGGTATAAGAACCTTCAGGTACTCCTTATTACGCTGCAGAAAGAGCAAGCGGACAATACATCGGGTCTGTCCGAGATGGGAAGGGTTTTGAAGCAGCGTACGGACTTATAATTGCGCCAGCATTAACAGTTGGAGGAAGATACTGAAGGATAAGCTTCTACAAAGGAGGAAGCAAACAGCGTTTCCTATTTTCAAGATGGGGTAACAAGGGAGTATGTTTTCGAATGAGTACTCACCACCGGCATCAACCCACCCCTTCTACCTAGTTCGCAAGCTGCGGCTGAGTAAAGAAACTCCTAAATCTCCCCCGGAACCCAAGACCTAGCACCGCTCTCGGGACCATTATCAACCGCCCCCGGCCAATGGCCCCCATGAAAAGGAATCCACGTCACCGGATACCCACTCTTGCACCCGTTATAGTTAGTCTTGATATGTATCCCGCTCCCCCTCCCCGGCGTTGGGGCTGTAGTTGTTGGGGATGCGGACGATGAATTGTCTTTGGCGACCGTTGACGGTTATGCTGCGGACGCCGGAGGAGAAAGGGGTTTACCGCAGCCAGGGGAGGGTTGGAGATTTGACGGGCTTGGACGAGATTCATATTGGCTGAGGTTTGTGGGGTGGTGCATGGGAGGGCATGGACCAGAGTGGTTGAAATGGCGAGGAGGCGGAGAGGATGGAGGAAAGGGCTACCATGATGGGAGGGCCCTGTGTGGTCAGGGCTGGATGTGGAAGTGAGGTTGGAGGATGGGCAGTGTCAGTGGTGTAAGAACAACGATGTGGTGATTTATATAGGTAGATGGATGATCATGAGCCCAAGGCCACGTTGATGGGTGTCTATATCATCATAAGAATGCTATGCCAGGATTGGCGCAGAAGCAAAACATTTCACATTTGATATATTCATCACAGAATCGGCAGAGATTTGTTTTGTTTGGTAAGTTGATGAAGCTCATTCCCGGATGGTACCTAGTCAACATCAAATTCCCGGACAGCCTCCATCCGTGACCGTGGTGGTGGAGTTTAACCAGAAGACGGGACGTACCTGATTGGCGCGCTTTGTACCGCTGCGTCGTTTCAGGTTCAGTTGAAGCGACTACGACGTCGCTAATATGAACTGCCGACCGTTGGAGCCTCTCATCTTTGGGGCCGATGGGGTCTTGATGTTGAGTTTATGTCAAGTGAGTGTGTTGGGTCAGAAGCCATTTGGAGGACAATTGTTGACAGTACAAGAGTCGCGCTTTGTTGCTCAAGGACTAGAAAAGATATTATCTATCAGAGTCAGTAAGATATCGCTAGTCTTCACGATAATCAGTTGAACCAGATTGAAATCGGACCCCTAAGCCAAGCAGCTTCAAAGAGGTTGTAAGTCTCTTGTCGAAATTCCAGGTCATTTGTTGCGCAATAGCTATCCCTGGAATAAGGAACAATCGAGGTAGACTTGAAGAAACAAAATTGTTCCGTTCCGGACCACTTCCACTCCAGGTTTCCAAATAGGTCAACTCTGTAAGCGCGGCTTGAGATTGACATATGTGCCTTAGCTTGTCCATACCTAAGAATGCTACGTGCACAGTACCAGTTGTTGCCCCTGGTTAGCTACCAGATCTAGAAGAAGCCCACTCTTGGGTCAACCGAGTACGCGAACAGCCATCACAAGCGCTTCAAATGGAAATCTACGGCAGTTGGGGCTTAGATGTAAAAGTGAAAAGCATAAAAAGGGCTACTCTCGGTCTTGTCTGTTCCAATCTTCTTCAGCTCATCCTCAACCTCTATCACTATTACCCCTGAGAGCGCTGGTCACAATGCACTTCCCTACCATTACCGTGGCTGCCTTCGCGGTTGCTCCTCAGCTGGCATCCGCGCACTTTCTTTCCCCACCTGATGCTCAACGGTGTGCGCACTGGCGCCTTTGAGTATGTCCGTGAACACGACTTCGGCTTTATGCCGCACAACAACGACTGGATCAACTCACCCGACTTCCGCTGCAACGAGGGTTCCTGGAGACACCGCCGCGAGCCCAAGACGGCACAGGTCACTGCTGGTCGAGACACTGTTGGGTTCAACCTGCACCTTGACTTTGGCATCTACCACCCAGGACCGGTTACTGTAAGCATTTGACATCACTTTGTGTTACAAATACTGACGACGATCCCGTTCCCAGATCTACCTCTCAAAGCCCCCGGCGACGTCCGCGACTATGATGGCTCGGGCGACTGGTTCCAAGGTCTACCAGCTCGGCACGATGATGCCCTGGAACGGCACCGACCAGGGCTGGCTCACCCGCGACAAGAAGAACTTTCAATTCCGTCTGCCGTCTGAGATTCCCGCTGGCCAGTATCTGATGCGTATTGAGCAGATGAGTGTCCACGTAAGTCTTAAAGCCAATTCCTGGTTGTCGCTGCCTGTTGATGCTGACGGTTCTTTCTAGCCACCGTACAGGCAGAAGGAGTGGTACGTCCAGTGCGCTCACCTCAACATCGCAAGCAATTACAATGGACGCGCCCCGGTCCGACTATCCGCTTCCCGGGCGGTTACAAGATCAGTGACCCGGCGATCCAGCTTGACAGCTGGGCTAAACCTCCCCCGAACTTTGCGCCCATGCCTGGCCCGCAGCTTTGGCCTAACTAGGTATCTAAGGGTTATGAGGGGTTACCTTTTAGCTCTGTGTCTTTGTTTAACGGCTATCAAGTCTAGGCATTGGATTCACAGTGAGGCGCAGCTAATCAATAGAATGAAGCTCTGTCACTCTATTTATCAAGTTCCAACCCTATCTCACCATGCCACCCACATTAATATCCCCTACGCTTCCGGCCTCGGCCCTCCAGACCCCCAATCAACCACCCCAGCCCCAGGTAACACTCTCCCCAACTCCTCCACCTTAGCCACACCAACCACGATCTCCCCTTCCACCTTTGCCCTCCTTGCGTTCCCTTCAAACTCCCCCAAAGTCAAAACACTCGCCCCGTCAGCCCCCAATTTCCACTCAGAAAGCTTTCCCGCAACCTGAACAGCCTCAAAGTTCTTAGTCGCATCTAGCCCAATAAACAAAGACTTTTCCTTCGCGGGATCAGTAACCACCTCGTCATCAGCCTCGGCACTAAAGCCCCTCCTGTTCCAAACCAACCAAATCCCATGATCCTGACCGAGAACATCAATCACCACAGCGTAGTTCGTCTCGGCTAATTCATCTCCCGTGGACGGTTTGTGGTATAGTTGCCCAACAGGGTAGACGTACTTTGGGAGAGTGGTAGACGAGGGATGGGTCAAGGAGCAAAAGAATGGATGGACTTTGGTTCTGTTGTCTACTTCTACATCGGTTTGGTGCAGGGAACTGACAATGATGGGGGGTACGGAGAGGGATAAAGCGCCTGCTTTGACCACGACGAGGTATTGAGTTGTTGTTGACTGGAATAAGGGGATAGGGACTGAGTTATTGTTCAGGGCATCGGTGAAGGCCATGATGGCTTGGAGGTTGGTGAAGTTGGCTGGCAGGGACTGGATCTTTGTCAAGGCATCAGCGGCGGGCAGTTTAGCTGGTGGGGAATTGATCTTTTGAAGGAGGTTGTTTTGGGTCCAGGCGAGGTAGGCTTCGGGGAGCGGGTTTTGGAGCGGACGAGGGCGAGGAGGTCGGTGGGTAAGCCGTCTGGGGTGAAAGGTTAGCCTGGTAAGAGATATGACGCGGAAGATGGGGAAGAAACCTTTCCGGATGGATTCCGTGATTGCATCTTTGATGGCCTGAAAGTTGGGATTGTTTTGGGTTGCCATGGTGTTGAAAGTGGGGATGTCAACAGAAAGTGGGTCCCGTGAATAGGGTTCAGTCAGGGGTTAAGGGGTTAAGGGGTCAGGAGTTGGCTGTGAGACATAAAGGGGTATGTCGGATCTTGGAATCGTCTTTAAGCAAAGTGAACGGTTATTATGGATGGATGTTGGAAGTGTGTTCTAGGTGGTGAGAGAAGATGCCCGACATAAAGAACGAGCGAGCATATATATTACCTGGGCGCAAAATGTGGCCCTGGATTCCAATTCCTCACTGTTGGAGCTGCTCAGGTTACTCTATTGCGCCTGGATCATGAGCGCGGATATGTACTGAGCGGTGTGGTTGCATTCGATGGGGGCGCAGTCAAGTTCAGCTGTTGTGATGACAGCCATTCCAGAAAATGAACGCCCCTCGAGAGCGGCGCATTGACGAACATTCTCCAATAAAGTTTATCTATCACAGATAAAACTGATCTTAATCCGAGTTGAATCACCATTTGCACCTCCTGGGGACAGGATCTGAGTACAAGGCGGTATGCGTGCCAAGTCTCAGGATGAGCTGAAAGTATCGCAGAGCACTCCTGAATGATCCTTTGCTCAATAGCCAAGGTAACCCGAGTACCTTCCTAGTGTTTATGGTTAGATGTTACGGGTTGGATGGGCTTGATGCTGCAAAGTCGAGTCATATAAGGTCCCTTGCATTGGCGTCTATCTCTTCCTAGCTAAGCAAATCCTGTCCCATCTGCCAATATTATTGTCAATATCTCTTCAACAATACTCTTAAGTATGGCTGTCTTCAGAGAGCACCCGCGCATTTACAACCAAAGAGCCCCCAACCCGGGCCGCTGCAAGACGACAGATCAGAAAAACCAGCCGTTTATTTTCCAGGACACTTGGCAATGTGCGCAAGATGCCATTCGAAACATTTGGCTTCTGTATCAAGACTTTCTCAACATCGTGTCTGCTGCTCAGATAGGTCACGGGGCCGGTGGAGTGCATCTTGATGATGCCGTAGATCTTGTTCGGCTTGGCTACTGGCTTGTACTCGGTCCGATGGGGGAAGTAGCTCGGGAACGTCGGTATCGCCTTGGGGGCGGCTTCCCCACCACGGCTGACCTGAACTTCCTTGACTTTCTCTGGGGAATTTCCGCTACGATTGAGACTATCGAGAGGAGAATTTTCAACGTTCCTAATGCCGAACAACTTCCACATAACGCCCAACACCGAGGGATTCTCACCGACATTAATCAATGGACTAATTCGGATGAGGATACTTCTCAAAACATCAGTGCTCTGGGGTTTCTAGAATTGCTATTACGTATTGTCGCTGATACATCGCCAAATTTGGGTATGTTGTAACTTCCTGGAAAAGTATCCACACCTTTATCTTTCTAACACGTCTTGGCCAGCCGCCTTTCGCAACTCGTTGAACAACCTCCTGACATGTCGCCCACGCAACCATGTATACCAACAGCGCGGCCTCCCTCGGGTCATGTTCGTTTGTGCCGGTGCCAACAACGGCACCCACGTCATCACCACTTCCAAAGACAACTGGTTCCACTTCACATCTCTCTGGGCGGCGGCCAATTATGCTCGTGCTCAGCGTCAAACCTTGCCGCCGATCGTCCTGCTCGGCGGGGGTGGACAGCCGGCATTCAATGTCGTCGGACGATCTGATGCCGTGTATCAAGAGTTCTACGACGCAGAAGAGGATGTCGCTCGGATTCTGTCGGACAATGCCGCCGAGATTATTAGATCAGGCACCATTACACTCTGGCAGAATCAAGCGGCGCGTTTTGCGAACCATGCCAATGAGAGGTGCTTGCCTATGACGGTTCCAGATTTTGCGGTCAAGGCGAGGTGCTTGAGATGTCAGGCTTTGTTTCGTTACAATGTCAATCATGCTGATGCGCCGGGGCTTGTGGGTGCGGAAGCTGACTGGAGGGGCAATCGACGATTGGGGGTGGCAGTACTGTGTAACAAGGATTGGGACTGTGCGGAGACGTTGGCACATTTCTATTGTGTTGCTGCGAATGCGGCTGGTGTAGGGGGTGTTCATTAGGAATGGTATCTATCACGGTCTCCAGGTGTACTGTACCCATATGTTGCTCTATATATGGAGGGATCCCTGAGAGTATCGATCCCATATGCAACGATCATCAATCTCTTTGATCAAAACATCTGGAGTGCTTACTCCGCCACGGTATTGGGCAACATTGAAATATTGACTTCAGGTGGTCTAGGTGTACTGGAGTGAAGCCTTTCAACCTTTATTGGTCAGTTATCCGTCGTTCTGCAGAAATACCTCAGGGACCTATGCGTGAAGTTGGGTGCCTGTCCATTCCGATCGGCAATGAGGCACGACAGCATAGGCACCAACTTGTCCCTTCTTGATTGTCAACCAGACAAACCGACACAGGAAGCTCCTGTTCTTGGAATCTCAGCGACAGAAGGAGAAGATGTCCGGCATGCAGGCCTTTTCACTCGCCTGCGGCGTCATGCAGGTCATCACCTTCGCCGAGTTGACATTCGCGACGTGCCGCAAGATTTTAAAGACAGGCACACCAGACCCAACCCTCAACGACCGAGTTCAAGACCTAAAGGGGTTCTGCGAAATAGTGGAAAAGCGGTGCACTCCACTTATCCCAATGAAATTAAACGCCAACGAAACAAAACTGTTGGCCATCGCTACCAGGAGTGTGGGGCGGCCCAAGAGCTGGAAGCGGAGATTGCGAAGATATGCCCTTCCTCCTCACGGGAAAACTTTCGACTTCATTACTAGAAACTATGAAGGTTTTGATTCATCGGCGGAAAATTGAAAAGTTGGAGAAGACAATGATGGATGGGTAAAGGCTCTGGAAACAATCTGTTGGCTGATATCTGGTAAGTGGTCCTGGACCTACATGTTCGGCAGCCTGGCCGCGACACATCCATATCCACTGGAGAGTTCTAACATGAAGATTCAACAGTACTCAGGGAAGGCTCTTGAGATCCAGGCTAGTCGAGGCTTTTCTGGTCTGGAGAGTACTTTGCAGCACTTCATCAACGCTCGCTCGCAAGGCCACACGCAGTTAACAGAGCTGTTCAACAACGAGTTCGGTAACCTCAACACCAAAATAGCTAGCGAGTCCACACACACACGCCAACATGTTTCCCAGCTTTCTACGCGACTGCAAGAAGAATCAGCTCTTCTCGCCAAACGTGACGACCTGCAACGGCTTTTAGCAAGCTTGAAGTACCCAAGCATGAACGAACGACGGAACAATGTCACCGATAGCTACATCACAACGTTTGAGTGGGTGTTTAGAACATCAGCCAATGCAGAAACATCCGACGACAGTTCTTCTGAAGGCTCTGGGCTTGACGATGTTGGATCTGACGGAACTAGCCAGTATGGAAGCGACATTGAGAGCGTACATGAGGATTCGAGTGACGAAGAAGAAGTGTCGGTTGGTCTCGTTGAATGGCTTACATCCGTCAATGAACCACTTTTCTGGATTAGTGGCAAGCCAGGATCTGGAAAGAGCACATTGATGAAATTCCTGCTCCACGATCACCGGACAAGGAGACATCTAGAGCTGGCTTACCCTGGAGCTCTAATGATCTCCCACTTCTTCTGGCTGGCTGGCCAAGAGATGGAACGAAGTATCAGGGGACTCCTGTGCTCTTTGCTATACCAGCTGGTTAGCGAACGTGTGAAGTCTACATTGATATCGTCCGGCAGCTTGGCTCCAGCAAAGCAAAGTCAAAGGAGGTTTACACTGATTGGTCAACAAAGGAGTTGCGGGAAACACTTCTTCATGTTCTCGCAAGCTCGTGCGTACCGGCCCTCATATTCCTCGATGGCCTCGACCAAGTCGATCCTTCCGACGGATCTTTTGCACTCTTGCAACTTGTCAATGATATATGCACGCTTCCAAACATGAAGGTTTGCGCATCGAGTCGCCCGGAGGTAATCTTCAATCGGCAACTAAGTATAAGACCGTCGTTTCGAGTCCAGGACCTCACAAGACGCGACATTAAAAGCTTTGCCAAGGAGCAGCGGCGATCTTGCACAGCTGCCAAGTTTGAGCGTTCAGATTCATTCCGTGATTTGATCGGCGAGATTGCCTACAGGGCAGATGGCGTTTTCTTATGGGCGGCGCTGACCGTGAAAAGTCTTCAAAGGGGTTTAGTTCATGAGGATTCACCGGATGAGCTTCAACGACGACTGGACGCTTTACCCGACGGCCTGAACGCACTGTACCAGGATAAGTGGAACCGGCACAATGAAGATAACCAGGTGTATCGCGAAGAGGCCGCGAGGTACCTCAACCTCCTTCTCAATCACGATGAGTACGGTGTTGCGTTTGGAGGGTGCTTTGGACCGGACGGGGTGCCACTGCCATATTCCTAGCCAACAATGCCGCGTTCCGATCTGCGATGATAAACGATCAAAGCAATGTTGCCATGGCTGGTGATCAGTTCATCAAGAGTCGTTCAAAATTTGGGAGGGAAATTGTGGCCCGATCTGCTGGCTTGGTTGAAGTCTCTGAGTCCAAGCCAAACGTAAGGCCGAATCAACTTCATCCATCGCTCGGCCAAGGACTTTCTTAAAGAAACCGTGCAAGGTCAGCGATACTTAAATATGACAGCTCTACACCGGCAGATCGTACTTTGAGCCTCATGGAAGCCTATCTTGAGATGGCCGCTTTTTTCGACCCCAAAGGTTATGTATCCGAAACCGTCCCTTGTGGCAATGAGAGTCTCGTCTCAGTCATCAGCCAGCTATCTTGGGGCATGAGGTACGAGCAGAACCCTGTCTCACTATTCGTTTCAGGAGCTTCTTCCATAAATGGGACATCAATGGAGCTCAAATATGGGGTCAATTTCATATGCTTCATTCACCAACTCCGCCGTATTTCCCAGAAATCTCGATGGTTCTTCCAGGCCCTCTCTGCTTTACAAACTACTTTCCTTGGTGTAATGGCACAATGGGCTCCTACACCGTGGTTCATACATGACATCGAGCATAATGAGAAAGCCTTTGGTTCATTTTCATCAAGCTACCGGACTTACCTGCTATTCACTGCGCTGCACACACGGCACGCGTCGTCTTTCTTGTGGTATTCAATATACGAAAGAACAAAACGCCTCAGAAGTTCTTTCAATACGGTGTCTTATCTGCTTCGTACTGGAAACATCATTCCGAGTAGACGCGCCGTTTCGTGGCAGGCTTTGTTTCAGGATAAGCCACCATTGCTATGGAGGACGACCACGATGTTTGCTGCCTGGCTTGAGCTTGTCCTATTAAATAGCAGGATGGGACTTGTTGTAGACGGTTTCAATGACATGGAACTTCTCGTTAATGTTGTCAAGTTGTGCGAATGGTTCATCACCTTGGGAGAGGACGACAGAAACAGAAAAATCTTCACATTCACACGGGGTGACGACAACACCAGTCCCATTACGCACTGGATGGAGGAATCTTATACAGGCTTCAAAGACGGGCTCAAACACTACCCAGGTGAGAGGTTCGGGCTTCTTGTGAACGTCAACGTAGCCTTCCTTCTTGGGTCTTTTTGGGATTGGGCTAGAAATATTATATTTAGTATTAATAGTGCGGAAGATAACTCAAACCTAGCGGAAGGAACTATTATAATATATTGGAAATAGTTTATGGCGGGCTAGCGTTATAAAAATGATACTATTCCTAAAAGTATTATACTCTCGGTTACGAATATATATATATATATTATTTCTTTAATCGACTAGCCTAAGCTAACTGGTTTGATGGCAGTTTATTAAGTACAAGTTATCCAATATACTTAGGACAGAGGGCAAGCAGATTTTAAAAAATAAACGGCTAAGTGTCACAGTTAACCCAACGGCAGGTCGTGCAGTACGTGGGGCGCGGGGCGTCCCTAGCCAATCATTAGGGAAATCAGGAGGCAGCCAATCAAGGCTGGCCAAAAGTGCTATGGCGCCAGAAGCTAATGAGCACTCTGCAGGATGCAAGATGCTCGGGATGATAGCACGACGAGCACTTCGCAGGATGCAATGTGCTAGAGTGATCGGGGCCGTAGCAGGGCGAGCACCTCAGGGCCCCCGAGGTCTATATATACGGAGGAACTGGCTGGTGTGGATAGACAGTTCCGCAGTATGCAATACAAGTCACAATCGTTGGTATCTAAACTGTTGTGATCGAGACAAGCCATTGTTGTACGCTGTTTAGCTGTACCGAACCAGGATTATTTAGAAGTAGCCTTTAACCAGTATCCCTTTCAGAGGTTCTGGATAGGGGTTCGTCATAATTATACTTAAAACTTATATTTAAAATTATTAATATTAATAAATCTTTAATTAATTTACTTAATATATTTTTAAAAAAATAATATTAAAAGTTTTCATAAATTTTATATATACATAAAAATGAAAGAGTTTTATAAATAAATTCAGGCCTTTATATATTTTTTTTAAAAGGTATTATTAATAAAAAATGAAGGTTTAAAAAATATTATATTATATTCCTTAATATTAAAACCTTCTTTATAAAATTTAAAAAAAAAATTAATAATATTCTTAATTTTTTTTATTTTTATTAAAGGCCCTATATATTATTTAATTATTAATCTTTGAATCATTTTTCATAACTTTATTATTTAAAATATTATTAATATAATTTATTCTAATATAACTTACCCTTCCCTATTTAAACTCCTCATATTAAAGCTATATTAAATTAGCCTTAATTTAATCATATTATTATTATTAAATTAAAATTAAAGTTTTAGAATATGATTTCATAAATGAATTATATTTAAATTAAATATTTTAATTTGTATAATTAAATAGTATTATGTATTATTATAATTTCTATTAATATAATGTATATTTTAATATTTTAATAACAAAAAATAATTCTTTATAAAAAGTATATTTATAGTTATATAATATATTTAAAACTAATATGAAAATATTTTGATAAAATATATATTATTTATTAAATTCATATATAATCAAATATATAAAAATAATTTGAAATATATTTTAAAATTTATATTATATATAATATATAAGCTTCAGATATTAAAAAAAAAATCTAAGCTTCTACTAACCCTTACTTTAATATATTTATATTAAATTTTAAATTACTTTTTTACTACTTTAATATAATTAATAAATAAATTAAAATAACTTTTAAATTAAATATTATTATTATATACTCCTATCTTTCTTTTCATTATTCACTTTTATTATTTTTTTAAAAATAATATAAAAATATGTGTATCTTTAATATATTGAAAATTAATTTTATAAAGTCTATATTGAACTACTATATTTTCAATGTAAATTTAATATTTCTTTCATTATTCATTAATTATATAAAAATAATTATTTATTTTAAAAATATTTATAACGAACCCTATCCAGAACCTCTAAAAGGGATACCGGTTTGAAGGCTACTTTTGAATAATCCTGGTTCGGTATAGCTAGACATTGTACGATAAGATATCTCAATGTAAATATAAAATGCCGTGAATATAATTTGAATTATATACTGCGGAACTATCTATCTACACTAGCCAGTTCCTCCGTATATATAGACCTCGGGGCCTAAGGTACTCGCCCTACTACGGCCCCGATTATTCCTAGCACTTTTTACATTTTACAAAGTACTTATCGTGCTATACCTTCGATTACCCGTAGCATTTTACATCCTACAGACTACTTAGGTCTCTTAGCGCCGTAATACTTTTTAGCTAGCCTTAATTAATTACTTTCTAGTTTTCTTAATAATTAGTTAGGGACGCCCCTGCGCCTTATATATTACGTAGCTTACCGTTAAATTAACTATAATATAATACTTCTCTTCCTAGGTCGACGTCCCGGCAACTATATTCTTAAAATAATCTTTAATCCCCTTTTCCTATAGTACCCTATAATAAATTTTTTTTTTTTTATCCTACCGTTATATTTAACCGTATAAAGAAACCTATTTATATAAATACTAACCGTCGCCGTAATTAAATACTTTTCTTTAAAAATTCGGCTTTATTATACCCGAATATACCTATTATAAAAAATAATTTTAAATACGTAGCTTCCTTTCGATAGGACCGATGCCTTCCGTATATTAAGTCGAGTCGCTCTACTATAATATTTATAGTATAGATCGTAAGTCTTTTTTAGACTACCGTACGCTTCTTTACTAACCCTATAGTCTATCCTTTTATTAAGGAGAAAAACGTTTAGATACCGAAAAATAAATTACTTTAAGTAAGTTCCTTCGTTTTAAAGTATAATTACGTACCTTCGAAATACAAGCCTTTATTACCTTTCGTCGCGAATCTCGCCTCTTTAAGGAAGAAGAGAGAGTCCTCCGTGCGGCTTACTATCCCGTATAGCTTACCGGTAACGAATACCTCCGTTACTTTTCTTTTACTATTACTTTTACTTTAACTTTTTCCTTTTTAAATCCTACTTTAAGCCTTAATTAATTTACCGATCTTTCTTTTTAATTCCGGTATAGTTAGTCTTTCTTTCTTAATTACGTAGGATACCGCTAATAATATACTTTTTACCTTTTTAAAGTAATTAAAGCGTATAGTATTATTTATATTTAATCCTCTTTATACTTTTTAACCTCGTAATATAGTATATAATATATTAATTATTTTACTAAAAGCGTAAGTTCGAATTTTATTAAAGTTTTTTAAACTTAAGAGGGCCCGGTAAAGTCCTTTTACGCTTAAATTATTTTTTTTTATTTATTTAGATTTTAGTTAATTTAAATATTATTAATAAAATTCTTTTTAGTTTTTTTAAGTAATTAAAATATATTTATAGTTTTTATAAATTATTTATAATTAAATATTTTAATTAATTAATTAAATACTTTAAATAATCTTTATTAAACTATAAATCTAATTTTTTTTATATCGTACTTTTTCTTTTATCCTCCGCCATAACCTATATATTAGCCTTACTTACCGGTAATACGGGCTCCAGAAACGAGATATAAAAAAAGTATATAATTATAAACGTATCGTACGGGGTAACTTTAGTTCGAATACCGTTTCCGATATTTTCCTTTTAACCTTAAACGGGCTTACTCGTCTATAATCTAGCTTCTTACTAAGTCTTTTAGTATATAAATTATATATAAAAAGAAATATTATATTTTTTTTAAAGCGAGGTCCTTTAAGCCTTTTAATATTATAGTATTTCCGTATTTTTTCCTTTATAAACTTTAGTTTTTATTTAAATTTACCGTAAAGTATATATATTTTATTTATTTTAATTCCGGCCCTAGGTACTTTAACCGTAAGTCCTTACCGTAAGTCTGCCTCGTAATCGAAGTTCGTAAAAAAGGATATAACTTTCGTAGTTTCCGTTAGCAATATATTATACGCTAATTATACTATAAATAATAGTTTAACCTAATCGTTTTATTTAAAATTAATATAATTCTATAAATATTATTCTACAATTTAGTTAAGCCGCTCCGTTTAACTATTTATTTAAAAATAATAGGCTAATAACACTTTATTTATTACTCTTAACTTCGTTATTAATATTCTTTAAAACTTTAATATAAATTTAATATTATAATCCGTAATAAACCTTTTTAATTATATATATATTACTATAATATACTATAATATTATATCCGTTAATTACTTTACCGATTAAATATTTTTATATAATAAAAATATATTTATTTAATAAGCCTATTAATTATCGTTAATATACTATTATATTTAACGCTAATTACTATATTTTTAAACTTTAATAATTTAATAATAAAGTTTATAATAATTAAACTCTATAGCCGTTTTACTATTAATAATAGCTTTAAAAATCTATAAAGTTTATACTTTATAACCTTCGTTCTTTCGTATATATAATATAATTAAATAGCTTCCTTAACGTTATCTTTAATCCTTAATTAATTAAAGTACTATTTAATTTTTTTATAATTTTAGCGATACCTATATATCCTCCGAACTTCGATACGTAAATATTTATTACTAATATTATCCGATTACTTAACTTTACGTACGTCCGATTTCTATACTATAGCCTTCCCTAATTATTTTTTTTAAATACCCTATAGCTTTAGTTTTCTTACTAATATTATTTTATAATATTAATACTTAATTTCCTTTAATATTTATTAAAAGTAACTTTTTCCGATATATTATATAATACTTTATTTACAGTTATAATAAATATTTAAAAATATTATTAAACGCCTTTTCGAATAATAATAATAACTCTTTAAATATATCCTTATAGTAATCGGTACGCCGGTTAAATATATTTACTTTAATATTTTCCGATCCTTTCTTATAATTAATTTAGAAATTAAATTCCGAAAGGAACTCTAACTATTATATTTACCGTACATTAAGGATCTTCGTAATAGTAAAGTACCGTAGATTTTTATAATCCGTATAGACCTATATTTTATATTTAATATTATTAAAATATAGCTTTTACTTTTCGAACGTTTCGATAATAGTAAATAATTTTTTATTATAAATTAAATAGTTTTAACGTATTTCCTTAAGCTTTTTCGAAAAAAAAGTTATTAAATATAATTTATTATTATTATTTTTTTATTTTAATTATTTACCGATTATATAGTTTAATATATTTACTTTAACTTTAAATAATCGATTAAGGTTTAATAATTTAAGTACCGGTTCCTTTAAAATAATCTTTTTTAGTTTTTAAAAAGCTTATTTTTTTTCCTATCCTTATTAGGATTTTATATCTTTCTTAATTAAATAATTAAAACGTTTCGCGATACTTACGTACCCTCGAATAAATATTTAATAAAAATTTATAAACCCTAAGAATTCTTTAACGTATATTTATAATTACGGTGTAAGTTAGTTTTTAATTACTATAATTTTTTTTAGGTTTTATACGAACTTTACTTAATAATATTAAATATTTTAAATATATTATTTTTATATATAGAACTTACTTTTCTCTTTATTAATTAAAAGTCCGGTTCCGTATAGCGCGTCGAGTATCTTTTATACGTACCGTTTATATTTCTTTAAAGTACGTAAGTAAATAAAAATATCGTTAAAATAATATACTATTATTTTATTAAAGTACTTCCGTATTATATAATTAACGAAAAATTAGAACGTCGCGGGCGTATTAATTAACTTAAATAGTATTATAAAATACTCGAAATAATTATAGGGTATACGAAACGCTATTTTCTATTTATTTCTTTCTTTAATCCGTATATAAGCGTATTTAATAGGCATATCTAAGCGTATAAAGTATCGTACTCCGGTTAATTAACTTTATAACCTAAATATTAATAGTAGCGGGTAATTATTTTTTATCGTTTTGTTATTTAATTACCGGTAATTTATATATAATTATAAACTATTATCCTTTTTCGGTATAAAGAAAATAAAATATTTTACTAATAATATAAATTCTTTAATATAGCTTTTTTTTAAATTTTCGTTTAAATATTTCTATAGTTCTTTACTTTACTTATCGTTAATATAATATACTTTAAATAACTATAGTTTAACTTTTCTTTTTAATTTAATTTTATAATCTTACGGCCCTCGCTTTAAAAGCCCCTCTAAATATTTAATTATAAAGGCTAAATATTTTTAATATTCTACCGGTATTATTTTTTTCTCGCCCTTCTTTATATTATTATAATAAATATATTTATTAACCTCTAATATTTTTATTAACGTTATTAACCTTACTTCTTCGATTTTATCGCTTATATCGATAAAGTATATTATTACTTCTTAAACTCCTTACGGTAGTACCGTAAAGGATACTTATTTTATACTTTATTCCGTACGTACTTTTAATCTTCTATCGTTAATTAAATATTTTTAAAGTTTTTTTAATTATAAATAATTACTATCTTTTTAATCGATATTTAAATTATAATTTTTATATTATAATTACTTTAAAATTATATTTTTCGAGGGTCCTATATTTATAATATTAAATATAATTAAAATTATTTTTCCTTCGACTATAATATTTAAGGGTAGTATTTTCCTATAAACCTTTTACGTATAAAATAGTCTTTATATTACGATTTATTCCTTCTTTTTTTTTTTTAATATTTAGGCCTAGTATACGAACTATAACGAAATTAGGTTTATTTTTATATCATTATTTATTAATATTATTACTTAAAGATCCTTTTATTATATAATAATTTAAAGGCGTTTATTTCTCTTACCTTCTCCTTATATAATAACGACTTTACTAATAAACTTTAGGTTGCTTTTTATATCTTTACTTTATATCGATACCTTCGAAAATACCGTTTATAGTTCGTTAAAGGTTAATAGCCTTTACGAAAAGCCGCGAATTGTTTTTTAAATAGTTATATTATTTAAAAATAATTTTTTATTCCGGATTAATTAATAATATAAAATCTTTTAACTATACCCGGCTAACTTCTTCTTATTTTCTATCTCTTATTTCTTTAATACTTTCTTGTATCTTCGTCCGATAACGGTTTTTTTATTTAATTTTATATATTTTATTTTAATAATACTACTTAACTTTCTCCCGTAGGTATATAGTATAGTCTAGGCTTAAGTACTATCCTAGTATTATTTCCTTTAAAGAGCATATATTATCGTCCGTATTTTAATTTTCTATATACTCGACGTAGTATTTTATATACCTAAATACGATTTATATAACCTAAAGGCTATTCTTTAGTTTAACCGGGTTTTAAATTTTTTATAAAAAATAGTCGTTTAAATCTTTTTATTAAGCTTTTTTTTATTTAATTATAATTTTTTTAATTAATTATAATTTACTTTCTTTACTTACTTTATATATCGGTTAATAGCCGTATAGTAATTTACTTTAATAATATTTTATATATTTATATATAATATATTAAAATTAAAATATTTTCCGATATTTTAAATATTTAAAATAAAATTATATTATATTTTCTTTATAGGATATATATTATATAGGTATTTATATATTTTTTAATAACTTCGCGATTTTAATATTAATAACCTTTTTATTTTTTTAATATTTTTCTTAGCTTTTATATATAAGTTTTATAGGTTATAATATATTTTATAAAATAATAAATCTATATTTACTATATTACTTTTCCGGTATTATTTATTTAATAAGTTTTTATATAAGATTATTATTTTTAATAATTTTTATAATAATTTCCGTAGTAATTTATATTAATTAATTTTATAATACTTATATTTAAAGATTTTTTTCTTCGTACTTTACTTTTAACCTTTCTATTACTTTCTATAACTCTTAAAACTTTATTTCCTTTTATTTAATATATTAATTAAAGTTTTTTTTTAATTTTATTATTTTACTTTATTAATACTTAATAATTATTATTTTTATAATTTTCGGTTTCTTTTAATATAGTAATAGCCGCGATTTCTTTTTTAGCCGAATCGTTTAAATACTTAATAATCTTTTTTAAAATATTTTACTTTACTATAATTAAAATACTTAAAGTTATTTTTACTTTAGTTCCGGCCTTATAGCTTTTACTATTATATAATATCGATATTTATTAATCTTAAATATATAATACTAAAATAATTAATATTAAAATATTATTTTTTATATTTATTATTAAAGCGGTTATTATTAAAGTATCTCTTATTACTATAGTAATCCCTATTACTACCCTTCTTCTCCGTACAACACTAAAACTACTAATCGTCGATCCGTATAGCTATAGTAATATACTTATCGATAGTATTAAGCCTCGACTTTTTATATAATTTATTTTTTACCTTTTCCTTAAAATTATTATAGAAAAGCTATATTAATTTTTTATCGTTAATAGTATTATATAGGTTATTAATTTTAAATAAAGTTATATAATTAACCGTTAAGCGTATTTAATATAAATTTATAAGCCTTTCCTATACGCGTTTTGCTTTATTATATTCTTTAAATACTTCTTTAAACTTAGTTTTAAAAATATAGTAATTTTCGAAGTATTTTATAATAATTTTTTTTTTAATTAAACGGTTTTTCCTCGTAATAATTATCGAGGATAGGTTTGAATTACGCGAGAGTTTTATTTTTAAGTTTAATAGCCGCGAAAATAATTTTCGATTTTTCGTTAATAAATTAATTTAAATATTAACGAAAATAGGTTTTAAGTTAAATTAAAAATCCTTTAAACTTTACTTTTTTTTTTTATAACGTTCCGGTATTAAGAACTTAGGTATTACCTTAAGTAAAATTAATATAATAATAATTTACTCCCGAGTTTATTAAGTTTTATTTTTAAGTTTTTTAAAATATTATATTATTTATTTTATAATAAGTTAAGTATTAATAATAGTAGGTCCTTTATTATTTAGGTTAGGCGGGACGCTTTTTATTTAAACGTTTTTAAGTCCGGTTATAATAATAAAAAAACGTTTTTAATTTATCCGTAATAAAGTTAAAGTAAGTATATAACGTATAACGAACCTTTATTTAAAACCTTTAAAAGGGATACCGGTTAAAGGCTACTTTTAAATAATCCTGGTTCGGTATAGCTAGATAGTATATAATAAAATATTTTAATATAAATATAAAATACCGTAAATATAATTTAAATTATATACTACGGAACTATCTATCTATATTAGCCAGTTCCTCCGTATATATAGACCTCAGGGCCCTGAGGTACTCGCCTTGCTATAGCCCCGATTACTCCTAGCACTTTGCATTCTGCGAAGTGCTTATCGTCTATGCCTTCGATTACCCGTAGTATCTTGCATCCTGCAGACTGCTCAGGTCTCTTGGCGCCGTAGTACTTCTGGCCAGCCTTGATTGGCTGCCTCCTGGTTTCCTTAATGATTGGCTGGGGACGCCCCGCGCCCCACATACTGCGCGGCCTGCCGTTGGGTTAACTATGACAATATTATTTTATAATAAAATTTCTTTTAATAATAATAATAATGTTTTTGATATTATTAAGTTTCAAATTAAGTTTTTTGAAATAATTAATATGATATAATTTAATAACCCTATTAATAATAATATTAATATAATGTTAAAATCATTATTTTGTTCTTTTAACTTTATAAAAAATAAAGAAATAAAGACTTAAACTTATTATATAAAAATATATTTATTAAATTAAAAATCATAAAACTAAAAAGCTTTAATTAATTTATTTAATACTTTTTAAAATTAATAACACTTATTTTTATTATTCTTTAATATTAATACTAATTATAATATTAAATAAGAAATAATATTTTTATATAATAAAAAATCATTCTTTATTAACTTCTTTATTAAAAAGTAATTAAAAATATAATGAGAATATATAAACAATTTAAACTTTTTATTTTGAAATAATAAAAATAAAAAGGTTAAATATATATTGCTTAAGTTTTTAAGTAATAATTTAAATTTTATTATTTTTTTTTAAACTAAAGTATTTATTTATAAATAATTCTTACTTCAATATTTATAAGAATTTTAACTTCTCTATTTTATGTTAAATATTAATAATAATTAAAAATATAATAATAAAATAATATATTAATTAATATAATTTCTTTTAAACTTAAAAGTTTTAACTTTTATATATCACTAAGCTTTTTATTTTTCATATTAATATAATAAATTTATTAACAATAAGTAAGAAAAATAAATATTATATATTATACTTTAAATATAATAATTGTATATAAAAATTAATAACTAGTTTTTAAAATATTAAAATACTTTAATGAATTATGAAATTAAAAATAAAAAAACCTGTAAGTCTTTATATAATTAATTGAAAAATATTTAATTTAATTAATAATTAAAATTATTAAATATATTAAATGTATTAATTATAAAAAGTTATTTAAATTATTTAATTATGAAGACTATTAAATATATTAAATAAAGTATAAAAATATTTTAAAAATATATTAAAGAATGTAATTCTTTATATAAGTAATTAAGTTTATTTATTTATAATTTACTTTCAATAACTCTTTATTAGAACGACCTATTATTAATCGTAAACCCCTTATCTAAAACGCTTGTCACAACCTTCGATTATCCTGGTGCAGGTTGTAACACCATGCTAAAGAGAGCGGTCCACTATTTTCCCTTCCCTCCAGAGCAGATCGATGATGGAGAGGTAGTATGACGTCATCACTCTGTGTTGTCCGCCAGGTGTTTTGTTTTGGTCTTGACCAATTGAATGAAACGAGGTATCTTTAACTGCCATTTCCATTATCTTGCATTAGACACGAATGAGAAGAAGAGATGTGTTCGAGCTGATGCCTCCTGTTGCCTCTTGTCTGTCCGCATATCAGAGGCATATTTGCATCCCGTGCGTGCTCGCCAGTCATGCATCGATGTTGACGCCCCATGAGGCAGGCAGTTTAAAAGGCGGATCTGATTGGAGACACCTGGCACTGGGAGAAGCATCATGTGGGGTGAAAGCCAATAGAAAACTGCAGAAAAAGAGGCATCTATGCATGCCAGGTATGCCTCCCAGAGGGGTCGACACCTACCCAACTCCCAACGAAACTCGTCCCGCTTTTGAATGAAGAGGGGTTGTCTAGGTACTTAAGTCCGCTCTTTGTCCGACCAAACTCTCAACTTAGGAGACAACACAGCTCGAGGTTTCGGATACATCATCAGCCCCTTGGGGTCTTGGAGGTCTGGCCTACTGGGCTTTGCTACGGTATGTGTTCAAGACCATGTCTGGTGTTGCATGGGTGGCCATAACTAATGGAGATCGTGTACAGGTCACTGTCAATTGATTTAATCCCGCGCCGGCGGGGACGCGCGCCGAGTCCCCGCGTTCAACAAATCTCGCACCAATGGTATAGTGATCAAGTTGCGGAGTTCTCTGAAGGCGAGGAGCGCAGTTGGGACGATGCCGGCTTATTCTTGTTTCCGGGACCCTTGGATATCCATGCGTCGTCTGACTTGCCTCCTCTCTCTGAAGATGTCTCCCATCCAGGTCGCTTTGTGGAGGGGAACAGTAGTGGTGTTGGGTTGGATACATTGGGATTGGGAGTAGTGGGCAGCGGATGGGGAGTGGGTGGAAGCGGAGGGCCTCTCGACGTTCAGACGTGTTTTTACCTCGTTGGAGCCGCAGCCATTGGACATGGCATCTTGGAACTACTACAACGTATTGCCATGCCAGCCCTTGCAACCCTGGCATACAGTTGCTCTACAGACGATACCGTTTGCTGGGGGCCAGCAGGCACGGCAGTGTTACAGACACCTGACTGGACGAGCCCGGTGATGACAGTCTCGCCCTCGCCTTTCCTGAGATCTCGGGCTAGATCTCTTGCTCGGCCAGGGGACCGAAGCCAGCAACAGCCAATCGATAGCAACGTCAGCTGGTGTCTCGGCCTCTGCCTCCCCGTCAACCGGGAGTTTTTCAGATGCGGGAAGCTTCGGGTCAATAACTCCGCCGAAGACTGTTCAGGGACACTCATATGGTGACAACGCCTCGGGATCGTCTAAGCGCAAATCCACCGCCAAACGACGCAAGGGATCCGACAGCAAGCCGTGGAAATGCCAAATTGACGGCTGTCATCGGCGGTTCAAGCTACGATCGAATCTTGAAAAGCATCTCGGGACGATCGAGCACGGTGGCAAGAAGACGATTTGGTGCACGTGGTGCGTCCAAGGCTTCACGAGGAAGTATAACTACCAACGGCATCTGAGGACGGCTCATGGAGGGGGTTGATAGCGGGAGCGATAGATGGGGTCACGGAGGTGTAATAATAGAGGGGTCAAATGGAGCAATGAAGGGATGGACTTGGATATACATGGGTTACGCTGGGCACTGCTGGTGCTCGGCGGGAAGGGGGACAACCACGCGTTCTCGACTATGGCTCTCTGGAGGCATAAGCGAGCGCGAATGTTCCGGCACAAGCTGCGTCTCATTGCAAGCGGCGGTTGTCCCCTTGGTTAGGATTTCTTAACATTTCAGCCTTGGGGGGGCATATTCCATGTTCGACGTCGTGTTGTGGAGTGGTCCTGGGAAGCACCATTGCATCGAAACATGGCATGTGTCCCCTCTATGCCGAAATGGAGGATGTCAGCATAGTGCCGGAACATTCGCGCAGACGAATGCTAGTTTCGACTGGAGGGAGCCGTAGTCGAGAACGCGGGTACTCTTGTGGGCCATCCTCCCCGCTGCTACCCCTCCATTCAGACCATCTGTCCGCAGAACAGTTGGGGTAGCAGTACCTGTAGGGAGGTGGTTTGCACGAGTGCTTTTCAAGTTTAGTTTAGTCAGGTAATGTAATTGACTTGGATCAACGAAGATCTATCTTTGGTTGCCTACTAGGAATGGGTTGTGACATGCCACACACTGGCAAAAGCTCAAGCGGCGAGTCGGCCCCAACACATTTGAAGCTTTGCGTTGAGATGCTAAAGGTACCTAGCTGGAAACGCACTAGACCCGGTCCAGCGTCTACCGCGTGGTAGAACAGAGAGACACCCACCTTTGTAGCGATTGATACTAGCAAGCGGACCCTGCGGACATAGGTACGTTTGCAAATGCGATTAGCATGGATAAATAATCAAGACCCGCTCATTTCTAGTGTGATGTCGCCAGGAGATCCAGAAGCTACAATAGTTAAAGTCATTCCATTTCTGCCAAGTTTCACCTCAGCGATACAAGCCTCGAAAACTCCAACCCTATCCCCAGCCATGCCAGCGGTAAAATAACTATCAATAATTTAGATCTCCCAATCAACAAAACGAGATACACGAAAAAGCAGGATACACAAGTCAGGGCGAGAAGACAGGGTGAATGTCGCCAGAGCAGGTGCATGAGAATGCTCGCAACCACACTCGAAACCTGAAGCATAAAAGTGCAAGCCCATAGCCTGTTAACTTGAAGCCATCTCCAGATCCCCATTCTCAGGGTAATGATCACGTCGGTTTCAAACTCGGCACCAAATGATATCTGTCCTCCTGGAGATGAGCCGTGACGTTGTCTTTGAGCTGTAGATGTGTAAGTCGGTTGACGGATCTTATCCCTGACTTTTAAGTTGTTTTCGCAATTCGCGCGACATGTGCAATACACACTCCCATTCCTGTGGGACCTGGTCATATTGTGCCAGCGGCAAGTTGAATTGTGCTTTGAGCCAGAGGAGGTAGATTCCAGTTGACCAGAGCAGCAAAGAATTGATGACAATATATAGCTGAAGGTATGAAAATCCCCACTGGTATTTCTGCGTGTCGTTAGTTACTGCTCGTGAAGAAATACGAATATCACACATACATCGGAGATGGGTTGGCAGATGCCGTTTTCCAAGACGTAGTCCAGGGTAAAGATTCTATTGCCAGAGGCAAAGGTCGTCTTTGACTTGTTGCGGAACGGATATTCCTTTGTCAAAGGATCTTGCCAATCATAGCCATAAGCCACGGCTATGGCAGGTTCATCCATAGCATTGTCGGGTTCGGCCACAGCATTGCCAGCCATATCTGGATCATAGAAAGTTGAGATGCCAGTCAGGCGGGGAAGATAGAAGGCTGAGATGTTGAGGGCTGGTGTAGGTAGCTCATCCAAGTCTCCCCATTTGCTGCTGCCGTTGAAGCGACTGAAAAAGCCGTATTGGCGTACATCTATTCTCGCCCGAGTGAGTGCCAATGTACGTGCCATCACACTGTTCACAGAAGAGAAAATGAGGCTAGACTTACACTTCCAAACTTCAACCTGCAACTGGAACTTATCACCATGGAGGTTGTGAAGATCCCAAAATGGCATATGGTCGTATTGACTTATGAGAGGTCCTCCTTTTGGTGAATCATGGTGTGTTAGTCCATCAATCTTTAGCAGTACCAACATGAAGCGAGGCTTACCAAGTGTTTCCGGCGCCCGGTATGACATGATGTAATCTTTGGTCAAGCCGATCCTATCTCCATCATGAATCACATACTCGACTAAGGAAAAGGTTGAGTACTTGATGTAATCTTCCCGATTCGAGTTCTGTACGAACGCTTCAGTACTACCGGAGTATCCTGTCATGGCGCTTGCCATGGTTGGGAAAACCAGAATGAAGTTGAGCGTAAAGACCACGAATGCCATCACTGCTTTGGATCCTAAAATGTTTTGAGAGCTAAATTCGCGAGTCAAATGATAAATGGTGATCAACGAGGTCTCCTGTTTCACGAACGTCATGTAGTATGCCGAAATGGTTACCGGCCGCTTCTGAATCACGACCGCGATGTAATTGGCAAACGCCTTCCATGAAACCCAGGTGAGAAGGGCTTGTCCAGCTCGCCCGATGACCTAGAACACCTTCAGCCAAGTCTCGCGATATGTTGAAATGAAAGGAAGACTGACAAGATCCCAAGCCAAATCTATGGCCTTTACTTCCGCGAAGGACATCGGCCTCGCTTTTAACGTAACTTCAAAGAAACTTGCTCGTGACCACCAGGTATAATCATCAGAAAAGGGACTGAATGTCCCGTCTGGTTTGCATGCCGCTCCTGTTGCTGGTAATCCACCCCATACACCCAACAGGATGACGAGTGTAAATAACACAAAGAACCATATTCCCGCGAGGATCCAGAACCCGAGCTGAGTCCACTTGATCTTCTCTGGGTGATAATGATGCTGGGTTTCCACGTCCTGTCCAGACATGGTGTTCAGAACTATTCGAATGGTAATAAAATGTGCATCTTACATTGCGGAGGCTGGTACTTCCTAAGAAGAAAAGGGACCAGGAGAGTAACGGCTATTTGAATAGGTAGGATATCCTGAGCGTCCGGTATCTACATGTGGAGCAAGCCTGCAATCCAGACCCCATTTAATATATCTTTATGTCTCTGCCACCAACCAACGGCCTTATGCCGGTATCAGGATGCCTTCATTGGTTGTTTGGAGCGATATAGGGCTGGGATCCCGCGATCTACCTAGTGTGCTGACTCACTCCTTCAACTTTCTTAACCGATGTGCAACCTCTTCGGAACCGTGGGGGTTGATGTGTGACAGCTGATTCGCTGAATCGTTACTGCCCCTGGGTGGCGTTAAGTCCATCAGCCAGTTTGTGCAATCAACAACGTGGCGCGAGGAGGTCCTTCCAAGAAGCCCTTCGAAGTTCAGGTTGCACACTAAAACATCCTTGAAAATGGTGGAAGTCTTTGTCCTTTACATATAAGCTTTCGCAATTTCACCCTGCCCACATCGGCTTGTGAGAGTCCACCAAACCAAAGATTTGTCTGGTACGGTAAGCTTATTCTGCCCTCCTCGCCGCAGCCACGCGCTCTTACCGATGGTACCTAAGAGAGGAGAAAGGAAGAGCGAGACAGAATAAAAAGGGACATGGCCACGATGGGATTTGGATGGCTGGCGAGCGATAGCTCTCCCCCCGAGACGGATATTACCAGTTCCATTTCCTGGGTTTTTCTTTCGCATTCTTGAACCCGACGCAAGGATGAAAACACAGGAAATCATCAACTTCCTCGCGGGAACGTACTCCCTCCTCAACAATACGCAGTAAGCACCTCCCCAGCCAACGTCATGTCCCATAGTAAGCAACACAGCATTGACCAACCGATCCAGATGGCGAAACGGCACCCAAGTCCCCGACCCTGGGGCACAACCCCAGCCGGCTTGCTGACATACACGCGCTACGGGTACATGTCTGCGGTGATGAACTCGATGGAGCCGGAGAAGCGGCCGCCTAACTTGACCTGGCCGCCAGGTGAGCAGGGGAGCGTTGAGGATTGGGCGTTGATCGCTAAGAGCTCGCTGTCGTATTCGGGGCCGTTTGGTCTTAACACGTCGGTTCCGTTGACGAAGTTTAGTGGACAGGTGTTGCATGGTCCGGTGGTGACGGGGAGTATGCCGAGTATGGTGGGAGTGGTTCAGAGGAGGAATTATACGGTTGTGGAGCGGGATGGGGAGGTGTACTTGTCGATTGCTGTTATCACGACGCAGGTGGGTGCGAGGTCGGAGATTTGGTGGAGGAGGGTGGCGAAGGGGTAGGCTACCTATGTGGTATTTGAAGATAGGGTGCTATCGTTTTGGTGGGAAGTTATTTGACTCCCTATGAAAAGGTGGTGGTCGGGTGTGCATCTATGAGATTTTCCAGCGCTTTTGATTATCATTATCTAGATGCTTCGATCTGCTAATATATAAAATATCTGTCTTGAATGAAATGGCGATCTACACTGAGTCTCTCAATCAATACCAGCTGTGGCGTTTACTCTCTCTGCTGTGATACATTATGGCGGGAAGCTCCACTGGACCCGTGTTGGATCCGTTGCCGTGGTATGCTGGTAACTCCTGCGGGCCCCAGCCAGCGTGGCTGTAATGTGTCCAGGCTACTGTCTTATGATCTGGTGATTGTGTTTCAAGAGGCTTCGGGATAGGAGCCATGCCAACTTTGGGTGTCTTGGCGCTGTTGCGATTCCGTCTCAGCAACCAGACAATGACGATACCTGAGGCGCACAAGAGTAATCATTGGGCCAGAGATGGAAAGACCCATAAGTCCCATGTGACCAATCAGGAAGTGCTCAGTCTGATCAGTGGCCAAGACCACTGAGCACACTGAGCACATCGATCACGAAAAGTTACTCAGTCTGCTCAGCCGCCAAGACCACTGAGCACACTGAGCAAGGTATAAAGATACTTCAGAAACGTATGTAGATAGCTTTATATAAATAGAGGGGAGCGCCGGGCGCTCCCCGTGTTGAGGAATCTGATTCCTCACGCAAGCAGCCAAGTTCATTTGTCTACAATCTACTCTCAGTAGCTCTTTGTTAGAACGACCTGTTGTTGACAGTGAACCCCTTGTCTGAGACGCTTGCCACAACCTTCGATCATCCTGTCACATTCACCTCTGGCGTACTGCTTTGCAGTCTGTATCCACTCCCGGTGCAGGTTGTAACACAATGGCTGTGATGCACCAGGTGGCTCTCCTTCGTGCAGAGATCACTTCACTCCGCAAGGCCAATGAGACACTAAGCAAGCGCCGGAGAGCCAAAAAAAACACGCGCAAGGCTTGGAGGGTCACTTGCTGTACAAGAGGCACAGGATCTATTGGATCAGAAGACCGTGGATGGGGAGGGAGTGCAAGAAACGCAGCCGGATAGTAGTAATGCAGGGGGGTGTCACGACGATGTGTAGTATCCAGTGGGTCGAAGCCGCTGAGCAGACTGAGCAACTTTTCGTGATCGATGTGCTCAGTGTGCTCAGTGGTCTTGGCCACTGATCAGACTGAGCACTTCCTGATTGGTCACATGGGACTTATGGGTCTTTCCATCTCTGGCCCAATGATTGGCTGAGGTGTCCCAGCACCTCGGGAACCATCCATTTGAGACCAATACGGACTGCCCCAAAACATTTGTCGGGTGTGACTATACAGGTATTCTATTCCTGACCACCAACCGGATTGGCGACTTTGACGAAGCCTTCGGGTCTAGAATCCATATAAGTCTACACTACCCGCAGCTGGACCTTTCGTCAACGCTCAAGATATTTGAGCTGAACCTGGATCTGATCCGGGATCGGTTCAAAAGCAGAAACCGAGATCTCAGCATTGACACAAGGGCCATATTGGGTATGCAGCTGGGTACTGGACGAACAACGAACACATGCGCTGGAATGGCAGGCAAATTCGGAACGCCTGCAATACCGCACTTGCGCTGGCTGAGTTCTCAGCCCAAGGGGTGATCATACCATAGTGGTGGACGCTAACGCCAAAATTTCCCTGAAGCTTGAGCACTTGGAAACTGTATCCAAGGCTTACCTCGGCTTTATCACGTACCTGGAGGATGTTTTCGACAAATATGCCGACAGAAGGGCAAAACAGATGATGATTCGAGCACGGGAGCATAAGAAGTCGATGGAAAAGGGAGGCGGGCAGCGTTAGCCATCGTTTTCAGGTGGGCTGGGCCAGACCCCAATCATGCCCACTCACACCACGGCACAAGGCCTCTGGCCCCCATGCCACAACCGCCACAGAATCCTAGTCCGACGATTTCAAGCCAGTCACCTGGCTACCCGGCAGCCTCGAGCCAGATACCTTTGTTTCAGAGTTACCCCAACCATATGATGACCGGTCAACAGTCATCGCAACCTCTGCCTGGGCAGCCATATCCTCACTACACCCTCACAAGTGCTTACCCGCAGGGTGTTCAGACCGGCAGCACCGCCTATCAGCAACCTCATCAGGCTTCAACTATGGCTGGCCCCTCCCAAACACAAACACAAGCCTCTATGCAGCCGCCTCCGGGCTGGCAAGCTACCGCTTATTCCCACGGATCGATGCCAACCGGCCAGCCTGGCCAAGTGGTTGCTGGACCTCATCAGCCTGTTGTGCCAGTGATGGAGCCACAACAAACACAGCCCTGAGCAGCGTTGCGGTGCTCCTGTCGGTATCAACATGGCCTTACACGCTAATTCTTGAAAGCGTCAAGAGAGGAGGTTTCCGTATATACCTCTATCTATTTAGCTGGATGTAAATCCCACGAGCGCACGCGACATGGTAATGTTGTGCAAGATTTATCTCTTTATCAAATAGCTATTTCGCGGTAGGCAGATGAGATTACTCCAATGACAGTACCAGTGTGCTTTGCTGATCTAAAGCAAAATGTCTTTTACCAGTTCCCGGGTTCGAGATGTTTCCAAGTCTTTCTATCATGTGGTCTCGGGACTAAAGCTAACCTCAAGTTGAGGTAGCCCTACGAATATCAGCCCTCATGCCCTATTTTAGCTGTAATTACATGCTGTTAACATAAGGTAATGAGGCCTCGGAACAAGGCAAAACCTCTGATCATCCGCTACTCGAAATCTCAATGCCGAAGCACTGAGCGTTACATTGAAGGAGCACTCATGGAGCCGCACGCCAAGCCCGGTAGCCGCGAATGCTTCAGCATCTCGGCGAACATCCGTCCAGAAAACAGCACAGATGCTACCGATTGGAGCGCTTCATGGGCAATCCTTACATTCGCTTTTATGCACCCCACATTGGCAGCGTAACATTGTCGTTGCAACGACTCCCTTGCCCGACCCTCTCAAACTTGGCCTGACCTTAGCAAGCTCCGGCTTGGCACTACCTTGATCTTGATATCTTGCCTAATCCATCACGGCGGACGAGCCGGCAATGCTCCGTTCAAAAATTCAGGTTCAAGCGAAAAGGCCATGGCACGACAGAGGCGGAGGGGGAGGGTGCAGAGATAAAAGGAAGAGACCGCCAGCATGTCTGGTCTTGACGAGTTCCCACTCTTCTTCGGCACATCAACCCCGTTCCCTCCAGTCAACATGATCACCCTCGGCACCCTCACCCTCGCCCTCCTCACCGCCGTCCAGGCGGTCGAGGCCCAGTCCCTCGGCTGCGGCAAGGCGCCCCCGTCCTCGGGCACCAAGTCCATGACCGTCAACGGCAGGCAGAGACAGTACATCCTCCAGCTGCCCAACAACTACGACCGCAACAAGCAGCACCGCGTCGTCATTGGCTACCATTGGCGTGATGGCTCCATGAACGATGTTGCCAGCGGTGGCTTCTACGGCCTCCGTCAGCTGGCCGGTGACAGCACCATCTTTGTCGCCCCCAACGGCTTGAACGCCGGCTGGGCCAACAACGGTGGCGAGGACATCACCTTCACCGACCAGATCGTTGCCATGCTCAAGAACGACCTCTGCGTGAACGAGGGCGAGTTCTTCGCCACCGGCTGGAGCTACGGCGGTGCCATGAGCCACAGCGCAGCCTGCTCTCGTCCCGGTACGTACATACCTACCTTACCCTATCCCGGTCTGACAAAAACGCCATAGCCCAAGATTCCAGTCCTGCTAACTTTGATTCCTCTACCAGACGTCTTCAAGGCCGTAGCCGTCATCGCCGGCGCCCAGCTATCCGGGTGCAGCGGCGGCAACTCCCCCGTCGCCTACCTCGGCATGCACGGCGCCGCCGACAACGTCCTCTCCATCTCAATGGGCCGTCAGCTCCGCGACAAGTGGCTCCAGACCAACGGCTGCACCTCCAAGAACGCCCCCGAGCCTTCCGCCGGCCAGCAGAACCACATCAAGACCGAGTACTCGTGCACTCGCGCCGCCGTCACCTGGATCGCCAACGGCGGCGGCCACGTCCCCGACCCTAGCGGCAGCAACGGGGTCAAGTTCGCCCCCGGCGAGACCTGGTCCTTCTTCAACGCTGCCGTCGGTGGTGGTGGTGGTGGCAACCCTAACCCCAACCCCCAGCCTACTACTACCGCCACTGCTCCCCAGCCTACCCAACCTACCAACCCTGGTGGCAACTGTGCGCCGAGATGGGCGCAGTGCGGTGGTCAGGGATGGAACGGCCCTACTTGCTGCGAGAGCGGGAGCACTTGCCGTGCTTCTAACCAGTGGTACTCTCAGTGCCTCTAAGTTTAGGGGGGTGGTGCGGTGGAGTATGTCTTGATGGGTGTAGTAGTAAGATAGGACATTGTCAATGACAATACCCACAAAGTACATGATTAGTTTGAGTTGCCCTGTCCTAGATGCAGCATTGTTACACCAAAAATGCCGAATAGCGAGTACGCCTTGTCTTTGTTTCGTGCTGGCCTGAGAAAATGCACTTGAAGCAATCTCGCTGTCTTCAACGCCTTTGAAGATCTAATAATTTCTGGCGGCTACTTAGGTAGGTATGTATCAATGTATTCGCCTGATCTCCTGCAGGATCTGCAAAATCGCAGCCTGGTCGTTGGTGATGTGATGGGTATGGCGATACTGACTGTATGCAAGGTTTCCCTGCCCATCAATGTACAAATACTTCAATTGTGTCCCATCCCACTCGACAATGATGCACTCCGGCCCGTTTCCACCCATCCCATAGGTGTATCCCTGACCCACCCGAATGGCCTGGCAGCACTGTCTAACCTCGGCCGCCAGCGTGTCCCAGTTGTAATTCATGCCCTTGCCCTCAAACGCAAAGAACAGTCCGTTGACGGCAACCTTCAGTATCGCCAGATCGAATCGCCGAGGTGGCATTCTCTGCTCTGGCACCACGAGATATGTCGGGCAGTCAAACACAAAGCTCAAGACAGCGTTCCAACCCCCGTTGCTGACCGCTTCACCCACCATGACTCCGGCAACATTGTTGTTTGGCCACGGCATTCTCGAGGACAGTTGAGACACGATCTGCGTTGCTGATATAGTCCATTAGATAAACAGTGAAACACAGAGAGTCATCGCCACGGCGAACATGTGTCACATACCTGTGTGGGGTGTTGTGAGAAAAGAGAGGTTACCTAGGTGGTCTCCTTGCGCAGCTTGCAGTCAAGTTCTGCAGAGAGGAGTCAAGGACGTAAATCTTTCAAACAAAAGATAGAGTCAGGGACGGGTAGGGGAGGGTCTGGTTGCATGCCCATTGTTAAGCCCATTTTCCGTCCCCTAACTTTGTATTGATAAGCGGATGCAGTCTTTCGTTGCTTGATGGGAAAACGTCTTTTTGCCACTGATTCGATCTTGACAGTTGTTGACCAAAAGCCACATTGTCAATGCGTCAAAAATCTAGACCCAATGTGCCGTGGATGTGACCCGGCCAATCCACCTCAATTGGGGGGTGGGCTGTGGCACAGGGGAAATCGGACCAACAGCGTCTTCCCAAAGCACAGTAGTGGCTGGCTATAAAACCCCTTGTCCTGCATTGGGTGATGTCTGTTTTGGGTCTCTTCTGGGATTCTGGCTTGAAGGACGGAAGCTGAATGTTGAGTGCTGCTTGATGGTGGCTACAGAATATTAGCAGAGTCTTTGCTGGCACAACTCGATCAAGCTATCCCGTCGAAGAGATATTGGAAAGGTGCTGCCGTCGAATCTTGAAGCGGAAAGGTCGTTCAGTGACAAGAGAGCTCATCCTTGTGCTTCATGCAACGAGGCGGGCTGAATCACGATCCGGGCGAATCCTTTCGGTTACAGACCTGACTGTGAGACGCAAGGCCTGCATTCTTCTTTGACCTCAGCCAGCCACAGGTTTTGTGAATCCAATGATTCGATGTCCGGGATGGGGATTGCCATCAAGTGTCTAACTCACCAAAGTCATGTTGGAGTCGTGGTAGGTAGGTAGTGAACGGCAGGTACGTCTCAGGCACTTGGCCGCGAGGCGGAAGGTCTAGACCTAACGAAGAACGCTTACATGGAGAGAGGAAATGCGTCACATAGATGTCTATAAAGACCCCCTTCCCGCAGCCAGACTCCGGGCGTCCATCAGATCCCCAGAAGACACACAGCCCTTTCCCCCGTTTCGACCTTACCGCAGAAGAATATACACTTGCCTATCATGTCAACTCGTTACATCGCCGAGGTCGACCAGTCCAGGGAGGACCGCGACAAGCTGCGCGTGAATGAGTACTTTCTTCAGGTTGCCAAAGCTGTTGCAACCGGAGGCAAGCCCTAGTTCAATGTGGTGTATGCTTCCAGGATCCTCGCTCCCCACATGAACGTTCAGTGGACTACGACATACGGACTCAACTGGGCCACCGAGATACCCTCCCCTGGCTCGGCCGTCACATACACCGGCAGTTGGCAGAAGTGTGACCTGGGCGCTTCTTACACCCTGGACCAGAACGGTGATTGGTCCGCCAAGCAGGACAATCCCAATGCGAAGTCTGACTCTCTGAACGTCGCTTCCAATGATTACGCAGTTGCGGTTCATATCATTGTTGGCGTACAAGACCCCTCTTCCAAGAAGTGGACTCCGGTAGGTTTCTGTTTTGCCCTTCTTGTGTTTCAATTCTCCAATCTTTGCTGACAATTAATCGAAAGATCTGGGTTGGCAAGAACAAGCTGCTGAAGGGCTCCCACGGAGAATACCAGCCCATTGAGACTGTCAACATTTGGTATCAGCAAGGGGATCAGACCGCGACCATGATTTCCAACCAGGCCACATCGGTTCAGCCATACGAAATGCCGGCTGCGCGCCCAGTCTACTTTTCATATGATGCGAGCAAAGGGAAATGGCGTACCCCTCAGGATCAGCCCTTCGAGTTTCCTTGAGTACTTACCTTGCCTGAGTACGTGTGTGGCGTTTGTGGGGATCTCGGAGAAGACAGGGTGAAGCAATGAAGGAAGAGCAAAGGAGAGAACTGGTTGGCGGTACAAATATACGACTCGGTTTTTGAAAATAGGAACAATCGATAGATGCCAGCACTTGTGGTAATGAGAATAAAAGTCGCATTGATCCATGTCTGATAGGGAAGTTCCAGCTGAATTATGCTGTTTACTGAACAGATATACCTACCTCGTAGTGACTTGAGTGCACGTTAATACTTTGCAGTGTCATCATGTGTCGCCTTGCGGGCCCCTGAAACATTCAGCCGTTCGAGACATGCCCAGTCAGCCACTGACAAGGCCCTACTTTCGTATCGCCAGACACGCACCAATCACCTTGCTTCCCGGAGCCAAGAAGTGAGTTGACCTTGGTAACAACTGGCATTCAAGGAACCTGTAATGAAGCCATGGTGTTGCGCAGTCCGCAGCTCAGTTTTGGATTCTGCCCCTCGACTTTATTGGAGCGAGCTGGACATGGAACACATCATGGACACGTTGACTCCACTCTCACATCTTGGAGTAAGAATCGTTGGGTGGGAAAACATGATTATGTCAGTTCGAAGGAAAGGGGTATCTACCATGAAATCAAAATCTCCTCAAAAAGAAGCATTAATAGTTTGACGTTCCAATGATCCGCTAAATCAGGAGAAGACGCACAAAGTTTAAACAGCCCTGATGCCACCATCCGCGGTACCCTCGTCCGTGTCTTGTCGCCGTGGAGAAGCAGCTGTTTGTTGCTGACCTGGACTCATCCTCGACCCAATGACCACAGTGTTAGAACCCAGCCCAGATCCAAGTACTGCATTTGGATTGCCTAACACCGGCTTCCGAGTAGCAGCTGTCGTCCCGCTGTTCATCGAATGCCCATCGCTGACACTTGAAGAAGGAGGGCCAGGATAAGGTGGCAAAGGTGTATCATCGTGTTCCACCTGCTCTCTCGCCCGAGCCCCCCCAGTACCACCACCGCTACCGCTTCCGTTCCCGCCTCCGTTCCCTCCTCCATCTATCCCCATCTCAATACGTTCGCCTCCACTAACCGGCTTTCTAGGCCCCAGCCAACGCTCAGGATACTTAAGCCGAAACCCCCACTGAAGCCACAGCTTCATCTTCAACCAAAATGACATCTCCTTCCACTGCCTCCTCAGTTCCTCCTGGTCCTCAGGATCCCTGCCGACTTCGTATCTGGTGACAAAGATCATGAGCAACGTGGCGACGAACCACCAGCACACCGTCCCGCACCGAAGAGCCCACTGGCCCAGCATCAACCTCCTGAACCAAAAAAGATTCTCGATAAAACCTAGAACAAAGAGGGTCCCGACGATGGCAAGGATAACGGCGGGCCCTTCTGGGATCTTGCTGCAGCGTCCGAAAGCCTGGTGCGGACAATTCTCGATCCGGTGATCCTCTTCGCCCGGGAGGGAACATCGTTCAAGGTAGTAGTCCATCGAAACCCGCTCTCTCAGCATCTGGATTGGTGCTGGCGCGACGTCGGTTGCTTTGACGTGCAGCGTCGCAGATGTGTAGTAGGAGGTCTCGGTGACTGTCACATAGCTGCCGGCAGTAGTCCAAGTAACAATAGTTCTTGTGGACGTGATAACCTCCCGTTTTTCAAGGGTGGCCTTTGAACTTAGAAGAGGTGTGAGGTCTGGCGGAAGATATTGCAGATACTCGAGATTGACCTTTGTGGTATATGATTGCGAGGGGGTCGGGCAGGGGGTCGGGACGGTAAATGTCAAGTCGACAAGCCACTTGGTGGTGTGCCCGTACGAGTAAGTGTAATGGTAGTCGCCGGCGTCTGCCTGCAGCTCGGAGCGGGGGAGCGCGCCGGCGGGGTAGTAATACTCGATTACCTCCAGATCCCAGCCGTCGTAGGTGTTTTTCGAGGTTGTTATCGGTGTTGCGTCGGGTGGCTGGGTTGTATGTGTGGCCAGGAAAGGATCTCCAAGTCGCGTTGTGGTGCATGGTTGATTCGTTGCGCCAGACTGGTCGCAACCAGAAGGGAAGGCAACTGGGTTTAAGACATATATTTTTGTAACAGTCCAGAACCTCGCCGCTGCTATCGGATACAGGATGGCTGTCGCCGCCAACCGGACAAGCAGGTGTATTCGTGCCATAGTGAAAAGCCGCTCGTTGAAGCACTGACCCCAGGAGTGAAAGGGTCACGACGATTGCAGTCGAGTGTGGCCTTCTGGCGCATTTTAAGACGAACACCTGAACCGTTCTTGGGCAAGACAACCCAACCAACCAACAAGTCAGCTCAGCCTTCTTATTGGACCTTGGCAAGGCGATTATGCAGACAAGCTTCAAGGGTTGGTTCTTGGCACCAAGCTTGGTGTGCATGGCAGGAGAAGCGAGATGAGGGAGCCAATTTGACACTATCAGCGTGTCACCTATTTTACATGGAGATGCGATAGTAGTGGCCGTAGTCAAATGAGAACGCATGTGCTGCCAAGCTAGGCTTGCCAGACCAGGTTAGAGCATTGAGCCTTTCTGTCCGGGTTCGCTCTCCATCCAATGAACAAACTGAGTATTCCCTACACGGTTCTTGTGCTTCCATAGCCCGAATAGGTATGCTGGCGGCCTGGCGCTGCGCCACGGATAAAGCTCACTTCAACCCTAACCCTCATTGTGAGAATCACCCCTGAACCCCTGAACCCCTGAATAAGGACAATAAGAATGAGCTTGCAAACAAAGAAAGACAATGTTCACTGTATTCTCCGACACTATGTTCTATCAAACTAGCATCGAATCTTCCTATCCAATCAACGGCTTACTCTTCTTCGGCAACGTCACCCTGAACACCAAGGCCTGCTGGTCCAAGCTGCACCCACTCGCGTCCTTGTATGGGATTTTGCCATTATTGACGAATCCTGATATCTGTCAGTATTTCGTTCAGAATTGTTAATTCAAGGCAAATACGTACCATTCTAAGTAATGAAGTCATTATTAGAGATAGTAATTAAGAAGTACTCGTCCTTCTTACTATCGTCCACTGGAACGAGCACCAGACTCTCCTATTTTTCGTTTAGCAGACTGGTTGTGGGCAACGCTAGAGGTCCGTTCCTTAGACTAAACTTATTACGTTAATTATTAAGGTTAAAGTTAATCTATAGGCACAGAGTTGCAGGTATTATCTCTAGCTTTAAGATTCCATTTGCTTTTAACTCGTTAGTATTTAGTAGCCTATCTTAGAAATTAAACTATAAACCTAAACTCGCAATCGAGTTATTAAACCTATTATACCTTACCCCCCTTATATCCGTCGCCCTCCCAATATTAACTACATCCATATACCTATACACACTCGTCGGGCTATTAATGTAAGTACTAATATCGCTATCCCTCGGTAGGACAAGCAGCTGCTTCTTACTAATATACTTAATCTCGCTCTACGCCGCCACCCTCGCCCTCCCTTGCCTATTAATAAATATAGGCGAAGGTATAACCTACTCCCCGGAGTACTTTACTTTCTTCTCCCCTTTGCTTTTTCTCTTACTAATATTATACCTTAATAACCTCGTATACCTCCTTATAGTAGCATTCCCACCACCCTCCAACCTCCCCGCGCTCTGCAACATAACCCACAGCTCCTTCCCATCAGAACTGGCAGTCAACCCCTCAAATCCCTGGTTATTTGACCTCCCCTGGCTCGGGTTAGCAGGAACAGGTCGTTTCCCAGAATCAAAAATAGGGAGGTTGTCGCTGCTGAAATTGGGGGTCCCATTCCTTAACGGTAGCAAAGTATCTGGTGGTGCAATGGCAGAAAGGAGCTTTCCGCTCGGGGAGAAGAGGTAAATATACGGACCGTACTCGTCGCTTATCCAAAATGCCCCATCATCGTTCAGGACCAACCCTTCCGCATCAACAGCGATACGTTTGCCTCCAGGACCAGACCCACCGAAGCCATCGCCGGGGTAGGTGGATGCGGGAAGGGGTGGGAAGCCGGGGAGGGTAATGATAATGTTAGATCGAGGCCGGTCAGGGGTTTACCGCTCAGGGAGGTGAGGAGGATGGTAGATTTGTATTTAAAAAGGAGGTTAGATGGGAGGGGAGGGATTAAGATAATGCCGGGGCAGAGGTGAATGTTACGTCAAATGTGTGAACGCGAGGGATAGTGTTTTGGGTGCCTTGGGTGTTCCAGCCTCGGTCTGGGAGGCCGTAGAGGGTGCCGGTGTAGTATGTTTGTTTGTTTTTGCCACCGGCAGATCGCTTTTTCCAGTTGGTGATCGCGGTTGAGGAGCCGATGCTGATGGTGTCGCCGAATTTATCTCTTGTGTCAGAGGGGATGGAACCGAAGCCAGCGAGTTCGTTGTAGGTGTAGGTTTTGCCTTGACATGTTGTTGTGGAGACAGGAGGAGGAGATGGCTGGGGGTGTGAGCGCCGTGCTCGCCCACACGACGATGACGCCTAATCTGCGCAGGAGGGCCATGACTCTGGCGGAAACGTGCAGTTGGTAGTGAGAGTGAGGAAGTCTGCTGTTCTCATGGAGGGCATATTCGACTTATGTGCTCAGTCGGGCACGTGGGCACCTTCCAGTTCATGCATAATAGATGCAAGCTAAGAAACTAGAACGAGGGAGAAAGTGGTTGACTGTAACGCTGGAGTGTGTCTCTTACCCAGGTGCGTGTTGGAATTGAGATAGGGTAGTGAGCGGGAGGAAAAGGTGCGGGGGATCGTCAGGAACATGTGGGTGTTTTCGCCTTTGTAATTGGACGGTGGCGACAACATGATAATGCCAAACCATGTGACATTTGTTGACGACATACATAACTGCATCAGACCAACGGACCTTGAGGGGCATGTTTTGACCATCATGAATGAATATTGGTTGTTACTTCGCGGTACTCCTTACCCAGTCCTGGTTGCCTGCCCTCGCTCTGGCATTGTAGGCCCTGCCCTCCTCATCGAGCCCGTGGAGATCATGAAGATACTCCTTGAACTGCCTTGTCATGTCGCACACCTGCTCAAAGTCTTTCTGGTCCAGGGTTGGGCCTTCATGCTTGGACTTGTCACCTTTCTGTAGGAAACGGAATTCCGCCAGGGCCACTGCCGTTTGAAAAGCTGTTCATTGAAAGTCTTGTTAGCACCTGTCGATGACGTTGCCAGTGAACTGGATCAACCGGACTTACCATTCCGGATTTCACGGCCATTCCATTCGAGCTTTTTAATGATATCATCCTCCAAAACGTACTGTTTGGCACGCCCAGTGATGATGAAATCCTGACGCTCGTCGGTGAGTTTGTCGAAGAACTGTGTCCAGATTTGGTGGCGGTTGTCTTCGCTGAGAGGATCATACTTGATGACAACGTGAATTCTGGAAACGAAGGCATCATCAAAATGCCCTACACGATTGGTGGTCAAGAACAAGATGCCCCTGTAGTATTCGATGCAACGGAGGAAGACTTTTCGAGAATTCTGTTAGCTTTATCATCGATGTCGCCATCAAAGCATGATGCATTGTGAAATAAAATTGCAAATGGAGCATACCCGACACAAGACTATTGCGTTCAAGATCACTAACAACGCGTCGCTCGAGATAAACGTCGGCCTCGTCAATCAGCATGACAGCCCCCCATTTTTCAGCAAGTCTGAACCACTTTGAGAGCTGCTGCTCCATTCTGATTTCGTTGATGCCGATATCGCCACAGGTGAGCGAGAGCAGTGGACGATTCGTGTATTCGGCAATACATTCTGCGGTCTGATACAAGACATTGCTTGTTATTCGTGAGCTCTCGGAAATGAACTGAGGCCCAACTTACATATGTCTTCCCAACGCCGGGGCCACCATGAAGTAGGAATATCTGACCCTCCCCCTTGTTTTCGATGAAGTCGGCGCGCCAGGACGTAGCTAAACTGTCTTTTGGGTCGGTAAATTTCTGAACCAGGGCCTTGATCATCTGTTTCCGGGGAGCTGGCATCACCAATGTATCAATAGCACCCGGGTTGATATTCGGCTCGAAGCAGCGGGCCACGTCAAAAGTCTCTGGAGTGATTTGATACATGTTAATGAGATGTACAAGAGCTTCTCAGCATCATTGGACCACGTACCCCAGGTTCTGGACTTCAGCACGATACCGTACAGGAGCGAGTCGCAGAGCAAGTATCTGTGGTTGGGATCGTGATCTCCAGGTCCGAGATTGAGATCCTTCACGCGGGTGGGATCCAACAAGTCATAGGACGCATAAGGAAAGTTCGGCGGAGGATGGGGTCTTCTCCCGTAACTGTTTTAAGCCATGTCAGATACAGTATTCTGTCAACGTTGAACCAGAAAGGTACCTAGTAGGTACCTATGTAGGGTAGGCTTACCACTCTTCACAGCCACACATAGCCAAGTTCTGTCCAATGTCGTTAGTATTGCAAATTTCCGGTGCCGCCCCAGGCCATTGAGTGTAATAAGCCGCAGAGTCTATGTAGACCCTGCCATCAAGCTAGATAGTTTGCGGATTAATTTAAATTAGCATTGGATCTAACGAGGCCAGGAAGAAGCGAAGTCAATAAGTCACATACCGGCCCTTGTCTTGTAACTTCTCGTGAAGCCCCTCGCATGAACGGATCCATGGGCGGGGGAATCCACGGCGGCGGTGGTGGTGGCGGCGGTAACTGTTCGCGATTCGGGCCCTTTGAGGGATTTGGGCCGATCCTCTCCCTCATCCTGAGGCTGTCTCTGGCTTCTAAGGAGCCTTTATCGAACAGCTCACCCCGGTAACGTACTTGTTTCCCAAGCAAAAGGTTGTACCATTTTTTACCATTCTCCTCTAACCGCCTTTTGGTTTTCCCGCCGTCGCTCTTATCGAAATACTCGCACGGAAAGACCTTCAAGGATGTGATTGCGCGCTCCCCGCCAAATGGAGGAAGAACCACCTCCGTTGAGCTTCGGCCAACAAACCGCCCGTCATATGTTAGCGACCACAACCTGATTTTGTATGGCGTGAGTCGTTGTTTCGGGTCGGAAAGAATAGCGGCATCAGACACCACCGATTGGACCACATGAGCCGCAAGGTTACCTCGAAATTCCACGTAAACAGTGGTGCCGGGCTTGAACAAGAGCCACAGCATCTCGAAGGTGCAAAGATTTCGCTGGTGCAGGCTGCGTTCAGCTGGTATCCTGTCCTTGTAAACGTTGGCGTGGAGATAGTCGAGGAGCAATCCAAGATGCTCTCCTGCCTTGGCGTTCAAGTCCTCATCATCATCCGCCCCAGGTTCTGACGCGACTCTCGGAATGGAATCTGGCGCTTGCTTCTCAGCCCATGTACCCTTACGAAGGCTCTCGAGCTCTTCCAAATGATGACCGATGACCGCGTAAGGCTCATCCAACTCCAAAGACCTGCCTTCAAGATCGAGTTGGGGGTAGTAACGCACTACCATTCGGAGAGCTTTTAGGAGAGCCTGCGACCCAACTACAATTTTTGTTGCGTGCACGTTCACTGTGACGTCGGGATCTTCCATGATGCGAGACACCCTGTTACGCCTGAGGTCGTCTGAGATGTAACGAAAGACCTCGGGCGCATGGGAGGTCTTCAGCACAGTTACCACGCTAAAGACTGAGGCTTTGTACTTCAAGACACCCTGCCGGGCGACCTCGAGGTCAAACGTCGTCGGCCAGGGACGTATGCCGATATGTCCTTCCTCGCGGTCGAGATATTCCACCGAGTATGCCACCATTGGTTGCTGGTTATGTTCTTCGCCCGTTTCCTGCTGACGAAGCGGGACGTGCTTGAAACTCTTGCGGAGACGGAATCTATTGCAATGAGGGCAGTGGCATGCCGGGTTGTAATCCTTGTCCGTCAAACCATCGTCTCTCTCGTCGGCGCTCTCGTCAGCGCTATCGTCAGCGCTCTCGGCAGGCCCTGCTTGATCATCCGTTACACCTCGGCGCGGTGTCTCCAAAAGGTTTATATCACAACGAGGACATATACTTAACCCAAAGTCTGTTAATATGCTATGGCTTCGTCCATTGACTGTGCAATACAAGGGCACCGGTGAGCTCCATGTTTCAGCGCCGGGCTTCGATGTCTCGGGGGTGGCTTTCTCTGTTTGGCCGTTGGGTGTCTTGCCGTCTTCTACGGCGCCTGGCGGCGGAGGCTTGTCGCCCAGATCATCCAAATAAGGCTCGTGAATGGCTTCTGGCGTTGTTGTTTTGCCTGTGGACAGTCCACAATCCTTCGGCGGGACCGGTTGCTCCACCGATTTGCTGGAGGGGGGTTGCAAAGAAGCCATAGGGAAATCTTTCGAGTAACCTGAAGATTGATAACCGGAACTACCAGACATATCATTGACGACACTCCCGGAGATACATGGTGTCGAAAGAAAATGGGGGAGGGTAAAATCGCTATTCCCTCGAGTCCCCCCAGAAAAGTTACCCCTCACCCCCTCACTTCATGTTACCCCTGGAGTCGCAGTTGGCGCCTGCGCCGCAGTGCTGCCTGAAATCACTGGCCAATTGGTTGGTTGGAAAATTTGTGCACACCTAATTCTTTGTGGGTGGCCGTGCGGCTCTGCCTTCTCTCCTTATAATACTTATACCGCTGCTTTAACACTCCATCCATACTTTTTAAGACTTAGCCCCGGTTTTTAACACTTTGTTCAAGCATTTTTACGCTCTATCCTAGCTTCTTTTTATATAAACTTTTTAAAACTCTACTCCAGCTTTCTAACACTTTATCCAATCTTATTTCATATATACCCCAGCTTTTTCAAGAGCTTATCCCAACTCTTTTGATACTCTACCCCAACTTCTAATATCCATTATCTCGGCTTTTATCGTGATCCAGCTCTCACAACTCACCTTCACAACTCACCTAGCCATGAACGATATCAGAGAGGAGGATCCAACACCCATCACACCAGCAGTTCGTTCCTACAGTCTCAAAGTCGAAAAAGAAAACCCAGAAGACCCTCTCTCCCAAGCACTCGGTTCCACAGTTCAACAGGCAGGCCATCGACCGAGTATTCAACGTGTTAAAGCTCAGGAGTGGGTTTATTGGCTCCAAAGTGACTGCTCTAGGTATGTTACGACTTAGGGATATGCCAACGGCCCATCCGTGTGTCTACACGTCTGCATGAACTGACTACGGCTAACAGTGATCCAATTTTCGATCCGCTAGAGCAACAGCGCAAAGAGTTGATTCGAGTTTGGCAGGAGTTTCAAAGGCTCTTCGTCCCTCCAGGAGACTTAACATCCGGGGCCGCTCACTCGCCACTTCCCAGCATTGCAACTTTGCAAGCGGCAGTCAATGACGCCCGTCTTGGTTGGGAAGCCAAGCATGAGTCTGGCATTGGCCTCGCCAGAAATCGGCTTCTCCGCTTCATGGAGACAATGGATGATCATTCATTCTTGTTCAAGTTTGTTCCGGCCGAGGACAAGTACATCAGCCTCCTCACTGGGGTTGTGGCATCCGTCGTCAAGGTTTGAGAGCATTACCCCTGCCCATGCCTGTCATCGCTTTTACTAATGGTGCAACTTATTGCAGGCCTCGGTCAATTACCACAAGATTGCTGAGGGATTCTCACTTGCCCTCGTGGAAATGAGTGAGAACCTGAGATATGTGCAGAAGAAAACACAAGTTGCGAACACAAATGAAATGCAAAGGCTTGTTGTGGCGCTATACGTCCAAGTGTTCAAGTTCCTCTGCCACGCCATGTCCTTCTTCCACAAACGCCACAAGAGATTTCTGGCGTCATTCAACAAAGGATTCTATGATAAGACGGTCAAGGCCATGGTCGACGGCATCCAAAAGACGATCGGCGACATCCGCAACGAGGCACAACATACGACTGAGCTGCGCATCGAGCACATGCACCAAAAAATGAACGACATGGAACCACTTTTGGTCAGGCTGCAACAACTTGGAGTTCAGACTCACGCGGACACCGAGCAGCAGGTCAACGTGAAACTTGCCGCGGCAGCAGTTGGGTTTCAGAGATTGGGCGAGAAAGCTGTACATCAGCTTGAAGGTGTCGAGGACCAAGTCACGCACGGTAAGTTGGCGATTTTCTATCATCCTAAACCCATAAAAAAGGCCACGAGGCCTCGAATGTGCCGCGGGGCATGAATCACCGTCACAGAGTGTCAGCTCACTCTTGAGTTGCCGCCTCCATTGCCTCTCCCGACTTCCACCTGTGTAGCTATATAATGCTGCGCGTGGTTCTCTTTTGCTTCTGCAGTTAACCAACGAGTTTCAACCTTACAGACATTACTTTCCAATCCCCACAGCAATCCTCAAACGTCCCGCCCGCCTTGACAGTTGACGAGCCAGCAAACGAGCCAGAAATGCCGAAATCCCACGCCGTGGCGAGACTTCCCAGCGAAGGACAATCGACGAACCCTTCAAAGGACATGATAACCAGCGGTGATATCCTCCCTTGGACCACATGCACACGCTCAGAACTTAACTAACCTAATCGTGGCCAGCAGAACCCACAATGCCCGACTATTGGCGAATCCAACAATACACCGAAGCCCTCAGGCCCTACATCGAGAGTGTCGAAGAGTTCCTGAGAGCCGAGTCCCACCCACAAACAACCATGATCCCGCAAGAAGTGTACACCCAACTCAGCAACTGGATATCTGACTCTGGCTCCCGAATGATGTGGGTGGAAGGCCCATCCTCCCTGGGTAGTTCTGTGCTTTCTAAAGCCGCCATCAAAGCTGCCGATGGAGTCATGAACGCCGGTATTCCTTGCATTTCGTACTTTTGCAGGTCCCGATACAGCTTCGCTGGCAGTGGCAGTGGCATGAGCGGGAGCAGTGCCAGCAAGCCGACATTATCCCACAGAGACGCGGCAGTCATATCCCTCTTCTACTCCACCATCCGCCAACTTGCCTGGGTGCTTCCCAGAGAAGGCTTCACAGCAGGCAAGAGCCTCCACGGTGACCAATTCGCGAAGCTTGACGGGACCTTGCACAGCCTTCCCACGGCGTTAAACATCATCAAGGCGCTGCTTGTGTACACACCGCCTGTGATCAGTTGGGTCATTGATGGGCTGCAGTTTGGAGGGGACAGGGAGAGCATGGGGCACCTTTTGAATTTCATTAAACTCTTGCGTGAGCACATGCAGGACTCGAGTCGGGTGTCCAAGATTCTCTTCACGACTGACGGCCGGAATCAAGCGCTGGCCCGTGGCACAACGGCGCGGGAGAGGGTGGATGCATCCGCGCTGGTTCGGGCTAGGGGAGGAAGGGCATTCCCGGGTGGGGTTTACATGTACTAGCCGTTTGGAGCTCTTTTCTCTTCTTCTGAGCTTCATCCTAGCATCAAGCGGACACTATCTCAGCATCAGGCATGCTTTACCCCAGCTTAAGCTATATATTATCCCAGCCTAAAGGGCATTTTCTCAGCTAAAGAGAGTACCTAGTTATGTCAACTTTAGAATACTTTTGCTCCAGTTTTATATCACCTTATCCGAGCTTCATATCGCATTATCTCAGCTGAGGTGTCCACATTAACTCAGCTTCACAGGGCTTTACTCCTACCTTCTTAAAAACAGCTGTTATCCTAACTCCAGAGTATTACCACAACCTCAACGCGTAATCTTTAAGAGCATCGTAATCCGACCTATGAGCCATGTTATCCCTGATTTAGAAGGCCGTTATCCAGACTCAGCTAGCGTTTTTCAAGTCGTTTAGCTCCGGTATCCTAAGTACAGGAGACGAATCCAGATCAATGGCAGATAGCCAAATGCAGCAACCCGGAGCGTCACCATGAAAGCCTGCCAGTGGATAGAGGGCGAAGACATAGTAAGGATCCGTGTATGGCTGGTACATTGTAAGCTGACATCAGTCAGCAATCCAGTCAAAACTACCTACCTAAAGCGATGATGACTAAAATAAGCAGCGGTGGATGTGCCCCTGGCGATCAAGTGTCTTGTTGAGAGAAACCCCAAGATTGTCTGATACGGTATTGTGAGCTCCAGTCACTCAATGGAATCAACTTGTCAGCACATATCTAGAGCTAGATCAACGCGCAGGGGTTAAAGCTGGCTTTTACGAGCTTCCTTTTGACGTTGGGTAGTGCTGACTGCGAACAACGTTGTCGATGGGGTAGAGTCACACCTGGAAGCAATTAAGGGGGAGTCGCGATGGGATAACTTGCTGGGGGTATCATCGCTGGTGAGATGCTGATCATACCTTCAACCTTCCCAATCAGGTATCATTCCCAATCAGATATCATTCCCTCAAGCGAGGTGAAGTCCTGAGCATCGCAAAAGTTGGGGGAGTACCTATAAAGGCCATTACATCAGCAGCTTTTCTCCCTCCTCCCCTCTCTTTCCATCAACAGCCCCATCAACCCTTTCTCCTCAACCGTCAACAAGCAACTTCACTCGCCCAAAATGGTCAGCGCCAAGTACCTCCTCCTGGCAGCTGCCAGCTGCCTCACCGTCGCCGCCAACGGTAGCGTCTGGTGGCACACTTGCGGGTAAGTGTCATCTGCTTCCATGAACCCAAAACTGCCACCACTAACAGTCTTCTTAGCAACTGCAAGTGTCCTCACACCGGTTCCCACGAGGGTTTCAGCGGCACCAGCCCTTGCATCAAGCTCGACAGCTCCATCCGCTCGGTCGGGTTGACGCGCGTGCGGGTCGGCGCCGACTTCAAGTCAACCACCTGCAGCATCTATTCCGACGAGAACTGCAGAGACGAGAAACAGAGCGTGGGCTCCAGTGGGTCGTACTCTTGCACCGCGTTCAATCAGAACTCGGGGAGCATGAGGTGCTACTTTAATGTTTAACTGGACTGCTGCGGGACGGTGGACTCGGGAGGGGATAGGGTCATGCTTTTTCACTGGTTGAGCCCTTTCGGCGAGACCTTTGGGTAGCATTCGGTGTTCGTGAGATAGTTTTATCGTATATTAGTGTCGCTCCTTCTTTTTCTTTACCAGTGAAACCCATCGCTCAAAGGCTTTCAGAAGCTACATCTACCTATCTTGCAGATTCCAATGATCGAGCTCGACTCCCATGTCAACCGGCTTGGTAGTTACCCTCCTCGACTCACCAACCGACAGCGCCTTTGGGGGCTACTGGCAACTCCCAATGGTCATTGTTCACACTGACTTCCACTCTTTGCACCGTCATCCGAGCGCTGTTACTCGATGTGTTGTTTGCTAATCGTGATGACCCCCGGTAACCACAAAGCCTATCGGACTCGGGTCTGTCAATGGGCATTTTCATCAAATGAGACTGACTGGACTGTTTCAGAGTCTGTGGCCATTGGGGCTTGTTGGTCTCTTCTTTCTTCGCTTTCTTGTGACGATAAACCATCCAAATGGCAAGAGTGACTAGAATAGCCAAGGCGAGCATTCCTCCGGCTCCTGCTCCTGCTATGGCTCCGGCTGGGATCTGTGTCCCTGAGTCCACTTGTTCTGTGCCTTCGGGGGTCTCTGATCGCTCGCCGGGCGGAACCCCTGGAGGTGCGGTGCCCGTATCTGTGACGAAGAGGGCTTTCACCTGCTCTGAAGACCAATTGACCTTGTTCATGCCCCTACATGTTGGGCAATGTCAGCTTCTTCTCGTGACGGAGCCAGCATTGCGTTTGAGGGATGATAACTTGACACTAACCCATCTTGATACCATGCTTCCACAATTGGGGCCCTTGAATAGTTCTTAGCTTTGGCGTCGTAGCTATCCTTCCATGCGTGTGCTGTCATGTCAAAGATCAGTAAGCCTTGGGGAGCTGCATCTACAGACTTGATTTTATCTGTATTTCCCCCGATACTGAGCACCTGATTTCCCAGAGAGACACACGCACTGAAATGGTTCAAATGTCAGTGCGGATCTCGTGGTGGATATTATCGGAAGACCTACTGGAAATATCGTGGCCCTGCGGGAGGAGTTGGAACCAAAGTCCATACAAAGCCTGGCAGGCTGAGAATGTAGGCATCCTCGTAATAGGTCTGTTGTGCCTCGTTCCGTCCTCCGAACATGAAACTGCAGACATAACCATTAACGACTGACATAAATATTGGGTTATACGTGCAGACTTCAACCTTACACATCATAACCACCACCTGCTACAGCAAAACCAGTGACGCAGAAGTGAGCCCGGGGATAAGGCGGTATATCTCCTGTGGCAATTTGCCAGTATCTTTCTCTGGTATCCGGGTCGAAGAATGTCAAGTTCTTGAAATCGAAGCCAGGCGAGTCTTCAAGGCTGACGTGCCGATCGACGTAAGACTTGTGGCCCCCCAAGACTAATATCACCCCTTGGTGCGTCTTCGTTCCAGTGGTTGGCGGGATGAAGTGAGCTCTTGCCCCAATGAGTGTCTCAAATGGGCTTCTGTTGGAGCCCACATCATTGGTTGTGCCATTGCTGATCTCTTTAGTTCGCATGTCAAATGAGACCATGCCCGGGATGGCCTGAGTGTCTGTGAAACCCAATTGTGTCCCACCCCAAACGGAACCTCCGATTAGAAAGCCATTGTCGTCGGTGTTAGCATGGGCCCCCCCCTCTGGTGATAATAAACCTCGAAAGACCTCCGGATTTGCAAAATCCTGAACAAGTGACCAGCTCCCGCCGCCCCGGCCATCAGTGCTGAACCTCCACATCTCGGACTTGGTCACGAACCTTCCCAAGGAGAACACACCACCCCAAGAGTAGAACCCGCCATTTCCCTCCTTGTCTCTCCATAATGCTGGTGAGTTTCTAGGGGGGTTGGGTTTCCCTATCGTCCGGATAGAAACATTGCTTGTAGTCCAAGAGGTGGAGATATCAATGGACAGTGTTGAATTCACTGGTAATAAAAGTTGAACTGGTGTTTCTCTCGTATAGTATGTAGGTGAACAGTTGTGAATATGGGAATCTTACCTTGGTAACATGGAGCGCTGTCTATCGTCCCATTCTCGAACTGATTGATCTCGCCACCATCGATGTAGACGTAATCACCTATCACTGTGGCGGCGACGTTCCATCTCCTGACGAAATCTTCGACTCTGGGTACATCAAGTCGTACCCCCTGGACGGTCGCTGCGATCAAAACGAATCCAGAAAAAAGAGCTAAACGAGTGCTAAACATGTTGCCAAGCGGCGAAAGTAAAGAAATAAGCAACAAAAGACCGCAAGGTGATGCAAACGAAAAGAAGACAGCAGGATGGAGTAAAACTCTTCCTGATCATGATAGAGGGGTCTAGCACGCCTCAAAAGGGTCAAACCTTCACAAAAGGGGCAACTGAACTGCCGCCTGGCCGTGGGGGCCATACCAAGATTTGACGGTCCGGGTCGGGTCCTCCCAGGCCGACCGCCCAAGTTTGTGTCTCATTCATAAAGCCAGTTGTGGCATGGAACACATCAACGTAACGTTACTATATGTCTGGACCTGCGAATGCTGGAGATTTAATAAATATCGCTGCAGTTGCATCATTCTGATCGCCAAAGGTCGGTTTGCGGAACCAATCACCCCTTTCTTCGCCCATTTTTCTCATTTTAGACTCATTAAACCAAGCCCAGGCTGTCTCTATGCCCCATAACCCAGGCAGACATCTCTGGTAGCTGGTTCTCAACCGCGCGGCTACCTGACAGGTTGCACGCTTCTTTCCGTTCGGTATGCATGATCCGGTACCTACTGTTGAGACTCAACCCCCAAAAATGCTGTGCCCGGACACACAGCGACACCGAGCCCGAGGCCACTCCCGTACTGTCACCAGTTGTGCTTTTCTATGCTAAAAACTATCAGTACGTTCGAATGTAGGTACTAGTGTAACAAGAGCTACCTGGCAGGTTCAATGTGAAATATCTCCGAGAGGCGAGATAAACCCGACCGCGAGTAAACGCGAGATGTGGGATAACCAGTGGCACAGCATCCGAGGCAATGTAACACTCTCTGCCAAAGTGTCTCATAACCAACCATGTGGGGGATATATGACGTCGACGGGAATATGATCAAAATCTCGCGTTTCTCTGAAGTGGTTTTTCTTGCATCGTGGTCGGCTTCGTGGCTTATTCTTCGATACTCTATGTACCCCATAGAGGGTAGAGTAGATGGACAGCAGTCCAAGGGGGGAAGAACTTCATCCAAGCGGGGAAACGAAGCAGCCACAACCCAAGGGCGGGAATCTTGCAGTTGAAGATGCAAGCTGAACACGAGGTCTGCGCTTTGCATGGAGATTCCTGCCAAATAGCGCAAATCTTATAAAGCGTCGTGGCTGCTGTCAACAAAACACAGCGCTTTGACTGGCATGAGAAATGGCACGTCCGGGTATTGCAGCACTCGGTCAGTTGCAGGTTCCGGGGACCGTTGAAGCTCCCGATCCTATGGCTTGAAGCAGGCGATTCTGCACCGTCGAGGAAGAAGTCGAGTCACGGTCGTCATGGGCATTTTAATCCAGAGAGCACATGCAGTGTATGCAGACTGCATACGAGTGGGGGAATAGTGCGGCGCCCAAACCCTGGAATCTCCGGCCTTGGTATATATGTATCAAACAGAAATCGTTTATAAGCGGCTTATGAATACACGCTCCTGTCCCCTCGGCGCCCGATGGATATTTCCGAGTGAGCACTTTTCAACTTATGTCCTTGACGAATGATGAAATACGGGAAGCGGATTCTTTTCAGTGTCACATAATTGAACCCTCATAGACACTTTTAATAATAAGTAAAAGACAGTTCGCGATGTGTTTGGCGAGGGGAGCGAGTGGAGCTTACCTCATCAGCTGGGATGATATCCACGGAGAGGTTCTGTCAGAGCATATGCCAGTAAGTCCTTATAAAAAACTTGAGGGTGGTGCATCCAATTTCCTCCATCTTCCTACCAAGCTGCCCCAACCAGGCTCATTGCACAACCACGGTTTAACATCAAATTATATCCATCATAGAAGCCCCATAATCATGTCCAGAACCTTTCATTACTGGTGGATAAAGCGACACCCTACGTACTCCCATGTCCAAAATCACAGAACAATAATTCCGCCACTGTCAATGCCCCTTCGCTTCCACCTGGGCTTGTCTTCCGAGAAAGCCTCCTGGAATTTCTCGAGCGGGAGCAAGCCTGTTGCTGACACGCAATTAATTACAGGGACAGCGGCCTCGGCCGCAGAAGGCTCGTCGAATCCGGGCACGTGTGCGTACACAACCTGGGCGGTGCTCAACGGCATCTTGCACTCGGTGGGCAACGAGGACATTCGGCTCCACATCAAGAAGGCGATTGAGAAGTTTGGCAGCTTGTTTCCCGGGGAGAAGGACTACAGGATTGGGGCGTATGGCAAGCTCAAGTGCCAGGGGGTTTATGTCAATTGGCTTGTTTCGCAGTGAGGAGGAGTGGATGAGGTGGGAAGGGGGGTGGATGTGTGTGGAACAGGAGGTGATCTAGGTAGGGGCGGCTGGGGGTTATCACTGGAGAAGGGGTCTCTCTCTGGTTTATTAGGGGCAGTGCCAATTGTTTGATCTTTTTCTCTGGTTTTGTTGGCTGTCTTGACTGTTTGGTGCCCAACTGTTTTTTTACACCATTGTTGACCAGAGACTCTCTTCCCCCTGCTTTTGACGGCAGGACTATAAGCGAACAGAGACCCATTTGAGAATGCAAACAATGCGGTTCCATCCAAAAAGACCAGGTGCAATAAGACTTGGCTGGGTCCAGCGTCATGAAGGACATGCATAAGTTAGTATGCATTGAGGCTGTGAACATCCAGTTATGCTGCGCATGGCTTATCCAATCAGCATGGTTGTGTCACATGTTGTGTCATGTGCCTTGCCTGGCCACCCCAACATGGAGGGTGATGAATTGGGTTCGGTGAGGCTCCCTACTCTGGATGAGCAGTGATCACGGCGGAAAAGGTGTTTCTCCTCGTGCCGGCTGACGGGTTGTGCAGGGTGGATGGCTAGCCAATCGGGGGATTCTCAATCATCCGCTCAGAAATATCACATGAACCAGCACGTGAAACCTGATTTCGCCAGTGAGATCGCATTGCAGTCACCCAGGATGGGCTGACTTTCCCCACTGCACTTATCCATTGCCAAACCCTCGAGACTCGACACATCCACGATCGCTTGGATGCTTCGAGTTGTTGATGACTGCGGGTTATACGCCATCTCGGGATAGGGAAGATAGATGATAGATATTGAAATAACTCTTGGTGTGTGTTATTTTGTGTTATTCTGTTGTACTTGTTAAGCATGTTTCTTGGTGAGAATGTCCTGTCCCCCCTGCTTTTCCTGGGTAAGGGTCTGCATGGGTAAGGGTTCGGCAGTTGAAACCGTTGCCGACCGGGAAAGCTTGAAAATCCGAGGAACCCTGCAAGCTCTAACCAGACTGCTGGGTCCAGGTTTTGGTGTGTTGACGTGACCCAGCGCACGCCAGTTTCGGTTTCTGATTTCAAGGGCGGTGCAATGGCAAAAATCGCTATTTTTGCACTTTGGGAGCTGTTTTGTCCACAACGTCGGCTTCAATCGTCTTGAAAATTCGTATGTACATCAAAAGCAGTTTTCTACAGCTTCTGAATGTTTTTTTCATTAATTTGGGTGACGGCTGGGGGTGAAGGTTTTGGGACACGCAGGACAAGCAAACTTCGCCGAGTTAGAGGTTTCAGAAACTTGCTTCGTGGGCGGTAACGGAAATTCGAGGTCTTTGGCCGGATCGCTAATATCGATGCCGTGTGCTTCAAGAAGATGCTTTTGGAGGCCATCCTTCGTGGCCCAGCCAAACGTTGAACCAAGGTCACAATTTGGTACCATGCACAAAAATGGCTTTTCATGCCAGTTGGTGTGATTGTCAAGTTGCGTCCGCGTCCGAAACCCCTTGTGGAAGAACTCACAGTTCATGACTGAACACTTGAACCAGTTGGGGCCATAAAACTCGTGAAAAAGTGTCCGCTGGTCATGGGTCATGTTGCCAGATTCGGCGAGCATAGCGAGTGTCTCTCTCACCCTCATCAACAGTGGTCTCAAGTCAAGCAACCCATGGTCCGGTTTTGTCGACCCTTCTTGACACAGTTGCCGTTTTGCTGCAGTGACTGCCAGGCATAACCTCTGGAAGAATTCTTGGTCTTGTAATCGATTAAGACTCTTTTGCACAGTCTTTGGGATATCGACGGGGCCAAGCGATGTCTCTTGGGTCGGCGTGTAGTGGGTATCAAGTAACACATCCAGAGATTCGGACAATTCTTCAAGATCTGGGCTTGCAGCACTTGTTGCGTGAAGTGCCTCTTGCAAATGGAGTGACCAGCATGTAACGGAATATTCCAAGAATGCATAGTAGCCTGCGTCAATGTAGCACGGAAGCAAGAATGTGTCGACGCCTGCTTGTAGTTGTGGTAGAGTGAGGTAGGGAATGATGAGGTTCGAAAGGTCCAGGTGTGCGCGATGATTTTCGAAGTGGTGTTTAAGGATATACCTGGTCAAATGTCAACTTCCTGCGTCCCATCACCTGCAAGCACTACTTGGACTGAACCTACTCTCTTGCCGTTGGGTGAATGAATTGTAGCGTGTCATCCGGGCCCTGCTCGACCAACGGACCGAAGATATCACGATGACCCTGCTTTAATGTTCGAGGGACCAGTTGTTCATAGATGACAGTCTGACCCTCCAAGTCAATGGCAGCCGCGCCTCGAAGTTGGTACCATTTGAGTGGCCTCCGGGCGCAAGCAAGCCAGCCCAACAAGTCAAGGCGATCCTCGCGCCGGAAGTTCTTATGTGAGAGCAGATTTCGCACTATCCGTTCGTATCTTTGACAGCGCTTATTAGTTGTTAAAGGGGTGTAGAGTCAGGGTCTGAGGCATGTCTCACTCACACTTCATCAAGGCCCTCTGGTATTTGCCGCAGCTCGGCCTGAAGCTCACGCAGTGGAAGCGGCTCAAGATTCAGGAACATCAAAGTGGCAAATAGAAACATTCCTACATCAGTTGCTGTCAGTACCGATCAAGATTGAAGAAGATTGTGTATGCTTCCATACCATGAGCCCTGGCAGTCACCACCTTGACAATGTCCATGCCTAGCGTCTGCAGGGAACCAAGTCTTGTTTCCAAGTAGTTCTTGCAAGATGTCCAGTAGGTCTCAATGTCATTTTTGTTATCCTTCGGTGTGATGGTGATGGTGGGGAGATCACCCAGGTCTTTCTTGGCAAAGCCGTCGTTTTGAGACAAGAAGATGCACCGAATATCGTCCATCTGGTCCTTGGGAAGAGCTTCAACGATTGACCGAAGGGTGCTGATGACATCCTTCCGGTCTTTTCTGCTGCAAGAGTCGAGCCCATCAATGATGATGTAGGTGTTCTTGCAACAACCGAGAGCGTTCTTGAGCATGGACTTGGCAAGGTCGGCTGTGGACAAAGTCACCTGCCCGCTCAGTGATCTTTGTTCGGCCATGTTGGTGATCAAGGAACTGTTTTGGGTCACTAGTTGCGAGATAAGCCCTCGAGCCACGGCAACGAATGTGTTCGTGTTGGGGTCGTTTGGCTGACAAAAAACGAATGCGACAGTGGCGTCTGTATTCAGATCCCTTGCTTCGTCGACAATGATGGATACCAACACTGACTTGCCCGCTCCAGGAATGCCTGTAATCCACAGAAGAGGGTTTCTGCGGAACGCGGGACGAAACCAGTCTTGGAATCGCTGGGAGTCAAGGAGCCATTTGCCTGAACCAGGGCACCAAGCTCTTGCCTCCCTGTGCTTCTCTAGTGGGTGGAGGAACTGGATTGAGCCAGGCGATGGTTTCATTGCGCTGGCGGTCTAATTCGGATTTGCATTGTATCTCGAACTGTTGCTCAACATTCCGGCGGAAATTGCTTATCTCTTCAAGCTGGGCGAGCGTGGCTCCATTCTCCAATAGTCGTCTGTGGCGAGCCATATTTTCCTTGATGAAGTTGAATTTGGGCAGAAACCCTCTCCAGGCAGCTTGGAAGATTTGTTTCCATACTGGAATCCCAAGCATGTTAGTAATTTGTATGTTGATTGGAGGCGGCTGTGTGGGTAAGGTAGCTAACCTCGATGCTTGAAGTATGTGATTGCCTCTCGATGAAACTCCAGAATGTTCTTGTATATCCAGACGAGAACAGTTCGAAGATGGGGCCTTTGTTCCAACGCGGAAGCGTATTCGCCCAGTAATGGAAGCTGTTCCCATATGTCCTGATAGGCGTTAAGCAAGCTGTCAAAAGCCTCGCTGTAGGATGAAGCTGTCTGCGAGTGGACCGTGGTCAGCACAACATGTGAACATTGGCCTACTTAGCGCCGTTGACGCCATCACTACTACACACGATTTCTCCGATATTTTCTCCGGCGCCAAGACGTTTGTCCAAGCGTCGAACCACGGTGGTTAACAACATCCTGATAGAGTATCGAAGCCCGAATGCTTCCCAATCATGCTTCTGCCTGCAGATTAATAAGAGACGCGAGTCTGTCAATATTTCCCCATCATTTCGCTTCTACGACCTACTCAGTTTGCCCCCCCCAAAATACATGTGATTGTGTCCTTGTTTGTTTTGTTTGAACCAAAATGCCTGCCGCTATCACGTCTTCGCCTCAGACTGAGGCCACCATCTTTGGTGGCCATGACATCGCCAGATCACAACTCACAAAACGCCTCACCTACTCCGGATCCCTGGATCAATACCCCCACGATGACCCTACCCCCGTCATCGGCCGCGAATTTCCCACCCTCCAGATCCGCGACCTCCTCCAAGCCGACGACCAACTCTTCCGCGACCTAGCCTACACCGTCTCCTCCCGCGGCGTCGTCTTTCTCCGCAACCAAGATGTCACCCCCAACGAGCTCAAGGACTTCATGCTCCGGCTCACCACCCTCGCCGGCTGCCCCTCCACCTCGGGCCTTCACGTGCACCCCCTGACCGAGGAGGGCTCAGAGCTCGGCGACCAAATTAGCGTCATCTCGTCCCAGAAGCAGAAGAAGGGCGGCGGCCTCACGCACCAGCTCTCGGACGTCAGTCGATACGCCTCCAATGCTTGGCACAGTGATATCACTATTGAGCCGGTGCCGAGTGATTACGCCATGCTGAAGATTCACACCTTGCCTGTGACGGGCGGTGATACGCTTTGGGCGAGCAGGTATGACGTGTATGACCGGTTGTCGGAACCGATGAGGGAGATGCTGAAGAAGCTGACGGCTACGCATGATGCCAAGTTCTTTTTGGACGAGGCGAGGAATTCGGGGAATCTGTTGAGGGAGTGTGAGAGGGGTTCGCCGTTGAATAAGGGGGCGGGGTTGACAGCTGTGCATCCTGTTATCAGGACGAATCGTGAGTTCTCTTTTTTCAGTTTTGGAAAGACCTGAATATTTGCTGACATGATAATAGCTGTAACCGGCTGGAACTCCGTCGACGTTAACAAGGGCTTTCACCAGGCGCATCAACGGCGTCACCAAGGACGAGTCGGCCATTCTTCTCAACTACCTCTTCAACATGGTCACACAGAATCACGACGCTCAGGTACGATTCCGGTGGAACAAGAACAATGTTGCTATCTGGGACAACAGGAGCACATGGCACTGTGCCACATACGACTACAGTGACCCTAGAGCGGGTGATCGTGTTTGCTCACTGGGTGAAGCGCCGTATCTTGATTTGCAAAACGGCAAGTCGAGGAAGGAGGATTTGGATCTTTGATATTTTGTTTAGCGACTTTGATACCTATGATGATATGAATGAACGAACTTTTCCCACATTGTTGATGAGCTGTCTCTTCCAGATCCTGTAGAATTGATACTGTTGTCAAGTTCCAGGTCCCGTGATGAAAACGATCAAGACTGTCGAATATGTTGCACCAGCCACAACCAGCTCCAGCATCTTTCCTTTTGTCGACAATGATAAAGTCAACAGGAAAAGTGCTGTGGTGGTGATGACGATGGCGAGTCTGGCACCGGGGTTGGTTACACGATAGCATATGACCACCGGGAGAAGCACAAGGAGAATGATGAACGAGGTGATGATCGCCCGTGCCAGCCGAGCGGTTAACTTTCGAGGGTATATATGCATGAGTGGGTCCCTTGATACACCGGATTCACCTACCTATCAATAGAGACAAACTTGTCAGCATACCTAGTGTATCACTTGAGTCAAGCGGCACTTACTCCAAAAAATGAGAGCGCCTTCTCCGTGACATCTCTCTCCACCCACAGTGGAAGGACATCAGTGTTGGATGAAGATGAAACCGACATCAAGTCCTCCTGGCGGTTCAAAAAATCCATCTCAGCTCTAGTAACACTGGCATTAGCGACGTGCCAATTCTGCAAACTGGCAATATCTCTCTTGTACGCTGGTTGTGGACCAAGCATGAAGATTGAACGGGTCACTAGATCGTCTGTAAAGTTGTGGGATACGTCTTAGTACCAGGTATCAACCTTCTTAGAGGGTACAAATGAGAGACCGGCCGTCTTGGTGTTCAGTGGATATTTATTTGAGCTGAATTCAAAACAAGTACAAAGAAAAAGAAGAGAAAAGGGAGAAAGCCCACCATAAGACTTGATTGCCTCTTGAAGTTCAGCAATTACCGCGCGTCTTTCTTGATTCTTATCCTTCCGTCTGCTCCCGAGGTATAACGAGTGTTTCTCCTCATTGTCAATTTTATTCAACTTCGTTTCCAATTCAGCGACCCGATCCTGTTCCCATAGCAACAAACGTGTTCGCACGTGGGAGAACCGCCTTGTCACAAGGAAAGCCTCGTGACCGGCCATCAGTGCTGACAGGCGAGGGTAGCCATTGGGGAAATCTTCAACTATCGGGAGTTAACCATCTTGCTTCCCGAACCGGGTTGACAAGCGCAGAAAATTGATGCAATGCGTTGTATCGATTCGCGACGTACTACATGTTTTGTGAACTAATTTGGGACCATTTCCACAGGTGCCGGTGCGTCCGGCACATGCTCTCTTGGCCCCATCTTGTAGATCCAATAGCAAACCCTTGAGTGCCAACCATGACTGGTGGCCTGTCGCCCATGGCGCCCATCTCATGGCGTGGGCGCCGGGATGCGAGGGCGCTGCATCTGTTAGATGAGTGACGTTCTGATGTAGACCGAGCTCAATATCAGTCGGAGGGGAACGGTTTGGTGTTCTTTGCATAACGAAGCCGCTGCCTTAGCAACGTATGTAACAAGGACTGTTGATCCTGAGTAGAGAAACGTACACTGATGTTTGGGATGGCAAAGATTGCGGCTGTTCAAATCCACAACGCATGTCAAAAGGTTCTACAAAATAGAATGAACTCAGACGTAAGCAGATGTATGTCTTTGAAATGTATGGTAGATTCGGTACGCAAATTTTGTACAATATGTTATTGCCGACGGATCTACCGGCGTCATGATATTGCGGGGCGTTCAGTCATGCGACGTGTGGGCTAAACCGCCATTGGCTTCCGCAGTGCACAAACCTTTTGCTCAGCCCCCGGCAATATTCTCTCCGGCTCGATATTTATGTCGTGGCAGCTATCATTTCCGATCGTTTCCGCTTGGTGAGTGTGGCTGCTACGGTCATTCGGGCAAAGATACCTGGCTGGAACCACCTTTCCGCGGGTAATCGAAGCCCAACCAGGCATCTAAGTAGGTATCTTGGTCCCCATTGGTACACGTTTCAATGTTATTGGCTCAGTTGGGTACACCCCGACAGCATGAAGATGAGAAGCAGCCATGATGGAACTATGGAAACGAATTGAGCAATTACCACGTCCCTAGAGCGAGAGAGCTTGCGAAGAAAGGTCGATTGGAGCTACCTTTTGGTCATCTTTAACTGTCTTATATAGGGCCAGTCTTCCGCCGCAGGTATCATCGTCCAGCATAGCATAAATTCGCTTTCTCTGACCCGTTCAAACATCAAGAGACAGATCGCCACTTCCATCTTGCCAACCTCATCACACAGCAATCGCAACTCTTTTGGGCTCAAGATGGCAACGCCCGAGGCAAACCCGTGCGTACAGATAAAAATGGAGCACATGTGCTTCCCTTGGAGCAGAACTTGTAGTTTGTCCAGTACTGAAGTTCAAACAGGTCCCCAGATGATCGCTCCTTCACCCTTGTTCCAGATGGGGGAAGGCCCAGTTACGACAAGCCTGAACAGGCTTTCAGATTCATTCGGGGGGATGAGGTGGTGTTGAAGTCGGCAAACCCTCAGGAAAATGGTCCATTTACAATTGATGAAGCAAGAAGGGACAGTCATGGCAATCGGAACTCTTACAGACTATGTGATGAATCAGGCAATCCCGTCCGGGGAGGCGCTTATATCGCGGAGGAAGACTTAAAGGCTGTAGAGGACTAGGGCCACAAGGTCTATACACGAACGAATTCATTTGATACCTCGCCTAGGAACCTCGACAATCTCCTTCCATTGTAACACCAACCTGCACAAATATCTTATCTACCTGTATCTTCTCGTTTTAACTTTAAAAGTCCGAACCGCAAACCTTCCGCCGATGACATTTTGTGGCACCAAAGAGTCCGATTCATCTCCCCGCCCTATATCAGCTTTTAGTGAAGACAACTCCATGCCTTGAAAAGAGGTAGGCTTGTCTGTGATGAACAACCTGACAACGTCCTCTCTTTCATCGCCATCTTCCTCGTCAAGCTTCCATTCCAAACCAAGAGATTCAGTGGATTCCAGCGCATGACCCACGCTTTGTAGCGTCAGAAACTCACCCTCACCTTGACCCGAAAGCAGGTTATCGATCTCCCACCAAAAGCCAAAATTAAATATTCCGATGTACAGTGTCTCTTTGCTCATGTTCCTGATCTGGAGTTTCCAATCGTCTTCGTGCTTGACCGTATACCAACCGTCCTCACCGCATGTGTGTCCGATGACCTCGAATGACACAGAATCCTTGAATCCCTCATCCGCCTCCTCGTGCCTCAAATTCTTGAACAACATGAACTTCGCCAAGTGCCCTAGAACTCTCGCGAGAGACTTGATGGCGTCACAATCTCCCCTTCGAATCATTGGGGCCCGGGTAACGGGAGATCCGGTAGCATCATGAACTACATAGCTGTTGGTTGTGCCATCAATCGTGACACTAAACGCAATCGGCGATGATCGATCATCCCAGCTGAGTAGTTTGACGTAAGGACTGTCTTCCACCTCTTTCGCAAGCCTCGACAGTTCAGCTTCTTCCATATCTTGTGGCAGTCGAACAAGCCCTTCGTTTGAACAGCATGACCTCACCAATCTAGCCTTCCACGTTACTGTCTTCGCAGAGAACCTCGAGGTAACGACAGACTCATCCTGGTGACAAACACTTGATGTCAGAGTGTACACTTCCACTACTCTGAGTGTGATTGCTTGATCTGAAAACTCCTTGACTGCCTCGCCTGTTTCAGGGGCGTAGAATGGGACTGCCTCATACTCGTCGCCAATGGCGACGCCATGGGCTTTGCCCGCCTCGAGCGTCAAGATCGTGACGCCGTTTACTTGGTCGTGATGAATTGTCACGGGCAGTAGTCCACCGTCATTTTGAAGCTCCTTGAAAAAAGGTTCTTGTAACATGCCGTAAAACATCGGAGTTTGTTTTGGAGAGTACTTCCGGACAAGGTTCCGGAGGTGCTGATGAAGTGATCGATACGGAATCCGGGTTCGATGCTTTGCCAGATCTTGCAGCGCGCATTCCAAAAAATAACTCATAACACCTCTCCGAGTTCCATCCTTGTTAGGTTCGAATTCCTCGGCGATCTCATTCGCGTCGCAGGCGGCGAAGATTGCGTAGCGGTCACGATATTCTTCCAGAATGGGGTCAGCCAATGGACTTCTCAGATTCACCTCCCGGCAGTCGGGTGAACTATCTTCAACGAAATCATCGTCGTCAGGAATGTCTTCTTGACCCCACCAATTTGCGGGGTAGTATTCCAGAAACCGGACATCGTCCTCGTTGCCGCCACGGCGGGTGCTGGCCGAGAAGCAACAGTCAAGAACAAGTGTGACATTGACCGATTTCTTGGTGAGGCTGGCAATATACTTGGCCAGCTCCCTTGTCCTCAACATTCCATTGTAAAGGACTATGGCGAGTGAGGTACTTTGACGCCCGGAGCTATCGGAGGTGTCTAGCACACGCGACCCATGGCCAGAAAAATGGATGTAAATATCGGATGCCTGGTTTTGCGAGCTGGTGTCTGCAATCTCCTTGAAAAATCCACGAATGTTATGCAAAGTCGGCGATTCCCCACTGATTGCCCCGTCAGGTCCAATGCCAAACTTGGTGATCTTCACATCGGTTTGCAACTCGAACATGGCGCCCATAGCATCAATGTCTGCGAGAGCCCCCTGAACAGGTTTTTCCCGGCTCAGCGAATCGTGGCTCGCCACTCCGATGAGTATGGCATGTCGCCTCGTGGTGCTGGACATGATTTGTGATGAGATATGATGGCTGGTTGGATGGAGCCAGGATAGATGATGGCTGTGTCAGATCAAAGTCCGCGAGGAAGACACCAGAAGCCTGAACCACAGGAGGGCACAAAGCTGCGAGGTTGGGCGGTCGTATTGCCCTCGAACCATGTATCGTGGCTGTGTTGACGCTTTTTCTGCCTCTTGCCCCCAGCACCGCTTAACTCTTCCTTTTGTGAAAGCTCGTACAGCAATTTGGTTGAAATGATTGGGCATCAGGCGCCTGCAATATTGCTTGGGACAGTCAACTGCAGACAGATATCGGCTAGGCAACTATTGGCTGCACGCCCAGACCTCGTATCATGCAGTGCGTTCGTGAACTGAGACACTTGCACAATGAGTTGATACCCAATCTCACCACACTGCAGGTGTCAATGTGACTGCGAAAGAAAATAGAGATGGCAAAGGAGAGAAGTTAAACGCAACGCTAAGGTTCCAGACCTATGATACTGATGTACATATTATGAAATCGAAGACCTGCCAGCCTCCCATTTTGAGCTTGGGGCCTCCTCGACGATTCTGCGGTGCATTGGAAACTTCGGAATTAAGGCTGCCAAGATGAAAAGACTCGAGCGAGGTGGGGGTTTTTGTCACCACAGCTCTAATCAAGTCGCACTCCATGTTGCCTGGGCCCTGGCCTTCCGCGCTCGCAACAGTCATCTGGACTGGCACGAATCGCTTTTCTCCCTTCTTCACCTCCTCCTGATTAGCTTGCTCCGTGGGAAAGAGCTGTTCGATGCTCCAATCTGGCCCAAAGTCAAGCACAGTCAGGTAGACAGAAGAAGACCCCGTATTGTTGAAACAGAACAGCACGAAGTTCTCGTTCTCAACATGATACTTGCCGTTCTGCTGAGGGACCTCCTCAAGTGCTTCCGGTCTATAGGGATTCGTATGTAGGTCCTTTTCTGTCGGCTCTTCTGATATGTCCGGCTCTTCCTTGCTTTTCCCAAGCAGTTGAAATGTGCATTGCTTCTGCAATGTTCGTGACGCTGTCTCGGTTCCAAGGCGCTTGAAATGGAAAAAACGTGTGATGTGATCTAAAGTCGCAGCAATTTTGCTAAGCCATTGGCCTTCATGATTAATAGGAGGCACGCCCTGCAGTACCTCTCGGGTTTCGTCCCGGATTTCGAAACGTCCACAGTTTGTCCTGTGAATGTAGAACTGGACGCCGTGACCTTCTGCCACTGACCAATACAAACGGCCATTCAAAGAGTCCCATTCAACAGCATGCCGCTTGAATTCCTCCATCCAGCCCTTGCTTGTACAACTTGAACGTGCCGACTGCTCATCAATGAACCCAACGTAGGCCAGCTTACGGTGCTTCGATATCCGCCTTGCTTTGAAACCGACTTGAATCTTGTGAGTTTCCATCTCGCTCCCGGACCCCATGCGCCCCTGGCATTCAAAATCATCCACTTTCGTCACTTTGATAATCCAAGTCTGCTCGCGTTGAGGGTCACCCTCAGGAGTGATATCAGGATGCACCTCATACAGTGTTGACTCATCCACACCATGAAGACGGCCATGATTGAATTTCAAGAGACCAGTCGATGTTTCGACTGAGGTTACCATCATTGTATGGCTCGCCGTCCCACTTGAACCGAAAAAGGGGATCTTGACGCTACCCTCCAGAAATGGAGACTGACAGGGGGTGCGTTCGATATTCGCGCGGACGATTTTGATATTCGCGCGGACGGTTTTGATCACGTCATCCAGTGACCGAGACCACGGGTCGGGCTGCTCCTGGAGAGTCTTCATGAGACAATGCGTGAAAGCACCATAATGAGCTGCCCGTGATGTTGGCGGGTCGTAAGTCTCCTGGACCTCTGTTTCTTCTGCTGTCTCAACGCTTCTGCAGGCCGCAATGAGGACATAGCCCGATGCTTCCAGGGTCCAGTTGCTTCGAGCCTCAGCCGCTCTGTAACCATCATCGTTGATTAGGTCTTCAAACATGATATCTGATGTCGGGGGGTACCAGTCAATCTTGCCAAGGCCTCTGATGCCGTCGTATTGAGAATACCTGTTCGAGCTTCCGGCATGGCAGCTATCCAGCACCAGGGTCAGGTGTACACCTGCCTTAACAAGACCATGTATGAGGCCGGCTAGTTCATGGTCACAAATAAGCCTTCCCCCGTTGGTGAGAACATCCGCGGGGACCAAAGCCTCGTACTCAAGTCTAGAGTGGGAGGTACTGTTGCTTGTTGGCAATTGGGCGCCATGTCCCGAGTAGTGGATATAGATCAGATCACCGGCTGGCTTCTTTGCCAAGTTTTGAATCCCTCTGATAATATTCTCGCGAGTTGGCCAGATAGATGAGTCTTCGGGGGGCTCACATTGTTTTGGGTCGTTCAGGTTTGTCGACGTCAGTGTCTCAATGTTGGCGGGTGGTACGTTGAGATTTGACTCCAGGAAAGATGCCACCAGATTAATGTCATTGACACACCCTTTCAGGTTTTTGCAGGGAATCTTGCCGGAGATTCCTGGATCTGTACCGGGAAGGTAAAAGTCGATACCGACTAACAATGCCCAGCGCTGGGTTTGGGGATTTCTAGACTCCATGGTGTTTTCGAGTAATGACGGCACGAGCTAAACATATGTGATAGTCTGACAAGATTGCTCAGAAGGGTGCTGGACTAAGCTGGTTATCTCGAGTTGGGAAATAGAGGATAGGTATCGTTCATTGACGGTGATAATTGCGGATCTACCGTCAGAAAGGCGTTGCAAACATCAAAATATAACCAAACATCGGGGTCGTGGCGAACCCCTGCATGATCAAACCCCTCTCCCCCAAAAAAATATGTTGGCTTCAGGATCCTTGGCGGCTCCGAAAGGTGAAAGACGCATTGGATCTCCAGTTATGCAACCAGTTCAGCCGTGAAAATTTCTCGCCCTAAAACATAACAATTCAAGCGATTGGAGAACAAGTCAACACCAACCCTGGTCACTTCGTTGCCCGATGCCATGGCCAATTCTGCAACCCTAACTGTACTCTTATCATTAATAATAAGCTCCATAGTATTGGGCCATTAGCAACTTCATGATCAGCTTGCATCAGCATCATGCAGGTATGCGGGGCAGGTCACAGAGAAAACGAAACATGAGGTCAGCCGCACGAAGTTCACAGTCCTCCCGCCTCTTGGCATTGCCTCCAGCATTTCTTCCTGCAGTACGGGATATATGAGGCACCTGTGCTGTCAAGCCAGACGGTGACAGCAACCCATCCGAGGGACCTGGCAATATTCACCCCATCGAGCGAACGTATAACAACTTCACAGCTCCACTGCAATCTTCCATGGCTAAATCGATAGGCTGAACTAAGTTCACCCCCCCCCCCGCGTCCTCTATAATACTTGCCTCAATATCCAAGTTGCAAGGGGTACCGTGTGGAGGTGGACTCATTTTTCTCGAAGCCCCCACACCGAATTTTACCGCTGGGCTTCAGGCTCTGGTTCTATCAACATGAATTCCGAACACGATACTTCGGACTGGAGAAGCTTGGTCAGTGAGGCCATCCGCCAGTATGAAAGCTTTGCGGGAGACCGTATGAATCTCAACACAGCCATTAGTAACAGCGAAAAAGCGATTCAACTTATCCCCGAGACAGACCGCGGGCTTCCGGACGTGTTCTCCAATCTCTCAGTCTTCTACACTGCCAGATACCAGTACGTCACGGGTTCCAGGCAGGATCTTAACCAAGCGATCCGGACTGCAGAAAAAGCTGTTAATCTTACCCCAGAGGGAGATGAAGATCTCCCGGGACGATTGTCGAATCTTTCCAACGCACTGGCGGCACGGCATGAGTCGAAGTGGAAGCAGGAAGGCGATCTTGACCGTGCCATTGCCGAATCAGAAAAGGCTGTCAGAACCGCAGACGAGGCGACGCCAGATCTATACAAACTGCTCAACAATCTGGCACAGCAACTTGGTGAGCGGTACGTCGAGCAATCCAAGGCCAATGATCTCGACGCCGCCATCCAAGCGCTCCATCGTGCGCAAGAACGAGTACCATGTGAGCAATTGGGGAACAAGGCAACCATTTTGCAACAATTGGGAGTTCGCCTTCAAGATAGATACTTCCACACTGGCGTCCTGGAAGATCTCGACGAAGCAATTCAAACCACTCGACGCGCCGTTGAGATGTGCCCCAAGGATGACAAAAGCTTTGCCATTGTGGTCAACGCGCTTGCTAATCGGCTTGGGACGAGATATACAATCACATGGGAAGAGCATGATCTGGATGAAGCAATCCGCCTGGCACAGAATGCTGTGGACCTGACACGCAAAGGCGATACCCACCACCCCATGTTTCTGGCCGATCTCTCAAACCGTCTGGGATACAAGTACAGTAGAACCGGGAATAATAAGGATCTACAAAACGCCATCGAGAATTGCAAGAGATCGTTGGAACTCACCGAATCGGGCGAGAGCCACGAGGCTCGACGCCTTGGTAGCCTCGCAATTCTGAAGTACAGAGAATACCTGGCGACTAGACATTCCGACCACTTGGGCTCTGCCATTGATTGTATCCGGCGGGCGATCTCGATTTCTGACCCCAGCCACTGTCACTACCCGGGATGGGCTCGGGAACTCTCAGTATATCTTTCACACGCTGGGGATGATGAAGAATCTATGCAGTGGGCAGAGATTGCGGTAAAAAATACACCTCAAGGTCATCCGGAGAGATCCGCGTGGCTCATCCAACTTGCCAACCTACTTTTGAAGAGGGTCGGAGAAGACAAGGCGCTGGCTAAGCAACACTTCCTGGAGGCCTTCTACGACGAATTCTGTCCCATCGGGGAGAGACTGATGGCTGGCCGATGTCTTTTGAGTAACGTGAAGAGCCTCTTCATTGAACAAGACGATTTCGAGACTGCATACCAGGTATGCAAAGATTCCATGGGGCTCATAAGCCTCTTTGGGCCTCGCCATCTGTCGAGTACGGACAAGCAAAACGTTCTCACTTTGGCCGTCGGTCTGGCGTCAGAGGCAGCGGCTATCGCCCTGGAACTTGGCAAAGGTCCAGAGCAAGCTTTACGATTCTTAGAGGACGGTCGCGGGCGTTTGTTGGGTTCCCTGTACGATTTGAGGTCTAATGTCAAGGCCGTTGAGCAGCAATACCCTGATCTCGCCCTTCAGTTTACCCGCCTTCGTGATACGCTGAACACGCCTTCTCCTGCCACCCATGAATCTGGATCGACGGCTTCAACTCTATTGGCACATGAGCGAAAGAGGGCTGGTGAGTTTATGGACAAAGTGATTGACGAGATCCGCTCCAAACCAGGATTTGACCAGTTTCTACTTCCTCCTTCTATCGACGAAGCTCTCGACGCCGCCAAACAGGGGCCCATCGTGGTTCTCAATCTTAGCCGCCTACGCTCTGATGCTTTAATCATCAGGTCCTCTGGGGTGGACGTCTTGCCTCTGCTTGGACTAAGCTATGAGGAAGTTCAAATGCAGTCCACAAAGCTTGTTCAGGACCCAGACCTCGGTTGGCTCTGGGATGCAGTCGTCGGCCCCGTCCTCGAGTTCCTTGGGTTCAACGCCACCCCAGCTGACCGCGAATGGCCTCGCGTGTGGTGGATTCCTACCGGCGCTCTTGTCAAATTCCCCCTCCACGCTGCCGGGCATCACTTGAAGCCTGGCTCCGGGACAGCTCTTGACAGGGCCATCTCTTCGTACAGCCCATCAATCAAGAGCATCATGCACGGCCGGGAACGCAACGCCGTTGACAATCCCGCAGTTCCTGCATCGGAAGGTAGAAATTTGGTTCTTGTCTCCATGGAGAAGACACCGGGCGAGAAGACCCTAGGGAATGTACCAGAAGAAATCGCCACGGTGGAAAGTCTCGGGATAGCAATGAATATCTCGGGAGATTCCCCGCCGCCGAACAAGGCGTCAGTCTTGTCGGCCCTCGGCAACTGTCGCATCCTACACTTTGCCGGCCATGGGTCAACCCATGCCACGCAGCCCCTCAAAAGCCACCTTCTCCTCCAAGATTGGCAGACCGACCCCCTAACAGTCCAGAGCCTCCTGGACATCGACCTCGCCACCAACCCACCCTTCCTCGCCTACCTCTCCGCCTGCGGTTCGGGCGAGGTCGCGCACGAGAAATCGGTCGACGAGAGCATTCACCTTACCTCGGCGTTTCAGCTTGCCGGATTCCGTCATGTCATCGGCACGCTGTGGCAGGTCAACGACAAGGTGTGCGTTGATATGGCGAGGGAAGTGTACACGACGCTGAAGTCAGAGGGGCTGAATGACTTAGCCGTCAGTGCTGGTTTACACCGTGCTACTCGGCAGCTACGGGATGAGTGGGTGCAGAAGGTTCACCCAGAAGGATTTGACACAAGGGAAGGGAATAGGAAAGGCAAAGTGTGGATACCCCCGCAGAAGTCAAAGTCGGTTGTTGTTAAGAAGGTCGATCCACTTTGGGTGCCGTATGTTCATTACGGTGTTTAATCAGTTGATGGGTTAGGCACGAGGTAGTACACGGTTTATTTGTAGTTGGTCAGTTAGGTAGCTGTTGGTATTGTGGGGCCTCTCTTTCTCTCTCTTACAGGCTTTAGTGTCCCTTTTTCTCCTTGCTTGCCTTTTTTGCCTTGAGCTTCTTTCTCTCTTTGGCTACAGGCCTTCCTTTCTCTATTACTGTGTATGTCACACCCAGCCGTCGGGCAGTCACTCTCTCAGATAGATATTATTACCACGATCTTCATTCGTGACCTCACATCATAAAGACTTGATGGTGTGGTAAGGAGCGAGCAACGGAAAGTCCCTTTGCAAGTGGAAGGTTGATGTCATGGAGTCAATGGGGACATCATAGGCTATTTTCTGGATGGCTCTGGCTACCTTATTTATGGCTTTGCCTATCACCGCCTGAGTATGACCATGCTATTAGCAAACTTAAAGATGGGTGCACATAGGAAGTATGGGGCAGAGTGGTACGTGATAGCTTCATGGCCAGGGCGTTGGTGTGAAAGGGGCTTCAGCGGTCACTGTACATTTAAAGTCCATCATGGTTTCTCAACGGAGATCAGACAAATTGCTGTGATCATTCTTGTCTAGCTGGCAAGATTTCTTCTATTTTGTCAGCCTCATCCTCCAAACTCAAGCACCAGCACTCGTAGTCTGAAGCTTGGAATAAACCTCATCACCCTTCCTCCTCTCATCCTCAATGATCTCCTGAACCGACTTGGTGCCAGCCCCATCGCCATAGTACTTCTCAGCCAACTCGATGCACCTCAGTTTGGCAGCCAGCTTGTTCATCGTCTCCATCCACTCCTCCGTCTTCTCACTGTCAAAGACAATACCGCCGCCAGCCTGAAGGTAGGCAATGCCCTTCTTGACCAGCATTGTCCGGATAGCAATGCAGGTATCCATCTGACCCTCGTCCAGCTTGAAGCCCTTACCCTCACCAAGAGAACGGACGACGTCATAGGCAAACCATCCGGCAGCACTGGCATAGATGCCTCTCCTTTCCTTCTCCAAGTCGTAGATCAACTCTATGGCCTTGATCTTGGGGGCACCAGAGACGGTGCCGGCAGGGAAGATGCTGCGCATGGCATCCCAGCGGGTGCACTCTGGTCTCAACAAGCCGGAGACTTCTGATGTCAAGTGCTGAAACGTGAGAGAAGCGGTCGATGCGCATAAGGCGGTCGACCTTGACTGTGGAAGGGTGGCAGAAGCGGTTGACATCGTTGCGAGCCAAGTCGACAAGCATGACGTGCTCGGCGCGATCCTTGATAATGTGCTTCCTGAGCTCGGTAACGAAGGTCTCGTAACCATGACGGCCGACGTTGGAAGAATATTGCTGCTCCGATGCCTGCTTGCTGGGGTTTGTTGGAGGAAGGGGGATCTCGTTTTGCTGAATGAGGTCCAGGGTGGTCGTGATTGTCGCGGCAGCCTGGTTGTAGGCAGCTTGGAACTCATCTCCGACAGTCTCGGGTAGCCTCATATGAGTCACAATGGTGACAGTCTGGAAGAAGTGGTCAAAGGCGACAATGGTGTCAAAGAGCATGAACAGCGCTTCTGGAATTTGAAGGTTGTCCTTGAGAGCCCTGGCGGTCTTGGGCTCAAAGTACTTGATGCAGTCATAGGACAAGCATCCCGCTGCGCCACCGGTCAAGCTTGGGAGCTTGAGTGATGGGATGCTGAGGACACGATCTTGACCAAGGGTGGTCTCGAGGGCACGGAGGGGGTCGCCGACATCTTCATAACCAGGACCAGTGGCCAGTACCTTTCTAGGGTCTGTAAAGTGTTGTTAGAGAGGGGAAGAAAAAAGATGTGTCACTGGCGTTGGTGTCAGGTAGCTTACTGGCACCGATGAAGCTGTGACGGCCAACTGTCTCTGTGCTTCCTGTAGCGCTCTCAAGCAGGAAGGAGTACTCGGAGGTAGCACTGTGTCGTAGAACAAGAATTAAGTCAATAACATGGTCCACATAGCGACTATGGATGCATCATTTTCACGTACCCGTTGGAGAGCTTGAGGTAAATGGCCGTTGGCGTCAACAGGTCGGAGGGGACCGAGATACAAACGGGCAGCAGTGTAGGTCGAGGGCTGGCTTGGCGCGCCGCCTCAAAAACAGAGCGGGCCTCATCGGCGGTCGGCCGGATATTGAGTTTCGCGGTGGAAGCCATCTCGAACTGAGACAGAATTCTTGGTGATCTTTGGGAGCTGCGGAATCCTGGCACTCGAGGTGGACGCAGTGACACAATCTCCAGCGAATCAGGGGTGTCAATGGGTGTCAATGACTGGCAGAAATGGACCCTCGACCGGCGTCAACTCAGAGCTGCCAGACAGAAAAGGGTTCTGGTCAACCAAGCTGAATAGGAGCTCATGGAAGCTGAAACTGACGTAACCAGTTCAGCTGGACATGGTACCATTTGCCACCAACGCTGTCACCATGTATAGATATAATTGAGGTTCTCTGGCTTTGAAGGAACAGGAGGACTGAGGGACGAGCAATACAATCACACAGTTGCAACCCCCATGATATTCACCCTCAAGAGTGCATCGTATTATCTGACAGTATTTGGTGGTGCATTACTCGGCGACGGAGTCAAGGGGGTCATTTATTAGCGACAGCGTATAATGCATAACTGGGGAAAAACCACAGAAGAGATGTTAATGAACAGTGCTTGAATGCTTTCATTTGCAAAGTAAATAAACTTGTCAAGCTCAACAATGAACATCCGCATGTTTCTTTATATATATTCATATGCGTTCTTCCCGGTCAAGGGAAATATTTGCCGCTTTTGGACTTGGGTGAGGTGTGTAATTAGGAGCAGCACTGCCTCTTCCACCCTACCCCCTGTCAATTTCGGCTTGGAAAAAAAGTGTTTGATTTCGAAATATGCAAATTAACTAGCTTAAGTACGAATACCGAATCCATAAATTAAAGTAAAGGTCTAGTTGAATCGTAATATAAACTAACATACTGCTTGTCTTGACTACAGTTCTGTTTCATATTTACATACTGTTGAGATAGATGCTATTGAGGCCTGTAGAATATAGGCTCGAATAGCTATCGGTGCAGTACACTGAGAGCGAAGAAGACTTTGACTGCAGCATTCCACAGTTGCTGAGGCACTGAAGGAAGGTGGATTACAGGGACGGCGCCCTATAATACATAGAAGATAATCACTGAAATATAGGCCTGTGAGGCACTGATAAGTGTGGTGAACCAGTATATTGATTGAACCCTACAGACTAAGAAATATCACAGTGAATAGGGTGTGAGGCAGAGGTCTTATAGGCCGTCGGTCTTCCACTCGCTCCCCGAGGGTGACTCCATTCCCGGGCCCGAACGCCCGCTAAGTTGTCACAGTTAACCCAACGGCAGGTCGCGCAGTATGGGGGGCGCAGGACGTTCCCAGCCAATCATTAAGGAAGTCAGGAGGCAGCCAATCAGGGCGGGCCAGAAGTGCTATAGCGCCAAGAAGCACGAGCAATCTGCAGGATGCAAGATGCTCGGGATGATCGAAGGCATAGCACGACGAGCACTTTGCAGGCTGCAATGTGCTAGGAGTGATCGGGGCCGTAGCAGGGCGAGCACCTCAGGGTCCCGAGGTCTATATATACGGAGGAACTGGCTGGTGTAGATAGCCAGTTCCGCAGTATGCAATAGATTTAAGTCACAATCATTGGTATCTAGACTGTTGTGATCGAGACAAGCTATTTGTTGTACAATGTTTAGCTGTATCGAACCGGATTGTTCAGAAGTGCCTTGAACCAGTATCCCTTTCAGAGGTTCTGGATAGGGGTTCGTCACAGCTAGTCTTGATTGCTGGTGGATTAACGCTAGAGACTGCCAGAAAGTTGGTAAATAAGGACTTAAAAGAGAGGGATAATGTCGTGGCGGTGTTCGGCTGGTATTTTATCTCCACGCTAAACATCGATTTTAGATCCCGGGAGGGTATCGATCTAAACCAGTACGATAGGTCGAGATTCTACAATCCCAAGAGCCCCAAACGGTACATTGATCAGCCATTCAGCAAGGAGTTTGAGAAGGTTTACGGTCAGGGGATCAAGGCACAGATCTAGATTTGTTTTTCTTTTACATAGCGAGGGAGTTAGATTACTGGATAAACTTCAATAAATAGAAAGTATAGATTTTGGTGTCAAGGGTTCACTTCTCCTCATCGTCTTTCTGCCTCGAAGGGTAAGAACGAGAATCTCTGAGTGTGCCGCCGGATAGCAACCCGTAATTCCTAGACCACCTAATGATTTCCCGACTTCCCGAAGAGTACCAAATAACTCATCTTCGCCATCGAACCGACTGCTTTCTTCACCGAGAGGCCCTTGCAGGTGATTGCAGTCTTGAGCCACTTTTAACTTGAGAACCCTGCTACCTCATTCCTTCACCACTACCTTGGTCTCTTGGCCTTCTACCACTCAGTCATGCTTTGAAGCTAAATTTTGAAGCATGGCAACAATGTCCTATCATATCAAGGGCAGTGCTTGTGTCGAAAGCCAAGCCATTTTATGCGGGTCCATGAATCTGACAACTCTCCGTCGGGATTTGCAAAGACTTTAGCCTTTTATGCATATCAAGTGTTGAAGTGGTACGCGAGTGAGCCAATGGTCGTTCATGTAACATCACTTGTGTAGCCAAGGCTGTAGTGCAAGGCAGGCACCAAAACCCGCCTTTGATCCTTGGAACACCACTATAACGCCGAGAGTCTATTCTCAATGCGGTCAAGCTTCATGTTGCGAAAGACTACCAGCGAGGCTGGTTGTGATCACAGCAGGTAAGACTGGTACCCAAGACACCACCTAAGGTAGGCACCAGGAAAACAGGAAGATCATCTTCCATTGCCCAGGAATCATGCACGGCAAAGGGGGTTGTTATGCAAGCTTTACAACCGACACCTCGACGCCAGCTGTGTCAAACGATCTATAAAAGACACCATCACCCTCTCCCAAATCGAAACTTCCTACTCACCACCTCTCTCATCATCCATCACACGCCTTCAGCTCTTCATCAAAGACCCCCAACTTCAACTACCGTCAAGATGCAGCTCACCACCATCCTCACCACCCTCCTCAGCGCCGCCGCGCTGACCCAAGCGGCCCCTACTCCCGATGTCAGCGAGAACGCAACTCCCGCCAACATCGGTCTAGTTAAGCGCACCAACCAATGTGGTGACTCAACATTCGAAAACATGGGCAACAGCAACTCCCCCCTCGCCTCCGACTGCCAGAGAATGGCAGACAACCTCTCCGGCAACGGCTATTGGACGTTCACCAGCTTTGATGTGCAAAGGAGGCTCGCTCACTATGGGACATGGTATGTAAACTCCACTCCTTTTTCAGGGGGAACCTTTACTAATATGTCACCTTTTTGGTTGTAGCGGTTTCTGGATTACCCCAGCCCAGATCTTCATGGGGACGACCTTCATCGGCGACATGGACGTCAAGGATCTCGTGAGGGATTCGATCAGGATGTTTCGCCGGTCTGACGGGCGTGTTGGGGCTGAAGGTATCATGGCGTGCGGAGATAGGCTTGCTACGCCGGAGGATTACAGGATGAGGTGGTGGATCGGGCGCGCCTGAGGGGGTTAAAGTGGTTACATATGGGGGTACACAGTTGTTTCTTGTGCATGGCTGAAGAGTCGCGGTGGCTTATCTCCGCTGCTATATTATCGGCATGTACCTAGGCAGTAAGCAACGTGGTCGTCAGGTGCTCGTGTTGAAATATGAAGATGGTTCTCCTATCGATGCTGCCGAATTGCAACCTTTTCCGGTTGAAGTGCGATAGTGGCAGAGGTGAAAGCACCAGCCGGACATATAAAGTCTCTGGCAATTTTCCCACATTCTCTACGTTACTCTTGCCTCTCCAAGTCCTTCTGTTGTTCCCATCGCAACTTTGACCCCCATTTCCTCCGAAAGCCCCGTACCTCAAACACATAAGGTACCTGGTACAAAATGCACTTCAAAACCTCCTTCCTCGGTATCTTCGCCCTCGCCAGCGCCGTCTTCGCCCTTCCCCGGCCTTCACCTGAGGCCACATCTCCCGAGCTTCAGCCGCCGCAGACTCAAAGCGCGAAGCTAATCCCGAACCTGTCTGTAGAATGCAGAACGGGACATGGGCTTGTTGGTAAATGTAAGGGCAACAACTCTCCTGAACAGTCCTTTCACTCCATAGTTGTGGACCAAGAGCCAACTCACAGGCGGTGGTCTAGAGTGCAGAATAATGGCTGTCGAAGTCTGAGATGACGGTTCGGGTTAGACAGTGTGGGCTGTGCGGGATTGGTCCTTGGAGTGATACGTACCTTATGTTCTATGCGTGGGGGAGATGTAGCAGTCGCCAATATGGAAGAGAGAACCTTTACGGAACCCCCGATTTGTCTTACCAGCGCCCCCCCCTTTTATTCAAATTTAAATAGGCCTTAAATAATAATCGAACAGCTTTACATTAGTTAAGAAACCTCGATAGATACTTAAGAGGCCTCGAAAGGTAATTAAAAAGCCTCGACAAATAATTGAAAGGACTTTAAATTATCCTATGAAGCCTCTTAATATAGTGTAGGGAGGTGTAGACAGGTCTGGGGTGGGGGTTACCAGCAAGACAAATAGGGGGTCCGTATAGGTTCTCTCATCTGGAAACGGTCATTACAGGTACCTTATCTATATCTGTTTTTTCTCCAACGACAACAAGTCTTGTTGCTTGAAGCTCCACGCTCCACGGATCTTGTTGTGTCACAATTGAAGGTCAATATTCAGTTCAAACCCGAACTGTGCCCTCTTTCTGTGCCATCTCAATGTTATGAGAAACACACATAAGCCAAGTGAGCTGAAACCCCTTCTGTCGAAAAAGCATAAGCAAGATCACACCACCATATAACAGCCCCCAACCAATCTAGACGCCCATATCAACGTGCCACGGCTTCTTATCGTCATTTGTCAGTCGCCAAGACAGGATGAATAAGGCCGCCACAAGACATCACTGGATGGGAATGAACGACCTATTTGTCTTGACGGTGGTTTGGTCTGTTTCAGCATTATCAGTTGGCCCTGAAATACTCCTTGATATGTTACGAGATACCCCTTCGAGATAAATGATTGTTTTCAGTTGAAATGAACCGGTTGGAACAGCTTCTCTTCAAACCAACAAGGCGTTGATGTTGTGAAGAGCAAGCTTTTGAAGGTATCTGTAGGAAAGTGACCAAGCAGAGATAGATAAAACCCCCTTTGACCCCCAGCATTATCCCTCTTCTCCTTCCAAACCATCACAACTCTCTTCAACAACCTCGACACATAACTCAACCACTTACCCACGCAACCACTTAACCACTCAACCACACTCCAAAACCTTCAACCCCTCCACCAAAATGCAGTTCAAAACGACCATTCTCACCCTCCTCGCCCTAACCACCACTGCCCTCGCGCTCCCTGCTCCCGCCCCTGTCCCCAAGGCCGAACTCCAGGCAGTTAAACGCGAGCCTGAACCCGCCCCTGAGCCCGCACCGCGCTGCCTCATGATGCGCGGCTGCTACAAGAAGGTGCGGTCAACCACCAACTTTTTTCACGGAAAATACACCGATCCAAAGGTCTGACACATTGGTGTAGAACTAGCAAACCAACCCCCTCCTTCCCACTCGGGAGGCTGAATGGGAAAAGAGAAAAGGACGGAATTAAAACCGATTCGGGAACTATATGGTAATGGAGCGTGTGTGGGTTGTTCAGGGGGCAACAGAATGAGTTGGTATGTGCGGGTTAGCTCCTGGCTGGAGATGTGATTGTAAATACGCTCGTTATGTGATTCGTGTAGAACTTGTTTCTTGAAAGGTGGATTAAGACGGTGATCAAGTGACCAGTTGATGTATTGTGACCTACTACCCGTCGTGATTCTCTTGTTAGCTGTCAAAGATATTCCACCATGTACGATCCCCACTCTCCTCTCCTCTCACCCGTTCCCCACTAAACACCACTGCTGGAGCTCTCGTTCCAACGCTTAAGCCTGCTCCTCAAAGTTCTCAAACCGAGCCGCCCTCGAAATATCAGCCACACTCAACCCCGCATCCGCCAACGGAGCCTGCTAGCTCGCCGCCGAGTTCGCGTTCTGAACATCAGCCCCCTTCACAGCAGGGTCGACCAAGGGGATGATACCCCTCAGCTCAGGAGTAGCCGGCAAGGCAGCATTGCTGCAGATGGTGGGGATATCAACAGCAAAAGGGTTGAAGTTCTTCTCTGCGGCCACGAGAGCGGCGGCACCGGCGATGACTTGGGGGTCATTACCTAGGGTGGCGACGATCTCATCGGCCAGTTCGAGCTGGGAGGAGGAGGTGTTAGCGAGGGAAAAGGGGATATAATAATGTGGGAGGAAACAGACCTTGGCACAAGCACTGGCGCCAGCGAGAATTGAGACGATGGAGGAGCCGGCGAGGGGAGGAGTGAGAATCGAGAAGGATGAACGTGGCAGGATGTCTATTAGCGTGCCGAGGAACCGGTAATCGGTGCTCGGTTTGCCGGATTCGGTGCGTTTTCCTTCAACTGCAGTTCGCTTTTATGGCGTTGAGGATGGGGAAGCTGACTCGTTGGTTGATGTGATACAGGTCCTCCTCCGAAGTTGATGAAGGCTATGCTGGCTACTTTGACTTGAGCGACCATTTGAACCAAGCAAGCGAAGCGAAGCGAGTTGAAGAAGAGTTTTGGATAATGGGTGTTTGGAAGGCGATCTTTTTGGAATATGTGATTGGTTGCGGATTTCTTTGTTCTAGCTTCCTTTGGGCTGCATATTAATGTGGGGGGCAGTTTTTTGTTATGATGTGATGACTTTTGGTTATGAGATATAAATATTTGTGCAATATACATATGAAACTTGGATGGCCTGGATATTCAGTGAAATGAGAGCATCGAGCTAGATTGAGCTGTAGTAATCGAAATAATGTAAAGTGTAGCGTGCGGGACTCCAAGGTACAGTGTGGTGAGAGCTTTGAAGGTTGTAGTCTATGTTTGCCTCTACCATTGATTTGATTTCTAGGAACCATGACTATCTACTCGTAGTATTCCCAAGCTTGGATTCACCAGAGCATCACTCCCTCTCTTAGTAGAGAGGTAGAAATTTCCCTACCTACCTATGCTGCAGCCTTGATCTGCGCAGCAGTAAACTGCGTCAAACAGCGAAACTTGCGGACGGCGCTCCGGGTCTGCAAGCCCCTCGTATGGTGGAAGTCGACGCCGGGAAAGAGGATACACTCCCCGTAGGTTCTGCCGTCGAGGCCGTACATTTTGTAGGGGTGACCTCTGTCTTTGTAGATGGCTTTGGGGGGATTATCAGCCAGGGCTTATTGGATGAAGTGGAAGGGGAAAAGGAGGAGGGGAAAGGGGACTTACTCCAGTGGTAAAGGGGATTGTTGCTGAAATGCATCTCGAGGACGTTGATGTCAGTGGCGGCACCGCCGAGACAGCCGCTGCCGGCACATCGCACGCCGATCGTTCTGCCTGAGACGTCGTCTTTGGAGATGTAGAGGCCGTGGGCGAAGACCTAAAAGGAGGGGGTGGTTAGGTGCGAAAAGAGGGGGGGGGTGAAAAGGGGAGAAAGAACGAACGTCGTTGGCGCTGGGGTCGTTGTCGAAGATGTACCAGCCGCGGAAGATGTTGCTGGTGGGATCCAAGGCATAGAGTTCGGTGCCTAGGTAGAGGTCGAAGTTTGCGTTGGCTAGGCCGGTTAGGGAAGCGAGGAGGAGGGTGGAGAGACGCATTGTGAAGGGGGTGGGTGAGTGTGGCGGGAGTGATAGGGATGAGGCTTCATGTTCTTTGGAGAGAGGGATGTCTTTGAGACTTTATAGACATAGGTGTTACCTTCCAGCAGGTAGGTCTCTGGATTGTGTCTACCTGCCTGCCAGGATCACCCAGGCTTGGTGACGAACATGCTGGCATTTCTGGTGAGCTTGGCCTCATTTCTTCAAGACGATGTAACTGTTGAACACTAGGGCAAGGGAGCAGACCAAAGAAGTCTGAGGGGTTAGACTCCAGATTTGGATGGGCAACCATGCCAAAGTTTTTTCTTGATAGCCCATTTCATGCTAAAAATGCTCACAGGGTTACTTAAATGTGAAAGCGGTTTAGCTAATCCAATTGTTTTCGGCCGCGTCTCTTGGAGCGATGTGATTGTGATTTTGGCGAGCATGAACCCAAGATTTTGAATCCGAGGAGTCCAATGAAAGGAGTGACATGAATGAAGCGACTTGTACAACCAAGCCCTGAATATAAGTCTAGTCCCAAGGAGAAGCCAATCTACGGAAGCAGGTATTGTGGATCATTCTTGGCAATGGTTGAATTAGATCTCTAGATTCAGACAAGAGAGTGAATTTTGTAGAGAGTTTTGTCATTATTCGACACCTCGGACAAGTAGACTGGGAAGATTAGTCATACGACTTCTTTGGCTGCTTATAAGAACTGAGGTGTCTTGGTAGCCACACAGAGCGAGAAAAGGAGGAAACTCTCGCTGACTGCCTCGCAGCCCAGGTACGCCAAGTGACTATGCTCGGAGGATCACACTAGCGACCACTAGCAGCTCTAGACCCTGTACCAGGGCCCGTGTATTTGTATGAGCTGTGATGACAGTGGTTTACCCCTCATTTTCTTGCAAGGATGTTGACTTTGCTGGGGAAACCTTTAGCCGCTGTTTTTGATGCCGAGGTAAAATTACCGAGAGAGACGACCTTTCTGATGATATTTGGCTTTGGCTTGAAAAATATAGTCAAAGCTTGGACTGTGGACTCTACGAGCTTGGATCATGGTGTTTAAAAGCTTCAGTCATGGAGCAGGGGTGGTTACTGCAGCTGCAAGTGCTGGTAGCACAACGTCGGCGCTGGTATTGCGGGCAATAAGGTCATAGGCGTGTGAAAGCGGCGGAAGCGCGGGCATGTCCTTGCAGTGCCGGAAAATAAGCTCGTCTAAGAGAAGCAAAGCATCAAGGCAGATTTAGAGTGGCTGGAATGGCAGCAAGAGGTGGAATAAAAAGAAGAGGGCGGTGATGGCGCCATCCGGGGAAATGTATGTGGTTGTTATGCAGGTGGTGATGACAGAGCCTCATGGTTGAAATCTAGGACTCGGCTCCTTTAAGCACATCGGTGAATCAGAAGAGGAAGTCGGCAGCAAACAGGGCGGGGATTCTCATCAGCGAGCGAACATACTACGCCACGATCTACAGCATAGCCCTTGGCGTGAATTACGGGACTTTCATCATAGCTATCAGCGCCTCTATCGCCGGGTAAATCTTCCTATCATTGCGATCGCGATAACCGTGGGCTGTGCCGTCCTGATGGGCGAGATTTACATCTTCAACCTGCCTTTTAACATAGGACCAGTTCTTGAGGAGTAGTAGCATTAGACATTTGGATAGACTAATAGCATTGCATTCTGTGTTTAGCGTTGCTGACCATCATGGTGTGCTATCGAAGGTGATCACTTAGGCCCGGTCCCAAGCAGCAGCAAAACTGACTCAGCTATCTGCAGCTCAGCCCAGATAAGCATTTCTTCTTTCAAGCCTACTCGTCATCACACTCTCGTAGTTTTTCTCTTGATTACCTTATTATTCCCGAAGGAATACTTATCTCGCTCTTGTATGCAGATCAGCATCGCACTCGTGCTTATCGTCTCACAAACAAGAAATGCCTCACCATCTGACTTCTTTCCGTCAACATATTCTTTGCACCAAAAGATGTATTCATCTTAATTATCCCGACTTGACGAAGGTACCATACTCATCTCGTCTTCAGTCACGATGCTGCAGCCTCGCTATCAGTTCTTGTTACTCGTTGTAGGCTTGCTATTATTGCCCACTGGCTCAACCACCAGCCAGAAAAAAAATAATCTCGACAACGACTGGAACCCCACCGCCTTCATCGCTTTACTACTTCCCCTATACTACAACTACACCGTCCTCGGTCTAGCCTCCGACACAGCCAACTCCTGGGCTCTCCAAACCGGCCTCCACGCTCTTGCCTCTCTCGAGATTGCCTCCTTGTCTTCTTTCATTCCCGTCTACAAGGGGTCTGACTACCCCCTTTTGCAAACAGCGTATACCTTCCAGAATTATAAGCTTCTCTATGGGGAGTTCCCGTGGAAAGGGGTGTTTGCAAAAGAAAACACGACAAATGAGAAATTGGGAAATGATCCCACCTCTGGTGACCCAAGAAGGGTGGCGAAGGAAGCTTTTACCACCAAGGGCTATTATGGCTACCCTAATGTGAGTTTCACAGAGGGCTCAGCAGTGGAGTTATGATCAGGGCCGTGAGGGAGAATCCAGGATAAGTGAGCATATTCTCAGCCGGGGTCCTGACAAACGTCGCGCTGGCGGTGAGGTTGGATCCAGACTTTGCGAAAAATACAGCTGGGTTATATATCATGAGGGGGTATATGGATTGTTTTCTGGACCAGGCCATAGGGGATGTTCTGCAGGCCGATTTGGTCTCGGATGTGAGTTTTAAGTTGTTGTTGTTGTTGTTGAAGTGAGGTTCTCGATGCTGATATGGGTGGCAGATCAACTTCATCATTGACCCTGAAGCAACCAAGATTACGCTTACGGCTTACTTTCCGAACATCACACTTGTGGCTAATTCTGCTAATGGGGTGATACCGGATCAGGCATTTCTTGATGAGCTGATGGCGGTGAATGAGAACCCTTTGAGTAGGTTGGTCAGGGCGAACCAGTCTACTTTTCTGCCGTTTTGGGATGAGACTGCTGCAGCGGTGATGGTTGATCTGGAAGCGGTTGTTTTGGATGAGGTGGAGGGTATGTTTCCCAATTCTGATATTGAAAAGACTGACATTTGCTGACTGAGTGTTTCGAATATCTAGTTTATGTCGATGTCGACACATCGTACCACTCGCCTTTTTACGGGTACATTCGCCCCTATCAGGCAGCGCTGATGCCGCCTGGGTTGAGAAAGGTCAAGTATATCAATGCGGTTAATAATACCAAGGTCGCCGAGATGATCAAGACTGTCGTTCAATTTCCGCCAAAGAGCTGTGCTGAGCTTAAGGGAAGAGGGGTGGATAGTCAGGATCAAGGGGAGAAGCTCAGGTGAAGGATATCCAACGGTTAGATCGTGGACATGCCAACCTGACCCTGATCCCCGGGGATGTCTTCGTCAACGAAGCCTACATTCAAGTTCGTTGGCCCTGGTTGACTCTCTTGGTGGTCGTGACACTTATGGCTACCAGGCTGCTGGCTCTCACGATTATGATGACCAAAGACGAACCGCTCTACAAGAGTTCCGCGTTGGCATTGCTCAAGCTTAGAATTCCGGGTTGGGAGGAAGATGGGAGCAGTAGCAAGGTGTCTCTATCAAGCGTGGCTCTCAAGTGGTCGATTACGAAGTTGAGGTGAAGCAATCAGTCATAGAAGTCAGGGACACAGAGAAGCGGTTGAAAGATAGCGCGCGGGATGTGTTGGTTCAGTTCGACCGGGGAAGTGCAGGAGAAACGATTGTTACTACACGGGCAAGGGCGAAATAGGGGTCAGGGGAGTTGAAAGGAAGGATGTGCTGAATAGTCAAAGTTTTTTTTCACGTCATCCTATCCATCCTTCAATCTCGTTCATCATCACCAACTTCGAGAAGGCCTCCAAGCTAAGGAACGGTTTAGCGACCTGGTGTTCGGCTGGAACCTAGCCGCTAGAGTGTTTTGGGACTTGGCTCCAAAGTCCCAGCGTCTCAGCCCTGTCCGGGGGTAGAAGAAGAAGCACTCGCCAAGCAGGTTGTGACAGCCCTGTTCATCTCCACTCTCCCCTGTTCACAATTCGAGGACCAATCAGCAAACGAACCACTCGCAGAAGCTAAAAGATGTTTCCGGGATAATCGCGACCTTTCGAGTCAGACGGTGGCATGTTGTTGGTGGTGGCTGCCCAGAGTGTGAGCAGGCAAGGAGGAAAGCCAAGTCGCAGAGCCAGCCACATGCGGGATGTGGGCGTCTTGGCTGCAAGTTGGTCACCCAGTTCATCTTAATCGGACGGCCAGGGTCACCAATGTCGATGGTGTATAAGATGTGGGAGAAGGGCCTTTGTCACTGATCAGCATTTCTTCTTTTATTCTCGGCAACAGTCTTACCACTGTCGTTCTCATCGCTCTTTTTCCCTTCTCCTTTTACTGGCAAAGATACCCGGCCTTTCACGCCACTTACATACACCTTATTTTCTAATTCTATCAAAATGGCCGCTCCCGCCCCCCAAGCCACTGTTACCCCTTCGACCCAGGCCACTGGTCCCATCTCTGATGCCGACGTGGCCGAGTGGAAAGACAAGTTCAACAAAGTCTTTGCCGCACCCTCCGAGCACTTCAACTCCAAGTCGCCCGCCACCGCTCAGCCATGGACACACAACTTCTGGAACTTTGTCAATCCGCTCGAGACATGTCTTATGACTTGGTGCTTGCCGTGTGTCGTGTTTGGCAGGACACATCACAGGGTGAACAAGAGCGCTAGTCTGAGGGGCTATGAGCCTATCAACACTTCGGTATGTTCCAAGCTTTCACTCGGATGATAGGTTGCTGACATGATCTGTAGTGCCTTCTATTCTGCGGTTCAACAGCTGTCTGCATGCAGTGGCTTCCCATGGCAATTCAGAGAGCGGATTTCCGAGCCAAGTACAACCTTCAGGGTAGCTGCGCGGTGGATGTTGCCTTGGCGTGCTGTTGCGGGTGCTGTGACATGGTGCAGATGGATAAGGAGGCTGAGCTGAGGGCTTCTGGTGAGCAGAGCCAGAAAGGGATTCAGGAGCAGTATAAAGCTGCTGAGGTTATGGTTGTGCCTGTGGAGCAGAAGCAGTAGAGTGGGTTGGTGATGGAGTGATGGCGATGGTGGGATAATTGAGTACCTAGTTTTTTTGGTGAACAATGGGTTGTAATTTATTGGGACTATGCTTGCTTGTTTGTGTTAACAACATAATGTTGCTTTTCAACTCTGAAAATGTTTCCTCACAATTATTCCGACAAGAACTTCGTCATCAAGGGTCAACCCAAGGGAATGACCCCTGCCTCTCAAGTGTCAGATTGCGGGGACATGATCTGCAAATAATCCCTGCTAGCGCTGGGAGCTGAACTAGACCCTTGCTCGGCAAATTTCACCCAGGGTCCCAATGTGGCGTCCATCCCGAGGTCAACGATAAGGTTGGTGATGGCTTCAAAAACACTTTTCAGATTGACTTTCTCCAACAGTTGAATCCCTACCTCCCACTTGTCCAACCTCCTCCCTGATAGCTATTTCCCCTCCAACCCGGCAAACCATTACTCTGCTGTCCCCCTCCCTGATAACCCTGCCACCTATAAGCCTGATAACCCCCTTGATAGCCCAACCCCAAAACACTACCACCACCACCCGTCTGCTCCTCCTGCTTCTTCCCAGCCGCCTCCTTCTCAACCCCAAGCTCAACCACCATCCCCCTCGCCGTCTTCCCCCTCCTATCCCCCACATCCAAACTCGCCCCCGCCTTGACAAGTCCCTTCGCAATCTTTGTCACCGACTCCCTATCCCGCAACTTATACCCCCCCGCCAGAACAATCAACGCCGTCCTCCCCTCTCGATCCCTGCCATCAACCACCTCTTGCCTCAACCCAGCATCCTCCACCTCTTTAAGCAAGAACTCTGTCGCCTCAGGACAGACACCATAGGCTGCCCAGTGAAGGGGCGTCATGCCCTGGAAATCTTTCTGTTTGAGTAGGCTCTTCCATCTGTACTGCCCGATGTAACTTGTAGGCTGGTAGGAAGTATAATTACTGGGGGCTGGCTGATAGTGGGTGTACCTGGTGGTAGTTGGCTGGTATGTAAATGTTTTGATAGTTGTCATACTTTCCTTGGTGGCTTCCAGTGCGGCGACGTTATTGTGGTAGGAGGCGATGTGTACGGCTGTTAACTGGGAATAAGTTGCGTTGAGTGTGGCGGTTGGGTCGGCTCCTTTTTCCAGGAGGGACTTGATGACGTTAGTGGTTTTGGTGGTTTTTCCGGTGGTGGCGCATAGATCGTGGAGGGTGGTGTGCCCGGTCGGTTGGGATTTCTCGTTGATGTTGGGCGTGTTGTTGGGCTGGTATTGGAATCTCGGGGGTTGGAATTGAACGATGGGTTGGAAACCTCGGATTTGGAGGGGCTGGCCGAATGGCTGTCGGGCGTTGGAGAGGATGTTTTGGGGGAGTTGTGAGGTTGTTTGTCTGGATGTTGTCGATGGCACGTCAGTACAAAACCGCATGAATAGGTATGAAGGCTCAGCGGGTTGCGTGGGGGGGTTAATATAGTGTTATGGTAGTGTGGTAGAATGTCCATGTGCTAATGTGTTAATGTGCTAATGTATTATTGTGGAAATGTGGTAATGTGTAAAAGGGGTAATGTGTTATTGTGTTGATGTGATAAAGGAGGGAAGGGTCAACATACAACCTAATAGCCTGACCAACTCGATAAAACTCCCGTCCCCTCGCATATAGCTGACTCGTCAGCCGATATATCTCAGCAGGCGTGAATATCTCAAACAGCTTCGTGGAACCGAGCAGACCGAGCTGGGGCATCAGCTTTTTTGCCTTCTCGTCGGCATCCGCAAAGGCCTCCTTGCACTCCTCCAGGTTCGCCTCAAGACGCGGGGAGAGATCTGTGGGTATCGGAATGCTGGTTGTGCCAGACTTGAGCTGTTCAAGAAGACCTCTGCACGAGTCCAGTGCTACAGAGACAGTCTTGATGCTACTGAAAAGATCCCTGAGACTGCTGTCACTGCATAGGACCCTGTAGGTCAAGGTGTTGTAGGTTGTTGAGAGCCTCTGGGCGGAATCTTGTAGTATGATGATCTGGTCCAACATTGTATGCTTTGGCTGTCACGAATTTCGTATTGAAGAACGGGAGTGATCTAGAAAGGAGTTGGGTGAAACTGGATTGAGCAGGAAAGATAGGTAAACATGTACATGACCGGAACGGAGGTAGAGGTGGAAATCCGAGGATACTTTACAGTTTAGAATTCCACAGATTGTCCTCATGGTTGTGGACTCAGCCCCAAGGTCGGATTCAGCTGGCCCTTGACAAGCATGTTGGCGGCTCATTGTGCTGACATCATGGGGGAACAGCACGACTGCGCCCCCCTTGGCAGCAGAGCCTCACCTCCCCATAGGGGCATATTCCTCCTGCTGAAACCACACATCGCATGCTTCATGTTTCATGCAACAATAACGAGAAGCAAGATAGGTAGACACAAAGAAATCAGCAGAGTCTGCAGCGGACAATTATGTTTTTCAAATAATAATGTCTTCATAATGTTAGCATTCTGCACATTCCGATTCTGATTAATTAATGTCCAGAGCTCTCTTATCTAACGTATTATTCCTTCTATGCTATTTGAATCCCACTGATCCACAAAGGCCAGACTTAGGTGTAACACTCTCCAACCACTTCTTAATAAGAGGCTCAGCCTGAAGCATCTGACCAAACTCAGGACCCGATGCCCTAAAATTGTGGTTTGATTGCCGCTTGTCATTCCGAAGATCACCGCATGAGTCTTGTTTATTCCCAGCAGCCCTTGTTCTACCTGGCTGCGTTTTGATGCCCAACTTTGGATGGTGTATCCCTCCCAGCTTTCCTCCTTTTTTGCCCAGTATCACCCGGGGTGACTTTACTTCCAGGCTTCCTTTGGCTTTCAGCTCTGGTCGAGGCTGGGCGTGTGTCATCTTTGATCTTTCGGTTCGAGGCATTCGAGGACTTGTATCTCTGGTTCAATGGAGGCGGTGGACTGCGTGGTCTGGCATCTCGACTCGGCGGTGACTTGTTCGTCTGACTTGAAGGAACGACCCGGGTATTTGTTGTCTTGTTTCTCAGTGCTGAGTCTTGTTTTTCACCGCTTGCTTTGTCACTCGTGGCAGTGTCGGGTGTCACTTTACCACTCGGAATCTTGTTTGTTGTCCGCCTATCTTGTCTGGCGGCCCGGGGACGGGTATCTTTGGGGGCCATAGGTTTTTTCTGTTGGTGTTGTTCTTACTCGTGTCCTCCGTAGGTGTAGTGAATCTTACACGGTGGCTGTCATTATTGCCCACTGACCGGCCCTCATCTCCTCAACCTGGAGGTTTGAGGTAGCCCTTTTGATTCTGAAGCTGCTTTCGTTGCCGGTTTTGACCAAAAGGCTCAGATTGACTGCTATATCGTGCTTCGTGTGGCCCTGTGGATGATTTCGGTTATCTCTTATGGATTGATCAAGGTTATTGTTGTAGCTAGGAGGCCGACTGTGTCGTTGATCTGGGTCGGGGGTTTTATCCCGAGAACGGTCCCGTTGTTGATGTGAAGATTGAACCTCGGACCTGCCTTGAGACGGGCTCCTGCGTGGTTGATGGCGCGGAGTGGTATTCGGCGCAATGTTTGTATTTTCGTGTTGCTCGTCGACTTCAGGTAGTATCTTTGTCTGTACGTCCTTTTCTTGAGGTGCATCCAAGTGGGCACCCGCCTTTTCCAGCGCAGCCTTCGCCCTCCTCAACGCTCTTTCATCCTTATCTCCCCCGGAGAGCTGCCCATTCAAGACATCCCAAGGCGTTCTACTCTTGTAATCCTTCTCCCTAATCAACCGGTTACTCAACCTCTCTCACCATCTCTCGAATAAAGAACTCGGCCGCCTCAAGTGCTACCCCCCAAGCAACCATGCGAAGAACATTTCTGCCGTTCTTGTTAGCCTTATATAGGAGGCCTTTCTATTCCCTTTTATGGCTTCTATAGCGCTGCACCGTGGAAACCGTGCTTATCGAAGTCGACGGTCGGGAGGGTAATACCATTATATTTTGTTCCTTGGTGAAGACGGGGAGCCTTATAGTTCGAGTATCGAGTCCTTTAGTATTAGCCGGCCCCTTATCTTCCGGCACTAAGTTTCCTTTGATAGCCCGAAGTACTTTTATATTATTATTGTAGGCGGCGAGATATAGGGAAGTTAATTAATAACCTTCGGTAGTAAGCCTTGGATCAGCGCTCTCGTAGAGCAAAAAGCTAATAAGAGAAATTTTATTGTCCGATCAATTAGGATTACTATAAGCGTTTTATAAAGCCGTACACCTATTAGGAAGTTATCGCTTGTCGATACTCTCACCGTTCAGCAATAGTGTCCTCACTAATGGCAAAACCCAATCTGTAAGTTGGCGTCCTGAACTCGGTACGCGGAATGCATTGATAAGTTATTATAGTTAAGATTCGATATTAAAAACGGTGGCCTATGTTTGGGAGGCTACGGCGCTATTGCTTTTAATATGACCTCGTAATTTCGAGGCCATGTCCCTTATTTAATGGACGGTATCTCTTATATAGTAAGAGATCCGCTTTGTCTCGTAGTATATATCCTTTGTTTGGCGGACATCTTTGTTTGTTTGGGCGCCTATCTCCCTATTATAAGACTAGTATCAGTGACTTAGCATGGTATAGAAAATATTATTACGTAAGCAAACCACTGGAAAGGAAACTTACAAATGGATGTCCTCCACAACTAAACGCAAATCTCTGTCTCTCGCCCGGAAGTTATCTCTGAATCCTTTCACTTCATCTAGGTCTGGAACTTATAGCAGTTTGCGGCTTCGACTTTTAAGGAGCTTCTTGAACTTCTGCTTAGCTTCTAATAACGTTTTCTGGCATTTTTCTAAACTGATCCTCAATCTCCGCTGCAGCTCGTCGGGAAAAGAGACTTAAATTGCCCCTGCATGAATCCGCTTATATACCTTTTTGCATGTGCTTGTCTTCCCCAAGATACCTTTGATCTCTTTTGCGAGATCCTTAGCATCGTTTCCCAAGCCGTTGTAGGTCATAAGAATCTGGAAGGCAAAGCTAGCGGTAGATATAACCAGATCGAGCATGGTGTTAAAGGGACCAAAAAGATTTGCAAAAGTGTGGTCCAGAACCAGACTTAGAGTGGTGATGCAGGGGGGTCTGACCATCGCCGAGCCTTTGAAACCAGTGTTGCGGCGCAGCAGTTCTGGAAGCATGCTGGTCGGGTCTGAATGAATGCGTTAAGCTTTCAACGGGCCACCTTGCGGGTCGGACCCCAATACTACTGATCTTCACGGGAGATCAGGCCGCAAGGTGGTACAGCGATAGTTGCATCGATGGGCCATTGTGGGGAAGATAACATATACCATTTTTTGAAGCCAGATGACCGACCACTAACAGCTATACCCTCCCATTACACCTCGTTTTACTCGTTGTTGTTCCCGGTCAAGGGAAATGTATTGCCGCTTTTGGACTTGGGTGGGGTGTTTAGTTAAGAGCAGCACTGCCTCTTCCTCCCTACCCCCCTGTCAATTTCAGCTTGGAAAACATGTGTTTGATTTCAAAAGGTCTAAATTAACCAGGTTAAGTTCGAAACCAAATTTGCAAATCAAGGGAAAGACCTAGTTGAATCGTCATATGAACCAACGTACTACTTATTTTAACTATAGTTCCATTTCATATTTATATACCTGTCGCGGCCCTGGCTCATGACATGTAGCTTTGCAGCGCAGCCCACGTGAGAGTCCCGTGGGTGCTTTCACAGGTCCAAGCTTGGCCATATCTAGAGCCCTGCTTGTAGCTAGACTTTGTTTACTTTCCTTTGTTCCCTCTTTAGCTCACTATTTAATCAAATTGGTCAGACTTATCGTAGCTTGCCTCGACTATCTACCTCTCCCGTAATACCCAGATTATCGCTTAGCTGAAAACTACTGTCATTAACCTGTCAACCTGTCAACCAATCCTATCCGTGACACTTTGACTGTATAGCGAGTATGATTTCCCGAGGTTAAGGGCTATCTATCACTAGTTTAATCGATGTCTATTTCCGGCTCCAAAGCTGTCAAAATATCACGGACACCTGGTACGTTAAGCCAACCAACCCGATCTCGAGTTATTCGGGTGGGCCCTAACTTTACGACGTCTCTACCAAGTGTTCTGGAGCCACATATCTTCATAACGAAACAGAGTACTCGAATTGATGAAAGAGGCGGGATCTAGAAGGATCTAGAGTATTGCAACGGGCTATGAATTAATGGAGACCCCCAGGCCCCTCCTGTGTCACGCTATGATAGAAAAAAAAGAGAGGGGAAATCTCAGGGACGGTAGGCTGTGTGGAGAATGGAAGCTACGTAGCCACGTGGTCTCCTGCAACAGTCTTGTAGCTAACAATTTACTTTCTTTGGTATAAGGTTTGATCTATGTACAGAGGTGGCCCATATATTGAGGGACGCGACGCCGGTCGGGAGCTTCTCACGCCGGGCCGAGATTTGATACCGGGGCTAGGGCACAAATCCGGCGACCCCGCTCAGATTGCGGAGCGTCGTCAAAGTTGGCCGGATTCCAAGATTGGTCGGTGCATAACATATTGATTTTCCATCCACCATACTGCTGCTGCTGCTAACGTTCGTCTCAGTAATAATACCACCAGACTCCCGGAACCCCATCTTTTTCTTGAACCTTCCAGGAAGGATCGGATCGGCGATGCAGGTAACTCTTCCATTCGTACCAGGCCCAGAGAAGCTCCGTGGGACCGAGCCTGAACCAGCCTCGAAATCCAGGAGGAGAAAATTGACTCTCGTCTCGAGTCATATACCCCGTATCCAGCATCCAAAGCCACGCTTTCTTACCCATGCGCAGGTACTTGAGCCATTCTTCTCTATCCACTGCCGTCCTCAGCGGGGGCGTCTCATCGGGTAGTTCCTCAATCAGCGAACGCAAGCACTCCTCGTCAACCACAAGGACACTGCGAAATCTCGGGTCGTCATGGCTCTCGTTGGGCTCAAGGGCGGGATCAAGATCTGGACCGTCGGTGTCGTCGTCGTCGTCGTCGTTATAATTCGGCGGAAGCTCTGGCTGCACGCCCACGCTAACCAACCACTCCCGGAAGTAGTCCCTGAGCTTGGCGAAACCCTCGGCGTCCGACTGAATCCCCGCAAGCCTGTCCTTGTCCTCTATCACGTCGCAATAGAACCTCTTTGCCAATTCCTCGTTGGGCTCCCCGTCGGTCACGGCCTTGCTTTCATACGCCTGTCCATATTTCGGAAATCTGCCCTGGTGGGGGCTATAGCGTGCCCACGCGTCCAGCCGTCGCATGGCGATGGGGAATAGAGTGTCCGATTCGGGCGTGTAGACTGTCCGTAGGATGGTGAATCCCCACAGGTGCTGGGCGTAGGTCGTGTAGCGGCTAGCCCCAAGGGCCTCGAGGCGGAGGGCGGTTTCGTTGTCGCGCGTTTTGGGCCGGCGCGGATAGAAGAGCGACCTGGGAACCGGGGGAAAGGTTGGAGGCGCCATTGTTTGGGAGACGTTTGAATGTTTATGTATGTCACGGGTAGCACAGGTTAACAGGTTAATGACAGTAGTATTCAGCTAAGCTACAGTCTGGGCTCTATTCCGTCAGGTACGGGCAGGCTCTATTGTCAAGACGTAGCTCAAAGAGCTACAAACAGGTCTCGCGGCAGCGAGATGCAAAATGTTTCTAGTCGCATTGGCTCGTGCTCTGCATGTGCCAAGCTCCATCAGTGGATCAACGACGGTCACGGTGCAACCGCCGTGACATATACAGGGTGGCTTTGCGGGTGCTGGCCTTGTGCCATACGATCCAGAGAGGGTGCTTTCTAAGCTAGATGTGAAGCTTCGTACGCCAACACCTCCAAACTCACGGCCCGGCACTGCACAACCTTGGGTCTCCCAAACACCACACAACCCTCGAGAAGCCAACTCACAGTCAACGCTCATCAAGACTCGCATTGCTAACCATCAAAATAGCTCCCCGACTTCAATGTTAGCTGCGGTAGACCAGCTTGCTAAAGGTACAACGGCTATAATGCACCAGGTGGCTCTCCTTCGTGCAGAGGTCTCGTCGCTCCGTAAGGCCAATGAAGCACTAAGCAAGCGCCGGAGAGCCAAAAAAAACACGCGTAAGGCTTGGAGGGTCACTTACTGTACAAGAGGCACAGGATCTACTGGATCAGAAGGCCGTGGATGGGAAGGGAGTGCAAGAAACGCAGCTGGATAGTAGTAATGCAGGGGGAGAGCGTGCGAGGGTTCGGTGCTGTGGTGTGTGCGGCAAGCCTGGCCATAAGGCGCGCACTTGCCAGGAGGCTGGGGAATTATCTGATTCAGCTATTTCTAATGTAATTGTAGTTAGTTCCTAATATTGGTGTGTTATAACTGAGGGTAATTGTAGTAGGGTGGTAGAGAGTGCGCGACCGACTGATATGCGCGACTCACTGATAATGTACGTTAAGAAATAAGCACTTATAGCGTTAAACCTTCCTAGTTTCTTAGGATCAGCTACCGCTCTCGCAGGCTTAGTTACTATAGTTAAATAATTATAGGAGCTATCTCATATAATAAAACAGAAATATAAGTAGCCTATGCTAAAGGATCATGCCAGTGAAATTAACACGAGGCTACGCAGGGGTTTGCGACATAGCAGAATTTCTTACTAAAGCTATAAATTTTAGAAGAAAAAAGTCTTGATTACCGTCTAGGAACAGGACTCTAGGTTAACACCCAGGAAATGGCGTTTAAATCCCTTCTGCTTACCACAATATTTAGGTGCCGCCCTCCTTAATATAAAATCTTACTTTTCCTAGGAATAGATTGAACGGCCTGAAGTTCTGTTTCAGGTAAATGAAGAATAGTCTTAATTACCTCCCCATATTAAATATAACTCATGTGTCTAGCTCTTTCAATAAAAGAGCTTCTACATACTCCCCCGGTAAGAGAAGTTAACCGCAAGAAATTCCCGTTTTTTCGCGCGTGCATTACATGATGGGCACCGATTATACTTGATTCTTTCCCAACCGCCAAGACGAGAACCGCATAGCACACCGCCTTGAAGTGTTGGCAATGCTGTGTGTTTAAAATCCCTGTGGTCGCGCCATTGTATTGTTGTCGTTGCTGGAATCTTGTAATTCTTTGGAAAGGCTCTCAAAAAGTGGAAAGCTGGGTGTGTTCAGCTGATTGGTTGAAAGCGCATTGATTGCTGTGCCTCACAGGTACCTGACATGGGAGTTTTATTTATACACGCGACCACGGTGGCAAACAGGTCTCTGGAGAGGACCCAACTCCGTTTTGTATCTCCCCGTTTCGAGATTCACTCGTGATCGTGCGAGATCGATGCGTTTGGGGCCGTCGAGGACCCCACAAGGCTGTGATTGTTTCGTTCTGGTGCCACGCGTGCCGTGAGGTCCGTCGCGCTGGAGTGGGTAGGCCCATTTCACCGATTCCTTTGTCGGTTTCCTCGCTGTTCATGCAGCTCACCAACCAATTCGCAGTCCAAAAATGTCGTGGTAGTGGTGTGGGAGCGCAACCCAAGAGGCGGGAGTGATTGGCCATGGACGCGTGAGAGTCCGCGCAGCTGAACATGGTGGGGGGCTGACGTTCGTGTGGCTGCTGCCCAAGGCGTCTTCGCGCCCAGTCCGCGGGCTAAATGCTAAACAATTACTCTTTCTCAGTTATCCTTGCGGTTCTTGTTCCTGCAATTAAACCCGATGCCTGTCCCTCAGGCGACGCTAGGCATTTGATGCTCCCTGATCCAATCCGTTGCCGTCGAACCTCCACAGAATCCCGCGATCGGACGAACCGACGAAGCTGATTGACATCCAAATCTGCAGTTCTCCTCGAAAAGGCCCAGCCGATTATCTCACAATGGATGCCCAAGCAGCTACCGAGCCCAGAACTCACAGCGACTATACTGTGGGATGGGTCTGCGCTCTGCCCAAAGAACAAACCGCGGCGACAGCTATGCTAGATCACAAGCATGACGATCTTCCGAAACTATCAAATGATCACAATACGTATACCCTAGGATCCATCGGCAAGCATAATATCGTCATAGCCTGCCTTCCTAAAGGCGAGATCGGAACAAATTCGGCGGCGACTGTCGCGACCTCGATGGCCAACGCCTTTCCATCCATTAAGATTGGTCTAATGGTTGGCATCGGCGGCGGTATTCCACCTAAGGTTCGGCTTGGCGACGTTGTGGTCAGCTCACCAGTGGGCCAGTATCCTGGGGTGGTTCAGTGGGACTTGGGCAAGGCGAAAGAAGGGGGCAAGTTCGAGCGGACTGGGTCGCTAAACAACCCCCCTTCCTCGCTCCGCACTGCCTTAACGAAACTGGAGACCGAACATGAAATGAGCGGATCTAAGATACCTCAGTATCTAGAGGATCTAAAACGCAAATGGCCAAGGCTGGCGCTGAAGTACGCCAGCCGTGATCACCTTGAGGACCCTTTCGACGTACCGGACGATCCACCTCGCAGCCAAAAAGCAATCCAGGGCCTTCCTTCCATGGAGTCTGGGGCCAAGCAAGTGGAGGACACCGCGGTGAACACTGCGGTTGATGGAGATGGCGGGAAGCTGCGAAATGTGTATGTGCATTACGGTCTGATCGCATCTGGTAACCAGGTCATTAAAGACGCTGCGTTCCGAGATAGGCTCAACGAGGAGTTTGGTGGCCATGTTCTCTGTGTCGAAATGGAAGCGGCGGGACTAATGAACAACTTCCCGTGCATTGTCATCCGAGGCATCTGTGATTACGCAGATTCGCACAAGAATAAAGATTGGCAGGAGCACGCGGCGGCCGTGGCTGCAGCATTTGCGAAGGAGCTTTTGCAATATGTGCAGTCAAGTGCGGTTATCGGAGAGCGTCCGGTAAAGGATATATTGGAGCACACATTAAAGCAGGGTTGGTTATTCCCCGGTCGGGGTCATGGCATATCTTCTAATAATACATGTAGTTCACAAAGAGACATCCGCAACTCGAGAAGACGTCACCCATATCAAGTCCAAATTGGAGAAAGAGGAAGATAGAGAAGTCCTCGACTGGCTCACAAAAATCGACTACGGTCCGCAGCAAAGCGACTACCTTAAGAGACGGCAACCAGGAACCGGGCAATGGCTCCTTGACTCAGAAAAGTTCAAGGGTTGGTTGTCCGCCAGCAATCAGACACTCTTCTGTCCAGGTATCCCCGGGGCGGGAAAGACGATCTTAACGTCAGTCGTGGTTGACTATCTCGGTTCCAAGTTTTACAACGACCCGAGGATCGGCATCGCATACATCTACTTCAATTTCCAGCGGCAAGACGAGCAGAAGATTGATGCCTTGCTGGCGAGTGTGCTGAAACAGATAGCCGAGAGCCAACCATCTGTTCCAGGAAGCGTTAAAGATCTCTTTGACAAGCATAAGGCCAAGAAGACGCGGCCATCACTTGACGAAACCTTGAGAGTTCTCCAGTCCGTGGCGGCGACGTGTTCGAGAGTCTTTATCGTTCTTGATGCACTTGACGAATGCCAAACATCCGAAAGCTGCCGGAAGACGTTTCTCTCCGAGCTCTTCAACCTACAGAAAATGCATGGAATAAACATCTTTGCGTCATCGAGGTATATCACGGAGATCGTTGATCGCTTCAAAACCAGCATATCACTGGAGATCCGTGCAAGTACTGCCGATGTTGCACAATACCTAGAAGGTCACATGTCGCAGTTACCATCTTTCGTCGAACAGGACCGACAGCTGCGAGAAGAGATTACGGCGGGGATTTCAGAAGCCGTCGATGGAATGTATGTATAAAACTGGAGGGAAGGGCAGCACAGGCACTGACAGTTGCAGGTTTCTCTTGGCACAAATCTATCTTAATTTGCTTTGTGATAAGATGACACCAAATGATATTCGAAGCACATTGCAAGTCTTCCGGAACCAAGGGCAAAGCCGAGACGAGGACCAGAAGGCCCAGGTACTGAGCAGTGCGTACGACAAAGCAATGATGATAATCGATGGGCAGATGCCGGGTCGCAAGAAGCTTGCGATGGAGGTTCTGGCATGGATCACGTGCGCAAAGAGACAGCTTACCACGTTAGAACTCCGGCACGCCCTTGCAACTAAGCCGGGAAAGTCCGAGCTTAACGACGGAGACTTGCCATACATCGAAGACATGGTCTCTGTATGTGCTGGACTGGTAACGATCGATGAACACAGTGGCATTATCCGGCTGGTTCACTATACAACGCAAGAATATCTCGAGGGGACGCGGCAACGATGGAATCCGAACGCAGAATTTGAGATCACGACAACCTGCGTTACTTACCTCTCATTCACCGTCTTTGAGACCGGGTACTGCACAACGGCCCGTAAGTTTGAGGAGCGGTTACAGTCAAACCCGCTCTACGATTACGCCGCGCGCAACTGGGGGCATCATGCACGCAAGGCTGCAACATCGAGTAAAGTGGTTGTGGGCTTTCTTGAGAGTAAAGCTAAGGTCGAAGCATCGAGTCAAGCGCTGATGGACGACAAGCAAATCAACTACAGTCAAGGACATCCAAGGAATGGGACGGGACTACATTTAGCAGGATACTTTGGAGTCATCGAGGCCGCAGATGAACTCCTCAGGCGTAGACCCGATCCAGATGTGACAGATACCTCCAGCAGAACGCCGCTGTGGTATGCTGCCCAAAACGGGCACGAGGCCGTTATTGAAAAGCTGCTCGCAGCGGGAGGCGACGTTAATGCTGCTTCTGCTTATGAAGGTGGCCAGACGGCGCTCCAAGCAGCCGCTGGACGAGGCCATCTCCAGGTGGTCGAGAAGCTGCTCGCAGCGGGAGCCGACGTTAATGCTGCTTCTGCTTATGAAGGTGGCCGGACGGCGCTACAAGCAGCAGCTGGACGAGGCCATCTCCAGGTGGTCGAGAAGCTGCTCGCAGCGGGAGCCGACGTTAATGCTGCTGCTGCTTCTTCTTTTGGCCGGACGGCGCTGCAAGCAGCAGCTGAAGGAGGCCATCTCGAGGTAGTCGAGAAGCTGCTCGTAGCGGGAGCCGACGTTAATACTGCTACTGCTTTTTCTTTTAGCCAGACGGCGCTGCAAGCAGCAGCTAGACAAGGCCATCTCCAGGTGGTCGAGAACCTGCTCGTAGCGGGAGCCGACGTTAATGCTGCTACTGCTTCTTTTGGCCGGACGGCGCTGCAAGTAGCAGCTGAAGGAGGCCATCTCGAGGTGGTCGAGAAGCTACTCGCAGCGGGAGCCGACGTTAATGCTGGTGCTGCTTCTTCTTTTGGCCGGACGGCGCTCCAAGCAGCCGCTGAAGGAGGCTATCTCGAGGTGGTCGAGAAGCTGCTCGTAGCGGGAGCCGACGTTAATGCTGCTTCTGCTTATGAAGGTGGCCGGATGGCGCTACAAGCAGCAGCTGGACAAGGCCATCTCCAGGTGGTCGAGAAGCTACTTGTAGCGGGAGCCGACGTTAATGCTGCTGCTGCTTATGAAGATGGCCAGACGGCGCTGCAAGCAGCAGCTAAAGGAGGCTATCTCCAGGTGGTCGAGAAGCTGCTCGTTGCGGGAGCCGACGTTAATGTTGGTGCTATTTATGGCCGGACGGCGCTGCAAGTAGCAGCTGGACGAGGCCATCTCCAGGTAGTTAAGAAGCTGCTCGCAGCGGGAGCCGACGTTAATACCCTTACTTCTGATGGCTGGACGGCGTTCCAAGCAGCAGTTGAGAAAGGCTATCCCAAGTACACGGCAATTCACCACATTCTGTCTCGGCTCGAACAGCGGCCTAATATATCTATTTGTGATGGCGGAGTTGATCCGGCAATACCACCCCTTAGCAGGACCGGCGTCACTGATAACAGCATGAGCGAAACCCAGGCGCCGACGCTGGAGTTCAAACTGGAGGGTTAGGAGTCGGCAGATGTAGGTAGGCTAGTATCCTACTATAATACCTAGGAATATTTTTCTAACAACGCCACTAACAACCATCAAGTCACGATCACCCCCACTCCAAAAGAGTTGAAAAGGAGGAAGGCTAGTCTCGACCCCAACGGCAGCGACTCGCCGCCGGAAAAGCGACTGTATACCAAGACATGCCCAGAACCCACGCTCCCTCCGGCGGTACATCAGACATAAGAAGGGAGGCAGGTGTTGACATATATAGTATTCAACTTCGTAATGCACTGGACGCTATGAGGTCTCGCGCCCCAAAACGCTGATATCGCAGCCCGTTGTATAAGCGTGAGGAACCGAAGTTTGTCACACTCAAAAATATTGCCGAACCAAATGGATATATTAAGGGCTCATTTCCTCTATACATTCCTAGTCTGGACATGTACCCTGACCCAACCGAGTCCTTCATGCTTTAGTACCGCTTGGATTGTCGGGAGAAGGTTTGGGTAACCAATACGACAGAGAATCAGAGTATCTCTCTAGAGATTCTTCTTTCCCTGATGATGACGTTATGACAAATGTGTGGCCTGGTCGAGGATGTCCCTGCATTGTTCAATATCTATCTTTGGGTTGGCTGCAGTATGAATTTCGTTATGGAATGGGTCGATTCTAGGACCTGCTTCATCATAGATAACCCTATGGAAGTGGGGGCTGTTTAAAAGTATCTGAAGAACACGTGTCTCAAAGTTTCAACACCTTGAACGACAGCAGCAAGTGGCGGTAGGATGACCGGGACATAGGCTATGTCATTGATGAAATGTATATATCTATATAAAGAGATACTTGCCCGTTAGGTCAACCATTGTCCTTAAAATATGAGATTCAGCGCTTTCCTTCGGTGAAAAAGCAAGCATTCGATCAAAACCAATTTCACACACAGACTGGGACGTATAAGTTAATGTAGCTATATTTCTGAACGTAGCTCAAAGAGCTACAAACAGGTCTCGCGGCAGCGAGATGCAAAGTCATGCAAGTCGCATTGGCCCGCGCTCTGCACTTTGATCCGAGAAACGGTCGTGGACAGCGTATCCGTCTCTCCCATTCAAGGGATGAAATTCCCAGTCGATCCTCGAGAAGGGATTCCAAGAGCCATAGTAAATAGTAAGCTCTTTTGTATAGACGGCAGATAAGGAGTCTTCTGTTATAAGTTGACGGAATTCACTAAGGCAAGACGACGTGTTTAGCTGAATCTTTAGCAAAACGCATTCCTTAAGATAGCACAGATAATCATTATTTTCGGCTTTAGAGATCGGAGTGGTAAATGTCCAGATATGCAAAAATTATGCTTCATGATCATTCCGCCTGAGAGCCTGAAAATACGAGCTCAATGTACCGAAGTACCTATATTTTTTACCACCCGTTCTATTTTCGATTTTTTTTCTGTTGGCGCTTATATGCTTCAGGTTCATTGGAACACTGAGGGGTGTGAATGCAAAAGATAGGGAGAGAAATCTTCCTCAATTTCTGGCAGTATGTCTTCCGAAATCTGGATCGGATTTCCCTGGAATGATAGTCTGGGTTGGAGGGTAAATTTTCTGGGGTGTGTTTTTGGGATGGAGCAGAGGAGGGATAGGAAGCCTGTTTGGAAAAATGTCGTGGTGGCGGAGGGGTGGAGGGTAAAGGGGGTGGATAAGAGCAAGTTGCGGGGGGAGGAGAGTTATTGTATAACGGGTCGGTGAATCTGGATCAACATTCGAGATATCAGTTCCTGCCCAATGGGCGTCATCCGAGGGCGAGGCCGCTGTATGATGCCGCGGGGAGGTTTATTACTATCGGACTGGGGAAGGAGGTTGTTTTGTTCCCTATGTTGGATAGGGAAAGGGGGATTGATGAGGAGAGGTAGAGGGGGAGGGGGAGGCATAGGATATCGAAGGAGGGAAGGGGAAGAGAAGGTGCTTTAGTGAGCCGCCTCCGGGAGCGTGGATATCGGTTGTGTTTGTTGGGTTGAATATGAGGTCGCTTATAAGGCTTGGGGAGATTCCCATACCAAAAACAGGGTGGTGGGTGTTGGAGGGGCGGACGAGGAGGAGGAGTTTGAGTAGGGGGGTTGTGATGGGGATGTTGATTGGGTTTTGGACATTCCTGCCGAATCAGGAAAGGAACTCGAACCAGGCCAGGTGAAAATTTGTGAAAACTGCGGTGACAGTAAGCACACCATGAGTGATTGCACACTCCCCTGCGGCCACTGCGGCGGTTGGTCACCGGGTGAATACGATTATTTTCTGGAAGAAAACGAACGCCTTCAACCCGGGGAGGATTTTCCAGACGAGCCGGAGGAGAGCCACTTTGCGCCGGAGTGCTCAACGGCCAAAAACAACAGGTGTAAATGTATGCCTTTTCCGGTTTATCACAGGGGCAGACAATGCCCACAATGGAACAGAGAAGAGCAAAGCAGACAAAAAGTCAAGTTATCAGAGCATCTTGGGGAGTGAGACTGGCCAGGGTGATACTTGTCCGTGTATGGCACCTGCCAAACCAGAGAGCTGCTTAGGCTGAGAGTGACCTGGAAGAGGTCCAATTCATATCCAAGAGGTAATCAAGCAGCAAAAAAAAGAGCAGATAAACAAGATCTATTTATTATTATTATTAATATTAGCAAAATATAATAAAAACATACAACATCAGGGATTCCCCAGTCGTCACCGACCTGAGTACTAATCTGACCCTTAACTGCTTGACGAGGGGAGAGCGAACGGGATCCCGTATTTTCAGCTAGGTATGGTCGTATGTGATAGTTTCAAGTGGAAATTAGGTTTGTGTAGGAGGTTGTGGTAAGATGATGTGCTTTGATTAATTAAAGACCGTTCCGAGTGTTAATAATATAGTATTAGGTAGTATTGTATTATAGGGATCTGTCTGTACAGGACTTACGATTTTCAAAGATAGACGAGTCACGATGTGAATCAGATTTGAAGCTGCATAAGGTGCTAGGTATGGAATATGTGGATAGGTACCTGGTTTCAGATGGAAAGAATGGAACATAATGGGAAACACAAAATGTGCTTGACGACTTGCTTGAAAGGTGCCATGTGGTTTGCATAGGTACCTAAACATTATACATCCTGTGTGCCCTGTTCTCTGTGTAACGTGCACACACCAGCAGTATTTGTGGTGTGTGATAAGGTGTTTGCCCTGCCCGCTCTTTGCCCCCAATCACACAACAAACGCCCATCGGTCAACGCAAGGCACTGTCACCAATACATCGACGGACGAGTTGTTACTGCTCAGTCAGCAATAAGTAAGAGAACCGAAGTCGAGCTCGAAAAATGCAAGATCTATATCGCCCCCTCGACATTTCCAAGAACGAGATCCGTCTCCTTTCCTTCGAAGACACTGCCGACAGCGGCACGGTATCCCTTCTCCTACAACATGTGTCCTTAAACGACATGAAACCCGAATATACCTCTTTCTATGACGGGAATGCGTCGGCTATGGGCGCCTTCCAGATTTGCAAAGCCTGAAGCGACCGACACGAATTCTTGCTCGGTGCACCCAAGCGAGAGATCCACGACGCCGTCGCAAGATTTACCTGGGGTGATTACATTTGCTTGAGCTATACGTGGGGGGACGACGCGGGACCGAGTACGGCGGTGGTCGTCAACGGCGTTTCCACAGCTGTGAACAAACATCCCGCAGCCGCGTTGCGAGACGTGCGGGAAAGCCACGAGGGTCAAATCGGCATGAAAGTCTGGGTGGACGCCTTGTGCATCAACCAAGCCGACGTTGCTGACCGGAATGCCCATGTGTTGCGTGTGAGGGATATATTCGGCGGGGCTTTCTCGGTGATGGCCTGGACCAAGGAGTCGGAGCAGCGGGACTTGGAGTTTCAGGGGCTGAGTCAGCCTGGGGAACATCTTGAGCTTTGCAACGTGGTCCTCAAATTGTACGGCAAGCGGGCTCTGGAGGAAATCCTCGGGGTTAAAGAGCGCGGCTGGGGGGTTGACGACGAGCAGTATGAGGAGGTTATGGGGCTGGTGCGGATTCACAATGTCGATGTCCTGGTTTTTAACCAGTTCTATTGGGAAGAATCTGATGATTCTGATGACTTTGGATCTGGCAGAGTGCACTTGCGAGACGTACTCGCCATGGAGCTGATGCAGCTGTTTCGGAAGAGATACTGGTCGCGGTTGTGGGTCATACAAGAGCTGGCAGTTAGCCCCACGATGTCCACGGTGAGGTGGGGCAAGTTAACTTTCAACCTGTCGACACTACAAGCCGTATGCGAGATTCTTCATGCCCAGGCCAAGACCGAAGAGCGCATGCACGAGGAGTTGTGGCAAGAGTTGAAGCCGAGATTTGATCTTTTGGCATTTATTTCTACATGGAGAGAACTGGAGGCTGCACCAGCGGACCAAGGCCGCCAACTATCGGACGCTTCCATCCAGGAGCTGAAGCAACTCGAACAACACGCGGCTTGTTCGCTTCCACAGGACAAAGTTTACGGTTTGCTCGGGCTGTTTTCATTGTACGTGACGTCCGCCGTGACGATTGATTACACCCGGGAGTCTGCTGACGTGGTCGGAGAGTTTTTATCTGCGGTGCCGGAATGGGAAGCATCAACCGTGAACTGATCACGGAATAGATAGGATCTTTTGGAGGGAATGTTTTGGGACGCAAAAATGTGTGGGTAGACTGATGACACTGATGAGGGATGTGGAAAGAAATGAAGCAAAACTCAAGTTGCTCAGGCTAGAAAGGACGAACAGGATCAAGACATGACCATACCTAAAGCCTGTTTACTACCTGCCTACTGTTTACTACCTGCCTACTGTTTACTACCTGCCTACTGAACTGTTTGAGAAAGAGAACGTCTTTAGGGTACCTCAAATGCGCATAGGTCCCAACAGATCCAGTGTTCTTGCCTTTAGACACAGGCACGCGTGCAAAAGTGTGTCAGCCAGGACGCGTCCACGAGCGGGCAACTACGGACCTACAACCCGCTTGCTCACCCTGCACTCTCCTCCTGGACTTCCAAGCAGACAAGTGCAATATGTGGGTATGTAAGCCGAAGAGGAAGGTACGTTGCAATTGCTTCCATTTGTGAGTGGGACGGGAAACTACACTCTAACCCTAAGCCTGCATTACAACTCCATACTCTTGATTATGATGGTACCCAGGCATGCATAAACTGGAGAGGAATAGAGCTCTTCGGAACATGGGCCTTGAAAACAGTCAATGGGACTTCAGAGATAACTAACAAGCTGTTAAAGATAGTCAATAGCTGTCGTACAAAAAGGACGTCCTTGGCCACGGGGCCAAGGCAAGGGTTATATATCTTCACAATCGCTGTTCAAATTGACCTGATATGACTGAAGTGTCCATCAATTGGCCTCGAGAGGGTGTTTGAAGATGGTTCAAAGGTGTGACGGGGGCAAGGTCACACATTTACGCATAGGCAAAGGTCGTGGTCAATCAGCTTCAACGCCCAAAAGATCGCCTTCTCTGTCCCCTTCAACCGAGCCCAGCCCACGCTCACGTCGAGAAGACTGGTCACAAACAGAAACATCTGGGTAAGGATTGGCCAAATTCACATACTAATCTCACATCTCATCATACAATCAAAGTCCAAGATAAATCAAAATACGGGGGTTGGGATAATTCTATTGTAATGATAATAAGAATATCTATCGCCCCGTGCCCAAAATATCAATATTGTTGATAAGAATAGACCTCCCTGCTCTCAAGTCTCGTTGATAAATGATGAGAAGAATAGAGCTCCCTGCTGAAGTCTCATCATAATAATCATGATAAAAATGGTGCCATGATAATGACAAGAATGTGTGAAAAGTGGGGCCGGTCCAGACCTCACCACGCTCGCCAGAGCGTAATGATCTAGACCATTGGAATATATACACGAATAGCTTCACTAGCTGTCATCAAAAGTAGGGAAAAGGTCTGAGTTCTTAGGTAGTTCTGGACTCTTGCACTTTCCTTTCCTTCTTTTAAAGGCCATGAGTACCCGAGAGAAAACGGCTTCTATCGGGCTTTTCACAAGCTGCAGCTGCCTGCCTTCCTGCCATACCATTGCAACTTCCCGTTCAGCAAGCACTCGACCAATTTCCCGTCCCTTCATTACGACATACTTCTCTCTGTGAGAGCAGCGGCAAGAACAAGCTTACCAGTACATTGAGACAAGTCTATTGTTTTGCAACCTTTGGCTGCACCGATCTATTATCTAAAAGTCACCTTCAACTGTCATCCCTTTTAGAGGTTCTGGATAGAGAATCGTCACAGGTTCGATGTAGCCAAAATGTACTCAACAAGATCACCAATTGTCTCTCGTAAGCGCTTGGTCCTAAGAACTTACGATGTGAATTGCATACTGCGGAACTATCTACAACTATGTACCTAGTTCCTCCGTATATATAGACCTCAGTTTCTCCTGGACCGTTGGACCGTTCCTATCTCGTCGGTCCATCGGTCCCCTTGTAATTGGTTATCGTGGACCATTGGACCGACCACTACCCTTGGGTCCATCGGTCCCCTTCTAATTAGTCACCTACATGGATCCAAGCCAACTGGGCCCACTGAGCGATAGGGAGCGATAAGGATAATAAGGAAGTTCAGGTGCTCATAGAGAGCCCTCTTCCTGTTATGATGGTCTTCTTGCTTCTTTCTCTCCTTAAGACAAGTTAAGCCAAGTCAATCAATACAATTGATTATTTTACAGTATTTTAGGAGTAAGACCGCTTCAAACCCCCGGATCCGTCCACAATGTCGGCCGGCTTAAGCCTCTCAATACTATACCAATTCGAGCGGCATTTGCGGCTTCGGCAATTGTCCTTTTCTGGTGGCTGTGGAACTTTTGCTCCGCAGCTTCAACCATCCTTTTGGCCTTGGTGAGGCCTTCGTCATCCCTCCTTTGGACCATTTGCCTCCCGTCGGCCACTGTAAGCATCCCCCCCCTGATTGCAAGGGCGCCCTTTTGCCGCTCTACGAGCCCTTGCAACTGCCTGGGCCATTTGTGTGGCGCCCAGGTCCCTCTTCGTCTGGATGAGCTCAGCGGCCGATGTGAGCGATGCCCTGATGAACTTTCCCACGTTATCGAAAACTTCCTCAAACAGATCCTCTGGCAGTGAATTCCACATCTTATCAGCCACCTTGTTCACCTGACGAAGTGTGACAGGTGTGTTAACGGGGGATGAGGCAGGGTGGTGAGGCATGGGGGGGGGTGGTTGGCCGCACCCGCTGACGTTTCCTGACTCTATTGTATCCGACAGGGGGACCCCAGTTTGTGTCCAACTTTACCGACGAACTGAGCAAGACCATGGGAGCCACCTGGCGCCTTTCCACGGCCGGTCATTCCCAAACCGCTGGCCAGGTGGAGATCCTAAATCAGATTTTTGATCAGAGGCTTCGCCCCCTACTTAACAAGATTCCAACATAAGTGGTCCGAAGTGATCCCTGCGATGGACGCCGTGCAGATGAGTCTGCCCCCACGACAGCACGGGTTTGTCGCCCCATGAAGTGCTCCTTGGCTGTCCCGCGGAGCTTCCTTTCCACTGGGAAAGCCGAACCGATCTCCAGAAACCAGAGCTGTCCACCAAAGAGCGGCTCGTGAGGAAGTCAGCACAGCAGAGGGCCAAGATCCAGATCACGCTGACGATGATGGGCCGGTGGATGGAGCGAAGCAAACGGTGATGCGGAGGAGAAATCAGGTGACATGGAGGGCAAGTTGGAAGTATGGCACGTGAGAGTCACATGGGTGCTTTCACAGGTCCAAGCTTGGCCATTTCTAAAGCCCTGCTGGCAGCCAGACTTTGTTTACTTTGCTGTTTTCCCTCTTTAGCTTACTATTCAATCAGATTGGCCAGACTTATCGTAGCTTGCCTCGATTATCTACCTCTCCCGTGACATGCAGTTGCGAATGCAGGGGAAGCGTGCATTAGCCGCTTTTGGAATTGCCAAGGTGCTGCGGCTCTGCAACGTGCGTCATCAGGGTAAATGCCACATCCGGATCTTGGGAGGCACGATAAGGACCTTATCAGAAGCGACACCACAATGGCTAATCAGAAATAACACCAGTTTCATGGGGCTAAACGTCACAGCACTGATCTGGCGCTCAGGCTTTCTTTCCTCTAAGTAGCGTGCTCAAAAAAAGTGATGACCTCTATGCTGTCTCCTTGGGATATAATTGACTCGCCTTCTAGCGGAAGGAGTATTGTGATATGTAAGAGCTTGGAACTACGTCAAGCCAACTAATCCGATATCCAGTTGTTCGAGTGGGCCACAGTTTTATGACGTCTTTACCACCTATCTTCATGACGAAACAGAATACTTGAATTGATGAAAGAGGCGAGATCTAGAAGGATCTAGAGTATTGCGACGGGCTATAAATTAATGGAGCCCCCCAGACCCCTCCTGTGTCATGCTATAATAGAAAGGAGAGAGAGAGAGAACAAGAATGAAAGGGCAGCTTAGCTGTCTGTCGTGAACGTGATAGTTAGGAGGTGTCCCGAAGAGCAGCCAATACCAACTGTTGATGCCGCTACACACTGAACACCTTGACTGATATTCCAGAGGCAGCTATAGCCAGTTTTTTGAGCCCCTCGTAATCCATCTTTGGCTCAAGTCTATCCCATAGCCTTGATAAGGTGGGGGGTTGGCATCATCTGACTTGGATGCAATGACCTTTGAGTTGAGGGAAGACGCTACCGACCACACGGAATGGCGATGTCCCTCAAGCGTCTGAGTACATGATCATGTTGCCGCATCCCAGACCTTGAGGGTGTTGTCGTCTGATGCGACGCAAGCCAGCCGCCGTGACAGTGGGTCCACGTATAGATCATGATCGGCTGTAGGGTCGTGAGTTCTGACCTACACCTTATCAGCATGTGGCGGAGCGGTAAGAGTGTGATATAATTAGCCAGTCCGGAGGAGCCCTCCAAAGGCGGCACAATAGTTCTCTTCGCATGATGATAACGTGACGAGAGTTGACGCTCAATGCAGAATGGGGTCAGTAGCAAGTGAGTTATTATCTTGTGAGAATAAATATCGAGAATATGCTAGGACTCACAAACAAATGTATGTTTACACGCTCCCCCGGACACTTCTGGTGGCACGCTATAAATAAAGATATAAGAAAGTGGAGGGAGAAAAGTGCGGATATGAACATGGAACGAATAAGTGGTTTTATGGCTTTGGCTGTAACAGCTACACCACCGCTCCCTCCTGGTTCTCAGCAGCTAAGTGTGGACGGCAACCGTCTGCGTCCATCATTTACGTTAGCAGCACCCTTCTCTAACAGTAGCTTCCTCACTACCTCCTTGACGTTATGTTGCTCGCTAGTTAAAGAGATATATCCGAGGTTCGTCCCTATAAAACTTCTTTCCGAAGCGTACCAGTATAAATGCTCCCTGAAGCTCTTCTGGAGTAAAGCGTCGTAAAAGGATCGGATATGTGGGATGAGGACATCTAACGATAATGCTGATTGATATAGAAGCGCCTCGATTGCTGCCTGCTGGACGTCCCCGTTCTCATGCTCGAGCCGTGCTGCGATGCTTTGGAGCACCTTGTTGGGAAGGTCGGCTCGGCCTCGAAGCGCCTTGATTGCTGCCCTCCGGACGCCCCTGTCCTTATCCTCGAGCCGTGCTGCGATGCTTTGGAGCACCTTGTTGGGAAGGTCGGCTCGGCCTCGAAGCGCCTCGACTGCTGCCCACCGGATGCTCCAGTTCTCATCCTCGAGCCGTGCTGCGATGCTTTTGAGTACCTGGTCGGTGAGGTCGGCGCGGCCTCTAAGCGCCTCGATTACTGCCTCCCGGACACGCCGGTCCTTATCCTCGAGCCGTGCTACGATGCTTTGGAGTACCTTGTTGGGAAGGTCGGCTCGGCCTCGAAGCCCCTCGATTGCTGCCCTCCGGACGCCCCTGTCCTTATCCTCGAGCCGTGCTGCGATGCTTTGGAGCACCTTGTTGGGAAGGTCGGCTCGGCCTCGAAGCGCCTTGATTGCTGCCCTCCGGACGCCCCTGTCCTTATCCTCGAGCCGTGCTGCGATGCTTTGGAGCACCTTGTTGGGAAGGTCGGCTCGGCCTCGAAGCGCCTCGATTGCTGCCCTCCGGACGCCCCTGTCCTCATCCTCGAGCCGTGCTGCGATGCTTTGGAATACCTGGTCGGGCAGGTCGGCGCGGCCTCGAAGCGCCTCGATTGCTGCCCGCCGGACGCCCCCTTCCTTATCCTCGAGCCGTACTACGATGCTCTGGAACACCTGGTCGGGGAGGTCGGCGCAGCCTCCAAGCGCCTTGATTATTACGCTCCGGACGCCCCTGTCCTCATCCTCGAGCCGTGCTACAATGCTCTGGAATACCTGGTCGGGGAGGTAGGCGCGGACTCTAAGCGCCTCGATTGCTGCCCGCTGGACGCCCCCATCCTTATCCTCGAGCCGTGCTACAATGCTTTGGAACACCTGGTCGGGGAGGTCGGCGCGGCCTCGAAGCCCCTCGATTGCCGCCCTCCGGACTTCCCCATCCTCATGCTCGAGCCGTGCTATAATGCTTTGGAGCACCTGGTCGGGGAGGTCGGCGCGGCCTCGAAGCCCCACGATTGCTGCCCGCTGGACGCCCCCATCCTTATCCTCGAGCCGTGCTACAATGCTTTGGAGCACCTGGTCGGGGAGGTCGGCGCGGCCTCGAAGCCCCTCGATTGCTTCCCACCGGATGTCCGCGTCCTTATCCTCGAGCCGTACTACGATGCTCTGGAGCACCTGGTCGGGGAGGTCGGCGCGGCCTCCAACCGCCACGACTGCTGCCCACCGGACGCCCCTATCCTCATCCTCGAGCCGTACTACGATGCTTTGGAACACCTGGTCGGGGAGGTCGGCTCGGCCTCCGAGCGCCTCGATTGCTGCCCTCCGGACGCCCCTGTCCTCATCCTCGAGCCGTACTACGATGCTTTGGAACACCTGGTCGGGGAGGTCGGCGCGGCCTCCAAGCGCCTCGATTGCTGCCCTCTGGACGTCCCCATCCTCATCCTCGAGCCGTGCTGCGATGCTTTGGAGCACCTTGTCCGGTAAGTTATTATGCTCGTTTCCTAATATACGTAAGATAGCAGCACATTGGCGTGCAGAGGTGCGGTTGGTCAGCCATGGAGATACGACTTCTATAACATTAAACGGCACTGCTGTTCGTCTAGATAGTGATTCGAGAAGAACCGTTCTTTCGCTTTCAGATGCTTGCGTTAATACATTGGACAGGACCTGTCCCGAACACTCCATTTCATAGACTAGTTCGGAATTCCCCGTAGAATCGGATTCAAACAGTAGCCACTGTTCTAGTTGGTTTTCTAGCCTCGCTCGAAGTCCCGTGAAATTCGACTCCTTCCGCTCAACTTCGCTCAGGCAATGCATGATAAGGCGTTGGTGCGTAGGTCCTAGGAGATCGCGTGGTTCCTTCTCAATCATCTGGAAGAAGTCGAGGGCCATGTCATCGGCATCGAGTAATCCTGCGACAAAGCGCCAGAAGATATCGTAGCGAGGATTGTATTTATACTTCTCAAGGAAAGTGGTAGGTTCCATATTGTTACAATTGTCACGGCTGAGTTGCAGACAATTGAGCTGTTGTTTATCTTTCCACTGTCGAATGAAATACCGTGCTGCAAAATACTCTTGAAACGTGAGGTGTAAGAAGTGGTAATTTCGATCTTGGTCGTTTGATGAAGGGTCCGAGGTTCGTAGGAATGAGAGACAAGGCAGATCTTTGTCGAGTAGGAGATCTGATTCAAATCTATCAGAAATAGCGTTTCGAAGTTCCCAATCGAGGTCGATCACGTCGTCATAGAACCCCAAAAAGGCAAGGCACTCGAGGAATCTGAGCTCCTGCTCCACGAAGCTTTCAATCTTTTTCCGGCTAGCCTTCTTAATCTGGTCTCCCGTTACAGGCTCACCATCCTTCTTTTTCTGTAGCTTCAAGATATCTTTTTTCCACAGACTTTCCTCGATAGCTTTGTAGACAGCTGTCATGGTCTCCGGCACACCTTCCCGAGGAAAACCAGTCCAGGTGTAGCAAAACGCATCTAGTTGGATCGGGATACGCATTAGACCTTGCATGAGCGGATGGCGTTGCAGAAACGATTGAACCTCTTTGATCTTTTCCAAATCGCGTTCGCGCGTTTCTCGATCGGTAAAGGTGTTTTCAATGTAGGCCGTGATTTGGTCCGGGTAGAATCCAATGGTTTCCAACTCGAGGTCAAGAGGATCTAGCCGAGGAGGAAGCCGTGCGTTGGGCCGGGCAGTGATGATGACATTTGGCTGATTCAAGAGCTCTTCGAGGAAGACGGACATGTCGCCGCCTAGGCCCTGGGACACTTCGTCGAACCCGTCGAGGATGAACAAAGTCCTGCCGCTCTTGGGGTCCTTCAAGGCGCGCCACAATGCTTCGGAGAGCTCGCGGCCTTCAAGATCTTGAGAGAAATACTCATGGTAAAACAAATCCCGGAAGTTGTATCCGGCACTCTGTCTCTTTTCCACCTTCAGGTTTCGCAGTGGTACCCAAAGCACGCGATTGAACAAGCCCTGCCATAGGTTGTTGTATTTAAAATCATGGACAATCTTCTTGCATAGAGTAGTCTTACCCACTCCTGCCCGTCCACGGATCAGGATGCGACTTGGCTGTTTCTTCTGGCCGTCCTGTGACTTGCGAGGCTCAAAGAGCGTCGGCAGCGTGACCTCGATCGTCTTGTCTGGTGTCTCCACCTTCAGTCGGGCGAGGAGCGAAAACGGGGAAGACTGTTGTGCTGTGTCTCCTTTTCCTCCGCGAGTTGCATTATCGCCAAGCCACTCGACAATGGCCAGATTGATGTAGCATCTGTCCATCGGCAGCAGGTCGCCCGACAGTCGTTCAATTTTGAGGCGTTCCAGCGAATAGTGCACATTGTGAATCCTGGCGTCCGCCTGTGCGAGAGGGGTTCCATTACATATCTTCGTGAGAAACTCTAGAATCTTTCCAGAGACTTGTTTGTAGTCCGGACATTTAGGGCCGTCGAATTTGTTCATCAGGCGGTGGGTTCGATCGAGCGGCAGCGGTTCAAAGACGATTTGAAGGATTGCTGACCTCATGTCGACCAGCTGGGAATCGTTAGTCGTAGCTCTGGAACGACGGTGCGTCGCGGTTCTTACCTGCTTCCATCCAGGGAGTGAGGCTGGTAACCAAGGAAATACCTTGCGCCAGAGATTCGTTTTTCCAAGTTCGTAAAAGCAGAACACATGGCAGGGGTTGTGATTATCTTGACATAGCCGCGTGAACCTCCGAACCAGTACCTCAAGAGCGAAGGTCGATCCCTTTACCCAGCCGAGCAGGTTACTCACTTCTCGGCGACGGATCAGAGCCCATACGGTCAGACCTGGATCTGCCCAGATAGCTACGTCTTCGAACGAAGTCCCTCCAAACGGGGTAGCGAGGAAGATAATCCCACGTGTTGCTGTCCTCAGACTATAATAGCTGCTGAGTTTATGATCGGCGCCCACCAGAGCCTTTGCCAAGATGATTCCCCCAAGGCAGGAAGCGATGAAGAGAATCGGCCGGTCTACTTTCTTTTTATCATGCGTTCTCAAGAGATCTCTCTTGATTCCTTCGAATAGGAGCAAAGCGATCTCGTCGTCCGTCTTCTGGACCAAGTCTGACGGCTGAAGCAGATCGGCAGGCCAGTCGCATGTGAAGATGCGAGCTGCTTCCACTTGACTCGGGAGCATTCGTGGGTCGGCCAGCCAGTTAACGGTATTGTTGGGATCGTGGGGGTCTACCCATGTCCACGTGTCCGGCGACTTTGTGTCGAGGCCATGAATGGCAATGATGTCGATGTCGGTGTCTGTCTCGTTCTTGTCAGGGTTAACTTGACAGAGGCGGACGTCTTGTCGCGTGGATCGTGCGGGGCCTGAGCTGTCCCCGGTCTGAGACGACGGTGCGGGCTTGGAACGCGCGAACGTGGGATAGAACCACAGGCCAGAGGCAATCGCACCAGCTAAGAGACAAAGAGCAGTGGTCCATCCGATCAAATGCATGGCCTGGCTGAGATTGACAGAAGGCATGGCTAGGTACTGGCAGCGGGGTTTGCACGTTCAATCCCGAGAATCGTGGAAGTTCCCCGCACCGCTGATGCTGTGGCTCGACAAACGTTGGCGCGGTTGCTCCCAAGTGGAGGCTACTTCCGGCCTTTCTTGTTCGACGGCGGTAGGTGAAGAGTGTTTGATACCGATCGCTTCTGGTGGACAAAGGTCAAATGCCTGTGACGAGCAGTTGAGTTGTTGATTCTCTCAACTGCGTGGAGGCGCAAGCTCGAAGTGCCATGGAGTGTCCATGTCCAATCATATTGATCCGCGGGGTCGGGCAACAACATCGACCAGAGCCAGCAATGCCTTTGGACAGGCAGACGCGGCGCAACTGGACAGCCGTTACGAAGTCTAAACAGACCGCAGAAGATCAAGGTGCACGGTCACGTTTACAGGCAAGAATTCGGTCTCTAGATACCCCCAGTCATGTCAAGGCAAGCGGCATAGCAGTCAAAACGGAAGAGCGCACGGTATAGCAACAGAGCAGTCCCTCTGGTCAAAACCACTCCTTCCTGGTTTGGGTGTCGTTCTGTGCCGAAATGATTGACGGCAGGATTCCTACAATCATTTCGGCTCGTTGGTGGCCCGAGCGTTTGTTTCCCGACCAATGGGGCACAGGGGCCATCAATCATTTCAAATCGAGATGATTGCGGTATACCAGTCTGGTAGCGTATTGCACCTAGCCAGGCCACTCTAGGAGTGCACTAAACTTAAGGAAGCAAGGATAGAACAGAAGGTGGAGGTTCATCTGCATGAGCTTCTGGTATCGCTGTGTACGCTGGTCTGAGCGTGGAGAGAGCAGGTTCTGGATGTTTCTGGTGTGGTGGTGTGTGCAGGGCTTCATCTGGCCGAGGATTACCAAGGCCACCACAGAGCTCAGCCCGTCACGATAACCCCCTGTCTAGGTCAGGAAGATGCATCTACCTGTATATCAGAACGAAATACAGTGTCCTGCAAACATACCACGGATAAACAAGCATTTCGGCTCTACACCTAGTAACATATCTGGGGGGCAATAGTTGAATTACGATAGGTTTTACAACAGACTACTCGTGGGTAATAAGGATCAGCTTTTTAAAGCCAGTCGAAAGTTATATAGTTGGGTTATAGTATTATAGACTTTTAAAGCTGCGACCTATATACTACTATCTTCTCTTTCTCTACGCCACCGTTACCGCCCAGTTAATTATAAAAATATAACAAAACACTAATATAGTAGACCCGGCGGCGGCGATGGGGCTTAGGATAGAGAAAACAGTAAAGGCGTAGGATACGGATTAAAAGGCGTCGTTATCGGCTAGCGTCTTCGTCGCTAGCCCGTCTTATATAGCGGTAAAGACGATGGCGATATATAGTGGCGTACGTGTCACAGTTAAGCCAACAGGCAGGACGGACCGTGTGCGGGCACAAGGCGCAGAGCCAATCGCTAGCAGAACCAATCAGAGTAGGGAATAGCCTCACCTGAGGAATCATTGCCAAGAGATCACGATTCAGGAATATCAGAGGTCTATATATACGGAGGAACTGGCTGTGTAGATAGACAGTTCCGTAGTTATGCAATAGATTACAAGTCACAATTGTTGGTATTTTAGCTATTGTAATTGAGACAAGCTATGTGTTGTACACTGTTTAGCTGTACCGAACCAGGATTGTTCAGAAGTGCCTTCAACCAGTATCCTTTCAGAGGTTCTGGATAGGGGTTCGTCACATCTAGTTAGCCGCAAGAGACGGTAGACACTTCCGCTATCGGGTCGCGGAGCCGTCTAAGGTTATTAAGATTCCATGGTGGGTGGTGATGTCCAAAAACAAAGTCATCTCGGCCAGATAGGGCCAAGGAGAAAGCTATAAAGGACAAGGATATTATCCTGTCTTTTCAGAATTAATTAGTACTCCTAAGATTAGTTCTCGTTAGTGTCCCCATTATAATAAAGGTTCTCGCTACTCTTTTCGCCTCCGTCGGTTTAGTAGCCGCTTACGGCTATGTTAATAATACTAGCATTAGCGGCTAGTACTACTAACCTATTCCAGCATGGCTCTCACCTTTCTCTTCCAGTGAAGAAAGGAGGCTTGAGATCCACCCCTTTTAGCATGGCTATCCTTAGCACCAGCTCCAAATGTCATGAATTTGAGTTTGGGATGATGATCGCTTCTCCAGTACACATTTATGATTCATTTATCTTAGTGTCCGTGACATGATCCTTTATAACAAACCAGGCCCCCACGTTACCAACCCTAGCGACCTAGCCGCATCACTCTACCTCCCCTACCCTGCCCACCCCCTCTGCCGGACCTCTTCCTAACCGACGTTGGCATTCCCCGTACAGATAGCAACACCTCTGGGGACAGCTCACTCGGCCCATACAAGGGGTTTTCGGGGCTACTAATCACCAAGAGGACCTTGACCCGGCTCTTCAAACCACGCTGTTCCAACCCGACAAAGAAGGCAGCAAACGACGCCAACACCGAGAAATCACCCTCTAGTGCCACATCACGACTGACAATCTCCAGCTCGACAATGATGTACACGGTCCCAATGACGTCTGCCAACACCGTCTCCAAGACTTGGAACCACTCCGTCTCGGACACAGCGGTTTGGAAACGTGAGCAGCTTAGGACCATGGACTTTTCGGTCACGGGGTTTTTGCTGTTTGCTGCGCCTAGGAGCTGAAGGGCTTGACGAGTGAGATACTTGAGTAGCTCGACTGTGGAAACTTGTTCTGTTGCTTGGTTCCCACCGACGGGAACCCTCAAGGCGAAGAGATAGGGGGTCTTGGATGAGTTAAGGTTGTTGGCGACGTCAACGCAGAAGTCCCTTAGGGAAAATCGTGACTGGGGGTTTCCTTTGACAACAACGAGAGAGGATTCAGCGGTGGTGGACCATCGTCGCAGTTTGGTTGAGTGCCAGAATTGGTTTGTTGTGAAAGAGGCAGCAAGGTCGGGGCGGCGGCGGCGGAGGGAGGAAAGGTACCGAAGGGTTTTGAGAGGGTCCCAGAGGGGCACCTGGGAGATGGATTGCAGGATTTGGGAAAATTGAAGGTCAGGCAGTTGCTGGTTGTTATTGAGGAAGCCATAGGAGCAGATGGCTTGGAGTGCTGTGTGTTTCAAAGCGGTTTAGTAACAGTGTGAGGTGAGCAAAGGGAGGGTGAGTTGGAGAGAGAGCTGTAACTGACATGTCATGTTTCTTTGGAGCGCGTCAATCTTGTCATGTGTCGCTCGTACTTCGGCTTGTGAGGCGGAGAGGCTAAGTTGCTCGATCTCTTTCGATGCGCGCCCAATTCTTTCAAGGAGATCTTTGTAACGCAGCTCTGATGGCCTAGTGATGCTGTGGACGATACGTTTCCACGATCCTTCGTCGTATTAGTTGCGGGCCCGAATAAAGAACTTCAGTAGACACGCGTAAAGAGTCGTCATTGCAGACTTCATCCGCTCTGTAGGGTACAATGTTGAGGCCAGCTCTACTCTGGGAAGCAAGTCTCATATCTCCAAAAGAGCATTGGTTAGCGCCGTATTAACATTTTCACGATTGATAACAGCCTGTCAGCTTGTTAGTGATTATGCTGGTAACTCCAGATAGCAGATGAAGGAACACTCAATACTATAAGGAAGAACCTAACCGCGCCCCATCCCAAAGCGACATACTCAGGGTGGTGCCACAAGCAGAGGCTAGTAGCGTATCGTGATGAAAACGGCAAGTATGGTAGTGTAGGTTCTCTTGATCTTTCGGGTATCCTGGTCTAGCATATCCGTGAAACATGAACTGACTCCAACATTTACCCTAGAGCACGGATAGGTTCATGGTTAATTTCCAAACATATCGTCAGCTGCACCCCAAAACAGCTGACGTTTTTAACATATCGTCCCCGGCACACGACAATGCCACAACAGCATGCTTCAGCGAGGAAAGAATGGAAGACGACCAAGCCCCGTCGGAACCTGAAATTTATGTCTTTCCGGAGACAATCGTCGGCTACAACTTGCATAACAAGAAATGGGGTGAGATTATCCACGGACTTTCGAACTATTAGTGAATATTCCAACTAATAAACTCTTGAACAACAGTGGATCTTAGCGTCGACCGTATCAGCGATGTCAAGTGGAACAAACAGGCTTTTCGCTCTCTCGTCATTGACGAGGGCACCAAAGAGCTTGTGCAGGCACTGGTTACAAACCAAATAGCCCAGGAACAGGGGACTGATCTGATAGATGGTAAGGGCAACGGACTCATCATGCTTCTCCATGGCTCGCCGGGGACCGGGAAAACCTATACAGCTGAAGGTGTTGCCGAAATTGCCGAGAAACCTCTTTTCAGAGTTACCTGTGGTGACATTGGGACCAAGCCAGAACAAGTGGAAAAGTATCTCGAATCAGCCCTACACCTCGGGAAATCCTGGGGATGTGTTGTGCTTCTTGACGAAGCGGATGTTTTTCTCGAGCAGCGTACCCTAACCGATCTCGGCCGAAACGCTCTCGTCTCAGTATTCCTGCGTGTGTTGGAGTACTACGAGGGCATCCTTATCCTAACTTCCAATCGCGTGGGTACATTCGACGAAGCTTTCAAGTCCAGAATCCAGCTCGCTCTTCGATACGAGAACCTGAGCAAACCTCAACGGCGAAAGATCTGGAAGAATTTCATCGGTCGGCTGAAGGAAATGGACAAGGATGAGTTCGCTGAGGTGACAGAGCCTGGATCTCGCAAGAGGAAATTGGCTGAGCCAACTGGGATTGACTTTGATGATGTCGAGTGCTACTTTGAGGAGCTGGCGGAATATGAGCTAAACGGTCGGCAAATTCGGAACGCTATTACAACGGCGAGGCAGTTGGCCAAGTTTCAGGAGAAGAGGATGACATATGAGCATCTCAAGCGAGTGATTACGGTGGCTAGCAAGTTTGACACCTATTTGAAGAAGGTTCAGGATGATTTCTCGGATGATCAAATTGCAAGGGGGGCTGGGATTCGTTAGATGGGGGTTATATGCTTTTCCTTTCAGTTAGGCTCCTTTGTAAGAAGGTAGTTAACTGTGTCTTCGGATTGTTTTACTCCGGCCCAGTGATCCAACCTCTTGGTGATAGCTGTAGAATACAATATCAGGTATCTACGAAGCTGCATAAGTATTACATCGCCGCGGTTCCGTGGAGCAGGGCCGGAGAATCCTGAGCAAGTTCAGTGTCAAAGTGACGACCTGTGCAGGATTGGGTATTGTGACAACGATAGAGGTAAAGAACAATTCTTACCTAAGAATCACTGGCACCTTAACGAGAAGTCGAAATATGACTTTCGTAGACTACTTAACCAAGAAAAGGGTAAGCATACTTCAGGTTCAAACACTCTCCCGCAATGCGACGGCCACTTTGCCTAACAAGGCGTGTCGTCCAAAAGCGTGAGAAAATGCTGCCTCACTTCAGAATTGAACCGTCGACCTCCTGCGCTCCCAATTCGTCACGATGCTCCTCGCATACCGAAGGATGCATGTCACACAAACTCAACATTCAACAGCCCCTGCATTGTTTCTATTAGGAAGCTGTTACAAGGGAAAAAGAAAATCTATTATATGGAAAATATCACCAAAATAATAAAGCAATTTCTACCTCTAAGAGGACCTTGTATTGGGAGTTGCAAGGGCCCTCCAGCGTTTCACTGTGTTCTACAGTGCGTTCCACCGGTTTGTTCCAAACCGAGTATCCAGAGTACCCGAGTACGAGCACCAACACCCGTGCCAATTACATCACTGAGTGATTGCTTGTTGTTGAATTGCTCCTCGGTTTTTGCAGTTAGTACCTGCCCTGGCGCAGGGGCCAACCCACCCTACTAGGCAGCACATGCAACGCGGTCACTCGCACCTCCCATCAATCTCAACCGCGACTGCCATGGCCATTTAATCCCAACTTGTCGGTCCAGGCTGAACCTCATTTGCTCGTCGTTTGGCTCCGGTAGGAAGATTATGTACAGCTGTCTATACACCGCGGGTCCGTGATGAATTCGCAATATCAGTTTAACAGAAGACCCCTTGCTTGAGATTAAATAGCCTGTTCTGGCTTCGACGAGAACTTGACAGTCTTTGTAACCTGAAGTACGATGTCAAAAAGCTCACGTGTTCAACGCCAACGCGATTGGAGATTTTATTGCTGAGATCCAGGTTTCTATATTCGTTAGAAATACGAGAGATGCTAAATAAGGAAGCCTTTGGTTTCTGTTAAAAGCTGTTGTAGACGAATGATTGAAGTCCACGGTGGCCTCAAGAATCTTTCAGTGTGGAACGTGGCATTTTTCGTACTTGTCTTATTAATCAATCCTTTTATGGAATTGATCTAAACCTGTTCAAAATCTCTGTCAGTCTAACGCGGCTATGTAAAGTCAAGATAGCAGAAGCCCAAAGAATAATAGATTCACTTTGTATTCCATATGCTGAAAACAGTTTTGCATTTCTTATAGGTAGGTAAATTCCTACGATATAACCACCGGCTGTTCACTCCCTAGCCAGAGTTAACTGGACGGTTGTTTAGATTGGCAGGCTTGATCATTTATAGTTCCGCGGTGGTAGGTAGGTAGGTATTTCATTGAAGGAACTTGGAAGGAAAATATCTCTAGATGTTGTCCTAAATGTTGCTGGCCTTATTTGAAGCGTTCCTTCGTATGCCCGATTAATAGTCTAGGTTGTCGATATCAAAATAGGCGGTATATTCTGTTTGGAATACCTCGAAGTTTAGAAGTATTGACTCTTCGTCTGAATAGAGCATAGATGTTTTGTTTTGAGGCAAAGGAGTGCAGACCCATGTTAGAAAGCTCCCAATATCCTGATGACGATGATGTCGTCCACAATCGATCGCACCTTCCATTTGTATATGGACAAAACTTTACGACCACAAACATTCCGTCTCTCAGATTTCTGTCTTTCTTTTGTTCTTGGTTTCTGTTACTGAAATATTCGAAACACCAACATCGAAGAAAATGGGTAAGCAAGTCTGCGTCTACCTCGGAACTACTATCAAGCTTCCTCTTCGGTTCTACAAGCCTGGAAACCGCTCGAGGCTTGGGAGGTGGGAAGAGGCGGGCTCGGTCGAAGTCGATGATCATCATGTGACAACTCTCGGCGTTCCAGAGATAATTGGCCCTACTGTTGTCATCCCCATGATCAACACCCTCCCTCCAGATGGCCGTTAATGACTCGCTCTTCATGTCCTCGCTGGCAAGCGAATCGACTATACAACGAACACGCGTTAGTCACGGCGCTCAGATGACAACAGCCACGCTGCCAGGTGCTCAGGACTGGTTGCTTTGATCGCTTGGCCACGACCCGAAACTATCCGAGCTCTTGCGGACTGCTCGAAGATACAGTTGTGTCGCGCCTGAAACAGTTGTTTATCGACTCGAAGATCAAGGAACACGAACAACGACTGGATTCCCAGATTTCGGCGTTGCAGGTACTTCTCAGTGCAGCGTATTGGTAAGTCTTGCAGTTTGAGTTGCGCGCCATGTGCCTACACAAGCTGACAGACACTTCCCCACAGCCAGAGTCTCACGGAACAAAACAGGCTCCTTCGAGCAAGGACCGCCTGGCAGACTTTCCAACGAATACGCGATGACACGAGCACAGTTCGAGAACAATCCACCCTCCGAGATACCGAACTATCAACGGTTGCTGGTTCCGAACCGGCGCCAGCATCGTTAGGGAGATTGGACAGAATTGACAGTTTCCCGGAGAGCCGTCCCCACACTGTTCCCCTGTTCGACATGCACGTCAGACCACCGAGTCCCAGTTATGAAAACAAGTATCACGATTGTCGAGACCCCACGTGGGAACGCCCAATGCCCTTTGAGATGCTACCAGACAGCCCATCTTCCGAGCCAAGGTCTCCTGTCAGCGACAAGAGTTCCAACACCAGCGGTTCAGTCTCGGACGAGTCTCTGCCCAAATCGCCATCTTCCCCCATCCGCCAACGCTTGAGGCAACTGAGACGGTCGAACGCCAACAAGCAAGCTGCGACAGTGTCGCCAAAGTCTCAGTTGGGTAATCGATTCCCTGGCGAGTTCGAAGCTACCGATATATACCTCCAGTCTAACGGTAATCATCCACCACCGAAGCCCGTTGTGGCGGATCAAAGGGGCGACCAAGAAGAAATGGCCTCGCTAATTCGCAAGAGGGCTGACATCAACCATCCGCACAAAGGAACCGGAAGAACGCCTCTTTCCGTCGCCTGTCACTGCGGTCACAACGATATTGTCGAGTTGTTGATTGCAGAGGGTGTCAACGTACAGTCCAAGGACAAGTGGAAGCTTTCCCCGTTCCATCTGGCAGCTGCCAATGGTCATTGCCAAGTCATCGCGACCCTCCTATACCGAGAGGCAGGCATCAATGCCCGTGGTCCCCATGGAAAAACACCTTTGAGGATCGCGTGTGACCATGGGCAGCTGGATGCCATCCGCTTCCTGGTAAAGCAGCGCGCCATGATCGACACCCGTGATGAGGAACAGAAAACACCACTTCATGTAGCCAGTGAGGCGGGCGATGATGAGATTGTCAAACTTCTCCTTCAACTTGGAGCCAACAGGAATGCAAAGGACTCACATATGAGAACCCCACTCCACGCTGCTTGCATCTCTAGCCATGTCGCTGTGGTTGAGACGCTCATTAATGCCAAAGTAGATCTCGAGGCCCAGGAAGAAGAGAGCCTAACCCCACTTGCAGCGGCTGCGAGAGCCGGGCTCACAGCCGTTGTGGATTTGCTTCTTCGGCACAGGGCATCTCCCAGGACTCGCAGTGCTGGCAACTTTACGGCGTTGCACTGGGCTAGCTACAATAGTCACGAAGCGGCCGTCGGCCTTCTGATTGTGAACAAGAGGACCGAGTTAGATGCTCGTAGCATCAACGGCCGCTCCCCACTTCATGTTGCCGCCATGTGTAGGAGCTTTGGGGTCATTGAGAAGCTGGTTAGGGCAGGGGTATCGCTCGAAGCCGAGTGCCTTGAGCGCAACCGACCACTGCACTATGCATGTCAGTATGCAACTCACAGTGAAATATCGCTCCTCTTGAACGCGAGAACAAGTTGCAATGTGCAGAACATGGCAGGCAAAACACCACCGCACGTTGCTGTCCGCGCGGGAAACCTCAGGGCAGTGAAGACTCTGGTGGCTCGTGGTGCACGACTCGACTCTTTGGACAAGAAGGCGACCAGACCTCTCATTATCGAATGCCAAAAGAGACATGCAGGGATTGCGAGTTACCTACTCACCCGTGGCGCCAGGGTCAAGGGAACAACGGATACACCGATGTGTTTGGCAGCGAGTGGTGGTTATGTCCAAGTGATACAGGCGCTGCTCCAACACGGAGGGACTGTACATGAACTTGATGCACAAGGCTGGGATCCCCTGAGGCGAGCGGCTTTGACTGGCGGTGCTCTGATTGTCGGTCTCGTCGTCATCCGTTTCCGCATTCTCATCATCATCATCGGTTTCTGCGCTCTCGTCAACCACCTCAAAGCGAGGCGTCGTCCAAAACCCAGCCGCCGTCCAAGTCTCACTTCGAAACCTCTTGCCAACAACGCCTTTTTATATCCTCAATTTCCAACTCCACATGCACTCGAATTGGGATACGGGGACGATGGGGCCGTTTGTTCTCATTCAGTAGCACGGTTGCTACCTGAAGAGATGGGCCTGTACACCACGCGTGTTAGCAGTATTGTCATTGAAATTTAAGGATCATATGGACGAACTATCATGATGTTAAGGATGCGAAAGGTTGGTTGGCTAGGGGCAGAGAGTATGAGGTTTGAAAGAGGGGGAGGCAGCCCACGAATAAGTCGGTTGACCAAGGGCAGAAGAAAGGGTAAGGAAGAGGTTGAGATTCAAAGAAGAGGGAGAAAATCCAAATATTAATAGAGAGCCCCTTGGGCACTGGCAGAGACTTGAACCTGTGATGAGATATGCCTTCGGACGGCGGGCACATGAGGACGTCGGACGGCGGTCACATAAATCTCACGACTCAACCACCCAGGAGCGCGCAGCTCCCGGGCAATAGTCGAGATGGCGGTGAGATAGTGAAGAGGGGCGGGGAAAACTTACAGGCCATGGTGCCGAATACCGCAAGAGATGCGCTATCAGCCCTGCCAGATCTGTGCCGAAGACCAGCGGAGAAAACGGGTTACTTGGGGTGGTTTGCTTTGTTGGTATGGAGTATCGATGGTGGCGCGTGTCCAGGGGAATGTCGCGTGGGGAGAAGAGAAAAGAAAAGCTGGATTTTCCACGTCCAACATGTGGGGCCAGCAGTTTACCTATCTCCGCTGTCTAACATACGTAAGGAAGGAAGGGAAGAGCAACAAACCTGTTGCGACTCAATGAGAAAGGAAGGAGGCTGTGGTGGGGTTCATATCCTGTATTGGAGCACCTTCCTCTCAATAAACAGAGTTGTCCATGGCCTAATTTGTTAAGCCGCTCGACTGACTCCCAGGGAACCTTTTCGCACTTCATGCATGGGTTAAGGCGACTGGGCGGTCTAGAGGTACCTCTTCGAGACAAGGTTGGGTAGCTCTGTTCGGGCTTGATTTTTAGTTTTCTTTGCTTAATTTTTTCTTTTTACTTGCCTTTCTTCGTTGCCGTCTGGATATTCCTGAATTGTCATTCTGAGTCTATAAGTACCCTCTTTGCAAAGCTCTTGTTTGTTTTATCTAACAATTGCTGTCTTCACAGCTAACACCGCTGTTCGAACCATACTCGGATCATATCTCGTCCTTGGAACGATAATCTTATCTGTTGAAGAATCTTGTATTTCAATCTACGAGAACCTCGACTCCTGAAAACAGAAACAATCTTGATTAGAAATAATACCTCGACCTGTCCTCCCATCTTTCCACCCGTGGCCCGACGGGGCATGATTCCAGAAAGTCAGCGTACCTATCCGCCATGGCCCGCCATTTGTGCTCATGTGCTTTGTCGCGACAGTCAAACACCTGGTATCCTTGCAGCTCATCCTTGTTACGAATGGCAAAGATGTTGTGAAGGAATTTGCCGCCCATGTGGCCGTTTGCAAAATCCCCAAAAGCGACGGCCTGGAGGGAGCGAATGCCCTTTGGCCCGAAGGCCCAATTGAGAAAATAGGAGAAAGGTGGGCGGAGGGATGATAACATATCGGAAGGAGGGATGGGAAGGAGGAAAACGTCTTCCTCACCGTGGGCCCGAGTCGACAAGGCCCGTCGTCGCCTGGAACAAGGCGGGAGGCTGGTCGCTTTGAAGGCCCATGCATAATCTGAGCCTGTTTTTCGTAAATGGAGGAGCCTGAGCCTCCGTGAGCCTCCGGTAAATGGCTTGAGGAGGGTTATCTGAATTTTTTTTACGATCGGTTAGGAAGTTATCAGTACAAGCCGCAATGCAAGATACATACAATAAAAGACTCGGACTGCGCATCTGGTTCTATACTATGACTCGCCCACGTATCGGACTCGCTCCAGTCTGAAACAGCGAAAGGTAGGCCGAGGCATTCAAGTTTTGGAAGGGCTGACAGGGGATTTTCGGCGGGATCCAGCGCCCACTTGCTGATGTTCGTCTCTGAAATATCGAGCGTGCCATCGACATCACTAACAAGATCGATATTTTTCTCAATGACGCCCATTGTGCACATTGGACCTGTCCATACGCCTCGCTGATGGACCACCAGCCTCTTCAGTGTTGAGCCGTGATGGCCAACGGTAGACCAGAGGGGGTGGAGGCCAGCGCTGTCTTCGTCGAAATCTCTGGCAAAACCGATGTAGAGGTTTTCTAGACCGTTGAATGATAGAAGAAAGGTGTTGACTGTATTCGTCTCCGCGTCATAGTCATTATTATCGTGCCCATGGCCAGACATGAACTCAAAGGTCTTGAGCTGAAGGGGTCTGTTTGCTGCCATTATTCTTTCGAGGAATTCACTCGATCGCGAACACTGGCGTAATGTAAGTGCATCTAGACCACTGATGTTGAATGCTCGATCCATTCTCTTGGTCAAGTAGACCGATCTCAAAGACAGGGTTGCAAGTGATGGAAACAATACATCAAGATTCGCTCCCAACATACTGTGGCACCGATCAGCGGAATCTTCACATTCTTTTGGACTAAATAAGAGCTCCTCGAAAAGGCCCCCGTACGGCAATTCCTCGATTTGGAGGTCATGCAAGTGCCCTCTATTGTTTTCAAGCATTATTCGAACCGGTAGAACATGAGATCGTGGTATCGTATTGCAAATAATCCGTTTGAGCTGGCAGAACGGTAGGTGGATGTTTTTGGTCATGGCCTTGCAACGGGTATCAGCCGTCAAGGATATAGACTGGAGCTGCGGTTGCGTTTGGAAGAGGCTATCCAAAATAGGCTGAGGAATGCATGTTGCCAAGTCCCAGGTGAAAGATTGGAGTTGGCCAGCGGGGATGCGTTCGAGAACAGATTGTACAGCGAGGGCAACGTCGTCCATGTTGTCGGGACCCAGCTGCTTTCCCATTCGTTCTATGCTTGCCTCGACGCACCTTTGATTCCTTAAGGGCCATTCATCTTTTAACCATCCAGCGACTGGCGCTGCTAGTAGCAGAGCTCTCCACACCCCAAGGTCCTCCGGTGGTGGTTGCCGGTGGAGACAGGCGACGTTGGGCCAGTCTTCTTCCTTCTCATAATCCCATAGCTTCCATCGAGTGTCCCGTCGAAACACCATGTCGGCGACATGCTGTATGGAGGAGGTAGCATTCTGAAGCGCATGGGCGCATTGTTCGATCCGTTTGATGCTGACAGATGATGGTCGGTCTCCTGGACCAGCAGTATTGACGCACAGTGTGCTCCAAAACCTCGGTGCCCATATGGCATGGAAGGTCTTGGAGACGAGCGAGAGGGTTTTGACATCTTGAATGTTAAGCCCTTTGGCCACTTCTCGGAGCAGCTCCTCCGGGAGACGTTCGAACATTATAATAAGTACGGTGAGCAGTGATGTCGAGATGAAAATGGTTGCATCATCTTTGGTTCCCGGGAAGGACAAATTCCCTTTTATAGTGTGACTGCCTACCTAGAGGTGGGGTCACTTCGGCCAATGAGCTGTTGATCAAACCAGACACTTCTTCCCCCACTTCATCACCAACACACACACAACAAAATGACAAGAACTATTAAAGCAGAACAACGTCGTTGTCTCAAACACTATCTGCCTACAATCAAGCAATTTCCACCATTCTATAATCCATAGCACATTATCACACCCCGGCCCACCGCATTAACACCCACAAGACAATCCAACACTCTTCGACACTCTTCAACCATCTGAAAGCCCCTTTCCAAGAATGAGGGTTCTGGTTAGCTGTCAAAAACAGGAACATCTCTCCCCTTCCAGGATTTGAACGAGTCTTAGTTTGAGCTGTTGAATGGCGACTTTGACAGCTCCGAGGATGGTCACGGGCTCCAATCAATTAGGTAATTACCTAATGTTGCTTCATCTGCATCAAACGCCTCAAGAACCTTCATCTCGCTGACGAAACTAGGCTGTGACACTGAACAAGCATGAGAATGTGCTCCATAATAAATGCAAGTAAATCTGCTGGATTAATCTCGAAGCCATGCGGAGTAAAGCAATTTACTTGGTGTGAAGATATACCCCTTCCCTTGGCCCCATGGCCAAGGACGTCCTTTTGGTACGACACTTGGGATAACTTCTTTTTTGATATCAATGGTGGTGCGGGTCCAGGAGAAAAGTTGCGTGGTGTGGAGGGAACGTAACAAAGGCTGAATTTTCCAAGTCCAACAACACGAGCCCTGTGGGCGAGTATGTGGGCCCAGCGATTTACATGTCTCCCCATCTGAAGTATCTTAGGGGTAGGGGGAAGAAAGGAGCAGCAGGCCTCTTGCTACCCGAGTGGCAGGACAGAAGAATCCGACCACTCCACTCGCTCACTGGGTACATTGAGGCGGCTTTTGCATGACCACAACCAGCAACCTTTAAGCCTATTTTTTCCTTTCACACCTCTCCGGAAACAGTAAACCTAGCAGCGTTGGGACTTATGTGATAAGCACTGAGCGACTAGCGTCGTAGCATCACATGTGGACTCAGCTGGCCACTAGCACAGGTCAGCTCCCCTCCCTCATGTACCAGAGCAATAAACGCCACCATGCTTACCCGAAACCAATCTGCATCCATAAAATTGCCAGGACTTATTTTGATAAAACCTTCCCCAAACCCGTAGTAGCACCATCACACTTCACTTTCTCAATTGACACAATACCGCCCTCGAAACAACATGGCTGCCACCGATCCTATTCACTCATGGATGTATTTCCTACAACGGGATCCCAAATTTGAGACTGAACGCGTCTACGAACTTAGACGGCAGAAGCCTACAAAGAAGATCCCCCAGACCAACATGCTGCTCGAAAAGGTGGACAACATCGCCATTCATGATGTCCGTCCTCGACTCGAACAGTGCTCTTTCGGCACTACTGGATTCTTCCTCCTGGATATGGACACAGGATTGGTTGCAGAAGACTTTGATCATCGCGAGAAGGTGATAAAGTGCTTCCTTCCTCAGTTGGCAGCTGAAGTCAAAGACAGGCTCAATGCCAGCAGGGTGCAGATCTTTGACTACCAGCTTCGAAAGCGGAACCGAGACTTCCCGATCAGCAATGGAGAGGTGTATGAGTATAGACAGCCTTCCTGTCTTGCTCATGTTGGTGCGTCCCCTCCCCCTTCCCCCTCCCACTCCCCCAACCAGCCGTGGTGTGAAACTGATATAGTCACGTAGACGCTACTCCCGGTGACATCGAGCGGCTCAGGCATGGTCTCAACAAGGGCAGCTTTGAACGTGTGGACAACGTGCGCTGTCAGTTTGTCAAGTATGTATACGTCTTTTTTTTCGCGGATCTCTAATGGAGAATATCCACCAACGTTCTTGATAGCGCCTGGAAGCCTCTCAGGGGCCCAACTCGGGATTGGCCACTTGCCCTGTGCGACAATCGATCCGTTGACCCAGAGATGGACTTGAAGATCTGCGATCTCGTAGCGCCTGATGGTACATCTGAGACTGCCTCGGTTCATCACTCCCCTAACCAGCGCTGGTGCTATGTCAAGAACCAGATGCCTAATGAGATCTGGGTGTTTATGCAGTCTGACTCGAACGGCAGATCAGGTAAGTGCATCTTAAATCATTGACAACACAGAGCACTAACGAGTGGCAAGGTGTACCGCACTCTTCATTTCCACACCCGGATGCCACTGAAGAGGATCATTTGAGGGAGAGTATTGAAGTGAGAATGTTGGTGTTTTACGAGGATGGTCAAGGTCCAGAGTCTGGTTGAATCATGGCGCGAGATAGATGTTCTTTGATCTAATAGTTTGGCAACAATTGAATATTCTTTTGACATCCTTGGATTGGAATTTTTGAACATGGCTTGTCAAGCGTGTGTATTCGATGTCTCGCCTAGATACCAGTACTCAAAGATTGACATCACACAGCGTCCCATGCGGACAAAGTAGGTACCTGATTGTCAAGCTGCCAGTTTCATTGCCAGGCGTATCGGATGGATCGAAGCCTCTACCAGCGACAGTGCCCAATTTCCACCTCCAGGTTCGATGATGCTGAAACCGGTGGTCTATTGTTTCGTCATATGGGCCATTAAGCGCCTGAAGATTCCCGTCACATGCATTCTTCAGCTGTCTTGAGCAGCCTTATCACGACCTTTTACGCACGCGCACATCCAGAAAAAGAATAGAACTCGGGCAAAGCGACGGTAATGATACTGCATGGTAGCGCAAGCTGTGGGTGGAGCGCCGGAGATAGCGTAGTGCAAGATACCAAACGCACGAATGTGTGTGATGGAACAAACTGTAGCTCTCGCGTCTCGGTCATGCTCTGAGTTCTTTTCGCTGAAGAAGGTTAGCTATATCAAATATTGGGAGCTGAACTACCGTCGCTAGCGGGCATCGAGGTAAAGGGGCTGAGGTTAACACATGACTGGTGTGTAGTGGGCTAGTCAAGGTTGCTTTGCAGCTCTAGCGTGAAGGATTGAACGGCGATGCCAGCCAGCCACACGATCTCACTTACAACTTCGGGAATATCCCAAACTGTCAGATGTATCTGTGAGGAATCATGGCAAGCGGTACAGCGGCAGTTGGAAAACTCTGGATATGGTGAGAATTTGAGCTTAAATACCAGCAGAGGGTCGATGGGCGTCAGGTCAATCTTCACCTCTCTTCTCATTCGACATCTCAGGATTGAAAGCATTCTATCACGAAAACCCATTCCTATTCGTCTACCTCCCAACTCAAGGTGAGAGTTTCTCGTCTCGGAAACTTGACAAGGCAACCAGCTAACCTCGCTTGTTTGAAAGACTTCTTCCTCAAGCACCATGTCTGACACCAACGAGCCTACTCTCATCTGCCCTGAGCCCCCTGCAAAGGAGGGAGAGGTCATCATTGCTGGCAGGCCGTGGCGCAAGACTGAAACAACCCTTTTTGACACCGAGAGTGGTCAACAGGGTTCCTCTACATCGGAGGGAGCTGAACTCATCTGCCCGGAACCTCCTGCTAAGGAGGGAGAGGTCATCATTGCTGGCAGGCCGTGGCGCAAGACTGAGACCACCCTTTTCGACACCGAGGGTGGTCAACAGGATTCCTCTACATCGGAGGGAGCTGAACTCATCTGCCCGGAACCTCCTGCTAAGGAGGGAGAGGTCATCATTGCTGGCAGGCCGTGGCGCAAGACTGAGACCACCCTTTTCGACACCGAGGGTGGTCAACAGGATTCCTCTACATCGGAGGGAGCTGAACTCATCTGCCCGGAACCTCCTGCTAAAGAGGGAGAGGTCATCATTGCTGGCAGGCCGTGGCGCAAGACTGAGACCACCCTTTTCGACACTGAGAGTGGTCAACAGGATTCCTCTACATCGGAGGGAGCTGAACTCATCTGCCCGGAACCTCCTGCTAAGGAGGGAGAGGTCATCATTGCTGGTAGGCCGTGGCGCAAGACTGAGACCACTCTTTTCGACACCGAGGGTGGTCAACAGGATTCCTCTACATCGGATGGAGCTGAACTCATCTGCCCGGAACCTCCTGCTAAGGAGGGAGAGGTCATCATTGCTGGCAGGCCGTGGCGCAAGACTGAGACCACTCTTTTTGACACTGAGGGAGATGGAAAGGATGCCGTGGATGATGTGCAGCCTACACTTAGATGTGAGGACACCTCGAACATTGAGGAAGGCAAGGTCATTATTGCAGGAAAGCCCTGGGATCAGTCTGAGGACATGTTGTTTGATACTGCTGGGGAGGGTGGTGAAGCCGATACTGGGAAGCAGGATGCTTAGATTAACGAGGTACAGTTAGGAAGACTTTTTGGTTGAGACGTCTGTTGTTAGCTACGAGGTGCGTTGGAGAGGTTGTAGTTACATTCCATATTTTTCTCTTCCACTCTTTTTGTCCAGATAGTAGCATCAGGACTTTGTTTGAGAGACAATTTCTTTCGCTTTCAGCATGTTCCAATCTTATCTCAAGATTTCGTTCTAAATCTATCGCTGGACCTTAACGTGAGGCTCTGAGGTTGCTTGAGGTGCCACTGCCACCCGAGAAGCTCGCGCCCAATGCCCCATAAACTCCTTTCTGTTACAGAATTAGCGGTGAAGGCGTTGAAATACAGTTCGTACAGTAGTCAACAACATACCCAGTATCGGTACACCATCCCTGAATGAATCTAACAGATCTGCCAACTTCGGCCCAACGATATGTGTCGATATCATCGTGGAATCGACCGTCTCGTGCACGGGTTCCGCTCCTCTGCATAATGATAACATACACGCTTAATGACCGTGTTGACGTCCTGTCGCACAAGCTGTGTGGAGGTGACTTCGCTCCCCCAAATTGACGTCGTCTGAAACCCAGTCTGGATGGTATCATTCTTGTACGCGGAACTCCACACTGTGGAACTGGTAATGCACCGCAGGTACAGCTGATCGGTAAGCCAGCATTCCAGTTTTGGAATACCAAAGTGCTTAGCTTCGGCTAAGATATCGGCGTAGAGTTTGTAGTTGTGTCCCTTGTTCTGGTCATAAATTAGAGGGAAGACGCCACGCCGCAAATACTGGAGAATGTGCCGGAATGTTTCTGGATCTGAGTCGACGAGGATGCTTTTATCTTCCTGCAACGAAGACTTCCAATCACCTTAGAGAAGCAGTCTGAAAAGAAAGCTCTTGAAAGTAAGACTGTTGACTGTTGTAGTGAACTTATGCCCACTAACGTCGAGAGTTATCTTTTCGAGGGGGTTGCTGACTAGTTAGTTGTATTGTGGTGGTGATGAGTGTTGGCCAAGGGGGACAGCGGCATTGGAATCCATTGTGGTGAATTTGCTGTCGGTTTCGTTTGGAATCACGTTGTCAACCTGAAATGAAAGGTGGTTAGATGCAGTAATTCTTATCCTGTTGCCATGAGGGGAGAATCATCACTTAAATAAAGCGCCTTCTTACAGTGGTGGCAGTGTTCGGAGTCTGAATGGAGACCGACGCCTCGATGGCTGACCAGGTGGAAATGCTGACAGTGGCTATGTAAGAAATTCGACCACCAAAATTGAGACAAGGAATGCCTCATATCTGCGGCCAACCTTTTACAGTGCAGTTCAAACATGGGCGAAATCATTGGGGTATTCGGGGAATGTCGGCCACTCGCCAGAGGGTGGAGATATCGTGGTTCGCCTTGTGTTTGCGGATAATGGCACAAATGAACCACTTTAAGGAACGGATTGGGAAGGGTCGCCAGGCGCATATGCTGTGTCTCGGCGGGCATCAACACATCCTCAGGTTTGGGAAGCAGAGGCCTGGCCTATACCCAAAGTGGCATCAGTACATTGGCCAGTGTTTCTGGGGATCGTGGAGATTGTTAAGAGGGCTGTATGCTAGAGTGTCGATAGTAAAGACGGTGTCATGCTAATAGGAGCACCTCCATATTTATAGTGCTTTGGAGCATCTTCCATTCAATAAGCAGAGTTGCACATGGCCTAATTGGTTAAGGCACTTGACTGTCTCCCAGGGACCCTTTTCGCATTTCACCCACGGGTCAAGGCGACTGGGCAGTCGAGAGGTGCCCCCTTCGAAACGGGTTGTGTGGCCCTGTTGGGCTAAGACTTTTTGACTTTTTGTCTTTCTCCATTTCGTTCCGTTCCATCGTTTCCTTTTCCCCATTGGACTGTTGAGTCCAGTTGTCGATGATATCTCTGCACCTATCCTCGTTCCCCTGCTAAGCACTGCGACAAACCCGAACGACGATCTTATATTCGGGCCGCCATTTGAATTGTGGCTTCGGTCAGCTACCTTCATCCCATGTTTCCACGTCCAGCTACCTACCGAGAATGCTGGAAGATGGGACGGCACCAGCATCTGGGCCTTCGGTGCGTGGACCTTCGAACCCCAGCACCTACGATAGAGTGACGACATCACACAGAAGTCGAACGACACATGTGTCAAAAGTACACCTAGTTGACATCAACAGCCAGCGTGGTATTTTATTGACCATTCCAGGCTGACGGCCCCCACGATTCTGCTCCTCCCAGCAACAGATTCGGTCTCCAAACACCACACCACCAGCCACGATGTCTACCAACCGGAAAGGAATCATCATCGCTGGCGGCGTAGCAGGCGGCATGTCCTGCGCTACCCGCCTTAGGGTACCCATCCCCTTCTCGCCTTCCTCTTCCGCATCAGAAGCTAATCTGTTCAACACAGCGCCTCTCCGAACACACCCCCATAACCGTCCTCGAACGCGGCCCTACATATCCTACGCAAACTGCGGCATCCCCTACGCCCTTTCCGGCGTGATCCCCGCAGACGATGCCCTCCACGTCCAGACCCCCGAGAAAATCACCTCCTGGTTCAACGTCGACGTCAAAACCAACACCGAGCTCATCTCCATCGACCGACAAAACAAAACAGTCCTCCTCAACGACCGAATCTCCGGACAGAAAACCACCATGCCCTACGATAAACTCGTCTTAGCTCTTGGAGCAGAACCGATAACACCAAGCGGCATCCAAGGCGGTGACAGCAAACACGTCTTCCACCTCACCACCTTGGGCGATCTCGACTCCATCAAAGAATATATCAAATCCCACGCCGTCAGGACTGTCGCCGTTATAGGCGGCGCCTTCATCGGCCTCGAAGCCGCCGAGAACCTCCGCCTTTTGGGGCGAGAAGTCAGCGGCATCGAGCGCCTCTCCCACATTTCTCAGCGAGCCAAAGGCTCAACTCACCAGCTGCTGTCCCTGTCACAAGTTTCATAGTAAGCAGCCTCCCTACGTTGCACGGCCGCTCGGTTGTAGCCGCTCCCATGTGCGAATCCTTTCAACAAAATAACTGACGCTACCTGGCTCACACAGGCAGGCTCCTGGACAACCACCTCGATAGCTGTTATTTTCCTCAGTATTCGCCTTTACACTCGCCTAAGAGCAACCCGTCGACTATTCTGGGATGACACCGTCCTCATCCTCGGCACCATCTTCGTTGTTGCAGCATCAGCACTGTGGCAATGGGCAGCGCCAAAATTCTGGTTCATGTTAGCGGTAGGGTCGGGGACAGCCTTTCCAACGGACCTGGAACAATTTATGAAGGATGTCGAGATCACTATGAGGGTCTTCTTCGTTGAACAGGTCTTTTTTTTTTTTTACAGCACGCTGGCTGGTGTGAAACTGTCACTTCTCCTCTTCTTCAGGAGGATAGGTTGGCACATGACGAATATCAGGGTCGCTTGGTGGTCGGTCCTGGCGTTGGTGGTGGCTACACAGCTTACCTCGATCGGCGATTCTCAGTGGGGGTGTTTGGTTGCAATGGGATTTGATATCATGACACAGTGCACTGAGCCTCCGGCTATCCGATACGCAAATCTGACGCTCAGGATAAACTCTGTGCCTTGGATGTGGTGTCTGATGCTGCGGGTGAGAATCTGCTTTGATCATGTCTCACTTGCTGTTGCTAACAGTGATAGTATTATCTATCCCCGTCATTTTGATCTGGGACTCCAAACTGAAGATGGCTAAAAAGCTGGCGGTTATTGGATTATTCTCCCTCACAATCCTTACAATGTTGGTTGCCATTCTCAGGGTAGTTGGCATCAGCTCGGCGACCTGTGTCACACGGCAAAGGCCGACCACCTGCAACCACAGCCAACAACACTGTCGATACCACCGTAAGGAGGGGTAACTGCAAGTTGTGAGCCTCTCGTTCAAAGTGAGGCAGACAATCAGAGGCAGGGCGGTTATCAAAGGAAGCCCACTGGCCCAGTAGGATATTGGAGGACTTGGCGATGGCCTGAGGCCAACAAGGGCACGGGCCACGCGAGGAAGGATAAAATACGCGTTTGGAAACACCAAGACTGTATCTCTTCTTCTTCTTTTCAGTATCACGCTCTTCGAGGCCATCAAAGATTATTAGTCGGAATTGAACTATACGTTCCAAGCCCTGATATTACAGCCCTTGTCACAACCTGGGCAAATGGTCAGGTTGACCCGAGCCACTTGTGGCTGTGGAGTTATATCGAAACTTGTATTGGTAGGCCTAGCTCTGCTCAATCCGAGAAATGGCCAATGCTAACCAGCTTACCAGCACTCATTGTTGCATGCCATGTTTTGTGCAACCAAAGCACGCCTCCGCGTTCTAGTTGGCATGTTGTGAGCCCCCAGTAAGTCATGGGGCGTCATGGAATTGACGTGGAATACCTGCAAATGCTTCACTGCTAGAATATCCCAAAAGGTAGGTAGGTACCTAGGTAACGTAGGTAATTGGTGCAGAGAAAAGGACTCAAGGAGGAAGTGAAAGTCAGTTAAGAGCCAGCTATACAATAGGCGAACGACAGCTGGATAGATGCCTGCAGTGAGTGACCCCGCGGTCTACTTACTGCCTTGTTTGTTTGTCTAGGACGACGGGTGTCCCTACCTCTGGTGATGTACTGTGTATGGTTTAATGTGCGTGATAAGCGAGTGACACAGATAAGCGAGTGACACAGATAAGCGAGTGACTCAGATAAGCGAGTGAAACACTCCCCACACAACACAACACCTCCACCTTCAACATCACTTTCTTCTACAACACAATATGACTGCAGCTAACGTCTATAATGTTGCTTTCAAAACCCTTGCGTGCCGACGCGCCGGTACACCTGCACGACGCGATATTTTAGCTAATTCGCGCAAGCTTACGAATCAAGAAGAAAAAACGATTGTTCAATATATAATTGAGCTATTGTCACAACCCTGGTATACGGACGGAATAACGACGGGTTGTGGGGCCACGGAAACAAGGGCCAATCGGGAGAACGTATAAAAGAGCCAATCACAGTATAGAACGACTGATCCGTACGCTCAGGGCACTGAGCAGACTAAGCAGAGGTGATCAGTGTGCTCAGGACACTGATCACGGCTTGGCACGAGATCTATGTATACGGAGGAACTGGCTGGTATAGATAGACAGTTCCGCAGTATGCAATTCAAGTCACAATCGTTGGTATCTAGACTGTTGTGATCGAGTCAAGCCATTGTTGTACACTGTTTAGCTGTCCCGAACCAGGATTGTTCAGAAGTGCCTTCAACCAGTATCCCTTTCAGAGGTTCTGGATAGGGGTTCGTCATAGCTCTCCCAAATACTACATAACCCTCGAGAAACTACCCCACAGTCAGAGCTTATTAAAACTCGGATATTAAACCACCAGGGCATCTCTCTAACCTCAATGCTAGCCGCTGTAGACTAATTTACTAAGGGAGCAATGGGTATAATGCACGAGGTGGCTCTTCTCCGTGCAGAGGTCTCTTCGCTACGCAAGGCCAATGAGGAGCTTAGTAAGAGACGGGAGAGCCAAAAAAACGTGTGCGGCTTGGAGGGTCACTTACTGTACAAGAGGCACAGGATTTACTGCATCAGAAGGCTGTAGGTGAGCAGGTAATTCAGGAACATCGACAAAGTGGTGGTGGTGCAGGGGGGTCTCGTACGAAGATTCGGTGCTGTGGTGTGTGCGGCAAGCCTGGCCATAATACACGCACGGGCAAGGAGGCTGCAGAATCGTCTGATTCATCTATTTCCAGTTCAGTTATCGTTGTTTCCTAGTTTTGTGGTTGTATAATTAAGGATAGTTATGGTGGGGTGGTGGAAAGTGTGTCACTCGCTTATCACGCACGTTATCTCTCATCTCTTTATCGTAGATTGGACTCCGTTACGATAAGCATAGCGTTAGCGCTTTGACCATCCCACTCAGCACATTTTGAACTTCGCTCAATTCCCCATCTCTACTTCGCGCAATGACAACAAGAACTATAACCACTCAAGTCGCCAGTCAGCACTTGTGACACCACATGCAAAAGAGAAATTAGCAAACTCCCACACACGCTCACGCTCTCTCCCCGGTACCCAAGTAACGCGAAGTCATATCCAATTATCCTACAGCATTGTTTAATTAATCAAAGGTTCTTAGGGTTTTAGCAATGAGCGCCGAAGAATTCCTCGCGGACGCCGAGAGCGGCGCGGTGGCTGTTGACTGCCACGATCAGGTGTTGCAAATAGCGTTTATGTACTTGGACGAGGGGCTGTGGGACGGCAATGGTGTGTTCGATGTCGTGGAGAAGCTGCACGCACGCGGATGGTCTTTTGGCAAGGGGGAGTTAAGGTTCAATCGGTAAAGTTTACAAACAAGAAAGAAGCAGAAATAAACGAACTGACAAAAAGTCATGAAGCACCTTGGATGTGTTCTACCTTGCACAGCTCGCCGCAGCCATCTACCGCTCCTCCGACCAACTCACTGGCGACTTCCCTTCTCCCTCCGACTTCCCCAGCTTCTACGCCGCGCACGCCGCCCTCCTGAACCCGGAAGCATGGCGCGCCTACTACTCCCCCGCGTTCCTCACGCACCCTACAACAGCACGTTTCTACCGCTTGCCCAACCTCCAAGACCTGCCCGACTCTTCCTCCCCGCTCGCGCAACCGCGCCAGGATCTCCCTTCCGCTGCCGGCACACACGCCACGAAACTCCCCCGCTGGGCCCACAACGTCGTACGTACAAGCCGCAGACAGCCTTCCCTCCCCCTAGAAACGATTACTCGCTTGGCCCTCGGCACACTCGAAGCAACAACTTCGCGCCTGCGTGCGACCCACCCCAGTGTGAAGCCCTATTCGGAAACGCAGGCGCGCTTTTGGCTCGAGCACATGAAGCTCGGTTCACCCGAATCATCTGGTTCGGGCACCGCCAAGGAGGCGTGGAGGCCGAACAATTTCGGCGTGCTGATCGCACAGGGCGGGGTTGATGTCTTAGCGTGGGAGGCACGGTACTCGGCGCGGCTGTGGGAGACGAGTGCAGTTCTGGGGGAGGTTGCAAAGCCGGATTTGGATTTGGATGGGGCATGGGTGAGCGGTGTGGAGTGGTGTGGAGAGCCGGATGGAGGGGTGGGGATGCAGGCGTGGTGGAGGGGGTGGGATGGGGAGGTAGGGAGTGAGGAGGAGGTAGAGTTTTTGGCTGCTGTTGCTGTGGAGGAGACGGCTGGATTGGAGGCGGAGGGGTTGGATTTTGCGGTACGGTCACATGCGGTTTTGGGGGTGATGCGGGCAGCGGTTATGGACGAGGTGGAGAGGGAACTTTTACTGAAGGAAATGGAAAGGAGGATGGTGGAGACGGGAAGGCTTGGTGAGGATAGAGCAGGAAAATGGCTGACAGAGGTTTTACTGGTCGTAGAGCCGTATGTGAAGGTATGGCAGGGTGTGTGGTCTGGTGTGGAGGCAAGGGGGCAAGTCCTACGGCGGATCTTGGTGGAGAATGGGCAGCTCTTTGCGAGATGGAAAGTGTCGCCGCTTTTGAAGGAGTTTGATTTTGAGCTGGGCCCCAGGGAGTAGCATACATGGGTTTATACGTAAGTTCAGATCGACTGCGAGCACGGGCGATGGAATGACTTGTTAAAGATTGCATTCAAATAGATGCATAATATGCTAACCATATAAATCCATCTCACCAGCACGACTCACACGCTTCTTAGGCACAGGTCCCAAATGCTGCCTGGCATCCCGTCCCACAATACGCATTCGTGGCCCCGCAAAACCCATACTCAGAGCAACAGTCGCCAAATGCCGAGCCCTCGCACGTCGTGCCGCTGGGTTGACCACAGAGCCCATCCGTTGACACTGGCGGGCCGCTCGAGGAACACATCCCGAAATCCGCCTGACACCCTGTCCCGCAATACGCAGCCGTGGCTCCGCAGTAGCCGCTCGCAGAGCAGCAGTCGCCGAACGCCGAACCAGCGCATGTCGCGCCTCCGGGGGTGCTGAGGGAGCTGCACGTGCCGTCCGTCGATACAGGTGGGCCGGTAATAGCATCACAGATGCCGAAGTCGCTTTGGCATCCCGAACCACAGTGCCCGCTCGTATCACCACAGTATCCGTACTCAGAGCAGCAGTCGCCGAAGGCCGTGCCGAGGCAGATTGTTCCGCCATTAGCAGCACCACAGAGACCATCAGTCGAGAGATTCGATGTGCTAGTTGGGACGGTGGAGCTGGTGGTTGACGTCGTGGTGTCAGACACGGTGCCAGACGTGGTGCCCGTCATCGTCACTTCATATGAAGCCAACACGATCTCCGTGGTATACGTTGACTTCGAGATCTCGTCCATGGTAGTCATGAACGTCTCTGTTAAGCCTGGGCCCCACGGCTCGGGCGTGTATAGGCCAGCAGTCTCTGTGCGCGTGCTGTTCTCTGTGCGCGTGCCGGTTTCCGTGCGGCTCGGGAGACTGGCCGTATCGCTGATGAGTTGGCGTCTGCGCATCGGCAGTGATGCTTTACTCATCTCCTCGGATCGTTTCTTGAGGATGAAATCGTAGCCTTCGAAGGTACAGGACAACTTGGGGCCGCCAGCGGACACGATGGCACGCTCGACACAGCCAGACTTCATAAAGAAAGGAAGCTGGAAGTAGGCCCTTGCGCGCCGTGTAGAGGTGCGCTCATGCCATTGCCAGCCCGTGAGCGCGCCGCAGCCCTTTTCTTCGGACTTCAGCCTCGAGCCGCCATCTGTGCTCCAGCCATCAATGTTGTACACATTGAATATGTAAAAGAAATCGGAGACCCTGACTGTTGTCAGCTTTTGCCGTCTGCTATCCCGCTTCTTGCGCCTGGAGGCGGTTAGGGGGATAAAGGATTTCGCAGACTTACCAGTAACCACAATCAGCCGTTGCGGTTGGTGGCACCACCACCGTCGTTGTCTTAGTCGCTGTGTTTGTCACAGTCGATGTTTTGATAACCGTGATAGTCTCCGTCAAACCGAATTGCTTAGCGGTAAACTTCGATCCATCGTAGCCCGGCCCATTTGTCGGTGCGAATGCTAACGGGACCTGCTTCCCGCCAATAATTGTCTGGTCAGCTGCCTGTTCAGCAGAGTAGGCTGCCGCGATATCGGAATCCAGCGAGCACTCCGGGCTGCCAGGCGTCGTTTTAACCACAGTATCCTGTCCGTTGCAACCTGTGCTCGTCACGCATGTGGTCTGCCTCATGTTAGCTGTCTGCCACCTGTAACCTGGATTCAGGGTTTCATTGACTTACCTCGGTCGTCGTCGTGGACGAAGCCATGTACCAAGCGCTGTAGCTCGTCACCAGATGCGTGCACGCCGAAGCAGTGACGGTGGCTTCACAGTCATTGTTGCTGTCGCCGCCATTGGTACCTTGTGTATTTCCGCAGCCACCTGGAATGAGGCACCCAGGGCCACCGCATAGTCCAAGAGGGCAGCTGGGTGTGCATCCGAGGGGGCTACATCCGCCACCGCAGCCGAAGGGGCCACAACCACCACCGCAGCCGAAGATGCCGCACCCACCGCCGCAACCGAACAGGCCGCAACCGTCGTTGCCGCAACCAAATATGCCACAGTCTCGCTTTCCGCAGCCGGAAGTGCAGCCGGGAGGAGTAGGGGTGGGATTGGGCTTGATCGTGACAGGTCTCACTGGGATTGGGGGATCAGGGTAGTCGATCTTATATGTTGGCTGGGGTTGGATGGTGACGGGGACAGGAGTCGGGTGGAAAGTGACGGGGGGGATGATGACTAGTGGTATATCGGTGTCTGTGGACGTCGTTGGTGTTGGAGAAGCTACGGGGAAAGTCGCGTGGTTCGGAGGAAGAGTCCACACAAAAGACGTCGGGGTGATGCTTTGGACAGGGTTGATTTTGTAGGTTGCCGTGTCGGTAGACTGCAGTGTCACGGGGTGAAGACTGACGTCTGAGATGACAAAGCTCGGAACGGGGATTGTCGTCGTCTTGATGAAGACGCCACTGCCGCCTTCTGCCGACGACAGGAGCGTTGTTGTCAAAGCCGGCCAGCTGGTCACAGTGTGAGGAGCACTCAGTGGATATGGCGGGAAGACAATTACGCAGGGAGGACTACAGCCCGTCCACCGATCGTCGGAGTCCCAGATGCTCGGGGGGGGATACACGATATCGGCATCGGGGTCAGAGTCTCCAATGGAATCGCCACCGAAGCCATCCAGATCAATCGCCCAGTCAACAACTCCACCCATGTTGAGGATTTTGTAGAGGGCTGTCCGATCTGCCTTCACAGTGTTGTCCATGTAGCCGACCCACTGTGTCGACTCATATACGGCGACATTGGAGTGGCTGTCGGTGTCGAAATAAGACGAGTAGGATGTAATCGGCTCCAATGCTCCGGATGGTGTTTTCCAAAATCCTGTCCCATCCAGGATGGCGTTGATCTCAGCATTCGCGATATAACCTGCGGTTCCTGTGCACGGCCCCGGATAGGCTCCGGACTCTCCGCCAGTGTAGGTGCACATGGGCCCGGTACACCCGGGGGTTGTCATCTGGAACGAGCGGCCGTAGCTCGTGACACCAACAGCAAGCTTGCTTGATGGTACCCCGGCTTTGGTGATCATAGCCAGAGCGAGAAGGGTCTCGGTGATGTTGGTCTGCGAACGCAGACAGTTGCCGGCTGGGCAGCCGTCGATTGCGTGCTGGTTCGCGTAGTCCCACTGGCCATGGAGATCATAAGTCATGTAGACGATGTAATCAGCCAGGGCTGCCATCTCGTCGATGTGGTACCCTTTCAGGTACCAGAATGAAGCGGGCGCACAGAAAGAGACCGACTTGCTAGAAGGCATGGCTGCCCTCAGCTTTGTGAAGAAAGTGAGGTAATTGTCCGCATCCTCGGCGGTTCCTATTCTCAAGTCAGTTTGATCCAAGAACTTCTGAAGAGGCACATCACGCACCTGGTGGAATGCCAGGTATGTCTGGTGCAGCAGGGTCTACGTCTCAGGTTAGCACTATTCCTTTGCTGGTTAAAGAGACCCCTAGCCAACTTACATTCCCAGTCAATATCAATGCCATCCAGCTCATGCTCTGTCACAAACGAGACGATGTTCGCGACAAACGTGTCCTGATTCGCCGGCTTGACCGCGTCGCGGAAAATGTGATACGTGGGCGGTTCGGCGGAGAAGCTCCAACCGCCGAGAGACAGGATCTTTTTGAAGCCAGACAACTGCGTGAACAGCTCCCACTGCTCTTGGATTGGGCTAACATCGACGGCGTAGGTCGAGGAGACGTGGCCAAATGCTAGATGGATGTGCGTGTAGGGCGTCAAGTCCATGGCAGTGATCTTCATGTTTAGGCAGGGACGGTTTAGGTTGTAGCCTTCAAAGTAGCCAATGTTCATGTACTGGGCTGGGGCAGAACCGATGACGATGTCCGTTCCACAGTTCGAAATGCAGCCATTCTCGCCCGGAGCTGAAGTTCCGGGTGCGCCTGTTTCCGACTCGGATTCGGTGCAAAAGTCATTGTTGATGCCGCATTGGCCGTGTTTGTTCTAGACACGGGTTAACTCTGGCAGAACACCAACAGGGCACTTCGAGGATGCGGGAAAAGGGACATACACAGCACGCGTTGAGCGGACAAGGATTCAAGCTCGCAAGACTGATACCCGGCCCTGGCTGTACCGTTCCCGGCTTTTGTGGTCCGCAGACAGCATTCGCAATCGGCGCGGGCATGGGCGGCGCGCCCGTGCTCAGGCAGATGAACTGGTACGCCTGTACATTTCCGCAGCCCTGCCAGCCCCAAGTATTAGTGTTGAAGCTCTCGATCTCAGCATTCGTGAGGCTGTTCGCTGCGCCAAGAACCGAGCAGCTCTCGCCTGGTACGACGTAGTGCGCGGCGCAGGTTCCGTCAGGGTTGGGCTGCGGGCGGAAATCGGGCATCGTGCCGGCGGAGCAGCAGACGTGCTGGCCTGCTACCAGAGTCGAGCAGAGTGTGCTGCTGGGGTTATAGACGGTGAAGTCGTAAGGAGAGATGCCGCACTCGGCTGCCAAAGATTCGCCTAAACGGAGGGTGAGTCTCTTCCCGTTCACTGTCGCCCGACTGTCCATCGGAGGATTTTGTTATCGGGAGTACTCACAAGTATCGCCAGAGGAAACCTGGATCGTCGAACACTCAGCTCGTCGATTCAACATAGCCGAACTGCCATCTCTTGACCGGGTGGCACGGGCAGTGCTGTTTCCGAAGCCGGCAGTGCTGTTTCCGAGTCCAGCGGTGCTGCTGCTGACAAGACTCGGTACGGACAGTGTGATGTCAAGCCAATCTTCTGCGTCGTCAAAGGAAGTGATGCATTTGCCCGACGCCCATGTGGCGACAGCATCTTGGACAAGGCTTACATCGCGATCTCCGCTCGCGACAATGCCGAAGCTGTATTTCGAGCTCCGGCCGCCCTTGGAACACAGCTGCGCAACAAAGCTTCCCGAGAAACCGGTGCTCTTTATCTTCGAGGTGAGCTGCTGGAGCACAGTTGCCGGGATGCCACGGACTCCTGATCCGGCGAAAAGACCGACAGCCACGGAGTTGGAATAGGCGAAGGAGGTTGTGTCGTTGCAGTTCGAGTCTTCTCGTTGGGACAGCATGGCGATGAGTTGTTGTGCGGCGGCGTCGAAGTCCTCTAGCGTGGCTGGGGTGTCGGTCTTGTTGAAAGCCAATTGCAGTGACTCTTGGACCTGGGTCAAGCTGCCGCCGGGCAGGCAAGATGCCTCCTCATGAGTGGTGTTTCCGATGTTGCTTGCGCCCAACGTGATTGCAGAACTGGCAGTGCAAGCTCGAATAGTCTCATCCTTGCGCAGAGACGTGTATAGGGAGAAGTCGAGCAGCATCGTCTGGTTGCACATCAACAACCGACCCAGTCGGGGGTACAGGGTCCAGTTTCCCGGACGCAAGCCGGACTCATCGCATCCTGCTGGGCAGTGACTGAGCGCCAAGTTCACCAGCTCTGGAGCAAGTGTGTTGGGGTTGGCGGATGCCGGGACGGCAGCGGCGGCAGGCTTTGTTGGAACTGGGTGTGCCGCCAGGTATGAGTTCAACCTGTCAGAGCCGCCGTTTACTTGTAACGCCGTTGCCTGAGACAGCAGGAGGGAGGCCAACGCTCCGGCCGAGACTGGTGACGGTGAGAACCACATCGTCGTCAGCCACCGGTAAGGAACGTGGGAACAATAACTTGACACAAGCAGCAAGGGAATGAGAGGATAAAGAAGCTGTAAGATCAAAAGAGGGAGAAATGGAAGGGGGTAGAGAGAATAGTTATGGGCTTCCGGTGGCAGACAATCCACTTCTCGTGGCCAGGGACGTCCTGCAGTTAGTGACCCCGCAATCAATAGGGTACCTAGGTACCTGGGTAGGTATGGGAATCACCAAGCCAGCCCTTATTGGAACGACACATTTCTGGGTGGGCGGTTGATGGACGGCTAATTGGATTCCCATGCAATCAAAACAGGGCCAAGAAGGTCTTTGCAGGTGATGGTAATGACTTGCCTGCCCACGGTGCTTCAATTTGCTCTTTGCTCAAACACATAGCAGAGAAGCAGAGTGAGCGACAATGAGGAAAACTGCGGATGATAGAGTCCGGCGATGTGGTCGGAGGCTCGGACATTCGAAGTTCTCAACCCTGTGAGCGTAGTCAGTCTTGGCCGTCGAGGTTTTCCGCAGTTGCAATTTCTACATCCCCATAATGACGGGCAAACTATGGAGTATAATCTCTGCACAAAAGTCCCCATCCGTCATTTTGGCCCCTTGTTCAGAGATGAATAGATCGGAATCCACCGGACACCTCCGTCATACCTAGACACGGATAAGCATGTGACATGACATCAATAATGCATATGATTGATATATGTTATGGTGCGGCGTACCATACGATACTTATTTGCAATATTAGTGACACCAGGAGAACTCGTAAAATGCCTTACCATGATCTTCGTGGTGATATTTCTGTTGGTGGAAACATCAGGTTGGTGGAAACACCAGGTTGGTGTCTCCACTCAATTGTCACACCAGTTACAATATAACGTGATGACGAGGAGTCCACCTACCCGCTGGCCGGTTATTAGTTCTGACCCTTTTATTTTGTTGGTGTTGGGGCTATGAAGAATTTGAAAATTATGAGGTAAGAAGAACCAAGAAAACAGAAAGGAAATTAGATCGGAGTTCGGAAAACCGATTCTTTGGAGTTTTGATCCAGGGGGGTCATGGTGTTTCTCTTCATGGCACACACAAGAAGGATCCCGACTGGTTATATAGCAAAAGATGTCAGAAGGTAAACTCACGAGGTGGTGTTCATGATACAGAGTGGCAATCATTGCTGCGTGCCTTTTTGCTGTACTGAACCATTCTTCTGAAGCGGTGTTTAAGACCCCAGTAGGTAGGTATTCCTCTGGGAGTATGCGATTAGGGCCCCTGATTCAGCGGTTCGTGATATAGGTAGTCCGGCAGCACTGATGTATGTGGAATGTAATTTAGTCTTAGGACTTGGCACTGTAAGTAATCCCCGTCTTGGCTACCACGCTCCTTCGAATCCGCTTCCCTTGTTCTCGGCAATTCTCTTATTACTTGGCCGCTCATCAAATAGGTATCTCAAATGTTCTTCTACCTTCCCCTCCCTCCGCCTCTCTCCCACTTCAACCCTTCTCCCCCGTGGTGGTAGTGACCACTTTAACCCTTCCTATCTCACCCACCGTCGTTCATTGTGCCCCGAACGCGAACCAGACAATGAAGTTCTGGGCCCTCGTGGCGCTTGCCGCCTCCGTTGCCGCCATCCCCTTCGACGGCGGTACGATACACAAACGCGCCGGTGGGAGAATTCACATCGGATATCGCATCGTCTCAAAGGTCCGTCTGTCTACACACTAACCCACCCATACCAACCCAACCAACTAACACGGCCCCCGCCCGCCCAGGAAGAAGCCGACGCCATCAACGCAAATGGTGGCAAAGCCGTGCAATCTCGCGGCACCATGGGCCGTCAGCTTGGGACAGGGACCTATATCTCGCCCGCTTTCCACGACTTCCCTGACTTCGACCCATCCAAGGGCTATCCCTGGGACTGCGCCGTGACTGTTGACGCCACCGCGTGGGCAGGCCTCAGGAAAGCCTGGATCCCCAAGATGTTCGAGTTCCCTGAGGACAAGGAGAAGAACCCGGATAAGTGCAAGCCACTGGCACTGTGGACACCGCGATGGGGTGCGTGTTGCCAACCGTCTCTCCCCATATTCCCTCACTCCTCGCCCATTCTCCCTGCTCATCTCAACCCAAGATCAGCCAACGCATACTAACGCCCGCCATCTTAGTTGCAAACCGCAAGCGCTTCCTCAAGTATCTTGATCCCACCTCGACACCCGAGAATACGGTGCTCTTCTCGGTGGTGCTTGGGCACGAGGAAAAGCGGCAGGCCCTGATCCCACCGGCGATCATTGACAGCGTTGACGTGTATCTCGCCCAGTGTGCCGAGCGGGCGCCGGACTCGGAGTCGAACGCTCAGATTGGTCAGTTGGGGACGGTGGATTGGGGAGTGGAGGATATGAAGGGCTGGGGTTTGGGAGTGGAGGGGTAGTAGCAAGTCGAGCTGAGAAGGAGCGGTTTCGGGGTGCTGGACGGGATTTCTTCTACTCGGTGATCAGGTATATTGTTGATTGACGTGTTGCAGCATTCAGTGATCTGGAGTCCGCATCCCGGCCGAAAACCTAGGCACTAATCACCTTCTATGCTGTCAATGGGAGCAACTTCATCCCAGCCCTGAATGTGCAATGGCCGGATGCAGGCGCATCTAACCTACCTACCTGGTTCTCAAGTTAGAAATCTACCTCGCCCCAATCTGCCGCGTCATCTTCTACATCTCTCCGGGGTATTTCTGTCTTTGGTCTTTGGGATGCTGCTCAAAAGCCCCAGGTTTACAATTCGATGGTGACTTTGATACCGAGATAAAACTGCATTCAAGTTCACCGCCCCAAAATTCTGAAGCTGCCAGGGTACTTCCGAGGAGATGTCAACATGTGAAAAGGTAGGCGTTTCTCATCTACTTCTACCTCTACCTATTACTGTATGGGAGGTTCCCAGCATCATCTTTCGAGAGTACCCAGGTGCCTATTGACAACCAAGATATCTATGTATCTTTCTGTCGTTGATTTGAAACGCGAAGGAGACTTTGGTAGAGTTACCTACAAGATGAAGTAGGCGATGGTGAGAACAGGACAGTCCGGTCACTGTGGAGATTGTGGAAGTTGATGATGGATTTGGAATCTTCGTAGTTACTGAAAGCGAAGGCATAGCAGGGAGTACATGATACCAAGTTTTATACAAGTTTATCTTTGAAATGCTAGCCTTCCCTGTGCAGGTGAGCCACAGGTGAGAAAGGTGATGCGGATCACGGTTAGCATGTCATGGCACTGGGCGCCCCTCTTCCAAGTGGTCCCACTTGCCAGACCCTTATCGTATCCAAGCCCCACATCCACTGTTTGCATGGTCCAAGCTCTCACAAGCTCGCACACGAAATTCCTGCAAACCTTGTTAGACAAAGCCTTCCTTTCCTTTCCCTCCTTTAGCTTAGAATTCAGTCAATAAGAATATAATAGCTTTGCCTACCAAGCCTGCCTTGTTGTGACATTATTCTAAGCTCAACTGATATAAGCCTCGGAAAGGCTCAAATTTCTAATTGTCAAGAAAGTCAAGAATTCCTCCGCTTCTGACTGAGCATTGAGTGTAGCGATCAAAAACGTCGCTACCGCAAGCCAAGAAGGCTTCAAATAGGCAACACAGTAGCCAGCGCGTAATCATATAAGGTAGACTTCCCGTCTTAGCATCGGTGCAATGGCTTATCACAGTACAACTTGTTCGAACAGAAGAGGCTTTGTATTGGGTACGCACTGAGAGGGGACGTCCAAGGCCACCAGCCCCTAACGCCTCCAGTGTGCTGACCATTTTCTGGCTCGGTATCTTGTGTGAGATTAGAAACAGACGAGATGAGCTCCGTATGTGACATTGTCAAGGAACGTTGGATGGACTGGATATGACCCCTGTCGTAGTAAATCTCTTGGCGCGACGCGGCGGGCCGCTGTGGGGCGCCTTTTTGAGTCGATTGCCACGACTTAACAGGTGGAGTTTATGGTCTTGCAGCTAAGCGGTTTGCACGTGCTCGCACCACAGCTAGGTGGCTGGGCGACTGGTGTTGGTAAGACCAACAGCCACGTATCCACAGTATCACAGGTTGAAGTGCTTACAATTGGAGCATGAGAAGCTCTAGGGCGGGCAATGTGTTGATTAGGCTGCAGATGTTCGATGTCGCTTTCAAAGTCGGTCGGGCGATGCCCAGACCCTGATAACCCTGATACCCCTGCTCTGCCAGTCAGATGATACCCCTGAATTTACCGCCCTGACTGTCCTGACAATTCAACAGCTGGGTTACTGGGCGACTGGGCTGCTAAATGCGATCCATGTGGACGACGGAGACAAAACAACCCCAGGCTGCTATGCCCCTCTCTTCCTCCTCCGCAACAACAACTTTTAGGTCCCCCCACAACTTTCAGGTCAACTTTCAGGTCCCCACACAACTTCCAGGTCCCTCTACAACATCGAGATTATGGTCGCGCCATTCCACCAGGTAATCCCGAGCCTAATGTCTATTTTACAGTACTGGCACCGCTAGATGCTGCTCGATTGGTCCGCCGAGATCAGGGCTAAGGCTCTGAGAGGTCTACCCCGATGACGGCATCCTGTACGACAGAGAAACCATGGCGCTTACGGCCGCGCAGCTGAACCACTAGGGAGTGGAGCGTGTATTTGGCGCTCGTCGGCGCGCTGGAGCTTGGCTTTGCCTGACATGCGATTTGACCAAGGGAGAACAGCTAAGCGGCAGATAAGTCCAGCCGCTCGGCTCCAACATAGAAACCCCTCCTACTCCCGTTAGTGCCCATCCATCCTTCCCGAGTGTACCTCCCATATCTCACTTTCCGCTAACCTCCAATGTCCTCCCTCTCTTTCTCACTACTTCACCTCTCCACCTCTCCACCTCGCCCACCATATATCGTTCCCGGCCGCAGCCCAACACGCCCGTGCCGAGAATATACCTTAGGTAGCTGAGCTCCCAGGGTAGATAGCCCCTCGTCACCCCTCTGCTCGTTATAGGTCGTCGTGCTGGAAGACCGTAAATCCGTCCGCACTTGTAAACCCCCCTCTATAAAATAGACGCCCGAGACCAAACGTTTGGATCCTGCTCCCTGTGCCTGCTTTTCCCGTTGCGCAATCTCGCTCACTAAGTCCCTCAATTCAAGCTCATTCGTTATATCACTAGGAAGAGGGTTGGACAACTCAAAGTCGATAGCAACGATCCTCTGATCAACACGTAAAAAGTTGTGGAGCTTTGGATCCCCATGAACAACCCCTTTTTCCGTAAGTAGGTTATATATATCCTTGAGTCCCCTAAGAAGGTCCGGATTCCCTAGCTCTTCAGTTGGAAGATTGTATAGCGACACTCCTTCGACGTTTTCCAGGAGGATAGCAGGAGTGGGTCGCTTACTGATCCGGTATCTCTGCGCGTGGGGGTCGCTGACGGTTACTTCACCAAACAAACGCGGGATATGGGTGCCCTGGAGGGATCGAAGATGCAGGTATGTGTCGATTTCGTTTTCGTAGTCATCAGCCTTGGTGGGGTTTCGCTCCTTTAGAATGACAGTTGTCGGCAAGAACCACTCTGGCAGCAATCGCTGTAGCCAGCAGACGAGCTGCGGCATCCAAAATAATAGCCAGCTAGCAATTGGATTCGGCGGGACATCTAAGAGAAAGACATTCCGATTCGCGTAAATTCGTTTTGCAGGTGCTCGAAAACGTCGGAAGCCAAACTGTATATCCTATAGAACTACAATTAATACTAATTAAATTATTAGTATTTAGAAGTTAGAGTATATACCTTAGTTCCGCAGTCTTCATCGTCTTCCATCTTAAAGCAATTGACAGGGTAGAGTGACGGAGTAGAATGGTTAAAACGCAGGAAAATTAAGCAAGGTGGAATTGGCTCAAGGTTTTTATAAACAGAGGAAGAAGGTAGCACAAGCAAACACGTGGGATCCACTTTTCTAGGCACCAAAACTAGATTAGTCAGAAGCTACTACAGATATCAGTACTCGTGGCTAAGAGTATCCCAAACAACCAGTCCCTTCCCGTCCAAGACATCATTTCCATTCGCGTCAACCCAGTGCCATGCGCCACGAGCAAATGTCCGTATATAGCCATTAGGATGTACTGGATATTCCTCGCGCTCGTTATTTCCATTAACCCAATAAGGACATCCTGACCACCAGTCGAATCTGCGAATATGACCATCCAGGAGCACTGCCGGGGCTCTGTCAGCTTGCATTTTCCGAATCTAATGGGTCAGCAAGTAAGTATCATTATAGGGCTATTGTACTTACGCTCTTAGCTCTTTTCCTAGCCAGCGACGATTGGTGCCCTACTTGGGATTTGGAGGATGATCTACATAATTACAACCAACTTTTGACCAAATATTGCCATGGTCTCTTAACTTATAAGTAAAATAAACAATTCTCTTTACCTTAGTAACCTGGCTAGGGAAAATGCGAAGGAAGCATAAGATAGCGAATGGTGCGCCTCTTTCCTCTATCTTTCCCTTTCCCTTTCCGGGGTAGTGGAGCCCGTGAGAACTCTTCCCATTGTGCTCACCCTGCTCAGTCTCCTGAGCACCCTGAGCACCCTGCTTCCTCGTTCCGACCACATTGAGCACGTTCTGTCTTATTTAATTGGCTACTTCTCCCCTGCTCCTGATTGGTTCTTCCTCAACCAATCGTTATTTTCGTCCTTGTGCCAGGGTCGTGATACAGCGTCGTGCAGCCATGGTGTCCTCAGATGGCGCCAGAGTAATCTAGCTCTATCGATCTTTAACACTGGCACATTGGAGTGCTTGCTAACCTCAGTACAGACAGCCGGTCTCGTACTTTTCACGGTGCGCCCAGACTATGCAAACGATATCAATATGAGGTTACGTAGGGCTTTGTGAAACGGCAGGGTTTCCCAGCAAAATTATAACTTCTGGAAGAAAAAGGTGATGATTACTGTATTAGAACATAATCGTAAGTTAACTCCATCAAGGACATCAAAGCATAAAATAGTAATTTAATTCAGCTAATGATCTTTAGTAGCATCAAGATCCTTAATAGGGATCTTTAACGACGGTACCAAAAGAGTCTGCAGGCTAAAGAAGGCTCTGTATAGCCTCCAGATGTCTGGAATCTAGTTGTACAATACCCTAGTGCCGGAGCTAAAGAAGCTCAACTTCGAGCCGATTACAACGGACGGTTATCTATTTAAGAACGAAAGGAGAGGCGTATTGCTACTCCTCTACGTCGACAATTTTATTCTCGCCGCCGGAACCAATAACGACATCGACTGTGTGGCCGATGAGATCTCTAAACCCTACGAGTTGAAGCGTATGGGAGAGACGAAGACGTTTCTGGGCTACAATATAATACGTAAGTGGGAAGAGAATCTCATTTACTTACACAAGATTCCGTACATCGAGAAAATCATGGAGAAATACAAGAACACGAACCTCAATCACGTCAAAACTCCATGGATCCACAGCAAATTTGAGCTCCCCAAGACCTGGGAGAAATTGGAAGACGAGACTCGCTCGTATCAAGAACAACTAGGTGCCATCAACTACCTGGTAGGTGGTACCAGAGCCGATATGGCTTACATCTTGGTGAGGCTGCAGGAGGCCAACTCTGGGCCTTCCTCCGAGCACCTCACTCTCCTGAATCACCTGTGGCGATACATCACCGGCACTATCAATCTGGCCATGAGATGCGGTGGAAAGATGCCAATTGACAACCTCAATTTGAGAGGCTACGCCGACGCCAGCTTCGCCAGAGACCCTATCACCAGGGCCTCAATGGCAGGCCACGTCATCATGATTAGGAACTGCCCAGTGGTATGGAAATCGAAGCGCCAGACCTTGGTCGCGCTCTCAACCACCGAGGCCGAGTTCATCAACCTCACGCCTACTGCTCTGTCACTGCAGTGGGTAGCCAAATTGCTCAAAGAACTGGGTACCGAACAGCCAACTCCGCTGCTTTTATTCACGGATTCGGCCAACGCCAGGTCTATTTGCCTCAACCCCATGAGGAGCGCCAGGACCTACCATATCGACCTACGCCACAAGTGGGCTATCCAGAGACTCCAGATGGGAGAGTTCAAGCTGGAGCATGTATCAACAGACAAGATGATCGCCGATGGCTTTACCAAGCCTTAAAACGGAGAGCAATATGCTGGCAAGCCCATTTCTTGAGAAGAAATGTCGCGCAGTAGGCAGGTAGGGAGTGACGGATTTTGTTGTCAAAATGGCTACCACAACCCAGAGTCCCCTAAAACGGAGAGCAAATACGCTGGCGAGCCCATTTCTTGGTCCCCGTTCTGGCGGAAGATTCGTCCCTGTAGGAGAGGGAGGCTCCAAATTTGGACTATGAGAGCGTCGCGTAAAGTTGTCCATTTTGGAGAATGGCGAGCGTAGGGTGAGCGGTGGTGAGCTCAAGGTGAGCCGAGGGTGAAGCGAGCCTGATTTTGGGATAACCATTCTTGGACGAGACAAAAAAGTTTTTAGAGACCGACTACCTAGGTAAGAGCGTATGATGGCAGTATGTTGTGTGGGTCACCACCAGGTCGCTCCGCCAGGGAGCTCGGGCCAACCTGGGCTGGTTTAGCTTTTTCCGCAGTTGATTTCTTTCCTAAATCAATCAACGTTTTCGTCTCATTACAGTACGAAACAGGCATCGATTCCAGTGGGAGGAGTAGTGGGGATCGTCGTTAGAGTGCCAGGTATCCTAGCAGTCGGTGCGGGTTTCTGGATATGCACAAAAAGCGCAAAAGGCTCCGGCAAATCCAAGACCAAGTATCGGCCGACGCGACCGCGAGCGAAAGTCCAGCAAATGCACAAAACCAACCAGGAGACTCAAAGACAGGTGGCCACGAAGACAAGCCCGGGCTTGACGCAGCCATCCCCGTTAGGGGTCAAGGCCCCATGATCAAACCAGAGCTACGGCTGCGAATCGAGCTGAGTTTACGTCTGGCGATCACTCCGCAATAAGATATGAGCCAGACGCCAGTGTGCCGGACCCGAAACTCGAAGCAGGTTCAAAGGAAAACCCAACAGATACGACTTCGGATGTGAGAGGCTGCCGATCCAACTGACCACTTGACGCGGCGTATAGAACCCCCCGTTCCACCATCGACTCCCTGAACCCTTCATACCCCCTCACCCCCCTATCAACCAGCATTTGCACTAGCTATATACTTGAAGAAAAACTCTTTACTCTTTGGATTTTGATTGTTAGCTATAAGCAGCACGAATCCCACCCGTGTATGTTTCAATCCCGATTTTTTTGAAGTTGAGGATCAACTCCGGATCGGTGAAATACCGGACCTGACGGCAGCCATGAGAGCTAGAACGGAAAAGATATTTACAGTATGAAAGCCAGGCTGCACCGGGCTGGTTCATCCTGACTGTAACATTGCCAAACGGGTCCAACTGACCACTCAGTGACCTTGCCCGAGACACCATAACACCTCCAAATCTACAGATACAGAACTTTTTCAATATCCACAACCTGAACACAAATTATGACGATTCGTGACAGCTACCATCGTGTTTACTTGTCCATCAGGCTTGGTGTGTGTTGGTTGTTCTTTCTTTTCTGCGGCTTATCACATTGCGCCATAGGCTGGCGTTGATGCGGTGGTGTGGGTAGGAGCGGGGAACAGTCTTCAGTCCAAGCTTCGCGTCATCTATTTTCCATCACCAACTGTTGCCTCTTGTAAACAAACAACCTCGGAAAGTACCTTACACAAAATAACAAAAGCCAGTTCAGAGTACTCTCAGTTTGGCGTAAGGCTGTTGCGGGGTTCGAAACAATCTCTCGATGCATGCCATGGACTGCATTCCTTCTGGTACTTCTTGAAACTCGAAGCTGAGTATGAGAAGTGTAACAGCAATGCGGAATTGCATCACGGCTAGTCTCCTCCCGAAGCACATTCGAACACCTGCACCAAAGGCCAGCTGTGGAAGAGCATTTGGATTGAACATTTCCTTCCCCGTCTCATCCCTGACCAACCATCTTCTGGGCTCATAGGTTCCAAGATCCCTTCCGGCAGGTGTCTTGAAGCCGTCGTCCTTCTTCTGACGAGCAGCTTTGCCGGTTTCGGTGCGCTGGGACTCATCCGCTAGAACCGATGAGTGATTCACATGGATATTCATGTAGATGATCGAGCCCTTTGGAACGGGATATCCCAGGATGGTGGTGTCCTGCAGAGGGGAGCGAAGAACGCCGTTGGAAGTTCCCGACAGACGGAGGGCCTCCTCACAGGCGGCATCAAGGTAAGGAATGTCAGCCTCGAGAATCTGACTCAGCGTAGGTATACCTGGGCCGAAAGCAGATGATAGAGCAGCGCGCAGTTCAGTCTGAGCTTGTGGAAAGGTTTCCATGAACTTGATGAACCATGCCAGAGTGTTGGCGGTGGAGTCGTGGCCCTGGCATAGTTAGTAAAGCGTTGGCAGAGTGGGAGAATATCGGGCTACCTACACCAATGAGCAAAACAAACAGCTCGTCGAGCATAGCAATGTCCTTTGTCGGATCTGAAGGTTCTACGCCCGCCTTCTTGGCTTGTAGAGCTTGTTTGCGGAGAACGAGATCCATGGCACATGTATCAATGGAATCCTTCCCAAGACTGTCCAGGTCCAGGCCTTCATATCTCGTCAAAGCCTTCTTCATCGCACGGCTCATTTCCCGTGTCACAACCTTCCTGAACCTGCGGAAACGTGGCTTCAAGACCTCCAGCTTAACCGCCCAGGCTGGAAACGGCGTTGCGCTGGCGTCCATGATGGTATCAACTATGTATTCCACTTGTTCCTTCATGAAGGATCCTGGCGGCGCGGGATCGTCGAATTGTTGACCCTTCAGTTCGTGTTCCAGCTTCCTCTTCTCATACCTCAGAGTCCCAGGCTTCTCACCGACAATGGACACCCATATGGCGTCCAGGGCCGCGTTTTTCAAGTCTTCTAAAACGTTGAATGGTTGGCCCTTGTGGGCGGTGGTTGCTTTCAGGCGCCAAAGTTCGACCAGCTCGACTGTTGAGCTGTAGGACTTCGGAGCCGCTGTTCGCTTCAAAAAGTCCAGGCCCATGACATCTCCCCAGAGCTTTTTCTGCGCCTTAAGCTCCGGAGTGGTGAGTTGCGATAGTGTAGCTTTGGAGAAGAGCGGGCCAACCACAGAAAGGGCCCAGGCCGACTTGTCAAATTGGTTACTGCGCAGAATACGTTCGATCTCGTAAGGATCGGACAGGATGATCATCGGATTTCCTGGTAGGAGGAGCTGGGCGATCGGACTGCCGAGCTTTTGCGTGGTGATGCGGTAGATGGACTCGGAGTTTGCTTTGGTGGCTTTGATGGCGGGAATCAGATCTGGCAAATCGCCCATGATTCGCTTTGCTGAATGGGCATTGTACGGGATTTGAGGATACGGCTTTGGATAGAGCTTTTTTCTCCCAAAAATCACTATCAAGGCAAGGAGCGATGCAAACAGGGCAATGCATGCACCGTTGCTAGCCTCGAACATGTTGACTTCGTTATAGTGATCGGCGTCAGGTCAAGAGTTTTACCAGGGAGGAAAACATGAGAACAAGGAGCGATCATGCAAGGGGTCGCGAGTCCTTGATATAGTACCAATAGTAGTAAGCAACCGCACCCGCCATCGTTGCTGGGCCACCGTGCAGATGCTGACTTCAGAACACAACACACAGGATTGCTACCGGGGGATGTTTCAGCTTGCCAATCATGACAAGTCGTTGGTCCATATTCATCAGTTGCTATCAAGTGTAAGCGCTAATCAACATGTGAGCAGGGACGTCCAACGATGTTGGCGATTTGGTTGGTTCAAACGTGCATGGCCGCTGGCGTCGTCAGAATGATAAAAATTGCTTCTCAGGTGAACAGCCCAAAAAATAGTGAAAGTGGTTTTCACAAATAAGGAAGACTCGGTTTTCTACACTCCCGTCATTAGCAGGCCTTTTGAAGATAGTTGAGGGGGGGTATTCAAATGGGCTGGTCCCGGACTGCGGTCTTCACTCTCCAATTTTTTTTTTTTTTTTTTTTTTACTAAGCTCACCAACAACTCACCATCCACAGAATAATTGGCATAGCAGGTAAGTTCACCACATACCTATTATACTGTGAACTATACCTCAAAAGTAAAATGATAGGCCTTTGAACTATCTTTCAAAGCCTGTTAACTATCTTTACAAACCTATCAACTATCTCTAAAGGCGTGTCAATTATCTTCAAAGGCCTAACAATCATCCTTTAAGGTGTGGTATCTGTTTCACCTACCTTTGAGTGCCAGTTATTTTGTAGTCAAGGATGGTGCCGTAACGCATGCTTACCTGATCTAGGTACGCGTCATTGTTGGGTTCACCTGTTCCCTATCGATAAGCGCAGCACACCGTCCGTTAGTGCGTGCATTCTCCCCGACTGGCTGTTGGATACCACCGTAACTGTGGTCGATGGTGATTTCCATTTCCTGCACAAGAATCGGGCCAAGTTCCAGATTCGGTTACTTTCTACGACAGGATGCCCTGTCCCAAACGTTCTGAAGCTAGCGCCGACGCCGCCGAGGTCCAACACGGTGGGGCTGTGGGGATAACAATGCGTTGTCTCCGGATTTGTCCCAGGTCTTCGGATTCCGACCCCCCCATTCGAAATTTCCACCTACTTCAAGCTTGTTGCTTGTGGTTCATTTTGACCTTTCTTCCGTTCCAAAATTTCGGATCACCATCGACAACATGAAGGGCCTTTTATCACGCGCCCTGACGCTGGCAACTGCGCTCTTCCAGCGGCAGGCTCTTGTCTGGGATGGCACATGCTCAACGGGCGTACACATGATCGTTGCCCGCGGATCTACTGAACCTGACGGGTATGGCCGGATTGGAGTTGTGGCCCAGAATGCTTCCTTGCTGATACCCAACTCTTCAATTGCCACCATCGTCTATCCAGCAACATTCGAAAATTACTTTACCTCCTATGCAACGGGAGCCTCCGAGTTTGAGAAGCTTGTCCTTCAATATGTGGACGCCTGTCCTGATAGCAAGGTCGCTCTGCTGGGCTATTCGCAGGGAGCTCACGCCATGATGGACGCTGTCTGCGGAAACAGTGATGATGGGTTCTTTGTGTCCCCCGAGTTCCAGAAGGCACTTGGCTCGCAAGGTAGGCAGAACCTCTGGCATTATCGTATCCACAAGCATGAGATGGCTAATCTATATTCCAAGTTATTGCAATCGTTGCATTTGGCTCCCCTGACTTCAATAAAACTCACCCCTGGAGTGTTGGCACAAGCACCGGTGCGGGCTTGTTCGCTCGTAAAAACATCACCGCTTGTGAGCCATACGCAGCTGGAATTCGCAGCTGGTGTGATGAAGGTGATATTTATTGCGACCTGGGATCAGACCGGTCGGTCCATGGTTCATACTTTGCCAATTACACCCTCGACGCAGCCGAGTTCATTGCAGAGAGGTTCAACAGCTCTGACACCGTCGTTGACGTCCCTACAACTACTGCTCCTCCTACCACCACACCAACTCAGTCGGGAACCGAGACAACTGATGGAACGACAACTGAGACAACTGATGGGACGACAACTGAGACAACTACAGACACGACAACAACCAGTACCCCAGGCTCCGGCGCTGGATCATTCAACCCCTCTTGGGTAATGATACTGTCGATGGCGGGCACCTTGATGATTTGGACCGAGCTTCTATGAGTCTGCCGTAGAAAGCATCTCACAGCCCTCCGAATCGTGCTTGGTCATACTGTTTGTTATAAAGGCGGTCAGATCTATGCTTGGACATCGCCTTCACTTGTACATAGCCACCTCTGGGTTTAGCTTGCGGGAATGCAAACGATCTGAGCTTTCCGATTGATTGCATGAATGACGCTATCTCTGCAACGGCCCATATTGGCCTCGAAAATATGACTGCATCTGCACAATATTTAACAAGTCATCAGATCTTTGACTGGTCTACATTGTGCCTTCTCTTCTTGCTAATTTTTCTTGGAACGTGACCATGGCACCTTGCCCACAAAAATGGTTGACACACGCAAATAGGTCAACCCATATTATATTGTGAACTGTACCTTGAAGGATGATCACCAAGCTTCCGAAGATAGTTGATAAGCCTTTTAAGATGATTAAAAAGGCCTTTAAGGATATTTGAAAGGCCTGTTGATTCACTTTCGAGGTATGGTTTACAATGTTATATGGGTTAACTTACTTGTGTTGGGCCATGAACTTGTGGTCAGGGTGCCTGGGTCACGGAGGTATCACCAAGGGACTCAAGTCACAAATCTGTGATAGTAGATGGTGTTTTTTGTATGTTTAAATGGATTGGATGAGACTAGATGAGCGTAGGTCCTGAAGCTCTCCACTTAAAGGCACATGAAGTCAAAAGACAACAACAGCTGCGCATAAGCTGACATGATGGCGCCTTTAACTCCTTATGATGCCCTGTATAGGGAGGGAGAACCAGTGTTAACAACCCAAAAGGTGCGGTTTAAAAGCAGAAGTTATCTTCAGCCGACTGGAGACCTTGGTGAATGACCAATCGGCATGATGAATACAAAAACTGCTGAATGGCGAAGTCAATGGGTCAATGCTGGTGCCAATGGGTTATTCAAGCAAGACAACAGCCTGGGACAATGGAAGCAGGCACGCTAACTGTGCGTTCCGGTTCAGCGCAGTGCTCGAAGGCCGAACGTGGTGTTGAAAAGGTGGGCGGGCAGGTACGCTGGGAGCAACTCCCATTCTTCCTCACTCATATTCCGCAGTGAATAGGCACTTCGCGCAACCGCCCCGCCTGGCCTGGCCTGGCTCGACTATTTCTCCTTCGACCTCCCGGCGACCATTTTGTTTTTTTTTGGTTTCTTCCACCACATCTACACCCAGGCATCTTTTATTTTGCCTTCTCCCATCTATCCATCCACCCCCCTTTCACTATCATCGCTCTGCTTCGACCTGGTTAGGAGACTCATGATGCGACCGACAACCAGGATCAACAATACTCGCATCAGAAGGTATCACGAGATTCGCGAGGGCAACCCTGGGGCCGGATATGGCCACCCTGGACTGCCAGTACAATTCAGTACGAACGTGGGTCTCTATGTCGCAAATGACCTCAGCGGCTTCTACCCTCCTCACCCGATCGAGTCCCAGGCTTTCCACCGCAGCTACTCGGCCCCGGATTACGACAGTCTCATTGGACATCCCCACGCTGGTTTTGTTGGTCATTCCGACGATGGTCTCATTGGACATCCTCATGCCCATGGAGGTTACTACCCCCAGTTCAATCTCCATAGTCGGTCTGCTACACCTCACGCGCCATCTCCGCTGGGGCTTTTTGGACAGTACGGGCTACGCCCTAACGCGATTCCTTTTGACCCGTCGTCGCCACTTGTGGATCTGTCATCGGCGCCATCGCCTTCCAATTCAGCCTTTTCGGTAAGCCCCCTCAATGTGTGCAAAAACCTTCACAAGAGTCGGAACTAACCACCTTGCCACTCTTTAGACATTCACTGGCGGAGCCTTGTGCCTAGAGGATTGTGACCACGATTGCCCGTTTGCCGACCCTTATCTTCCCGGATGGTTAGAGCGCAAGGGCAATGAGAAAGACTCGTCTCTCGAGTTTTTGCGCGAAGGTGGAGAAGGTCCCTCAATCATGCAGACGGGATGGTTGGAGAGAATGGCCAGGAAGAGAGATGCATGCCAAGCAGCAGCAAGCATCAGTTGGACGGACACCACTTCTTCCATGGGAAGTGGTCATACGGTCTGGGAAGACCTTCGTCTCGTGGGCCTGAGGGGTGGGGAGCTGTCAGGTTTCGGGGACCTCAGTGATTATGTGGAGAGCCCGAGCGACGCACTCTCGAGGTCTACGACCCTCGCTCCCTCAGACCAGCAGTCCTCAACATCATGGTTTTTCCCCCGCGGTATTTCCAACGATAGTGGCTCAATTTCCCGGTCTTCGACACCGAGTATTCGTCGCCAGCATCTGTCATCCTCCCAACATCATGCCATCCCTTCCGGCGCCCAATCTGATACTTGCCGTCAGAATCAGATCACAGAGTCTCCTCGTCCTTTCAACCGATTGGTCCAACCTCTCGATGGTAATTCATCTGAACAAGTTCGCGAGGCATTCAAGCGTGCCCAAGACGCAAAAAGAACAGTGGAACCAACAGACAGTCCCTGCAGTTCAACGAATAACAGTCAGCAAAGCGCTTGGTCTGTCGAAGATATGGCTGAGGATGTTCCACCCGGTGACAGCTGCTCTGTCTTCATTTTCGACCTTCCGAAGGATGTCACCCTCTCCAAATTACTTGGAAGCATTAGAGGCTATGGTCGTGTTCGCTACTCAAAGAACTGCAGTTCTGGGGCTCTGGTTGTCTTTTTTGAGCGGGAAGCTGCGCAGAGGCTTGCCCAAGAGGGCCACCTCATGGTTGGCGGGGTGCAGGGCAACATTCGATTAGCGAAATGTCGAATTGCACAGAGCACATTGCCGAGCGAGTTTTCAAGGGTTCTCGTTATCACAGGCCTCACGGGTGGTTTGAGCGTTGCGTTCTTGAAGGAGTGCTTCGAGATGAAGAACATCCGGTATGAACTCGACAAGATAGCGAGGGTGTCGTCAGGCGATATGTCTGCCCTTGAGTTTCATTTCGCCTCTCACTCGCAGGCTGCGAAGGTGAAGGAAATGATCGCGACCGACCCCTACTTTCGCAAGAAGGGGACAAATGCGACTTATGGGATTGACCCATGCGCCGAGCCATCCGTGGTTGGCTCCCAGGAAGAGTAGCAGGAGTCCCGGGATGTCTTTGGCCCTACGACAAGCATTAGGTTTTAGGTGGGGTTAACGCATGTGTTGGAGCCCGGGAAGGGATTAGCTGGGTCGGGATCATTTGTCTCTGTGCTTCAGGAGTTTAGGGGTTTGGGGGAAAGGATAACCCTATGGTCTGGATATGAGCGCTGGATTTGCTCCAGGTTGGGGTTGCTTTTCCAGGTTCTTTTCTGTACTAGCGTGGATACCCTGAATTTCTGCTTTATTATAGTGTCTCTTTCTTTGCTTTGTGCACCATCTGTGCCTTGACCATTCTCCCGCTTTGTGAACACCGTGCTAAGACACTCTTTCTTCACCCTTATTGATAAAAGGATGAGCCATGGATTCAACGTCATCATAATTCATCTACTCCCCACCTCGACAGCGGGAGCTTGGGTGGGGTTCTCGGCGTTTTGGGCCCAAGCTCTTATTTACTTGTCTTGAAACTATTGTTTAGATCTGTCCGTCGTCACTGCTTTTATTACCAAGCGACTGTTCCGCAATCTCTGCGCTTTTCTTCGCGGCTCGGACCTTTCCTTCACCATTTTCTCGTTCACAATCGGCCCAAGGCATTCACCACTTTCAACTACAAGTCTCAATACGGGCCCCAATCGTCCACAAGCCAGAATACCTACTTGAAACCCTTCAATCTGACCGACCCACTATCTTCCTTCAAATATCGATCAAACCACAGGGCTCAACCCGCGTCATCAATCGCATATCCATCAGATGACGGTCTCTGATTTCTACGATCCAAACAGCTACCGTGTGCCTTTGACCGTTGGTTGCCAGACCTCCCAAGTTCCACTCCCGCTATCGACCGACACGACCAAGATGAGCCCCCATCTTTATCACCTCTCTGAAGTCAGCCACAGCATGGTCTCCAGTCCGTGGGTAGCGGTCTGGAGATACGAGGCTGATAACTGGGTCTTGAGGACTCCCTCGACAGACTTGTCATCATTCTATGCGCTTCATGTGAGCTTATGGCAACAATCTTCCCCTATTAATCTCGGGGATCACTTGGCTGACCTTTTGTTTTCTACGCAGTACTCAACCGATCCTAGCTGCGATAGCACCGACCCCATTTGCCTTCCGAGTCAGTATTATGAGCGCAACAACACCCACTCTACAGGTACACACGGAGAACCAAGCAGTGCAGCCACTTTCCAACCCATCATTGTTCATGGTCATGATAACGAATCCCTCGTGAGACAGCACCACCAAGAACCGACCCTCCATCATCATCAACATCTCATGCCACCTGCCGGTCATCCCCACCTCTCGATGGGCATTCAACCCGCCCTGTCTCCTGTACCTCGCCCGCCAGGAATGTCGGCGAATTACGAAGGAAATCCCGCCTGCGAGGCGAACTGGTCAGCAGATATAGATGACCACCTCAACACCTCGGTCTAGGTGACCGGGCTGCCATCCGACATCGATACCAAGGGTCTCCTAGGATGCATCCGCAAAACGGGTCGCATCTGGGCCACGGTCATCAACTACCCAGACTCTGCTCGATGTCACACTTCTGCCGCAGCGAAAATTACTTTCTTCGATGTTCAATCAGCCCAGCGGTTTCTGGCCTCGCATGGCGATCAGAGTCAAGCTGGGGGCTGGCTGGTCAAGGGGAGAATGGCGCGCGTGAGGCCCAACCGGATCAGAGTGGCACAGAAGGAGACACCGAGAGAGAATACAAGGGTTATTGTCATCAGTGGGCCGGCGCGCTTTTTGGAGTACGGAAACCTGGAGAGAGTGTTTGTGTCTCACGGGATTGACTTTCAGATGGAAGAGGTGGTTGCCCACCGCCATAAAGTTGAGGGATGGGCCACTGTAGAGCTTCGCTTTGGTTCTTACCGTGGACAGGCAGCTCAAGTTATGATGTTGGTGAAAAGGAAGCTGAGGGCTTTTGGGATAGGCGCGCGGTATGGGAGAGATCCGTGTGGTGAGTGATGGCGTGGGACTTGATGCGGATATTTGGCAAAGGGGGTAATCGGGGAGTTCTAGGGCAAAAGAGGGAAAGCTGGGGAGGGGTGTGGATGGTAGTTCAAGAAGTAAAATGTGTAATAAACCTGTGTAGTCTGACTATGCACTGTATTGTCATTACTTTTGATCCTGTCCGCGGCATTGCAAGCCATGTCCGTATCACTTCTTGGATGAACTCACTTGCCTGCCGGCTTGACTGGCTCGGAAGAGAGGTCGCCCACAGCGATAAGCCCGCCGATCAATCGAGAGTCATCATCATAATCGGCCCCGTCCATTTGATAAACTGGAATAATCTTGAAGATATCTTTGAAGCGAAAGGGATCACGTATTAATTTAACGAGGCCATCTCTTGGCACACATGGTCGAAGGATGGGTCAGCTGGGGATCCGATTCAGATCATAGCAAGCTCAGGCAGCACAGGTGTACGTGCCTGCCAAGCGTAATCTGCGCGTCTTTGGGAATGGGAGCCCTGTTTGCTTCCGATCAATGTCAGTGTTCGGGCAGGGTGAATCCTGAGTATTTAAAAAGGTGTAGGTCATGAGAGCTGTGTCGAGCTTGGGGAACGGAAGGGGGTCAACTAGAAAGCTAGCTGATAAGGGAATTGATCATACGATCACTGGAAGGGAAACCTGCCGATCTATCCAGAAGCATTGTATTATAGTTATGGACTGGATATTCATAACTATCACTCTTATCTCTGTGGTTTCCTAAATCATTCCATCACTGTTGTTCAAGACACTTAGGGGCATACTTCCCTTTTCTCGGTTCAGGGTTCCCCCACGTGTCGGATTAGAACATCGCGTGGGTTTGAATATGGCACCAGATGGAGAGAACGAGGAGAGTGTGCCGCTGAGGTCCTGTAAGCATCCATGCCCTTAGCCATTCATGCAGCTTGCGGTCCAGCGCGGGCGACTTCAGCCTCAGTCTCATGATGGGAAAGCAACGCGGAAAAAGCCTGTGATCAGTTCGCCGTCCAAGTTGATACTCAACATGGTGTGGGCGCTGGATGCAAGAAACGCGGTATGTCGCCAGCCGTGGGGGGCGAAATGGCATCAAACGCGTCGCAGCCGCTTGGATTCAAGAAATGTCAGCGCCGCCTCATCCATCCTCTTCCGCAGCGGTCGCTGATAGGTTTCCGACACCACGGGACGAAAAGGTGAGGTGGGGCACGGGCTCCTATTCACTTCTGTGAAAGCCATTGTTTTTCGTCGGTAAAAGATCCGCTTTCTCACGAAGCAACAATTTACCTGGGCCATATCTTCTGTCACTTCTTTCGCTTGGATTTTCATCCCTCTTTTCCGAACAACAAGGGCGTTCAGAAGTCGAGTTTTGACGACGCAGCTTTGGGGAACAGCGCCCGCACCTTTCAACACTCGAAGCATAACAAGACTACTATCATCACATGGTCTTCAAACTTGTGCTGTGTTCAACACATGGTTAACTAATTGGCCGTCAGGATCTCATCAGCTACAGAGTCACGAGCGTAGATCCCTTCACAGTTGCAGAATGTGTTCCAGGTACAGCTATGTGTGACTTTAGCCTGATATATTTGCCAACTTGTCATGGTTTCCCACCATCAGGACTAACTTTGATCTTGGCAGGGGGGGCTTTGTGTTGCCGTATTCGTCGATATGGGCTTCGAAAACCATTTGAAGGGTAGCATGAGCGCTGTTTACAATACAATGACCGCCAAGAAAAGGGAAAGAATGATGCGGGACTTTGAGACAGGAGCCAAACGCAGTTTGGCATACCAGCCTTCGAACGTGTGTGATTCCCTGTCTCCATACTTGGTCGAGCTACCAGGTATCGAAGACCATTCCGGGACTCAACATCCTGGAGGAATCTCCTCTTCTGAGCTTGTAAGTCTTCAATTCCTGCGAAGAGCCCTTGCTGAAACTGACTTAGATTTCATCCATCAGGCTGTCTTGCTTGTTGGCGGTTTCGGAGACAACATGCACCTTTGGCACAGAGTACACACTGCCATGGAGAGTCGGGAGAGCAATGTCTCAGTCTGCCAAGTGGGACAGGAGGTAGGTGGCTGGATGTCTTTCAGCGATAGCCTTCTAACAGAAGTTATAGATGGTCACTGGCGTGTCGTGTAGCAGCCCTATGAAAGCTCGAAGACCTAAAATAGAGGTTCACAAGTCGTACAAAGTCGACGTGCCAATTGCAGCTATGGCATCAGACTTGATTCATCTGGGTACGGGTGCAGCACGAGTACATTGGGCTCCTACTACCAGCTCCCCGGGGACAAGATGGTGCGACTGATCAAGCCTGTGAGTACCCTGATATATATATATATATATATGTGTGTAGAGAGAGAGAGAGAGAGAGAGATTCCTTGCTCAATGACGGCTGAGATCTCCTTAATAGGGTGTTGATATTGAAGATGGTCGCAAACTGAAGGAGACAATAACCATCCGGATTCCAGACATACGTTGATGACACATCTTACGTCTCTCAGGCTTACGCACAAGCTTTGGCTCTGCACAGAGGAGATCCCGCCCTCATATTTCAACAAGCGAAGTAAATTTCCTGTCCGGTGCATATTTATGTGGCATTTTATGGCTAATAGCGAACTAACCTGTAGGTGGTATGGTGAGTTGTCGCATGAGATCAATAAAGGGCCTCTCTATCAATGAGGTAACAAGGAACATTCGACAGATGTCAAGTTCACCTTGGCGGTTGAGAAGGGCAGTGCTAACCTCTTCTTCTTTGTGATGATTTTCCGACGGGAAGGAATTAGCTCACTGCAAGGTTGAATACCGGGATAGACTGTCATGATGGGTGTAGTCAGATCAGCCTATGGGTCCAATGAGATATGCACATTTCTTGATATTTGCTCTGTTCACGACGGCTTTGGTATTTGACAGAGATGTGCTGACGCCACCTCCTCTCACCACCTTTCCGGCCTTGGTCCTCTATCATCCCTTTGGTTTGGGTTAAGACCGGGATTCACCACAAAGTTGAAGTAAAATGATCCTCGTCCGGGTGGTGCTGACAGCGTCTGTATGTAATCAGTGCTTGTGGAGTCTGGTCTCATAATGGGTATCTCGCTGCTCTCTATGCTTTCTGCCTCCACCCCGGAGTTCCTCGCTGCTTTGTTGCACCGAGGACTCCGTGGGGACTGTTGTATCGAAGTAAGGTGGTGGCCGTACTCATCGCTTGTCTCTTGGCGAGTCCTGAAGTTCGGCCCAGGATAGGTCTGGTAGTTCCGGCTGCCAGTGAAGGAGTCGCCAGCGTCCTGGGTGCTCAAGAGACCGAATCGTCGTAAGCCTCGTTCGAAGAGTTGTTTGAGACAGGGAATGCAGCTTGCAATTATCCTGACAACGAAAGATTAGTCGGGCATAATGACGCGGCTCAGCAATATGGAAACTCACGCAAGCTGCATTTCTACCATGCTCCAAATCGTTATAGGTACACAATCCATGAGACTGTCACCTGTTTTTCCGTAGTCTTTGACATGGAAGGTTTTCGCAATGCAGGCACTACTCGCAAATATGCCCAAACCCATTATGAAAGCGACCGCAATCTTCTCCCTGAGTGGTCGCTGTAGGTGGACAATAAACGTGACGGGCTAGCAATCGTCAGTATTGGCAATGATTCCGCGTTTTTATGACAGAAACTCCATACGGCCAAGCTTAAAGCAAAATCTGTCACAATGTTGAGTGCAGAGTTGACATAGATTGATGTTTGCGCCACAGTCATATCCATGCATTGGGCCTCAGAATTACTGTGGTCCCACACAGCCCAGAGCGGTCGGCACAGTGAGAGTTGGAAGGCGTTTGTGTTGATGGCAGTGAGCACCACAAACGCCATGATGAAGTACATTCCCCAAGCCCAAACGCGCTGATCTCGACGAATCCGAATAAGCATACACGCAATGCTCATCTTGGAGAAGGCGAGACTCCAGGGGAAGACTGGCTGGCTGAGGAACAGCCATTTTTCCGCAAGGACTTCCTGATCTGTCGGGACGTAGTAATTATGTCGACCAATGCCGTAATGAACCGCTATCATCAAGAAAATATACGACGCCAGGTCAAAGAGCTTAGTAGATGATTAGTACTTGGAGTTAGCTGGTCAAATGATGCGGATTCTCATACCACAGCAAGAGTGATCAGATAATCATCGACGAATAGGCGTGATATCGGTCGCATACGAGTCCAGATGCGAGCGGCATACAGCGTCCATGATATGAGGTGCAGGAATGATATCGTGCCTACCACTAAGGAAGCCTTGGACACATCAGGCCCTGGTGGAGCTAGTGTTGTGGACTCCATCGACAACGGTGGGAAAAGCGACGCGTGGGGGATAGTGCGGTGAGGGAGACCACCATGCTTTAAAACCAGCCTTTCCAAGAGATGGATCCAGGCATTGGAAGAGGCGGGCGTGCAGGAGGATATCCAATCATCAAACGGAGCGTGTTCCAAGGTCGGTGGCTTCCTCCAACGTTTCAAGCACTGTATGCTGCTGGGATTTGAAGGACCATGCTCATGCGATGTAGGATTAGAGAATCCTTCGACGGCGTGGCTCAAGGGACCTTCACGCGGTCTTGTGGTGCCCCTTCAGGGCTGGCCTGCTCTGTGTCATGGATGTTGATAGGTGGGGAGGCGCCACAGCACCAGCATCGGTGAGTTGACCTGCTGGCCCCTGGGGTTGCGGTGTGACTTGAGAAACATACTGCACTGTATTCATGGCTTCCAAATTTCCATTTGGAAAGAAAAAACCATCTTGTATTCCTCAACAACACACGGGTTTGCTGTGCAGTGGGGGAGTGAGGTTGACACAAGAGTGAGCATTTCACCGCCAAGAAAGATCACGTGGCCACGCGTGCCACTTTGCTGGTGCACAGACCACTTCTCCCAAAGAAGCCGAAAGAGACCACGCGTCGAAGCAAGAGACAGACTCGAATTCGACAAAGTCGACAATGTCAGCAAGAACGAGAAGCTGACCCGCAGACTGCCGGGTATGGTTGACTTCCGTCAAGGGTTCTTCAAACACGGAATCTACGAACCTCTGCTGTTCCCCGCGAAAGAGGTACTGCTAGTGAAAGCTGAGGAGGACTGGGAGCCTGGGAAGTTTACCCGCGCTATTCGGAGCATCGAGTTTGATGATACGTCCGACTTTTGACTTGAAGGAGTAGGTAGCCCAGTGGCCCCCAAACTGGCAGCATGCATCCACAGAGCCTCATGTCGTACCTCTACATAGTGAGCACCTCAACGCTATCATGAACGTCTCCTCCAAAATCAGCAAAAGACTTCGATCCGTCAGGTACAAAAACAACAACCTCATCAAAATCACCAATGCTGGCGTGGAACAACTCGGCACCCTGTGCCCCAAACTTGAGCACATACATTTTGAAAACGCACCCATGCTCTCAGATAAAGCACTCTCCGCCATATTTTGCGGCTGCCTGTTTACTCGCTCCGTCGTCATCGGTGGCCCCGATGTCACTCCCGTGAATGTTCAAATTGGGGTGAAAAATGATACTCGATGGATGATTCAAGGCGCCATCTCAGGTGCTTCGCTAGATGAGCTGCAGCAGGACAAGAGCTTGGCGGTGAATCTGGGGCTCCTTGATCTGCGCAACCAACCGTTCGATATTGACGAAAGGCATGCGTCATCTGGTGATTCTATCACTGTGGCACGCCGCCGTTTGTATGTTGTGCAGGGATATGGGGGCGACCACTGTCTCTTTTACGGCGGGAAACAGGTTGATACAAATATCGCTGAAATGCAGTCTGACTTTGAGGGGTGTAGCGATTACGACGATGAATGCGATGACTACGATGAGGTGGAATGGGAAGACGAGTTTGACCATGACGGCGAGTTCGTTTTTGAGTCCGAACTGTAAACTTTGGGTGATAGCTGTGTGGAATTGGAGCATAACCTCGAGATGATGGCCATTTATACGCCTCTAGTATGTATTTCTCTGGATGCCTCCTTCCTACTCCCTTTCCGCGGCAAAATCTACTCCTCCTCTTCCACCGGTCTCGCAGCCAACCGACGTCGCCCCCAGCCCTTTCCTCCACCACCGCCGCCGCCTTTACCCTTGCCCCATGGGGGCCCTCCTCCACCTCCGCCACCTCCCCACGGAGGGGTGACCTGTGTGGTGGTTGGCGTCGGCCGGACAGTTACCGTCACTGTCACGATACTTGGAGACGGCGTTGTTGGTCTTGGTGGAAGCTGAGAAACTCTAGTCGTGATGAAAACATATGTTGTCTGTGGGCCGGCTGGGGTGGTAGATGAGCTCGAGGTCAGTGCCGCCTTGCTTGTTGTTGAGGAAATGGTGCTAGGAGCGACTATGACCGTCGTGGATGTGGTTGATGGCCGCGGAAGGACCACAACCGATGTTGACACGACCGCAGCGCTTGAGCTCGAAGTCAGGCTCGTGCTGAAACTCGCGCTCGAAGCCGCGCTGGAACTGGACACCGGTTGGTTCTCCAGGTCGTAAGCGACCGCATCAAAGACACCCTTTGGAATTCTGGCTTGGCTAAAGTCATGAGACCAGGCGCCTCGCCCATCGTGGATTCCAAAAGAGCTCGTGTTGCTGGTGGCTGTATTGACCACACGGGCATTCTTGGCCCAGGCTAGCGTGTTGACACCGTTGGGGTCCAAGGAGCCGCCTGCCCACTCACTACACCCTCGGCACAGCACATCCAACTGCCAGTGTGTTTCGTTGGTGTTGGTGGTTGGAAGGACTGTGTACGTCGCGCCTGCATACGCGCCAGGTACGTTTCTCCCCCTAGCCATGGGTATTAGCTGAAGGCCCGAGTGCCGGCTAGTATCTCGAAATCCACTTACGTGCTCCAACGAGATGAGACCACCGCAGTGTTACCATTCGGCCATCCTACCGTCAAGGGATTCGTGGCCATTTTCCCGCCCCATGCGATGCCAGCCCAGCCAGCCTTGGAGACTGGAGCCACTATCTGCAACAAGACGTCGAACGGCGCGGCGGCAACGTCAGGGATAGCGATCCGGTAGATGACGTCGTGGGTTGGCACCTTGAACTCGGAAAAGCATATTTGTGTGTTTCCTGGGCAATACTTGGTTGTATCTTGTCTCTTGTTGTTGGTGGCAGATGCAGTCCAGGCCTGGGCCACCCCAAGGGCAAAGATTGCGGTTTGCTTCAGACCCATTTTGGCACCTATCCTGGAGAAGAGAACAAATGACAAATAACATCTGTCTCAGCCGAGGTCTTTATACCTTGTTGACCCTGGGCCCAACTCATTACACATACTGGTTCCCGGTCCTCAATTGTCTCTCTACCAGGGCTTGCTCCCGCCATCCGGGAAATCTGAAATGAGCGATGGCACGCAATCTCAGATCGGCGACTTCCTGTAATAACCAACCGCACATTTTTAGGTCGCTTGTGCAAGCTTCTGGGGAAGTCCGTCAATCTGGCTCACCAACATGACGGAAGGGTGTTGCTGACCTCAATTTACGGCTAAAGGCGGTTCGGGGGATAGAGCCCAGTAGACCGCTGTACTGTGGAAATACTCGGACCGACACGGAAATCCGATCGTTCTTATCCAAGAATCACGCCGTAGCTCACAAACTGGAAATCATGATGGTGGATTCTCTGGGATACGGCTGGAGCTTTCGGGATGTTCTGGTGCACTTCTTGGCTCACCCGGGCCGCAGATCCGTTTTTTTTTTTTCGCTTTGTTCAGGTTGAGCGTCCAGACACCACACAATCGCTTTGTTCACTGTGTTGTCAGGCATGACAATAGCTTCACTCCAGGTGAACAAGAACAAAGAGACTGGGTATACTGACAGAGAACACCGAACACTCTGGAAGCCAACCAGCGTCTCAACATGCTATTAAAGAAGACGGAGAAGCCTGATATTATCGGTTTACTCTGCAAGCAATCTGTCTAGAACTAACTGTAAAGACCACACCTTCAAGATACTACCTAGTTATCCTTCGGTGACGATCTACATCACATCGTTCAAGTGCCTTTTCAGTCTTCAGACTCACTACCTACTCTACCATTATGTCCCAATCCAGCAGATCAAGCCAAGCTGGCAGCATCGCTCCCAGCGAGCAGCCAATTCTTGGGCCCTTTTCTGGTGATTGGGAGCAGATCAAGCCTCGGCCTACGAAACCAAAGGGCAAGGGACCATCCCCGGGAGATCTTCCTGAAAATCTCCATGATATGAGTGCCCTTTATCTGGATTTGCTCACTGGCAGTAAAGATGACGAGCGGATCAGACGGTCCCATATCCCCCCTTTCCATACTGTCGAGAGACAACCACAGGTAGTTGACCGCAGATCTCCTGAACCTTCGCAGGGACAGGCTGCCGGTTCCTCTCTTCATCACCCTCTTTCCTTTGTCTCCCGCATTGCGAGGGGTGAACAACCTGGCATTGTCAATATCCCACATCCAACTCCAGCTGTCGCTCCCATCACTACTTGGCAGCCTCGGCGGGCTCCCCAACTTGATCATTCTCGTTGCACTCCGGCTTTGAGAAGGGTGCAGGCGGTTGATAATCTTGCACGTGAGTATAAAAACGGGGAGGAGTCTCAGGGGTGAGCGGTATAAGTGTCGTATATCGTGTGCTAATTTTATCTACTGCGCAGGTTTGCTTCCCATCATAATCAATAATACAACATTTCAACATAAAACCTATTTCTTTCTTCCAATGTTTTCGTCTGCTTGCCATGTTTTGTCTGCGCCGGAACCTTTATGACATTGTTTCAGGGGCCCGGCTCCACTTTCTGACATGACCCCTAGTCAGAGGGGGTTGTTGTTTGGTGAACTAACCCTTTTTTTGAGAATGGATGTGGTGTAAACATGGTTTACACGGCTGTGTTTTGGGCGATGAACTGTCACACCATCACATTCTTCTTTTGTAACAGTCACATCACAATCTTTCTCTTATTAATCTGCTCTTACCATTCATTCATTGCTCACCAATCGTCAAGTCCAGCTCAACTCTACCTACTCTACTCTAAAAACACATGCTCAACCACCACACCACCATACTTGACCATCACCCAGAGAACCCTACCGCCTTCGAGGCTCTCTCAGCCCCCGCCCCTAAGCGGTTCAAAACTCATCAACCAACCAACCCCCCTTATCCTCCTCAACGACCGCCGATCAAGCATATATCCAAGCCATCATACGAATACTCCTGCGCCCCTCTCCGCAAAGACGACCCCGACGCCGCCTCCCGCTCGCTCTCTTCCAGCCGCTTCCCTTTCCGCCCGTCTTCTGTCTCTCGCCCCTCTTCTGTTCAGCGCTATCACCACTGCTAACAGCAATGGCGTCAAACACAAACGCCGGGTTGCCTTCCATATCAGTGTAGTTCTGACGTCTTCGGTCACTCCAAGTTTCTGTTTCCCGGTTCCTATCACTTGACGACATGGATCTTCCTCTGCGACGGTGGGAGGAGCCCTTCGTGAGGTGTGGCGATGAAGGTATCTACCGCATGCGACTCCGGCGCTGGTAGTGGGCGTTGTAGCCGTCTACCAAGGTGGAATCTGCTTCGGGATAGAAAGAGGCGGAGGGTTGTCGCTGGTGGCTTCCGGATTTGTTGTAGCCGGAGTAGTTACGGATACGTTCTTCACCGGAGGGACGTGTGTCTAGCTCGAGGGTGCTTTCTGACTGAGCTGTCGGGGGAGGGGCAAGCCCGGCGGCTGCTTTGGTAGAGGCAGAGCTCCATATGTGATTCTGTATTGAGGTGTAAAAAACCAACAGAAGTGGTTTGTTAAAGAAAATGTAATATTGCAGGGGAAATTGCGCTTATAAAGAGTTTGGCCGTGGTTTGGGCCACGAGAGAGAGATTCGATTGGCCGCGGTGGTCATTGTCCACGCTTCTTTGAGCGCGGTATCAGAGTTGTCGGGTGCGTTACCCACATATTAGATATGTCCGGGCACCGGTCATTGGAGCTAGATTCGAAACGCTCTTTTTGATGATGATGATGAGCCTCTCAAGTGAATAGTCTGAAGTCTTATCTTGTAAGATAGGGCAATCTCCGAGTCCCGCCGGGTCTCGAGATCCCACGAGGCCAGAATCCGATCCTGTAATAGGCAAGGCCTACTCACCGGTTCTCAGGGATATGTTGTATATCCACTTACGCGTTGGGGTGCTTGCGTCATGGCGCAGCATAGAGCATCTAGAAGCTGCTTCACAATCTGTTGTGCTCACACCTCCAGTATCACCATGGACCTGCGTCATGAGGTTCCACTTGATAAGTGGGTGACCTTCTGTTGCTCTTCAGTCCACTGTATTCTGTCGTGGAGGGTTACACTTCTAGTATATACTCGTCAGGAGTCTTCTCTACCAACAACTTCCTCGAACCACCGAACAATTCAGTAAGAAGCGCACAACGCACCAAACAACCTCCACAATGCCCGCCTCCGATATCACCATCGACCTGGACCGGAGCTCAACTCCGTTTCCGAGATCTCGCCGCTCTGAGAGAGTCCACGAGCAGGTCGAGGACTTGAACCGGCGCAACTCCTCGCCTCGGAGATTTACCTCCACCCCGACAAGAAGCCGCAGGCTGAGCCCCAGCCCGACTCGATATCGTTCTGCCGCCACAATCGCTCGCAGCCCTCCCAGATATCGTTCCCCTACCAGGATCACTAGCGCTCCCCGCCTTCGCAGGATCAGCCCTAGTCCTCTTAGATATCGCTCCCCTACCCGACTCCCTAGCTCCACTTCCCGCCGTGCTCCCTCCCCCTCTCCCTATTTCAAGGAGACCCGTATCACCGAGACTCGTCGCACTACCACGTACCACCCTACGAACCCGGTGAGCCGCTACACCGAGACTCGCACGACGTACCGCACTCCTATCTCCAGACCTCGCACTCCTCCTCGTGGCTGGATTGGCAGCCCCAGTCGGCGTATCACATCGCCGCGTCTTGTCGATATCAGGTCTTCTTCGGAGATCTATAGCTCGTCTCGTCGATATGACTCGTACTCGTCGACAACCAGGAGCCCTGGCCGCTCCACCGATAGAAGCCTGTTCACCCGTCGCTATTAGGCAGAGACAACCATCGCTTTGTTACCTGGGACTGCTCTGGTTCCCTGGTAGAATAGGGAAGGGATGGTGGCGTCGGGAAAGGGTAGAGCCTGGATTGCATCACAACGAGCGCATCGGGATTCCACCGTTTCTAGCTCAACGAATTGATCGCTTTCGGTCGGCGCATCCTGGTTCCTAGGGCGTGGGAAAACCGGGCGTTGAGAGCGATAGGGCTGGTTTCCCAGGGTAGTAGCATCAGCCATCGATGAACGTTGTCTTTGCCAACAACCACGTGCTTGATGTGCCGAAGTGATAATGAAGTGCCTGCTCGACCTCAGAGGCTCAGATCTCCACCACCAGCATCCTGACCAGCCACCTCCCTTCCACCACCACGAGGCACTTCACCAGACAACCACCGAAACTTCAAACACACCCTGCAACAGTTCGAACAACAGTTCGAGACCACCCACGTAACGGCTTTCGGCAAAACCATTCATCAAACCGGCGATCCAGCCTTGTTTGAACTCCATCGTGAACCCCAGAAGACAGGCTCCACCATCTAACGAGAAACGGGGGCCGGTTCATTCAAGATCCACCCGATCTGACGATCACCACTAAGAGCTCCACCCTGGGTGATCTTCCGCCAGCCGGACCCAGCAGTACGGGACTAAAGTTGATCCAAGCAACATTTTTGACAGACAGCCAGGCCCTTGTGACGGATGCTATTGTCGTCAATGCGTTCCCAGCAAGCCCAGGAAAAAGGTCTGCTTCATCAAGCCTAAAGCTCATGCACAGGATGTCGATCAGGAACGGGGGTTATTACCGAGCCGGCACTTGATGCTTCTGAAGAGCGGCATGTCCACATTGTAATTCCCCCACCAGCCGGCGAGGGAGGAGAGCTGAAATCTCGCGAGCGGCCAATGATATAATCCTTAGCTCTGCTTTTCATGTGAAAGGCCGGCAGTCGGGACAGCTCGGTGGAACCTGGCCGCCGATACCCTCCCGGCTCTCAATTGCCAGTCCCGTCTCTGGAATGGGGCACCGGTTTTCTTGGCATCGGCCTCCGAAAGGGACACCGATACCCTAGAATGCAGAGAGTTTTGGAATCAACTCAGATCTCGATCCTTTGCAGGATATTGCCTCGGCGTGGCATTGCCTGGTGCAAAAGGGAAGAGTCATCTCTTGCTGTCGTGCGGTTTTTAGAGCCAAGCCGTCGGTCCCTTATAAGGAGCTTGCGCGGAAGAGTTTGTAAAGTCGTGCTATGCACGATAATTTCTCGAGATAGTATTGGGGTCGGCATCGCACCAAAATTGGGTGCATGGGAACATGTTGACTAGCAGTTTCTCCACGGCAATGTCCGGTCACATGTTTGCGGGCCACATGAGTGGGTCGGTTTGCAAAGTCGACCCATTTTCTTCAACACGAACCAGAGTCGACCCAGAATCCACCTTCTCTATAGCGTATCGCGTTCACTGCCGGACGGCGCCTCAAGCTGGTAGTTCTCCCGCAGCTCTTCCACCCATAGCCCCCTATCTAGTAAAATGTTCCCCCGCGGCCAGCGTCACTAGGCGATCCCGTGCGCTTGTTGCGCCAGCCAAGGACTTCAGGCTTGTAAATCGTCGATGCCTCATATCAACATCTCACCATGACAGTCGACAACGAGCCGTCATGCCTCACAGCAAGGCGTGGCCCCGGGAAGGAGATTGGACGGAGAACCTTCTCGTTGCACCGGATGCCTTTTCCCAACGGGCGCCTTGGAATGACCGCGGCCAGGCAAGGCGCCGGTCGACGCTACAGGCAATTCCCGTTGCTGGAACAGCTGGGAAGAGCCTTCAGCGGGAAAAAAGGGTGGGGTGTCGTGAAGTATCGGGATCAACTGTCAAATGCCATTACGCCGCTAGAGCTGCCATGGAATTCTGGATTCCTGGATGGCAGAGTCTGGACGTGAAAAGGGCATTCATCGAATTGTGGCTTTGTTCAAGCTGCGGCAGCAGGGGTCTTGAAGGAGTGCTGCCAAGAAGAGCGCCAAGGCCGCCCACCGGTGAGCTCCGCACCAATCATACGGCAGCTGGCAGTGTTGTGCCGAGACACTGCACGTTTTGCGGCTGCGGGTTTCTCCTTTGGCAGCTGCCACCTCGGTGGCTCAGAGTCTGGACCACTTGGAGAATCTGCCCATTTTGCTCTCGTACGACCGTCAACCTGGAAATGGTCAGTTTGACCCCAAGGGTCCGATTTGTGCCACCATCCACTACCGTGGACGGCCATGTTCCCCAGTGTCGCCCATGGCCGCCCATGGCCGCCCATGGCCGCCCAGCAATGCGCGCCCGAAGAGTGCCGAGCGCGCGGCGAGCTGCTGGGACGAAGCGAGGGCATTTTCAGTCTTTAATAGAGCTCGAGGTCCCGTCCCTGAGGCTGGAAATCGGACCATCACCATCACCAGCACCAGCACCATCAACATCAACATCAACGTCATTGACAACACCACCCGAACAGACAACCCCAACTGACACTTGCCACTTTCGTCTGTGCTAGCATTGTCTCAAACAGCAGACCACCACCACACCACCAACAATGTCTGGACTACCTATCAACTCGTCGACATCATTCGACCCATATGCCACCACCTCCTTTGATGCTGCCCAGCTTGTTAGTGACCTTTTTTCCTTGTGTCTTTCCCCATCTTCTCTCCCAGCAGTGAACGGTGCGGGGTATGGTGTAGCTGCCTACCTACCCCTGTTCAATACGCCCCTGGACTCTATGCATAAATACCCATGTGTAACTATAACATACATGTCTCGGTCAGGAGAGCTAACATCATCGACAGCAATCATACTCTGACTTCTCACCCATCTTTGACAATTTTGAGGACTTTGGCACCGACTTCAACTCGGACTCGGCAGCCTCCCCCATCTCCCCCATCTCTCCTGTTCTCTCCTCAAGCTCCTTCAGCTACCCCACTGCCGACCAGTGGGTTGAGTGGGACAGGATCGAGCACTCCCCAGAGCCCGAAGCTCTGTTCAAGACCAACCCCTTTGACGGGTCCATCTTGACTAGCAACGCCACCACCAACAACTACCTCCGCAACCCGTCACTAAGCCCCGCGGTCAACCCCATGGCCACCGTCATTGGCACCGAAGGCATCGACAGCCAAGCGCCCCTCTTCCAAACGGCGCCCATCATGGTTGCCCCTCTCCCCTCCCAACAGCGCCAGATGGCTGCCTCCATGGACGATGCCTCCAAGAGGTACCCATCCCGCAACCTTAAGCGCAAGACCTCAATCCCGTCCGAGGACGACGAGCCCCTGCCCGCGTCCAAGCGGTCCTCCCCTCCACCAGCAGCCGCCCCTCGCCGGTCCTCCAAGGACAACTCCGCCGCCGGACCCAAGAAGACGGCCCACAACATGATCGAGAAGCGGTACCGCACCAACCTCAACGACAAGATTTCGCAGCTCCGCGACGCCGTCCCAGCACTCCGCATCGTGGCGCAGAGAATGGAGAACCCCGGCGCCTACGAGGAGAATGGCGCCGACGAGATGATGGCCGACGAGATCCTCGGCGGTCTCTCCCCAGCGGCCAAGCTCAACAAGGCCACCATCTTGGCCAAAGCCACCGAGTACATCATGCAACTGGAGCGGAGAAACCTCGGACTGGAGACGGAGAACAATGCGCTGAGGGGGAGAATGGAGGGGTTGGAGATGCTTTTGATGAGCAGAGGCGGCCCTCAGCCACAGCAGCTTCCTGTTTGGAACTAGAGCTGTCTGAGAGAAGAGGGGGGGTTGGTTGGACTGTGAAGAAGGAGTGGTGGCTCATCATTGGCTTGTTTTGTGGCTGGCTTTCTTGCATTGCATTCTCCGGCGTTGTGAGGATATTTCTTGGGACATGATACCACATCATTGTTTTGGGTCTTTGGGATTTAAGCGGGGAGTTTTTTGGAGTTTTTTTTTTTTCTTGGTTTGGCAAACTTCCAGCGATTTGACTTCCCTGCGCCCAACATTATACCCATTTACTTGTTGTTTGTATCATTTTTGAACAGCTGTGGTTATCAAAAAAAAAAGGTGTGGATCTTGGATACTTTTTTTTTTCTTTTGTGATATATATATTACTTCTTATTTATCAGCCCAACGAAGGGCTTGGATTCATAGTTTTTGGAAACGGAAGCAGATCTCAAAAAGAGACTGCGGATGATGAATACATTCAAAATATTCTCACCTCTCTTACTTCTTGTGCTTTTGAACTTCGTGAATCAGTCTTTGACTCTGGAACCATAGCATTGTCAAATGTGCATCATTGAACTAGGTAACTTCAACAAGAAAAGAAAGAAAATGGTTTCATATTTTTAGGTTTAACAGAGTGTGATTATCAATCACCATCGCCAACAAACACAAAGCCTCCCCTGAATAGAAAAGGTCAGGAGTAATCTGCTACTGAGGCTCGCCAAAGTATGACCACCACGGTCAAACCCACTTTGCTAATTACCTATCTTCTCTCTCTCTCTCTCTCTCTCCCCCTTTCTCTCTCTCTCTCTCTCTCTGTCTCTCTCTCTCTGTCTCTCTCTCTCTCTGTGTAGTTACCTCCCCACAAAACCCAGGCCTGGTATTACCCCTTTGAGACCTCCCCTGCTGTTCAAAGCAGGAGTAAGCTAACTACCGAGGTTGTTTAATACTTCTTGGAAGAAGAAGAAGAGTAAGAAGAGTAAGAAGTGTAAGAAGATGGGTAGTAAGCGCCACTGCTACTCTTGTATTCAGTAGCTTTAGTGGTGGAGGTGGATGGTCCGGAAAATGCATTCCGGCGGGTGTAGGAGGGGAAAGGGAGGAAGTCAACTCCTACGACGGCATTGCGCCGGGTCCTTTGGGGGGTGGAGTAGGAGTTGTTTGGGTTGTAGAAGGAGGAGGAAGAGTAGGGGTTGTTGTTGTTGTTGTGGTTGTTGTTGTTGGAAGGCATCTTTGTCCTGACTGGTTGTGGTTTTGTGGGTTGAGTAGGAAAAGATCGAATGGTTTTGTGGATATGTGTTTTGTGTTGTTGGTAGTGAAGAGTTGGCGATGATGATGGTGATGATGATGATGATGATGATGATGATGATGATGGGAAATATTGCCTGGAAAGGGGTCCAATATGATGGTTAAATACTTTCTCCGTTGGGTGAGGGAGGATTTGGGGCACAATAGCATTGTAGGATTTGCAGGAATATGCCATGGCTGACAATAAGATTGTCGACCTTTTTTTTTAAAAAAAAAAAAAAGAAAAAAAGAAAAAGGGTGTGACTTTGTCGACGAGTCGTTCTTTGTAACCGTCCAACAGCTAGCTTCGTCAGTCGGGAAACTGACTAGGTACCCGACCCTCCCTCTTGGAAGTGTGAATGACGGGGCCCATTGGGGCCGCTGTGGGAGACAGGAGGTCTGAAGCCGTGTGGCAGCCAGCTTTTTAGCAACCCGACCGGAAGCTACCTCGAGGTGCTGTTAGCTCGGGGCGAGCACCCTGGACCAGAGCAGCGATTATTTTGATCGGTGTGTTGGTGCGAGGACAGGGCAAGGGCCTATTTCCGCGACTGACGTCGTATTTCCAGTCCATCGCCACGCTACCCGAGGTACCTTTTGAACTTGAAGTTTACGCCGGCTCTGTCATCTGTCATGACGCATCTGACAAAACACATGTGCGGGCTGTTGGCATCGACACAGAACTGTAGTTCATTCTGTCTTTCTCCCTTCTGCACTTTTGTACTCATTCACATAGTCTCTTCACATGCCATATTCATCAGCAACGATGCCTTGTTTTACGGCATCTTGCTACTTCGGTCCTGCCGCCTTCACCATCACTGCCGCCGCCCTCGGAATGTCCGCTGCTGAGCTAGCCCAAACCTTAAATCTAGCAAGTCTCCTCTCTGGTAGCCGTATTCTGCTAAATGGCTTTTGCTTGGAAAAGCCTGACGTGATCTGCTGGTACGCCACTCCCTCAAACCGAACCTGAAAGTCTGGTCTTCTTAGCGGGATTCGTGATCGCTTGATGTACTCTCGCTGTTGAGCTTCTGTTAGCCACAGCCTTCGACCTCTCTCGTCACCCACCCTGCCGCACTGGTGGTGATGATATCGAGTGCGAAAGCCTTTCAACATCGGCATTGTCCCACTGTTCAAGTTTGGCTGGTGGCTGGGAGTCGGTACTCATAAAACCGGTGCTTATCAGCCGGCCAGGGGAGCGGCGGGACTATTCGGGGCTTGAAGACAATTCAATTACTGGCCTTATTCGCTTTTGTTCGGTGGGAGGTCTAGACGGCCGAACGACGGGTATCTCGGTCTCGGGGCTTGTGCTGATGGAGGTCATGCTTCCGCCTTTCTGTGAAAGGGACCTCGAATATCCCAGCTTGTATGATGCTGCCTGGGGCTGTTTGATGGACGCTGACGACACGGGCGTGGCTGTCGTGAGGAGAGAGGACAGCAAGCCTTTGCTCGAATTGCTCGCTTTCTTGATGCTGCGCTTTTGGCACATTTTCCTGAGACTTTTTGACGTAAAAAGCGAGAAAATAATGTCGTTATTTGTCGGTGTTGTGCTTGTGTCTAGAGAAACTTCAAATATTGAACTTGAGGGTAGCCGATGCTTTTCAAGAGACTTTTCTAGTGTGACAAGGTAGAAAAGTGTACAAATTTGCAACTAATTCTTGACTCAAATGGTTGGGAAATTCAGCAGCTTTATAGATCGCAAGGCCACTGTGTGCCGGGGCCCGGAGAGCTTTGATTCTCTTGTCTGAACATATTTATGTTGGCTTCCGCGTACCGAGTCGGGGTTTCCTACACCGAGCCACTGACAAAGTGTGATATAATGTAATCATGTGTGGGGTTACTTCAGCGTGATTAACGACGGTCGAGTTCAGTTGAAAGATTTGATTCCGAAAGTGCTGTCTAACTGCGTGCTACCTGTAGCCTCCTCATCCTCCTCGCCCACCACTATCCAATCGGCCCTCCTAGGTGTAACACCGCAGAGTCAGTCCAAAAGGTTCCCATACTGGCGGGTTGAAATGGTAAGATATGGTGGATTCTGTGGCTTTCCAGCAGCAATGTCTTGAAGTATCTTCGGAGTATGAAACCCCCCTCGTCATCGTTCTTCAAAAAAGCTTTTCCCAACATCAAAAAACCAAGTGCTGTGAGATATGCCGGGTTGGAGGTGCTCTTTATTTTTGAGCGGACCTTTACGGAGCCCCCTTATTTATCTTACTACTGCCCCGCTGCCTACCTGTTTACTTGCCTTTCTTATCATATATAGAAGGCTTTAGAAGAAAAATAATAACCGTTCAAATTATATTTTAATGGTCTATAAACTATCTTTTAGCCCTTGAACTATCTTTTAAGCCCCTTTAACTCTTTTTAACGTATTTGAATTATCCTTTAGAGCTCATCAAATACCTTTCAACCCACAATAATTATGCTTCGTAATATAGTTAAATTCTATATTAACGGGGTGTTGACAAGATAAATAGGGGGCTCCGTATAGGTTCTCTCTTGTTATGAAGAGAGTTCCATATTGTATGTGAAATGAAGAGAGAAATATGTTGTATCGGTTGCCGTACCACCCTTCGCGTCTTTCTTCAGTCCCATCTTGTTGTCGTTCCCAGGCCTCCCGGTGCCACCTTTTCATCAGGCCCACACTTTGGTTGCTCCTGATTATGGCCTTTCTACTAGTATTTCACACAGCTGTAGGATTTACTTCTGCTGCTAACTTCATTCACTATTTATAACCCTTTTCGCCACTTTTAGCGCTTCATTTTCCAGGACAGTGACCTCGTCCCACACATCTCGCTGCCACAGCGCTCCACCAGCGAAACCTTCCTACTCAGTTGCTTCTGACAAATTTTCTTCCGACCATCTACCTCTTTCGTGTCAACAAGATCGCCACCATAGGGAATGATACAAAGCCGTCCATGGCCCAACCTGAAGCTCAGGTCATCGGCAAGGAGAAGATTCGTGCCAATTTTCGCAAACGACGCTCCGCCATGGTTGTCATAATGACTTCAAAGGTACCCAAAGTTGGAAAACGACGAGTATGCCGCTGAAAGGCTCCATGAGAGGCCGGTAATAAAGCCTGCACCGACCTGTATGCTGCTGGTTGGAGATCGACTTGCGCTGCGACCGATGGGACCTCTGCGGATAGCAGTGCCACCCCAAAGGGTTTCATTGGGTTCGAATATCTTGCGTGGCTCGCCGACGCAAAGGTTTGGGCCAGATATGAGAAGAGATTGGATCTTGATGACCGCACATTCCCCGTGTGAAGATCAGCGACAGGACAAAACCAGCGTGCCGGTGTCAAGAGATTATTCGAAATACTGCTAAGAGAAGGCTGAGACGGCCTTGAAGAAGCGACATCTGATGCCTGAGGATTACGCAGCACCAGTGACTGAGAGGATCAGGCTCATTTCAAGCTGGGCTGGGCCTAAAAGCAAGGAAGAATGGTATGTGTGTAACACTGACAGTGCTGGAGCCAGGGCGCGCCAAGCTGACCACCGATTTCTACTATTGCCATGTCCACGCAGGCAGCATGGAGTGCATTGTTCCCTGACGAGATCCCTCCTGTAGCTCGATTTGTGTTCAGGCTTCCGCTCCGTACGTCCTGGGAGAAGCTCGCAGAACAGTGGATGGTCGAAACGTTGAATGCCACTATCGGCAGTTCTGTAGTAGTCAAACTTCACGATGGACAACCCAAAAGGATGATGATTAGCGTCATGTTTACTGCCAGTGCTAACCATAAAGTCACTCGCCACTTGCGGGACTTGCACGAGGTGTAGGTAATGTCACGGAGATGTCATGCTGGCTTGGGTGCATGGCTTCACTTCACGCCAATTCACGAATACTTCGCCCAACAACAAGAGATTGCTCTCGAGAACGAAATCGCTGAAGCTGAAGTTTAAGGAAAGAGAGGCACTTCCTGATAGTCTCAGCTCTCCAAGCTGAGAAGTGTTTCCGCGGACGATAGAGGGCAAGTCTTACCACATATCTCACAATCTATCACACCAGACATTATGTTCGACTGACTGGGAAAGGGTTGAACAGGGTCTAGTGGGAGAGCACTAACGGGTGGGGAAAGAGTGGTCATAGGCCTTGTCTAGAGGACGCATCAACTCGCAACTTGGGCGCCTTGACAAAATGGGTTTACTTTCTACCAAAATGCATCCACCAGCAAGCAGGAGGAGTTATTTGCTGATCCGTAGCACCTCAACCTCATCAGACTTGCCAATCTCAGCTCTCTTATCATCAGTGGTGTCCGCAAATACACGTGCGTTTGTCCCCCCTGAACAAGTGCGCTTTGGTCTCCAATGAGCCAAGTACCACGGGCTTGGGTAAGCAAGCTACTAGCAAAGGACGCGGATAGGGAGTCTCAAACAACGTAGCATGTATCCATCAAGGCGTGACTTGGATGTCCAGTTCTCGGAAGCAGATATACCGACCATGTATCCATCCAGTTAGCAAGCGTCAAGGTTTGAAGTCTCGCCAGGAGAAAAGGGAAAGTCGTAGTCGGTTGGCCAGAACACAGCGGTTATCACGTTACTCCATGGGGCAGCACAAAGGACCTACGTCGCCACCACATGGCAGCGGCTTGTTGATATTATCCCGCCAAGAGGTGTGAACCCGGGATATGGGTTCCAGAAGAAGCCTTCTCGAAGGATATCGTCTGTCTTGCGCCATGGCGGGAGCCCGGGTGGTGGCTGACGTCGCAGGCATGGATAAAAGCAGAAGGGAACAACGAAGCAAGGCAATGTAAGAAGATGAGACGCTTTGTAGTATCCTTTTGGATCCAGCCTCCGGGACCTCTTGTTCAAGACTCGGGGCCGATGCCACTGTGACGGTGGTTGGATGGGGGTCGTTGCCACGAGGGCGAGCCAGTCGGATTCGAGGCGATTGTTGTTGATGCTGACAATCGAGATGATTCGCACGCATCGCCCTTGCGTCGTCACCACGTGTCTGGAGAAGACAACGTGTGAACCTGGAAATAGCAGCGTGGTAATGAAACGAATTGGAAGCAACCCCCCCCTTTTTTTGATGAAGCTCTTGTAGAGAGTAATTCCCGTTCCCAGTTCGGGGTTGCGGCTCTCTGGGCTATAGTACACGATCTTTTAATCTACCGACGCCATTTATCCCTCGGAGGCTGGCCTCTGGCATTTGTTGTTTGCCCAGATTCCCACCGCCCTCAATATGCGCGGCTAAAGTCGACGCTCATCTTGGAAGGAAGACCGCTGCTCTGCCATGCGCCCCCCCGCCCTTCCCCCGTGGAGCGACACTTACAACCCGTAACCGCCTGCAACCGCCCAGCAGAAACCACGACGACGTTCCTCCCTTCGAGGAGCAACCTTCTCCGACTCGAAATAAATTAACAGTACCCCAGAACATGGCGTCACGCGATTAAACCCGTCCAACAGGCGTACATTCAGAGTCTTGGCTTTCAGAATTTGCCAGCAATTTTGCCTCCGAACCTCCTCCGCCCTGGTACTTGTGGGATGCTAGGTTGCCCACGCCCGCGATCCAGTCGAGATGCCGACAGCAGCCCTCCCGCTGTACTTAATCGTGGCAAAAGTGCATCCTTTCCCCGTACTCTTGCCGTCTTGGTCAACTTGGCTTCTTCCGTCCCACCCAGACTAAAAAAGAGCCCTCTGCCGCCTCCACGTCTTGTCGCGCGCACATCACCTAGCCGCCAAGGTTCTCTTCTTCTTCGACAGACCCTTCGCCAACCTCGTGGTTCGATATGCTCTGGACTTTGTGGTTTGGGCTCCTCGCGGCCCTGCTCAGCAGAACCGGTGAGTGGTGGAGGTTGTTTAAATCACGGGGGGTCAGAGTGCTGACCTGGTTGAAGTGACGGCGCAGGCTAATGCCATCTACCGCGACGCCGACACCGGCCTCGTGTTTTCTTCCAACTACGTGCTGTACAGGGTAAACCAGGGCATCACTTACCGCGTAGCCATTCCGGCCAACGTCCAGACCTACACCTCGTACGATGCCGTTATCCAGGCCGTCATCCCTAACGATGTCGGTTGGGCCGGTATTGCCTGGGCTGGCTCTATGCCCAGGAACCCGTTGACTGTTGCCTGGAGAAACAGCCAGAACCAGCCGGTGCTCTCCTCTCGCTGGGCTGGGTAAGTGCTGGAAACTTGTGAAGTGGATGATCATGCGCTGACAACCTTTTCAGTGGCCATATCACCCCCCAGGCCTACAACAACGCCCAGTACACCCTTTTCAAGACCGGCACCAAGTCCAACGGCACCCACTGGCAGTACACCGCTCTCTGCAAGGGATGCACTTCGTGGACGACCGACACCGGCGCCTCCCGCTTCCTGAGCCCCAGGGGAGGAAACCGCATGGCTTTTGCCTACTCCCCCAACCGTCCTTCTTCCCCCAACAGCCCCACCTCGACCATCCCAATCCATGACGTCCATGGATACTGGCAACACGACTTCTCGGGGGCTGCCAACCAGGACTTTGACGCCATTGTCGAGAGACTTGCGAGCGGTGTCTAAGCCAGTCCAAAAGGCATGGGGGAGAATATTTCGGCGGGAATTGTACATACAGGACTTGGAAAGCCAGAGGCGGCCGTTGGATCGCACCAAGAGACTTTTTGGAAGCGAAGCACTGAGGTCTGTGGATTGAGCATATAGATTGCATGGATTGTCTGGACATGTGTATTTGTTCTGCGTCATCATACCCCCTCCAAGACGGGCATTTGAAGAAAAAAAATCACAAGTCCTTACTTCAAGAACCGCCCGTGGCCGAAATTACTGTCAAGAGCCATTTTTCTGAGCTGACGACGGACATCGAGATTGTGGCTTGATGCTACCCAAGAGAAAAAAGTACCTATTTGCAATGATTTTATATGAAAAGCCAAGTTTGGTCGATCCATGCGCCCCTGACAATCACTTTTGGGTAGCAAAAAGGAACTTGGCGAACTCTTTCGGTGCAGAACTGACTCGACCAGCGAGCCATTGAGATAGAATATTACCAAGCATACAACACACCACTATCACATGCCTACATGCCCGGATGCAGGGGCTTCATAAACGGATTTAACCCTAACCCACCTATTCCCGCATCTCCTTTGGACGAAACAACTTGGGCCCAAAACATCATTTTGACACTGACTGTGGGCGGATCAACCCTCGTGCACTTCGGCTGACTTACACAACATTTGTGGCCCAAAGCCGGGATCTCGGTAGCCAAGGGGGTGGCCTCAGATATTGGGTTTGCTCAGCCCGGGGGAAATCCACCATAGGGGAAGTCCGCCAAAACGAGGTGGACTTACTGAAACCTATGCCATAGCAGTGCAATCCACAGCAGAATGCACCCAGCCGTGCAACGAACAGTAGAAGTCCCGCTGTGGCGATCTTTAGTGCCTGGCATCCGTGATTTGGGGGTTTGTGTCCGGGATCCGGGGTCCGGCATCAATGAATCCCGGCTCCTTGGACTCCACGGCTCCGAAAGGTGCGGTGCCAGTATCTAAAAATAGAACACCAATTGTCCGTGAGTCTTTGATGCCGCTAATAGTATAAAAAGGCACACCCACCCTATCCTTCTAGCAGTATTCCATTCTCATCACGCAAAGATGACTGAGCCGATGAATCCCCGCCCCAAGCGAGACAGAACTGTATGAGGATTTTCAAAGAGCAACCAAAGATATCATGCACCGGGGTGACGAAATGAGCCGTCGTTATGGGGCTGATATTTGCCTTGTATTACGTCGTAAAGGTCGCTACTACGATTACTGTTCCATCCAGGATACCTCTTTCCTATCTCTCGGCCATCCGCCATCACGTTTGGGCTCTTCTGGGCTTCGCGAAGGATCTCCATCATCGAGGAAAAGAGCTTTGGCTCTAGGGTCTTCCATCTTCCGCCGTTTGGGAATACCTTTCTCTGTAGTCTATTGACCCATGGGATCAATAGGGGTCACGAGCGTTGTGATGTCGAGGCGGTGCCCTTCCCATGCACCCCTCGAGATATTGGCCGTATCGCTCATACTTTCCGCACCCTTCTAATTTGTCTCCAGGCTGCGTGTCTGCTCTAGTGGACACAGCATCTTCTGCAGCGGCGGAGACCTCTTGGGCAAAGCTGACGTGCTTCTTAGCCGGGCACTCTTTTTCCTCGTTTTCCTCGGATATCCTCCGCCGCTTCCTCCTGTGTGGGGTGGCCAGAAGGCTTTCGGCGGACAGCGGTGGTGTCGGGAGCCAGTATGCTTGGCGTGGCCTCCGCAGCCTCCGGGGCCGGTCTGATGCCACTGGGTTCTCTGGACCAACTCTGGCATCAATATTACCACCTTTGTCTTTGTCGTCGTTGCTGTTGTCGCTGCTATCGTCAGAGGTGGCCCCCTCGAGCTCTTCATGCGCCTTTACCTCGGTATTGCGCTTCTCTTTAATCCCCGGTGGCGTGTGCCCCGTGGGCCATTCGTCGGCGGCGCCATGATACATGACACTTCTGCATATCTGTTCTGTGATAACCGCATCGAGGTGCTGTTCAAGTGCGGCAGCGAATTGGTCATCGTAGGCTTCCTGTGATATCAGTGTACCCCGCGCGAGGAACCAGGTAGGCACCTTGGGTGGCAACAATGTCGAGCCAGTCCTGCAAGTTCGCGCTGCTGTTAGTGATGAGCCGCAATGCGAAACTGTATCAAAAGGATGCAGGCTTTACCATGAGCAGATCTTGGCTGGCCGCGGTAGTGGGTAGGCTGTCTGGCCGCGATGTCAGGGCGCTGTGCATGTTTGTTCGCTGCCCAGTGGTATCTCACCATCTCAGCAAAGAGACCGCCAACTGCTTTTGATCAGCCGGATCTGCCACGAGAGGCCGACATGGAACACTCACGATGTATGTAGCCTTTGGCCGGCGACACGCGCGCATTGCGATAATCCCTGACCATTTTTTCGATGGCATTTTGATAGCTCCTTTGGAAGGACGGGCGCGGCACCTCGTTGGTCTCGCCATCGCGCCACGGGTTGATGGCGTACTTCCACGGGTGGTAGTTGTACGTCAGCTCGAACAAGATGATGCCCATGGACCAGATGTCGATAGAGTGGTCGTAGTTTTCCAGCTCGAGCTCGGGAGCGAGATAGCCGACCGTGCTGACGGGTGCCCGGCTCGGGCCGTAACGACCCACGTGCCTGGATGTGCCTGGAAGTGCCGACGTCTAGCAGAACGGAACGGAGCGGCTTGCCGATGAGGCCGATGTTGGTCGGCTTCAGGTCGCGGTGCAGCCATATGACGAACCCCTATCCAGAACCTCTGAAAGGGATACCGGTTGAAGGCTGCTTCTGAATAATCCTGGTTCGGTACAGCTAAACAGTGTACGACAAGATGTCTCAATGTAATCACAATACTGTAACTACAACTTGAATTGCATACTGCGGAACTGTCTATCTACACCAGCCAGTTCCTCCGTATATATAGACCTTGTGCCAAGCCATATTTACTTCTTGCTCAGTGCCCTTGGCACACTGATCACGACTGCTCAGTTTGCTCAGTGCCCTGATCAGACTGAGCACCCCGCTCAGTCTGCTCAGTGCCCTTGGCGTACTGATCAGTCGTCCCTTACTGTGATTGGCTATTCTCGTACGTTCTTCCGATTGGCCCCTATTCCCGTGGCCCCATAACCCGTCCTGTACCAGGGTTGTGACACGATGCTCCCCCTCTCAGGCCAACGCCCCGGTGGCCTAGCTCGTTTATCTCTCCCATCAACAACTCCAGGTAAGTTTTCCTCCTTCATCACCAACCGTACGCAATGTCTAACCGCGTCAAGAAACCCACGCCGAAAGGTCCTTCTAGTACCCTTCGTCGTTAAAATCTCGCCGCCGCTACCTATATCTTCGGTAACGAAATGCTTCCCTGCTCTTCCTGCGAGGCCCTTAATATCTCCGATTGCCGCGTTTTCGAACGCTCCTCTAAATGCAATTACTGTATACGTTCCGGTCGCTCCGACTACGATGTCCTGGGTCTTACTCCCGCCTTAATAGCCTCCCTGCGTCGCCAGAAAGAGAAACTGGACGCCGAAGAGCAACAGGCTCGTACGGCCATACTGTAGGCCGCTTCGAAGCTTTTACGGGTAGAAACCCAGCGCCGTGCCCTGGTTACTAAATTCCGTCGCCTCGCCGCTCGCGAGGAGCGGGTAATTAAGGATCTAGAGCGGGAAAAAGCGCAGGCTTCTTCCGCTGTTAATCCTCCCTTGGCCTCTCCTCTCGACTGGACCTCTAATATGCTGGACTGGTCTGGCCAGTCCCTGCCCAACGACCTATCTTTTGATCCTAGTATGGCCGGTCCTTCTTTCCTGTCCACACAGGACGCCGCCGGTGGTACGCCTTCCCCTTCCTAAGGTGGTTGAGGCGCGTGGCGCTTAATATACCTGGGTCCCCTTACTACTTCTAACCTCGTGGTGTAGCGTGTAGTACGCCGACTACTTTGCCGGAGGCGCAGGTTCGAATCCTGCCGAGATTCTCCTGGCTTTATCTTATAGCTATCTAACTATAAGCTAAGGCCAACTTTTATCGTCCGCCGGTGGTACGTCTTTTTGCGGTGGTGGGGGTGCGTAATGTTAGTTGGGCCTAGATTCCTTCCTACCTTCCAACCTTATAGTATAGCGTGTAATACGCCGACTACCCTATCGGAGGCGCAGGTTCGACTCCTACTAAGGTTCTTCCAGGCTTAAGAGGGCCCGGTCGGGTCCTCTTGCGCCCGGATCTATTTTTACCTATTTAGGTTTTAGCCGGTCTGGATATCGCTAATAGAATTTTTTTAGCTTCTCTAGGTAGTTAAGGTGTGCCTGTAGCTCCCACGAATTATCTATAGCCGGATATCCTAACTAACTAACCAAATACTCTAATTAGCCTCTGTTGAACCGTAAATCTAGTATCTCTTCCACATCGTACTCTTCTTCTTCGTCCTCCGCCACGGCCTGTGTATTGGCCTTACTTGCCGGTAGTGCGGGCTCTAGAAGTGAGATGTGAAAGGTATGTGACCGTAGACGTATCGTACGGGGTAGCTCTAGTTCGAATGCCGTCTCCGATATCTTCCTTTTAACTTTAAACGGGCCCACTCGCCTATAGTCTAGCTTCTTACTAGGTTTTTTAGTACGTAAATTATATGTGGAAAGGAATATTATATCTCTTCCCTTAAGGCGAGGTCCCTCGAGCCTTTTAGTATTATAGTATTTCTGTATCCTTTCCTTTATAAACTCTAGTTTTTACTTAAGCTTGCCGTAGAGTATATATATTTTATTTGCCTTGACCCCGGCCCTGGGTACCTTAACGGTAGGCCCTTACCGTAGGTCTGCCTTATAGCCGAAATTCGTAAAGAAAGGTATAACTTTCGTGGTTTTTATTAGCGATATATTATACGTTAGTTATACCGTAGGTAATAGTTTAACCTAATCGTCCTGCTCGAAATTAATATAATTCCGTAAATATTATTCTACGATCTAGTTAAGCCGCTCCGTTTAACCGTCTATCTAAGGGTAGTAGGCCAATAACGCCTTACTTACTACCCCTAGCTTCGTTATTAACGCTCTCTAAAACTTTAATACGAATTTAATATCGCGATCCGTAATAAACTCCTTTAATTATATATATATTACTATAATATATTATAATACTACGTCCGCTAATTACTTTACCGACTAGGTTTCCTTATATAGTAAAAAATATATTTATTTAATAAGCCTATCGACTACCGTTAATATACTATTATACTTAACGCTAATTACCGTATCTTTAGACTTTAGTAATTTAATAATAAAGTTTATAGTAACTAAACTCTATAGCTACTCCGCTACTAATAGTAACTTTAAAAATCCGTAAGGTTTATATCTCGTAACCCTCGTTCTCTTATACGTATAATATAACTAAATAACTTCCTTAACGTCGTCCTTAATCCTCGGCTAATTAAAGTACTGCTTAATTTTTTCTATAGTTTTAGTAATACCTATATATCCTCCGAGCTTCGATGCGTAAATATCTATAACTAGTATCGTCCGATTACCTAGCTTTACGTACGCCCGATTCTTATACTATAGCCTTCCTTAGCTATCTTTCTAAATGCCCTATAGCTCCAGTTCTTCCTACTAATATTACTTTGTAATATCGGTACTTAATTTCCTTTAGTATTTACTAGAAATAGCCTTCTCCCGATATATTACGTAATACTTTATTTACGGCTATAGTAAATGCTTAAGAGTGCTATTAGGCGCCTCTTTAAGTAGTGGTAGTAATTCTCTAGGTATATCCTTATAGTGGTCGGTACGCCGACTAAGTGCGTCTACCCTAACGTTCTTCGATCCTTTTTTATAATTAATTTAGAAATTAAATTCCGAAAGGAACTTTAATTATCGTATTTACCGCGCGTTAAGGACCTTTATAGTAATAAAGTACCGTAGATTCTTATAATCCGTATAGATTTATATTTTGTATTTAATATTATTAAAGTATAGCCTTTATTCCTTAAACGCTTCGATAATAGCGAATAGTTTTTTATTATAGATTAAATAGTTTTAACGTACTTCCTTAAGCTTCTTTAAAAAGAAGGTTATTAGGTATAGCTTACTATTATTATTTTACTATCCTAATTACTTACTAATCGTATAGTTTAATATATTTGCCTCGACTTTAAATAATTAATTAAGGTTTAGTAATTTAAATACCAGGTCCTTTAAAATAGCCTCTTTTAGTTCCTAAAAGGCCTATTTTTTTTCCTACCCCTACCGGAACTTTATATCCTTTTTAATTAAGTAATTAAGAAACCTTACGATACTTACGTACCTTCGAATAAATATCCGGTAGAAATTTATAAACCTTAAAAATTCTTTAACGTATATTTATAACTACGGTATAAATTAATCTTTAATTACTATAATTTTCCTAAGTTCTATACGAACCTTACCTAGCGATATTAAATATCCTAAATATACTATCTTTTATACGTGGAACTTACTTTTCTCCTTATTAACTAAGAGTCCGGCTCTATATAGCGCGTCGAGTATCTCTCGTACGTGCCGCTTATACTTCTCTAAAGTATGTAAGTAGATAAGAACGTCGTCGAGATAGTATATTACTATTTTGTCGAGGTATTTCCGTATCGTATAGTTAACGAGAGATTAGAACGTCGCGGGTGTATTGGTTAGCTTAAATAGTATTACGAGATACTCGAAATGACTATAGGGCGTACGAAACGCTATTTTCTATTCGTTTCTTTCTTTAATCCGTATATAGGCGTACCCGACAGGCATATTTAAGCGTATAAAGTATCGCGCCCCTACTAGTTAACTCTATAATTTAGATATTAACGGTAGTAGGTAACTATTTTTTACCGTTTTATTATTTAATTACTAGTAATCTATATATAGTTATAAGCTACCGTCCTTTTTCGGTATAAAGAAAACGGGGTATCTTATTAGCGATATAAACTCCTTAATATAGCCTCTTTTTAAATTCTTATTTAAGTACTTCCGTAATTTTTTACTTTGCTTATCGTTAGTGTGGTATACCTTAAATAACTATAGTTTAGCTCCCTCTTTTAACTTAATTTTATAGTCCTACGGCCCTCGCTTTAAAAGCCCCTTTAAATACTTAACTATAAAAGCTAGGTATCTTTAATATTCTACCGGTACCGCTTTTTTCTTACTCTTTTCTACGTTATTATAATAAGCGTATTTATTAACCTCCGATATCTCTATTAACGTCGTTAACCCTATTTTTTCGATCTTACTACCTATATCGATAGAATATACTATTACTTCTTAAGCTCTTTACGGTAGTGCCGTGGAGGGTGCTTGTCCTGCACTCTGCTCCGTACGTACTCCTAATCTCCTATCGTTAGCTAGATACTTTTAAGGTTCTTTTAGTCGTAAGTAACTACTATCCTTCTAATCGATATCTAGGTTATAGTCTTTATACTATAGTTACCTTAGGATTATATCCTTCGAGGGTCCTATATCTATAATATCGAATATAACTAAGGTTATTTTTCCTTCGACTATAATATCCAGGGGTAGTATCTCCCTATAGACCTTTTACGTACGAAATGGTCCTTATATAACGATCCATTCCTTCTTTTTCTTTTATGGTATCCGGGCCTGGTGTACGAACTGTAGCGAAATTAGGTTCGTCTCCGTACTACCGTTTATTAATGCTACTGCCTGGAGATCCCTCTATCGTATAGTAATCTAGAGGCGTTTATCTCTTTTGCCTTTTCTCTATATAGTAGTAACCTTACTAATAAGCCTTAGGTTATTATTTTATACCTTTACCTTACGCCGATATTTTCGAAAATACCGTTCGTAATCCGTTAGAGGTTAACGGCCCTCGCGAAGGGCCGCGAATCGTTTTTTAAGTAGTTATATCGTTTAAAAACGTTTTTTTATTCCGGGTTAATTAGTAATATAAAGTCTTTTAACTATACCCGCCTAGCTTCTTCCCACCTTCCGTCTTTTACTTCTCTAGTACTTTCTTATATCCTCGTCCGATAGCGGTTTTTCTACTTAATCTTACGCGTTTTATTTTAGTAATATCGTTTAACCTTCTCCCGTAAATATATAGTATAGTCTGGGCTTAGGCACCATCCTAATACTACTTTTTTTAAAAAGTATACGCTATCGTCCGTATTCTAACCTTCTACGTACTCGGCGTAGTATCTTATATATTTTAATGCGATCTATATAACTTAAAGGCTATCCTTTAGTTTAACCGGGTTTTAAACTTTTTATAAAAGGTAGTTATTTAGGTCCTTTTACTAAACCTTTTTTTACCTAACTATAGTCTTTTTAATTAGCTATAGCTTACCCTCTTTACCTACTTTACGTACCGGCTAATAGCCGTATAGTACTTTACTTTAGTAATATTCTATATATTCGTATATAATATATTAAAACTAAGGTACTTTCCGATACTCCGGATACCTAAAATAAAATTATACCGTATTTCCTTTATAGGGTATATACTATATAGATATTAGTATATTTTTTAGTATTTTCGTAATCCCGATATTAACGACTTTCTTACCTTTCTAGTACTCTTCCTAGCTCTTATATATAAGCTTTATAGGCCACGATATATCCTATAAGATAATAAACCTATATTTACCGTACTACCTTTCCGGTATCGTTTACCTAGTAAGTCTTTACGCGGGACTATCGCCCTTAGCGACTTCTATAGTAATTTCCGTAGTAATCTATACTAATTAATCTTATAATATTTATATTTAAAGATTTCCTTCCTCGTATTCTACCTTTAGCTTTTCTACTACTTTCCGTAGTTCCTAGAACTCTATTTCCTTTTATTTAACGTATTAATTAAAGTTTTCCTTTAATTTTACTACTCTACCTTATTAATACCCAATAATTATTATTTTTATAACCCTCGGTCTTTTTAATATAGTAATAATTACGATCTCTTTTTTTTAGCCGAATCGCTTAGGTACTTTATAGTTCTTTTTAAAATATTCTATTTTACTATAATTAAAATACTTAAGGTTATCCCTACCCTAGCCTTGGCCTTACGGCCTTTACTATTATATAGTATTAATATCTATCGGTCCTAAATATATAATACCGGAGTAATTAGTATTAGGGTATTATCTTTTATACTTATCGTTAAGGCGGTTATTGCTAAAGTACTTTTTATTACCGTAATAACCCCTATTACTACCCTTCTTTTCTATACGACGCTAGAACTGCCGATCGTCGATCCGTATAGCTATAACGATATACTTATTAATAATATTAGGCTTTAACTTTTTATATAACTTATCCTTTATTTCTTCCTTAAGGCTATTATAAAAGAACTATATTAATCCCTTATCGTTAATAGTACTACGTAGGCTATCGATTTTAAATAAAGCTACGTAATTAGCCGCTAAGCGCGTTTAACGCAGGTTTATAAGCCTCTCTTACGCGTGCCTTACCTTATTGTACTCTCTAAATATCTCCTTAAGCTTAGTCTTAAAAATACGGTAGTTCTCGAAGTATTCTATAATAATCTTCTCCTAATCGGACGGCTCCTCCTTATAGTAGTTATCGAGGATAAGCTCGAACTACGCGAGAGCCCTATTTTTAAGTCTAGTAACCGCGAAAATAACTTTCGACTCTTCGTTAGTAAATTAGTTTAGGTATTAACGAAAATAAGTTTTAAGCTAGATTAAAAACCTTTTAAGCTCTACCTTTCCTTTTTTATAGCGCTTTAGTGCCGGGAACTTAGGTGCTACCTTAGGTAAGGTTAATATAGCGATAATCTGCTCCCGAGTCTATTAAGCTTCGTCCTTAAGTTCCTTAAAACGCCGTATTACTTACTCTACGGTAGGTCGAGTGTTAGTAGTAGTAAGTCCTTTACTGCTTAGGCTAGGCGGGACGCCTCCCATCTAAACGTTCTTAGGTCCGGCTATAGTAGTGAAAAGACGCCTTTAACTTATCCGTGACAGAGTTAAAGTAAATATGCAATATATAACGAACCCTTATTTAGAACCTTTGAAAGGGATACCGGTTGAAGGCTGCTTTTAAATAATCCTGGTTCGGTATAGCTAAACAGTGTACGACAAGATATCTTAATGTAATTATAATACTGTAACTATAATTTGAATTGTATATTGCGGAACTGTCTATCTACACCAGCCAGTTCCTCCGTATATATAGACCTTGTGCCAAGCCATATTTACTTCTTGCTTAGTGCCCTTGGCACACTGATCACGACTGCTCAGTTTGCTTAGTGCCCTGATTAGACTGAGCACCCCGCTCAGTCTGCTCGGTGCCCTTGGCGTACTGATCAGTCGTCCCTTACTGTGATTGGCTATTCTCGTACGTTCTTCCGATTGGCCCCTATTCCCGTGGCCCCACAACCCGTCCTGTACCAGGGTTGTGACAAGCCAGCCTCCATCGTGCATGACTTTGACACCCAGCAGTGCGGCGCGGAATGCAGTTGCCGCCTCTATCGTCATGCCGTTGGACCCTCTGTCGAGTTCATGCGTCAGGGCTTCGAAGTTAACTTTTGTACTACGTAGATCCTCAGGGGTGCCGGGTAGGTGTGTCTTCGCCGTATCCATCAGTTCCTTCGGAACTAAACGCCTTGTAGTATTACAGCAGTAACCTACTGTAAAATAGAGCTTACAGGGACCCATTTTTTTACAATAATTGAATGGGATTATTTACGTTAGGAATTAGTAAGACTCGCGATAAAAATTGCGTAGAGGGTTACGCATATAATTACACAATTAGAATTAATAAGGTAGAGTTTTTATAAAAATTAAATCAGTTAGCAGTGAAGGTAAAAGGCAGGTTTATTGATAAGTTACTAAGGACACAAATTACTAGTATATCAGAAAATAAAGAAAAAAAATTAAAGTTGCTATTTAATAGGTATATAGTTACCGTAGTAGTTAGCGCTGCTCCACTTAATAAGCTCACTTTTTGTGGGGCAAAAAGAGCGTCTGAGACAGTAGCAAACGAATACCCCGTACCTCCCCCCCTCCAAAAGCTGACGTCAAGTGGGAGCTTTATCAGCTTATCGGCCGCACCCAACAACCCCTCCACCCCGCTCCGATCAGCCCAGCTTCCCCCAGCAGAGAGAAACGCAACGCGATTCAGGTTTGTTTTTCCCAACATCGAACCCAACCCGGTGCTTATTCCCTTATTGCCCTATCTTTAGCGCCTTGCATCACCCCTATCATCCGTCAAAAATGGCCGCCCTTCCCGACATCCTGATGAAAAAGGTTGACGATTATGTCGACTCGCTCGCCCCCCAGATCCAGCCCCGCATCACCGAGGAGCTCGAGACCTTCCAGACCAAGACCATCGATAGCCTCGAGCAGCAGGTCATTGAGGCGTTCCGGACCTTGTTCGACAAAGACAACAACAGCTCTAGCTCTGGTGCTAGAGGGCTGAACGAGGACGTTCCTGATTCGTACGGTGGACAGAGCCTGTCTTTTGCGAATGAGATTGCCAAGTTGACCAAGAGCTTTGGCGCGGTTGCGGGCCCGGGAGGGGTGGGTGATGATTTGGCGGAGATTTTTAACCTGACTTCTGGTGGTGGTGGTGGTGGTGGGCAAGCGAGGGGCTTTGGTGGTGAGGGGGAGACGAGGTCGAGAGGTGGGGGGGAGGGGGATGGGATGAAGAAGTTCTTTTCTGCGGCGTTTGACGCGGTTCAGGATCACCTGGATAAGCGGAATGACGGGCCTGGTGGTGGTCAGGGGTTCCAGTTGGATGGGCTCTTGGGGGTTTTGAGCAATACTGTCAAGGATGTGGCTGGGAACCCGGAGGAGAAGGCGAGGATGATTACCCCTGAGATCAAGGAGTTGGTTGGAGCCAAGCTGAGAGATCAACATACGTCTATTGCAGAGCAGTTTACCAAGATTGCGTTGGATCATATCAAGAAGTGGTTACGGGGGAACACTACCACGAGGGATCTTGGTGATGGTGTGAAAGGGGAGTTTGAGGATCACGTGAAGGATTTGGTCAAGGGGTTTGGGAGCTTGTTTGGAAGCAAGAAGTCACATGGCGAGGGCGCGTCCAGGGGCGTTGGCGATAGGGCTGAGGGTGATAGTGGCGAGAGCAAGGGCGGCTTCTCCAAACTCATCAGCGAGAAGCTCAGTCACGGTTTGGCCAAGGTCCACAGGGAGGTTCGCCTCGAATTCCGCAAGATTCTGGGACAGATTGAGAAGCAGCTGTTTGAGCTGTTGCCAGACCAGTTCCAGCGCCCTCTCGAGAAGATTCTGGGCGGCAATCCGTTTGACTCGCAACTCGACCATACTGTCTCGGCCTCGAGATCGGGTGGGGACCGTGGATTTGGTGATGACATCAAGGCCAAGCTGCTCATCAAGATTCGTAGCCTCGTCCGCAAGGTGCAAGAGACCCTCCGCCAGAGCATCCTCGGTGTCGTCAACGGTGGCCACCGCAAGTTTGAGAAGCAAAGCTGGGTCTTCGTCCAGGGCATTGTGGAGCAAAAGGTGCAGCGGTACCTGCCCAAGGTGAAGGTTACTGTGCCGGACGATATAAGTAACGATGACGGGGTAGAAGTGGGTGCAGTGACCAACAACATTCAGCTCGGTGGCGGCAACCAGCCCATCACTGGGGTGTATCCTCCCCCACCTCCCCAGCAGGGACACAACTACTCGGGCAGTCAGCAATATGCCCCTCCGCCAACACAGCAATACCAACAGAACCAGTTCCCGCCTCCGCCCACACAAGAGTATCAGCATGGCCAGCAAAACCAGTTTCCGCCTCCGCCCACACAGGAGTATGGACATGGTCAACAGAACCAATACCCACCTCCCCCACAGTACAATCCTCAGCAGTATCAGTCCAACCAAGGACAGTCGTATGGATACCCCAATAATCAAGGTTATTAAGTTGAACAGTCTTTGAGCAGTACAAGTAGAGCTGGACTCTAGTTTGAGATGAGAAATGAAGTCCCTTCACAACCTTGACTCTTTGTAACTGGATTGAAACAAAATGACAACCTCGTGACACGCTGACCAAGTTGCGGGGGGCTACAGAGTTGATCTGTAATTGGATGAGAAGGCCCCTTTCCCAATACACTGAGCAATCTGATAATCAAGCAAGCTGGCATGACTCTGTTTTTGTGAAACCCCAATACTCGTTTGCAGAGGCTTCAGAGCCGACGTCGGCTTTCAATTCAGGCAAAAAAGCCATCAAGGTGCAAACGCCAGCACTCTTGTGCGCCTCCCGACCCATGATAAAGAGGCGTGTTCCATGGCCCAGAACCTTCACCCGGGGACCCCAGCCCACAAAATAATTGAGACACTAAAGTAAGTTGACCCTTATTATACTATAAAATGCACCTTAAAAGTAAGTCAACAGGCCTCTGAACAATCTCTTAAGGCCTGTTACTTATTTTTGAAGGCCTACCAACTCTCTTTAGAGGGGGATAATTAGGAGCCGGTATCTCGCAAGGAAGGACCATCGGAGGCCGAACGCATGGGTGCACGGTACATGGAAAAGACTCGTGTGTGTAAGGGGATCGGCGGCGCGACCAGGAGTGATAGCCTTTTTCTTTTTTTTTTTTTCTTTTGCCACAAGTAGCAAGTTTTCAGTATTGGAGAATGAAGCAGAATTTCTTCCCCGAGCCAACAGTTTCTCTGCTCTTGGACCCTATCAAAGGCGCTATTCAGAAAGACACAACATGTTACAAGTAATTTACAAGCTTCAAGCCTCGCCCACAGCCACCCTTTCCCCCTGTTTCATGTATGAGGCATGTCATGGAGGACAGTCCTCTGTGACACGCACTTTACCTCCTTTCCCAGTGTTTTGCCAGGCATGGACCTCAAAGTTGCCGCCATTCTCGTCCAGGTAAATGTAATCCAGTTTTGATGAACCGAAGACCCGTCCAAATTTGATAAGCTCTGGTGGCATGATGCCAAGTCCACCCTGGGTTATGATACCAGCGTCTCGCCATTCTGGGGCATTGTTGCTGCCCATGCCGGAGTTGATGAATGCTAGGATGTTGCCGTTTTCTCCAATTCTCAGATAATCACTGCGGAAACTACCAAAATGCGAAATGTCAGCAGGGAGTTTGTCAAGATGGCAGACATATTAGGGCGGAACGCCGAGACTTACTCTCCATTGATGTCTCCCAGCACAACACGCCCCTTGTCAATGCCGGACAGTTTATCAAAGGTCAACTGCAGGGCTCCGTTGAATTCTCCTTGTCCATTTTGGCGGATGCAGTCAATGCTGCTGTCAGCTTTGATGAGGCAGTAATCGGCTCTTCCGTCACCATCGATCTCTGAGAATGGCCGTCAGCACCAAGTAGCTTGGCTGGGTTTGATGTCAACACTTACGGGCAACTCGAACATCATCAGCTGTGAAACCCTCCCGGTCCGGCACCACCTGCCCGATGCTCTCGAATCTGGGAGGCCTCCCCCCGCGGTTCAAGGAGACCGAAACGCCCGCCTGGGCATTGACACAGAAGAAGTCATCCAAACCATCATTGTTCTGTTATGGCCATTCAGTCAGCACCACCCCCTGAGCCAAAGCGCAAAGACTAGATAGGTACTCACAAAATCAGCAAAAATGACCCTTGCCCCCTTTGATACATCGCAGTCGATTCCCACACTGAACTCCATCGCGTTTGTCTCGAAATTCCCACCAGCCCTGTTTTGAGATAACACATATCTGTTGCCACCATCGCCGCCACGATAGACCGCAATTCGATCATCCAACTCCTCGCCCCTCTTGAAGAGGTTGTTCATGATGACAACATTGGCAAAGAAGATCTGTGAGGGAGTTGCCTCTCTTCCATCCACACGCTTTGGGATTTTCGCCGAGCTCAAGACGCCCCTTTCCACTTGCTCGTGCAGATACGTGCCATCTACCACTGTCCCTGGGGTTCGGATGCATTCCTTATCGTTTGGCGGAGATGGCCGCTGGACATCGGCGGGCCCATCGTCGATCACTGCTGCGGGAGGCTGGATCTGGTCTTCGAGTTTTCGGATTGCTTCCATCCAGAGGGAAGCAAAGATGGCGTAGCCTGCATCGTTGGGATGTACCCCGTCGGGATGGAGGTGGTCGTTTATGTTGATGGCCGCATGCAAGTCGGCCATGCCAATACGTAGGTTGCCTCTGTAGGTATTGGTCACCAAGTCGCGATATTGTTGACTGAGATCTGCGGAACAACTGTCGTTTTTGCGTGATGGTGCCAGGGTCGAAACGACCACTGTTACCCCTGGAACGGTTGTGAAAACATCATCGATGAGAGCTTTGAGGCGGGCTCCCGCGTTGTTGGTGTCGATTTGGCGGATGCAGTCGTTCCTAAATCGACATGTTAGCACACACGGTCATTCTCTCCCTAAGAGATTGGGAGGCTGCGAAGACCTACGTCCCAGCGTTGAGAAGCACCAGATTTGGCATCAGCGCCTTGCCAGTCTTATTGAACTCCCCGTGGACTTGGTTGATGGTCAGGCCTGGGTGCCCTTCATTGTCATTGTCTTCAAAACGTCCGTTTTGTTTTGATCCCACCATGTTAACGTTCCATCCCCGTGTACGCAACTGCGCACGAAGTAGATCGCGATACCCTGTCCCTTTTCTCGAACCAATTCCTTCCGTTATGGATGCTCCAAGGGGCATCACTCGTAGGAAAAAGTCCTGTGCTGCTCTTTTGGCTAGAGAGGTGTGCCATGATGGTGTACTGTTACTTGAAATAAAACCAGGGGCGACATGGTCGGCTTGTAAATAGAGCAGGGTGCTGATAGCCCCTATCACGGCTTCGGCAGGCCACATTGTTGTGTTTGCGGAAAAGACAGACTGAGGGTTCGCACTTTGTGACTCTCGACCGAGAGTCGAGTGGCATCGTGTGCCCTCTTATTGTCCATCTTGGTGTTGCGCCGTGCATCGTCCTCACCCCTTGGAAAGGACCCTGAAATTCGCATTGACTTGCCAAAAGTTTCCATGAAACGGCAACAGGGGCTTCAGAACCGAGCAGCATCGCAACAGTAGCACAGCCGCACCATACTTTTATTACAAGGCTCGTTGGCGGAGCCCCGCGAGCTCGGAACCTTTGGTTGCAGTGTGTGGGGAAAGAGGTTTCGTAGCGTGTTGTCGGCAAGTTGAGCCGAGGGCGGTTTCTTCAGGGGGGCCTTGGCACGTCACGGATGCTAAGCTTTTGAGCCCTGCACCAACCATGGTGCGGATCGTGTATAGTTGTCGATCCGGCAATCCGATTCGATATCATAAAACAATCGTCTTTTGCCCCTCGAACCGGGTGCCTACCAGATCGCAACTTCTTGCTAGAAAGACAGGTTTTCTGAACACTCTGTCACTCAGGCTCCCCGCCCTCTGTAGCAACTACCTCGGCCCAAGATTGTCTGCCAATGATTGCTTGTGGTAGTCGCGGGGCCGGTCGACGTGCCATAACTGGCAAGACTTGAGTTGTTAGTACATCAGAATTTGGAGTCGGTGTGCTCTTGCGAGCCGGCAAGGCTCTAGCATGAGTCGATGGAGACGGGGGTGCTGGTCGCCTCTTTGCTGGTCCAGAATGCTTTCGCCTTGACGTAACAACAGTCCAACTTTCTTCCGTTTCGTCACGCAACGAGTCATGATCCTCTGCCCCTGCCGTGCCTGCTGGATTGGACTTTGGTGGCGTCCCACGACTGAAGAGCTCGGCCATCTCAGACGGGACAGGAATCGTCGGCTTGAAATCCTCCGCAAAGTTCTTGTTTTCTTTATTGACGGAAAATCGAGTCTCGCCACTGAGCCCAGGCTGCTGATATGTTGACTGGCCTACGAGCGGTTGGGAGTTACCATTCGAGTCAGAATGCTGATCTGCAGCCTCGATATGTTGCTTTATCGACTCTTGGGCGTCGAGATTTGTATCCTTTGGTTGAAGCCTGTTGTCTGTCACCTTGCTGGCCGCTTTGGTGATCGCTTCCTTGAATTCCCTTTTGACTACTTCTGCTGGTTTTGAGCGGGCCACGTTTCTTGGAAAGAGAGCCTTGACTCGCTTTGGCAGAACTGATCTGCGCAAAGATACTGCAGGTAACTTGTAGCCGCCACCTGACATCGTATTGATCATTGCGTTGAGATATTGAGCAACATAGTAATTGCTAGGTGACAGAAAGTAGTAAAATGGATTGAATGTGGAGTTGCTGTATGCATATTGTAGAGAAGGGTGATATAGCTGGCCAAGTCCTGGGAGGGCAGGGTAAATCGAAGGAAGTTGAGATTCGGACTGATCTCCGAAAGAGCCTATGGCATGTGCCATGGAGTGTTTTGCGATCTCCACTGTTTGCGTCCATTTCCCAGAGACTCCCGTGATTTGATCCCCGTCTTGAGGAAGTGGGGGAGGCCACGCAGTGGCTGTTTCGTACGAGACTGCCGACCGCGACTTGATCACCAGATTTTTTATGGTTTTGATTGCCATCCAAGGATGACCTTGGGCGCCATATATCGGATGCGCGGTGGCCGTGCGACGAAGAGGAGGATGCGCAAGCATCAATGATCGTACGAAGTGACGGGCTTCTGGACTGGCGTTGACTCGTTGGAAAGCCTGATCCGGGAATTCGATGCTGCCAGCCCGGTAATGAAAAAGAGCTGCCAGGGTTTTGAAGACTGGCTCTCCGGTCAACATTTGGTAAACCGTCTCGCCAAAACACCACATGTCGATGGGAAAAGAGTCTCTCTGCCCTGTGCTGGGATCGCAGTCCAACACTTCCGGTGCCAGAAAGCCGGGCGTGCCCCTTACAGTCGTAGAAGCGCCAGCTATGTCCTCAGCACGTTTGCTCAGGCCCAAGTCGCACACCTTGACCCACCATCTCTGCGGCGGCTTAGATTTGATGAGAATGTTCTGTGAAGAACATCATTAGAGCTCAAGCCTTGTTGAATTCAGCTTTTGCATAATGTACTCACCGCGGGCTTCACATCTCTATGAGTATACCCCGCCTCGTGCATCATTTCCAGAGCACCCAATACTTGGGAAGCAACCACCTTCACCTCGTCTTCAGGCATGGTTTTGACCGTTTGAAGATACCTCCTCAAGTCACCATGCTCGCAATACTCCATGGCGATGCAGAGGTAATTTGGGATTTCGTACCATCCAAAGAACTCAACAAAGAAATCGGCATACTTGGGGAAAAGTCAGCATGTAAAACGGTGACTAAGTAGGTGCACACGCACAACATCATCATCGAGGTACATACCTTCGGTTGAGAGAATCTTTTCAACGCTTCCAACTCACGGACGTAGCGGACGCCTTCGTTGGTGCTCTTGCTGTCAGCTACTCGAATGGCTTTCACCGCTCTCCATCTGTCTTCCTCCGCTTCGAGGATCTTTTCTTTCTTTTCTAACCATACCAGACCGCATCCTCCGTGTCCAAGAATGTTGTTATCATGCCGCACCCATCGTTCTTGCCACCATGATGGGTTGCCTTGTCGTACTGTTGTTACGCGGTGAACGGTGACATTCGCCTCGACAGTTGCTGGAAGTCTGGTGTCATGGACTGCTTCCAGCGACATCGAAGTATGGTTCGCCATTGATTGTCAACTTGAACATGACCAGTAGGCGTGGAATGCTTGGTTAGGCAACTAATAATGAGCGTTGAATGTCTTGGGACGGAGCGTATGGAAGGTATCAAGGATAAATGAGTCAGCTGCAGTCTCGAGCGTTCACAACCATCAGAGGAAGGGGCAGTTTTGTGTTGCGGGGAAAGCTGGATGGCAGTGGGCGGTGGCTCAGCTCCTGGTTTCATTCTGTCCAATGAGTGACCGAGGCCGTGTTTTGGCTTCGTGCTCCTTGTATATATTCTGCCACACCAGATATGCAGCCGGCAAATCGTGGCGCTCAATCACAGCGTCCTCAGCCCGCGGCCTGCACGAAGTCACATGAAGTGTTGAAGAAACAACCCGGAAGTCTGCCTCGTCTGCCTTATTATTGGTTCGCATTTGGCCGCCTCGCTGCAACCACCCCTCGATCGCTCAAACCGTGTTCTTACAAGTTCTTTGGCACAGTCTAACCAGAGTTTGGCCAGTTCTTCCTCGTGTCGTGTGGGCCAGAAGAACTCTGCCAATATGGCCGAGCTTGTTGGACTGGCTCTTGCCCTACCACCGACAATTGACTTGTGTCTGAAGTATGGAAGACAACTCAGGGCCCTGTGTGCGAGCCTACGCCAAGCAGATGCTCAAATATCAGAGCGTGTGATCCGTCTCGACAACAACTGGATGCTATTTACCCACAAGCTCGACTTTCTGAAGCGCATCCAACATCTGATAGAAGATGACCATCGCGAGATCTGGGGCCAGACACTTCGGATTCTTCTGAGTAAGCTGGAAATTGTCACAGGTATAATCAATCGACTTGTAAGGCCGCTGCCTGTGTTTCTCGAGATCAACCACAGCCTTGAGGTTAATGCACGTAGGGGCAAATACATCTTGATAAAGAAGAGTCTAGACAAGGCCATCGAGGAGCTGGAGACCTGGCAACAAACAACGGACCAATCATGGTTTCTTCTCATGAGAATCGCCGACTCACAGGTCGACCTCGCTCTCCAAACGCCTACCAATCTTGACGCGATCGACGACAAACCACACTCCAATACAGCAACAGCCATTCCGTCCACAGTCACCATAAGAGCGAGTCGCATGCAAGACAGCCCATACGGTGGTTCATCAGAAGCGGGATTAACCTTCGACGCGGCAGAGCTGTCCAAGATGTTCATTCAACAAGTAGCATTCTCGCAGATCTCAATCGCGCAACGGTTGTACGGAAATGGTCAGGTTGGGGTTTACATTCTCAACCAAATCACATGCGAGCCGGTAGCCAAGTATCAGCTCATCAAGAAGGACGCAAGAGACCTGGCCAGGAAGCTTCAGCACAACGACCCTCATACATTCGGCCTTCTCGCATGCAAAGGAGTGGCCGTCCCATTATCACCACCGGAAAAAGGCCGTCACGATCGTACTACAGCTCCATCAATGTTGACGATGGTCTTCAGACAGCCAGTCCACACTACCGGAATTCCCAACAGCCTTCGGTATGTGCTATCCCATACAGCTCCTCCTCAAACCCTGTCACTACGATTCGACTACGCAAAACAACTCGCCAGGTCCGTCAGCTACGTCCACACGTTCGGCTTCGTTCACAAAAACATCCGCCCGGAATCCATACTGGTCTTCACCAGCAGCAAATCGGGCTTGCCTTCGCAGTCACTCTTTCTTGTGGGCTTCGAGAACTTTCGACGGGAGGATGGCGCAACCCAGCGGCTTGGGGATGACACTCTGGAGCGAAATCTCTACCGGCATTCTTCCCGCCAAGGAGCCTCGCCGAATGAAGATTACATCATGCAACACGATATTTACAGTCTCGGCGTTTGTCTCCTGGAGATTGGCTTCTGGAAATCGTTCATACGATACCATCCCCAGACCGGCCAAGCACTGCCCACCGAGATCCTGCCTGTGTCGCCACATCCGGACATCAAACAGGTCAACCATTTTCTACACACCCGAGGCAAGGAGTTCCTTCTACATCTAGCGCGGAACGAGCTGCCTCAATGCATGGGAACGAGGTATGCCGAGATTGTAGAGACATGTCTGACCTGTCTTGACCCGGACAATCAAGACTTTGGAGATGAGCGCGAGTTCCAGGATGAGGATGGGATCAGAGTGGGAGTAAGATACATCGAGAAGGTGGTCCTGCGGTTGAATCAGCTGTGTGTATGACGCGGACCGATGCATTGTTCCATGCGTACTTTGGCCAGCAATGGAAAATACGGCTTGCTACCTGTACAGTTCATCATTCATGGAGTTATCTTGGCGGCGGTTTCCAAATTGAAGTTGGTTCTCTCAGCATCAAAGGAGTGGACGCGAGTGCCAATGACAGTGTGACCTTCTTTCCTAGATGGCAGCCCAATGCCGGCCATGGAAACATCTTGAAACCAGTATCGCGGGTTTCTTTTTTTTTTCTTTTTCTTTTAGAAGCAAAGAAAGGAAAATACCGAGTACCTTGCGTTTAGTTGAGCTCAACTCTGCGCTTGCAACCTGGTGGGGGCCGCCGGCCTGAGTCACACACCGGCCGGCGGGATCCTCGCTTATATTGTCGTTGGTGCTAAAGTTGTATAAGTCAACAGTGCACAGCCGTTGAACCTACCACTACAAATACCTACCTCAACCCAGCAGCGTCTGCTCACCACCATCAAACCTTCTTCAGACTTCAGCAACAGAAAACACATCAACTACAATGGGACGGCGCGGACGGGACACCTACCCATGGGACCGGTACGAGTGCGACTGGTGCATGATGCAATTGAATTGGGGTGGACGACCGTGTTACGTCCGCCAATTCCACCATCCTGGGTCACGGAGCCATCGCAAGGAGTATTGGGAGTCGGTCCGCGCAGAAAACGCAGCCAAGAGGAGTAAGACCTTGCCTAGAGCTTCCAGAAGGGCTATGATGGCGGCGGCGGCGGCGGCAGCGACGGCAATCGAAAACAAGGACAGCAACGAGGGGGACAAACCTGATCAGAACACCCCAGTGGAGGCCGATGCCACAACAACGCAGACAAAGACGGCGACAGAAGAGCTAGACGCACCAGCATTGCCCGCTGGATCAGAGGTCACGTCAAAGCCGAGACATCACCAGGATGAGGTGAAAAAACCATCACAAAAGCGACAGCCAAAAGCCATCACCGGACCCAAAAGAATCATCGATGAAGGCGTCACTCTTGCCTTCGACGACGACGACGACGTGGCAAGGATACACGCTGCCAACCGAAAAGCCTGGCCACGTGGTCCGATGCCCATCGCAGCTGATGCTACCGTTGAGGACTGGGAAGTCGCAGAGCTTGTCCGCCAGGGACTTATCGGTCCCGAGGACCTTCAGGTGAATTATGGCGGCTTTGGGGATGAGGCCTGCCTATATACTATTCAGGTTGTGGACACGATGAAGAAAGGGAGAAGAGGGAAAGGCCGTCGGCGACAAGGGGTTCACGTTAAGGATCTTGCGGCCCTGGACGCGGAGTCGGAGTGGTCTCATCTTGACGATGAAGTCTATGCTCAGTTCCTGAGTGATGGGGAGAGTAGTCTGGCGGACTGGAGCGAGCTGTCGTTTGTGTGTGTAGAATCTTAAAGCAAACGATGGACAATTCTCAAAATCAAACACTCTGTTAAACTGCCAATCTAGAATAAGAGAACCTATACAGAGCCCCCTATTTATCTTACCAACACTCCCCACTTAATATAGAATTTAGCTATGTTACAAAGTATAATCATTAAAGGTTAAAAGGTATTTATTAGGCTCTAAAAGAAAGTTAAAAGTTGAAAGATGGTTAAAAGATATTGAAAAGATGGTTAAAAGGCCTTCAAAGATAATTCAAAGGCACTTAAAGGTAATTTAAAGGCTGTTAAAAATAATGTAAAGGTCTTTGAAGATAATATAAAGGCTTTTTAAAATTATTCGAATACTTAATATTATTCTTGAGAGCTTTTAATTAGATAATAGGAAGGGTAAGTAAAGTAGGTAAGGACGGGGGATACTAATAACATAATCAAGGGGCTGTCCGTGTAAATGTTCTCTCTCGAGAATGATGCTAAGTGTTGCACTCGGTAATAAATATCGCCAGAACTGCTTCACCCACCAACGATCTAAGATCTCACTGAAGCCTCCTCCTCCTTCCGAACCAAAATGTCTACCTAACTGACCGCAAGGTCCATCGAACAGAACAAAGCCATGCAAATTAAAAGCCTGTCACCCTCTCTCTGACAAATATCACAACCAGGAACTGGCCCTCTCCACTTCAGGCAATCCTCCTCGGTTCGCCCGTCCAATCATTGGCGCGAAGGTCGAGGACGGTATGTCCTCGTCGACACCAAACAACTTTTGATAGTTGCACCATTTTTCTTTCTCGCTCCGCTTGTACAACAATGGCTCTGATTACCAACCAACATATCACAACACCCTTTGCAGCTGGACATGGAACATGAACACAAAGAAACGGCTGGGTCCCAAGGTCTGCTCCAAACTGCCTTGACCACATTTTCCGCAAATATATCACGTCAAACACGCCATCAACGCCTCGAACATCTATCGACAGATCTAATCTATTGCTCAGTTGGTCATAACGATCAAATCTATCTACTAATTTTTTATTCTATACAAAGGAAATATGTGTGCTGATGAGCTTGAATATCCTCCACTTCCTTCTTGTCTTTGTCGATACAATTCAGGTCCGTCCTCCTTCTCAAATACGTATTATCTGTCCACCGCCCAACAAACAACAAAAAGACTCCGTATGACCTCCAGCTCTAGCCCTCTGAAATTCCTCATCACGCCACCGAGAACAAAACAAGATACCCTCTTTTTGAAACGCCGAGTCGTATGCAATCATGTCACAGCCGCCAACTCCCCACATGCGAATGCTCAACCATCTAGACACCATCCAGCATCCATGATATCGCAATAGGCAGGCCTAGTAGCCTTGCCTGCACCCCCAACTGAACGTCCAAACTCCAAACTCCCCCTCTCCCGAGGATGTAGGTCTAGTAACCTTGCCTCCCCTCTCAAACCATCAACCCCAACCCCAACGAACTCCTCGAACTCCTATCGCGACCCCAACCTTCAAAATCAAACCTCGTTGCCCTAACCGGCGTAGGCGACAACATCTCCTTCGTCTTCCTCGCGCAAAAAATAGGTGGCTCATCCGGTGCCATCGACCGTCTTCTCAAAACCACCGACCGTGAAAGTCGAGGCGGTTCCGAAACAGGACTCACCATTGGATACGTCCACCCTCGATGCGCAGGATCAGTGCCTTGTGGGAACATCTCCTCCCCTTGTTCATCCTCATCCATCATCTCAGGTTCCATCATCAGGGGCCCCGCCTCCAACAGCAAGAACCCGTTCACCGTATTGCTGCTTGAATGACCTGCCCAAGTGCGACCCAAACGGGGACCTGGGAAGGGAGCAGGGGAACGGGATCTCGTTGTCGGTGCAGGCGGGCGCCCGATAGGAGCGAGACCAAAATGACTTCTAGCTCCGTGTGGTGGGAGCAGTGAGGGGGAAGTCTCTCGCGGTGGGCAGCTGTCGAGGAGCAGTAACCTTGATGGACCACCGTGGTGGAAAGGTCGATTGTGGTGGCCCATGTCGTCGTCGTCGTCGTCGTCGTCGTCGGAGTAGATTTCATTGTCTGAAGGATATGGAGACTCCCAGTCGGAAGCACGGCCACGCCAAATATCGCATAGCTCCGTGACCACAGACTTGGGGCCCTGATCCATATTTCCTACAGCCAACCGGGCGGGCATTGTTCGGCGCCGGTGGGGCATAGAACGGGTACGCTCACGCTCACGCTCCTCGTGGCGTCGTCGCTCCTCTTGCTCTCGTTCGAGTCGTTGTCGCTCTTCAAACTCTCTCTGTATTCGTTGGCGTTCCATCTCCCGTGCTCTTTCTCTGCTCAAGCCCCTCTCCATCTCCAACTCTCGAGCTCTCTGCAGAGCTCGTTCCTTTTCCAACATCCTTTCTCTTTCTCTCTCTTGTTCCTCCTCCCACTCCCTATCTCTCTTCAACTCTTCATCCATCTGCCACTGGTCCCCCATGAATGAAGACTGCCTAGACGGTCTCGAAAAAGTGTTGTCCGCAAACTTGGACTCGTTGTGTGGTGTATCATGTTCACTCTCGTCATCGCTGTCGTACTGAAGGTCTTGCTGTGCTGGTTGCTGAGGTGGTTGTCCCGGTGGGTGATGGAAACCTGGGTTAAGCGGCCACGATGACGAACATTGTGGCTGATGCTCCGTCCAGGCTGAACTGCGAGTAATGTTTTTGGGTATTTGGTTACTTGAGCCATGATGTGTTTGGCGTGGGAATGGCGGCCCAGTGTCTTCCACCTCGGAGACCTGGTCGCGGTCCCCATGGTTGCCGATGAGCTTCTTGGGTGGTGTTGTGCCAAGGGGGTGCTCGCCCTCCGCACTTTGCATGGCTGCAAGATGATGTCGACGGTGCGAAGATCGTTTGGGGGAAGGTCTCGCCGCTTTGTCCGGAGATGCGGTCGAAAAGCGCCTGGCTGGGGGTGATCTGCCTCTCGCAGAAGACGTCGGCGAGGAGCGCTCTTCGGTGTCGACCGCACGTTTGGCATCGGATGTGGAGAACCTTCGGGGAGCCTTGTGCTCTCTCAAAAGGATGGTTGGCCTAGTAGCCTGCTCGGGGTACTCCTCAATGTACGGAGATGGAGACCTTTTGGAGTGACTCTTCTTGGTAGCGCTCTTCTTCTTGACCTTGCGACTCTTTTCCTGGCTCTCCGGGGTGGGCTGTGGAATGGGTTCAGGAGTTGGCGACTTGGGCTCAGGCGTAGGAGGGGATTTTGGCCTCGTCGGATGGCTCCTGTGGAATCCGTCGTTCTCAGAGTCGGTGTCTAACTCAAAGACGGTTTCTTCGCCGACATCTTCGTCAGCGGCAGGCGTGTGTAAAGTTGCTCCACATACGCACTTGTAGCAGCGGGGTTTTGCCTTAGGTGATCTCTTCCTCCTTGGACTCCTGGCCTTCACGGTCTTCTTGTCGGAAGGGGGCGAGGGCTTGCGGTTGTCCTGGTAGACATAATCGACGCCCTCGCTATCACCTGAATCCCATTCTGTAGTTGTAGTGATATTGGGATCGTCCTGCGTCGGTGTTCTGCTGTTGTTGGTGTTGCCCATTTTGCCTGATCTTCTCTTGCAGCGCAGTAGCCACTACCTTGGGGACGGTGAAAAGGTATTCAAACATTGATGATAGCTGTGAAGGAGAACTGAAAAATGATGCTGACCAAAATTGTGTCAAGAAGCAGAAGGAAAAACAAAAGAAAAAGTGGAATGAATGGCGACTCTCAGATATATCGTTCTGCCAAAAAAGCAGAACGATACTGAAGCCCGAGTGGCAAGGCTTTGGTTGAGAAACTGGGAGCAGATGCCCATCGAGTAATAAGGCACCACACATGATATGTTGAGCGGCTTGGGCCAAGATAATGCAGTGCAATGCTTCTCGTGGCAGAACTCCAAGGCATGAAGCTGTGTGTATTGGCAGGGCGAGCGATGCCCAAAAAGCAGAGCTGCCAACCTGCATCAGCTGGCAGCTACGTGGTGAGCTGGAACACGCACCTTCACAACTGTCTTCAACCAGCCTGGGAAGAAACGATTGGCTGTGAGTTTACATAATTGCATGTATGCTGCATCATCTTACCTTAGCCGGAGAACCAACACAGGGACATGCCAGCCGGATTAACAACGTGGACCGGCCCGGCAGATTATCAGCGCACGGCGTCAGTGCCGACTGGGTCAACAGAACTCACATATGTGCAAAACGTTAGGATAGGACGGTGGAAAGCGACGAATTGAAGAGCTGATATTTAAAGCCATGTTTGATGTCGCTTCCTGCGCTTTCCCCCATTTTGGCCTAAAAAGTTGTCCAGTTTTGCTGCCCAATGCCAGAGCTTGCTTTGCTTTCCCCAACCTACCTTACCTGGCCTCTCCAGTGAAACCATGCCCCGAACTCCTGAAAAATGCACTTTTCTATCTTATCTCTCGTCTTATACCTACATGGCCTACCTTGAGAGGCAAGGCACAGCTCATCACAACAACAAGCCAGCTGTCATAATGAACCTGTTCAGTCGATTTGGTTGCCCTCGGGATCCCACGTGCCAATGTAAATATACGGAGCGGGAGGCAGGTCTGGAGTACGAGGTGGTTCATCGTAGGGCCCGTAGGCACGTCTACGACCGGAACCGGATCGAGGAGGATATTGACGGCCGCGCTTACTGCTGGGCGCAACATACGGAGACGACCCCGCGTCGACAATCTCGATTTCTTCATTTCTCGGGTCTTCATTTCCCGGGCCACGGTAGCTATGAGAGCTGCGACGGGGGGGCTCTTCGTATTGCCTAGTCGAAGATCGGTTGCGACGGTGAGATTCAGATGGCGGGTGCTCATAATGAGAAGAAGAAGAAGAAGAAGAAGGGGGATATCGGTAACCAGAAGAGGAGGGTGGATACCTCGACTTTCTTTCACGTCCCATCCTTTCGAAGCGCTGTCTCATATCCTCGGTCTCGTCGGGTTCAACAGTGACATAGTCGGCATGAGCATCATGGCTGTACTGGTAACTGCTGGGATGTCCCTGGGGGGCATAGCTAGAAAAGCGACGAGGCTCCTCGGCATACCTGTTGGAGGACCTGCTTCTGCGATGCGAGGAGGGCTCTTCAGGGTATCTGGCAGTTGATCTACTGCGGTGTCGAGAGGAAGGTTCCTCCGGTGGCGCTGTATACTCATAGTGATGAGTGGTCCTGGGACGGCTGCCATGGTGAGATGACGGTTCCTCGGGATTCCTAGATCTGCTCCGGCGACGGGATGAGGACTCATGGCGAGATGAACCTTTATGGCTCCTCTCTCGAGAGTAAAGTGTACCCCCAGGCAAGTCAACTTCCACCGTTCCCAAGTGATTCGCGCATCGTGGATTGTGGCAAGCGAATGAGCTCTTGTGGGCATCAAGACAAGCAAACTTGCAGTTGTACCCGCAGTCGACACAAGTGATGGTTCTGTAATAATCTTCCCGGCTATACGACATTGCTGTGCTGGCTTCGAATCATATATCGGAGCTTTGATGGTGATGAGGCGCTGATCAGCATATTACGATCAAAAAGAAAGATGTAACGATCCTCTAAGTGGATTACTGCGCTGGCCTTTCCAGATTTTAATCCTCATTAGATTTCTTTATCTTCCTACATGGCTTCGAGATGCTTCAAAATGGCATTGTCGAGCCTTTGGCGATCCTGCAGAACCGCCCACGAAGTCATCACGAACCATCCTTTGTACTCTACCCAAAAATAGGGTATGGTCCGCTCTATGACAAAGAGCCATAACCCTCTCAGTTCGGACTCACCACCGCACCCTGCTCTTTGTACTTTATCCCACGCATTGCAGGCAGGTTCCAGGGCAGGCTTGGCACACGACGGACCTCTTAAGTTCAGTAGATGTATTGTGCGAGCTCCAACAAAAGAAACCATGAGATAGATTGAACTGTTAAAAGAAATACCGTCCTAGCACTCGATCATCACTGCCCCCTCTTCGCTCTCTTCCTCACGGACAGTTCCTGAGGTTCGGTGGACAGATCCCGCTCTACCTCGACAATCTCGCTGGAGCTCTGTCCGCCTTCATCATCGGTGGTTCCGGCAATGGAGTCCGCCTTTGTTCCCCTTCCTCCAAGTACCTCCTGCACGATGCGCTTCCCCTCGTCTATCTCGCCATTGGTCGCCCCACATGCCATGCACTTCCATTTTCCAATCTCAGCCAATGATTTCGTTCCTGGTGGTGCCTGGCCGTTGACAAGCCGGCACTTCGCGCAGATCAAGACAATCCTGTTCTTGGCGGCCGTCTCGTCTTCCCCCAACAAGGTGTCCAGAATGCGATCGTACCAGTGCGGCTCGGGAGGAGGGGCCATCGTGGCAGGTGGATGCTGTAGGAACGGCGGGGGAGCTCTCCCTTCAAAAGCATTGGGCGCGAACTCGGCCGCTTCACTGATCATGGGGCTGGGAGACCGTTGGCTTGATGCTCCATATACTGAACTTGGCACCCTAGAGTGTGGTGCAGGTGCACCGGCACTGGACTCTGGACGGCGCTGGATGTTTGCTGTGGGCGGGGGCGGCAGTCCCGTACGAGCATGATGCCTGGGTTGTGGCTGTTCTTTGACAGCGCCAGCGCCTTCGTCTTCCTCCTCCTCGGACGTCTTCTTCTTGCTCTTCTTCTGTTTGTTGTCGGAGCCGCCGTACTTCTCGAGCAGCTCGAGCGTCGAATCGTACTTGGTAGCATCCTTTAGTTTCTGGATGGTTTTGGCGCGTTCAGTCTGATACTCCTTGAGGCGCGCAGTGAGCCTCTCGATTCGGTAATCAAAGAAAATGGTCGTAATCGAGCGGACCAGCGAAATCAAGACCGGCCCTCCCGCCATGCCCGTCCACTCCCATGCCCCCATGTCCTTGTAACCAACCACCAGCATCAAGACAATCGCATAAACAAGGTAGGCGAAACCGATGTAAAGTGTACCCAGCACCTTGATCCGTCGGGCTTTCGCGCGGGATTGATCGAGGCGAGTTTGGGTTACCGTTATTTTGGTCGAAAGAGTCGAGAGCGCCTTTTCAAAAGACGCGGGGGAAGAGTCGTCTCTCTGTGCAAATAAATACAATGTCAGTCAGTAAGCAAACGGCGCAGGGAAGCAAGGCTACACTAACCCCCCATGGCCAGAGCGAAACCATAGTGAATAAGAGGAAAAGTCGCCAATAACTGTGCTATATAGCCGTGATGGTGGTAACGTCGTGTCTGTATTGCTGTCGTCGGGACTACGTTTGCGCGAAAGGGGTAGGTAGAGTGTGGGATGTGGAAATTATTGTTTCAGCAGAGAGTGTAAGAAGTGAAAAGAGATAACACTGGAAGAGTAAACCAAAAAAACAAAAACCGTTGAGAATAGCGTCGGCCTCGACAGCAAAGACTCCGCCAGCAAGAATTTTGTCGCGGCAAGGCTGCTTGGATGTCAAGCTTGTGTTCGCATCGCCCACCTGAGGCTGTCAGCTGCGAACTTGCGATGGAAAGATGACAGCACTGGGAAAGGAGCTCCAGCGCTAGACTTTCAAGGGTGCTGTGGAGAGCTCGCGCACGGTGACCTCATCCCCCGATAAAAGAATACCCCGGTCATCTCTCTGCATACCAGCCTGGCAGTAACTACGGAGTATGACCTCCGAGATTGGCATAATCGCTCCATCTTCTCTAACTTCACCTTTTCTCACGGTCTTCTCCACGTCTATGCTCGTATCAACCTTATTGTCGCTGGGCTGGGAGGCTGGCAGACAAATGCCCAACATTTGTGGAAAGACGCAAATATCTCTGTATGCCGCATAACGGCTTACCCACAAAAACAAGATGCCGCCGGCAATCCCAACTTCCCGACGACCCCTGCGCGGCCTAAAAAATCCCGGGGGGTTGTCAGGGCGCTCTTGGCAGGCTGCGAACTGCTGCTGAAAGCTGGCGCTGGCTGACAAGTGGCTCAACTTCAGAGTCGAAGGACGAAACAATCCGCTGTGGCATCAGAGGAACAAAATCATGCCCACGGCCGTTGAATGAAGTCCCATCCTCTTTTCTGGGGCTTTTGATTTCAAAACTTAGTCTCTTCTTTTCATTCCCTTGCCCTTTCCACCTACTCCATATTCCGCCCTGCGCACCAATTGTGACGACTAATCTCGACCTTTGTCTGTGCAGCCACAGGACAGCTTGACACCTTGGGCTCCCTTTCGTGTCTCCGCTGAGACAATTCTGCTGTGTTATCCTTTTTTTTGTGGCTGGTTTCTCCAGTCTTAACTCAATATGTTCCAGGTCAGTTGCAACATCCGCTCAAGACAACTAATTCCTCCTTCAACGGCCAAACCTGACAATGGAGCACCTGCAGAGACTGAAAGGAGCAATTGACCGGACCATCGCAGAGGAACAAGCTCGTCAACGTGCCTCTCTGGAGGCGCAACCGCAGGCTTCGGGGAGCGCTCCTGCGCGGAGGTCGCGCTCATCTAGTGGTGCGGGTACCCATTCTCCAGCTCGACGACCGCGCCCAACAGCGAAGCAGGGCCAGGATTCCGCCAGTCGAGAAGGGGGGGCCGCAAATCCCGATCCTGCCGTATTCGAGGCTGCCTTTACAATCGATGATACCGACGATACCGCAACGCCCTCGAGAGCCGCGACCCCAATGTCGACGGATCCAGAAAAGGCAAAGGAACTGGGGGTGATTCCCGAAAAGGGGGGCGAGGCTGCTTCGTCAAGAGCCATGTCTGAGAAGAGTGGGCAAAACGCAGACGCATCCTCGATCTCAGAGAAGAGGTCGATGGACTCCTCAACTGTGACTCTCGTCGCTTCCGAACTGCCGGCCGAGGTCCGCGCCAAGTTGAGGAAGCTCGAAAGGCTTGAAAAGGCCTATCCGGAATTGCTACGGTCCTACCGAATTGCGCATGGCAAAGTAATGCTGATCGAGCCCTTTGAGAAGACTTTGAAGGAAAACACCCCCTTGACTTCGATTGCCGAGCCTCAAGCTCTCGTAGAGTACCTGAATCAGGTGAACCTCAAGAGCGACATGGTGATGGAAGAGCTAAAGCGTGTTACTACCGAGAAGGATTCGCACAAAAAGAAGGCAGATGAGGCCGAGAAGCAATTGGCAGCTCTCAATGATGAACTTTCTAAAAAGATCACCGAGAACGACAAGGAGGTCTTTGCCCTCAAGGAGGAGATTGCTGCACTGAAGACCAACAAATCAACAAGCCCACCCGCTGAGAAGGAGAAGGGTTCCGAGATGGTCAAGGCTGGAGAGGCGTCCCAAGAAGGCGGCCAGGGCGAATCATTGTTCTCTTATGACACTGAGATCCCACAACTACAAGCAGAGGTGGAAAAGAAGACAGAGCAGATTGAGAAGCTCGAAACTGAGGTTCGCACTTTGAAGGAAGAGCTGTCCGTGGCCAAGGAGCACAGTGCCGGTCTGGTGGAGAGTCTTGAGACGGCTATGCAGGAACTTGGCGAAGCCAAGGATGCTGCCGCTTTAAAGAACTCATTTGAAGCACAACTCACTGCTAGGAATACCGAGATCACAACCTTGACAGAGCGCGCCAATACCGCCAGGGCCACGATCAAAGACCTCGAGAGGCAGGTGGAACAGGGCAAGCAGGCCATCAAGGAGAAGGAAGCGAAGCTTTCTTCCGCCTCGAACCGCAACAGGGACCTGGAGGAAGAGATGAAGACAATCACGGAAGCAAAGGAGAATCTCGATACCAAGATCCAGGAACTGAATTCTGAAATCCAGACACTGAAGAAGGCCAAGGCTCAGGATGAAGCCAAGATAGAAGAGTTGGACAAAAAGCTGAAGACTGCAGTGTCGGTTCCTATCTCAGCGCCTGTCCCTGCTGTTGCTGCTTCAGCCAGCACTCCGGCCCAACCTACACAGGGTGGTGGCAGGAAGAAGAACAACAAGAAAAAGAAGAAGGGCGGTGCCGGCGGCGGCGCGGCTGCTGCTGCTGCTGAACCCGCCCCCAGCGAAGCATCAGTTACTGAACAGCCTCCCTCTTCGCCACTGCTAGGGCCCTCCGCTGACGAGCTGCAAACCGAATTGACGCGCCTCCAAGAAGAGTTGGCCGAGAAGGACCAGCGAATCGAAAAACTATCGAAGCAGAGGAAGACGGAGGAAGATCTCCGTGAAGAAATTGAGAATCTCCAAGAGAACCTGATGACCATTGGCCACGACCATGTTGAGGCCAAGCAAAGGCTCAAGGAGCTCGAGGCTGAGAAGAGGGAGCTCAAGGAACGCATTGCGGAACTTGAGAAGGAGGTCGAGACCGCGGCCGCTGGTGCTCAGGTCAGCACCAAGCTTCAGGGCGAACACGAGTCGTTGAAGCAAGAGTTTGACGACCTGAAGATGAAGTCATCGACCTTGCAATCCGATTTGGCTGCCGCCCAGCAGCTTGCACAGACCAGATACAAGGACCTCACTGATCTTCGGGAGATGCTTCAGAAGGCTCAGCCGGAGCTTAAGAACCTCAGGCAGGAGTCTGCCCTGCTCAAGACAACCAAGGAGGAACTGGCAGCCAAGACGACTGAGTTGCGCAACCTTGAGAAGCGCGAGAGGGATCTCAAGACTGAGCTGGCCCGCGCTCAGCGTCTTGCGACCGATCGAGAGGCTGAGATCAAGACTCTGCACGAGAAGGTGGCCCAGGAGACAAATGCTAGGCTGAAGGTGGAGGACGAGCGTCGTGTTACCGGCCGCGACCTCCGTCGTTCAGAAGCTGAAAAGATCGAGATCTCGGCCAGGGAAGAGAAGGCATCCAGGGAACTGCAGCGCGTGCAAGAGGAGGCATCCAAGCTCCGCCCACGCGTCGGACAGCTTGAGGACGAACTCAACAGGTTAAGAAAGGAGCAAGCTACTCTCCGGGAAGAAGTCAAGGCAAAGACCAATCAGTACTCCAGCGCTCAAAGCCTCATCGGAAGCATGCGTGATGAGACTGCGGAACTACGCCTGCAGCTCAAGGAGAGCCAGTCTCAGGTCGAGAACCTGGAAGAGGAACTGACCGATACACGGAAGATGTTGGATGAACGCACTCGCGACACTGACACGATGCGGAAGCTCCTCGCCGGGGCTGACGAGCGTGCTGAGAGCAGGTTACATGAGATGCGCACCAAGATGGAGGCCGCCATCGAGGAGAGAGATCGCCTCGAAGATGAGTCGTCCTCCCTTGCTCGTCGCAAATCGCGGGAGACGGAGGAGCTCAAGCAAAAGGTGCGCGACCTGGAGCGGGAAGTGAAGGAACTTGCCAGCGAGAAAGACAGCCTCGAACGCGAGGAGCGCGAGTGGCGCCGTAGGAGGCAGGAGCTCGAGGCTATCGAGGAGAGGGCCGAGACGGAAGTGAGTGAGATGCGCACTACCGTCTCCAACCTCCGCTCCACTTTGGATGCATCGGAGCTGCAGGTGCGGGAGCACGAGAGGAAAGCGACGGAGTTGCGTCGGGCGCTGGACGATTACCGGTTAAGGTATGACAAGTTGAACAAGGAGGTCAAGACACTGCAGGCCAAGTTGTCGTCGGCTGCTGCGAACCCCAGTAGGACCTCGCAGGAATCGACTCGTTCCGGCAGCGTCAATGGAGCGGGTACCCCCGACGCCATGTACCTGAAGACGATTATGTTGCAGTTTTTGGAGCAGAAGGATAATAGGCTGAGGGCGCAGTTGGTACCTGTTCTTGGAAAGCTGCTCAAGTTTGATAAGTGAGTCTATTCTCGATTTTTGTTTAAGATGCCGATCGTTGTTGCTAACCGTTGGTTGCCGTAGGTCTGATGAGCAGAAGTGGCTCGCTGCTATCCAGCATATCAACAGCAGGTAGCCGCACTACGCACCTTTCTTTTCTCTTTGTACTTGTAGGTATACACAGTTGGTTATCTCGCCGGTCACACGCAACAGAGGGCGGGAGATGCCGAAAGGAATTGTAGGATAATGGAAAGGCCATGAGATCCATGGCTCGTTATGTGTCACATGGCCATATTTTTCACACACTGATATGTATCTGGCCCTTCCTGCCCCTGCCGGATACCACGGCAGGCAGATTCTGCGCCATACTGCCTGTTGCTTTGCCGAACAAACCTGCTGACCATTATTTGCATGTACGAAAGTGGAGAATAGAGGATATCTTACACGCAGCTGAGGAATGACAACAGGATGGGTCCAGTTCTTCAACTGTTAGGGGGCGCCATCAAGTCAACGAGCAACAAGATGGAGGTATTGGGCAAATACGCCGTGCAGCAAAGCCGCATCCGCCGCATTGCTTGCCGGTTCATATTGTTTGTCGGTCTCAACATGCCTCATCATCATCTGGATGGGTGAGTAATGACATTATGCAACCTTCAGCGTCAACCGCGGAGCTTCTCAGAGAGGATCCGATGGTTAGCTTAATGATGGTAGGCCTAGCTGGGTAGTCAAAGGGACCAATGGATCATGACGAAGTAGATGAATCAGCGACAAATCCGAACCAGAACGGAACCAAAGACTGAACCTCCTCGGGTTTCAACGGCTCAGAGCTCTCTCATTATGGAACGCCACTCCGAACCACTAAAAGTTCAAGTTATGTACTATCAGTAACCTACTTTTACGATGCAGAGACTGACGAGGATAGCCTGCAGGATCGATGTGATCACCATGAGTGCTTGGTGAGACCCATGCGGAAAACTACGAGGTATTTCATCCGGAAGTCAGATTCTCGTAATGGGGAGCACCTCACGCAGTACTTGTTTGGAACAAGAAACTTCTTGCGGAAGCTGGAAGCTCACAGCAACCTGCTGTCTCACCATTGGTCTCCATCGGGGGCAGGGGCAGACCTCCCCGAGCCTTATCCCCAATGGTCCTACCAGGGACCAAGCTTGAGAGAGGGTTGTATTCTCGTGGACAGCAGCTACCCTTCGTCGTATGCTACCCTTCCAACCCGTCTGCAACGTCGTTGTGCTCGATGGATTGCTTCCCGGGCCACAAAACAGGGTCAGCGATCATCCAGCCTCACTACACCATCTTCCGTCCGAGCCGTCGAGATGCCGATCCATCAGGCCATATTGCGTTCTTCAGGGCCCAGTCTCTCAAACGACGGAGTCATTCAGGTGGTATGGCCTGCAACTGCCATGTCAGGAGCGGCGGTTGATACGTGTCCTACTTGCCCAACTACTGCAGCCCGTGGAGGCATCGATAGGAGGCGAGAGCCAACAGTAGGCTAACAATCCCATTCAGATCTCAGCTCGTCCCTGTTTGTCAACAACTCCTTACCAGCTAGGTATACAAGCGCACGAATCAGCGGCCCATGAACCACCAAACAGCCCTTTCTCGGGCAAGTACGGAGGTTTGTTGAAGCTATCTTGACCTGGCTGCAACTCGACCAAGCTCGTAGAAGCATGGTCTTGCATAATCCCGAGCAAAGAAGGGCACAACGGAACATGCGACGGGCCGGAGCCGGACGGGAACTAACGGCAACCTGCTGGGCAAGGGAAGAGAAAAAGAAACCGTCCTGTTTTACAGCTAGCTCTATGCGGCACTCGGCACTGATCTGTTCCTTCCCTTTCCAGCAAGTCCCACACGGGTTCCCGCCGTGTCTCCCATCACGGCATCTGTCACGATCCCTCGACCCCACGTTGCACGACTGATCAAGCAGCCCAGTGAGATCTAGGAGGGGAGATGCTGGCCGCGAGGAGCAAGGGTTCGAGCACGGCAACAGAAGGCGGCAAACATGACGCTAGTGGACGGATAACTACACGAGACTTCGGGATCTTTTTGATGCCGACCCGGCAGTCTGGAAACGCTGGGCCCGTGACCAACGTCCATCCGTCTTTGTTCCCGCGGCCAGGCCCTGCTTTCTGTTACATCTTTGGTCTAACAATGTTGCTTCTTTGGGTGCTCACCTGACCGGAAGAAAACCAAGCCAACAGTTTTGTGGGTGCATGGTCCAGGCAAGAGTCGCAGAGTGCATTTACTCTGCATGCTCTGTCCTCTGTCAGCTGCAGGCGTGGAAGCCTTCCGTCGTTCCGCGCGGGTTATGGAGGGGCGGAAGCCTCTGTCATTGCTTGGCCGACCGGCCAGTCCGCTGCTACATTCTCCAATTATAGCATCCGGCTCATTGCTAACCACATATTGGGGTAGCCACCCTTGCCAGCGCGTTGACGAGAGCCTCACCTGGATTCACAAGGAAGGGGTGCGGAGCGAGCACATTGGTCTGGCCCGGTGTTCATGAGCGGCAAACTATTCATCTGAGGGCCGGTTAACGCCGCAGACCACCAGCTGTCTGAACAGGCAAAGGCCGAACGAGAGACAGACTCTTCGGGCATGCTATATCTAGAGCAGTCAGCAAGCTTCCAAGACCGATCTTTTGCTCCTCGCTGCCTGTGGACTTTTTAGCTTGCTTAAACCTGGAACATCAGGAACATGGCCTTCCAACAATTTCCAACATGGCCAAGAACCGCGGCGGATTCCGAAGACCCCTACAGATATCAGGTTGGATTTGGAAACCACCATTCCACAGAAGCAATACCGGGCGCCCTTCCTCCACACGGTACCAACCTCCCCCAGAAAAGCAGATATGGACTCTACGCTGAGCTTCTGAACGGCACCTCTTTCATATCAACAAAAAGCACAGCTGCCAACGTGTACGTGGGCCCTCGACAACCTTTGCCGTTTCGTGCCTTGACATTCTTATTTACAGATGGATGTACCGTGGAAAGCCAGCAGCAGCCCGTCACCCGCCATCACAGGTGGAAGAGATTCTCCATGTTTGTTGTAGAGGCCTCACAACGCTTCAGTTACCAGGCTGACCAAGTCGATAGCTGGAGTCATGCTTTCTACCCACGAACTCGAATGTCGCCTTCACGCCGCTTCCATATACGTGGGGTCCTCTAAAAAGCAATGAATCGTCGGACTCGGCCACGAACCGCAGGGTCACCTTTGTTCAAGGCTTGAGAACTATGGGGGGTCATGGAGACGCCACGCTCAAAGAGGGTCTGGCAGTTCATCAGTACGAGTTCAACATGAATATGGAACGTGAGGCCTTTGTTAACCACGACGGCGAGCTTCTGGTGGTACCACAACAAGGGACACTGAATGTCAAGACCGAGCTGGGCAGCCTCTTGGTCAAGCCCGGCTCCATTGTGGTCCTGCCTCCAGGAATTCGATTTGCGGTCGAAATCTTCCGTCCAGCCGGGGATCAGTGGTCAGAAATCAAAGCCTCCGGCTACGCGTTGGAGGTTTTTGGGACTCGATACGCATTGCCCGATCTGGGTGTGTTGGGCGCAAACGGCCTGGCGCATGATCGAGACTTTGAATATCCAGTCGCACGGTTTGACCTCGACCCGGACGAGGACACCAGTTCATTTTGTGTCACCGTCAAGTTGGCCGGAAGACTGTTCTCTTACACACAGCCACACACGCCGTTTGACGTGGTGGCATGGCATGGGAAATATGCGCCATATCGGTACGACTTGTCACGATTTTGTCATTTGACGGCGAACACCGATCAACTAGATCCAACCTCGTATTGTGTCCTGACGGCTCCAAGCAAGTGGCCGGCTGCAAGCTTGGTGGACTTTTGCGTCTTTGGGGACAAGTGGGCAGTCTCTAGGAACACGCTCCGAATACCCTACTATCACCGCAACATCGCTACGGAACTATGCGGTGTCATTCATGGCCAGTACAAAGGCAGTGTCAGGCCACTGGAGGCCGGCGGTTTGAGCTTCGAACAGAGCTACATGCCTCATGGGGAGACCTATGAAGCATATACACAAGCTAGTGAGGCCGCCAACGATCCCACGAAGCTCGAAGGGTCTCTGTGTAAGTGTGGCTGCCTATCCGGAGCTCCCGGATTACCGGTCGGCATTGGCTGACTAGTCCCGTTGTTAGTTTTCATGCTCAACGTCTCGTCACATCTCGCCTTGACAAGATGGGCTATGGAGCAGCACCCTGACATTCGACGTGAGTGGTCAATTCATGACAGCCAGTTCGGTTGCTGACATAATAAATCACCAAGTTGAACGGCCTGGCATTTGGGCTTCCGTGCAGAACCACTTTGTCCATCACCTCAAACACGCAGATGCATCATGGTCGGATGCCACCGACCAGCACATCCCGACTCCGCCCAAGAGCCCGAATGGCCGTGTTTAATCGGAGCAGGGGTCGAGTGGGGAGTCTCATTCAGGGTCCTTGCTGCTCTTGGAAGCCATGCAAGAAGGGTTTCGGGAGTTGGCGTGTCAAAATGCATCTGGACGGTTGTAGCCGCTGATTCCTGACAGCACAGCCTCAGAGACATTGAACTCGGGGATGGAACCGAAAACTTGGTATAAACTTGGCGCTCCATTGCTGGCCAGCTGGCCGCAAATTTCAATGGTACAAGCCTCCAAGCCCCCCCCCACCAACAACAGCACAACACCGGCGGCCTCGGAATTCTGTTTTGCAGATCTCGCACTTTGCATGTTTTTTACAGCACCTCATTCAACGACTATCAACCACTAGCGGATACATTCCATACATGATTTCAGCCTTTCGAAAAGCCCAACGTCTCCAAATGATGCATGGTGAAGTCATGGGCGTGGTCTTTTTTGCTGTTTCTGCTGGCACCAGACACCGACAGTTCCCACCCCAGTGAACTAAAAAGCAAGGTTACACAAGATCTCACTGACATAAAGTGCCACAACCTCGGCCCGCATTTGTTTTACCTGATCGCTGCTGCACCTTCTGAATCAGAGCATATCATCCTTTGTTTCTTGCCTTGTGTTTGTCTGTCACCCCCTTCTCACTCACACCACCTGCATTGTACATTCGCTTTTCCTGTCTGTACACCTCTCCCACACATCATACCTTACAGAAATGTCAGACTCACCCGCTGCCCCATCACCACCACCACCACCACCACCACCACCACCACCACCACCACCACCGCCGCCGCCATTCCGGGCCACAGTGGAGGAGTCCCTCAGCGTCCCCTCCTTTGGCAACGGCAGCGGCAGCGGCAGCGGAGCCGACAACGCCAGCATCACAAGCAGCACGCGCCGACGATGGGACGATCCCCCCGACGAGGAGCCGGGCCGGACGCCCTCTGAAAACATGACCAGCATGGTCTTTGTCAAGACCATGACCGCGCACCACGCCAATAACTTTGTGGGAAGCAAGACGGCGGCCATGCAAGGCGAGGTGTCGTATTTGGCTTTCAGCCCGGGTGACATGCACGTTGCTGCTCTGGTGCCGAAGCAGAGCAACATCAAGAGCTTCGACCCTGATGAGCCGAGTGCCTTGGCGGTGTGGGCGGCCAAAGAGGACAGCGGGGGGAGGACGCATACGAATCTGGTTGGGCTCAAGGTTCACAAGGGGTTCTGCTTCCGGCCTGGGAGGGCGGCGGGCGGGGAGCTGGTGGTGGTCTGTCCCTTTTATGTCAAGGCTAAGGGGTCGGATGGGTTTGATGTCCGGCAGCCGTTGGTGGAAATGTATGATGTGGGGAAGAGGGCTAGGTGGAGCAGGCATGAGGTGCCGGTGAGGGCGCCGGTGGTGATGAGTGAGGATGGGGGGTTGGTGGCTGGGGTGTCGAGTAAGGACTCGAGGCGGGTGGTGCTTTGTGGGTATGGGGAGAAACTGAGGTTGTTGAAGGTGAGGATGATGCTTATCAAGCACACGGAGGAGGTGACGGGGATGGGGTTCCTGCCCGAAAGGGGGGGGTTGGTGACGGCGGGGAGGGACGGGTATGTGAGGGTTACGGATCTACATAGCGGGAAGACGCTGAAGAGGATTGAGATTGGGGCGAGGGCGGCGTGTGATATTTTGCAAGTGTCTGGGGATGGGAAGGTGGTGGTGACGGTTTGGGGGAGAGATGTGGTGCTGTGGTATCTGGAGACGGGGAGGGTGCATAATTACAATTTGAATGTGGTCAGGCAAACAGAGGGGTGGCCTTTGGCCGTGTCGAAGGACTGCCGGTACCTGGCGTGCCGGACAGAAGACGGTTTCGACGTGAGCGATGCGGCCAGTGGCGCCTTCAGGGGAGACTTTGCGACTCGAGCATCCGTCATCACCGCGGCTGCTTTTTCAAACGACTGCACAAAGATTGCAGTGGGAGATTTCGACGGGTATGTGAATGTTTTTGACATGATTACGGCTTGATGGGTGTTTCATGGGTTTGGATGTTTTGTTGTGAGGATTCGGACAAATGATACCACTAGATACCAATAATTTGAACTTTTCCATGTTTTCAGAGACGACTTTGGGTTCCAGCTGTCTCACTGTAGGTCAATCCTGTACTGAAAACTTGCAAAAAGTGTCAGATTGGTATTGCAAAACCAGTGTCTGCAAGATTCTAGTTATCTTCAGGGCATTGTTGAGGCAGTTTCATTCCCTGTGTTCAAGACAAATTTCGGTGTCAAGCTCGGTTAATTTCAAAAACCATGATCGCGAGACACTTTTATTGCTGTCTGGCAAACCAACTTTAATTCTGTCTTCGATTCTGTCTTCAATCGCGCTTTTGGATTCTCAAACCCGCCAACTTTTACCCAACACTTTTTGAAAACCTTCCAACCATGTCGGGTCCTCAAACTTGGCGAAACAGGGTTTGCTCCAGCACCCTTATCTACACCTATCGACGTCGGCCACAGCTAAGTACCTCCACGGCCAATTCACCCATTGTTGACAGCTAAATGTTCCGGCGGCAATGCCAGGTTCAAACACAGCGAGCGCCTTTCTTCCTCTTGAGGTACAATCGAAGAAAGAACGAAACAAGACCACTTGATCGGGAGGGATGAAACTGTTAGGATAAGGTAGCTTGAGAGACGGAATACTCGGTGAGAATTCCTCGACAAGATTGCGAATAGAGGATGAGGTACCACTGGCAGCGTGCCGAGGACACACCTGACCCCCTGAATTGCCTCACACGTGTTCACTGTCGGCACATAGACGTGCTTCAAGTTTTTTTTTTGGTTTTTTTCTTCAAGCCCATTGATTAAACCCATAGAATTCATATCAACAACTCATCCAAAAATAGCTTCCACACATTGCCCTCTAGTACAAAAAGAACCCTCGCTCAGCCCGACTATATCTGCCACGCAACACCCGGTTGTGGCCTCGGCAACGGCCCAGTCACATGCAAGGATGTCGCCGTAACCTTCCTAGCAGCTTCAATCATCGTTTTGAGCCCTGTAAGTTGGTCGGTCGCCTCCTTTGCCTCCTTCGCAGCCTCCTCCGCTTCCTCTCCGGCCTTCTGTGCCAGATCTGTAGCCTCCCTCAGCTCCTTCATGAGCTGATCCAGCGCTTGTTTCTCCGGCCGAGAAGAGATCCGTTTTTCTTCGTTACCAACGTCACTTTCCCTACGGGGTCTCTTCCGGCTGGGGAGGTTCAACGGCGGTACCCGAATCCCGGGCGTGTTCGCTATCTCCTCCACTTTCTTAATAACGCGTTCGCTGACGGGCGTGCCGAGGTTGACACTATGTTGAACCCTTCCGACAAAGTGAATCATTTCTACAGTGTTGGCTAGTGGTATGAGGGGTGGTTCAATCTCTTTGAGCAGCTCTTCGGCGGGTCTCTCCCCGTTGGCGAGCTGCAGTTCAACTAGTTTCGTGTGCGGTGTGCGGACCCACTTGGGAAGGGGGTCGTGTTGGAAAGCCTTATCTTCCGGGTCGCGGAGCCAGTAGCTAGCTAGGTCGTTGGGCTTTGGTGGTTCCCCGGGTCGGGGAGCGAACTCCCTCGTGATGTTAGGCATCTCTGCTTCGCGCAGTGGGGATGGCCGCCAGATACCAGGTAAACCTTGCCTCTGTTGTGTGAGGCTGTGTGCCATTGATTTTGTTGTGAGTATCGATTGCAGCCGGTGTCTTGAAAGTGCAAACTCACAAATTAAAACACACCTCAGCAGGGTGCGAAGCCCCGAAATCGTCACCGAGCCTGACCCTGGGGTCAACATCCCATCTGTCCCCTGGCTTCATCATTTTGGGGTCAAACTGCTCAATCTCTTCTGGCGTTCGGACGACATGTGCATGAATTGCGCGGACGAGAGCGTACACGTCCTTGAGGAGGACATCCGCGGGAAGCTTGTTGTTGTAGGGCGTTATGCTCCCAAGCTCTGTGATCTTGGGCTTATCCTTCTGTGGATCGATTATGATGTTTTCGTAACTGATCCGGTTGTGCCAAACATGGAGATTTTGATTTAAAAAGCCAACCGCACGGATGAGCTGCTGGAGGTGGGCGAGCTTGAAGATGCCGCTGACGTTATCCTTTAACGATTTTCCTGAGCAGTATTCGGTGAGGAACCCGACAACAACCTTACCCGTGTCATCCATCACGGGGTGCTTGTAAAGGTCAAATAGTTGGCGGGTTGCTGGTGAGCTGAACAACTTGTGGAGCACAAAATGCTCTAGCATGTTGTTGAAGTCATCGCGAGGCAGTGCAGCATATTTGAAAAAGGCCTTCTCGCTTTCTGGCTTGTTCTTGTCCCGGAAAGAGACCAGGTCGAGATTGGGGCCCTTCCTCTCGAGTTCAAGCAGCTCCGAAGTCTTGTATGTCTTTGCCTTTTCATCCAAGAAATTCATCGCTCTCAGTGTTGGGTAGAGGCAGTAATGCCGGATCCCCAGCTCGCGTTTTATCAACCGCCTACATTGATCCACCGTGTGCTCGTCGACGAGGTTATTGACATACGGTACCGATTCTTGCCAGTCGACCAAGAGAATGTCTTGTGCGGGTGTGGGTGGGAGTTCGTCAGTCCAGTTCACGAGCCACTTGTCGACAACTTCCTTCCACATCGCTTCGTAAGTAGCCGGATTCCAGTCCTGGTTCCAGGGTTTGATGTCGGGCCGGGCCGGGCGATCCACCGCCAGCCACATCCCTTGACGCCGGTCATAGTCAGCAAAGTAGAAGACAAATTTGTCGAAGATGAGGGCCGTTTCTTTTGTCTTGTCTGCCTCGAGTTTGCGCGGCGGGCAGATGAGAGCAAACCGAAGGTTGTCAGGTATTGCCATGTTGAAAACGTTGGAACCGCAGATCGAGATAGGCCAACGATGGAGACGTCAACAATGTCATGCCTCTCGAGGTGCTCTTGTGTCGGCACCTCATTTTGAGGGACATTGTTGTCTTTGTTCAACTGCTGGCTTCATCCTCCTTTGTCTTGGGCTCTGAAGGTTTCCCAAACCAGCGCATGGTAATATTAGCTGTTTCATCGGGGTCACACAGGCTCTAGCAGGCAGAGGGTTGCTGTGTGTGTATCCAAAACAAGCGTAATAATATGCAGTAGCATTCCCCTTCTCGTGGTGGTTGAACGGTCGGGTTTGTGATTGGCTAGCGGCAACGTTTTCGTGGAGTTCGGCTGCAGTCGATCTGGAATTCCAGAGGGGATCGGTCGCTGCCAAGACTTCTGTTATCGAATTTGACCGTTGAACCGCGAACGTGCTGGCAGCTCTACCCCCCGTGTGCTATCTACCCCCCCTGTCCCGCGTGTGGTGGTGCCCGCAGCGTCCAACCCCAGGCCAGCAAGCTCGGAGCTCTCTCTCTTGTTGAGCGAAACATGCAGCACGAGCATGAGCAGCATCAAATACCATATTACCTTACCCTTGCCAAATGTTTCCCCCGTGTCTCCCCTGCCAGACTGAGCATCGTGCCAAACACCACAAACAAAAAGCCCCGACGAGGCAGAACCACACCGCTGCTGCACCGGCACCTCCACCAGAGGCATAGGACAACTCGGCGCAGCACGACAGTGTCTCGGGCACGGTTTCTGGGCTCTATGGGGGACCTCAGGGCCAAACTACGCGCCAAGTTCCCACGACGACACTCGGGCGTCCCATCGCTCGTCTCGAACCGGAGCACCAAAAGCAACAAGAGCAACAGCAGCAACAAGAGCGAGAGCCGCCCCGAGTCGGAATGCACGGCCAAGGGCTTCGAGCAGCCTCCCGCTTCCCCCGCCGCGGCGGCTGCTGACCACGGCCACGAGGACAGCAGCCACGGGGGAAGCGGGCTACAAACCGGCGTGTCCGTGCCAGCAGCCGGCATCGAGGAAACACAAGCGAGAGACAAGCAGCTCCTGAGACACGGCGAACCAGGAAAACAAGAATCTGAAGAAGACACAAAAACATCCACCGACGTCAGCGATACTACTGTCGCTGCTGCCTCTCCAGCGGCTTCTCCGGCGACCTCTCCACTGCGCGCCGCCAGAACCAGAAGAGCCGCGGGCAGTGGATTCACAGGCGGGAACACGGCTAAGAATTCCACTAACGATTCCTCTCCACGGACCATCCAAGCGATGCCTATCCTGCTGACCCCTGCCGCCACCCTGGATTCTCTTGCCGACACCGACCACACTCACGACGTCAGCGACAGCGACCGACGCATTTCGACCGCCAGTCGACTCTCAGCCCTTTCCAGAATCAACGAGAGCACCGCCGACGACGAGAGCAGGCCTACCTCGGCGTACTACACCACCTCCAAACCCACCACCTCCGACCCGATTGACCCGGCGACAGCCACATCACAACAAACAAGCGAGTTGGCAAATTCGGCTTCGCAAGCGCAGCGACGACCCGCTGTCAGGTCAGCGCCCTCGCAGGGACGACAAAGCTCGCTGCCGAGCCGCCAGAACACACTCATACGCACGCTTCTAAGCACAACTCATGCCGATGACCTCGACCTCGCCGCCGCTAGCGAACAATTGTTGCCATTCGGTGCAACCATGGTGACGCGCAAGATCTGGGTGAGGCGGCCGGGAGGGTCAGCCACCATGGTGACGATCAACGAGGACGACTTGGTGGACGACGTGCGAGACATGATCTTGAGAAAGTATGCCAACTCACTAGGTCGCCAGTTTGATGCTCCCGATTTGGCTCTGAGGATCATCCCGCGGGAGCCCCAACGGCAGGAACGCAATTTGGGCCCTGAAGAACACATGGCACGCACTCTGGATGCGTACTTTCCTGGTGGGCAGTCAGTTGACGAGGCCCTCGTCATTGACGTCCCGATCCCCCAACGTCGGACGCCGAGAGCCTCCCCTCGTACAGGACCCCCACACGCACAGCATTTGACATCCGCCTTCTTTGACGACAACCGACCGGCAGAATCCGGCACAGACTACTTCGGCCCCGGAGCTGTTGGGCAGGTTCCAGTTACCGTAGCCGCTCCAGTCACGAACGGGACCATACACGCGCATTCCATGACGGTGGTCAATACGGGACAGGTGCCTCCCATTCCCTCTCCCGGAGGCACTTGGTCTAGGACGTACAAAGAGAGGCCAGACCGGCCACGACTAGGGAGACAGCACACTTCGTCGCCAACAATTCTCAATGTTATCGGCGCCGGCGGCCACGCTGCCGCCATCGCTGCTGCCGCACCCCACGGTACGCTACCACATGCCAAAATTCCACGTACTAGGACTCATTCCAATGCTTCTTCAGACCAATCGGGTGGCGGAACCCTCCCTCTCACCACCACAACGGCACCAGTTCCTCCACCGCTGCCCACGCCGCCTGCCCCCGCAGCGACAACTCCAGTCCCTTCAGCAACAGCACCAGCACCAGCACTAGCACCAGCAACAGCAACAGCACCAACACCAGCACCAGCACCAGCACCAGCACCAGCACCAGTACCAGCAGCCACACCACCACCCAGGGCAGCGTCTCCCAGAATTTCGGCCGTCGCCCGGCCGAAAAAGAAGAAGGCTACCGACACGCCTTCTCTGCCGGCTGGAATCATGCTCAATGACGGGGTGCCACCCATCAACGTTCTGATTGTCGAAGACAACATTATCAATCTTCGGCTGCTCGAAGCGTTTGTGAAGCGGCTCAAGGTGCGGTGGCAGACCGCTATGAACGGTCGTGAGGCCGTGACCAAGTGGAGAAAAGGTGGTTTTCATCTTGTGCTCATGGATATTCAGCTCCCCATCATGAGCGGCCTGGAGGCCACGAGGGAGATTCGGCGTTTGGAGCGGGTCAACTCGATCGGTGCTTTCTCATCCATGCCCACCGGGACCGTCAGTAGAAGGAACGGCGGCAATAGAAACGATGAGAAAGCCGAAGCCGAGGAGGCCACGACAGCCTCGGAGAAGGAGCCCGAAACGAACGGAACGACGAAGTCCAACGAAAAGGCAGAGGGAAATGCGGAGGAGGATATCCTTCCCAATAGGGCCATGTTCAAGAGTCCGGTGATTATCGTGGCTTTGACGGCCAGCTCGTTGCAGAGTGATCGACACGAAGCTTTGGCGGCTGGTTGCAACGATTTCCTAACAAAGGTGAGTAATCGGACTTTGGTAACCTTGAAAGATCCTGGAATTGCTGACTGAACAATTCCAGCCCGTCAGTTATGTGTGGCTTCAAAACAAACTGAAGGAGTGGGGGTGTATGATCAGTCTGATCGACTTTGACGGCTGGAGAAAGTGGAAGAATTCAGCGGCCAATTCGGAGAATGAGACAGCCAAGAGGTGGGCTAAAAAGAAGGAAAAGTCGGAGGAGAAGGCGGTTACGAAGGGTTAGGTTCCAAAGAGGTTATAATTACAATGAGGGTGTCGAAGCCAACCATCGTACACCACAATGATCAACAGGGCACTGGGCCTAATATGGGATATTTACAGGTGGCGGGAATAATACCAGTATGATACCACAGCGCAGGATATTATAACAGATCAGAACTTGAGAGTTTTATTTTGCGTCATTATGCGTTTCGGGGACCAAGTCGTTCAGGAGGTCAACCTCGCAAAGTTGGTCTGCTCCGACCCTAACCCCGGTAAGTGCTAGTCGGAGCGGATGGCCCAAGCTCCCTTCCTGAGAGCCCAGGTGGGCCCGCATCACGGGGCTCCGAGAGCCGAGAAAAAATCGCAATTGCAATCTCGAGCTCAAACCACCTCCCACCTCCCACCACCTCGGGCGCAACCGCAACTTCTTTTTTTTTTTTTTTTTTTTTTTTTCCCTTTTCTTCCTTTCGCCATGCCGCCTCGGATACGAAACAGCAACTGTCCTCCCCAGCAGTTGCTGCTCAACTACCTTGACGCCCCCCTCCCATCCTCCCTCCTCCCCGTCCACAGGCCAGCGGCGGTCGCTTCGTCGTCAACCCCCTCACCATGTCGTCCCCAACAACAGTCGGCGGCGGCCCCACAACGATGCTTTTCCACATCGCAGCCCCGTGAGATGACCAAGCCCCAGCGCGAGTTCAGGCAATTCCTCAAGCACGCGGGCAAGCAGTTCGAGAAGCACGTGGGCAATGGGCCCATGTATTTGAGCTCGGCCAAGTCGATGGGCGCCGACGATGTTCCGTTTCCGAGCAACAAGATGTTCAGAAGTGAGCCGGTGCTGTCGAGCAGGGCGAGACAGATCATCTGGGAGGCGGTGATGCTCAAGGGGATGCCGCTCAAGGCTGTGTCGGCGCAGTACCAGGTTGACGTGAGGAGAGTGGCGGCCGTGGTCAGGCTGATGGAGATTGAGAAGAGGATGGAGAAAGAGGTATGTTCTTTTTTTTTATTCTCCTGTTAACACATCACGAAAGATGAGAGTATTGTTTTTTTTTCATGATGATTCTACAAAAAAAATATTCGATTAGTCTTGAAGACAAAACCGTGGTTAAAAACTTTTGTTAATTCTGAATATAAAAAAAAAAAAACAATGCCCTCTCCCTCATACCTCCTCGCTTCCCCAACCCATGAATCACCCACTAACACTGGTCAGAACGCCCCCATGGCCATCCCCTACGCCCTCGCCGTAGAAAAAATGCTCCCCCGCTCCAACCTCACCGGCGATGAACAACCATTCGAGCCCATCAACGACGTCCACGTCCACTCCTTCACCATGCAGCAGCTCTTCGTCCCCGTCTCCGAGTCCCGCGAGTTCACCCGCAAGGACGCCGCCAAGGCCTTTGGCGACCACATCCTGCCCCCCGACCACAAGATGCGCATTCCCGAGCTCGTCATGATGGAGAGGGACATCCTCAACGACGTGCCGCAGGCCCAGGCCGAGAAGGACTTTTTGGCCAGGACCCGCGAGAGCGAGAGAGAGTTTGCCGAAAAGGAAAAATACGTGGCAGCCAAGAGGGACGCCAGGAAGAGCAAGGTCGACACCGAGAGGTTCGAGTTCCGGATTGAAAAAATCAACTCGGAGGCTGTTGGCAAGAAGGGCCGGGCGAGGGGGGCCGTTGGTTGGAGGTATGGTGTCCCGTTCAATGATCGGCAGAGGGGTCTGTACAAGATTCCTACTAGCGTTGGTTAAATCTTTGTTTTGGAAGCTGTAAGAGATAGAGAGAGCAAGCAAGATAGCAAGCCACTTGTACATTATTTCGAGTTTCAGGGGTGCAAAAGGAACAACAGGCATCCTGATATCATGTTATAGAGATGCAGATTGAGGAATCCAACCCCCGTATACAGAAAAAAAAAACCCTCCAGTCTATTGTCTTGTCTTGATCTGTCGTCTACTGTCTACCTAGAACTTTGCGCCTATCCAGGATTGAAGCGTCTCAAAGACGAGCAATCTGGGCAGAAACCAACTCCTCATTCCCTTCCCACGGCACCGTTTCCTCTCCCTCCGCCAGGTCGACGACCAGGTTCTTCTTGATCTTGTCCAGGGTCTCCTGGCTCAGCCCCATACGTTCGAGCAAGTACTCTTCCACGCTTCCATACTCCTGTCTGATATACCTTAGGGTGGCCAGCATGTACTCTTTCCGCGCTCCAATCTGAACCTCGGCCGCGGCTCTGTTGCCCTCGTGGGGCGCCCCCGGTGCGGTGAGTCTTTCCACTATGGGCTCCTTGAGGCGGGCGAGTCCCAATTCGGTGAGGGAGTACTCGTGGGCGATCACGTTGTCGGAGACGCCGCAGAGGGCAAGGACAAGGGCGACGATTACGCCGGTTCCTGGGAGGGTGTTAGTGGATGCGGGCGGGTGGGCTCAGGTGAATAGGGGGTTCGAGGTGGGTAGAAAGAGGGGACGCAAGGCTACTGAAAGAGTAAACATGGGGTGGCGGGGTGAGGGTGAGGTACGAAAGGCTGAGGGTAACTGCCCCCCCCAACGCAAGGAGGAAAGAAAGGGGGTGGGGGGCATGAGGCTAGGATGAGAAGGCGTGGGTGGCATGACACACCAAGAAAAAGCAAAAGGACAGGGTTGGCGCTTGTCATCAGCCGCGGGGGTTGAATATCAACAGCACGACGGGCAACGCACGGCATGCTGCGGCATCCATGAAACAGCCTCTATAGAGGGCCAAGTGGTTTGGGGTGTGGGCCTTGGTGCCAACATGTAAAGATGACTTACTGTCTTTCCCGGCGCTGCAGTGGATCAGTATCGGTGTTGGAGGGTTTGGGTCTGAGGCAAGGTGTTCAAGAATAGTCTGGAAGGGCCGGTAAGCGTTGTCTGGGCTGATGGCCCCAGACAAAATTGAGGCATAAGCCCTCACAAAACCCTGCGCGCCCACCCAGATGTTAGTCTGTCTGACTTTCCAGAAGAGCCGCTCGCGTGGCACACCACATCGAGATCGCTGCTGGTGTGCCACACAGCATGCGCAACGGGGAATAAAGTGACGCTGAGGGCGCCCTCAGGGTAGGACTTCCAACGGCTTCGCATGGCTGCACGTGTAGATGTCCACCCTGTGCCCCCTGGTTGCCCGCCATGGCGGTTAGCTAGCCTTAATTGCGTTACATAACTGTCTAAGGTTGCCCAGCTCGTGCCTGGATCGCCGGTAATGGAAGTTGAGGGGGGGAGGGGGGGGGGGAAAAGCCCTCCATTGGCAGTGAAGTGGGCAGCATCGTAACATTGACTGACCTCTGTACCGACACTGTAATTACGGAGCCGAAGCGCAAGAGCCTCAGGGCTGTAGTCCTTGTCAAGGAACACAGGCGTGGGTACCCTGCGGGCGCCCTCCCATTCCCTAGGCTGCTCCCTCCCCTTAGCCAGCTCAACCAGAGAACGGAGGTCGAAAATATGTGTGATTCCCAGGCGCTGGAGGATAGCCACCCCTTCTTCGTCGAGGTGCGTTGGGTCAGCGGCCCTGAAGAGGATTCCCCTGCGGACAGCCTTGCCGTTCTGGCTCTCGACTGGGTAACCGCCGGCGTCTCGAAGATTCTCAATCCCAGGGGCGTGGATGAATGGTGGGGTGGGTAAGGTCAGATTGGTGGCCATCTTTTGTTTCCTGTCTCTCGTTCGATCACTTTAGGTAACCCGGGAGGAGCCGTGGTTTCCAGGTGGGCGAGTGTATTGGCCAGCCGACAATCTGGACTGCTCGTGGTTGAGGTGACACAAGGCCAGGTGATACGCAGGCCACTCTGTGTATTGGTCGATCTAGTTTGGGCGGTGCAATGTGGAATCATGACAGCCACATGGGAGGCAGGAGGTTGCCTTGCTGTTAAGGTAAGATGTTGGTTGGTCACCCCCGCGTTAGTCCAAGAAGGTATAAGCCGAGGTGGTTGAAGGAAGGTATCTTCTAACACTAACAGGGAAAGCAGCCATGTGCCGCAGATTCTGTTAGGGGTCCGGCTGACTGGGTTCTAGGACCCCCACCCATACTGCTGCTCAGCTCGAAATGATACCCGCAGTAGGTCGCGCACCTCACAGAGCCTTGCCATCCAATTGCTTCTCTTCTTTTCTGACTGAGAAACCAGGCCGCGAACCGTTTGTGCCAACCATGCGGGCGGAAAACGTCATGTCTCGAGTGTCTGTTTTGCTGCCCTAGCACCCGTCACAAGCCCCTTTTCTGACAGATTCTGATGCTGGAGCTGGAGGGCAGTCAGTCACATCCCACCTCCTTGAATTGACCAATCACGAATGCCTTGAAGAGCCTCAAAAGATCGACCCATCACCATCGCACCTCATGTCGAAAGCCGTAATCTCTGATTCCTGTGCCCGGCATCCGATGCCGGATCTCATACACTGCGCCCCTTTTTCATGGTATTGCGGGGGTTGCCGCACATGGTCGCGGAAGATGGCCCCCAGATGTGCCACGTGAAGCATTCTTTCCAATTACGCTCGAGAATTATCATTCCGACTGAGAAAGAAGCCGGACCGGCAAGCTCTTTGCTGCCTTTTTTGGTTCCGCTTGAACAATGGCCCACCCCCGAGGTCCTTTTCCCGGAAGATTGCGATGGACGCCTTAGAAGGACGCCGAAACGTGTTGGAAGCCTTGCCGCCGGCGTCTAGAGAGCCTCTTCCCATGTTCAGTCAAACTTCAACCCCCAAAGAGCGGTCTGTGTAAGGCAACCGGCCCATCCCGTGGAAGCCTGAAAACCAACCCTCCCCATGCCGGATCTGAAGCTTCCACGGTGGCCGCTGTGTGTGCCCTCCTTCCCGATCCGGCAAGAAAAGAGCCCTGGTGAACAGCCCAACTACCGCTTTCCGGTATGGTGCCGCGGCGAAGCCTGAGGTGAAAATAAATTGTGCCAAAAGATAAAAGGCGTAGCTTTCTTCGTTTTCTGGTGGTGGCCCGGACGTCGACCGCCCAGTCGTCATCCCGCTGCTTCTCGGTCACAAAATGATTGAGCCCCTTGCCCCATTCTCAACACTTTTGTCTCATGTTGCCTCACTGTCGGGATCAGACACCACAACCCCCCTTTTCTTTTCGTAGATGGTGCGAGTCTCAATCGCGCCGGACCACACGCTTCGCCACCGCAATGTAAGTCATCCCTCCTCCCGTTTTCTCCCATCCCGACAGCCTCACCGGCAACAATTACCGCACAATTCACCAATCACTCTGCCATTCAACTTCGCTGTGCTGTGTGTCCACAAATTTCCCGTCTCCATCCAGCCATCAGTTGATAAGCCTGTGGCCAGGGCAAAGCTTCGTGGTTGTCGCCTGGAAAGTACGGAAACCATCATCATCATCATCAATCACAACCATGATTCAATGGTTCGAAGCGGGAAGGTTTCAAACAGAAATAATGGAAAATTCAAGACTAGAGCCTGCGCTAAGTGACAAGGATGACAAGCCGACAGAAGCAAAAGAAGACGGAGAAGCGAAAAAGTAGAAAAAAAGAATTGATGAAAATAGAACCGAATCTGTATCGACGAGAAATGTGAAGCAAAAGGAGAAAGGTGGTGATGGGTTCAGAAAAGAAAAAAGCCGTGGTAACAGTTGGAGATAATGAGAAACCGGGGCGATGCTGTGATGTGACAAGAGAGCAGAGAAAAAACCGAAGAAACTCCTCCAAAAAAAAAAAAAAAAAAAAAAAAAAAGAAAAAGAAACAAGATAAGGGAAAAGAAAACAGGAAGGAAAACCAGACATCCAACCATAACAAAAAGCCTAAACCCTGTCTACATAAATGCATGCTCCTTCTATCCCAAAACACCATGCCTATGGTTGAAACGACTTAGAAGAGTCCCAAAAGATGCGTGAACCGTGTGTCCCAAGACCACCAAAAACGGGGTATCAAAGCTTTCCTCTAACCCGCCACCGTCTGCTGTATTTTTGACTTCCCTGATTGCTGACCATGCTTGCGTGTTGATTGGGGATTTTAATGCAACTTCTGAACCAGAGCAGACGGTCATGTGAACCTCATGTGAAGTCATTAAGTTGACATGCTCGAGAGGTGAACTCCAAAAGTGAAACAAGTTCAAGGCTCTCTACGCACCCACTCCTGCCTGGTAGGGCAGAAGCCACAAGCAATATGTTGACAGTGCATGTTCAGACACTGAGGTGTAGTCGATGACGTGTACGTGCCGGCACCGCAGTCGTGACAGTTCCAGAAGGTCTCGAGATAATATCCCCCATTGTCATGGGCCCCATAATTGGCAGGCTGACCGGTCCCGGATCTCGAGCTCCCGGATTTGGAGGAGCCTGACTTGGAGTGTTTGCGTGAGTCCGACGAGCTGTGCGCCATTGTTGCAAAATTAAAAGATGTCAGGAGGGATTGAGTTGTGATGTGATAAGACGAAGCTGATCTTGCGATGATGATCAAGAGACTGATGATGCTCACCAGACATAGACTTCCTGGGTAGAGCCTGTTTTATAGTTCGTTTTTTGCAGACAACGACAATCTTCACAGGCAGCTCAGTTCCAAGGTGGCTTGGAAAGAAGGCGACTGGCATTTCCCGTGGAAAACCAGCACAAGAGATGGCAGTTCCACCAGGGAACGAGGCATTCTGCTCCATGACTGTCCTCATTTCCAACAGTGCCACCATGTGATTTGTTCATGGAAGTTGAACGATTGGTAGTTCAACAGACGCGGAAATCGGTGAGGGATAGACCAGTGACCTCGATAGACCTTCCGAGGCGAGTCTCCGTCGCCAATGGGCTCCTCGGTGAGCTATGAACGGTGGCGATGCCGTGGAAGCGAGCCCCGGGTCGGCCCTGAGAAGACAAAAGGTCCCACAAAGTGTAGAGGGACCCAAAAGTGATGATACCCCCCCTGCGGTCACCATAGTGCAACTTCAACCAAAATGACGTATGGCTAGCTCCGGTTGGCTTCTTGGGGAGTCATCGTTGAGTCGCCGGCTACATTAGAAGTGATGGGCAAAGGGGGCTCATCTTTGCCCAGGGCCCAGGTCCATGCGTTACCCACCCGATGACAAGAGCAAAAAGGCCGGGTCCGAGGTGCTCAAAACACCCATGTAGTTCCGGAAGGGTAAATGCCCGGCAACTTTTGGGTGTTTGATAGCATTTGGTTCCTGTGGTAGGAGATGCGTAATCTTGGAGTGACATGTAAGCGACGGGATTCTGTCGGGCCAAAACCCGGCAAGGCTGTATACAAGACGCAGTGTCAGCAATGTGCGAACTGGGGAAGAGATTCTTCCAAGATTAACTTACAGCTTGTGCCCCGTACATGTCCATCGATTGTTAAACGTTTCTCTGTGTCAAATGTCGAAGCATGTTGAAGCATATGGTGTGCGAGAATGGCGAGCGGCTCCCGGGGAAACAGATGCAGCCACCTCGGTGAGCAGCCTGCAGTGCCTTTCAGTCATGGGACCTAGCCCTGCTATCCCCACGAGCGACAAATCCCCATGTAGAAATTGGAATTTCCAAGAGTCCCTTGTATCGAGCGGTTGAGAAGACTGCCAAGTACAAGACCCATGCTCCGTGGTTGGAAGACCAGTACAAACCATCAAGTCGATCGTGACAGGACAGATGAAGAGACGACCGGTGAAACAAAGCCAGGGAACCTTTGCGAACGACTGGAAACCCTGGCAAATCGAGACCATTGTTGCGTGGCGCTGTTGTACAGAGGGAGACGTGTTGGTCCAGCTTGGTGCTGACAGTTGATGTTTGTTCTTGTCCTTGCTCTCTGGTACTTGAGACCTGTCAACCGGACAGAATTGCTCGATCTATCAAACAATAACAAGGAAGGGGAGGCCATAGTAAGCTCTCTAGAAACATCAGATCGAGCATTCTCGACCTTCCGGAGGCGATAGGCCTTCGTGTGGTCTGCTCTTTGTCCTTAAATAAACGTTCTCCACGGGGCTCTCGGTTCATTGATCTCGAACAGAGCCGCATTTGCGGTCTCACTATAATTAGCTAGCTTCGCCCGGGCAGTCTTGGTCTTGTTATGCTTGGCCATGATATCCGTTCCCATGATTGGACATGTACTGTGTGTAGTATATGTCCACATGTAGCAAGGCCATGTGTATGTGCTGGACAACACATATCGTCGGCGTAACTAGGGGCTCTAGTGTAAGTGTACACCGACCTCAGAGATGTCCACGCGTAGCTTCCATGTGCGGCTCTGTTTCGTTTTTGGTTGGCTCTACCCGCCCGAGTATGACAGGAACTCAACTACCGGACCTTGGGAAATCCCTGGAGTCTGCCCATCATGTGGGAATGTCAACACAAGGTGTCTTGGGTTTCGGTTGCATTCGGTACAGAAAGCATTCGAAGGTCCCGGGAAGGCAATTCGGCCGCGTGAGGAAACTCGGCCAACACGGCTGCAGGGCTTTCACCATGGCTGGGTTTTGTGGAACTGGTGAAATGGATTTTCCAGTTCGATTCAGGACTCCGGGTCGGCCTGTTCAGACTTTGAACACCAGGACATTGCCATTGCCCACTACTAAGAGTCAGAGTTCCCAGGTATAACTCACGGCCTGTCTGTGTCACATCAGAATGGCAATCAACCTGACGGAAATTCGTCCCAGACCGACCTCCGTCCTCGTCAGTTCAGGGAAACAGACTGCGGGCCAATAGCGAGAAAAGCCGTAGAATTCGGATGAGCTTCTGAAACTGAGTTGGGCTGAAACCAAACTGCCGGTATTTTGCGCCAAACAATCAGAGCTCGAAACGTTGCAAAGCGTCGAGATCGCGATCTCACAGACGAGCTGAATGGTGGGGATCACCAACCCCGCTGGCATCTGCCAAGTCGTCCGTGCGCACCGCCCAAGCTCACCAGATGAACCCCTGCCCAGATGCAAGTGCCGCCCTTGTCAGTGACAGCATCGCTGCTGAGCTACGTCATTGGCGCAAATGACGGGAGTGGTCACGTTCATCTCATGTTCCAGCAGCCCATCTCGGAGGGCTTTTTTGAACACTTCTTCCACCCGGCCCAGACGACGACCCCAACTGCATTCTCTCTGCTTGGCTTCAACCTCTTCGCAAACCTTTGTTGGATGTTTTTTCTGGACCACAGGGGATCCACCATTCCCGCCAGTTGTCCCCGCCGATCAAAGCAGCCACTTGCCTGCTCGCGAACTATCGTCGCGCCGGCTCGTCTTGGCAAAAAGATCTCTTCTTGTTGTGTTTTTTTCTTGCTGTTGTGACCCCGACCTCCTCTCACGCCCGTCGTCTGATCACGCAGGCGGAACACTTGGAATAAAACGTGCAGACCGTCCGCTCGTCTCTGCAACTCTATTTTTCTCGCCTCGAACCCAGACCACACGACATACAAGTGGCCAATACGACAAAAATGGCGATTGGGAATTTCACGCTGAGCTATATGCTCTTCACAATCCTCCACTTCTGCCAGTTTGTCCTCGCCATTGCCGTCTGCGCTCTCTATGGCGTCGAACTGGACCGCGCCCGTAAGGCGAACGTGAGCGGTGATTCCAAATGGGTATGCATATCTTCACTTTTTCCACCCCATCCACTCACAGACTAACATTACATACCAGATCTACGCAGAAGTAGTAGGCGGCCTCTCCGCCCTGACAGCCCTCCTCTACTGCATCCCCTACATCCTCCGCTTCGCCGCCATCTGGGTCTGGAACCTCGTGCTCTTCATCCTCTGGATCGTCCTCTTTGGCATCTTTGGCAAAATGTACATCAATGAGAACCCAGAGGGCAACCACGACATTGTGCGCATGCGGAGCGCCGTCTGGGTCGTCCTTGCCAACGCCATCCTCTGGCTCGTCAGCTTCATCGCCAACCTGACCTACTGGTGGATGCACAAGGAGAGGAGGAGCAGGTTTACCAGCCGGGCCAGGGTTTAGGAGGCATGGTTGGATAAGGAGAAAGGTGTTTGGAGGTGATTTCGGCAAGTTGGAAAGGAGCGCGGAGTCATCAAGGGGGCAATTTTGGCTTTGTGGACCACATGTTGGAAGAGGGATCATGGTGAATTGTCCTGTCTGGGTGTTCACATCGTGGTAAGCGCACAACCTTTTGACGGAATTGGTACGCGAGGGCGTGATGGATTAGGGGTAGGGATGGATGGTAATAATGGTTTCTGGGTAAAACGATACGATACCCCTCTTGGTTGGAACGCGACGACCCGATACCCTGTTGAATATTTTTAATAATGTAATTTTTCCAGGTTTTCCAGTCTGGGCAACGGTAATAATGATGTTTCTATCTGGTGGTTGGAGGAAGACAGTGAAGTTTGGGTTGTAGTCTACTTACACAGCGGTAACAAACTTACCAGGCCACGCAACGGTGTAGCTTCGCGCCATGCAAACAAACGGCCAGTCCCCGAGATGCTCCCGGTCCACGCGTCTACTGGGGTGACAAGATCGGAGAGATTTCGTTCCATGTCATCTTGTGATCTCCCTCAACCTGTCCCTGGGAGGTAGGTAGATGTATGACAAGCTACATTTGTCGATCTCCTTCCCACCGCGCTAGCCTCATCTCGGGGGCCAACAGACGAAACCAACTCTGAGAGGATGAAAATTCTGTGGAGTTTTTCATGCCGATGCCGTCTCCTCGTGCCGACCATGACCATGAAGGTCGCTGGCTTCTCTGATGCGCAGGGTTGGCTCACTGCCGTCCGGATCTCACGATCTTCGCTTATCGCTCGGCACCTGGCCGACCACCAGGCAGGGGGCAGAACGGCGATATAAATAATCCCTCCCCAATCGATGGTGACGTCACCGACACTACAAAAAAAGGTTTCATCGCCAGACATTCGAGATGTTTTTAAACAGAATCTGCTCGAGGAATGTTGCTGTGACTTGAGACCTCTGTCTTTAGAATATCCTGGCAGTTAGTCTCAGTCACTATTATTTCCACAGGGAAAAACGTTCACCACAACCGCTGTCAGCCAGGCAACTTTTCTTGCGAGTCGGAGAGCGGGGACACGCTCCGCAACTCCGACTTGGGAACCTTTCCTGACAAGAAAAAGTACCCGTACATACCGACAAAAAAAACAAAAGAAAGACCGCCCAGGCAGCTTGCCGTCAACGGGATACCGTGTAACGCACCAGGAGATAGATCAACAACAGAAGCGGGCAACCGTCCGGCGGCTAAGCCCTCGACGGTAGGAGCAAGACATATGTGAACGCTCAAATGGAGAGAAAAAGGGAAAAAAAGGGGGGAAGAAATGTAGAGGATCCACGAGAGATCGGCAATGCACCGCCCGTTTCGTTGCTAGACAGAGACAACCAACCCGCTCGGATCGAACCATTATGACCAGATCACTTCCGGGATACCTGGCTGGAACCCCCGCGTGTGATGTCTCCCCCGGTGCCGGGCCTCGCATTCGGAAGCGGCGCCCATCAACCGGCGAGGTTTGGCCCTGACCGTGGTGTTGAGACGTTCACCATGGCGAACCACTGCGCCGGGTCCAGGTTTGCGAGACCAGCTACTCCTGTGAAGTTGTCGGTCCCCATGTACACCAACTGGATAGGAAGACTCGCATGGAAGCTCGCATTCCATATTCCCAAAGGAACGGGTTTCCCTTCTGCTTCCGGACTAGCTATGCCGATTACCCATGGGCCTTGCATCAGAGAGAGGAGCCCACGGAGCCTTACCGCTTGGCAGACACTCGACCGAGCGTCGGGCATTTACCACTTGGCGATGGATGCGGCTGTCCACACGTGTGTCAGACTGTTCCCACCCAAGCGCATTCGCGTCTAAAAGCCGCTATCTCAACGCTTGCTTTGATAGACCCTTCTTTGGTCGCTGTGAGCGATATTATACGGCATATGCAGCCGGCCACGATAGGGAACGTAGCAGTATTCATTCCCAGCCAAACGTTGGATGGCATGGCTGCACGTCTTGTTGAAGTTGCGTACCCCACCCCTCCTTCACAATGTTCGCAGCGATCAAGCTGTCGTCAGCCCTCTTCCTCTAAGGGCAAGGGAGTCACATTGCGTGTCTTCACGGTCTGGAAGTGGTGAACTGGCATAGATAGTAAGGTCGGAACGCATCTGTAGTGCAGGCAAATTCTCATGAAAATGGCTTGGATATGCGCTGATAGCCCTGATGGCATTTTCAATGAAGAAGCGCCACATCCGCTCTGGGGAGGATCGTCAGTCATCTCCACCTGGACACAAACACCAAGAAAAGAGAAAGAGGCGACAGAAGACACATTCATTCCGTTTGGACTGCGTTAGCGTGCTGTGGGGTTAGGGCCATGGATCCCTGTATGCACATATACCAGGCTGGTCTTGCGTTCTTGTGTCTCTGAAATGCGCCGCTCAGGACTACAGCATCGTATTTCGACGTGATGTGAGAGGCCCGATGTAGGTGATCGGATACATGGACTTCCTGTGTCGATATAAGACGTAGGGATTGTGTTCTTGCACCCTGTCTTTTGCTCCACGTAGAGGCGATGGTGGGCGTGACGTTATAAATGCGATATAAGCCCATCACCGCAACCCAGGTGTCCCACACACACACGAGGCGGCCCGGACGGACCCTGGCTCCCTGGACGTGTGGCGGGTCATCAGGGTTCAGTGACAGGGATCTCATAAAAGAAAGTAACAGTACAACCGTCAAAAACAGGTTGTCAGGGTATCAGGGACCGGCATGAAAAAAGAAGGTGAGTGAGGGGGACGAGGGAGGAGGGGGGGAGGGAGCGGACTCTCCGTGAAGATGCAGGAACCTTGCCCTTGTTGATAGCTATGGAGCATATCCGACTTCTCCAACCACCGGCAGCTTTGGGCTTCTTGGAAAGAGATATGAATGCAGCCGTGTTCCCAGGCGGCTTCAACTTTCTTGGGTTGCGGTTCCGCGTCGTCCCACATTTTCCCTTTCCCTGCCATGCGACTTCAACCGTCCCTCGTCCGTCTAAGCGAACCGCCAGTATCAGCGGGATACACCAGGTCGAAGCTTCACCTACCCCCCCCATAAACTCCATGCGGCTCCCTGGCACTTCTTGCTCTTCGCTGCGCTCTTCAGTTTGGTGTTGTCGACCCGAGGCGAGGGGTGTTTGTTTCGAGGGTTGTCAGCAGCCCAGCTTGACACACACATGACCTTGAACTCGGACGGTTAGGTCGACATCACAACAAGGCAGTTCCCAGACTGTTCACTCGCTTGTAATCATCCTCGAACCGTTGTAGTCTTCGAATCCCCCCCCTCTTCGGCAACCCACCTCCCTTACCGACCGCAAGCCCGAACGTCACCGACTGCGACCGACCCGATATTGACCACCCCCTCTGACCATTGTTTTCTCGAACTTCTGGCGTACATTTTATGCTCGGGTTGTGTATCCACGGAGAACCTGCGAGCAGCGTACATTGATTAGCTCACTGGACACCGGTATGTGGGTTTGGTTTGACTTACACAGGCGAGTGGCGGGACATCTGTATGACCGAGCCGTGGGTGACGGGCGTCATCCAACCTGTCATGCGGACTGCAAGGAGAAAAGCCTGGACCCTGTGGAACATTTCGAGATGTTGAGCGTGTGGACGGGACCGGTCGAACCTTCCTGTCAGTGGAGGTTCTGAGGCAGGAGACGCTCCGCAATCCCGGACGTTTCACCCATAGGGCAGGGCTCTCTCCACACCTACACGTCTCGCATCAGAGATACCTTCAATTTCTTATCTGATCTTTTGACGTCGGACGAACGTGTGTGGCAACAGAAAGTCAGAATCTCTCTTGCTAACAAACCTGTCCCCGGTGTTATCACCACACAGCCCCTCCAATAGTGCAAACTTGACCCTCTATCTCGAACGATCGACGACACCAATCTCCAGCAAGGTTCACTCTCATCATCCATCGCCATGAAGCGATCTGTGACAGACCGGTCGTGGAGGCTGCCTCTACAGCTGAGGCGGCAGGCCATGCATCGACGGACCTCCTCAGACTCGTCAGAAGCATCCCTCTGCTCTCGCGCATCATCGAGCTCCGAAGATCAGTTTGCCTTCTCGCCAGCTACCGAGAACCCGCCCACTCGAAGTGTTACATCCAACTTCACGGCTTCCCTTGACAAGACTGCCGGTACGTATACCTTAGCTCGCCTTGTCCTCCAGTGACTGCCTCGACATTTTTCACCCGACAAGTGAACGGCCGGCAGCTATTCAACCCCGACACAGCCCATGCCCTCTCCCTGGGTCGAATTCCCAATTTCCCCTCGATCCATGATGCTGGAATGCCGACGAGCAGATCCGGGGTTGCACAGTCGACATCTCTGACTGGGCGGCTTCGGATGGCGTGGCTTGCATTCACAGCGGCGTGGGTGCCGTCAAACGCTACTCTCCAGTGAGACATGGGTCGGTTGCATCGGCTTAACCCCTTCCTGGTTCTTTGGCCGTCTAGTTGGGGGGCAATAGACTTTCTGCAGCGGACCGGGCGTCCCGCTACAGGCTTAAAGCCGGAGCGGCCAGCTTCGGCGGCTCCCGAGCCGTCTCGATTGAAACTCCCCGTTGATGTTGCAATGGTTGTTCCATGATGCCCCCCCCCCACTGCGTCATACATAGCATTCCAGTCAAGCTTTGTCACTCACCAGCCACGAGATCACTTGCATCATGCTGACTACTTGCCTGTACAGATATCAACTCCGAGGCCCGTTTCTCCGCCGATGTGGCAGGTCCATCAGTCGACACGCCCCAAGGAAGTTCGAGCAGCAAAAGCAGGCCAATTGCCATCGAGATTCCATCCTTTCGCAGACACGATACCGTTACGGGTGTGGACGCTTCGCTTCCCCCGGCCCCCTTGTCAGGACGAGGTGATATCCCTGGGTAAGAGCAGATCCCCCCCCCCCCGAACTTCAAGTCAGTCTGGCCATCACCCGGCCAGTCGTGTGCCGACTCGGACGCTCATTCAGTACAGAGGATACTTCCCTCTCCACGAAGATCCCCAATCCCGGGTCACTATTCCCCATCCGTTCCACAACGACGCCGACATGGCCAGACAATACTCCTGGCAAAAGGCTGCCGAGTCCACGACCAACCGGGCGGCGAGCCCCTTGTCCATGAGCGTGAGCACCTCGATCAGAAACGAAACTGATCACTTTCCCTTTTCCGAGCGCTCGAAAACAACTGCGCTCACTGCTCACGTCCCCGCAACGTCGTATATCCCAACGGGCCACCACGATGCCATTGCCTTACCTCTTGGAAAATACTACCCCACGAACTGGGAGAGACGCCACGGCAGGAGTTCCCAGCAGCAGCGGCCCTCGACACCGGCAAAGCCCGCTTCCTCGGCTGGCCACGAGTCTCCGGGGCAAAAGCTGCGTCGGGAACAAGGGCATGCCCGATCCGGCTCCGAAGTCAGACGCCGTATCCAACAGTACCAGCGTGACATGGTTGCGCAGGCCACGATGGCTGCGAGGTCGGTGGTAGCCAACGGTGCTGCTCTCCCAGCAGCCGTCGGAGGGCCTGATGGGTTCTTGGTTGCCAGTCAGTTGAGGACGAAGCCGAAATCCCCTCGTCTGGCGCCGCTCGGCAGTCCCGGACCCGTCACCCCAATGTCCCTGGAGGGCGAGGACAGCGGTTACCTGACACTCGGTCGACCCATGACAGGTGCCGATGCCGAGCGTCAAGCCGCCGAGCTGGAAAAGGCCATGCGTGCCGACGAGGCGAGACGGAACAACTCGCATTCTTCACTAGGCGCTCTGTCTGTGTAAAAAAAAAACATCCCTTTTTTTTTTTTTTTTTTTTTTTTTTTTTTTTTTTTCATCGCATAGCTTTTGGCTTATTTCATTTGCTGGTTCTGGACACTGCTTATGCATCATCATCACTTTGCACATCGTCGGTGACACCAAAAAAAAAAAAAAAAAAAAAAAGGGGCACAAACGGAAAAAAAGAAAAAAGGATTTTTCTGGTTGTTTTTTTTGTTTCACATCATTGATACCCCCCCCCTTTTTAACAGAGAACAATAGAGCGCGCGGCCGCGGCAACCGCGGGACTGAAACGGAAACAGGCAGGATAGGGGCGTATACTCATTTGCATGTTACATAGATTTCTTTCTGGTAGGGGGTTATGAGAATATGCTCTACTGGCTAGTAGTACTTTGGTGTTTTTTGATGGCAAACGATATCATGATGTACGTGCAGTGATTTTTGGTTGTGGGATCAACCCATTTGCTAAGTCTCCAACTCTTACCTTCACACGCTTGCACAAAGTCCAACAGTTTTGGGGTGATAGATGGTCGGTTCCTGCGTCGAGATGATGACCCTCGCTCCTAGGTGGCGTTTTGCAGCCGGATGGTTTTGGAGCAGGAGGGATTCTGTCCAGGCCTGGCATTCCGCGCTGTTTGTGTCAATTGTACTTGTGTGTGTGCTTCGTCCAGGGCAACAACCACTCCGGCCAACAAACATCGTCGGCCTTTTGCTCGAGGAACAGTCAAGTGACAGGCAGATGTTGAACAGGGAGCAAAGTCCATCTCCGCCCGTGACGCACGGACAGGACCAAGTCGACGATGGTGAGCTGGCCGCCCGGGGAAAGGGGGCTCCCGGTTGATGCCCTTGGCTTTGCTCCTCTTTGGCTTTTGGCTCTGCCGTTGCGGCTTTGTGTCCTTCCTTCATGGTGCACCCGTCGGCGTGGGCACTGACCATGAAAGACTCGAGCGTGTCGAGCCCGCTGCTTCAGGGGGCGCCATTTGCATCTCTGTCATGGTTTTTGCCCGTCGATCAATCTCTTTGAAGGCCGAGTATAGGAAAGCCCGAGCTGGGTTGGAGATAAAACGAGCAAACGAACGAATGAAGCGAGAGGGGCAAAAAGATGGAGTTTCTGGGAGGTTGGGGGGGGGGGAAGGGGGAAGGGGGAAGGGGTTCGAAGACGCGGGGAGGAAAATGATTTATATCTCCCCTTTGACACCAAAGCAGAAAATCTCGAGTCAAGCGGTCTGGGGTTTGTTTAAAGGCAAAAGTACAGAGCACGTGAGGAAGTGGTGGGTTGGCCGGGAGGTTTCCCATCACTCAACTCACTCTCAATTGCCCAACTGGACGACGACGATCTTTTACAAAAAAAAAAAAAAAAAAAAAAAAAAAAAAAAGCAAACCATTTTCCCCATTCGAGGCTTCACCACTTCATCGACATTCAGAGCCAGATCATCCAATTTTGCTATTGGATCGCCATACACACCGGGAAAGAGAGGCTCCATCAAACGCCGGGCGTCCGGTGTCGAGAGAAAAGGGCAAGCAAAACTTTATAAAAGTCAGGTGGTATTATATTTAACTAGCTGGACAAACAACCACCGCGTTCCTGGCTGTCATGGAAACGCACCGACGCCAACATGCATAACAGCTCAAAAAACATGTTCATCTGATGAACAAACAGCCTGGACGGCGGCATATTTCTACTGCTTCATCATTCCAACCTTTTCTCATTGCAATCAGGGGGTATCAAGCTCAACCCTTTCCTCATTTCGACATGTGTAATACACCCATCCATTAAAAAACCAATATATAAACCCCCACCGTATTCCAAAACACTCTCCATGATGATTCAACAGAAAATTAAAAAAAAAAAAAAAACCAAAAAAAAAAAAAAAAAATCCAACGCCCTCCCCTCCCACAGCAAACGGGGGGTGTTTACGCAACCTTCTCAGGCTTGCCCTCGCCAACAACTTCATTCACCCCCCCCTTATCACTCCCAGCATCCTTTCCCTCAATCTTCTCCGTCACCCCCTCGGTGGAAGCAGGGCTGCCGGGAATCTCATGCTCCTTTCTCCAAAAATCCTTCTTGCCGCTCGCCAACCTCTTCATCCACGGAGGGATGACACCGCCAGTCTGGTTCCAGCTCCAGGGCTCCTTCTCCTCAAAGTTGGGGGGCACAATCCTGCCGCCGGACGCCTTGGCGATGATCCAAACGAGCGAGTTGATCAGGATGTACAGGCAGATGCCCGCGATCAGACCGTCAGCGATGGAGTAGGTGAAGGGCATGATGGCGATGCAGATGAAGGCTGGCACGGCGTCACCAATGTACTTCCAGTTGATGTCCACAACGGCTTGCACCATCATGGACCCGACAAGGACGAGCACGCAGCCGGTGGCCCAGGGCGGGATGGACGCAAAGATGGGGGCGAAGAAGATGGAGATGAAGAAGCAGAGACCTGTCCACATGGCCGTGAGACCGGTCTTGCCGCCTTCTCCGATACCGGCGCCGGACTCGACAAAGGCGGTGACGGGAGGGGTGCCCAGGATGGCGCCGATGACAATGGTGATCGAGTCGACCATGTAAGCGATGGTGGAGCCCTCAAAGTCCTGGGTGACGGGGTCGACGAGGTTGGCGTAACGAGCCATCGAATACAACGTACCCGTGGTGTCCAGGATGTCGACGTACAGGAACGTGATGAGGGCGAGGCCAAAAGCACCGCCGTCCGCACCCGAGATGTTGAAGTCGACCACGTTCAGCACGTTCTGGATAGGGTGAAAGTCAACAACCTTCTTGAAGAAGTTGAAGTTGTTGGTGCCGAGTTCGGTGTAGGGGAAGTAGGTGACGGGGGTGCCACGGGGCCAAGAGATGATGGACACGAGAATGATACCGGCGATGATGGCGCCCTTGACGCGGTAGAGCATGAGCATAGCTGTGAAGACACCGCCGCAGAAGATGCCGATCCACATCATGGGGCTGCGCATCTTGACGCCGTCGGGGCATTTGCCGTCCGCAATGTCAGCCTCGAGACAGCCGGCAAGCTGAATGGGCACGGCCTGTCCGGGCAGGACGAGACCGATACCTTGAGCGTAAGTCAAACCGATGATTGTCAAGAACAGACCGATACCGACAGAGGTGGCGAGCTTAATGCAGCGAGGGATGGCGCGAGCGAGCCATTGGCGCATGCCGAGGAGAGCGAGAGCGAAGAAGATGAATCCTTCAATGAAGATAGCCGTGAGAGCGGTTTGGAAGGGGACACTGTTTTCGCCGTTGAAACCGACGACGGTGTAGGCAAAGTAGGCGTTCAAACCCATACCAGGAGCAATACCGACTGGCCTGTTGGTTGCGCAAAGAACGAAGTCAGTCAGTCTTCCATACATCACCCCCTCACCCCCCAGTATCTTTGGCTGGGTGTAAAAAAAAAAAAAAAAAACATACAGGTTGGCGAGCAGACCCATGAAAAAGGTTCCCATGGCAGAAGTAGCAGCAGTGGCAGTGATCAAGTCCTTCTTGATCTCGGTCTTGCAGAGCTGGTAATCAAGGTTGAACAGAGGCGAGGAGGTGTTGCTGATCTTGCAGTAGGGATCTGCACTGTTGGGTCCGTTGGAGCAGACGCAAGTACCGCCGCTGTCGGCGACGATGTTGGCGTTGACGGCGATGATGTAGGCCATGGCGAAGAAAGTCGCAAGGCCGGCACGGAACTCGGTGAGGAACTGGGACCCCTTTCTTTCCTTGGGCTGTTTATTGACATTGCTTGTAAGAACTCTGGGTCTTTGTCTTGCTCTCTTGCTCCCTCTCATCGGAGATGGCTCACATGTCCAGATCCTTCCAACTGAAACCAGTAGCCAACCGAGCTGGCGGCAACCCGCTGGTTGATGTTGTCTTTCCAACCCATGATGTCCGGTTCTCTGCAGGTGAGTCGGGGTGTGGTGGTTGGTGGGATGAGGGTATTCCGGCTTGGGGCGAGCAGCTAACGGTCTCGACGATGGTGGTGGGGAGTGACGGGAGCTTCAAAAAAAAAAAACCTATCTCCTGTGTGGTGGAGTCTTTTCTGGACTTGATGAGTAAGAGGCCGAAAGGGAGAAACAAGCTTGTTCCTAGGGGTCAGCCTGATGGGGGGAGGCCGTGGCTGGCGACGTCAAGGTCGAAGATCACCGTCAGGGCCGAGGCTCTCGTGCTGCTTCTGCTGCAAAAGAAGAGCTCGAGGAGGCACGAGGTGGCATCGAGGGATCGGGAGCGGCGATTCATCTTTTTATCATTTTTCTGGGAAAACGGGGACCCTGAGTGCAGGCTGTACACGCTAAGTATTTCCCAGAAGGAAAAAAAATCCCTTATCTCTGGGGAAGCTAGGGCAACTGGAGGGTTGTCCATCCATCCATCTCTCTCGCTACGCATCACGGCTCAGGTCCCGCCCCCCTCACCGCGGCGAGCTTGCCTGGGAAACATGGAACATGATGTCTCGATAGGCTTGGCGTAGTGGGGATGAGATGCAGGACTGGTGACGGCGGCGCCAATGCCATGCGAACATGCAGCGTCCGCCCGCAGGTGTGGGTGGTACCGTATCTTGCCAGCAGCTGTTCCCCCACTCCCATTGCCCAGCACCTTTGGATCCCGGGTGTATCAGCCCCCCCGAGGCTGGTTTCTGTGTCTCCTGTGGTGTTGCGCGAGAACCGAAGAGAGAAAAAAAGAAGAAGAAAAAAAGGAGGCTTCCGAAGCGGTGCGAAGTTGTGTGACGGCGGCGATATCCACCGTGTAGAAGCCGGCCGTCTCCACCCGCTATGGATTTTGTCGAGATCTTTTCCATCTCTGCCACCCACCACACATCTATCTCTTGAGACTTTGCGATGACGGCGGCGCTACGAACACGGTCATCCGATCCGGGAGCACTCTAGGGATACAATTAAGTTTTCCTATCAAGTAACAGGCCGTCCGTCATTGGGTGGCAACGACCCGTACGAAGACGGATGAACGGCCTGATCCTGTCTGTGGGCCTCATTCCTGATGTGCGGTAGTGCCAGAAGGCGAAAGCGGGGAACGCCTATCTTTGGGGAGGCGGCGGCCAAGATAAACGGTGCCTCGGCCGGGCGAGCGTCCTAAAACGGGACCTAGCGGGTTAGGCCAAGAGCTCCAAAGCTTCTCTTGCATGTCTTCGTTGTTGAAGTGGTTTGGCATTGAACGAGGACTGCGACAAGACAGCCCTTGTGTCGTGATGACATTGCGGGGAGAGAGACAACGATTTCCACACCTGGAGTCCCGAGTCTCTCGCTCCTCCTCCGGAGCTGGCCCCCCCCACCATCATCTATCTCACCATATCATCTATCTCACCATATCATCTATCTCACCATCTCACCATCTCACCCTCTCACCGTCTCACCACAACCTTATCACCGGCTGCTGCCGTATTTGACCACCCAAACAGGGCGGTACTGCGAAAACAGCCAAACATCCAAACCCGTTTCATCTCATGCCCGTAACATGTCTCTCGACCGGTCGAGTACAAAACCACCGTTTTTTTTTTATTTTTTTTCTTCTTCCCAACACACGTGCTTGCTGGCCCCGACCAACCGGGCAAATCCATCCCGGCCGTCAACCCGCAAAAACCGGGACCACCCGGCCTTCTTTTTTTTCCCGGAATTCCCGCTTTCCACCGGGGCGGAGCACAAAACACTCAATGCCGAGACCTGCGTTCAATACACAAAATGCCGAGAGATCTTCGCTTTCCTTCCTTCGAGTCGTACAAAAAAAATAATAAACCACCCCCCCCCCACCCCCCCCCCAAAAGATTGTTTGTTTTTGTCGTTCAAACATGAATGATCGAATCTTTGATAAAAAGATTGATATCAAAATTTTCCACACAAAAAAGTCCAAGCCAGGTAAAGCCCGTCGGCGAGATGCGACACCCAAAAAACCCCCGGCCCCCCCTCCCATTCGCCCTTCGCTGACCTCCTATCAACCGCCAAGGATCTACAGCGGCTTGCCCCGACCCCCCCGACCCCCAAATGTTCCGGGGCTGGCTCCCTGTTGCATCCCACTTCCCGGTCCTGTGCCTCGATGATGATGATGATGATGATGATGATGATGATGATTTGATGATGGCGTTAGATATAGACAGACAGACAGACAGAGACAGACAGACAGAGACAGAGACAGAGACAGAGACAGAGACAGACAGACAGAGACAGACAGAGACAGAGACAGAGACAGCTAGGCTCGGCTCTCTTGACATTTGACGTCTGCAGAGTGCGCACGATCACCCTGAATTGAAATCGGGCGAAGAGCTTCCCCCCAAATACAGTTCAGTTGCTTTTGACACGGGACCAAAAAAAAAAAAAAAAAAAAAAAAATCCCCCATTCTGAGGAGAGTGAGAAGCCCCCGACGACGACGACGACGACGACGACGACGGGGGATCCGACACACAATGCTCCTTTGTTTTGCCCCCCTCGGCGATTTCCTATCCCAATTCTGACAATTGTTGCAAGCTCAACTAACTCTTTCCTGCTTCCCAAAAAATGGAGAAAAAGGGTCCAAAAGAATCCTAGAGGGAGTGGGAGGGAGGGGGGTGGTTGTCAGTCTGGGCTTCCCCCCCCCCGAGCTGATAAGGCTCAACCTCTCATTCGCCAAGCTCAAAACTAGCTCGGGTCGTGTTTGCCTACATATATATATGCAATGCAGGCTTGCAAGCATCTTGGTAGGGGAAAGGGGGGGGAGCAGGGGGCAGCTAGCTCGTTGGAGATGAGGGGGGAATACATTGATTTCCTTCCCGTCTGGTTGGTTACCCCAACATGAAATTGGTCACGGCTTGGATCATGTGGGTGTGAACTGGGGTTGCTTCAACTTCATCTCCTCCAAGTGTGGGCAGCCAGGCTCGTGACCACGAGTCCTCGATCATCACCAAGTATCACAACCCCAAAACTCAAAACATGACAGCCACTTACCCCTACCTCAGACATTTGTATTTGCAAAGGCAAGGGAAGGGCGGTCACTTCAATCATCTTTTGGGTCAACACAGAACCATCATCTCAAAACCCTAATGCATTCCCAAACAAGCCGTGAGGCAGAAATAAATCTAGGGACATCTGCGAGTGCTTGGCTAATCTAAAGGTCAGCACCAACAAACAAACAGACAAACAAACGAACAAATAACCATGTGTGAAAATGCTTCCCTCCCCCCAATGTTCCTATCCACCCAACACCTTCCTGTCCCGTCCCCAAATACCAAATGCCCTCATGATGATTTTCATTTTTAAACTCCAAAGTAATGCATCCGTCCTCCCTCCGCATATTCTTACACTGCATCCACACTCCCGTCAATTCATGCTATCATCACAACCCCTCAAGCCGTGATAACCTCATTCTCCTTATTCTCATCCCCAGCCAGAGGACAAGTCTCCATGATCGGCGTCCCCACAGCTTCGGGCGTCTCAGCCCCACCATTGCAGTCACCTGGCGGAGGAGCCGTAGAGTTGGGGTCGATCATAGGTCCCCCAGCATGGCCATCCCTCTCCATCATAGCCGCCAACCTCGCAGCCCTGCCTTCCTTCTTTCTCGGGACAGGAGCTGTTTTGTCCCTGTCAGCATCAACCCTCTTTGCGGTCCTCCCCAGAGAAAACATACCTCGATTATTCTCCTGCACATAAAACTGCCTCAGCAGCGTGACAGCCTCATCCCTCCCCCACCCCCCCTCGGCCTCGTACCCGCGCTCGACATTGCCCCCGTCCCCCGGCAAATGCGACGTGTCAATCGGGTCGAGCACACTATTGTCCGGACCCCCCTTCACCTCTTCGTCAGGACTCAAAACCTCCCGACTTTCTTGTCCTGCCATCACAGGCGCTCCTCCAGCCTTCGCCGCGTCGGTCGTGACGTCGGCACTCGACACCGGCCTCCGCTCCAGCACCGGTCTCGCAAGTCCCTTCCCATTCCTCGGCGCGGGCGAAGGCGGCGCGCTCGCCATCGAGTGAGGCGAGTTCTTGTGGATCCGGAAAACACCCCCCGTCCCACCGAACTTGTCGTTGACCGCTCCAAAATAAACCTTCTTGATCTTGAGCTGCCTCAGCAGGCTCGCGCACATGACGCAGGGTTCAACCGTGACGTAGAGAATAGATTCCTGGATGACCGAGGGATCAACACGCGGAGCCGGGTGAAGTTTCTGGCCGTAGGGAAAGAGATGCCCATCACGGGGGTCAACGTCACCCCAGAGAGCATCTTCCTCGTCGACTTCCGGCTGCTGGGAGTTGGTCTTGTCGCCGAGAGGGACGATGGCCTTGGCAGGACGGGCAGGTTCGGTGTCGGCCTCGGATGCGAAGGACAACAGGGCACAGATGGCCATGAGCTCGGCGTGACGGGTGCCGTTACGGCTGACATTGGTTGCGTTCATGCCCCGGGCGATGACACGTCCGTTGTGCACGAGCACGCAGCCAACCGGTGTTTCGTTTGTTCGGAGGGCAAGTCGGGCCTGCGGTGGACCATGTTAGCAAGCGATGGTCAAGCCATGTCGGTGATACGGGTGAGTGAAGAGGCTGAGCGTGTCAAGGTAGGACATGCCGAAGACCGATGCAGCCGACAGCAGCAAGTCTGATGCGAGCCAAAAGTCGTGTAACCAGACTAATGGAGGGGATCCCGAAGCCTTGTGTAAATGAAACAACAAAAAGAGCAGCCTAACATATCTCATTCCGGAAATCCATCTTTCCAAAACGAGAGGTTCGGTGGCAGGGGGAGGGGACAACAGGTGCCTGCGAGTAGAGAGCCAATCCAACAAGTCGGGCCTGATGTCTGACTGTCCGCATGCCCGGAATTTCATCTGACCATAGCTCACAAACTCTCAACAACCACCCCTCTTGGGTGGAAAACAAAAGACGAAAAAAAAAAAAAAATAAACGGGAAATTTGAAACCTACCATATCCAACGCCTCCCTCATGAACCCACTGTGAACAGCCCTCTCAGCAGCCTGCTCAGGTGTCTCTTCCTTCTCCAGAATGTGCAGCGTCTCGTCACCGAATTGAATCGTAGGCGGCGGCATCTCCTTCAGCTTACTAGTCTGCGAGATGCTGTGAGTCAACGGGACAGCAGGAGCGCGGGTCACCTCCTGAGTGGCCAGCGCCTCGTCGCCGCCGCCGAAGATGTCAGGTAGACCGCCGTTGGACTGAACAAAATTTCCCTTGCTCAGAGTCGCAGTGCCGCCATTCTCGGCGGGAGCCGCGGTCGAGCCAGCACCAGCATTTCCATCCGAAGCCGAAAGAACACGGTTGCCAGCAGCAGCAGCAGCAGCACCACCACCACCCTCTTGGAGGCTCAAGCGGGAAACGCCGTTGGCGACCTCGTCGGCCGGGTTGCTGGTCGTAACGGCAGGGCTGGCAGCAGAAGCCGCGGGGGCGTTCTCCTTCATCGAGGCCGGGCCGAACCTTGGCATGGCCGGGACGACCTTGGGGAGAGGTGCATTCTTCGACAACGTCTGCTGCTGCTGCTGCCGCGAGGAGGCAGAGGAGGAGGAGGAGGAGGAGGAGGAGGAGTCCCCAGCCATTGTCAAGTCGGTGTTGTCGGCGTCGCTATCTTGGTTGGCATGAAGGTCGGCTTGGTCGTTGTCGGCAGTGTTGTTGCAATTTCCAAGAGAGCCGGCAGCAGGAGCAGAGGTACGGGGAAGAGTTGGCGAGCTCGGCCGGTGGGGGGATGATGCCGCTGCCGAAAGAAGTGCGAGTGCCTGTCGAAAGACGCCGGCGGGGAACCATAGGAGAGCCTGCAAAAAGGCAAAGGCTTTGAGGCCAGTGGCCGAAAGGGCTTGGAACAGAGTGACTGCCATTTTTGCTCTCGGATACGTGGGCCCTTTTTCTATTCACAAGACAGGTTTGCAGTCACGGCCTGGCCTGGGCTGGCACACACCCGCCTTGAAAGACCAGAATGTCAGGGAAACAGGAAGGCGGTTCCGGTAAACGACGGTGTGCTGGTGAGTAGGTACTAATGCTGAGGAGCCGGCAAGGGCTATTCTTTGAGAGGAACGATGCACTCGCAGGATGCGTCTGCGGTGTTCTCGCCTTCCTTCTCTCCTTCCTCTAGAGCGGACACGGGATCGGCCCAGGTAGAAAGAAAGCCCCTTGTCTGGAGGGCAGTTGGCGTCACTGGAGGGCTTTCCGCCTCATACAGGCTGGACAAGGCAGTATGGGAACATGGAATGGTCCGACAGGGGCCAGACATGGTGAGGAGTGAAAACCGAGTGAACAACATCTCGGGCCCACTTTGTGTGTTCCTGTGCAGCAATTTCCTGTGGGTCGCGGCAAAAAAATGACTGGGCCTACTGCGCTCGCCAGGTACCCCGGTACATGCACGCCACGGTTTCTCTCCCCAACGTTTGTTTGCATAGAGGCTCGCTTTGTTGCATACCCATACGGACGACTGCTGTTTGCTTCTGTTGACCTCCAGAAGGCCACTGTCTCCTATTCACCAGATGATGCCTTGAGACAGGCTTGGATATGTCTGCTCTCCCAAGTCTGTCTCATCTTGTTTTTTCTGGTCATTCTTTAAACATGAATAGCTATCCCCCAACATCATGTCACATCACATCACAGCAAAGGAACCTATGAATTTGTTTTTGTTTTTTTTTTTTTTTTTTTTTTCGTTTTTAATTTCGATGGCCTGCAGAGGGGGCCTCTATTGTCAAGTCTGAAAAAAAATAAAAAAGAGAGCCAACACTCCCTGTACTAGCTAACACTATCCCGAACGGAATCCAGCGAAATAGCAATCACGCCAATAGCAGAAGACAGAGCATCGCTCCCATCATCATCAGTACGAGGCATCTCCGCAGTCCACCTAGCCATCCATTCCCAAACGACGTCGAGGAAATGGACGACCGACATGTTCCGAAATCCGTTGTAAAACCAAACCCTGGGTATCATATGCCAAACCAAACAAATGCGCTCGCTAATGTCAACATGCAAAAACATCACTACGTCCTCATATCTTTTTTTCCCACACCTGCAGCAACATCCACCAGACCACCCATGGTGCTACACCATGATGGATGATCTGGCGTAGCCAATCGATCGGAGGAGTGTTCTCCCCCGTTGAGACGCCCTCGACTGAACCCCCTGAGAGGCAGAGCCGAGGGCCTGGATCTTGGCCATTGGTATTTGCAAGCGTTTCGAGGCGACCGAGGTCGTCCCCGGGACTCCACAACACCACAGTGCTATGTAGCCCAAAGATAGAGTCATGATGCTCAGTATGTTGGCGAGGCTGTCGACTTGACCCCCAGGATGCGTCCCATAAGACGCGCAGAGTATCGAAACAAGACCGAGCACGACAAGCTGAGAAAGACGCGCCGTGGATGGCTGAAAGCCTTCCTGGGCAACGTCCTTCACGGCAGGTTGACGTCGTGTCGGGGAGTTTGCGACCATCATCGTCGCCAATACCGCCTTTACCCCATCGAAGCACTGCTTGACACAGCTTTGTTTGCCAGACTTTGGTTGCATTCCAAGGTCGGCAGATACGCCGCCGTAGCTGCCACCCACAACTTCCTCCACACAGCATCGGCCATCGGTGGCAGCCGTGCTTGTTGTGGTGGCAATCGGTGTTATGGCGACAGAGTGCCCAGGTACGCCTGACTGGAGAACAGTGCCCGTGTTCATCGCAGTCGTGCGTAGCAGGGGTGCCGGTGAGGGTGATGGTGATGGTGATGGTGATGATGATGGTGAACTTGCCCTCCTGGCTCCGGTGGATGTGCCCGGACTAACCGACGACTGGATGTTGTGGGCAACCGTGCTGTCATCCCGGCCGGTGTATAAGGTCTGTTGAACTGCTTGCAGGTAGACCTCAGTGCCGGCGGCGGAGGAGGAGCGGTGATCTGCGCGTAGGGCTTCAGGAACATGCTGTACCGGCTCAGAGTGGCGCTCAGATTCGTAGTAATAATCAGAGCTGTTCTGATCCGCTAGGACCAGGTTGTGGCTTGAGCCCGGACGAACCTGCTGCTGCTGTTGATAGGACGGGCCACCGCATTCGGCGCTGGACGAGGCGGCAGCGTGTCGGCTGCCAACATCAGTCTGCTGGAAGATGGGATCCTCATCATAGTAGCTGGACGCGGGTGAGTAGAGGTTGAAGTCGACATAGCTGGTTCCAAGGTCGACGCCAGGGTTCATGTAAGGAAGAAGGTTCTCCGGTGCATCCACAAGGAGAGTGGCGGGTGCCGGAGTGAAAGGAGTGAATACTTGCGAAGGCGAAGTGGCGGAGGAGGAGCCAGAGCTGGGGTTGTGGAAGCTCCGGGAGTCGGTGAAAGCGTCGAAGAGAGGGTCGTTGAAGGTGAAGTCGGTAGGGAGAACGACAGGGTCCTGCTCCACAATGAAGTCGTTCCAGAGGTTCTCCAGGTCAGCATCGAACGCTACCGGGAGGGAGGTGGCGGTCTCGGGCGCCGCCGCGAAAGCGCCGGCAACGAGCTGGTCAGTTGGCACAGAAGGCTGCTGCTCGGACTTCCTGGCCTTCTTTGCAGACTTCTTCTGCTCGGATGGGGAAGTGGAGGCTTGAGAAGCAGAGCGCTTCCTGTGGCTAGGGTCGCAGCGGACCTTCTTCTTGCGGCAGGAATCGCATGCCTTGATGATTCTCATCAGGTGAGCATGGTCGCGCTGCTCCTTGGTCTTGCATCCGCGAGAAGCCGAGTTGGTGACGTCCCTGCCGTCCTTGGTCATGATCCGCATTCCCGGGTGGCTGGAGAAGTCAATGGTGTGCTGGCGGGAAGCAGTGGCCTTCTTGGAGGTCGAGGCAGGAGTGAACTCCTCAAAGGAGGCGACGGGAGCAAAGGAGACGGGCGACTGAGTCCAGCCCTGGTCAGAGGTGACGGGGGAAGTGTCGTAGCCGGACGCGTAGCCGGAGTCGTAGATGGCGGAGCCGACGGGGGAGGCGGTGACGGCAGGGGAGAAGGAGGAGGTGGCGGGGACGGGGTAGAACTTGATGGTCTCTCCGGTCTGGCGAGCATACTCGAAGAAGTCCATCGAGATGTGCGCTCTCTTGTCCTTGATGGACGCAGGGCCTGGAAGGAAAGCGTGGATCATCGCATCGAGCTCAGGGGTTCCGACCTGGGGCAGCCACTGGAGGGCCGCCCCTAGAGCCGGCTGGTAGACCGAGAAGCCATGGAAGGCTGTCCCGGCCGGGCCGTTCTGGGCCATGTTGGCCATCGCGTTGAACGGTTGCGTTGTACGTACTGTGTCAAAACGCAACCCCGTGACGAGTTGAGGATGCAGGTTGGTGTGGAGATATGTCAGGAGTCTCGGGCTGGGATTGGTTACCAGCGTGTTTGACAAGGTGTGATGTCGGGATCAAAGTGTGATGTGATTTCGAAGTGTGGGTGTGGGTGTGGTGGTGGTGGTGGTGGTGGTGGTGGTGGTGGTGGTGTGGGATGGAAGATGTTTTCGTCCACAGGGGGTGTTGGTGGACTTGAAGCTGAGGTCTGTGTGTTGCCAACTTGGTTGCGGATTGTGGTGCTTACAATCCGGGTGATGGGAATTGTGAAGCTCTGGTTGATTGGTGTGTGGTGCAAGCAACAAGAGAGAGCAAAAGACGACAGGGGGATGAAGTGCCGGCTGCCGGTGGGTAAGGCTTGTTTGAACTGACTGTGAAGCGTATCCGCGGCGGGCAGTGCAAAGTGCAAACAAAGTGCTGGGAAGCAATTGAGCAACACTATTTCGAGCCTCCAGGTACCGGTAGAGAGAAAAAAAAAAGAAGAGAAGAGACAAGAGCTTCGTCCGAAGGAGTCAGGCCGATATTTCACTGCTTGAATTCCAACAACAAGACCAGTCATCAAGGCGCAGCGAAGGTTGATCCCCCAGTCTTTCGGCGAGTCGAATTAGGACTAGCGTGGTTCAATCTTGGAGTGGGGCCGTATACTTGGTGTCCGATCTTATTTCTGTCCCAGCTTCATCTTTGCGGAGCATCACCAGATGGCCATGGCGAACCTTTACAGTGGCAAAATCCCCCAAGAAGCTTCTTCCACCACCTGAAAAAGGTCATCTGAAACCTGGCATCGTCACTCCAATCTACCGTGAAACCACTCTGGCCCCCATCCCTCCTATATCTCCCCCGTCCTCACCACCCCGTCCTCGCTTCCAATCCTCCAAGTTCTACAAAATATTCCTCTCCCACCCGGTACCCTCTCCCGTACCGGGGTGGCTTGCATGGTTGCACTTCACGGCGAGCGAGCGCCTTCACACGGAATGGTGCGGCCCCGCCTCTGCACCCACCTCCCCAGGAGGCCGTATCCTTCCAGCCCAGGCCAGCCAGCCGAAAACACACCGGCCAAGAAACAGCCCCTTTGCTCTCTCTGTTCACTCCTCCTCCTCTCCCCTTTTCACACACCCGACCACCTGCATTCGATCAGGTTGACTCAAAGCTCTCAAAGGCGCCGTCCAAAGGTCAACAAACCTGTCTCACATCTCCAGCTCCATGACTCTTTTCCTTCCCCGCACTTTGAACCGATGAGGTGGTTGTGATGCACCTTCCACCGTCTTTCTGCCGGCTGTCGGTTCCTGTCCAATGCAATCTCGCAGTTGCGTGGCAGTGTTCAAGTTTTCGATCCCAACCGCTACTCCTGCAAGGTCACACAAACAAGCCTCGCTCTCTTTCGGTTAAGCAATGTGACAGGCGGAATTTACCCATACTTGGAGTTACTGGCATGAAACGATCTGTAGGCAGTAGGCATGATGCGATATTGATAGGGGCAGAAATGCGAGGTAGAATTGGAAACATCCGTGTAGGCGCCGACAGAGGTTGAGAAGAAAGCGGTATATATAAGGGTAGGTTGTAAAGTCATCTCGCCCGTCATACTCCATGTGTTCTCCAAGAAAAAGAAGTCGCAAGCGTCATCACCTCATCATCACCTCACCACCTCATCACCTCATCACCTCATCACCTACCTCATCACCCATGACTCGCCAGTACAAAAAGCAGTATTCCACCCAATGTCGCTGAATACACATTTTCCTCCTCCAAAACCCGCAGTTGTCCTCCGATGGTTCTATCTATGACATTAAGAAGCCAGTACATGGAAAGAAACATTGCAACGAGAATTAGGAAGAAAAGAAATGGCCGAAAGTATCGAAACCCACCACCCGATACTCGAGTCACCATGTGTCGAGTAAAGGAAAGGAAGGGGATAGGAAACACAAGAAGCGTGGGAGATGTATCCAAAAACCAAAACCAAAAATTCTGACTTGCGTCATAGTAATCTACCGTGTAAGCCCAGACAGAAGAAAAACGCACCCAAAGTCTTTTAAGCAGCAACTGCAGCTCTCACGGAACCCTCAAGAGCCTCCGCTCTGGCCATACTCAGGGCAGCATACAACTGTCATTTACATTAGCAATCCATCGCGGCAACCAGAGACAAGAAGGGGCAAGGACATACCGAATCCTCCCGATACTGAACAACATGTCGAAACAGCCACATCGCTACCAACCCGGCACCGATGCAAGCAACCGACAACTCTGGGACGAAAGCCGCCCACCAACTTAGGCTCGACACCGTCAATGAAGAGGCTGGCTGATAGGGAGCTCCGACGGCCAAATACAGGCGTGTGGCGATGACCGAAAGAAGGGAGAATCCAACGAAGATAGAGGAAGCCGGATCAGACCCAAAAGCCGGCATCGCTTTGCTGCCTCTGTTGATCGTGGGTTTGTACGGCTGCTTCGTCAGGTGCTGGGCCGCCTTGTAGTACTGATTGCGCCCGTCCCCATAGTCCCCAAAGAGGAATCCTCCACCAAAGTCATACCCACCCCCGCTGCCGTGGCCGTAGAGATCGGTCGACTGGTTCCCAAACGGCGACCCTCCCTGCTGCATCCCGTAGCCATATCCGTCTTGACTGGCGACCCTCACGGACGTGGTCCCCGAAGTCAAGCTCGGCGGTGTGCCCTTGCTGATGAATCCCCAGTACCACTTCTCGTGCCGGTCCTGGCCACACTGCTTGCAAGGCTCGGTTAACTCCTCGGCGCTGGTAAGATCCCAGTCGAGCAAGCAGCTCAGGCACCTTCCTCTCTCCTCGTGATTCTCAAAGACATAATGCGCGCTGTAGAAGTGCTCGATGAGCAAGTCTAACGTGTTGAAGCGTTGCGCACAAGTGAATTCCACACCGTCATGCTCGGCGGCAGAGGCTCCGAGACATTCAAACTGCAGCTGTCCGACAAAGTTGTAGGTCTGTTTGCCTACAGGCACACACTGATAATCTGTGTCTCCAAGCCAGGTATCGTCTGTGGGCTCGGGGTTGAAGCTCGTCTCGGGGGCTGGTTGAAAAATGTCGGCGCCGCCAAAGTCCAGATCGAAGTCGGTGTCAAAGAAGTCGGTAAACTCGACAGGGATGAGCGGCGGCTCCTCGTGGTCCTCATGCTGCAATGTCTGCAGCATATTGTCGATGTCAATCTCCTCATCGACCGGTCCCAGCGGCGCGCCAGCAGCGGAGACGACCTGCCCTCCAACACCGGCAAGGTCATCCAGTTCACTGAACCGAGCCTGGTACCGGTTGCTCGGGTCTGGAGGCGGTCGTGCGGGGGCGACCTCGGGGGTTGGAATCTGGGTGACTTGGAACTCGGTCTTGAAATATTCCACGCCTAACTCGGGTAGCGGAGTAGGCTTGATATCCACCTCCTCGGGCAACGGTCCGTATTGGACCCTCCATGCTTCCTCGAAAAGATGAAGATCCCAGTGTTCGCGAGTGCACTGCAAGGCCAGGTTAGAGGCAACCCAAGTGACGCAGACAAAGGTGGAGCAATCTTACCCCGACACGTCGTTTCCTGCAGTCCTCACAAGCTCCCAGCTTTCGTATGAACGCTGCTTTGGCCTTGGCAGGCTTGCTCAGCGGTTTGGTACGCGTGGCCCGTTTCTTTTTGGACTTCGATCCTTGTTGGTTGAGGTCGACACCATTCATCGCCTTTGTGACCGAGTGAGTGGTGCTGGCGCAGGAAGGGGAACGAGATCTCGAAGTTGCTTGCGAGGGTGAGAGGAGAAACTCGCCATGGCCGACAAAGGTCGGTGGCTCGCTCAGCCTCCGCAGGTCTGCCAGGTTCACTTCACGCTCGGCCTGCTGCCAGAGATCGTAGAGCGCCTGGGTCTCCTCGCTTGGGGTAGGCCGAGGGACTGGACCCTTGCCTCGCCACGAGAATCGCTTCGGCCTAGGCTCAGACACGCCGGAGGCGAGCTTGCGTTTTTGCGGCCGGGACATCGAGAAAGCCGTCGGCGAGGAAGCAGGCAAGGTGACGGGTTTCGAGCCGAGGGCGTGAAAATGGTGAGGCAAGGCTGTGGTATCAGGTAGCACCCAACGAGCAAAAGGAGGAAAGTTGTATCGATATAGTATAATATAGTATGACAAAAGAAAGGGGCAACAAATGAGAATAGCGGACGACAACGTTGTAGGTTGGATCGATCACCACCCCCGCAACCAGTTGCAAAGGTCACAAAGACAGATGATGGAGGGCAGAGAAACAAAAATCCCGGGGTAGGCAAGAGTCAAAAAAGAAGCGGCGGGCCGGTGTGAATCTTGTAGCTGCCAGCAAGACAAGGCAGACCACACCCCAAGGCACACACAGCCTGATTCTGCTCTGGCAACAGCGCGCTGAGATCAACATGCCGAACCAAAGAAGGCGACCCGAGCAGTCGGGACCTAACGGAACTAAATATCATCCATGCTCGAGCCAGGATGTTGACGAACCAAGCAAGCAAGAGACTTCTCTGGGCTTTCGTGTGATCAACCTAGAAAAGGAAGCATGGCGCACTCCGATCACGTACCTGCCGCTGTTCTCGATGGTTGAGAGGTGTGAGGTGTGTAGTGTACGGCGCCGTTGAGTCCGAGCGGTGACCCCCCTTCCCCCCACCCACGCGAGGCTTCACCACCCCCCTTCCCCTTCCGATTCACAAACGTGATGGCAGACGAACGTTCCCCAGAGCCGACAGACTGACGGGGCGATGGGCGGCGAGGTGGGAGATGGGGGTGTCTAGTGACATGGAGTGAGTGAGTGCAACCCAAAACCATCATCCACACCGCAGGTAATCCACCATCCACACCCATTCCAACCCCGCCTCCATCCGTTGTGCTCACTCGGAGCAGCTAGGTAATGGCAGGGGGCCATGGCGAGCCGGGTGGGTGAAGGTAGACGTGCGGCGTTCAAGGGTGATTAAAGACCAACGGGAAGAGCGACAAGCTGAAGCTCCAACCAACACGTAAGCCAGGGGAGGGGGTGACTGGGAACACAAGACCAGAAACGCCGCATCATCCACCCGGGCCAAACCGTTGAAAGCGACTGCTTCCAAAGGGCGTAGCCGTTGTATTGTGCGGAGACTCGGCGAGCCGGAACGTGGAGGAGGGAGCCGTGAGAGCGTACGACGGCTTTCTTCTTCACCGCCAGACAGGGCCGCAGTGGAAAGTGCTTCTTTGGGTGTTGCGGACGAGTCTTTCGGGCTGCTCTGTGAGGGGAGCAGTTCGCGCACCACGAGAGCCGGGCAAGTGACGGGAATGGACGAGGGGTGAGGAGGAGCTGGAGATGGGGGGAGGAGCCCCCGCACTTTGTTCGTGCTGTGTAAGTGTGCTACTGGGCTAATGCAATTAGGAGAGGCATAGACAGCCGTGTTGTTTGCACTAAGGCGAGGCTGCGGTCCATTGTGTCCACTGGCGGGCCGACAACCAAGTGGCGTTCGGGAACGCTAAACCCAAATGGAATTTCCATTCAACTTCCCAACTCTTCGTTCAACCATCGCCCAGCTCGCTCCGCGACGTTTTGCCCTCTCGGAATGAATGCCACGACGACCGCATCCATCTTCTGATGCTCTAGTAATAGCCCACGACCGTACGTCTTTGTAATCCCATCACATCCCCAATCATCTTGTGATCCAACTGCCCTTCTAGGAAGTCATCAAACATCTATCTTCTAATCCCCACACGGCTTAGCGCTGATGCTTTCCCTCTTCCCTGTTCCACACTTCCATTCTGTGGAACCCCTCCACTCACCTCACCAGGTCTCATCTTTCTCTTCAGCCCTACAAGGTTGTTTGAGAGAAAAGATTCTGATCCCGACGTGCGTCAAACAAGTTCTTGGTTCTGGCTGGTTCATCCCATCTCTCACACCCATCTCTCACACCCGTCTCTCACACCCATCTCTCCCGTCACTTTGCTTCGTCATTCCCTCGCATCTGCTACCAAACCACCACGCCTTGCCTATCCTCCCCCCCCCCCAACCCCCATCCCATCCGACAGTTCCCCAGCATGCATAAGAAAAGATATCTTTTTCGCCCGTTTTTGTTTTGTCTAGACCCCACCCCTCTGTCTGTGCCTTTGTACCACCTCGCTCATTTTACAACCTCATTCGCTCGGCCTTATTTTTCCGGGTTGTAATAAAATATGGAAATCTTTCATAAGCTCTTCCTCGTTATTTCCAAATTTCTCATTGGATCCCAGCCCCCGTCCGGCCCTCCCATCCGGTCCTTTTTTTTTTTTTTTTTTTTTTTTGCTTGCCCCAATGACAATCTCCAATTGAACTTCTGATGTTGTATTTTGGTACGAGCTTTGTCTTGGCTCGCAGGTGGCCATCGTCCAGTTGTGGGTGTGTGTGTGTGTGTGTGTGGGGAGGAAGAAAGGAAGGCCCAAGAGAAATTGCCTACCGAAAACTGGAAACTGGATAGATCGTACGTCTTTCCTTCTCCAATTGTTGAGGTGCGGCTGATGGGTGATATCAGCTACCTATCATACCCAAGGAAAAAGGTGGTATGAGAATAGGCGAGTACCGTAGTTGGGGTTGGGCCCTGCAGTCGTGTAAAGTATGCGTGTCTAGGTATATACGTATGCCCGTTGTACATTGTCGTAGTAGTCTCCCCAGGTTCTATTCTCCCCCCCTCCCCCCCCCCCAAGACGTGCCTTGGGCGAGTGGATCCGGTCTAGAAAACGGCCAGCAACGTGTCTGTAAGGGATCTGCCGCCGGTTCTGATGCTTGGTGGTGGTGGTGGGCGGTGGTGTGTGGAATCATGGTCACTCGACCTTTTACAACGTGACAAGCTGGTGACAGTGAGGGCGTGGCACAAGTGCAAAGATACCGTACTGTTCGTGTCTTTCTCTTGTCTCTCTTCCTTGGCAAGGGGCAGAAAGGGGTTTGCTGAACAGCCCCCTCTCCCACCGTATCCGCGTCGTATTGTGCGTTCGATACCACATGCGGCTGAGTCATGTGGATGGCAATATGGGAACTAGACGGGACGGCATCCGGTTGGGGAGAAACTTCGGGGTTTTGTTTTGGAGGAGTTACAGGCCCGGGTGGTCCATTAGTTAGTCCGAGCAAAATTCCTACAAAGAGTGACCACGAGGCACTGCCGGGGACTGAGTGGGTAGGAAAGAAAGTGAGGAACCGATCTCTGAGGGAACTGCTGGCTTGGGGAGCTGCCGCTCTGATGGGATGGGTCATGAAGCATCCAAAATAGCCTTGCCTCTGCGAGCTGAAAGATGTACCATGATGACTTTTGACTCGATAGACTACAGTGTTGTACAGCAGGCCCTAGGCAACCGGGATGCGCATTACCGCCCGTCTGGTTGACTGGCCCCCTTGCGTGGTGCCTGGTAGTGGCAGTTATTACCCGAGCGTGGTGCGATGGTTCACCTCGTGTACAACTACCTACCCAAGATTTGGTAACCGGAGTATATTTTCTCGTGTCTGTCTGCCGGCCCCAACGGGTAGGAGGTGAAGTGCAGATCCCAGCGGCAGGATACAGTGGTGGTTTGTGTACAGCATTTGAGCTCAGTGTGGTGCAAAGATGCGTCCATGCTTTGTTGACAAATACTTCATCTCGACATCAGTTCGTACGTAGTACTAAAGCTCCGAATCAGACCAGCAAATTGAACGCAGCGGCGCCACGGTGAGCATGTACCCAGAGCAAACAGTACAACGACTTGACTCCTAATATGGCCTCCATCCGCCCGCAGGGTTTGGCCTCCCTGAATCCATTCAACATCAACCGGCCGGCCTGCTTACTCTAAGAAACAAACACTGCACACTCCATGAGCCTCAATATAGACCTAGTATGCAAACCAGCAACCTAAGCCTCAGAAGGTCGGCCACTCCCGAAGAGGTCATGGGCCTCCCTGCTCCAAGGCCCGACATCCACCCCAGAGTCCTTTGCTGTCTCCTTCGCCGAGGTAAAGCCCGGTAGCTGCATCTTATATCTAGGGCGCCCGCCAGCGGCTGCTCCGGCCCGTGCTGTCTCAGGTGGCCGCACAGTCAGCCGTACAGGGGCAGGTTCCAACGGTAGAATAGATTGGGGAACTTGACCAGCAGCGTGTGACTTGAGGGCAGCCTTACGGCCGCGAGTGGCCGGGTTTGCGATTTTCGGTCTAGTAGGAGCAGCAGGTGGAACCTGCGGTGCTTGATCGTTGGGGTTATTTGATGCAACCAGAGAAACCCCAACATCCCGCGGGACGGCAATTAGGTTCTCATGCACCTCTTGATGACTGACGGCTTCGTGTGACCCTGGGACACCCTCCGCTTCCTCTGCAATCAAATTCGGTCCCTTGGCAGAAACTGGTCGCATCCATACAAAAGTCGAGCTCGTGTCGAGCGTTGGCATCGTCTGCTGATGAGCAACTGCAGACTGCCCAGCCTTATCTGCCCCCGGAGCAGAAGCGAGGTGGTGGTGCGGGGGCTCGCCACTCGGGAAATCGCAGATAGATTGTTCGAGGTGGGCTGGCGTGGGAGCTTGGGCAGACTCCTTGGCCGGTGTTTCCCGGCTTGTGATGGTAGGTTGTAAATTGTCCCGTCGAACAGCCGAAGGTACGTCTGTTGTTGACTCGAAGGCGGGCAAAAGGGGCAACACCCTGCTGGTTTGTAGACTTTGTACGACTGGCACAGTTACGGGCTCTGGTTCGGGGATGCCTGTTCCTGGCGCGGGAGCCTTCGGGCCATTGGAATAGCCCAGAGAGCTCATGTCGTTGGCCTCTAGACCTGGGGGTGTGTCCATCAAACCGGGAATTGGAGAAAGAGGTGGCAAAGAAGAGGGCAGAGGAGCTGGGGTAGGAGCTGGAAAAGAAATCGGAATAGGGGCTGGCCGAGGCTCTGCTACGGTAGCCACCTCCATGACGGGGGAACTCGACGGTATGAAGCCAATGACTTCCCTGCTTTTGACACTCTTCCTGAGTCTGGCTAGCCTTGGAGCCACAGGGACTTGGGGAAGCTCCTCGCTGTCGCTCTCTTCCGAAACTGCTACTGTTGTGTTGCTCCTGGTCTGACGTGTGGGCGGGCGTTCATTATCGCTTCCAACAAATGCTTTCGCTGTGCGTCTGTTACTGCGGCGCATTGGCCTCTTCTCACCGGCACTCTCTTCTGATACCGATATATCTCGCCTGGTGCTCTGGCAGCTTGCTGGCCTTTCATCATCGCTTTCGTCTAATGCCATTGTCATTCGCTTCTTAGTTTTGCGAGTTGGCAGGCTGTCATTGTCACTTTCATCCAGTGCCAATGTCACCTTTTTCCTGGGTAGACGAGCTCGAGGCCTCACGCTGACGTCCTCTTCATCTGTCATTTTGTCTTGCAGATACCTGGGGCTGGTTTGCGGTTCAGCGATCGGTCCTGTCGGGGCTCGCGGCAACTCCGGAGGTTGAACGGTGTTCCCTCGATCCTGGGTGGTATCTTTGACCAAATCAGCCGTCCTTTGCTGACCTGGTGATCTCTTTCTTGAGCGTTCAGCGCCGTAAAGGCCTGCAGTGCCCTCGTCATTGGCTCCCATCATATTGGTTTTTGAAGCGGCAGGGGGAGGAACGGAGAAAGTGTTGTTAGAGTCCAGAGATGGGTCATCATTGGCCCGAATGTTTGATGGCTGTTCCTCATTACTGGCCTGAGAATTTGCCAGGCTCTCGTGTCTGGCTCCCAAGCTATGTACATCTCGCAGGAGAGGCGGTGTTTTGGGCTTGGGGACTGTCTGTGCCTCTTGTGGAGCATCGACAAAGGACGCAAACGAATCGTCCTCCTCTGACATGGTCATAGGCGCTGGATTTGGAACAAAAGGCTCTCCATCGTATTCCAACTCGGCATGGGATTGAGCATGGCGTACTTTGGGCTTTTTGGACTTGTTTCCTTTCTCATCAGACACAAGCAGGCCACGCTTCTGGCGTGGTTGGATACGCAACTGTGCCCTTGGCCCTTCAGGTGGCATATTAAGTCCAAGACCCTCGGGTGCTCTTTCATCTTCGAATCCGAGTTTAGAGTCAGTGTCCTGGGCTTTTTTTGTTTTGCTGTTCCTTGTGCTCTTCGATGATCTCGCTTGTTTCGTGGCAGGGGCTGCATTTGTGAAGGGCGTCTTGGCCGTGGGCTTCTTGGAACGTTGTTTGGGCATGTTCCTGGGAAGCGTGCGACTTTCTCCAATATCTTTGTCCTGTATAGGCGCCTGGTTCTTGTCGTGGAGATTCGTGTCATCCTCTCCGCCCTCCACATCGTCATCATCATCATCATCATCATCATCATCGTGATCAAGAATTACCACCGGAGGTGGCTTTTTCGGCTTTGGTGCAACTTTCTGGCCACGGATCTGACCTCTGTCGATATATTTCGCTGCGTTTCGGTTCCTCGTCGCAGATAAATCACTGTCCCCGGTATCAGAATTCATGCGAGTATCCTCCGCCGGAAACTCAACCGCAACATCTCTCTGTCTTGCGCGGGCTTTAACAGCCTCGTTTTTTGCTGCAGGTTTCGAGGCGCTTCCCAAGGGCGGTAAACGAGTCTTCAAGAGAGGCGCTGTTACAGTAGACCGTGAAAGACCAGCTCGTACAGAAGGGTTAACTGGAATCTCCTGGACCCCACTGGTCGGTTCTTGTGGCTGTGGCCCACGTTCTGGAGAGGAGGGTGGTTCTGTATGCCCGAGTGCCACCGATGTAGTTCGTCGGAGAGCCGGGGCAGAACTCATAGGGACAGCTGATAAGTTGAGGGTGGCGCCAAACAGACTCTGGGAATACCCCATCTTACTAGGCGGCGTGTCATCGCGTTTTCTCCTCTTTGACGGGTGGGATTCCCGCTCTTCGGGCTCGCCCGCCGGTGAATCATTTTCTTGGGAGGACGCAGGGCCAGAATGCATCCGCGTCGCTGATGCCGCAGGCCGCCGGACAGGGGCTGAGCTCATGGGTACCGCCGAGAGAGTGAGGGGAGCACCAAACAAACTCTGGGCGTAGCCTAGCTTGCTCGGGGGCGCATCGTCGTGTTTCCTCCTTTTCGCCAAGGAAGTCTCCTTGTTGGCATCAGGAGTCTCCCGGTCTCGCTGACGCTGCTCAAAAGGTGATTCAGTCGGCACGAGAGCTCGGCCATGGTGGCCCGTCGGAGTCAGGGCCTGGTCAAGACGCCTGTGATGGGATCGGGGACCGGCAATTTGAGCTGGATATACCCTTGATGGAATTGCTGGCGTGCGTAGTCCAAAAGCCGCAGGAGCCATCCTCGCCGCCGTACGGCTTTGACGTTCCTCCTTTTCCTTTGCTCTTTTGTCCAACAGATCAGTCAAATCCTGGTTTTGACGTCCAACGCACTCCTGAACCTGCACAATGACCCCTCCCCGATCCAGCTTGATCTCCTCGCCCTCGTCAAAGTCCCAGTCTCGCTGCCAGTGCATGTCGCCCACAGAGTTTCCCCGGTCATCGTACACCATGACCCGCTTGTTGAAGGTATGATACTTGAGGCGTCCATCTTGCCATCGTTTTTGTTTCCTTTGCAAGTCGTGGGTGAAGAGACAGAGGAATTCCAACACCGGGGCGCTGCTCCCACCGCCGGCGAGCTCTGGCCTGGCTCCCGACGAAGTGATGGCGGGCATTGTCGAAAAGCATGTCGAGAGGGTCGCTACTACCACATAGCCTTTGACTGGTGACTGACAGGCTGGTTCTGGTAAATTGCCAGGTAGACAGCACATTTGGACTCGGAATCGACTGACGCGCGCGGGGACATTGGGGTCGCGTTGCTGCGCGCCTTCACGTGACCCCAACCCCCCTTTGACCACCCAACCAACCTACACAAGGCCTGTGCAGATATCCGCTATTTAGGCTTTTCCTAGCCATGATTGGCTGGCCAGCGGGCAAAAGTAAGACTTTCACACAAGTTGACGTTGCCAGTTGGCCCTGTTTCAAGAAAGCTCGCCAGGGGAGCGGACCATTGCTTGGGGCTCTCGCCCACTGCAGTCCACTTCTCGTGGCAGTGCAGGAGCCTCCCGCCCGTTACTGGGCGTGCTGGGCATATACTCGCTATCGAGTGTCGGAAGTTGGCTGGAACCCCCTCCTTCTCTTCTTCTCAAATGTTCATCAACGCCCATCACTGACCTTTTTGGGCCGGTTTCTGTCCTCTTCACCCTGTTTTTGACCGTTGCCAGTCCCGTTCCGCAACAGCTGCGCCTCGAAAAAGTGGTGTTGGGACGAACATGAGCCTTCGCGCCATTGCCCATCGTTTCTGCGGCTTGTGAGACCCTACAGCCGACAAACAGGCCAGCTCAAATTACATTAATTACCTTTTGGCCCCTTTGCTGGTTTTCTCTGCATACTTACTTCTCTTTTCATCCTGCCTGGCGACGACTCATGATAACCTCCTGTGTCCCCCTCCGCAAACACATGGCTACTGCATGTGTGGCGTAAGTTACGTGTTGCGCAGGAAGCCCCCCTCCCCCAACCCAAACGACCGCCCCTCGGCCGAACAAACACCTGGTTTCCCCCTTTTTCGGATTCTCACCAGGCATCCGCACCGTGGTGAAGTCCAAACGCCATCATGCAGTCAATGCAAAGACAGTTTGGCAAGCTCTTGAACAAGGGCCCCGGCGACAATGCCAAAGTGTCTGTTCTCCTGAAGGATTATGAGGATGCAGACAAGGTTCTTGCTACGGTAAGTTGATCGAATCCGCGATGGCGGCAATGCAATCATGACTGATAGTAGAAGTAGCTGATTGAGAATGCTCGTGCATGGAGAGACTCGTGGGATTCCCTGATCAACTCGCAACACAACATGGTGGTTGAGTTCGAGGGCCTGTATGATCCCATTGTAGGAGCCACGGATGGCCATGGCCGTGAGGCAGCCCCGACCCCTCAGTTACAGCTAGAACGCACTCTCCGTTTGAAGGAAACGTATGGCGACCTCAAGACAGAGCTGTTGCAAGAGATTGTGGCCATTGAGGAACGCATTCTGAGGCCGGCAACGGATGCGCGGTCCTACATCACCCCCATTCGCAGGACGATCAAGAAGCGCGAGAACAAAAGACTGGACTACGAAAAGGTCCAGGACAAGACGCTGAAGCTCCAACGAAAACCCGGACGCAACGCCAAGGAAGATGCATCTCTTGCAAAGCATCAGGATGAGCTGTCTCGTGTGGCTGATGTGAGCCTGCCCCAGAGCCAAGTGTTGCTCTCGGATCTCTCCTGACTAATTCCCATCTAGGAGTTCAACATTGCAGATGAGCACCTCCGCCAAACGCTGCCCCCTCTTGTCGAGGCGACCTTCAGCATCGTCCCTCCCCTCCTCGCTGCTCTGGTCCTCATCCAGAACAGGCTTCTGGGCCTCTATTACACCACCCTCCACAACTACTGCGAGGACTCCAACTTCCCCTCGCCCGCTCCCCCAATGGAAGACGTGATTGCAGTCTGGAACGCCGCCTGCAGCCCCGTCCAATCCCAAATCGAACACATCAGTTTCATCCGCCACAAAGGCGGCTACACCCAACCTCCGCCTTCAAACGGCTACAGGCGCACGCCTTCTGGCCTCATCCCCAGCACCAACAGCAGCAGCAACAGCCTCCAACCCCGCCCCATGCGGATCCCATCATCTCACGCCCTCAAACCACCCTCTCCCTCCCCATCCCCGGCAACAACACCCCCTTCGTCTTTCAGCTCCCGCCGACCGGAGTGGGCCAACCCGACAGAGTTCACCACGGCGTCTCACCTCGGCGGAGCGAATATCGATCGTTCAAAGCCGGCCCGTGAGCGGTCTGTTTCGCCAAATCCAGCGGTGGGAAGTATCATGGTCAACGGGGGGTTGGTGGTGAAGAAACGGCCTCCTCCTCCACCGCCGCCGAAGAAGCCCGCGTTGGTGCAGGAGCAGTGGGTTGTGGCGCTGTACCCGTTTGCTGGGCAGGGGCGGGGAGATCTGAGTTTTGATGAAGGGGAGCGGATCAAGGTGGTGACCAAGACGCAGACGGACCAGGATTGGTGGGTGGGGGAGTTGAGGGGGGTTAGGGGGAGCTTTCCGGCGAATTATTGCCGGCCTGCTTGAGGGTTAGGGAAACGGACAGATGGAACCGGGGTTATGGCTGGGGGAAAGGTATCAGAGGGGGGCATTTCTTGACGTTTCTTCTCGGGAATAAGCTTTGTTATGTGTGTTTTGCTGGTTTGAAAGGATAATGGAGGGATGTTATGGGTGGATGACTGGGCATATATGTATATATATATAGCAGCAAACTGTTTGGGTGGTGGATGTAAAGGCATAAGCATGTTGAACTAGTTGTTGTTATTCCATGTCTGCTTCGGGAGCGGGAGTAAGTATGATTCAAAGCAAAAAAGGAAGATGTCTGCCGAGAGACCATTTTCTGGCCCTCTTTTGCCCCTAACCAGGTTACCGCTTCATCACCACCACACGTTCCTTCTTCCTGGCGCCTTCCACCACCGCACCTCCACACTCAGCTCTCCTTCCAGTATTGCGCACTTGGCCATGCTCCTTCTGGAAGCGCATGTTCCTGGTTCAAGGGACAGTAGTAATACTCCCGAGATTGGGAAGATTCAAGGTCTATGGTTTGGCCCGAGTTGGGCTTTGCTGAGGAAGAGAGTGTAAAACGAAAACAAATAACACAAGACATTAATTACACAGTCACAAAAGGGAAGCAGAAAAAACATCTTCAATAGGAATCTAACCATATCTTCATCCAAACTTGATGCCCTCCTTTCTTCAGCCCCCTATCCCCATGGTAAGGTAGACAGATAATACTAATACTATGTATGGGAAATCAGGAACAGCATAAAGGTGAACAACAGAAAAAGAAAAAGAAAAGAAAACCACAATCCATTCGTTAGGTATCCTTACAATCCAGGGATTCTTCTCCCCTTCCCCCTCTCTTATCCCCCTTTACCCACCCACAACCACAATCATCCATCCATGATTTCCATTCTGCTTTGCCAAAAAAACAAAAAAGAAAAGAAAAAAAAAACGAAAAAAAAACGAGAGCGAAAAAAATTGAAACACCGACACAAGGAAATCCCAGATGAAACAAAAAGACCCAAAAACGCCAGGAATGGTAATGGTCGCTTTTCCCCCAAAAGAAATCTCAGTACCAAGCCCAGACCGGATAGAAATAAACAGGAAAAAACAAAACGAATGAATGGTATGACCGGAACGCCGAATGTGCTTCTGCTCATCTATGACTATGCCGTTTGTCCCCAAGAGGAAAACCAAACAAAAACAGCAGGTCGTGAGCCGGTATTAATACATTATTAAATGTCCTATAATCCAGGCTTTTGGGCTATGTGCGTATGTGTCGTCCATTGTCGAAGCTGGAACTTGTGTCGACAAGGTTGGGAATTATGTACTGGATTGGCATGCTCGCAAAGATGAACAGCCAATCAGGGTATCGTCAAAGACAGAGGCTTAACCTCGACTTGTTGGACAGATGGTTGCGGCTTGAGGGACTGGACAGGCTCATCAAGGGCTGGTGGCGGGATCTGAGACTCTTCCACTGCGGGTGCTGGTTTTTCGTCCTTGATCGCCGCCGGGGGTGTTTTGGAGTCGTCCTCGACCACGGCAGGTGGTGTCTTGTCGTCGTCAACCTCCTCGACTTTGTCAAGCGCAGGTGGCGCTTGAGGAACAGGCAGCGTCTCGTCTGCGGGGCGCTGCTCAGGCGTTTTGGGCAGCTCTTTGGCCGCGTCGACAGGTTCGGGAACCTCGGGTACATCTGCAAACTTCTCCGAGATTTCGTGGCTCGGCCTCGGGCTTCTCTCGCCGCGGATGCTAGGCGCAACACTGGAGACTCCTCGGTGAACATGCCCTCCAGGCACGACGCCACCTCCGATGCGGCTCCAGAACATCTGATCTCTCAACCGAACGCTCTCCTCCCAAGCGGCCCGTTCAGCATCCTCGTCCTCGGCACGCCAATGGCCGTCCTTCACAATACGCAAAAACCCGAGGAAATCGCAAGTGGACCGAACCCGACCAAGACAGTATTTGCAAAGGGGATATGCGTTTTGTGCCGAGTCGGACTCGCTGGTGCGGAAACGATGTGTCCGAAGATACTGCTCTTCAGTCCTCTGCTCGCCGCATAGAGAGCATGGGATCAATTCAGGTCTCATGATTCTGCCAAATCTGCCAGTGGTCGTGGACGGCGCGGGCTCAACAACCAATGTTCCTTCCGTCATGGCAGTCAATACGCTCCGGCGAGCGAGCCAAGAAAGGCCAGGCGCGCTGTCCAATCGAAGGGTCGGCTCGATATCCTCCGTCAAGACCCTCTTGTAGAACTTGGTCTCCTTCAAATGGGGCAGGACAGGCGCGGCGGCAGAAGAGGTTGTGCTCACGGTGGAAGCGGGGGTATTTGGCGTCTGCGGCGAGGTCGCCGGCGAGCCGGCGGTGGCATTGGTCGCAAGAGATGTACTGGACAGGTTGCCCGCCGTGACATGGGACGCCACAGACCCGAGACCGAGCCCAAGTGAGACCAATCCAGAGTTTGAAGCATTCGAAGGAGTGCGCTGGGACGAGAGCCGCTTCGATGTTTGGACAAGATCCTTGAAATCCCGGAATGCCGCCAAGTCTGTGCGAAGGACCGGGTGTAGCAGCTGCGTGAAGCTGGTTGGGTATGACGGCGAAAGCGTAGCCGGGAGACTCTGACTATGGGTGTGGTGCGGGTGGTTCACGGTAGCGGGACCATCGCAGTCCTCGAATTTGCTGAAGGTCGGTGACGATGGGCAGGTAGGGGGAGCCTGCTCCTCATTCGCTGCCGTCATCTGCTCCATAACGTTCTTCAGCTGGACCAGCTGTTCCTGTTGCGACCTAAGAATGGCTTCCGTGTCGGCAAGCTGGGATTTCAGCTGATCATTCTTGCGCTGAAGGACTTCCTGTTCTCTTCGAGCCTCCTCTTTGGCCGAGATAACCATCTTGTTAGCCTCTTCAAAGAGAGCAGCCGTCAAGTTCTCCAGTTCCTGCTCAATCTTCTTTTTCTGCTGTTCCACGTCGGCACGCGCCCGCTTCTCCTCCGCCACACGCGCCAGAAGATGGCTCTTTTCGGCCTCGACGGTTTTCCTTCGAACCCAAACGTCCCCTGCCAGCATCTCCCTCTGCTCGGCCACCTGGACTTCCAACTGCCGAACCTGCTCGCGGGCCTTTTCCAATTCCAACCTCGTCGCAGAGAGATTATCGTCCAAAGTCGTCTGGTGGTTGATGGCGTTGATGAGCTTGGTGCTCAAAGTTGCGACCTCCTGGTCGAGATCGGGATGGTGGGGGGCGGCCATGGTTTCGGGGTCTGCAGGGCTCATCGCCCTGCTCCTAGGGTCGGGGATGGTGCTCAAGTCATTCTCGTCATCATGTTCTTGGGGTGAGAAGAGTCGCTGCGGCTGGGGCGTAGAGGGAACAGAACGGGCAATGTCGGCGGTCATGGACGATTCGGCAATAGAATTGGCCCTAGCGTGGCCCGGCGAAGGCTTCGGCGAGGCGGCTCTCAAGATACTAGAGAGCGATCTGTTGTGGGCCACCTTGGGGCGACCGACGGACTGGACGGGCTGATGCGAGGACCAGCCGGCCACCGTAACGAAGCTTTGCCACAGCTTGTTAGTAACGACCATGTGACGCCTTGCGAGGAGCGTTGGGGGTTTATCGAGCGAAGCGCGTTCCCTGTCGTGCACATACTTGTAATCCAGCTTGGGAGATTGGCGAAGGACCACACCAGAAGCTGGCGGGTCCTTGAATCACCAAAAGAAGGCCGCTGCTTCCTCCGTTACTCAATCTCGGGGCCGCACAAGGAAATCGCGTCTGCTACCGGCGGGTGAGACAGCGAGATGAATGTCTGAGGTGTTTTGTCGGACGGTCACGGCCACCGTCAGGCGAGGCATGCGTCGATAAGCAGAGAAGAAGAAAAGAAAAAAAAAGTAACAAACTGAGTATCCTAAGCAGCGCGCTCAAAAAGGAACAGGACAACAGGCAGGTAGTCGATGGCGGGAGGCAGGCTGTGTCCAAAACAAGACGAGGAGGAATCTAGAGATGCAGCAGGAGGAGCAGTCTCCGGGCAGCGAAAGCGGATGCGGGCAGAGAAGGTGATAACCTGCAGCATCAAAGATGTGCAGAGCAGCAACGGCAGGGCACAAGACTCTGAAAAGGAAAAGCGCCCCCAGATTTACAGCCTCTAGACAGGGGTCAGCTCGGCTCCCATTGGACCCTGCCCAGTGCCGGATTGCTTGGAGCGGAGTCCAGACGTGCGAAGAAGGAGCAGAAGCGCTTGTGGATTTTCGAGATTGGATGGGCGAGTCCGATGATATCGCTCAGTTTGGTGCTGGATGGAGGAGGGTCGGAGTCTCCATCCTGCCTATCTGCCTATCTGCCCATCTGCCTATCCTGGGGTTGATTCAATTTGACTCTGGATGCTCGGGAGGGCTCAACAGCAGCTGGCCCGACTGCTGCGGCCGGACGGGCTAGCCAACGCTGACCCGGCCGGAAGAGCCTTTCGGTTGCTGACTGATGATACGCTATGGCGAGCGGCAAACAGCTCAGCAATTGCGGCTTCCCTACGAGGATCCAGCAGCACAGCAAAAGCTGGAGTTGGCCGAGTTCTGGTGTGCCTCTCCCTCTTTGTTCGATGGGCCAACAATTTTTCACTGGCGGATTTGAACAACGTCATCGATCAAGCCAAAGCCGGGATTCTTGTTTGGAATGGCTTTTCTTAAAGGCCCCTGCTATGCGGCTCAGCTGGTCAAAGCGTTTGCTGATGGAGCGGACAGGCGGGTCGGGGTCTGGACTCCATCTCCGGGTCGGGAGCTTTGACACATGGTCCGCTGACGACAAGCTTTGGTCTTTTCGCCGACTCGGGTCCTCGGGGCAGCATCCGGGTCCGTGTGAGTATCAGGCTCAGAGTTTTGTTTTGATGGACAGGAGACGGTAGATGTCCCAATGCCCTCTGACGATCAGTGAATCGCAAAATCCTCCCGCCAAGCGAAAAAGATGTTGGATGCAACATGTGATCTGACAAGCTGGGTTTGCGCACCCGCATCTCGAGTCTCGAACTACATAAACCACAAGACTATCACCAAGTGCGGAGAAGTTTGCAGCAGCCTTTACGTGATGGTTTCAAAGCCCCAAGATGCGTACGGGCATAACACCCAAGACGGGAACTTTTCGTCCAAAGACGATCGGATCAGGCAAGACTATGCGACTTCCCCCTCCCAAGGCGGAGAGGAACCAGACAGAAGGTGCCAAAACTACAGCATCTCAACAATCGGCGAAGCAAGAAGCAGCCGGGCCCGAACAGGGTTCCGATCAGCAGGCACATTTGTGCTTGCTGTGCGTTCTGTGATTGCCTGTGATTGCCTGTGCATATGTTTTTGCTGGTTGACACCACAACCAAGTCCGTCATTCGTCCCACCACTGGGCACTATCATATCTCATTCTAAGACCTCAAGGCCCCGTGTTTCTGGCGTCTGTCTTGCCTGCCATGCATATCTGCGATGTGTATGGGATTGGGCCAAGCGGCAAGTGCCTGCTTGACGCATCTTGCCCAGCCCAAGGATACTGTTCCAGGTTTGTGTTGTCTTGGACGCGAAGGTCGTTTGTTGCCGCCATCCAGAGATCTTCATCCTCAACCTCTTACAGATACATACTGAGTATGCATACACAGACGTGGTCTCTATTGCTCAATGCTCAATACTCCTGTTGACAAGTTGACATTTTCGGCACCACCCGTCTGCTTCGGCTATCTCTGCACTACCTATCTCATCGTTGATGCCACACCCTTTCATTCATTCATTCATTCATTCATTCGTTCGTTCTCCCAGAGCATCACTGCCAAGTTGACCTCCACGCCGACTGAAACAGTGGCTGCATAGCAGCTGGGGAATATGGCCCAACGGACGAACACTTGGAGCCACCTTGGCCAAACACTGCCACTCCATCTGTCAAGCGACATTAGTGCGAGTTGCACGGCATGGGATGGGACAGGAGCTGCAACCTGCTGTCACTTTCCCACTGCCACATATCCCAAGATTTCTGTCACAGGTTATGATTGTTGGCTTTGTGATCAGTGATGGGTCAATACGGGCTACAAGGTCTCTCGGCATGTGGTGCTTTTCGGTCATGTTGAAACTTTGCCTCATCTACGGTATTTGAATTTACCTCGCGGAGGAGTCACAAGGACTCAACAACATTAAGCCCTTGGAAGATGCGCAAGTCGACCAAGGTCTCCAAGTGAAAGTTTTCCTCGGAGCCCCAAACAATCTGCTTGGTTAGAAACACGCATGGTCTGGCAAGGCGACACACTGTGTGAGAACTCCAGGCTTGATATCGACAATCTCCGGCCAGAAACTTATACTGTGCAGTTTCAAAGAGCGGTCAACTGAACAATCACCTCCAACGGGAACAGGTCATAGCTATATCAGCTTCTTCTCACATCACATCCCTTGAACCGCCTGCAGGACGGGACAGGAAAGGCTGCCAGCCCTCAAACATCGGCCTCTTCTGGTTGGCTTGAATCGATCACCCCTTGGCCACCATTGATACTAGTTGGCATGCCCGCATACCCCAGCATTTGACGAGCCAACAAGAAGGACAGGAGGCTCGCATGCGCACACCATATGAGGAAGCAGATCGTCGACCGACCGAGCCAGCCTGTTTGTTCTTGGCTCCCGGCTTTATCACCGACAGCTAGATTGCTTCGTCATACGCACGTCGAACTCGAAGGGGTAGTTGGCTCGCGCACTTGGTTTCTGAGCACCGACAGACGCCCGTGATGACCAATGATTTGCGCTAAGAAACGGGTGGGATCTGTCTGTCTTGGGCTCGGGAGAGGGGACCACCCAAGTTCTTAGATTTCTGCGTCCCTTTTCGGACTGCTTCTGGCATGGGGCAATGTTGGGAGACTGCAGCTCCCAGAAATAACGCAAGCAAGGCCTGGAGCCTGGCCCCCTCGGAACAGGTGGTGCACGAACTGCTGGGACCCTGGATCTCTGCGGTAAGCCGCATTGCTGGAGCCCTATCAAAATTTACGGCAAGGCTTAGTTCCCGCTAGATCTGCAGAGTCCGGAGAATAAACACTCACTGTCACTGTCGACGTGACAGCTTCCAGGAAGTTGGAACGATTTCGAGCCAGATTTTCCACCCATTTTATCATCATTTCATTGGCTCGATCCTTTACTTACAATCCTACGAATGAGGAATGAGAATCAGTCAGATCTGACGCCCCTCGACGAGGAAATACGGCACATATCAACGGACTTGGCGCACTCCTGCAAGGCATCGGGTCTCATCCCCCCACCCCCCACAACCGTGAAGTTCGAGTCCTTCCTGCTTCTTGCCTGCCGCTCGGCATTTGCTCACAACGCCCGGGAAATAAGCCGTGCGAAGAGGCTCCCGACGACGAAGTCCAGCATCACACAGCATGGGAGATACACCCGTACCACCCGTACCACCCGTACCACCCGTGCCACCCATACCACTCGTACCACCCGTCTCCCGCTGCCATTTGAGCGCGCCGTTGGGTGTAACGGAAGGCACTTTATGCTGCGATGGAGGCTTTGGAGGCTTCTATACGGCATCTGGAAGAGATAGGAATACGCCATTACTAACAAAATGAAGTTCTATCTCGCCTCGAATTCAAAAATATGGAAGTTTGCAAATGGGTCTCGCCGAACTTCATCTGAAACGGGCTGAAAGGCGTGGGATGGGAGGTCGCCGTCCTTTTTCACACAGTGCTGGCGGTGTCCAGAGCTGCTTCGGAAAGCTTTGGTCTTTTTTCCGAGCAGATATTCCAACACCGACAAAACAGTTTTGTATGGCTGCGAGAGACCCGATTGGGGATGCCTCAGAGACTGTCCCCCCACGTGGAGCTAGTCCTAGTTTTGAGGGGGTGAAGGGAGCAAATGTCCCGGGATCACGATCGACCTCTTGCAGGGAATTACTTCAAAGTTGGTAGACGCTGGGCCGAGGGGCTACAAGTCGAGTACTCAAGCATGGACTCGGTCTCCCTGACATCTCGTTGGTTGACAGTGCAGATGGGCGACAGCTGGCTGCAATTCAGCAGGCCGAGATGGATCTTCCTGTACCTGTTACAGGTATAAAGATGAGAGCTTTTCCCTGATGCTGCCCAGTCTTCGGTCGTCCTGTCGAGCTTTCATCTGCATCCTGATCTCCACAAACATACCTTTTAGGATTGGACTCGAGAACAATGGCCGACACGAGTGCATATCCCGTCCCTCCACTCGCCGGGGACACCCACGGATACTGGTTGGTAAGTTTTCACTGGGCTATCCCCTTCCACATTGGGGTTCTTGCCCTGATAGTTGTCTTGCTGACTTGGAATAGGAAACACGGCCTCATGATGAGTCTCTGGACTCTAGGAATGTCGTGGATTTCCCCCGTCCCTTGAATCTTCCGGCTGATCTTAGCGTTCTCACAGCCGGAACTTCCGACTACGCTGGTTCGTACATCATGTGGCCTCCCGGCCATCCCAACTCTCCCACGTCCTGGAATGACTGGGTCGCGAGGGAGCATGATTGCTACGAATGCCGGCGCAATTCACTCGGGAGTCAGGGTCAACAACCCGAAGGCACCCAACAGCTTCCCCAGGGCACTGTGGCACCGCTCATGGAGATGCTTCACCCGTCGTTCTTCGCTTCCCAGCCGGATGCCTTTTCAATCATCCACGCCCCGTTCCCCGAGACGACATACTCCTCTCCAGCTGTTCAGAACAATATCGGTGGAATAGTCTCCCAGCTGCCCAGTCCGCAGCAACACCCACCTCCAGAGGTTCAAGCACTGCCCGTAGCAGCTTTCTTCCAGCCATCGGCTCCTGACTACAGCCGCCAAGCCTTTCAGCCAACGCGACACAACCCGGCTCAGCAGCACCACCAACCTCACACCATTGCAGACATGCAGCAGGTAATCACACCCCAATATGACAGTTTGGCCAGCATCGATATCAATCCTCACCCAGACCCTCACTACCCAACCGCCACCCCGTTCAACTCTCCCACCACCACCACCTTCACTACAGACCCCTTTCTCTCCGACCTCCTCCCAGCCCCAGTCCCCATCTCTCTCGACAACAACGCCCCCCAACACCCCGTACCGAGCCCCCCTATAGCCCACGCCCCCCCCAACGCGGAGGAACGCTACCAGTACGCCCACCTCCTCCCCTCCGGCCAGGTCTGCAGCGCCGAGTCCCCCCGCCACCGGGAACTAGACCGCCACATCGACACGCTCCACTTCCAGTCCACGCGCACCACCTGCCACGACTGCAAGCCCTCACAGACGTAGTAAGTTTTTCTCTCTTGTCCCCCTGTCGACAAGGGGTGAGTATTGAGCAACAGAACAACAACAGCAGCCGACCCGACTGCTGGCGCCGCCACTGGAAGAGGACGCACGCGGTGAGATTTATCGAGGAGAAAGGGGATCTGTTTTTCGTGGGGTTGCTGGAGCGGCAACAAGAGCGGGCTGGTGACGGACAAGCAGGAACGGGGCAGCAAAAGGGGGAGGTGGCGTGGACGAGGAAGAAGGTGAGGAGGTATGGTAATGGGCCGGGGGTGGTGACGATAATGGGGGGGGATAATGGCGAGTTGACCGAAGAGGAGGAGATTGCGTTGGACGTGTGGGAGGCGATGAAGAAGAACGGGAGGCAGGGGCCGTTGTTTGAGGAGAGGAAGAGGGCTATGAGGTGGTACATGAGGGAGGGGAGGAGCTGATTCCGGGGCGGGTAGACTTGGGGTTTTTGGGGGACAGGTTACCCTGATAGATGTGTTTTGATGCCCCGCAGAAACAAAAGCTTGCTAGGCTTTTGTTGGCGTTTTTAAATGTCAGGCTTTTTGTTTGCGCACCCTCTCAAACAGAGCTCCCTACCCAGCACCGGCAGCGGCGCTGCCCCCACCCAACCTCTTTAAAAGTCCTGCACCCCCGTCTCCCCCGTCAGCACCCTCCCCCCTCCTTCACCCTCACTGTCAGCCCACCCCGGTTCCTCCCCCTCGATCCACTCCTCCTCCCTCTCCCTCCGCTCCAGCTCGTCAAGCTCGTCCCTGTCGTCGACCTCGTCGTACTCAAAATCCTCATCCTCACCCCTCACGAACCGATCCCTTAGAAACTCCCTCCACCTCTCCTCCCCCTCCTCTTTTGTCTCCGGCGGGGGTAGCAACTCGGCGCTGAAGGAGGTGAAGCTCGTCCCCGCGGCTTCTACCTTGCCCCCCCTCCCTCTCCCAGCCTGCGACACACCCGCCGCCGCCGCCGCCCCGTTCTCCCCGATTTCATCCCCGGCCGGTTTCTCCCACGAGAGCTTTGCCAACCGTTCCTCGCCCCGAAGGAGGGACCCCTCGAGGACGCGGGCGTACCCTTTGGACTTGGAGTCTGCTTCCCGCTCCCGGGGGGTGAGGAAGCGGCGGATCAGGTGGTCGTGGAGGAGGGGGTCCGAGAGCTCGTGGTCTGGCCGGTCGAAATAGGACGGGTTTCTGCTCAGGTACTCCCGCCGGCGGTTTTGGACTCTGAGGCGGGTGAGCTCGGATGGGGATCTTTGGGGTCGGGGGCGGGGTCGGGGTCGGGAGTGGACATCTTCTAGTCCCATTTCATCTTGGGTATTGTTCTGAGTGGGGTTGCTTGATGGTGGTGATATCGGGGCCATGATGTCTGTTTTTGTAAAGTGGTTTTGAGTTTTGGGGGAGGGTGGGGGGGGCGCGATGGTGTGCGACAACAATGGCTATTGAGTTGCAGGTGATGATGGCGATGGTGAGAACTAAATCAGAGCGCTGGAGAGCAGGATAATTAGCGGTTCGGAAATGTGGGGTTGGCGGCTTAAGTGCTGTATTTGCCACTCTTTCAGCAGTTGTCAAACATTCTGACTTTGTATATTTATTGCCTTCTCACCTCTCGATTCTCGATTTCAAGACGAGGATTGTGTGTCCACAGCGTGTCCAAATAAGTAACAAATTGGACCATTTCACGTTGCTTACTGGCTTGCTAAGCGGTGAGGCTATTTCCATAGACTAAAACCAGGGAAACAAGACGTAGCGGTGATCAAAGTAAATACTGTCAAGAAACAAAAAAGAAGACCAGATTAGATATTGACTTGGTAGCTTTTTTACCCAAAGAATAAACAAGAACGCTCATCAACACAAAGAAAAAAGAAATAGATCGTCTGCTGATCTCGTCATCACCAAAAAAATTACCCCAAACAAATGAATAAACATATCCACACATGTATATGTACCATTCCAGACATTACAACGACATCCCATCACTCACTCACTCACTCCCACTCCTGGAACTCCCCATAAGGATTCCACTCCTGCCCCGGATAACTCGTCGCGCTCATCTGCACCTTCTCATCCTCCTTCTTCTTCCCAGCATTCATCATCTCATCATCAAACACCGGAATCTTCTCCTCCATCACCATCCTCTCCTGCGCGATCCTCTCCTCCTCGGCCTTCTTCTTTGCCCGTTCAAAAATAGCAATGTTTTCTCTTGCGACTGCCCCGGTTTGTGTTGTCTTGTTGCTTGGTGAAGCAGGCTTGAGTGTCGCGACAGTAGCAGAGGCGATGATGGGCGATTCAACATCGGACAGGTCGTCATCGGAGTCGTGATCAACGGCCGGGGGAGAGTTGGAACGGGGCCGTGGTTCAGCCGGGGGCTTGAGCTCGAGTTTGGGACGAGTGGTGTCGTGGGATGGGCCGGCAGACTTGGTTTCGGTGGGCTCGGAGATGATTATGGTGTTTTCGGCCTCCATAGGGGAAGAGCGAGTCTGAACAGGCGACTGGCGCTGCTGTTCCTCTTGTTGTTGCGGTGTCTGTGGCTGAGGTGGAGGTGAGGCTCGCTGCTGCTGCTGCTGCTGAGACTCAGGTTGTTGTTTCGGCTGCTCTTGGGGAGCAAACTGCGAGTTGCGCGGAGTAGCATCGTAAATATTGTCATCTGGCACACGACTCGGTGACTGCAGGTGCTGAACCGGAGCAGAAGGGCCTTGTATGATTGGTTCTGGGCTGACGGTTCTCGAATCCTGAGGCGGACTGACAGTTCTTGACCCCTGAGAAACGATGCTGGCGCCTGCAATATGAATCGGAACAACCGTGCTTGGTGCCTGTCGATCCGGGCTCCTTGGCGGTAGGAACTGGCTGCCATTAGGAGGGGAGGGCGACTGCTTAGACTGCATGTACCGCTGCTGCGAGGGGAGAGAAGCAAGTCCGTTGCCGGCGGAGAACTGGCGCTGGTGAGTGGCGCTGCCGTTTTGCGGCGGACTGACCTTTCGCTTGAGGGGACTTGGCTGCGCAGAGGGCAAAGTGTCGCTGTCCCGGCTGTCGAAACGAGCTGGTTCTGGCCGAGGTTGCACTTGTCTCTCAGGAGGCGAGACGTTAGGCGACGGTGCCTGAGGCGCAGCTGTCCGCACAGAGGATTGAGGTGACACCTCTATTTGGCGGGGAACAGCGGTCAAAGTACTTGCCGGGTGAGACTGCGCTGGTTGCTGCACTGGAGGAGGTGGCTGAGCTGGCTGAGCAGTTTGCGGGGGGTGAGTCTGTTGCGTGGGTTGGGCCTCCGGAGAAGGAACCCGCTCACGCAGAGACGGTTGACTGTTGAATACTGGAGGCTGCTGTAGAGCAGGGGCAGCACTGGCAGGTGGGGGTGCTGGAGGTTGAACCGGAACTGGTGAAGGTGCTTGGACATGAACGTGACCCTGAGACGCGGGAGAAGGATCACGAGCGTTGACGGGGGCCGAAGAATTCGAGGGCTGGGGTGAAGCACCTTGAGCTCCATTGACCTGCTGAGAATTCACTTGACCAGGGACGGCTCCAGGCGGGACTTGAGTTGGCATCCCTCCTGGCTGTACCCATTGCTGGGGATAGCCCGCTGGAATCATCTGCCCTTGAGGCATACCATACAACCCGATAGGTGTAGGGCCAACATAGAACCCAACAGGCCCAGGAGCCACACGTCCCTCGCCATGAACATACCCATACGAGGCAGGAATAGGGACCCTCTCGTACTTTGGCTCGGTGGGAGGCGGACCAGGGCGAGGATCTTGCTGCTGGGATGGCGGCGATGGTTGGACTGTTGGCACAGTCCCTTGCTGTCTCTGGAATTGAGGCTGATTTTGGTATGGATGCTGACCAGCAGGACCAGTTTGCTGGGGCCTTTGTTCCTGAGTGGACGCACCAGCTGGAGGCTGTTGTTGTGGCTGCGGCTGGGCTTGAACTCCCACCTGATGAGGCGCGAAAGGCTGGGATTTCTGGCCTTGAGAAGATTGCCCGGCCAAGAACGGTTGGCCACCCATGGGCGGCAGAGCGTTGGGTGAATGAATCTCCGTCTGCTTCGTCCCCTTTTTGAAAGCACCGAGGAACCCCGAGAGATTGCCACCCTTCTCCTTCTCGCCCTTTTCTGGCTTCGGTGCCGACGGCCCGGTTGCCTTGCTGCCCTTGAAGAGTTTCGAAATTGTGCTTTGTTCCTTTTCCTTCTGGTGAAACTGAGGAATCACAGGGTTGCCGTTCGGACGAGGACCCGGACCGAACGGTGCGCGGTTGGGCTGAGGACCACTTTGGGCCGATCCCCAAGTGGGCTGAGTGCTAATCCCTTGGAGAGGTGCCTGACCTTGTTGAACTTGAGAGGACTGAAGGCTAGACTGGTAAGAGTGTCCGCTCGGGGGGCGAGGCCCAGCTCCTGGTCCCTGACTTAGTCCCTGAGGATGCATGTGGATAGAGGGCGTCTCAACGGTTGGCGAAACAGCAGAGATCGACTGTCTTGACGGGGCTCTGCTATCTTGATCCGGCAGCTGAACTCCGGCAGAAGGGTGGAACGGGGATGGTCCAGCACCTCGCGTTTCTTGTTGGAAGCTAGGTCCCGACACCCCGAATTGTGTCGGGCCCTGTCCTTGATAACCGGCAGGAGGACTTCCGGGAGGAGCAGATTGATCGTTATTCAACCCCTCCGAGGCGTTCAGAGGCTTGCGCGTGGGGTTTTGGGTTGGACTGAACCGAGAGCCCTGTCCGTAGCTCTGAGCTGGAGGCTGGCGAACTGCAACAGCTTGCTGAACAGTGAAACTAGCAGGCGAGTCGTTCAGATGCCGTCCTTGCTCAACGGCAGCCTGAGAAACAGGTTGCGATTTGCTCGAGACGGGAGACTCAAAGGCGGAGCCAGCAGGGGTTGGGTCGAGCAATTTGGTTGGCTGGTGTAACTGAGCATTCTGCAAGTAAGGCGTAGTTTCTTGCTCTTGTTGGCGGCTGACGGTAGATAGATTCTCTGCCTGACCATGCTGAAACGACAGCTGACTCTGACTTTGCTGAGGAAGCGGCGGCGGTCGATGTGCGATAAACTCATCATCTAGCTGACCGTTATCAGAGGGCTGAGAGACAGGTAGCGTTTGGCCTGGCGATCCCGGACCTCCTCTCCCGAATTGGGACTGGAATAGTTGCTGGTTAGCCGCAGTGGAAGGGCGTCCATCTGGACCCAATGCTGGGCTCATGCCATATTGCTGTTGTCCTCCCCGCCCCGGCGAAAAGGGAATTGGTTGCCCCGGGGGGATTGGCAGCGAGACAGCAGGAGGACCATCCTTGGGCTTGGAGTCAGCTCGGTTGCGTAGGAATCCAAACATGCCACCACTGGGCTTCCGGGTCTGGTCGTATTGCGCAAAGCTGCCCTGCTGTTGTTGCTGGGCTTGTTGCTGTCGTTGCCCCTGTTGCTGTTGTGGTGACTGCTGATCCTGGGCGCCCGGAGGTGGCAGCGCATGACCTGGCTGCCGTAAACCGGTGACAGTTCGCTCAGGTCCAGAGTACAGATTGAAAGAACCGGGCTGCGGGCCAGCTCCCGCCGGAGGGGTGGGACCCTGAGGGTGCTGACCTTGTCCTTGGGCCTGTCCCTGAATCTGACCCGGTGACTGTCCCTGGAACTGCCCCTGAACCGGCCCCTGAGGTGTCCTTGGAACCTCCCCTTGAGGGATGCCTGGCAATGGACCGGGAGGTGGCCCCTGGAGGAACGACGCCGGAGGTGGCCCCTGGTTCATGCCCTGAAACTGGGCCTGTGCCTGAGGGGGTGATGTCTTGATAGTGAATGACGGCGAATGCTTGTGCCCCTCTGATCGATGGAAGACATTCTTAAGAGCAGAGAAGCGCTTCTTCGGCGGTCCACCGATGCTTCCAGCTGGCTGGTTTTCCGTGGCATTGGTCGACGTGGAAGTTCTCGACATGTCAGGCCTCATCGAGTTCGGCTGCTGAGGTCCGGATGGTTGTGTGGCACCGATGCCGAAGAAAGTAGTCAGCTTCCGGCCCGGTGGCGCAAACTGCGATGGCGGAGGCGGGACACGTTCACCCATGGGCGTGCCCGGGCCATGCGCAATCATACTATCGTTGTCGGCCGCCCTTCCCCCAAATGGACCGATTGGGTTTGGTAAGTCGCCCTCGTCATCGCTTGAGTCAGAGACGACGTCGTTGCCAACCCCCTGATATCGCGGAGTACCGTCACCGTCCCGGCGCTCGACTGGACCGCCCGTGGCTAATCTGTCTCTGAGTCCTGAGTACACGCCCGAGTTGCGCTTGATACGCCCATCTTCAGTAACCGTGATCCCAGGAGTGCCGGAGCCTGGCGGTGATACATTATTCTTTTGCTGCTGGTTCTCCTGGTCGGACCCCTGCGGGATGACAGGGCTTTGATGAATAGTCGGGAGAGCAGGAAGAGGTTGCGTTGGGTGAGCTCTTTGGCTTGGTAACCCGTTGTAGTGCTGCTGATCCCTAAAAGCCGGATGTGTTTGCTGAGATGGCTGGGAAGCCTGTGGTTTTGGTCTTTGCGAGGATTGCCCTCCAGAAACAGGGCCGCCGGTCTCCTTGTCAAATCCGTAGTATGGTTGCTGCTGTTGCTGCGGGGGTGATGGCTGCTGATGAGGCTGCTGCTGCTGCTGCTGCTGCTGCTGTGCTTGTTGCTGTTGCTGCTGGTGCTGTGATGAGGCATTGCTTGGTGAGGAACGATGGCGGCTCGAGGGATGTAGAGGTTCTGCTAGATGTGACTCCTGCGGTACCCAACTCTGAGGCTGAAACCTCTGGGAAAGGTTGCCCGGTAGCATATGAGGAAGCATCGGTCCCTGTCGACCGGAACCATCTGTATATTGCTGTGGGCCCTGCGGGGGCACTCCGTGTGGAGCATTGACGGCAGCTCCCGCAAACCCGCGGGACAGGCCCGGGGATGGTCCTTGTTGACCTTGACCTTGTAGCTGCCATGTTTGTTGCCCTTGAGTAGGGGCCTGGGTTTGCGGACCAGGCGCACCTTGGGTTGGCCGGTAAACAGACTGAACAATCGATTGCTGTTGTGGATGTTGCTGTCCCTGATGACTGGTGTTGGGGTTTTGTTGCGCCGTGCCCGAGTGCTGTTGATGTTGCTGTCCATACTGTTGGAGCTGGTGCTGTTGCTGCTGATGACCGTTACTACTACCCGGACTGTTGTTGTTGTTGTTGTTGTTGTTGTCACCAGAGAATCTTTCAGCGTTCAAGCCAAGCGATGAGCCACGGCGAATGGGCGGTAGACCAACAAAAGACGGAGGCCGCTCTATCCCATTTTGGCCAGAATGCTGCCGATGCTGCTGCTGCTGCTGTTGTTGTTGTAGGTATTGTTGATGCTGTTGGTGATGATGTTGGAGCTGCTGATGCTGCTGATGTTGAAGCTGTTGATGTTGATGTTGCTGCTGGGCGCTGAGATACCCCTGCTGGAAGTTTCCCGGAGGAGGTAGTGGCTTGTAAGCCGGATTGTAGGATGCCATTGTAAGTTCGTGACAGCGTAAAGCGAGTACTTGGTGACGTCGACGATGTGTCGCGAAAGTAACGGTGGGAAAGCCAGCGCGGACGCAAGTGGGAGCTCAGATTTAGTTGTGCGTGGTTTGTGAACCGACTGTGCGACCAGGTTGCAAGTGACTGCCGTCCTCCTTGTGTTGCTTCAAAACTAATTCCCGATCTTGTCGCTAGGTCGCCGGCGCGGCGGCTGCGAGTTGTATTGTCCGATGACTTTTTTTGCTTCGTATCTCTCACCAATTGCTGGTCTATTGCAGGTTGAGCCCAAGCGCCGCTTGTGCCGGTGTTGCGCAGCGCCAAGGACACCACCGGTTTTCTGGGTATGTCTGTGTTGGAGGAGGGCGTTCGGTCGAGCTCCGATTGCAAGACCCGACAATCCGGTACAATTCGATCACCTAGGTAGGGCCTCCGTTGTGGCGGAGGACGGCTTGTGTTGATCGCCGCCCGACCGGAGGTGACTCGGGCACCGTGTATATAGCGTCGCCGCCGTCAGTGTTGGAGCTGAGACGAAGAGGGGAAAAGCAAAAAGCTCAAGCTCAAGCTTGTCTGTCGATCGTCGCATGTGGAGGTGGGGGCTGGTCGCATCAGGGTCCAGGACGCCCACGGTTGTTCGCGATAGCTGGGACCGAGCCCGTTGTCGTTCCCACGGTTGAGCTTGAAACAATGACGACGGTAGCAAAGAGTGCAAAAGAAAAGAAACACGATGCAGAGGAAGACGCGACAGCAGTTTCCTGTTTTTGAGAGGTCGAAATTGCTGGCAGAAGAGGACCCTTGTCTTGGATGCGAGGGTCAGCCCCCGCAGACAGGGGGTCGGCTTCTCCAGGGCCCGAGTTTGTTGCTGCTGATGGGCTGAGATGGCAGCCTGATGCCCTGTGGACCGGTGATGGAGACTTACAGTGAAGTTTCTGTTACTACCGGTCTGCTTTACACTGGCTTGTGTTCTTCTATCACCACTCTTCCCCTTTTGTTTATTGCCGTTTGATGCTGAGATCATGCTGCCTCGCTGGGCTGAGAACCGTAGAGTAAGCATTTCGCAACCATGCTATTTTTGCCTGGGAAACAACGGGCTCCGGGACACGATGAGTCGGTGCCCACAGATCCTTGCTAGAGTTGCTGCGAACGTGGAGAATGGCTGGCACTATCAGTTCTCCAGGCGGGCTGTGCCGTAGGGTAGCATGTGCTGAGTATGCTGCCTCTTGGCTCCTGGTGATCATCCTCACCTTGGGAGTCTTGTGGTGCAATGCCCGGGTTTTGTGTTGCGTTGGAAGCCAGAGAAGCCGTGGAACAGAAGAAATATGTTGGTACGCTGGTTGCGTCTCTGGACCTCTCAGCAGCAGCCGGCTGGGCATTGGGAACACTGCAGGGCAGATCGGATTCGGCTCCGAGGAGGTGTTGTGGATTTGGCCATGGAGAGGAAATCGATACTGCGTAGCAAGATCCTTCAATTTGTTTCATCGCCTTTTTGCGGCCCCCAGCCTTGTCCCAACTTCCTTTCTTTGCTGTGATCAGCAGTGCCCCAAACAAGACCCCCGAAATCGCGGTGGATGATGTGATGAGAGAAGCTAAACTACGGCGCGTGGCGGCGAGAAGGAGCATAAGAAAAAGCAGTGTGTGTGTGTATAGTCCTTCCGTGGTAGGTACCGACCTACCTACCTACCTTGGTCACTGTAAACTGTATGTAGCACATGAAATTCGGCATCATTGTTCTTTCAAGTGTTATATCACTCGCGTGTAGAATCTTTACCGACCCTCATACAAGTGGTCTTTGAACTCCATCTCTTTGATCAATGATGCTACTACGGTAATGGTTGTCAGTCAAGCACAGAACTGATGATTGCTTCAGGCATATCCGTATTGAATTCCACTGCTCTTCCTGAAAAGGGGCCCGCCCTCTATTCTCATGCCATGCTGCTTACCAAAACCTCCTCATCCATATCCTAATCTAACAGTCCCCCTGAGGTTCAAAACCTACGCTCCAATACTTCGATTTCGTCCTCCTCTTCGATCGATTTCCACCATCAAGAGTATGTTATAATCTTCTATCAGCTGCTTGCAAGCCCAAGCCTCTCCCAACTCCACAACAGCACTCCCGTCTCATCCTCTGACAGTGAACTTGCCACACCACATTTCTCGGCAATCATCAACTCCAGCTTCCTAACAGCTTCCTAAAGAGACTTGAACAAAAGAATTGTACCGCCCAGCTAATCGATGTCCCCCCCCCAGGGGAATGATCTTTTTTTTTTTTTTTTTTTTTTTTTTTTAAAAAAAAAAAAAAAGGTATCAAACACAGGTAGAACCGGCCCGAAAAAACACCCATCATCTGCACCGGTTTCCGCAGAATCTCTACCGACAACTGCTCAAACGACACGCAGGAATGTCCACGGAACTAGCCGTCGTCACATCCCAGTGCCGTAGTTGATGGAGGGAGTGAGGAATCCCGATGTTGCCCCTGCCGAGCTTGTAAATGATTCAGGCCCGTAGTTGATCATGGGTGTCGACCTTGAGTTGGTGACTGCTTGTCCGTGGTGGGTAGGTTGATGTTGGCCAGATGTGCCTGATGACTTATGGTGTCCAGATCTCATCGTGTGCAGTAGAAGCAAAAAAGACGAACGTGCGTGAAGTGTATCTAGAGTGCCGAGGACTGATACTGCAGGAACAGGAACATCTATGAGGGAACTAATGTGGAAAGGTGGACAAGGCACTTGCTTCATGCAATGGAACGAGACTTTATATAGACTCCGATTCTGCACAAAGGGTAGAATCACCTGGCGGCTACGCAGGGTCAAGAACTGATCGTGTTGCTCTCAGTGTGGCAAAATGCCGTTGACCGGTGATGATAACTGTGTTTCGGTTGCCGCAGAATGACATTTGGAGGTATTGGTCTTGATGTGTGAAAGACAGGTCATGCTCCTTCACGAGGTTCCATGGGCGATGATAGCTTTAATCTGTTCAACAGTCTGTGTGTAATTCCCGTGATCTTCAACGTTTGTATGCCATACCCTGATGCCACCTCCCTATATGAAAAAAAAAACCCTCCTCCTAACCAAAACAAACCACCTGCCCACCTGCCCAAACCTGACTTCACGTGGCTGATGCTTGTACCTGGAAAAAAATAATGTAGTTTCCAACCGTATTAACACAATATACAACCCAACCCCAGCTGGGCAAGTTCGTGACCAAAAAAAAGAGAAAGAAGACACATATCATGAACTTGAAAACACCTTGTCACCCGTTTCCCGGAGCTTGTTTCTGCCCTTGCTGAACAATCCCTTTCCAGCTTTCCCTGCTGCCATCAAGAGCACCTTGCTCTTCTGTACCTGTGCACTATGTTGCAGATTTGAAAATCCACTTGCGCCGTGTTGATGTGGTGGTGGCATAGGAATGTTCGCCGGAAGGCCATGAGCGCCGTTGCCACCAAACTGTTGAGATGGGGCTCCGGTCGGTGACAACCCTTGCTGCGATCCAAAGCCTGCCACAAATGCGTTTGTATGCTCGGGGTGCCGCGATGTCATCATCGTGAGCCACTCATCAAGCCCGGTATCGATTGCGGCGAACTGGGCTCTGGAATCGTTAAAGGCTCGAATCCTGTCAAGCGGCATTTGCATCTCCAGAACCTGCCGGAATGGAAGGATATTGATGGATCCTTTTCTCGGCGCCACGGCCCGAGAAGCAAGTTGTTGTTGTTGTTGTTGTTGTTGTTGTGGTGCAATATTTTCAGGGGTTGGCGATGTGCGCTCTTCACCCGTTGGCAGCTCAACAGCAATCTTTTCATCTGCGTGTGCTAGGCTTTTGCCATTAGTTCTGTCTGAAAGGACTGAGATAGGAGATGGTGGTTCAATGGGTGTCGCGTTGGCTGATCTAGGGGCAAGGGTACTGCTTGCTTGCGAGACGGTGTCCGCAAGAGGCACAGCGTCGGCTTTCAAGCCAGGAGCGGGACTTGATCGAGCGGCATCCAGCTCGGCAGGTAGTGTTGTGATGGCCGGAAGTGCCAGAGACTTCGGCTCAGCGGCCGGTTCTTTTACCGCAGGCTGAATACTCACAGGTGTTGGATCGCTAAATCCAGCCTCCCATGAGAATCGCTTACGTGTATCTTCCATCACGGGTGTGTTGCCAACTCCGCTCTCCGACGCTGTGGGTTTCGCGGGGCTACTTGGTGAGCTTGCGGAAAGGGCGACAGCTTTCACATCCAGCGACGGAGCTGTCTCTTCTCGGGGGGGTTCCGCGACAGAAACGCTAGGGGCATCGAAGGGTCTCCTTGCTTCCGGCTGCTGACCAGTTGCGGCAGCGGCAAGCAACCCGGCTTCTACCTTCTCTTCGCTCGCGGTCCAGTAGTCATCATAAACATCACCCAGATAGCTGCTTTCCCGAACAGGGGACCGCGCGGCTGCTTGATAAGCGTCCGTGGTGTCTGCGTGAATATTTCCGAATCCTTCTGTTGACTGGACAGGACTGAGTGACTTCATAATCTCTTCGCTCAGAACATCGTTCTCCTTCAAAGGCGAGCTTGTGTCTGCCTCCAGCGTGGACCCAGTCCCGTAGGATGGCGGAGATAAGACAGGATGTACATCAGTGGTGATCTCTGGCGGGTCGCGACGTGGATTCAGTGGCGCCGTGGGCGTGATTTCCGAGGTTTCCGTTGTCGTAGTGGTTGGTTCGGGAGCCGCAAAAGCGTTGCTCTCCACCTTCTCGGTCGTTTCGTAGATCACCTTTGATTCGGAGCCGGGAGCCATCGCAGATGTCGTGCCGAGCGAAGGGCTTGTGGTTCTGAGTGGTGGCAACGCGCGAGGAGAGGCGGGGCGTGGAAGAGGTGCTTTTTGTGTTTCAAGCAGCCCGCTTTCTTTGACAGGACTTGCCCCGCCGTAGCTAGGTAGGTGGGAGCTATCCATACTGAAAGCAGCGTGTTCGGCTGGCGTGCCCGAGTTTGCGTCTCCGCCAGCCCTCTCAGCTGCTGCTGGGATGGGCTCAATCTGAGAAGGCAGCAAAGATTCACCTGGCGTCGCTGGGGTTTCGGAAACCCAGCCACCCGGTAACGACGGTCTGAGAATCCCTTTTTCGTTGGACTGTTTGTTTGCTGCGGGTTCCCGCGGCAGATCTGCGGCTGGCTGCTGTTGGGCAGGAGTGTACAAACTCGGCGGCGCACCAGAGTCCTGTTGAACCGCAATGGTGGAACTAGAAGTTTCGGCCCCGTGCTTCATGGCAGCCGGGCTGACCGGATGGTTTGAATCGTGGGTCAACGGTGTCTCCCCGGCTGTGGTTACGGGTGCGGTCGACGCCAAATTGATACCCTGAGTTGCTGGTGTGCTGGGTGATTGCTGTGGCTGATGTTGACGAAGTGTAAGGGCTGGCGACTGTGTCCGTGAAGGATCATTTGAGACCTGCGCGGTGCCAGTAGTAGTGCTTGTTGTTGGGACACCAACGGCGGGGACAGAAGGTTGTCGGCTTGAGCTGTCGAGAAAGCTTGATGGGGAAAATAGGTCTTCGCCAAAGCCCGACATGCGGGTCATGAGCGGTAGCTGGGGGCTTGTTGAATATCGCCGGAGTTGCTTGCCTACATCAACCTTGGAATCTTCAACAGGCGCCGGAGGTTGAGCCTCTGAGGTTGTATAATAAGGAGTGTAACTCGCAGGTTCATTGCTGGGCTCGTCAGATCCGTAGCTGTCAAGAAGCCCTTCAAGCCCATATTCGCTCCTTCTCTCGGGAACCGTAGACAAACCAGGTCTCGAATCCCGATTCACACCAGCTCTTTCCTCATCTTCCCTGCTTCCCGCTTCTGCTCCTGCGGCATATTGGGGCCGGTCGACAACAGGTGGGCCCGTAACACTGCTCAAAGCTGGCCTCGGAGACTCTAACGAACGCTTTCTTTCTTCCTCCAACTTGCGATAGATATCGGCCGGTCGGACGAACGGGGATCTGGACGGCGAAGCCAGCGAGCTCGGGCTTGTGGGCGATGTTGCGGCATCTAAGCTGCTCTTCCGTGGCTGCTGATGAGATTGTGATGGAAGCGTAGCGAGCGACCCTGTGCTCTCCGGCATGGTTACAGCGCGCTGAAATTGCTGTGGTTCCGTCGGGGAGCGCGGTCCCATCGGTTTCGACTGCGGCGGTGGGTTCGGCTCAGGTTCGTCGTCTTCGTACTCGTCGCCCCAGTCATCGCCATCATAGTTCTGAGGTTTGAAGTTTGCCCACTTTCTCGTCTTTTGTCTGCTAACGTTGACCTTGTACATGTCGTTTGCTTGCGCCGGAGACCCTACAGCAGGTGACCTGGAGAAGAGGGGGTGTTAGTTCGGCAGTATCATCGACGCACTGCTGTGCGCACCGAGGTTGGGCAACGGGAACGCAGCGGGGTGGCACAATCTGCTTACATGGACCGGTTTGTAGGAAATACATTCCCATAGGAGCCGTCCATTGTGCCGTCCAGTTGGTTTTTCAGCAGCTTCGAGCCTGCAGACGCAGTAACAGCTCCTCCAGTGGCGCAAATTAAGAGGCTTTGCGGAAGGGGAGCTTGGAAGTAGGAGAGCGCCCCAATAGTGCAAGTTGGTCCTGTCGGCCAGAATGCGGCAAAACAGAGCCCGCGGGTGTAGCACGGGTTTCGTCCAGTGGTTCAAACCGGATCAGTTGCCGGCTCAGGTTGGACGTGAGGGTTGTTTGAGAACCAAAGTTGGAGGGACAGGTTCACGAAGCACGGCTGGTCGGGCTCGAACGCGGACAGTTATGAAGGAGAGGAGATGGGCAGATGTCATTCGGGGTTTCCCAGCGTTCCACCCGATCATGAACGGATTCCACTATGGATCTGCTGGGGTTCACGATTTGGGGACAAGGATTAGAGGCGCGCGGATTCGGGGTGGATTTGACTTTGTGGGGTCCGGCCAAGTCTTGCTGATGCCAAAAATAAGAAAGGCACTCATTGTCTGGTCGAAGACAATCGGATTAATTGTGCACATGCATTTTGAAAATGTTTGAGATTGAGGACCTCCAAGACACGAGGCCAGCTTGCTGAAGAATGACGCTTTGGAAGGCGGGTTAATCCCTGGGGTTGAGCTTCCACCAAGTTCTCATCACAGCCAATGAGGAAGATCCATTACAGATCTTCCAGACCCTCGCTCTTAACGGCGATGCATCTCACGAAGTCTTGTGCATCGTGGGCGCCAAAACGACAAGGCCACGGCCCCTGGTCTTTTCTGGGTGTTCCTGCAGTTACTGAACTGGTGGATCGAGAACTCCATACGACTGTCGGCAGACCTCATAGCTTATCAAATTATCACGAGCAGATGGCCCGGTCCCTTGGGCGGGGCTGTGTCGATGCTACCTGGGCTAGATTGCGGGCACTGGATGCCCATCGCCGCGCGTCATCGAATTGCCCCAGGAGGCGAGTGTAGTTCGTACAGAGCTTCACGCCAGGCCTGGCTTTGCTGGTTGCTCTCTGGCAGCTCTGCCGTACATAGACACACCTATTTCATAAAGAGCACTCTTGCGGTATCACTCTGAGTAGCACCTGTAACTCTCCAAGTCGCTACAGCGCTGCTGATTAAGAGAGTGCCGAGATCAGGACCCTGCGCTATTCGCACAGTCCCAGTCACAGTTCCCGCATCGTCTGCACTGTGCTCACACCTAACGCAAGTCAAAGGGGGTCCAAGCGTTCCTTGTCGAAACAACACCACGTTTCCTTCAATCACGACGACCTCTTGGACATCGCCAACCGTTTCCAGCCGTCATAGGCGCCCCATTCTGACCATTCTTCCGACAAGACCCTCGCTGCCGGCTTCGCATTTACGTACACAACTTTTAATTAATCAACATCGCGTTCCCTATCTGGACACCTTTCCTCAGCTCGCCTTTCTTCAGTCCACACGGGCGCATCGCGACAGCACAAAACCCGTATCGTATCCTAATCGTCTTCGCTCACATCCTCGAGAACAAATACCAGAGACAGCCACGACCTATATCCCACTCTTCGTCACCGAACGCCTTTCAAAATGGCCGTCGCGATCAACGACCGCACGGCGGAATTCCGTCACATTGTCAGCGCCGCGAAGCGCAAGCAAGTGGCAAAACCTGGATCGCAAAGACTCCTCGGCAGCAGTCAACAAAGCGCCGCCAACGGCGATGCCAAACCCAAGCGCTCAGAGTTTGCGCGGAGTGCGGCAGAAATCGGCAGAGGAATCTCGGCTACTATGGGCAAACTGCAAAAGCTGGCTCAGCTGGCCAAGAAGCGATCCCTCTTCGACGACAACCCGGTCGAGGTGAACGAGTTGACCTTCATCATCAAGCAAGATCTGTCCCGGCTCAACGAGGATATCCGAAATCTCCAGGCCCTTTCCAGACGGCTGCACCCAAAGCCGGACCAAGAGGGTGAGAACAACAAGAACATTTTGCTTCTCCTGCAGGGCAAGTTGGGGGATGTCAGCGCGAACTTCAAGGTAGGACAAAACACACCCCGGTCGGATATCTGAACGCGCACTGATGCCGTGACAGGACGTGTTGGAGATCAGAACCAAGAACATCCAGGCCTCGAGGTCAAGGACCGAGGCATTTGTCTCTAACGTCGGGCAACATGCGCAGCTTTCCTTGCAGCAGTCTGCCTCTCCGCTATACGGCACGCCAAACCGGGGGACACCGTCACCGGGGAATGACTTGATTTCTCTGAACCCAGTGGTGGACCAGCAGATGCAGCTCCAGATGATGGAGGAGGGTGGCCAGAACAACTACATTCAGCAAAGAGGGCAAGCCATCGAAGCCATTGAATCTACCATCAACGAACTGGGGTCCATGTGAGTTCCTTCTCTGAACCTGAAGATCAAGATGACCACAGCTGATCAATTTCTCCAGCTTCGGTCAACTAGCTGGCATGGTCAGCGAACAATCAGAGATGATTCAAAGAATCGATGCCAACACGTGAGCCCCTTCTTCCACCACTCTATTACGTGATGTCATTAGCTAATATTTGTATGCAGAGAGGACGTCGTGGACAATGTTGAGGGCGCACAGAAAGAGCTTCTCAAGTACTGGTCACGAGTCAGCAGCAACAGGTGGTTGTTAGCCAAGATGTTTGGCGTTCTTGTGGGTTACCTTCCCTTCAGGCCATGTCTATGCAGCTCGCTGATGTGATGTTTCTAGATGATATTCTTCCTGCTCTGGGTGTTGATCGCCGGGTAGTCTTTTGGGTTGTTCCCAAAGTTAACGATTCTCTTGTATAATTATGTCCTTCCTTTTTTTTACTGCTGCTACTCGCATACGGGGACTACCGCGTACTTCATTTTTTTTGATGTTCGCGCCGGCGTTTTCTCGGTAGAATCTTTCGTTGCAAGCATGGTAGACAGAACCTTGGTAATAATGATGGGTGGGCGTGTGGTCTTTTTTTGTATCTTGTTTCTTGGGAAGACAAAGAAGGGGGCTGCCTGAATGGCTGTGTACAGAAAAGGGAGGCAGCGAGGCAAAGCGTGCCAGACTATCGCCGCTTGTCTTGAATGGGAAAGAAAGCATTGAGAGTTTGAAGAAGCCTAGCTCTGACCTGCAGATTGAGAGATTTGAAGACCCGGGGAAACTTGTCCTGTATTTCCTGAGACGAGTGGTAACGGGAGCAATTTTCCACCTATCAAAGTGCCTAAAGACGGTGTTGGAGACCGCAGCGGTACGAGAGGGTGCCCCTGACGAGAGGGGGTCGGATGTGACTGTGGGGTTTTGATGCCATCATGAGGGGCAGCTTCACGTCGAGATTGTAGGCAGACCTCAGACTTGGCCGTCTTTGTCCCTATCCAGACGAGCGATCCCTGTATTTCAAGCAATACGGAGAGAGCAGAACAGTCGCCTTCCGCCTGCCCGCTGTCGTGATACTCCATGATCTGCCCTCGACGCGCTTTTGCTCCGTCCTCTCATTTAGCCGGATAGCTCTCTTTCTCCGCGTGGGATCCATGGTATAAGCTGGATACCTGCTGCTACTTAGCCGTGTTGAACACTCCCTGATCTGTATTTTACTTCCAATCCAAAGCTGTTTCTCAATTCCTCTTTTTTTTTTTTTTTGGTTTTTTGGCCCAGAATCAAACTGTCTCGCCTATTCGTCCGTCACTTATCTCACCTCAGGACAACCCCCAAAATGCCCCCCAAACACTTCACCCTCAACACCGGCGCCAAAATCCCGTCCATCGGCCTGGGAACCTGGCAGTCGCCCCCAGGCCAGGTAGCCTCCGCCGTCTCCTACGCCCTCCAAAACGGCTACACGCTCATCGACGGCGCCTACTGCTACGCCAACGAAGATGAAGTCGGCCAGGGGCTCGCAGAGGCCTTTTCCGCCGGCAAAGTGAAGCGAGAGGACATCTTTGTCGTGAGCAAAGTCTGGACTACGTACAACACCCGCGTCGAGGAAGGATTGGACAAGAGCTTGAAGAGTCTGGGGTTGGATTACGTTGATCTGTTCCTGGTTCACTGGCCGCTGCTGATGAATCCTGAGGGTGAGTACGGCTTCGGGCAGGTGAGATCAGGGGTTTTTTGGTGTTGATCGGAGATAGGTAACCACGACCGGTTCCCCACCAAACCGGACGGGAGCCGCGACATCATCCAGGGGTACAACCATGTTGATACCTGGAAACAGATGGAGGCGCTGCTGAAGACGGGCAAGACAAAGGCCATCGGTGTTTCCAACGTATACCCCGCCCTTACCCTCCCTCTCCCGAGTTCCCGTTGCTAAAGAGAAAAATAAAATAAACAGTACTCCAAGCTCTACCTTGAACAGCTCCTCCCCCACGCCACAGTCATCCCAGCCGTCAACCAAATCGAGAACCACCCCAGTCTTCCCCAGCAGGAGATCGTCGACCTTTGCAAGGAAAAGGGAATTCACATCATGGCGTACAGCCCCCTGGGGTCAACTGGTGGACCGCTGTTGAGCGCCGAGCCGGTGGTCAAGATTGCGGAGAAGCATGGCGTGAAGCCGAGCTCGGTCCTGCTCAGTTACCATGGTTTGTCCCCACACCCAGTGTTTTTGAAGACGTGAGAGGCTGACAGTGAGAAACAGCCCCGAGAGGCAGCACCGTGCTCGCCAAGTCCGTCACCCCCGAGCGCATCAAAGAGAACATCGAGTCTCTGATCGACCTGGATGAGGAGGACCAGGCTGAGCTGAAGGCGTACTCTGACAAGCTGGTTGCGGAGAAGAAGTGGCAGCGGTTTGTGTACCCGCCATTCGGTGTCAACTTTGGTTTCCCAGACAAGCAGTGATCTGGTGAGCGAAAAGGGTGTGGGTATTCAGACGTTTCTAGAGATCTCGTGATTACATATTGACCAGCACCTTGATCACCAATCTTCCCTCGTCGTCTTTGACTCGACCCGCCATTCCAAACGCTTTGGGTATGTTCTCAATACCTGTGAAGCGTTGCGTGATCAGGTGATTTAACCCAGGCAACTTTGATCGAAGACCATTAGCGAGCAGCTCAATGGCTTTTTGGTAAGCATTTGCATATCTGAAGACTCCAACGAGGTCGACCTCTCGGATCGAGGCTGCTGAGATGGGAAGAGTCTGAATTGGGTTGCCCATGCCGATGATCATGACTTTGCCTCCTGGAGCCGTGGCCTGCTTGATGTCAGCAAACGCAACGAGGTCAAGACTTCGGGACTCACAAAGATGGAAGCCTGCAGACAGCTCTCCACCCCCGTACACTCAAACGTCCCATCCGCCTGTCCCATTTTCTCCCCTACCATCTCCGCCACCTCCCTCGCAAACACCAGCTTCTCCTCCACCGTCTCCGGCCTCTTCATTGGCACGACCACCCCCTCATCCGCAAACCCATTCTCGGTCGCGAACTTGACCCTCTCCTCCTGAATATCCGCAATAATCACACGGGCCTTACCCACAACTTTACCAACGCCCGCACAAAGCAAGCCCACCGTCCCAGCCCCAAAGACCAAAACCTTTGCCCCTTCCTCCAACTTTGCCCTCTGCAGCGCGTGAAGAGCAACAGCCATCGGCTCAACCAGTGCTCCATCCTCCAAGCTCACTCCCTCGGGTAGTTTATGACACCACTTCCGGGGGTGTACAATCTCCTCCTGCAGCGTCCCCTGGGCATGAGGCCACGCCTTGGCGGAAGAGCGGAACTTCATCTCGGGGCATATGTTGTACCTCCCTCGAAGACAAAGATTGCATGATTCACACGGTTGTCCAACTTCAAGAGCCACCTTGTCTCCGGGGGACAGATTGGTGACGGCCGAGCCGACGGCGGTGACGATTCCGGCCGACTCATGGCCTAGAGTCAGAGGCTCGCGGACAAGGATGTCGCCATTGCGGAAGTGGTTGTAATAGTGAAGGTCTGAGCCGCAGAGGCCGGTGGCTTTGACCGTGACGCGGACGTCGTTTGGCGTGAGGGGTGGAAGCGGGCGGGTTTCCTGCCATGTCAGCAGAAGCCCTCGCACGAATAGAGGGGAAAAAGAGACTTACAAGACGGAGGTCTTTAGCCCCATAGAGGACCGAGGTTTTGACTTCAGTGGACATGGTTTTGGTGTGGAGGTCCAAGTCGAATCGGTATGTAACTAATGGCTGAGGAGACACGAGGTATATGGTAAAAGATGTGACCAGATCTTCAAGGCATGATGAGAATGATCAACATCGCCCAGGAAAACGATAGGATAAATAAAACATCAAAGTGACCCTCGAGCTCAGGCAGCCCAACGGCGAATCAAACCTCCCTGCCCAGCATCTCCACTTGTACCGCCCACTCGCAGCAAGGGGGAGCGGCCATCCGATCGACTATTGGTCATGATGGAGGATCACCGCCAGTCATCATCGACAAAAAGAAAAAGAAAAAAGCAAACACGGTCATGAGGTGTCGCAGATTACTTGGACCGTCCATGCGCCTAACCGTAGAAAGCGACACAAACCATACCGAGAACCAGGGACGTGGGGTCCCATCCGATGACGGCTGGTGTCGAACGAGAAAGAGCTGCGGGTGTAAGTAGGCAGGTGGGGGAGGGGTCACAGTCTGGCTCCGGATGAGCTCCAACTGGTCACAGTGAAGGCAACGCAGTGGCCGATATGTCCCCATTAACTGGAGCAGGAGGATGGACAGGATTCCGCTCAGTATTCTGTAGACATAACCAGCTGCCGGCTTCCGTCTCTCTACCCTCGAGGCATCCCTCCCCTTGCAGCAGCCCGAAAGTTTGACTGCACATCCTGTACATCTCCCTAGTCAGGTCTGTGAGCGGTACGGACGGCCTGACGCCATGTTTTCCCTCAAAGATCACACTGCCCTCGTAACCGGCGGAACGCGGGGTATCGGGCAAGCTGTCGCCATTGCACTCGCCGAAGCCGGTGCAGATGTCATTTTGGTCCAGGTGCCTCTCCTCAGCATGACGGAAACCGCCAGTCTCGAACCTGGACTGACGTATCACTCAGAGAAATGCAAAGGATGACGAGACAGCAACCGCCATCCGGAAACTGGGGCGCAGAGTCACAGTCGTCGCGGCAGACCTCAGTTCTCCTACAGAGGTGAAGAGGATCGTTCCCGAGCTACTAGACGAGGGCCGGGAAATACGCATACTGGTCAATTGCGCCGGCATCCAACGGCGGTACCCCTGCGAGGAGTTCCCAGATGAGGACTTCAACGAAGTCATTCAGGTCAACCTCAACAGCGTCTTTACCCTCTGTCGGGATATTGGTGCTCACATGTTGACGCTTGAGCCCTCGCCAGTCACTGGCCGCAAGGGATCCATCATCAACTTTGCTTCTCTGCTCACCTTCCAGGGAGGACTCACCGTGCCAGCTTATGCTGCTTCGAAGGGAGCTGTTGGGCAGCTCACCAAGAGCTTTGCCAACGAGTGGACATCCAAGGGAATCACGGTGAACGCCATTGCGCCTGGATACATCGAGACAGAAATGAACACTGCGCTGTTGAACGACAAGGAGAGGCTGGCGAGTATCAGCGCGAGGATACCGGCCGGAAGGGTAAGTACACCCACCATGATACCTGGGCAATGACTGACAATCATGCAGTGGGGCACCCCTGAAGACTTCAAAGGGACAGCCGTATATCTGGCCAGCAAAGCAAGTGCATATGTGAGCGGTCATGTCCTCGTGGTGGACGGCGGATGGATGGGTCGGTAATCACCAACTTTATTATTCGTGATTATGAAATACGAAGCAGACTCAAGCCAAAACCCTAGACAATAGACCTCTGGTTCCCTCACTTGGATCCCTGAACCGACTTCATCACAGACTCCATCCAGGGGTACACCGAGCTGTTGGCCATCGGGTAGCCCATATGCAGAGCATTGGTGAAGAACCTAGCCTCCTTGGGCGAGCCATGCTCAAACAGCATCATCGAGTCCTCGATGGGCATGAGACCGTCCAGCGTGCCCTGTTCTTTTGTCAGTTTCATGCTCGAGGGGAGAGGGATGTAAAAGCTCACATTGATCAACAGCAACCTCGCGCTCTCCATCTTCAGAATCCCCGTCTCCAACAGCGAAAACTTCTTCTGCGCCTTCTCCTTATACTCGTCCACGCTCCCAAACCCATGCTTATGCGCCATCGCCGGCGTCAACTTGAAGGGATACTCATGCCCATCCGCCCGCTCCAGCCACTCCCTATCATAAAAGTAATGAACCCCCGCCCCCTGAGCAACACTCCCAATGATTCTCTCCTTGTGCGTATGCGCCACCCGCACGGCATAATAGCCCCCGCTACTCAATCCCCAAACCATGACCTTCTTCATATCAAACCTCCCCTCTTTCGCCATCCAATCCAGCAACGAACTCCACAGCCTATCCGGGCTCTCAGGATCGGCACTATCAGCCGGGCAGTCCGCCGTCCCAGGGATCTCCACAACAACAGCTGCCCACCCCCGAGCCAAAAACTCCTCACACCGAACGGTATTGTCAGGCCGGTACCCATCCAACCCAGTCATGAGAACGACAGCAGGAAACGGCCCCGTCTTCCCGTGGGGAACCCGAACGTAGACAGGAATGTCCTTCCTATCCCTCCCCTTGGCCTGGGAATGAGGCACAACCACCTCCTCCAACGGGCTCTCCCACGTCTTCCCCGCCTTGGCATACGTCGCCTTTTGCTTCTCCCACGCCTCCCACTTTGTCTTGTCCGTCACGTCGGGAAAAGAGGCAATGTACGGGAACCTGGCGATCCTCAACACGGTGCAGGCCCTCAGGTACAGCTCCGAGGCCTTGGTCTTGTTGCCTTGGGCGAGAAGCTCATCGCCCTGTCGTTCGAGGTTGTCGGCCGTGGGGATGAAAGAAGAGGTGTACTCGGCTGAGGTCCCATCGTTGACGTTGCGCGCGATGAGAGACTGGAAGATGGGTTCAAAGTCGGAGAACCGGCCGTCGTGGAAGGGGTAGAGGGACTTGGTGCACTTCCCCACTCGTCAAAACATGCCCTGGTGGTGGGTGTGACTGTCGTTTATTTGGCAAACAAGAACTTACGGGAAACCTCCACTTCGTCTCCCACAGCGCCTTGATCCCCTCATGATGCGGCATCGTGGCCTCAAACGCCTCCCGGCCCATCAGCCATTCTCGCCGTTCCCCCGTGCCATCCACCCCCGAGATACCCCCGATGTTCTTCTTCGCCGGGACAGAGTGAGGAGACATGGTTGTTGATGTGGCTTGATTTTGATATCCGAAAGTTTTTGTCAAGTTCAACACAAATGATGAGAAAAAAATAATAAAAAAAGACCCCAGAGAGCAGCCCGCAATGCAATGCAATAAAGTACAAAATAAACCAAATAAAAGAGTTAGATCACTCTGACAACCTTCTGCTTGGAGAAAACTGGCACTCCGTCCTTGGATCCAGCGTACACAGCGGTAGTAGTCGATCTTCTGCGGGCTCTCCTGACGGGGGAGGTTGCTTGATCACGGACTCTTTTAACAAGGTGTCAGCACAGGAGACGTGCCACAACATATATAGAAGGGACCACTGACTGCGACTGAATCAGAGCAATGCGCACACGGGCGACGGTAGCGTTGAGATCCTCAGCAATGACGCCCATTTTGGTTAATATGAATGATCTGTCGGGTTTGGTCTTGGGGAATATCCGTAGTCCGAACGGTAGATAAGCGGCTAGGCCGACGGGTTGTATCTATGAGTCGGGTACAGGCGAAGTTGGTGAGACGGTTATGTGTGTGATGTTTATATGCGTAAAAGCTGTTGTGGTAGCTAGGACTTGAAACTGCTGCAAGCTTGCTTGATAACTTCGAAAGAAGGCGTCAGTAAACAGAAGACGGGGAACACCTGAACATATATAGATCACCAAATTGCAAGGTACACAAGAGTAAGGCAAGGCAAGGTCGCATAGGTGACTGGAAGGTGGTCAGATGGAATGGCTTCCGGCCCGTCAATGGTCACCTTTTTCGCATTCACCTGGGGAACCGACATCCAACCTTCCAGACCAGGAAAAGCCGGGATGCACCTGGCGGAGCTGAATCAATCCGTCGAAGGCCGAACCTGCGTAGAGCCAGCCCATTCCTGGCCCATCTCCGAGGACAAGAAGCATTCGCGGTGCCCAGCGGACCATCCTTCATGGCTGCACAACAGACGCCCGTGTCGATCACCATTGGATAACGGGGAATTAGGGAACAGGAAAGTCCACTAAAGGAAGTCCGGTGGGGTGTCAGAAGAGCAGAGTTCGGCGTTTGAACTGCTGAGCCTGCAGCAGAAAAATGGCCGACCAACCAGTCAGGACGTGGTGTGTGTCGAGTTGGCCTGCTGGTGGATGGGTTGTGTTGTTTCCCTTCGAGACCACCCAGAATCACATGCCACAGGGCCGATGGATGTGTCCCAAGGGTGAGAAAGGGGGCCCTGGTGTTGGTGTAACGGTAGGGCCATTGTGGCAGCCCGCTAACTGCCGCCAACAGGGCCAACGGGGCCTTGATTCCGCGCGGGGTTGCACCAATCTCGACTGCGTCCTTGGTCTCTGCTTCAGACGAGACTGGCTCCGATCGTCAAAACAAAGTCGTGCTACGGAAAACATCTTCTCATGCCGACATGTCTCGCTTGTCTGAATGGGCACACCGGCATCCGTTGAGTCGGGCTGTACAAGAACTGCGTATTGTCAATACTGAAACACAAGCACGCCAATCTAGACTTCTGGTTACATCACAACGGAATGAAACAACAACGCTGGCTCTTCATGATACTGTGCTAACTTCAGCAAGTGTTGACAGGAACAGATGATATCAATGTGCCGCCCTTTGTGCGCCAAAATGGTAGCGTATGTCCAACATATCGTGTCGTCGTGATATTACCGATAGATCGTTGATTGTTCCTGGACAGTTGCGGCAGTCTCGGTGCCAAGCTCCGTGGGGTTGCAAACACCAGCCGTACTCCGCCCCCCAAGTATTATGGAATGGGCCGACGTCAGAGGTTGGGTTCTTGACATTTGAGCTGCTGAACAATCCCGACCCCCCCCCCCTCCCCAGTCAGCAGCTTCTCCGAGAAAGAAAAAAAAAAGATATCTTGCGAAACAAACATTATTTGTTGTGATAATGGGCCATCTCGAGCCCCGCTCTCTTAAATCCACACTTGACATAGAAGCCCTCATTGTGCTCGCTGCAGTCCAAGATTGTCTTGTAGCAACCCGTCTCCTTGGCGATGAAGTCGAGAGCCTGGATAATTCTAAGACCCAGTTTCTTCCCTTGTTGGTCCTTCGCAACAGCGATGTCTTCGATGTGTCCGACCTTCCCAAGGCCGTGAATGCTGGAGTGCGACGACCACGTTAGCCCATCCCTGCTGCTGGGACGATGGTGCGAGACGGCTTCGGGGTGATAGGTTACTCACAACTTGCGCTCCACGATCAGCGCACCGGTACCCACGATCCTGGGTGGGTTGAAGTTGGTATCTTCAATCACGAGAATAAAGTAAGTGCCGTCTTGCTTGGCCAGCCACTGGTAGCGTTCGTCAAACTCCTGCCGGGAGATATCCCCCACGGTTGTCAGGACTCGAAGACAGTCGAGAAAGCCATGCTCGTAGTCTTCTGACCGAAGCGCGCGGAGCTTGTAACCCTCTGGGAGCTCAGCCTGGACACTGGGCGAAAGGAGGTCGGCCGAGAAAAGATCTTGGGTGCTCATTGTGAAAGTGATCGTCTGCGTGTTCTGGCTACGTGCGTTGGGCTGGATCGATCGGGCGAGGTCGGACCAAACGGCGACAAGATGGTACAGTTTGTCGAATGGAGGAAGGTAGTCGTAAGAGAGGAGAAGACGTACGGAACTCCGTGCGGGAGGTTCTCCTACCGGTTGGTGCAAATGCTGAAAGCGAACGTTGTCGGCTCAAGGAGAACAAGATGGATCACGAAAGGGAATGCAGATGTTGAATCGAGGTGGTCAATGGCCAATGGCCCGGGTTTCGACAGCACGTTGTGGACAAAATAGCCGGTACTCCCAGTCAGCCAAACGTGTAATAGTTATTTTGAGTTGAACGTCTTAAAAGAGAAGACAGGCCATTTTAATTATTCTTAGAGCTTATTTAGTATCCTGTTAGGTGTATTACCTGTTCTTCAATGTCTATCAACTACCTTTCAACGTCTATTAACTGTATTTTTAAGGTGTGGTTCAGAATACGTTCCTCTATTGACCTACTTTGGCAGTGCCAGTTATTTTGTCCAGGGCGTGGACCAGCCGCGAGGTAGCCGCTTCCGATTCAAGGGCTTGGAAACGGCTCGGGCCAGCCCTGTTGCACAGCGATAAGCAAGCCGGATCGCTTGCTCCCACCACGAAACCTGCAAAACAGACCGATAAGAGAACGCCCAGTCCAACCTGGAATTGACCTCTCACGAACCAAAGCAGTTTGTCGTTGATTTGTGCTATGGCCCCGACCCAGTCCGTCGGGAAGGAACTCTGTAGGCACACCGCATCAGAGGCTTGACCGTTCCATGTGTAAAGCTTGGATGGGCGAGTGCTCGCTCCTCCTCCTCCTCCTCCGATGCCTTTGCATCCGTCTTGATGGCCCCGCAGAGAGAAAAGAGGGCCGCCCATGGCCGTGGAGTCTTGCCGACTTTTGAGTGCCTGTTTCTGGCTGTCATGATGAAGTGATGTAGAGAGGACCGCAGCGCCGGTCAAAGCCAATCTCCAACTCATCGGCCCAACATTTGTGCATCGATACCCGCCACATCTGCCCCGCGTTGCTAGAGATAGTGGAGGGCGAAAGGCGGGCTTAGCTGGGTTGGTCCTGTTTGGCAGTTGGAGTCTGCTCGCTAATGCCGCTATGGCGCCCCTAACGGCCGGCAGATGACCGTCCCCACGTCATCACATGCCAAATTAGCCTTTGGGGCCACAGAAATGCAGAGCCCAGTGACGATGTGGAATGCCTCCAGCACTATCATGGAATGCATAATTGTGACCATCTCAGGGCTGGCCAGCCGTTCTAGCTGTTTCGCCACGCCCACCGCTCTTTTCTTCCTCCCCTAGGGTTCAGCAATAATAGCTGTTTCTCCTTGCTCTCGCCCCCCCTCCGTCGCCCATGATGATGAAGGTCCTCCTCTGGCCTTCCTGTCGTCCCCCAACACCTTGCGAAAAGTCCCTTCGTTGATCCCTTGCGCGTCGAACCAGCCTACCGCGGGATGACCAGCCGAGGCCCTGTGCGATATAATCACCCTCACGTCCTTTGTTAATTTGACACCTATCCCATACCGTCCTCTGTTATTGCCTTGCGCTGAACGATGGTTATTGGAAACTATGGAGACACAGACGATGTCGATATGGACGTGGATCCGGAGGACGCAGGTCCTGCCCGACTTGCCGTGATTCCTGACGAGGACATCGGAACCCAGATTCGCGATATCTCAGCCTCGAATCCCGGGAAGACCCTTCTGCCAACCCCGGTGGCCAAAGTCGTCAGTTTCGCGACCCGGTCCACAGGTCTAGCTCTACGTATGAGCACGGTAATAGGTGGATATGGCTTCGATGCCGCAAAGCTCACCACCTTGTCGAGTCTAGAGCTTGGTCGCAGTATTCTCGGAGGCATCATCAGCAGAGCTGGAAAAGATGTCATCTCGCGTTCTGGCACAGATCTCGGAAGAGCAGATGCTGAAACTACACTTGAACGGAGCCTTGAAAACTTGCACAGGACCATGACCCAGATCGTCTTTTGGACCACGACCAGTTTTCACATGACGGGTACAACGCTCGCCATGATCTCTGAGACTTCCCAGCTCCTCCTGTCGACCCTGGATCAGTTTTTCGGCTCAACAGATTCATCGCGGGCCATGGCAAGCATCATCACTTTGATCCGTCGCGAGTTTCAGAACCCCGCAACGGGCAGACAGGGAGAAAAGGTCGGCGTGATTGACTTGATGCTGGGCCTGTGTGGGATGGCATATCTGCAGAGATGGTGTCGGCGCCTGCTCGAAGAGGAGAGTCGTACCTTGAGGGTCGAGGAGGTAGTGTGGGACGTGGTAGTGCTGAGTGATGGTGCTCGGGTTGATGTGCATGAGGGGAGTCTGTATGGAGTACACAACGGATCGTACGCCGCCAAGGAGGCCTCGTCGAAGGAAACAGTGATCGCCATCAACAGCAACGGCGAACTCAACGACGATGACCGAAGTCGCCTTCCCGTGGCCCAACTAGAGCAACAAATCATGAGGTCTCTTCCCGATAACGCTAGAGTGTCTATCACCCGGCAGATTCGCACGACCGAGATTATCACAGTGGAGGTTACCGGCGGTGATGAGGATATCAGGGTTGACACACCTCCTGGCGTGGAACTGATTGAGGAGCCCCGGGCCGTTCGCCACAGCTTGTCCCAGACTCAACTGCGTGGCCGCCCGGAGAACAGCATCTCTGATTCTCGGTTTGTGTTCCGGCATTCACGAAGTCACGAGAGGCGAAGCTGGTTTCAAAAGGAGCACGGAGATGTCAGCCAGGTTCCCGGGTTTGTGGAACGGATGGACACGGAGTCTCCCGGAACGTCAGACGTGGAAACGGACGAAGAAGACCCGACACCACCACCATCGGTCCCTCCTAAGTCATCGAGAGAACAACTACGACCACCTATCCGACGCCCCGACTTCCAAGGCTCTGGTTCGCCGATATCGCCGTCCTCCATCAGCAAGCCATCCCGTATACCTTCTGCGTCGAGACACGGGGTGGAGAACGCAGCAAATCAGAAGCGACCAAGGATACCCCCAACCGATTCCTCATCAAACAATGACAGGCCGAGCTCCTCTTCCGGGAGACAGTCATTCAACCGATTGCTGCCTTCCTACAAGCAGCAGAAGGAAGATTCGGGTCCTAGTATAGGCTCCTCAGCCAAGAAAGGGGGTTTCAGAAGCGCGTTTACCAAGCCAGGACGGCTCTTTAATAGAGAGGATTCTGGCTCAGAGAGCAGCGCCGGGAAGACGAAGGAAACCGCGAAGCCCGTCAAGCCCGCCAGGCCACCATCACATCTAGCAGTTCCTAGCAAACAGTCCTCCCTGATTCCAAAACAGCCTGTAACTGTGCCGCCACAGAAGACGACAGCGACAAAAACATCGCGGCCAGGCACTGCTGATTCACGCCGAAGTGTTCCGAGGAGCGAGTCGCGGGCTAGCTATATTTCAGTGCACAGCCGTCGGGACTCTTCCATCTCCCAAACCGAAACATTCTCTATTACAACCGCGGATGACTATCGGCCGGTCTCACCTTATCAGGAGAATTCGCCAACCAATCCTGTTGTTAGGAAGGCGAGGTCGGACAGAGAGCTTGGCGGTCCGCTTGGTGGTCCAGGGACTAACCATCGTCGGGTCAAATCTCACATGTATGCGCCCAGCATCTACACTCTCAGGGCCAATGAATCGCAAAGTTCGCTTGTTCCATACCAAAACTACCAGTCCAGGAGTGCCTACAGCGATACCGAGGCGTTGGGCACTCTGCGAAAAGCTGGGAAACTGGACACCATCTTTCCCAACGACCATTTTCTGACCAACATCACTCGATACATGAGATTCGCTTCTGCTTCTTATGGGTCAAACTTCCTCAGAGTCCTGGGCATTGCCAAAGAGATGCCCATCTTGCGTGCCCTCGATGACACCCACCACGAACTCCGCTGCTTCGCTCACCACACCGAATCCGATGCCAACAGCATTCTGCTCTCCTCCTTTGTCGACCCCCAAGGTGGCTCTGACGGCACGGGCTCCACCAACACTGGCGTACCCCTCGTTCATTACATCTCTCTTGACCACAAGGCCAAAGCCGTTGTGCTTGCCTGCCGTGGGACACTTGGCTTCGAAGATGTCTTGGCAGACATGACGTGTGACTATGATGACCTTGTCTGGCGTGGCAAGGCTTACAAAGTACACAAGGGTGTCCACGCTTCGGCCAAGCGGCTGCTCTATGGCGGCGACGGCAGGGTCCTCAACACGCTCAAGCAAGCCCTGGAAGAATTCTCCGATTACGGTCTCGTCCTCACCGGTCACTCCCTCGGCGGTGCTGTTACCGCTCTCTTGGGAGTTATGCTCTCGGAGCCACACCCAAGCAGTTCCACCTTCATCACCTCACCCAACCCTCATACTCGACTCCTCGGCGACGGCACCACAACTACTGCTTTCCGGCATCAAGAGATATGCCTCCCTGCTGGCCGCCCGGTTCACGTTTTCGCCTATGGCCCGCCTTCGACGATGTCGGCTTCTCTGAGCAAAGCTACTCGCGGTCTGATCACCAGCATTGTCAACGGCAACGACCTCGTGCCCTATCTTTCACTGGGAGTCCTCCACGACTTTCAGGCAGTGTCGTTGGCCTTCAAGACAGACAACAATGAGGCCAAGGTGGAAGTCAGACAGCGAATCTGGGACGCGTTGCAGTCAGGGATAGCAGACAAGTGGTATGGCTCTAGCGGGAGCGGTGGCGAGTCTTGCAAGAGGGAGGATGACGATCAGTGGGCTTATGCTGCGCTCAAGGTTCTCAGAGCGAGCATGATGAGCCAGAAGTTGCTGCCGCCTGGAGAGGTGTTCGTAGTGGAGAGCACACGGGTGTTGAGGCGAGATGCCTTTTTGGTGCCGGAGATTGGCGGAGAGGATCTGGGGAGACCAGCCCACCGAGTGGTGTTGAAGTATGTGAGGGATGTAGAGAAAAGGTTCAGGGAGGTGAGGTTTGGGACGAGCATGCTGACTGATCACAGTCCTGGGAAGTATGAGGATGCGTTGAACAAGTTGAGGTCTGGTGTGATGGACCACTGATTGGAAAGAGGAAGAAGTCGGAGTAGGCGTAGCGTTGATTTCTTTTGTTGGGTGTTGTTGGATATGATGGATGACGATGGCGATGCTTTACAACCCCCCCTACAAGTACACAACCTACTACATACACAGAGACACGAACTTATCCGCTCACGTCACCTCACCACTACCTTAGCTTAGCATATATCACGAGCAAAACACTATATCACAAATAGAAAAGTTTATACCCTTCAAAATATTTTACTTGATGTCTTTTCGCCTATTTCACTGTTTTTACACTTTTGCCATCCAAAAGACACCGTTTTTTACTCGGGTTTCTCGGTAACAATCTTGCCATCCTTGTCATAAAAGATCTCCTTGACCTTGACAGACCGCAAGTGGTCAACACCCTTGCTGAGCTCGCAGTCGTGGTGGAACAGCCACCACCGCCCCTTGAACTCGACAATAGAGTGATGGGTGGTCCAGCCCAGCACTGGCTCCAAAATTCTCCCGCCATAGGTGAAGGGACCGTACGGGCTGTCGCCGACACCATAGGCGAGGTAGTGGGTGTCGCCGGTGGAGTAAGAGAAGTAGTACTTCCCGTTGTACTTGTGCATCCAGGCCGCCTCGAAGAAGCGTCTGTCGTGGTCGTCGGCGAGGATGGGCTCGCCGGTCTCGGGGGCGAGGATGACCACATCCCTGACCTCCTCGGCGAACTGGCGCATGTCCTCCGTCAGCTTGCCAACGCGGGCGCCGAGGGAGGGGACGCCCTCGCCCGTCGGCTCCTTGGGCCCCTGCCAGCTGGCGTCGAAGACGTCGTGCCCCTTCTGGTAGCACTGCAGCTGCCCACCCCAGAGGCCGCCAAAGTAGAGATACGCCTCCCCGTCATCGTCAACAAAGGTGGCAGGGTCGATGGAGTAGGAGCCCTTGATGGGCTCCGGGTCGGGGGTGAAGGGGCCCTCGGGGCGGTCACCGACCGCGACGCCGATGCGGAAGATGCCCTCCTTGTCGCGGGCGGGGAAGTAGAGGTAGTACTTCCCGTTCTTGGTGGCCGCGTCAGGCGCCCAGAGCTGCTTGGACACCCAGGGGATGTCTTCTGTCTTGAGGACGACGCCGTGGTCGACTACAGGGGCGGCGGGGTCGAGGGACTCGGTGGAGAAGACGTGGTAGTCGGCCATGTCGTATTGGTCGCCATTGTCGTTGAACTGGATATCGGTTTCCCGATCGTGGGAGGGGTAGATGTAGATTTTGCCTTCGAAGACGTGGGCTGAGGGGTCGGCCGTGTAGATGTTCGTGATGAGGGGGGCCATCTTGATAATCTGAATCTGATAAAGGGAGAGGGGGGGGGGGTTTGGTTTGTGGGGTAAAGTTGGAGTAGTGGGGTAATTTGCGGGGGATTAGATCTTGCGGGGGAGGGGCAAGTTGGCTTGACTTGTTTGGTGAAGATTGGGGGGGGGGGGTTATGGAAAATAATGAAATCAAACAGAAGGGAGGATGTGACGGAGGAACTACCTCAGATATATACACATCCGGAGCACACAACTTGCCCGCCCGGGTAGAAGCACGGGGTGGGCGTGCCATCACCGTTGTTCTCCAAATGCTCTCCGCCGCGCTGGGTCATATGGATCGCGTGGATGTCGGAAAGAAGGGGTTCCTGGTCCCATTCCCTATTTATCCCCATTTAACCGTGCGGGCGGCATCCCGACCAAGACGCTTGGCGGGTATCGGCGGGGTGCTGTGAGCTCCGGGTGATATTGAAAGTCAAAGAGACTCAGGCGAGAGAGGAGCTGTTGGAGGGATCAGAGGCGGTGGTTTGAGGGGCTGGAGGTTCGGGCTGTGAGAGAATCGGTTTCCATGATGTCCGCTTTGACCATGGGTTTCTTGGACTTATCTAGGGAAGTGAGAGAGCTCTTGAGCGAGTGGCAGATGCAGAGGAATAGTTGTGCTCAATCCCACCTTACAACCGCCACTTTATCAGATCCGAGCCACGAAATGGCTCACGGTTGAACAGGATAAAGAAACATTCGCACCCTCAACCGAGACGGGGACATGGTGTTGAGGAGTTGTGGTTGTCAAAAAGCGGGTATGACGGGAATGAGCGGCGACCCCTGCCATCTGTTTTCACACTCGTTCCGCATTTTGTCTTTGTCAAATCCCAACTTCTGGTCCTAGTTCTTACCTCTTCTCTTGTTCACCGTCGATCGACTCAGACAGATCCCGCCAAGCCCGGACGGCTGCTGTAACTCACAACCCAATTCTTCAATGAAGCTATCCACATCGACTTCTGAAAACCCCGTCATGATCCCCAGAGACGGGGTGATAAGACGGAGCAACTTCATTCTCAGGAGCTTGTGAAACCCCACAATCTCGGCCAGCTCACCTGTCAGGGGCATCGGCGTAACCTTCAGCCGCACCCCAATAAGTGCTGGCCTGCAGCCATCACACCTATCAGAGGCTGTTCGCGACGCCATGTTATGCACAGCGCCGTCTAGATTCAGTCAAAGTATTGGGGTCTGAGCCTTGCTCAGCGCCCAATGATCCCATGGACCCTGATCGCAACTCTTGCCCAGCTCGACACCCCGGGTAGCAAGAGGAAAATGAAGGACATGTGTTTGTGGTCCCCGCCGCAGGGCTGTTCAAGCTCCTCTCGTTTTCTGTCAAGCTTCGTTTTTTCCATGTGTTTTTCGCGTCGACTGTGTTGAAGAAGGGAACCATTATTTGTACGCCAAGCCGGTTGATAATCAAGAGCCGCAATGCTGGTGCCTTCAGCATCACTGGCGTCGCCGACGCCGTCAGTCACTCCGACTCCGACCTTTGATGTCTTTGGCGCTGCTTTGCTTCGACCACGCCAGACCGACTTCTATGGGGGTTGCTATGTATGTCGCTCCGTCGAGACCAAGCAGCACAAGCTGGGCTGTCCTTTACTGACCTCCGTGTCATACTAGAACTACGGATCAAATGTTTACTCCTGCACGACCCATCTGTCAGAATGCTACAGTGACTTTGACTTCATGACAGCCGGAGGAGGGCCGGAGAATGGACTTGCCTACAACAGTGCCGTCGACTCGGCTGTTCAGTCATGTGTCTGCACCCATGGACAAGCCTACTGGAACTGCTGGTATACTAGAATCGCGACTGGAACCTGCTCCAGTTTGTATGACGGCTGGAATGATCTATACGCCTCAGCCCTCGGATCAACATGCAGCAACATCATTGGCGGCCCCCAGGGCCAGCAACAACCTAACATACCGTGAGTGAGACGGGGTGCCATGTGTGAAAAGCAAGGTTGACTAACTGTTTGATCTTCAGGACTTCTGTGTCTCTCGCGTTACAGTAAGCATTGTGTTTGGTCTAGGTTCGTTCCACTTCAAAGTTAGAAACTGACTTGAAATCGCAGAACCGTCAACGTCGTTACTGTCAGCACTCGTATCAACACTCCCGCCTACGACGGACAGCCCAAATTCCAAGGCACAGGTGCTCTCCTCAAGGACGAATGTGGTCAAGCCAGCTTCACTCTCGTAGACGCTGGGAATACCGCATATTACGCTGGCTTCCTCGGCTGCATCAAAGACCGCCCTGGTTGCTGTCCTTGGCCCGTCGAGACCGCCGCCGCAGCAGTTGCCTCGGCGGTGTCTGGATCCAACGCGGCAGAGCTGGAGAAGCTTGGCTTCGACTACCCCATTCCTGTCGACGCAAAGCAAGCCAGACTTCAAACATGCGCTGAGGATTACTATTCTGTGGATGGCGGCTGCTGCCCCAACGGCTTCGTACCATTCACCTCGGCGGTGGGTGGCCAGACGCCCTGCTGGTCTTCCATCAAAGCTGGGACTACCCGACCCCCTACCCTCACGGTGGAAAGGGGCAAGGAAACCAAGACCGACCGGGAGACCTCGGCGGTCGTCAACATTGTCTGGTCTATGCGTTATCCGGTTGTGGAACAAAGCTCTGGCGGCCTCTCGGTAGCAGCCAAAGCTGGCATCGGTGCCGGTGCAGGCGTAGCTGCCATCCTCATCGGTGGTCTTGCCTTTTGCCTCTGGCGTCAACGCAAAAAGAACAAGCAGCTCGAGGCCCGGCAGCCCGCCGACCCCAATTCCGCAGCAGCGGCAGCAGCCCAAACAGTCCCCCAGCAGCAAATGGCACAAACCCAACCCCAACCCGGGCAACCTCAACAGTTCCCTAACGGCCAATTCCAGCCCATGCCAGGTCAGCAACCACCACCACCACCACCTCAAGGCCAATACCCCCCGCCGGCCCAGTTCCAAAACGGCCATCCCTCTCCCAACCAATACATCGCCGCTGGTGCCATACCCCCGGGAACAGACCCCTCCCGCCACAGCGTCAACACATCCATCTCCTCCCCCTCCGCTCTCATGCCGCAAAACACCGGAGCTTCCAACACAACCAACGGCCACGCATCCGAGTTGTCATCTCTGAGCGGTGGACAAAACCCATTCAACACCCACCCTCAGAGCACCCCTTCCCCGGGACTGGGTGCCGGACCGGGCGGGTACCCGGCGCCTATTGCCGAGGCAGATGAGGGACAGCATCATGGTCAGAATCAGTTTTACGGCGGTGGTTATCAGCAGAATCAAGGGCAGTATTACAACCAGCAACCACCGGGGGGGTTCCCGCAGCAGCAATATGGTGCCCCGTACGTGCAGCAAGGGGGCCAGCAATGGCAGGGTCAGCCGCAGGGACAGAATCCGTGGCAGGGCCAGCAGTATCATAACGCGGCGGAGATGAGTGCGCAGAGGGAGGCCGATCCCCCTCAGGAGGTTATGGGGAGCTACCCGCAGAGTAATCAGCAGCAACAGGGCCCGCCACCCCCTCACCACCACCAGCAGCAGCAGCAGCAGCAGTGAGATGTGCGAGTCCAGAAGAAAAAGGGGGAGCTGAGGGATATAATGGTAATGAATTGGCATATAGGTTTTACCGGGGCTATTTTTAGGCAGGGTGGCACATAACAAGCATGGGAGGCAAATCGGTCTGGGTACATCCGACACCCAGTGCTTTGGATGGGTTAAGGTGTGGGGAGGAAATATTCCGAGTTTGGGCAGGTAGCCAGTTGTATAACAAAATGCTTGGTCAATAGCATGGTTTTGATGAACTCGAGGTCCGAGCATGAACATCCAACGGCGGTGAGCCCTCAGTATGGTTAGGTGGAAGGGGTCTGGCTGAGCTGAGCAGCAGGTCACACGACACCCATCCGTCCGTCTCCCATGCATCTTTCACCGGTCCAGTACGAGCCTCATCAAAAAGCGCGGCATCAACCCCCTGATCCTCTCAGGCCGCAGTGGTGCCAACCTAGGGGTCAGCCAGTGTGCCCGGCGTCCGGTCCCGGCCCGTGAATTGGGGCGTGCTGGTATCCGATCGGATGCAGATCATCGCAGTCCAAGTCTGGAAATCTGGATATGGCTTCTTGGCGGGCGTGAAAAGTGAAGTGTTGTAGAACCTTGGCGGTGGGTGGCTTGGGAGGGAAGTGTAATGTGCACGGTTGAAATGGAAAATGCACATTGGGGTAGCATCACGGGCAGGCTTTCGGGGAGAGAATGGATTTGACATCAGGTCATTGTTATCTCATGAAGGCTTGGGCCGCTATCGAGAGGGGTGTTGGTCCTCGAGCCTTGCCCGTGGGGAGGGGAATGTTCCTCGGATCTGAGGCGTAGAAATTAATAGAGATCCTGGATGTATTGGAAGTAGCTGAAAATTCCAAAGATGAACAGAGGTGTTGAGGAGAGGAGAATCCGGGGTCTTGAATTGCGTCAGGGGGGTTATATGAATCAATACGATAAGAGAAGTGACGGGCTTGACGAGGCTGACCGAGGTTGTAATCTGAGACGGTGACAGGTTGTGATGAATAAGGACCGCTCTCCTGCGTGTTGTATGGCCCACGCTTCACCAGTCAGCGTCTCTCGGGGACCTACAAGATGAGTGTATCAGGTATGAGGGTGAGACGGCTGGCAAAGGTCGTTCGTGTTTTCCACATCATGATATGACCAACACGATGTGGAAATTCTGGAGTAATCTCGGGAAGTTTGGCCAAGACCACTCCTGAAAATGGAATTTGTGTAATTGAAGCCAGATATGGAAACACCGCCCAGGTATGGCTGAAGGTCAAATGTCGCCATCACTGATATGCGGTAAGACCAAGGAAACGTCTGGACTGAAGCATCTGTGCAGTTCTTTCTAGTCCTATCAACGGCCGAACTTCTTGCAAGGTGGTGGTGGTAAGGAGCCTGGTCCACGGTGAGGGGGCCTTGGTTGATTTGAGGTGTCCCAAATAGGCAATTGGAATTTGTGCCACATCCATCGACAAGGCTGCGCTACGTCGAGGTTACCAAGCAGGTGTTGATCGTGGGGCACACAAGCTTGGGCAGCAATAGGTAGAACGGCCCTTCCAAGTGTTTGAAGCTGCATGAGCTGGCGACGCCAAGGTAGGGGGGGTCGAGAGAAGGGAACACGGGAGGCGAGGTGGACGACAAGGGGCCATGGCCGCAGCTGAATTGAATGCTCAATATTCCAATCGGTGTAAGCTTCGTTGCTTTTTCACATCAAGTGACACCCCACCTGCCGTCGCGCCTCAGGCCTCCCTCTAGGCAGAGAGGACTGCAAGTGCCACAAAAAGCACCTACCTGTGGGGGGATATACTGAGCCTCTCCCCGAAGCATCTCACGCTTCTGCATGTTGCGGCTCACTTCTACATTCAGTGCCCGGTTTATATGGAGTTGTCTCCCCAACCGTTGCTACCGCTGCAGCCTCCCTCAACAGCACCTGGAAATTTGGCTTGTCATTCCACCCGAACCTGCATTTTCCCGCCCGCTTCGGCACTTGGCCCGCAGCCTTGCCCTCTGGTTCTCTTGAACCATTATTTTCTTCCTTTCGGAGCCTGCCACGATCGTCTGTACTCCCGACTGGCCCTTGGTTCATTACGGTTGCTTGAGATACTGGATCGGGCTGTTGTGCAACACCAAGCTGGACGGACTGAAAAGCGCGATCAGAACCCCCTATTCCGTCCCATGAACCTCTCCTAGCTGCTCAGGCTTCACTCCATGTGGAGGTTTGGCCCTACACGAGGGCTTTAGTCCCCATCATACATTATATCGACATCTTACATCACAGCTCCGCACATACTTGGCAACGTCGAGAAGAGGAAGTAGTCCTGGTTTGTGTAAATCTTGAGCCCATATCGTCCAGACAATGACTGTCGCAGCGATGGGGCAGAGACCACCACATGTTCCTGAGTTTGGTTTTTTTACGTTGGGTGAGGACCTAGGTACGTATACACTGCTCTGTCTGCATGATCATTGAGGCTGATCTCTGAACGTTAGTGAATAACCCGGAGGCAATTGTTATACCTGCGGTGGACGTTGCGAAGCCTGTTGAAAGTGTTGCAAGGCACACGGAGATCAGCTCCAACGGAGCCAAGGGTAGAAGCGGTCCTACCAAAACCCAAGTCTCGGCTGCTCAGGAAGTCAAGAGTACGAACAGTCAAGCGACCAAGGCTGAGACAAAGCCTGTGAAAGCAGCTGGTTCAAAGCCGAAGGATGCGACCGAGGAAGACAAAAAGAACGCCGGGGCCACGGTAGACTCTCAGAGTCAAGAAGATAGTGTGGACTACGGCGATCAGTGGACATGGAGCGAAAAGGACCAAGATTACATCCGTACCGATGAAAGTGAGACTTCTCCTCACATTTCACCAAGCAATAGTCACTAAAATATCACAGACGGCAAAACACTCCATTACACCAACTTCCAGAAACCCCCCGACCCAGATGCTCCATCACCATCCAGTCCAACAAAACCCGGATTACCAGCTGGAAGTAGACAGAACTCGGCCGGACCCGAGGCCGCAACCAAACACAAATGGGAGCAGCCCTTAGACCCTCGTGCGTACCTCTCGCCCCTTTTGTTTTTCCAACAATCTAACACTTCCCTCCAGGCTTCCAGGTAGTCAGCAAACCCAAACGCTTCTTCGCCGTAGGCCGCATCTTCAAAGTCCCCTGGTTCGAACCTCTCGGCTCCACGGACCCTTCCCCCTATGACCCGTTCCCTTCAGCCCACCCCCCGAACCTCGAGTACTCTACGAAGTGCCCCGAATTCCACGGTGAGAAACCGCTGGCCAAATACCGCTGGTTCGTCGTCGTCCGGCGCCGCCTCCACCACTCACTCTGCTTCTCCATCACCACATACGCAGGAGCCAACAAGTCGGCCACCAACAAGACATGCAGAGGTCGGGATGTAGACTTTGTGGTCTTGCACAACAGCAATGTCGTACCTGCGAAGCCGTACGAAGAGGAGAACATCACCCGGAAGCCCATCGGGGTGATAATCGAGGATCAGGAGACGTATATCAGCCCCGTTGCGAGATTGGATTGCGGGAGGTTGTACACTGTCGAGGACCACCTCAGGGTGATGAAGGTGGGGAGGGTGCACCCGGGCAGCTTGACGGCGTTGGAGGACTATTTCAAGGATAGTGTTTTCTAGCTAAAGGGGATAAGTGTGCGTTGCTGAAGGGTGGTGGGATATGTTGGAAGATTTTTTTTTTTTTTTTTGGATATAAATCGGGATCCGATTTTGGAAATGGCGATGGGTGGTTGAGTGGGTAGCCTTTTGGAATTGTGTTTTCTTCCCTTTTCAGATCTTCTTCTTCGTCACTTCTGCCTTTTCTCATGGACTTGCCATACTCTCGTTGAATTCTGACAAGCCACAGCCGGAATTTCGTACCATCTGTCTCTCTGGCTATCCTTGTCGGTGCCTCTTTCTTGTCTTTCTCACTCGCATTCGTTTCTACCAGTTTAACCTACCGCCCGACACAAGGCATGCCAAAATTTAACCAGCTTCATTTTTGCCTTTGCCTCGCTCCGCTCGACGTGGTCTTCAGCCCTGAGAGAAAAAGGGAGGCAGAAAAAAGCCAAACAGAGAGCAAAACGCTGAAAATCACAAACACTGTGTGGCGAGGGGCCAGGAGTCGAATCTGGGTTCTTCGCTCAAACTCAGGAATGCACTAACCGCTGGACTACCGCATCACGGAAACACGTTCGAGAAAGCTGATTGATAAAACCGTGGTCTTGTTGTGGTCTGGCTGTGTTCTATGGTTGTGGCTCCTCTAGTATGGTGGAAAAAGGGGGACGGGAACAGCAGGGTCCACAAGACAGTGTGGACATCTCAAGCACATAAAAACGGATTTGCTTCAACACAAGGAAATAACTTCTAGTGGGCCCTACAAAAAGTGAAAACAGGTACCCCTCTGATGAGCGAGTGAGTGTGTGTGAGAGTGTGGTGTGAGTTCGCCAGATAGGTAGTAGCTCTGGCATACCTCACCGCGTTCGACTTTTTCGCAATGTTGACAAATGACAACCATAAATGCCATCATATCCCAACAATGACAGCAACATGGTAACGAAGAACTCCTCCTTTCCTTCCCCTCCCCATACCCCCCTATAAATTTCCCAAAGAAAAACGACTGCTTTTTTTGCGCTCTTTATCCCGCCAGACTCCACCCAAACCGTTCCGTCCCAATGCGCAAAGTCCTTGGTGTATGCCCTCCCTTCTGTCATTAGTGTGTATGGTGGTGGTACAACGAGACATTAAGTGAAGTAGGTGTTGGGTGGGCCAAGGTGTGTTTGGGTTTGCGGTGGTCTCGTACGCATCATCGGATGCGTCATCGTATTCTCACTTCTCTTACAACTCCTCCTTGGCAGTCTTCTCCTTGCTCTCGCTAGCGGGTTTGGGGACCTTACCCTCGGCCTCCTTCTCGCCCTCGACGCTCTTCTCAGCAGCCGGGATGGATTCGTCAGGAGCCAAGTTTTTGGGAGTCTCACGGTCGACACCTGAGAAGTCATGCATGTTAGTGGTTCACTCTTTGGGAAAATGGCTCATTGGTCCACCTACCCTCAACATCCGGGTGCGGAGGCGCCACAGGAACCGGCGCGCCCTCCTGAGCACCGACGAAAACTTCGTTGCCGGCAGCATCAATGATGCGGGTGCGAGTCTCGTAGCGGGTCTTGAACTCGACCTTGCCCTCCAGGGCCTTGACTTGCTCCATATCCAGCAAGTTACCATCCTGGTCTCTGTACTCAACACGCTCCTCGGTGTGGACAACACGCTGTTCACCAGCCGCCGGGGCTCCCGAAACCTTCTCCTTAGGCTGCTCCACGGCGGGGGCCTTGGCCTGTTCGCCAGCAGCCACCGGGTTCTCAGCAGGGGCTGGGGCCTGGACGTTCACCGACGGCTTGCTTGTCGAAGTGGGCGAAGCCGCCGCAGGTGAGTTAGCGAGCTGGTCATAGGCCTCATACTACGTCAACACAGATGTTAGCACCACGTCTCGGTCACAAAACAATCTGGCATGTGCCATTCTTCTATGTGCTCATGAATCATGCCTCCATATCCACCGAACCCAAATACTTGCTCGTTTCTTCCACAGAAAGCCTTCATTTCCCCCTGACGGGCAACTTCACCTCGGGGATCGATGCACTTACGCTATCTAGGAAGGTATTGCAATCCCAGTCCCAGGTGTTGAAAAGTTTGACACGCTTGCACTCGGCCTTGGTCCAGGCGTTGCCGTAAGCAAGAGGAGAAAGCAAGGTGAAGGCGGCGACCGAGATAAGCAGGAAAAGGAGAGCACCGGCCTTGCCGATAAGAGGGTTCTTCTTCAAGCCAAGAGCCGAAATCCGCGCAACAACAAAGTCGAAGATCTGGCAGAAAGCAATGACGGAGAAGTAGAGAGCGGGGAAGTAGTGGTGGAGGAACAGCTGGCGCTGCATCAGATAGAACGGGAAGTAATGAAGAGCCCAGCCGAGCACAGACGTGCCAATCTCGTAATCAAAGCGCTTGAAAACCGGGTCAGCGTAATCATTGAAGCTACGCTGCCAGCGGAGAACAGCGATTCCCTTGAACAAGATGTAGATAACGACGGCAGCTGTGGCACTCCACCAAACAATGGGGTTGCCAATGAGGTAGATCTGGCGGTGGTTTCTGCCCCAGAAGTTGATACCACGGCGGAGGATGGGCCAGGAGTCTGGGCGGGAGTCCCACGCGTGGGATTCGACAAGTCCAGCGTTGGTCTTCCACATAACCTTCTGGAGCTCCCAGAACTTGCCCAAGAAGCCAGGATTGGCATAGTTGACCTTCTCGGCGTCGGGACCAAGCTTGGCGTGCTCGTTGGACTCAATGTACCAGAGACTGTTAGGAAGAGTGCCACCACGAGCGCAGGTAACCTCTTGCTGTTCAGAGGCCCACGCGGGGAGCTTGACCTTGTGCGAGAACAGGACGCAGCCGGTCATGACGTGGACAAGTCTGAACTTGGTGTCAATGGTGCGAAGGCGCTCCTGAGCAACACCGGCTTTGGACTTCTTCTTGACAATTTCGACACGGAAAAAGTCATTGGCGTCTCCATCGAATCCCTCATAACCATAAGCAGACACCTCGTTCTGCCACTCAGCTTCGGTAACAGGGGGGCGAACATCGTGAGAGTGAAGGCGGCGGTGAGTGGGAACATGGTAGACACGAATGATGGCACCGTTCTTGATGTAAGGAGTCTCCTCAAGGTTGTTCCACGCGCTGGTACCGTTGATAGGCAGACCGTCAGCGCCAAGAGGCTGGGTCTGGTTCTCGAGGAACCAAAGGTTGTTGTCGTCCTTGTGAGGGTAGAGAGTGATCTGCTGCTGCTTGGATCCGGTGGGATACATGAGCGGGTGCGAGTGAAGATAGCCGCCCTGTGTGTTGACGTGCCTGATGGAGACCTTGCTGCCCATAAGAACATCGGCAGGGACATCCTGCATGCCCTTGGAGTTGAGGGTAGACTGGAACTCGGAGCTCATGAAGCCATCACCCTCGCCAGGATTAACCAGGCAGAGGAAGTGGATACCGAACATGGCCATGTAAAAAGCCACGGGAATGGCAATCAAGCAGAAAGCACGGGCCAAGAAGTGCTTGGAGAAGGTGCTAATAGTGACGTTTCTGTGATCACCCCACAGAACCCAGAGCTGGACCAAGGTCAAGCCGCCAACCCAGGCAATCGTGAACAGGCCCACCCACTTGATGCTGACAGTCATGCCGAGACCGAGACCGGTCATGACAAGCCAGAACCACCAACTTGGGGAGAAAGCTCTAGAGGGGCCGAGCTCCTGCTGGTTGGTGAAGGAGGTGAAAGCAAGCGCGGTGAAAGCCGTAGCAATCATCAGGGGGGAGTCAAGCAAGATAAGGCGTGCCTGGGTAAGCAGACCGTTCTCTGTCACAACCCAGTGTCAGTCCACCGCCAGTCCGTAGCCACATCCATATCTAAGGAGGAGGGTACCCACCAAAAATGATCAAGCAAGCACCCATGGCGGCGATGAAGGTGCGGCAACCGGCAGCCTTGAGCGTGAGGAACATGGTAGGAGCCAGAAGAACACCGCAGATAGCAGGGAACAAGCGCATGGCGACATAAGGAACACCAGGCTCAAGGTAGTCCTTGCCAATCTCCTTGAAGTCGAAGTTTCCATCAAAGCCAGCGAGGTAACCGAAGAGGGTGATCATCAATTTTGCCAGAGGAGGGTGGACGTCCATGAAGAACTTGCCCTTGATATACTTGGAAGCGAAGCCGCCGAAGCTGTAACGACCACATGGTTAGCTCTATGTTGAGAGTCTGGGCAGGTATCGGTAGTAAACGTACTGGACCTCATCGAAGACGACGCTGGTGGGCTGATAGATGCGGAACAGGCGCACCGCAGCGGCCAGCAAGGTGATACCAAGCAAGAGCTGGTAATCGGAGCCTGGGAGCAGGAAAACATCGTTATCGGCCACGCCCTCGGACGTGTAGTCGTTGGGACGCTTCGAAGCTCCCTTGTTCTTGTTCTTCGAGCTTGTCGAGACGGTGCCTGGGATGGGTTGGGTAGGTGCTGGGTTCGGTGGCAGGGGAGGGGATACCCGGCCGGATGCCGCCTTTGCGGCTGCCGATCGAGCCATTGTCGATGGTGGAGAGGACGAAGTCTAGCTAGAAATCGTAGTTCTTATCGGGGTCGGGGGGTTGTTGTGGACGGTGGGATAATTCAGCCGCCAGGATCGTTGTTGGTCAATCCGGGAATCGGGGAGTTAACGAGAGTCGAGAAGGTCAAGGTTTCATTACAAGGCTGTCATTGGATGCTGAATTCCGAACAAGAAAAAAAAAGTGTCGAGTGAAGAGCACTCGGCCACGTCCAGAGCAAGAAAAAGGTTGGACGAGAAGAAGAAGAAGAAGAAAAGACTATGGTCAGTCTTCAGTAGCTGACTTGACCTCGGAAAAGGCTGAAGAGATGGAAAGGGGGTTGCAGTCGCCAGTGATGAAGCTGCGTGCCGACAAGCATCCCATAATTATTTCAATGTAGCTTAAGTGGCCTCAAACCCCCTGTTGGGTTAAAAACGGCCGTAGCGTGTTGTTATTGGCTGACATTCCCCAGACAGCACGGAACACGGGCCACAGGTAACCTCGCAAGAGCCTAGCACCGTTCCCTGGGACCAACTAATTACTATTCGACGCGTCACAGCCACTCTCCCTGCGTGTGTATTCGTATTGGAAGGGAACATGTCAGGGCAGGCAATGGAGATGGATGACCTTCTCTTATCTGGCAAGATGAGAAAGTCTCAGGGGGAAGTGAATCAAAGTCAAGGTTGCATGTGAAGATGTGATGATCCCTGGGAGGGTCCAAAGTATCAGTACCAAATGTGTGCACGGGCCATTTGATCGCAACCCACCCGCGCTCTGCCGCGCGCCGATAGCAATTGGCAGTGTTTAGGAATTTCGATAGGCGAACTCTTACTTTTCATCATTCCAACCACCACATCGATTTTGCACATACCTGCATCAGAAATGGCCGTTGCAAACGGAGACTCGGCTGCATCGGCGGCCGCGGCGCTTGAGAATCTCAAGCCGCCGCCAGGAGTTATCATCCCACCACCGGGTGAGATCCGCGAAGCGATCGAGAAGACGGCTGGCTATGTCATGCGCGGCGGCCTTGGCCTCGAACAGCGCATCCGCGAGAACCACGGCAAAAACCCAAAGTTCAGCTTTTTGATGAAGCATGACGACCCGTACAACGCCTACTACGAATGGAGGAAAGAGGAGATCAAGGCCGGCCGTGGTACCGCGGTGGCGGCTGGTCGCGTCGGAGAGAATGCTGCGCCAGCGAAGGAAGAGCCAAAGGGGCCTCAGAAGCCTCCCGACTTCCAGTTCTCAGCCCGTATGCCTCGAATGAGCCAGAAAGATTTGGAGATCGTGCGACTAACTGCCTTGTTCGTCGCAAAGAACGGGCGTCCTTTTATGACACAGCTTGCGCAGCGTGAGCATGGCAACCCTCAGTTCCAGTTCCTGGCTCCCAACCACACTTTCCACAACTTCTTCCAGAGCCTCATCGATCAGTATTCAATTCTCCTACGCGAGAGCGGCGTCAATGGCGAAGGCACCAAGCTGCACCAAGCCCGTGTTGAAGAACTTCGCCGCAGTGCTACCGACAAATACCATGTGCTCGCGCGCGCCAAGCAGAGGGCGGAATATGCCAGATGGGCCGAGGCTGAGAAGGTGAAGAAGGAGGAACAGGAGGAACAAAAGAAGGAGGAGCTTGCGCGGATCGACTGGAACGACTTTGTCGTGGTTGAGACCATCACTTTTACCGAAGCCGATGACCAGGCATCCCTTCCGCCCCCGACGACTCTCAACGATCTCCAGTATGCTTCTTTGGAAGAGAAGAACAAGATGTCGATCAGCTCCAGTCTCCGCATCGAGGAAGCGTTCCCATTCGAGGACACCAGCTACAACGCTTATCCTCCGCAGGTATATGGCGTGCAGGCCCCGGCCGCAGTGCCGCAACCAACTCACCAAACGCCTGCCTATCCGGCTGCCAATACTCCGCCACCTCCATCGTATGGCTCATCTGAACCAGTTGGAGGATCCAGGTCTGCAGAGGAGGAACATGAGGTACAGAGAATTCGAGAAAGAGAGCAAGAAAGGCTACGCATGCAACAGGCACAGACCGAAGCCCGCGGTGGCGCCGCACCCATGAAGATCAAGGAGAATTACGTTCCACGGGCGGCTCAGAGGGCAGCAAACAAAATCGGCGCCCAGACGGCCATGTGCCCCAACTGCAAGCAGCAGATTCCGCTCAACGAGATGGATGATCATATGAGAAGTAAGCATCTGATCCACGCTATCTTTGTTTTTCAGCAGTTACTAACACATCTGGTAGTTGAACTCCTCGATCCACGGTGGAAAGAGCAAAAGGCCAAGGCAGAGGCCCGGTATGCCACCACCAACCTTAGCACGGTGGACGTGGCCAGCAATCTCAAGCGCCTGGCCAGTCAACGCAGTGACCTGTTTGACAATGCCACTGGCCAGGCACTGTCGGAGGAGGAGCAGGCACGGAGAAAGAAGATTGCACTGCACTCGTTCGACGGCAACCCAGAAACCGCCCACGTGAACCAGATGCAGAACTTCAACCTTGACGAGCAGATTCGGGCTATTCACCAGAAATTTGCGGACAAATAGGTATGGCTTGGGCACAAGAAGTTAAGGGCGGAGGGGCTTTGGATGAGAGAGAAAGATTTGTCGAACTGGTTGGTCGAGTTTCCGATGCCAAAAAGAGTAGGCTGGCTTGGACAGTACTTTTACACAGCCATCGAGGAAACGCATAGGAGTGTGTATTGTATTCATGAGGATTTATACCTGCGCTTATGGGAAGGAGTTCTGGGCGCTTTCGGGGGCAACTATTAATAGGCAATCACAAAAGCCGTTCCGCATGGCCTCCTTCCGTACTTGGCGTTTTGTGGTCTGTGACATGTTTGTTTGTTGACATGTTGAGAGCAAGCGCGGGCCCTGAACTGCCACCGCAGACAAGAAGCAAGTCACTAATATCTGTGTAGTGAGATATTCACTGGTAGATAGGGTGTGACATGGCGAACACGGGCCCAGATCCCGGACCCGAGATCGTCGAGCGGCGGGAATTACCCCACCTTCCATGACCCCGTTCCTGCGAGCTTGGCTTGGCTTGGCTGACCACTTTACGATCATGAGGAGCGAGCTCTCGCTCACTTGCATCACATCACCGCTTCACCTCAACCCTCCTCCACCACCAACTCTTTGATCCGCTTTGCGCCAACATCTACAACACCACCGGTCAACACCGCACAGCTTTTGCCTTGCTCTCCCAGCAGCATCTAACCGCCGCGCGCAGCTTCGGCCTTGTTCTCGCGCGCATCTGCAACCCCTCACCCAAACCACACCAAACCCCCTCACAGCTAGCCACAAGCTCCCCTTCAAACAAGGGAGCTTTCCCACTGACTCGCCCAACCTGGCTTCCCACTCTCCCGCCGAGGCTGGCAACACCGAAAGCCAGCCTCCCAAATCCCCCACCTCCCCTACAGGCTCCCAATCCGAAGCCCTCGCCGCCGCCGCCCGCCTCCACCGACCCATCATGCAATCCCTCCCCGACACCCGCACCCAGTCGTTTGACGAGATCTACGGTCCCCCCGAGAACTTTCTCGAGATCGAAGTCCGCAACCCCCGCACCCACGGTATCGGTAGGCACATGTACACCGACTACGAGATCGTCTGCCGGACCAACATCCCTGCTTTTAAGCTGAGGCAGTCGACGGTCCGGAGGAGATACAGCGACTTTGAGTACTTTCGGGACATCCTCGAGAGGGAGAGCGCGAGGGTTACGATCCCGCCGCTGCCGGGGAAGGTGTTTACGAACAGGTTCAGCGACGACGTGATTGAGGGCAGGAGGGCCGGGCTGGAGAAGTTTCTGAAGATTGTGGTCGGCCATCCGCTGCTGCAGACGGGGAGCAAGGTCCTGGCCGGGTTCGTGCAGGGTAGGTTGGCTCTCTTTTCTTGGGGAGATCTGTCATGAAAAAAAAACAAAAAAAAAACGGAGGTTTGCTGAACATGGGAGCCACAGATCCAAACTGGGATAGAAACGCCTGGTGACGAGAGGTCATGGGGCAGCTGGTGAGGACTGACTCGGGTTCTACTGCCACTACCAATACGACCACGACCACGACCACGACCACGACCACGACATTGGATCAGACGACGGCTTCGGTTTCTACGAACGGCAGCAGCTTTTCGACGACCGGGAGGGGTATTTCGCGGTTGTGGTCTGGCGGGAGGGAGAGGGCGGCAACGGACATCAGCAGGTCGGGGCCGGCGCCACCGCAGCCACCACTCTCTGTGCAGACGAGACCGAGAAAGCTGCAAAAGAAACCACCTAAAGGGATGTTTCCAGAGTCGTATAAGTTGGATGATTAGAAAGCTTGACGGGTTATGATGATATGCGGGCTTGGTTGGTCATTTTTTTCCCAAAAAGGAGGCGAGTAATGTTGTTTGTTGCATCAGTTGTACCGTTTTGTTTTGTTTTGTTTTGTTTTGTTTCCTTTCATGTCGATTCACTGCCAGCGGAGGAGAATGGAAGCCAAGGAGAGAGAGTGTCTTGAGGGTTTAGCTGTTGGACTTTTATTTGGTTTCATTGAATTCGAGATATCCCGTTTTTCCACCTCCCAGTGTCCCTATGACAGTTTACTATCTCGTGAACTCCGGCTCAGTGTGGATTTGGCTTGATTTGCCATGTTTATATTGGATTTATTTGTCTTTTTTCAAGAGCAGGGATCCTATTTTACCTCTTTGTTCCTTTCCGTGAATTTTCCGTTCCTTTTCTTTTCCACCCATTTGAGAACCCCCCAGCTTTCATCCCCTGCTGAATGCATACATCCTCCCCCCGTTTTTCCCTTCATGCATCATGCGCCCTGACGCAGGTATCGTACATTTAATCCCTCCCTTGTATCATTACAAGCAACAACGAGTAACAGTGAGAGGGGTAAATCATCCCGTTGCCAAACCTACTCGCATCATCCCATATATACCCAAAAATAAAAACCACCCAACAGAAGCCCAACCTAAACGCCGGATGCCATGCTTGCCTTCTTGAACCATCCCCATGCTGTTGCCGCCCCATCCAGTCTTTCCAGTGTGCGAGAAGAGGGTTAACACGCCCCCGCCCCCACAGTCTCCCGTCGTTCCCCGTGTCTCCTATATACGCCAATCGCTCGCCAAAGCATATGTTCTCCGTAATGATACGTCGCTGAAAGAAAGGTAGGGTATCGATTGTTGGTGGTGCAGAGGTGTATAAGGAGAAGAGGTTGGCATGTGCGCCTGGGTCGGCCGCATCGTAGAGTTATGACCGTACAGCCGTCATCGTTTTCGACTCGGTCGTCATCCTCATGGCTCATGATGCGAAGGTTGCAGCAGTCTCAGGATGCCCTCGTACATGCCAAACATGATGGCCGCACTTGGGACGGTCCTGAGCAGGTGCGGCGTCATGCCTCCATAGAGACCGACCATGCCCTCCTCCTTGGCCACAAGCTTGAAGCACTGAACCAGGCCGGTATACTTTGGTCTGCCGTCCGCCATGGGCGCTTGACGAAGTCTTGTCCGGGCAACCTATTACCATCTCGTCAGCGTTCGAGAACCCTCCCCCCCAAAAAAAAATGGACAGTAACAAAACTCACCTCATGAGGGTAAGTCAAAATGGCCGCAATCAACTTCGCCCCTCCCGCCGCGCTCGCGTTCCCCATCCAGCTCACCGTCGTATCCCACCACGTCCTCTCCTTCCCGCTAATCACCAACCTCTCCTCCCTCCTCGCCAGACTCTTCTTCGCCCGCTCGTACAGCACCCACTGCAGGGTCGACTCGGCCACGCCCAGATAACTCGCGCTCATGCCCTTGTACAGCCCGTAAATGCCCTCGTTCCTCAGCACCTGCTTGATGCAGTCCAGACTGTTCTTGTACTGCCTCGTCGCGATCCCGCCCTCAGCCGCGAGGTTCTTGTCAAGCTGCAATCTCGTCTTGACCATCCAGATCGGGTTCGTCGCCGTGCTCGTTACCACACCGGCTATCATGGCCGAGGAGAGGTGGATGTATGTCGAGTCGTCTTTCCCATCATTGAACCATTGAGCCAACAAACGTTTACTGTTGCCGTATGTAAAGAAGTTGATCGCGCGGGCAGGGACGACGCCGACGAGGTTGGGGCCGAGACCCTTGAACAAGGCGCGCGGGCCTTCTACCTTGTACACGGCCGCGAGGATCGAGGCGGTTTCGTTGAAGTGGTAGACTGCCGTGCGGAGGGGGTTCATGGGGCCGACGTGGGCGGCGCGGGAGGCTTTGAGCTGGGCTTGGTAAAAGTCGGATTGGAGGCGGGTTTTGAGGACGTCGAGGGGGGCTGTGAGGGTTGCTGCTGTCATGCCGCCGACACTGAGACAAGAGGTTAGTTGGGTCCGGGCATGGGCATGCGACAGGCGACTAACCCTCCAGCTACAAAGTGTGCCCATGACTTTGCGACTGCTGGCCTTTCTCCAGCCTTTGGCCTGGGGTCAACCTCACCGGTCTCCCGGGACTGTAGAAGTTGTACAGGAGCACCGGACACGGTTTCCATCTTCTGGCTGCCACCAGGTAGGGTCCTGGTGGTGGTAAGCGTAGCCATGTCGAAAAGGTTGTGGTGGTGTCTGGGACTGTCGCTCGTCGAGGTTTTTGCTGCCGCGGTTTCTGGCGGGGTTCTCGGCTTTGTCTTGCTTTTTCCTCCCTTCAAATCCGTAGAATGGTATTGAGATATTGGCAGCGCAACTCGGCGGCTAGCGACAGTGGCGGCAATGCTGATGGCAGTGGGATGGTAGGCCGGGTGTGGAAAGGAAAGTGAATCGCAAGAAAGGATATCAACTGACAGCGGGCGATAAGATAAGAGGACCCTCGGGATTCTTGAACCTTTTTTTTTTTTTTCGCCGTGCACGATCGAACGCGTGGATCCGTCTGTGCAGCGGCGGGTAATTGTCGGCATAAACCGGTGGCACAAAAAAACAAACGTCATAGGCTTGGGTCTGGGTGTCTGTGCGCTGCCTCCTTTTTCTGCTGTGTTTGGAGGACCCGCTTCCCCTGAATCTGTCACCATGGTGATGTCGCCACTGCTGTTTGGTGTGGAGGAAAAGACGGACAGGAGGAAAGATTGGAGACTTGATTTCCTGGTGATATGAGGTAGGTTGAAGTGACTGGATGTCACCGGCACTTTATTTCTGCAAAAGGCGCCGCTATCCCATCATCATTCATCTGTTTACTTGGCACCAGTTTTGGACTACCTGCTGGGCATCATCAACACGCACAAGATCATATCACATCGTGCATGCATCAGGAAACAAAAAGATAATAGGCCAATGACTTTATTGTCTAAAATACGCCAGGAAGGTTCCTCCGCTCCCACTCTCTACCGACCAAAGCCCGCAAAAAGCATCTCCAGTTTCGTGATCAATCCACCTTTTCCTGCTTGTGACAAGTGATAATGGGTTCCAAAGAGGCCTAAGTGTTTTCATATGAATGCTCAAATATTTTCCGAGTTTTTTGGTGATTGTTTTGTGGGTGTTTCGAGGCTTTTTTTTTTTTTTTGTTTTTGTGGGTGAGTTTTCTGGAAAAAAAAGAAAAAAAAAACAAAAAGAAAGAAAGAACCGAATTCCGCCATGTTGGAACCCATAGTAAAGGAAAAACTCTGCAAAATGGTTGTTCCCATCAGAAAAGACAAATGTCGAACTAGAAGACCGAGCAGACCGACCGCGACAGGAATCGCCAAAGAAAAAAAAAAAAAAGCAAAACCCGTCTATGCCTATCCGTTCTGTGTGTTGTCTGTCCTCCTGTCCAACAACCGCCAACCCAAACAAGAGGGAACATCCTGACTTTCCGTCTTTGTCGAAAGCCAAAATCTTTGATGAGAAGAAGATTGAAGATGTGCCATTGTGAAAGGTTGCCGTGTGCTCGGAAGGCCATTGTTCGTTCCTCGCCATCTTCATGGGAGAATCAAAGGTTACGTTCATGAAGTTCGTGATTCTGTGCAGTCGTTGCGTGTCGTGAAGGAAATTTCATAAACAAACCAACAATCGCTAATGCAAAGAGCCACAGTCGCCAGGGAGGAATGGATGATAGCCGTAAGGACCAAGTCGTACCAGGTTGTTGCGAATGGTACTCCAGGACGTCTAGAACAGAGAGGTGGAGTGTTCCCTGTTCTTAGCCGTACATACCCACGGCAGTCCTCTCATGGCAGCCAGCCGCGCGGAAGTGCGGCTTTAGATCACGATGTAGTGATCCGGATGCTGGTAAGCAGCATCGGTAACCAGGGGAGCGTGGGCGTTAGCGGCGGCTCGGTCCAGGATCCGCTTGATGGCATCCAGCTCCTTTTCAGCCACGTCCCGAAGAGTCATAGCGGCGAGTTCCCTGCCCTGAGGAAGCTGGATCTCGTGCCACATATACCCGAAGTAAAGACTGTCCTCCTTCGCACGCTCCTTGATAGAAGCCTGCACCGACGCCGGGAGTGTGTTGACGTAGCGAACTGTCTCCTCGCGGATGAGGGTGATGTACCACTCAAGCACGTCGACCGGAACACCAGGGCGAGGGCACAAGTTGTACAGGTGCGCCCAGCACTCGGAGAAGGGGGGCATGTTGAATTCGGCAATGGCCGGTCCGGACATGTTCGCCAGGTAGGCGATGTTGTCCTTCTGGAGGACAGAGAACCCGGGGCAGAGCATTGCGGCGTGAACAAGACGCTTGTATAACTGCTCATTCAGAACCGTCTGCTGGCGATGCTTTCCGGGGCTCCCATCACCCTTCTGGAGGAGCTCACCGAGGAACTCGATCAGCCGGAAGGTTGCATCATAGATGATCTGACGCTGTTCAAGAGTGATCAAATGAGAGGCGTACCACGGCAGCTTTTTGAGCGTGGAGATCATCGACTCAAAAGGGCGCTGGGGACAGTCCTTGGAGTAAGGTGAGCGAGAAGGCGCCTCGATGTGCTTGATGAGAAGGTTCAACTCTTCCGCCATGACAAAGCCGCGGAAAGTGTTCCACGGGCTTTCGGGGTCTTCAGGGAGCAATGTGACGCGGCCATCGTCGAAATTCACGCCGCGGCACAAGGGGAAAAGCGCCTCCATGAGCTCCTTCTGACTAGACATCGTCATCTTGATGGGCCGATCGCCCAAGCGAGGTTGGCGGTGCTTGCGGATAGCCTCGTGATGGCGCTCGACGGTGCGAGTCGCAGCGTGAATGCTGTTGAACTCGACGAAAGCATCCCCAGTCTTCGAGGTAACACGCTCCATAATGATATGGACTCCCTCCTGCGCATCGGTGATGATTTTCGAATTGCGGCCAAGCATAGCGATGATCTCCGCTCGCATTGTGCCGAATGGAATCTGCAACAAATGTCAGCCCGGCGAAGCAAAGCATCAACACAAGAGACGGCAAACTCACGTTGCTGATTTTGATGACCCCCCAAACAGCAGGCATCGACTGACTGGAACTCTCAATGAACGGAAAGTTCATGACATTGAGTAGGACCGGTGTGGTGGGGATCCCCTTAACACCATTGATCAACCTTCTCAGGGCGTTGGAACCCATAGTCCGGAGTCCGGAGAGCTTGTCTCGAAGCAATCCCCATTGGACTTCCAACTCCTGCTCAGCCTCAGTCAACTCGCTGTAGTCAATCTCGTGAGAGTTGGCAAGGAAGTACGCCGCTTCGTCGACAGCGTTGATCGCAGACGAATCCGGCGAAGTGAAGGGGTCAGTGAATGCCTGGTTGGTGATGATGTCGCCGATTTGACTGCTGGACCCAGGGCCCGAGGTGAAGTTGGGAGGGGGTGGAAACATGACTGGGATGCCCATCGGACGAGGTGCAAAGTTTCGCGGCTCCGACTGATTGTAAACGGAGTGATCGGCGTACCTATCCTTCTTCGACTCATGGGGAGTCCAGATGGTTCCGTCCAGTCTCATTGTCTGGCCTGTGACAGGATTGAAATAGGCCTGAAGTGTTGTGCCGGCATTGGATGGAGTTGGGGCAGCAGCATTGCTGTGGCCAGGCACGCCCGTGCTGTTGTTCTGGGCAAGGTTGTTGTCGCCTCGGGGAGGCCCCATGTTGCTGTTGTTGAGGTTCGCCATGTGGTTGTTCTGACCAACCTGATGACCGCGATGAGGGGTGTTGGCATTGTTCTTGCGGCCAACGTAGCTTTCTTGAGCAGGGAAGTGGCTCTGAGGGATGGCGTTGTTGAGTCCAGCAGGAGGCGGAACCATTCCGCTGTAGATAGGTCCGGTGTTATAAGTAACGTGGCCTTCATGGGCGGCAGGGCGGACAAGATTGGTGCTGGGAGTGAGGCCCGTCTGAGAAGTCTGAGCTGGGGGTGCAGCGGCATTGTTCGTGGCAGCATTGCTCGTGAGACCTGGGACCGGAGAAGACAGTCAGCACATGAGCACAGAAGAACAAGGAAAAAATGACAACAACGGCAGAAAATGCGGAAGACTCGCCACAAGGCGTCCCGAGTGGCGTAGGAGGAGGAACACCACCGGGCACCATTGGATGATGAATGAATCCCAGGAAGGCAGAGGGCATAGGGATACCGAAAGAGCCATTCACAACACCGGGCGGCATACCTGGTTTGGCCATGGAAGGCTGGGGTGGGGACTGCTCATTGTTAGCTGATGTGACCAAGACAAGAGAGTCGGGGGGTCCTACGGCGAGAAATGGCAAAGCGGGAGCAGAAGTGCTCTGGCCGAGTTGAGATGTACAGAGCTGCGCGCTGGCAAGGTGCTGACTAGTGAGCAGAGAGCGCTGTCCCGTGCCTCTGCTGAAGCCATTGAAGACACGAGGAGCCATCGGAGACTTCAACCCGACGCGACGGACCGGGGTGTGGTTCTCCTGATGGGACCTGTTAGCTGTTGTGAGATAGCAAACGGTCACGAAAACATACCTGAATGGTCTCCATGTTGTGGCCCATGTTCTGGCCGGAGACTGACATAGCCTTGTGGCGGTGGGAAAAGGCACTGGCAGTTCTCACTGAAGACAAAGACGCCTGGTCAGAGTCGTTGCGCGCGCTCATATTGACACCGGTGTTCTTCTTGTCATTAAAGGCGTCGTTGGCGAAGTGCTTGAGAGAGACGCCGCCCTCGGGTTCCTTATTGTCGGCGAGAAAGGCCCCAGTCGTGCGCTCAGTGTCCTCGTGAAGAGAGGCACCGCCAGTGTGCTGCTCATGATCCTCAGCATGCTCACGAAGGGACACACCGCCTGTATGCTCACGGCTCTTTCCAGAGCTGGTGACAGAAGACTGACTCTTGTTAGAGCCGTTGGCGCTCACGGTCGAGCGACCACGTCCAGCGAAGTTCATCTTCAGTTGCTTGGCCGAGGACTTTCTCCGGTAGCCTTTTCTCATGTCAGTGCTCAAACAAGTAATCGGGCGTCATGATGTGCGAGCATGGGTAGCAATAAAGCAAAGCAAAGAATGTGATAATGTTGGTGAAAAAAAGCGACCTTTAAGGTCGCAAGTTGGTGGGAAAAGAAGGAAAGCAAAGAAAGTGAGTATGCCGGTGAAAAGAGCGACTTTTGAGGTCGCAAGTCGAACGGGCAAGGAAGAGGACAGTGGAAATATGAGCAGTGGGAGGTGAAATGGAGGAGTGCGGACTTTGAAGAAGGGAGTTGAGTGTCAATGATGTCGCCGCCGAGCAACAAACCATGTGGTGTCGACGGGGGATGTTTAACGGGGATGTGAAAGGATGATGTCGCCTCGCAGGGGTGAATCCGGGGAAAGCGGAGCTCGCGGCTGGAAAGGAGCGGCTGGAGATGTTTACTTACAGATGTAGTCGACGACGGGTAGCCCCTGATTGTCGGCGACAAGTACCCCTTGATGGTCGGCGTGGCGACGACTTCTTGAGAGTTGGCAATTGACGACCTGAGAGGCACACCGTGTTTGGTTGAGAGAAAGAGAAAGGTTTTGGAGTGGGAAGAGGAGAGAGGAAGTCGTGGGATGGGAAGATGAGAGAGATAATTGTGGGATGGCAAGGGGAGAGAGAAAGAAGGGTCTGCAGAGTTTTCAGGAATAAATACCTTGGGAGGTGGCAGTTGCGGGTAGTTGGTTGGCTGCTGGATGCCAGGAAGATATTAGAATGAGGTAGCTCGGAGTGTTGCAGGGAGAGAGCAGGCTTGGGGGAGAATTTTGTTCTGGGGGAAGAAAGAAAGGCGTGGAGGTTCTTCAGGGCTTAGATTAAATATTCATTGGTGCCTCAGGTATTCGAAAGAGCCTGCGAGGGGGTTTGGCGTGATTGAGATGGGGGAGACCTATTGTTTGCTCTGTGGGGCAAGAGCCCTTCGCAGCAATTGTTGTCGTCGAGTGAGGCTATTGTCCTCGAGTGAGGCTATTGTCCTCGAGACACAATAGGGGAGGCTGGCACAAGTTGGACACTGGCTGGAAAGGGTGATATGATGGACGGCAGAAGGGAGGATTGCGAATACCAAGCCGAAAAATACCAAGAGCAAACAGACTTACCTGAGCTCCAGACGGATGTGAACGTTGGGAACGGTGACAAGACCTCGAAGACTCCGAAAGCTGAGTTGAGAAGGCGGAGAGCGTGATGATCTTGCTGGCTCCGAGAGAACAGCAGGAAACGAAGATATCGGGATATCGATGTTTCAACTGAGAACAGAAGATTGAAAGAGCGTAAGGAGTAAATCTGTTGAATGGAATTACCAGAACGGCAGAGTAGGATTGAGCTATCTCCCCACCTAGAACTCCCAGGTGCTCTGCAAGAACCAGATTTCTCTTCAGATGAAACGTCCTTGGCCTCGATCTGAACAAAAGAATTGGCAACGCGCCTGCCAAATTCTTGACACAGGACCGGGATTCCAGACGGAATCAAAGGCCAGGCGGTCACGGATCCAACCAATCCACACTTCACGCCGAACAAGGTAACATGCAACACCCTTGGATGTCGAGGGCTTTGAATGGTGGCCGAGAGTCGAGGCAATAACCCAACTCTGATAACATAAGTACGCAGTCGTGTGACCATCAACACAGCCGTCATCTGGCCCGGCCGGCGGATGGCGTAACGGGGGTAGTTTGGGCTGATGGAACGCAGAGAAAATTGGGAGAGACTTCTGTAGAACCCAGGCTTTATTTCTAGACCAAAGACCGGCAAGGACCCATGACAAGTGTCGTGGATCGTAACAGTCGTGAAATGGCTCGCTTACAACCTTCTTTTCTCCAGAAACGCCAAGCATGATGGTCTGAAGCCATAAAAGCGACAAGGGGAGCGACATCAGGGAAAGCTGTTCAATTGCATGCAAAATAATTTAAGTGAGGTAGTGTAAAAGCGGGTTCGCTCAGTCGAACTGTACAATGGCGGTCAGGGTATGCCATGACATTGGAAAGGGGGGCGGCTTGACGTACTGGAGTGAGGAAAGATTCCGCTACAAAACGAGCCCGCGCATTCAACTGATGGCAATGATTAGCGTGGTCCTCGATATAAGAGAGCCGCAGCTGGAACATACAAACAGCTTCATCTCTGAAATCTCTTTGTCAACCTCCTCCATAAACTGGATGATGAAATCAACCAGCTTGTGCTTGAGCATTTCCTCCGTGTGGAAGTTGGTTATCAAAAATGAAATGTCATAGCCCTGTGATGCAGACACACGCGTCAGTCACGGAAAGATGTCCCAGGACAGCCAAAGCGAAGAAGGTGGGCATCTAGGTTGACCCAGCGGTCCCTCATACCTTGATGGGCTTCCTCCTCAAAATAAAGAATGACTCGGCGCGTTGCGTCAAGAATCTTGTAAACTTGTGGACAAGAATGTGTTCAATTTCGTCGGCCTGCTTGATCTTGATGCTGATACGAATACTGTTGATGCTGGGCTCAATGAGTACCCGCTCGTTCTCGTTGCGCGCAATCGTCAGGGGCGTCAAGAGAACCTCGGGTGATGTTCGGGCCTCGACTTCGGGAACATTGTGTCTTTCGGCGGTTTGGGACGCGAAGTTGGACAAGCAGAGGGCGGCGGTCAGACTGCTGCGGACAGCCTGGAGATACGGTCGAAGTGACTGCGACTGTCAGGGATACGGCATGTCAGCGTGGCTACTCTGGATGTCTGGGATGCTGGAAGCTCTGGGCGTGCTCAGGAGCTCACCATGATGCCTGTACTGGCAGGATGCCTCCAGATCTAACTGTTTCCTGGTGATCCGGTGGTGGTGTGGGCGGATGATGCTCTCCTGGAGCTGTCGTCGTCGCTCTGGGTATCCTTGGCAAGGCTCCTTGCTTGTCGAGAGCTGCGGTAAGGCGGGCCAGGGCGGGGCGGCACAGGCACGTAGCCCCCCAAGCACCCGGCTGGCTGGGTTACGTAATACTCTCCAGCCCAGCAACCCCCTGTTTCGCAGCTGTGGCGGTGGGTGCAATCCCTGTCGTTACCACTGACAACCCCGCGCCTTTCCTTTGCCTTCCACGCGCGCTCCGCAACCTCCAAGCCAAGTGACGAATCTCAAGGTTGCCTTGGGAGCCTTTGGTTTGGGGGCAAAACATTTGGAATTCGAAGCCTTCAGCTGTCCGTTCTGCATTCGGATTTGGACAGACTTTCCTCACACACTTGCAAACGCCAGCAAATCCACCAGCATGGCGACCGTCAACGGTAAGTCAACGACCCTTCCTCTATCCTCGTTCCTGCGTGTACCTTTGGGTAGGTACTAATGGATCATGTTAGTGGTTATCAAGCACGGGCCCAAGAAGTACGATGTCGAGGTCGATACTACCGCTCCCGGCGAAGAGCTCAAGTACCAGCTCTTCAGTCTCACAGGTGTCGAACCCGACCGTCAAAAGATCCTCGTCAAGGGTGGCCAGCTGAAGGATGATACCGACATGAGCAAGCTGGGCCTCAAGCCCGGTCAGGTTATCATGATGATGGGAACGCCAGGAGAGGGCGGAGGTGCTATCGTGCGCCCAACAGAGAAGGTCAAGTTCCTCGAGGACATGACCGAGGCGGAGCAAGCGCAGCAAGCTGGAGCCACACCGGCCGGCCTTATCAACCTGGGCAACACCTGTTATTTGAATTCGACACTTCAGGCTTTGCGCTCCATCCCCGAACTTCAGGAGTCGCTCGAAAAGTACGAGTTCCGAAATGCCGCGCCCAGTGGTTCGCAGCTCGGTCTCATCACCACCACGCCGGGAGCTGATATCACCTACCAGCTGAGGAATCTGTTCAGAGATATGTCCAAAACTCAGGAAGGAATGCCACCACTGGGTTTTTTGAGCGCCCTTCGCTCCACGTTCCCACAGTTCGCCGAGAAGAGTAAGAAGGGGCCAGGCTACGCCCAACAAGACGCTGAGGAGGCCTGGTCGCAAATTGTGTCTCAGTTGAACCAGAAGCTCCAGATCAAGGAAGGCGGGGAAGGCTCTTCCGCCGAGGCCTCGTTCATCGGCAAGTACATGTGCGGAGAGCTGTCCAGCACACTCGAATGCGACGACGCTGCCGCTGCCGAAGCGGGCGAGGAGCCGACCCATTCCAAGGATCAGTTCTTGAAGCTCAACTGCCATATCGACGGCCAGACGGCGCATTTGAGGGATGGGCTCGCCAACGGTCTCAAGGAGAAGATAGAGAAGAGATCAGAGGCTCTCGGGAGGGATGTGACCTACACCAAGACCTCCAAGATCTCTCGGTTACCCAAGTACCTCACAGTTCACTTTGTGCGCTTCTTCTGGAAGCGTGACGTCCAGAAGAAGGCCAAGATCATGCGCAAGGTGACCTTCCCGCACGAGCTGGACATGGTCGAGTTCTGCACCGACGACTTGAGGAAGGCTCTTGTTCCAGTCCGTGACAAGGTTCGCGAGGTGCGCAAGGAGGAGGAGGATGTCGAGCGGGCCCGTAAGCGTCGCAAGAGAAACCCCGTCGAGGACCAGACTCCCGAGGAGAAGAAGGAACAGGAGAAGAAGGAGAAGGGAAAGAAGCCGTCCACGTCGGCTGACGGTGACGTGGAGATGGGCGAGAGCTTCAAGACTGATGCCGAGTTCGAGGCCGAGAAAGACGCTGCGCTCCTCGCGGCCAAGAAGGAGCTCAACTCCCTCATCGACCCCGAGCTGCGCAAAGACGACGGCGCCAATCAGTCTGGCATCTATGAACTTCGCGGCGTCGTCACTCATCAGGGTGCCAGTGCCGACAGCGGTCATTACACGGCGTACATCAAGAAGGCCGGGCCCAAGGATCCTGTGACTGGAAAAGTCGGCCCTGAGGACGGCAAGTGGTGGTGGTTCAACGATGACAAGGTTACCGAGGTGACGTCGGACAAGATCGATGCCCTTGCTGGAGGCGGCGAGTCTCACTCTGCGCTCATCTGCCTTTACAAGGCCATCCCCCTGCCCACCGCCGAGGGTGTCTTGGAGTAGGCGACTTCTCATCCGCAAATCACTTTGTCCTTTTACGTAGACATGACGGCATAGCACCAGGAGAAAGGGCGTTGGTATGGGTGGGGCTTTATCGGACGCAGACTGTCATTGGGTTCAATGTTTTGTATTCCGGTAGAACGCAGAAGCATGGGATGGTGATATGAAAACGGCATTCGTTAGACCGGGGCTAGGTAGTGATGGGTAAACAATGTTTCACTGCGTCTGATTACTTTATTGTTGTGATTTGTGGTCCTCCGGCAGACAAAGTGACGTTTTCAATGTAAGGGAACAGGTAAGCCAACATACTTCATTCTACAATCCTATCTCGTTCAGTCCTTCAACACTGATCTGACCCTCCCCGGCCTGGTATGGCTCTACTCCGCCCTCCTCGTCCCCCTGGCCATGAAAATCTTCCTCTTCATCTCCTCCCTCGTCCCCGCAGCTTTGTTGAAAACAACCGCCAGCTCTTCAAAGGCGAAGTGCTCTCCTGCTCCGGCATCTTCAAAGATCTTCTGGATCTGCTCCTTGGAAAAGCCGTGGTGGATGACAGTGCCAGAGGCAGGATGGGAGGCGTCCATCTTTTCGTGGGGGAGGAAGTCCAAAATCATGAGCACGCCGGAGCCGGGCCTGAGGCGCTCAACGAGACGGCGGGCTGCGAGGGGAGGGTTGTCGAAGTGGTGGAAGCCTAGGCAGATGGCTGCTAGGTCGAAGGAGAAGAAGTCGGAGGAGGAGAAGAGTTGGGTTTGGGTGGGGTAGGAAGGGGAGTCAGCGGGGAGGCACAGGTTGCCGACGTGGGCGTGCATTTCTTCGGGGGTCAGGCCCTTTGGTGGGGGGGGGGAACGGATGTTAGCACTGGCTTGTGAAAGGGGGGGGAAGGGGGGGAGGCGTAAAGGGGATAGATGGAGATGAGGTATGGGGATCAAGGACTGGGTGTAGTTGGTGATGGGGGTTGGTTGACTGGCAGCGATAAAGGGGCTGAAGAAGGGGGGGAACCCGGTTCAAAACTTACCTGATTTGCGGCTCTGGCATTGTAGGTAGCCACCTGGTTTCTTCCTGTCAGCCATGTGTGATGTGTGCTTGTTTGCCTCTGAAGCAAGCTCAGCACCAGGAAGAGGACGTACCATATTCTCGGACAAATCAATGCCGACACACTGGGTGGTATACGGAGCAAGAGCCTATATAGTCACATCAGCATACGGGGTTTCCCATACCGGTTGAGTAAAAGGTACCATACCCTCGAAACTACCGTCATCAACACGTGTCAGCCGTGTCCTCTCTGTGTTTTGGATATATGCAGAGACTCACCAAGTCCGGTCCCACAAGCATAATCCAACAACCTCACCTCCCTCACCTCCCTCTTCTCCCTGTTGTCATCTTTTTTCTCCTCCTCGTCAGCCGAGCTCTCCTCGTCAGCCCACTCAACACCAATGAAATCGATCCGCTTCCTGATCTCTTCAACCAGCTTGTCGAGGGTTTTCTCGTGCTTGGAGTCGTAAGAGGATGCTTGTTGACTTCGCTCGAACGTTAGCAACTGGGAACAATGTCTGGGGGAGCGAAGGGTGACGTACTTGAAGTACTCCCTGTTTTGAGTCTCTCCGTGGCCGTGAGCGTGGGAGCGACCATGATCGTGAGAGTGTCCGTGGGAGTGGCCGTGATGGGAACCGTCAGTGTGAGGGTGATCGGCCATGTTGAGATGGTGAGAGTCTCGGCTGAGGAAAGCCAGCTGGCTACGTGATCAGCAGGTCGGTGATATGGATGGTTGAACGGTGCTGACGGGCCGATCGTGGTGATGGGAGTACAAATATCTGGGGAAGCATTCTCGTTAGCATCTGGATTCCCCCCCCCCATTGATTGATTTCTGGTTAGTGATGCTCATCAGTGATAGTCGAAGAAGCAGGTTGTGATCCAACCCAGCGAGAGCTTCCTCGTGGCTGTCGATAGTTCCAACCTTGAATCCAACCTTGAATCCAACCTTGAATCTAACCTCAACTCCACAATCCAACACCACACACATACCTAATCAAATCAGAAAGTGCGAAATCTGATAATGAACATCTCTACACGTCAGGGACTCTTGTGATCTCTTTGTCCTTCCACTCTGCACATTTTAAATACGCACATCTTCCCTCTTCTCCGGAAACATATCGGGCACATATTCACCTCAACCCTCACACTAGCAACTCCAATGACTGTGAATATCTACTCACAATTCAAATACCCCGGCGAGTTTCCCTTACCCTCTCCAACAACTCTGCGACAGCTTGGTTGCTTTTTACTCCGTCGTCGTCGTCGTCGTCGTCGTCGTCGTCAACACACTCGGAGGCCAACGCCGATGATGACCAATCTTTCAATGACGGACCTTACTGACGGTCATCCAGCCGACCGTTACAAGACTGTATTTCGCTGCCCTCAGCGTGAAATCGCGTGTAATTTTAACAAGCCCACTCTTACCCCATTAGGCAGCGTCTCTGCCTGTGTATCAAACCATAAACTGCTCCCTTACACCAAAATTACACACAGTGCCCCTGTATCCGTAAGCCCCCTATGGGACCGCCCCGACGCTCAAGCCCGCCCAACGGGACGGAGCGGGACGGAGCAGCAAAGCACCACCCCCAAACCCCAAACCCCAAAACCAACCAAGTTGCCTGCCCGCCCGCTCTGCTTGTTTGTACCCAAGCCAGCCCGCCAGCCAGCCAGCCAGCCCTCTTCACATCAAAAATGTCCATTATTGACAAAGGGAGGAAGGATGGTATGGTGGTTTGGCTTGGTTTGGAGTGTGTGATGTGGTGTAGTGCTGTATGGTGTGATGTGGTGTGGTGTGCTGATGGAATGGGCGCAGAAAAGAAACACCGGCCAGGAAAGAGTCCAGAACATCTCCTCTTGGTATGCCATATACCGTCCAGTCCACCCAGAGCAGAAGCACCTCCGTATGTCCCCAAGACAAGACATCATGAAAGATATTTTTGGATCCGACAGAGACATTCTCCATCCCTTTGTTGCCTCGCTTAAGCAACAACACACACACACACACACACACACACACACACACACACACACACATCAGCTCCCATCGATCAACCATTGTCTGGTTCAATGCCCCATAATTTCTTTTTTGCTTGCCCCCCAGATTTCATGTTTTGGTGATCAGAAACAACATCACAACACTCCAAGACAACAGCGAGACAGAAGAAAAAAGACAAGACCTTTCCCACGCCCCCTGCTAGGTCGGTAAATGCACCCCCTCTCCTCTCCAGGAGTCACCACCACCACTCCACCACCACCAACAATAGGATAAACACATAACTCGCTAGCGTCCCAGACATCATCCACCACCAAGAACGATCACCTGCATTTCCAAACAAACGACGATCTTTCCCCCTTCCCCCCCTCGCGTCGGTCCGCAACAAGTGTCCCTTGCTTGTTCCAAGAACTTGGAAGAAAGCACAACGAGCCCTTGCGTGATAAAAAACTGCCGGCCGGTGTGGGGAAGAGAAGACGGCAAAAAGGGACGTCACGAAACACAGCCAAGGCAGGCATGAATACTCCACAGCATCTGATCTTCCCGCGCGCATAAACAATCGAGTAGATCAAACCGTTTAGTTTCTTTCTTGTCCTCACGAGAGGGTGTGGTGACGCACACCTCTTCATCCTGTCTAGACCTCATATGACGACTGCTGCATTGTAATTTAATCCACGGCGTAACAATCTAATATCAGATGGATATGTCCCCAGGCCGTATAGTTACCAAGTACCAACCTTCGGCTCAGCCCGGGGTTTGGTTCACGGTGGTGGTGCCCGGCGAAACATCAATCTCAGTCCAGACCAGTCTCATAGATTACCTACCCTGTCTTACCACGGATGGCTGCCCCGCGTTTCTCTCTCTCTCTTTCACCATCTCTCCGCCCATCTTCCTGCCTTGATCAACTGCAAGTTCATATGATAAAAACAGCCACCGCACCGAGGCAAATCCCTCACGCGCCGCTGCCTTGCTGCACCTTGGTCACCTTTTGCTGTCGTGCCATGGTGCTTGATGCACAGCCAGGCAAAAAACAGACCGGCAAGCGGGCTGCGGCGGGCTTCCTGCAACCTGATGTCGGTAAGCGGGGTTGTGGTGGAAGGGAAGGGCAGGGCCACAAAGCTAAGGAAGCACGCTTCGCGAAGAGGGTGGTGGGCGGTGGTATCGAGAAGGCAAAAGGTGCGAGCCCTCTTCGGACCCTGTGACTGCGTGGAGGGGAGGGAGGGGAGAGAGAAAGCAACCCATCAGATCATCATCATGAGGAGGGGAGCAAAAAGTGACCGTGGCACGGGAGTTTTACCCACCTCCACATGCGTATGCTGTGTGATACTCATCACAACCTGCTCCATCTCTTTGGGCTCCTGAGAACAGGTAGGACACCCATGCTGACGATGTACCTGCTCTCCCTGTGTCTCCCGCCCGTACCCGTCCTCGGGCGGAAGTGTCAGATCTCACTTTTTTTCCAGCCGGGTCACTGCACACTTAGATAATACCCGCTGCACCCAGCACTGGCTGGCGGCACCCTTCCTTGGTGCAACCCCAGTTCCTGCCAACGGGACGGCTTTCAACGGGCACCCGTCAATGAGGCGTTTGTTGGGCCGCAAAACAAGACGAGAAAACGGCCCAGAAAACCGGATTGCCAGACATTACTCGATCGACCCGTGACCCGATGGTTGTCGGACTGGTTGGACGGTTGGCTAGCCAGCTTTGCTGGGGTGCGGGGAAGCTTCAAGACGACACATCATGTCTTGATGTAGCCCCTTATGTTGCGGACATATACCGGCAGGCAGCCGACCAGCTTTCGGTGGCCTGCCTGTACCAAGCCGCATCAGAGGAGCGGGACAGGACATGCTTGCTGCGAGTATCCAAACATCATTCGAAATGTTGTTCCGTGGGCGCACAGCACCGAGCCCCGCGCGTTGGGCAACCAGCAGGTCCGAGATTGACTGATGGGGTGAGGGTCCCAAGGTGAGTGAGGTGTGATGCGGTGCCGTGTTGGCAATGGTCGGCCGGTAGGCGATACGGGGGTCCGCCATCCTCACCGCCGTTTGTCCGGATTCGTTTCCAATTGAGTGTTTTATTGCGAGCTGACCGGCTCTGTGAGTTGATTTTTTGGTTCTGCATTGGAAGGGCGTCTCTGTACCTGTTGCACGAGCGCTGCGTCCGTCTGTTTGCCCACACTGCCCGCATCGGCATCAGAGGGAGCAGGGGACTGCAACGTCACCACAAAACACACAAGGTTTATCGGTTTTCCTCTCGGGCCACGCAGGCAGTGAGGGAGGTGGTCATATCCGGGCCGGCGTCAAGATGGAGGCGCAATCGGCTTCGTTAGGGGTGATGACTGAAACGAATCTCGCATTAGCCTGGTGGACAAGCAGAGGGAGATCTCTCCGACAGGTTTCCAACCACCTGAACCGTGACCGAAGTGCGTGGGTTGATATATGGAGCCTGCCAACGGATTGCTGCAAAATCCCAACTTTATCCCTACAAAAGCCTGGCCGGCGTTTCGAAAAACATGGGATGGCAGCATAAGACCCCTCTTCGACTGGCCTGTCAGATCCAAACAAGTCCTGCCGCGCGGGAGACTGGAGGTTCGGCGAAGGGGCTGCCGGATGACCAGATTGAGAGAAACCAGCGTCCGAGCTATCACCTCTCCCAAAGTGACCTGTGCCACCGCAGGTACCTGTATGCACACAGTGGTCTCCTGGCGGCTGCGTGAGTCGGATGACATCGGTTGTGTGAAGCTCGTGTGCTCCCCCAACCCCTGGTGAGGAAGAGCTCTGGAGAGCTGCGGTCGTGGTGAGGCGGCCTGAGGTTGGTTGCACAGGGCCATCTGCACCATCAACAGTGTTTATCCATCCAGGAAGTCACCTTGACTGAGTGCCTCTGTGCCACCACGGGGCACATCGCCGCAGCAATTGCTGCAGGGCCCGCGCAGCAGCAGGTGGCAGGTATCGTAACAATTCCTCGGCCGCTCGAAGGAGGCTGGCTGAAGTTTACACTTACACTGTGACAAGAACCGATTCTAGCGAGATCGGCCGGCCGGCAGTCAAGGGTGAGGGGGAGCAAGAGGCCAAGGGTCGTGTGAACTTCCTGATGCTGATCGATTCCAACAAAAGCGGTCAGGAAATTCCCGCTCAGCCCTACACCTGGATTCGATGTTGGGTCTGGTCAAGGCCGACGATTACCCCCCAACTCCGACCACTTCGGGTTGTTGGGCGACAGTTGCCAGTGTGCCAGTGGCTTTCTCCTCTCCCTCAGCGGGACAGCAGAACTGCAGGAATGAGGCAATGACGGACATGGCACCCGGGAAGCGCGGAACGGGAAGGTACAGTTCGCGGCCCTCAGTGTAACATGATTTGTACAGGGCCCCCTGGATGCCCTGTCTCCCTTTGTTCGACAGCCCTGTTGGCCTGGAGGGGCCCTTTCACCGCAATTGTGCCGTCGCATGTAAAGATGTCACGTATTGAGGGCGACTGGGGGGTGCGGTGTGCTGTGGTGTGCGGCCTCGGTGAGGTGGGTGGCATTAGCTCATGTAGGGGAGTGTGCTGGTGAAGGGGTCTGATTCGGATACATGTTGCTGCATCGAGCGCCAACCAACAATGGTCTCTCGTTGGGTTCCTTCGATTCGTCAAGCGCGCGAGACTCGTCCCCTCTTGAAGAAAAAGCGATACGGGGGAGAGGGAACGGCGGTGTCGCTCGGTCCGTGTATGGTATCAAGTTGCTTGGGTGGATGTTACTGTTACGGACTGCCCCCGCCCTGATGGAGGTTCCCATTTTCTGCCAAGCGATTGCAAGAGCTGGGGCATTCCCAGATCTGATTTCGGGGAAGGGCGATACGGAGCAGCTGAGCAAGGACCATCCACGGTCGCCACTCACGCCACTCCGTCACCAAAGACAAGGGGATCCAAAACAAGCCCTCCTGGACAGGCCATCCTGGGACTTTTGCGACCTTGACACCCTGAACACCCCCAGAACGTCCAGCATCTGGCATCACCATGAGCACGATTGTGCGCAAGGGAGGCGCCTGGCCTCTCCGCATGTGGCCCCGTCCCCCTCCCTTTGCAAAGCCCCTTCCAGCCATTCCCACGCGAGGACCGTTTTCTCTTACGGAAATTCGCGCGGAAGCGAATCTGTGGAGTACAGCAGCTTTTGCTCACGTGACTGACATCTCGTGCGCTCATTCGTTTCGATCCCCTGCAAGTTTGGGTGTGCGGGTTGCGTGTGCTGTTGTTTCACGGGAAAAGCAATGAGCCGTAATACCCAATCGTAGCCCTTTTCAGCTACACGATGGGCGCCGCCTAACAACCCACTCCAACCACTTTCTGTTGTCGTGGCCCGTTGTTCTCTCTCTGCTTGTGACAGGCAAATGTGATCAGGATTCGGTCGTCTGGCTCATTGTTAGTTTTTTGCTTGAGTGTTGACCGCCTTTTCGTCGCTTCTGCACGTCGAGGCGCCCGTTCGCTCTCGAAGTGGTTGTTTTGTGCCGCTTTGCTGCGTTAAAAGGCCGTCTCGTTGGCGGCCATCCGGGCCTGAACACCTGTTCTGATAGCTATTCAAGATCCAGTCTGCGCATCGTGAGATTTGTCCGACCGCTCGCCCGGGCCGCGGGTGTTTGGGCCAGGTAAACTATCCCAAGCAACGGATCCCTTGCCTACCCCTCGCCACGTAGCCAGCGTTTCGAACAATGCACCTGTCGAGTATGAATTTGTTTTTCAAACACGCCCGCCTTGGCCAATTCTCAGCCAGCTGACCCTTCCAGACGACGTTTGCAGTGCTGGAATGGAGACATAACCCACCGACATCAGCCTTGGCCGACCTTGTCGTGGCCATTGTTCGGACATCGCCTCGCTTCGAAGGGGATGTATGGAAAGGGCTCGAACTGGACACTCCGGATCATTCCGCTGCCAGCGAGGACCTGGCCCGTCAAGCACACTGAGGTGGTCAGACCAGTACGGAGGTCAAAGAGGCCATCTGCGGACGGGATATGCCTCTACGACCTCACAGCCATCCCATCCATGTCAGGGCCGAATTGGAGTAGCAACAGTTGCTAAGCCACGCCCGGAATCTATGCATGGAGATTGGTGAACCTCCAAACGCAACGAGGCCATGAAAATGACTGGTCATATTTGATGCCATGTTGAAGTTGACCGAAGAGTCGTTGGTCCAGCAAAACGTGAGCTAAATGACGCCTAGTAGAAACACACCACGCGCTGCTGTCGTGACACCCTGCTACTGCTCCGAAAGTTGGTCAGCATGGTTGGCGTGCTCTCCGGCGATCTGGCTACCCGTCGACTGGACGCTGGGCCGGCATGAGAACTGCCAAGTACTTGCACTACAAGAGAATGCTCGGCTTTTGTATGAAGACACGCAAGATTGCCTTGCAGCAGACCTGGGGCGTGAGGAACTGGCGACCGCGCCATTCTGCTTCATGGAGCTGGGCAGACTATGGTGAACTGAGAACTTGGGGTCATGAAGGGGCATGACGGGCGATAAGTCCTCGATCGTACATGACCCAACCGAGCCTTTGGTCATGTTACCATTGAATTGGTGTCCATACGGCCCAATGCGAGAGGTGGTGCTGAAGAGATGGTAGGCTCAATTTCCCCCCCCCCCCGGGTGGAACTAGCGGATGGATTTGAAGGCGTTTTGAGTTCAGCTCGCTTGATGGATGTTTCTGCCACCAAGAAGAAACATGCCGCGTGTCTTGAACCATGCAAGACATGTCGGTGGATAATAATATCTCTCCATGGACCCGTTGCTCAAGACAGGTGTCACTGTTGTGGGGGTTTGCTCAAACAGACTTCAGCTCCTGCTGTGATACTGTCTAGAGGTGTGTGCAAGACTGACCGAGCCCTGTGTGTCTGCAAATATCGGCATTGCTGCTGTCGTACAGCCTTGATGAGACCTGCAACTCGTCTTCGACTGGTTTGCAATACCAATATTCGGTTGACCGAAGTGAACGCTTGGCTAGAAAAATTACTCTTATCGGTTGTCACAAGTAGCTGTGACGATTTTGCAAGATTGCTGATCACTCTCTCCCTTCAATGGCCAGGCGTCAGATGAGACGGGGGTGCAAGACCCAAGGCGAGGGAACAGACCCGCGGGACGTCCCCCCCTGCTGCCGTTGCCTGTTCCCATTTTGAGAAGGGGATTTGCGGGGGGTACAAGATACCACTACTGTAGATGCAGGGCTAGGATTCTTCTCAGATGCTCTGCTTGTTCTGGTCACCTCAAGTTTTCGTCAGTCCATGATGTCTTGTGCAGCAAAGCGAGACCTCATATATGGTTATGCCCGAAGACACGCCCGAACCCGAAACTGGGCGCTTCTTCTCCCTCACATGGACACAGCCCACATCGGAAAGAGGTTGGATTGTCGCTGTTAGGATTACCATCCTGAGATCATCCCCCGCTCTCATCCTGAACCAACAAACATCCCATCAGGCCTGACGAGACGATAGGACCGGTGAGCCGGGATTGAAACGCAAAAGGCTATCACTTTGGCCAAACATATTCCCGCACAAACCCAGTTCAATACACATTCCCAGCACTCAATTAAATCTTGACGGTGAACGTATGCAGCCCATAGCGGAGGATGCTGCGAAATGCACGCCCACGGCCGCGGCTGAAGTTGCTCCCCCTGGTTGAGCACACCGCCCAACTGCGCTGATGCTTGTCGGCTTGGATAGGCCGTAACCGAGCTCGTAGCACCGAAGTGCAGAACCGAAGCGGAAGGAGTGTACCAAGGTTGTGACCATGTATGTTCAGATATCGCTCCCTCAACATCGCGACACCTTTCTACCACAGAGGCGGTGCTGGAAAGCCTGTCATGACGACGAACCGACGCACAACAAAAGCAAAACGTCGCAGCAACGGGCATCACAAGCGAGGCGGGTGTGACCAGAAGATCTCGGACCTCTCCCCGCATGCAGCTTGTGTGCGCGAGCTATATGACTTTCGCAGTACCTTTGTGTGCACCCTCTTACGCACTTCGAGATCGCTGCGCAGTAATAGCTCATCCTCCCACCACGGTTGTCCAATGGGGGGCCGGAAACCCCGTGTCATTGATGGCATGCAGCGAACCGAACGTGTGTACAACTGAGAATGGTAATATGGAAGCAAGTCGTCCAACGCGGAGTGGTGGGGTGGCAGGGAGTCCTGCCTCAGTTTCCCCCCCGCGCACCAAGAGTTATGCTTGGCCTCATCCCATGGTAGGCACAATGTCGGATTGGCTTGCTGTGGCCCCTGATGGTTCCACGTCCTTGGAAATGGGAAGCTGAGGCTAGAAAGAACGTGATCGAGGACCGGCCAATAGGTTGAGCAACTTCCACTGTACCGTACTCGAGCAAGCCATCGCCGTGCAGTTGCGGTCAGAATGGTGCAAGGGTATGGGCTCAGGTGGGCCTATCAGAGACCAGGTCCGGAAGAAGGCCAGCGGGATGAGCCTAAAAGAGGAGCGGGCGGCACGCGAATCCCCATGCCGCAGTCACTCGATCCACCCGATCCTTGGCTCCACCGGCCACCGATCACTGAGGCTCGAGGCTGTCCCAGACTGCTGCGTGCGTCGTGTCTGCTTGCCAAGAGGGTCCTTCTGGAGGGGAGAACAGATGTGTATGATTCCTGGGACGGATTGCCAATAGCGGTTGTCCGTTCGTCTCTGGTGGTCTGGTTGACACATCTCTTGATGCGGTTTCTGACGGTTTGCCCACCCGTCCCGTCGTGTTACAAGGCCCATCGGCTTTTTCTGGGTTGGCACAGGACCCAACGCGGGACTGCAACGCACGGGCGACCCTCGCACACCCGCTCGTTAGCGTGACATCCGGCGAGGAGCTCCACCCGCACGGTTGGCACCGCCCTGATGATGAATCGGTCGAATCAGACTGCAAGGCTCCTGGGCCATGAGGGCAGCACAAACACCGTTCACCAAGCCCTGCCAGCCTACCAGCTCACATCCCCAGGGCGGGCTGCAGCGACAGCACCGGAACAAAGTCGGGCTCGGTTGCTGGACACAAATGCCGGTCGTTGACAAGTTGACGGTGTAACAAGTATGACCAGTTAGTTGTATATGGCGCTCGATTCTATCGTTTCCCGTGTCAAGCCGTCTTACCACACCAGCATCATCTTCCACCATCACCTTTGGCCCGGGAGGGTGTGATGCAGTGGGGTCGAGGTTCAGAATCGCAGCGATGCTACGTGACGACTCCCACCTCATCATCGAGTTCGTCCGTCCCTTCGCACTCTCAGTGGGTATATGTGAGAAGCTGTAGGCCTGGGTCTAACTGCACGTCGACAGAAGCAGAAAGCCCTTTGGCTCTTCTCACTCGTCCGCGGTGAAGGCGGACAAGAGGGGCAATCGGTCCATTAGAGCAGTGCTCCGCGATCGGGAAGGCTGGCTCGAAGAGGGGGCAAGGATGCCATGCGAGGGCCCTCTCATGTTAGCACTATACTAGCGCATGGCTATACCTGCAACTGTCGTCCGTCAGCAGCGGGCAGCGGACACAAAGGCCGATGCGCGACCCACAACTCACCAACAACATAACGGGCGGCAGGCCGGGAAAATGCAATGGCTTTTGTGAGCTGTGAGCTGGAGTCCCACGGACAGGCCCGAGAGTGATCCAGCACTCCAGTGGGGCGGGCTTCGCTAGTCTCCGACTTGGATTGCCGCCAACTCAACCCACTGTCCTGGACGCTGGGACGGGAACGTCCAATAGATCTCCAGCACGAACCCTGCCGACACGTTTCCGGATCGTTGGACGTTTTTTTCTCGAAGCTGGGGAGCAACAGCTCCTCACGCGTCATCAGAAACGGCCCTTGTGTTCTCCCATCTCCCTTGCTGCTCGCCATGGTCTTCCTCAACACAGTCCAATCCACTACAACAGCAAACCACCATCACCGTCACCACCACCATCAATATCACACCCTCCGTCTTTTGCCAGCCGGAACACCGCACCCTTGCCACTGGCCCGTCCCATTGTTACATGCATGTTATTTGTTTCCCACCCCACCCACGGCAATTCGGGTGCCTGGGATATGACCCTGTATCTGTCCTGCTCATCAGCAGCGTGATCGCTTCTCGCTTTCTTGTTGTTGCCTGCACACACGACGCTTACTTGCCAACAGCATGCCATTCGCAGAAAAATCTTGGAGCCATCCCTGCTGCATGGATGATACCACGCACACTAACTTAGCGTAGCTGTGGGCTAGTCCGTGTGAGTGTTTTGCCATGGCAAAGGTTTTTTTTTTTGCTCCTGGGGCGGCAGGCACAGGGCCCCCTCACAGCGCTCGTGTTCCATGGTAAGATCTGATCAAGAAGCGGGACACGGCGGCGGCAAAGTCGCGTATTGGAGCTGCAGAGGCGGTCGGCCCGGTTCGCTTAGAGATCCACGGCGACAGTGACACACTGAGCGGGAGTTTTAATCAGCAGTGCTTGGCCCGGCCGGAAGCTGCGGAGGGGTCAGTTGATGTCTGGGTGGGAGAGTGAGGGAGGGGGGGGGGTGGATAGCTAAGTCCGTGAGACAGCGTGGCTCAAGACAGTGACAGACCAAGAGACAGCCAGCCAGATGGCGATGGCGCGGCGGAGGTATTGTCGACGCTCGATGCTGCTGCTTCCCGCTCGTACTGGTCCCTGTTCGAGACCGCTGCTTCAGCGAGATCGATCATGCGAGTCAGCATGTGAGATGCAGAGGAATGAAATGCAGTGTTCCCTACTCTCTCCTGCCTGCCTCCGTCTCTTGTGTTCCCCTCCCCCGCCCTCCATGAGCACTTTCCGTTCTGGGCGTGCTCTCAGCCTGTGCTGTTCTGTGATTGGTGCAATGCAGAGTCATAGCTTTTGGAGGGGAAAGGAAGGAGGTGGGCCCTGACGTGCAAGTGAGAGCAGGAGCTGAGGGTGGGTGATCAGCTGCCATTTTTTGGCCAAAACTGAACTGGCCTCCTCTGAACTACCTGCTAAGGGCCTGGATATTTCACTGAAATACGTGAGACTATGCCTAACTATACTAATCATTTGAGGTATTAATTATATTACCACTGCTAGATGCACTGAGCTAAAGCCTGTAGAGCCTATAGTAGCCTACAGTAGCCTACAGTAGCCTATAGTAGCCTACAGTAGCCTACAGTAGCCTATAGTAAATTATAGTGGCTTACAGTGGCTTACAGTGCTGAAAAGCTTTAAAAAAGTAGGTATTCAGTCCAGTTGCCGCTAATCGCACAGTTAAATACTAGCTGTTTGTGTAAGTTCAGTTACCGTTGATACTACTCGACGGAGGGCCCGAAATCTACGAGGCCCGCTCGCCTCCGTCACTTAATATTCCTGCCGTTCTGCCGTGCTGCCATCGAGCTGCCGACACCCAACCAATTCCCCATCGGCGCTCATGCACCTCGACCAATCTGGATGCCCTGACTGTCCACATCCAGCCTTATCCCGTGCGATATTAAAAAGGGTCGAACGGCGAATCCCCTCCGAGAGCAGCTTGGTATCAACGCTGGATGTTTTCTGCAGCCGGATGTAAGGCAGCTCGTCTTTTCTGCAAATGGTTCCTTTCAGTCTCACGTAAGTTTTCCACATAGCTGGCAACCTCGTGATGCTGGTGGTTCGATTATTCAGACGCTCCCGGCATCTTCTTCCATACCGTCCCGGCCAGCCGTCTTCTTACACGCAGAGTAGGCAAAACTCGGGCATGGTTTCCTTGTTTCACCAAAACGAAGAGAGACGGGATGTTTTGACTGATATTATGGCCGGATCTCATGTGCCGCCAACCACTCAAGCTACATGCCGTCCTTGGCGGTTCGGCTGGTCAAGCCTCCTGGGTCCTTCTGCCCAGCAAACTTTTTCGCATTGTCCGGCACCGTCTTTGTTTCTGACATGACTGCAGCTGACGGGCCGGTCCACACTCCGACCCTGTGGATAACACCAGATGATCTGTTCTGCCGACTGGGGTCCGAGATACCTCATGGTAGGTACCGTACCGCCAGGTCTGAAGACAACGTGTCTGTGATAGGTTCTAGCCATCAACGTATTACAAATACCTCAGCTGAGTTCGTAGTACCTACCATCCCCTCCCGGGTACAGTCCCCTGCCAAAGGTTTGTGAAGCCATCCTGCCCGTTTTCCTCTCCTCGGAATTACATCAGTTCCACGCGCTATGAAAATGTAACCTTGGAGCTAGACGATGTAAATATCGAGCTCTTGGACCGGTCATCTGCGGTCGACTAAGAAACACAAACACCGTTCAGGCTTCATCTGAATACCCACCGAATTCCGTGCTTGGGCCAGGCCTCAAACTGACGAGACACTGATAGGTTATCCATCTCTCTTGGCAAGCCTGTTGTGACTTGTCAACGGCTCGGGATCAGATGGCGTATCTGCCACGCCTCTAGATGTTTGACATGTTACCCAGTGCACTGCCTCAGCGCGATGTGATCAGCCTGGTACCGGTGGAATGGGCTCCATGCCACCGGGAAGGCCGCCGCCGAGTATGGGGTACGCCTGTCAGTTCTGGCGCAATGCCTATTGGCCCAGACCAAAGCACAGGAATGCCTCTCGAAAAGGCGGGACGAGGAAGGGAAACCCGGCGAGCTGTTGCTGCAGGTTGCGGCTGGCTCCCTCAGATGAGAGAGATCCGGTCGTTCCACTGCTTTGAAATACTGTCAGTCCACACATCTCTCGAATTCTTACCACTGGCCCCCAACGCCCGAGGAGATTATTCGTGCAGCTCAGGCATCCTATATGTGGCACAATCAGTTGAAACTCGGAGCTTCTCGAAGCACGGCGCAGCATGTGAGATATGAGAGCAAGCAGAGCGCCTGGGGTGCTCGCCATGTCATCGAGGGGGGGGGCAGGTACCGAAGTGAATATCCCGGCAATGTGACCACGTATGACAAGATCTCGAGGCAACAGCAATGGTTAGAAGAACATAGTCACCATACAGTGTAGGTAGAAACCAGTGTGATGGAAGAGACACACGACGACACTAAAAGGTTCCACCGGTGGGGGACGGAAAAAGGTCTCTTGCTGGGCTCCCAGATCCTGCGGCCCAGCTGCGACCAGTGCGACCGGCCGCCCGGGCGGGTTCTTGAGCAAGGAAGAACGATTGGCTGCGGGAACGTGTGGCATCATCAACGACGCAGCGCGAAGGCAGATGGGGCAGATGGGGCAGATGGGGCAGATGGGGCAGATGGAGCTAGGGTTTTCTTGGGGCTCTTGGGAACACTGGCGGTTGTGCCAATCAACCGCCTGTCCAGGGACCCGACGGCCCGCGCCTGCTCCCAAACAGGAGTCACACCCATGCTCCACCCGCTGGTCGCTCCGAGCCACCAGCTCCGCTGCTGGGACCGGTGATGCGCGAGTCTTCCAGGGTCCCTGGAAGGCACCACGGCGGCCAACCCTGGGAAGCCCACTTCCGACTGGCACCTTCCACCTTCCCTTGAAGCCACCCCCAGCGCCGAGGGCACGCCCCAGGCTGAGGTGGCTGTTCACACCGTTCACACTGTGCGCAATACCGTACCTACCTACCTAAAAATTCCCATTCTCCATCTTCTGAAGACAGCGAACACACCCTGACGCCCTGACGCCCTAACGCCCTAACGCCCTGACGCCCCCCCCCCTTCGCACCGCCTGCTGCTGAATGGAGCCATGCCATGGAGCGATGGAGCCTGTGACCCAAGTTCCAACAGCAAGCTGCGGCACCGATCCGTCATAAGCCGGTGCTGGGCCCTCCCTCCTCACCACCTCCACGTTCCCGCTCAGCCCGTTTTTTTTCGGCCTCGCATTTCTTGCAAACCCTTCCAGGTTCCGCGCAGCTGGAGACGGGCGTGACCGAATCTGTCTGTTGGTCAGAGGTTGGCGCTAGCAGTCAGGTCGGATGCTGCTGCTCCATCGATCAGATCGCCCTTTGCTGTCTTCTCTCTCACCTCTTCTGCTCCTGTTTTCTTGCAGACACCCGGCAACAAACGGTCGCGACCGACACGCAGGACAGACACCATACCACCCAGCTAACGTCTAACAGCCTTTTGACTTTGGCGCTTCGTCGACTGCAATCTTCAGCCGCCGGCCCTAAAGAGGTACAGTGACACTCCCTTCCGCGCCGGCCCATGCCGAACCCATTTGCGGTGCATCGCAAACATGCGCAGTCGAATGGGGTCACTGACACAGCTCTGGTAGACCTCGAGGCTCGCTCTCTTTCCTTTCTGGACCTGGTCTGCTTTCTTCTCTTTTCGCAAACATCCGTCGACACCACAGCCAGGGCAAGACAGCCAAAGTCGCACACGCAACAACCGCACCATCGACGCAGCCAATCTTCTGCTGCCGCAAACACCACCATTTCCATCTTCTTTGTCCTCCCCTTCCCGTTCTGCCCCGCGCTGGGCCGTGCCGTACCGTGCAGGTACTGTTTCTGTACCCCCTCCGTCACCCAAGAGACGCCTTGTCCTTTGTTGCTGTTCGAGGTACGTACTTGACTCTCGTTCTCTTCTTTGGCTTCTTGTCCCCCACGGCATCTCGACTTGGGCTGCCTTCAAAGTGCCCATGACCTGATCCAAGCGAGCACAGCTAGCCTGGGGAATCGGCCGTCGTCAGAAGTGGACGGATATGTCTTGTGGGAGGGCGGTCAGGCAAGGAGGAACGGCAAGGTCCATCCTTCTTTTCCTCGCATTGTGTCGTGCGCTCCAGCAGTTGGGGTTGCTGCACTGGGCCAAACCACTACCACTGTACACAAGGCCAACGGTAGATTTGTTTTTCTGCGTCCGGGTTTCCATTTTTACCATCCAATGCCACAGCTTTTGGCTGGATGTGTCTGCACAGCAGTTGGCCGTGCGCAGCAACATTATCTCACATCACACAACGGGCACACACACCCCAGGGCCAATCTGACATCCTCCCCTCCATCCTCTTTACATACGCCATGAGCACATATACACACACACACACACACACACACACACACTCACTCACTCACTCACTCACTCACTCACTCACTCACTCACCCACACCTTGTTTCCTCTCTTGCGTCCCATCCCCATACTTTCTTTACAGCCGCTCCTCCCCCTCCTTCTAAACTCCCCCCTTGTCCCAAACGCTCCTCCTGCAATTCCTTACTGGTCCCAAAGTGCCTCTTACCCCTGCTAGTCGTCAGCCAACACTTACCTTCGGTCCACTGCTGCCCGCTGAGCTGCAGGGAGCAAAAATGCTAAATGTGTCGGTTGATGCGCTGGGAAGGTGCTTGATTCGCTACGACAGCACTGGGGAGGGGGGCTCCTCTATTTTCACTCTGGGGGTTGCCGGTTTCGTAACAAAGTCGCTTACATTTCCCCTGTACCGAGTACATACATGTACCTCGTTTTTTTCCTTTCAGCCCAGCCGGTTCTTCCCACCCGCTTCGAATCCAAACTAACTCTGGGACCCAGCAGACCCAGCCAGACCTCTAACAACAAGGGAGCTCCCGCCCATTTGAAAAAAAGGGCTCGTTCCAAGTCTCCGTTGCAGCACGACATACATACACCCGTCTTTTACCACCTTTTCCTGGTCCGTTAGGACCATCCCTCCCTCACCCCCTCGCACAAACCCTTTGACGGGTTTAAATTCCACATTTCCTCCCGCTTTCGCCGCGCCTGACCCTTTCCTTCTCACTTGCAACGTGCTGCCAGACCCAGGATCTATCACGTCCCCCGTCGCCAAACCAGTGGAAAGGTTTCTAAGCCTGAGCTTCAAGGCTCCTGACATAGCCCTTGTATCGCTGTGCACAGTTCAAGAGTTCCATAAGGTGACGGACGCAGCATAAGAGTTCGGGGCTGGAAAAGGTCAGCCTTGTTACTATCAGTCGGATTGTGGAGGATCCGGCAGCATTTGGCTTCTGACCTTGCCACTCGGGAAGCAAAGTAGCCCCTTGGAACATACGACATGGCCGACAATCACAGAAGGGCGTACCCGCCGCCGCGAGAGGGCCCAGAGAGCTCGCATTATCCACCGCCCCCAGAGGAAGACGAAGATAGGAGGAGGCTCCCGCCAGTTGGGGGGAGCGGCATGAGCTTGCCGTCAATCTCTTCCTATCCACCACCACCAGCTTCGTACCCGCCGTCTGACCCACGCTATCAGGATCGAGGGTATTCTGCAGACCCGCGATATCAAGATTCAAGGAGTTGGCCCGCAGACTCTCAAACACCTAGTGGATATCCTCCGCCACCTCCGGACTCACGATACCCGCCCTTGCCGTCGGTGAACCCGCCGCCACGGCGTTATGATGATCGGCCGCCATACGACGACAGGAGGCCGTATGACGATCACAGACCATACAATGACCCTTACTACGGGCCGCCTCCACACGCGTCCAGGCCCCCCAGTTACCCACCCCCTGGATCTGATCCATACTACAGGTACCCGCCGGGAACTCCGTATCCCTATGGCGCTCCTCAACAGGCACCGCCTCAGCAGCAAGCTGCACCAAGGCAAAGGACATCGATTGCGTGCCGCTATTGTCGAAAGAGAAAGGTAACAAGGGACCATGTCGCGCATAATCAGATGGAATCAGGATGGGAGTTGCTAACTTTGGTTTCAAATAATCAGATTCGCTGCAGTGGTTACCAGAACACACAAAATGGAAAGTGCACCAATTGCGACAAGCTTCGAATCGACTGCGTATTCCAGCCGGTATCTTCTAATTCCTCAGCCGCCTTCGTTCCAGTTCAGGCGCTCCCCGGAGGAGTGCCTCCCGGAACACCCCTCTTTGGAGCGTGGGGACAGCCTCTCGGTTCAACGGGCTCACAGGGACCACCTCCGCAACGGCCTTACCCGCAACACCCCCCGTCTGACTACCCGCCACCTTTGAATTCGCCCACAGCTGCGTATCCTCCATACGATGACCGGGAAGGCAGCCGCCGACGAAGCCGCCCACCCGAAGACGATCCGAGTTTGCGACCCGGCCCTCCCAACTACCCGCCTGACGACGATCCGCGACGACGCTCTCCCGCTTCAAACCACAGCAACGGCACTCCCCCGACGGGCTATCACCAGTATCAACACGGCGTTTACGACCAGGACAGGACCCCAACTCCTCAAAAGCCGAGTCCCAGCGGTCCCAGTGCTCCTCCGATGCACCCTCAGCAGCCGCCGCCTCTGGTGGCTCACTCGCCGCCTTCTGGTGCCTCCGCCAACCCAATGAGTCTCGGACACCTTATCAGCACGGATGAGCGTGAACGAGGCGGTCCTAACGCCGGGATCGATCGCGACATGCTCGGGAGACTGGGTCGGAGATCCTAACATATATATGATTTTTTCGCCACGACACAGCGAGGACCAGCAATTTGCATGTCTTATATATACCCAGTAACCTTTCGCCAAATGTCTAGCGTTGAAGTGGAATATGTGATTTTCGGAACGGCATAGCTCATTTATACCTGCCTTTTTCCAGCACCGGCGGGGAATGGAACAAAGACTGGTTTTTCTTGGTTTTTTCCCCTTCTGTCTGTATTTGAGGGTGGAAAGGGGGGAGGGGAGATTTGGATTTGCCTCACGGCAGTGAGTATGCCTTTTTTTTTTCACATTGTCCTTTCCGTATGTACGGAAATTTCTTGGTTTCGGCACATGGAGGAGGGGTCGGGTGGGTGGTATTCTGAAGTTTCTGTCTACCTTGCAGCAACCAATCACGAAATTGGCAATTTTGCTTCATATGTTGCTTTTCTATTTTCAAACATTCCGGTGTCTCTGTCTGCATATTGTATCTTTTCTATCTATTTATCTCTCTGGTTTCGGCAGGTTGGGGGTGGTATTCTGTGCTTCTTCAAGTAACTGGGAAGGTTTTTGTCTGCTGGTTTGCTTGTCATCACTCTGGACATTTTAGATTGATTTTGTGCTGGTTGGTTTGGGTGGTCTTGTGAGGTTTTTCTCGAAGTTATCAAATCATGTTCATGCAACGTCTTTTGCCAAAAGAGACACACACACACACACACACACACACACAAACATTTCCAGTGGTGTTTTTGGCTTGAACAGATCACAACTTGGTTTCGTTTAACCTAGCTCTCCCGACTCTTTAGCTATAGTATCTATATAATTCAAGTTGTACACACACACACACACACACACACACACACACACACACACATACATACATACATACATACACCGAAGTTTACATTATCTGCAACCGTGTATCTAAATGGAAAGGCTCGCTATTTTGCCTACGGATAGCTACCTACCAAGGTTGTTGGTCCCGGCCGAACCGGGAGTGATCGCGCGGAACTCGTGACGTTGAGGATGTATACATCTTGTTCCCTGTTGTGGAACAGTTACGCCAGCCTTTTATTTTTATTCTTTTTATTTTATTTTATTTTTTTTAATTTTGGATGTCTACTGCCTCGTTGCCTTGTGCGGCTACCCTTGTGTGAACCCGTTGCCTCGTGATGGGAAACAGTCGGATCGACTTCCAAAACTTTGGTCTCTTGTCCGACGTGGGGGGTTCGAGGTGAGGCGGGGGGGTAAGCGCAACCCAGACGGCTTACTTTGTTTCCTTCTGGTCCTACACGGGGCACGGGGAAAGAAAGCGAGGAAGGGTCAGACAGACGTGTGAGACGGGAAGGGTGGGAGGAGGCAGCTGTGCTCGTTGGAGGGGAAAGGGTGTCGCGACACGCGGGTGTGCTCTGTTGCTCCGAGATATCTTGTGTGTTGTGTAAGTGAAAGGGAACATGTAGGTGTGTCCCAAAGGGGGAAAGATTTTTGTGTCTGGGTGTACATCCATCCCATGAACATCTTGTCTAGATATTTGCTCTTGTGGTGTGGTGTGGTGTGGTGTGTGTGTTTGTGTTCAGGGGGTTTATACCAGAGGAGACGTATGTTGTCACGTCTGCCAATCTTTCTTTTTTGGTTCTGGTACAGATACATAGAGTCAACATGAGGTTGATGATTGGGTCTGATGCCTGGACGAGGCTAGACTGGGCCAGATGGAATAGTGTACAGAGTCTAGTATCTGAGGGGTATCCAGCACCGCCTCTACTAGTAGCAGATAGCCCAGAAAGCGAGCGTCTTTTGAACGATGTGACTGTACTCGCAAACGTGTAAAGTCAACAGGTACCTTGACTTATTCATGGCTTCCCCTCCTCTAAAGAAGCTATGCTATGCCACCCAGCCAAACTATCCACTCACGAACAGTTTGTCGATATTAACACCAATACACACCTCCCATTCACCCATCCACTCATCCACACCATACCCACATACCGGGCCACGCACATACACACACCACTCTCTGTAGCGTCCACACCGCGTCCGTCTCGTCCGCAGGGCCCGCTTCCCTCTTCTTTTCCTTCTCCCCCTCTCTTCAGGCCTCACCGATGTACAGCAACACCGCGATTGGGTTTTCTCATCCCACCGTCGATCATCAAAGGTGGACAAGACCCGAAACTCACAGCAGACATCCCTCACCCTTGCAATCATCAAAGCATGACAAAAACAACGCTAAGCAAAAAGTCTCCCCTTCATTACTCCATCCCACCTTTCGATAGTCACGTTCGGATCACCGCTGTGCTGTTGTTCTCCAACAAGCACAAGCAAGGTGGTGCCATGGCTTGCGCTTCCAGCTCCACTTCCTGCTTACCGGTACGGCCCATGACGGGAGCAGGTTTCCCACACCCCCCAGCCCCTGCCGGTGTAGGGTCACCTAGCTTCAAGGCAACAACCTTGTCTCCTCCCCCTTCTCGGACTTGGCTCCGATTGTTGAATGGGGTTGGAAAGAAGGTTCGTGTCTTGGCTTTTTGTTTTCTTGGAAAACGGTGGTGACGAATAATAAACGGCAGGGGAAGGTGTAACGGTACGGAGTACCACTAGTGGAGTGAATGGAAATAGTTGCTGTGAAAGTCGTGATGATGGCGACTGATCAAGCTAGCATGGCTCGAGACACGAAGCGAAGGAGGAGCTGTTGTTGCCGCGACATTTTTGTCCCTCTGGATCCACCCCCCACACATCAACAATCATCGGGGACATGCAAGCGCACGGGTGTTACATAGGGCACACACCTAGCCAACCGCCTCTATCAAGAGAGGGATCTCTGTTTAATGAAACGCTGACTGCCGAGGACCAACGGCCAAAGACGGCGACGTCTGGTAGACCAGTAAGCAGCCCCCCTAGTCAGGGGGACGGACTTGTTTTGTCTTGATGAACAGCTTTGTTCCTTCTGCTCAGAGCAAAGCTGGTTTATCTGAATCCACATATGGGGCCGAATGCTATGCAATGACTGGGAGTGAGGACCGGCCACGTTGTCTCTTCTGGGTCTCCTGCCAGCTAGCAGTACCAAGAATACACTAGGGAATCATGGAGAGGATAGAGAGCTTTTCACTTACGTAGATACGTGCACCTTCTGTGGATCCATGTCGCCATGTGTAGTCGAAAAAGCCTCAGGAAACACGAGGCTGAGTATGTGCCGTAGAGGCAGTTAGCAAGCCAGGCTGGCGCCCACGAAGAGATATCACAATAGGCAAACGGCACGGCGCATGCCTGGCTGGCCCGGCTGCACCGACATACTCACCCTCTTTACCCCAAGTCCGTCTGACAAGTACCGGACGTCAACGGGGGGCCACGGGGCTAAGGCAGCGTCGAGGCGAATGACGGGCGATATATTTGCTGTGCCGTCCGAGTATGCAGCGCTCCCAAAATGGTGGTGAAGCAGACAGCCCCTGGCGCGTGTAGAAGAAGAATGCCACATTCCTCTGCACGCCTCAGCGTCGACGACGAAGGTCTTGGTGGTCCGCCCGCCTGGCGGCCGCATGGGAATGCTTCTTTTCCTGCGAGGTCTGCCCGCTAACTTGAACCAACGGGGCCAACCAACTGCTGCTTGTGTTCGGCGGCGCAGAAGCTGGAGCCCGCTCCTCCCGAGCAAGTGCCGCACCTGTGCTCTCTTTCGATTCCATCCCAGGGACATAATTCAAGCACAGCTGACAGTTCCACGCTCACCATCTCGGCTGAGGTCGGCTTTGCGTTCCCTGTAAGACGACGGCCCCCTTCATGACGCTGCGCAACGTCACGCTGCGCAACCCTCTCTGGCTTCCCTCATGGATGTCAACTCAGCTGGGTTCCACGAACGGACGGATGGTGGTGCAAAACGATGCGCCACGGTCGGGACCTGTGAGGAACCATGACTCGCTCTCTGCTCGCGACCATGCTGCGGGATAGGTGCACGCCTTGGGCTGTTTGCGTATTGCTGGGACGGGCAGGCGGGCTATCAGATGTAACCGTCAGCAGCAGTCCCCCCCCCCGGGCCACATAGCCCCCCGTACGGGCCGACCCCTAGAAAGTTGGACCCGTCAGCCGGGTGATGAGCGGACGGACCGTGGTGTCATTTGATTCTCCGATGCGGGACGACACAGGCGCTCTCCAAGCTCCAAGCTCAGGCACGACACCTTGCGAGGCTCCTGCAGTGGCGGTCTGGCGGTTTGTTTTTTTGTTTTTTTTTTGGACGGACTGCGGGAGTTTCCGTCCAGGCCTTGTGGGTGTACCGGTCTGGTCTCCAACGGCGAACGCGACTGACCGAGCTTTGGTTGGCCGCCGGTACGGTGCGAGATGTGGAATGTTTGAGCAGGTCGTCGATAGCTCCTTTTCGCTGCTTTCACCCGGGTGGCTTCTTTGTTTTTTGGAATGGCAGCAGGGTTCGGAGCCTGTTCCGCTGAGCTTGAGATTGGCTCCCAACTAGATCCTGGCCTCGGGAGTTTTCAATGACATCGATTCCATTGACTGCGACTCCATCTTCCTTTGGCCGCCTTTTGCTGTGCATAGACGACATTGGGCCTTGCATATTCCCGTTCAGGGTCAAACTTCGCGCCTCGGACATCTCGGTCTGCGCATGTCAACCCAGATTTCTCGTTACTTGATTGAGTTCACCCTGCATCTAAAGGATTACAAGCCCACTCTGGATCACACCGAGCCCACCGAGCAAGGAGCACGAGGTTGCGAGCATGGAGCCCGGGTTTATCATGAAGCCTTCCCAACAAATCCGAGAGATGTCGACTGCCCCAGTATGTTACCTGTCACATTGTTTCGGAGGAATCTGACATGCTTCCAGACACCGCTCTGATCCATGTCGTTCATGCCCCCTGCGAACCTCGTCCATTTGGTATGATTGCGTCCTTCGCGACACGCTGCCCATCTTCCTCCCCATGGATGGTTCGGTATCTCCCGAATCTGGACTGTCGTTATCGAATCGTTCTGTCGTCTTTGCCCGGAGTACCCGAGGGACGGTATCGTGGCGTTGTGATGGCAAGGGACAAGAGCCCGCTTATCTGGGAGGCGTCCCAGAACCTGAGCGGCGGGTTATGCCAAGCTATGACAGTGTGGAGGGCTCGCGACCCAACCCAACAGCATGGCGATGATTTCGTGATCTCGTCATAATCAATAATCAATCCCAGGCAACTATTGACCTGCTGGATCGGCGATGATTCCCAACTCGAGGATATTGGTCGCTGTGGCTGTGATGCCGCCATGCCTGCTCGCCCTTGTGCAAGCTCCTTCTACTGCTTTGGTCAGCTTACTCTACCCTCCATCCTTTGTGGTTGCGGTTGCCAACTGTTCCACAGAGGAAAGTATCGCGATTCGCTAATCGACGATCAACACCCACAGAGATGACGTTCCAAGGTTTCCACATCCCTAGTGGAACTTTCAGCTGATTCCCCTTCTCCGACGCTCGACCCCCCTCGACACGCTTCGTTGCGCTGCCCAGCCAGACACCAACAAGCCGCGCAATTCCTCGACGAGCCAGAGGACTGTGACATCTTCTTGAGCGGTTACCACGCCTGGGTGCGGCGTGGACAGCCAGCCATGGGTCGACACATTGTCACTGGTACCCGTTCTACAGACACACCACTGCTAACCCCCGGGGCGCTGGCCTGCTCGAGGTTAGAGACAATGCGGGACAGATCTTGTGGCAGCTGACTGACTTACCAACCCGACTGCAAAAAGTGTCGCGGGCCTAGACAGCTGATGCTTCCAGCCGCTCAACACAGCATCGACCATCCTGCACAAGGCTGCCTAGTCTTGTTCTTGTGATGGTACTGGGAGGGCAAAAAGCAGGTGAGCTAAGTAACTGATCAACACTTGCTTCTATAGTCAGTAAAGTAGTGTTGAGTAGTTTCCCTTCTGCTCTGTTAGTTATCCTTCTGCTGGCCATAGCCAACGCTAACTTGCACAGCAGAACCAAGTTCGCCGCACCTTGTTGAAGGAGACCCAGACCCCGGCCAGATACCGCTGCCCCGATGCAACCGAAAATACACATTTTGTTGCTTGAACATCGCATTCAATCAACTCGCTGCAGTTCTTGTTGTGATGGCTTTGCTGTGGAGCCATCCCCTGGCTGTCGGTAAGGGGTTGCACGGACCGGCGTTGTGAGGTCAAACTATCACGAGTGGAGTCAACAATGGGAACACCGACATGGAGACTGAAATGAACGAAAGTTCTGTTGAGATGATGGGCATTGAAAGACACCAAATCGTGTCCGACCAGAATCACTTGCGCCGAAGGTATGTTCGGATGAGACACCTGTCCGTTCGGTATCAAAGTCGGGGCTGGAAATCTTTTATGAACCTCACTCTGACACTTTGGACCAGGTGGAATGGCGTACACGACGTGGCCCGGTTGTTTGAATTCCCCGGCGCGAAGCTCGGGTCCTTTGAGACCCATGCGGCACTGTCGTGTGGTGCGATCTCATCTCAGTGTCATGACATCAAGGATGATGGAGGTTACGTTGATCTTTCAGGTCAATTTCGCGATGACATGGCCGGCGGGTTGTCAGGATGATGATGTTTGCCCAACCGGTGCGTGTTCGATTTCGGAGGTCCCGATGAACACAGGAGAGACATGGGCGAAACACGCATGGAAAACGCCGCATATCCCCTCTCCCATATTTTCCTTTTGGGGCGGTACCGCATAGGTATTGGGCCATTGCCGGCCGCCCCCTCATGCAAGCAAGTGGTCCACTAGTGTGCGACGTCTACTTTCTGGACGTAACGATGGCCGGCAGCACGACAAGGAGAGTTCTCTTACTTGTGGCCATCATGCGGTGCATTCGTGGCCGATGTTCCAATGTGGCCAGCATCTGGTGTGTGCCTTGCAAAGTGTGGTGCAGTCGCGCAACCGGAAAGGGAAAATATTGGCATTGACTGTAACACCACTTGCAGTGTGATGGGCCACTGTGACTGGTCGTGATGTTCTCGGTTTCCCCGTTTTGCCATGGGCTGGTTGTGACTGGCATGTTTGTGCCGTTTCGTCTCTTTTCTGCCTTGCTCGATCAAGCTTCCCTTTCATCCAAGTTTTGGCGCGATGGCCACTGGGTAGTGGAAGGGTGGAAGGAGGAATCGAAGATCCACACTTCAGGGGAAGTAAACAAACCGCTTTGCTGCAGCTTAGCGGCCACGGCGGTAAAACAATGGGCCTCTTGTGTTAGCTTATCCAATTGAATGGTCTGGGATTCTATTGGAGGAATAAAAATATTGGTGGCATCATGCTGCTCGAGATTTCCGACATGATCAAGAAGACGACTCTTGGATGCGATAACGATGCATTGCAAGCGGTATTCCAAAACAACTGTAATGCCACAAGTAACATGCCCACCAAGGTGTATCCTCGATAGCAACTGGTCACAATACCTATCCAATCCTCGGCTGCAAGTCTAGGTGCGGCGTCGGCTGATACGTGTACCGCCATCATTCTCTCACAGTGGCAGCTCGAGCAGCTCTGCCACATTGGCTTGGTTAGCTATCCCATCGTCGAGCTCATCGCCGATACCAGGCAAACGACCACTCACCAATCGTCCCCGACGACAAATGCACCACCAAGTAGAATGGCAGGTTCGTTGATATTGTGGTGCTCATAACTGTCGTTTCTCAGCAGACCGCTCGCACGCACCCAGAGCAAAGTCGGCGCGCAATACATACCTCAGCGTCCCGACACCTCCTGCCTCAAGCAAAAACGTTGGCCCGTCATGGAGTTCCTTTCCCGCCCACCTCTGGGCAAAAGCTCGGAGTATGTGCCCATGTGCAACGATCAGGACGTCGCCCTTCTTCCCCTCGCCGACATTCTCGCCCTCCATCACTGGACGATGCCATTTCTCCCTGATGTCCTTGATCAGCCTATCTAGCCTAGCAGTAACATCCGCTGGGCTCCTGCTCACAGTCAGCCATCCCTCCCGTAACGAACAGTCATGGTCTGGCATACTCCCCACCAGGACACCCATCTCGCCAGATATCCCACTTCCTCCCATCATCCAACCCCTGCTCCTTTCTAATCCTGTTGATCTCGGGGGAGGTGATCCCCTCATAGTCGCCGTAATCCCACTCTCTGACGTCCTCCGTGACCTCAACCTCAGCTTGACAGGGGATACCCCCTTCCCGAGCCGGGCTCAGAAGAGGGGTGCGCGACTGGTAAGCAATATTCAAGAGCTCCAACGTGCGCTGGGCGCGGAGGCGAGGGGAGACATAGATGTGGGAGAGCTTGGAGGGGACGATGAGACGGTCGTTGCCGACGAGGGCGCGGCCGGTGGCTAGGACGCGCTTCTCGCCCGAGGCGGTGAGAGGGATGTTGGTTGTGGAGGTGTGCTTGCCGGAGAGGGACCAGGTGGTTTCGCCGTGGCGGATTATGAAGACGCGGGGGGTCATGTTCTCGAAACTGGAAAACTACGGACGGAAGGATAGGAGGGGGTCTGCAGATGTGGTGTCAAAAGGGGGAGTTGTAGGTGCAAAACAGGGGATAAGTTGAGGTCTTGATTGTCTCAAAAAGGTGCCATCAGTGAAGAAACATGGGCGATCCAGGAGCTGACCTCACCACTCGGATTGAGCGAATCGAATCACACACACAACACGTGGAGCTGGAGCGGGAAGAGACACCGACCTCGCCTTATCCAGAACACAATGCCACCCAAGGCAATGAGACAAGACTCGTCTGGTAAACCACAACTGAACATCCTGCACCGTCTCTTCGAGACCTACTTCCCATCTCCATGCCCCCCCCTCTCCCGATGGGACATGAACCGCAGGGCGATTACTCACAACCCACAAGCCCCTCAATCATCTCCGTCAGCGGACATACCATACCTGCCTCCCCCAGAAGCTGCCAACTTCCCGGTTTGAGATGTGTCCTTGAAAGAAGGCAGAAGTCAGAAGCCCCACTTTCCCGCCAGAGCAAACCAAGCAGTGTCCGTCCCGGTTATCCGGCCCTGACATAGTGCAGGTCCGTGCGCCCCAAACCCTTGCTTTCACCCAAAGCGACCTCACAGCTCACTCACTCAGTCAATCTTTCATCATGACAGTGTGAGCACACCACCCCGCCCCCCTTACTTGTCTGTCAGTTTGTGTGCTGATAAAACCAGTCTCAAACTCACCACAGGCTCGCCAGGTCAGAAGACTTTACAAGTCATCACAAAACCACACAGAATGTCCCGACCACCACAGGCCCTCCTTCGACTGCCCCCCAAACGAGCCTTCACAGCCTTCACAACCTCAGCCCCCCACCTCAAATCCCAACCCTACGGCAAATCTTCCACGCGGCAGCAAACCCAAGGAAAAGCCGATCCAAAGTCGGCAACAGACGGGAAACCCGAGCCAGCACCCCGCTGGAAACGCCTCATCTGGACCGGCGCCTTCGCCGCGACGGCATTCACCGGGTCCATCTACGGCGCCGGGTTGAAGACGCAGAGGGAGTGGAACGAGGTTCGTCCCCCCCCCTGCCGCCCTCTCTTTTCTCCAAACTCCCCATATCCACACCATCCTGCATAAGACTTATTTTCTTTAATTTTTTATTTTTTATTTTTTAATTTTTATATTTTTATATTTTAACTTATTTATTATTATTGTTTTTATTTTTATTTTTATTTTTATTTTTATTTTTATTTATATTTTTATTTTTATTTATATTTTTATTTTCATTTATATTTTTATTTTTATTTTTATTTTTATTTTTATTTTTATTTTTATTTTTATTTTCATTTATATTTTTATTTTTATTTTTATTTTTATTTTTATTTTTATTTTTATTTTTATTTTTATTTTTATTTTTATTTTTATTTTTATTTTTATTTTTATTTTTATTTTTATTTTTATTTTATTTTTTTTCCTCACGCAACCCATTTCCATTTTCCATGTCCCGAAATCAAGCATAAATTGCGTCCTGAAATTATACATCGGGGTAGGTAGACGGTTGTGAAACTCGGGTGTGCTAACAAAGAGTCATTAGGAAAAACAAAAGGTCAAGGAGCTCACCACCGACGAAAAAGTGGCCATGCTCGAAAACTCAAGGGGGGAGCTCTGGAAGCAAAAGGTGTCGCTGGAGCAGAAGCTGGGGGAGGTGAGGAGGAGGATGGAGAAGGAGGAGGAAGGTGTGCCGAAATAGGGGGAGGGGGTGCTAATTCGAAAAGTTACCTAGTTGGATGTGGTGATTTGTAAGAATAATTTCTGTAAGATGTAAGAAAACAAACATATCGCCGCGAAGTATTCCAGGCCGTTCAGAACTTGCTGACAGGAGGAGCAGAAGAACGCATGGTCACGCATGCGATACTGGCTGATCTCGTTCAGTCACAAAGCACGATCAATGGGTCGAGCACGGCAGAAGGCAGAATATATTTGCTTATCCACTGCCCTGGCCACGCCGCTAGATGGTATTCTGTCTCCAGGTCCTCATCAGGGAAACAGCTTTGTCAGTCTCTCCGTCCTCGCCGCATATCTCATGCACCGCCAGCGAAAACGCCTACCCAAACCCTTGACCCCTGGCTGCTCTATCCTGGTACCGGCAGACTGCCACCCGAAGCAACCTCCAGACGCCAGCCCAAATGAGAGATCATCGCCCCGTGCCTTGGAGCAAGTTCTTGAAAACCAGATCAGCCTTGAACAATTACCAACTAAAACGAAATTGCCCGAGAGGAATGACTTGAAGCAGCAAAAGTCAACCGCACACTACAGGCTGCAGCCTGTCATCAAACATAGTAGAGAGAAAGCCAAGAAAATCATCATCAAGTAGTGATGTACCAACATGAGGTCGGTCACTGACTCACTCATGTAAAAGAAGTCGAGAAGAAGATGGTCAATGAAAAGGAATGTTGGCGAGGAAGATACGAGTCAAGAACACGGGAAATGATGGGCAAGAAAAGCAGGCAAGTGTCCAAAGCCAAAAGGAAACTAACAAAAGCAAAAGGATTGAAGAAGGGAGGGAAAAGAAGCTGAAAGATCCAGATAAGGAAAACCAATACTCGTAAATGGAGATTGAAGCATCGAGTCTGCCATGTGATGATGTCGACCAAGCACTGGAAAGTAGAAGAGATGTCATGCCAGATAGCCTTCAAAAAGACAAAGAAATCCTATCCAACGGCTTCGATGCCAACAAGGAGCGCAAACCATACACCTCGTGATAGAATCCCATCCTGTCACCACTCTGCCCGACAGGCGGGGGACGTCTTGCCTTCTTCTTTTTTGCGTCGTCCAGCGTTGTGGCACCCTCTGCTCCAGCACCCGTCATTCTGGCCACTGTTGCCAACAACGCCTGCATGTCGAATTTGTTGAGGTTTTCAATGTGCATCCCTTCACTGACGGGGCCGATGTACTTGAAGTAGTAGCCTGGATGCAGCCCGGCGTTATCCCACATCTTCCACCCCCCGAACAGGACATAGATGTCTTGCCACTTGGTATTGCCGAGTCTAGATCGGAGCAGGAGGTGGATGATGCCCGCGGCCAGCTTATACGCGAGGTTGTCGTGGGCCTCCTTGAGGGGTATCTGGAGCTGTTGGAGAAGGTCTGTGTCGGTGGTTGGCAGCTTGGGCGGAAGGCGGACCACAACCGTGTGTAGACAGGGACATGCGCAAAGCGTTTGAAGACTCGGTATGACTTCAGGGCCCCATTCCATGTCGAAAACCAACGTCTCCAAACGGTGCGGGACTTGCGAGATGACTCTGAACAGGCTCGTCAGATGCTTGACCGAGAATAGCATGAGGACCTTGAGTCGAGAAAAGTCCCAGTTGTTGGTGCTCTCTGCCAGAGAGTGTCGCCAGTCATAGCTCTCAAGAACCAGCTCCAGAAGGGCTGGCAATCTCTCATTGCTCACGAACTCGAAGGAACGCTCGGCAAAATTGCGCAGATGGAGTGTTTCCAGACCCCGTGTCTGCATGAGCCGTTGCTTCAACATGTTGACGGTGACAAACGATCCCGGTCCGGTCACGCTCAACCAAGTGAGATGCCTCCTGGGAATGGAGCTGATGTAGTCGCAACTGTCGGCCCGCATAAGTGGAAGCCCCAGCATTTGCACCCTGGGCCGACGAGACGTCGAAGCAGGTGGCTGAAGAACTGTTGTAAGCATCCATGAGCGGCCTGTCTGTGATATGTTATGTTAGCTAGCAGAACATTGGACAGGGCGGATAACGTACAACTCTGCTGGTGAATGAGAAGAGAATGCTTTGAAGCTCGGGGAGGTTGTCCCTAATCATCACAGCAACCCTATCAGGATGGACATCGTGTTCTATACTGTCCCCTATCAGATTGTTGCCATGATGAACCGATGTCATCCTGCAGTCAGCACAACGCCTTGTTGACTGGAACCGAGAGCCCCTGGCTGCAGAAATATCCACGGGTAATCGTCGATGCTCAAAAGTATCAAGGCTAGCTTCGACAGCTGAGCGGCTTCAGGTGGCAGGTAGTTTGACTGAGATGGACTAGCACAGATGGTTGCAAGTGCCAAGGGTATTGACCGCCGTCACTCAGGAGAGAGCGTCAATGCCGGGTGTCCTAATAGACAATCTGCACACGGTGTTTTGTGGGGTGAGGCAAGAAGACTCGGATGGAGGCCCAGACTGGCAGACACCGTCTTCCTGGATTAGATGCCAGCGACCCTGACATTTATACACAGAAGACCTCCATCATGAACCCATTCTTGTCTTGCCGGAAAAGCATATGAGGAGGTGATGGAATTCAAGACAAGCGCGCACAGCGGTCGTGTTGAAACATCAGGGGCGCTAGAGCATGTGTACCGGGAGCAAGGCGTTCTGGGCAGTTGCCGCGGACTATGCTCCGTGGAGAGCACACAAACTCGGTCACAGTGACGTGAGTTTCGGGAGACTCGATAGGTCTAGACGCTCAGGATGGTCACCGGGACGGAGGGAGTGAAACCGCGCTGTCCTCAAAACTATGATAATGCCAGGGAGAGAGCTGAAGATCCCATCACTCGCCTCCCCCCCTCGTCTGATTATCAGCAAGGTCGCTTCCGCTTCGGAACCGAGGGTGATTTGATCGGCATTTTGGATTTTGGACTTGTCTTGTTTTGGCCTGCAGAGTAGTACAATAGGCGTGAGAAAAATCGCGCTCGTCTCCTTGTCAAGTTGAGAACTCACCTCTCACAAGCATTGTTGCTCGCATCAGAGCAGGACACGGATATTTTACGGCACCCTACAGCTATCCATGCCACAGCACCTAGTCGTCTGTCCTCGCTGACAGCGTCACCTCAGAACAGAGCTGCTCAAAAGGCCCCCACGATCTGGGGTAGGACGACTCTCAACCAAGCCAAGCACCCGAATACAAGGTCCGCTGATGACGAGGTATCGTGTGGGATGCTTACCATCTTTAGAAGTTGCTTCTTTGACCGGTGAGGAACCTCCTGTCCCTCGACAGAGAACATGGTGGGTGAGGGCGGGCAAGGACAGGTCGACAGCCGTCCCGCCTCGCGAACTTCCTGTGACCGGTCACCTCTCCCCAACCAGACCTTCTCCGTAGCTCTCATGCTACACAGTCTAGTGGGGATGAATGAGAAAAGCCACCCGCTCCCCCTACCCTGACCGCGGCCGTCATGGGGTCCATGAGATGGCGCAACAGAGACTTCCCACAAGCCGTATGTTCTATCCCTTGTCATTGTCCGTGGTAGTTTTGAAACTGGGTAATCATTCCAGTCAGAAGACATGGGACGAGTTTGGAACTGGCTTACATCTGATGTCTGTTCAACATCGAGATAACCGCTGGAACTCGACCGTCTCTCTCCGCGCAGCCCCCCAAGCTAACGATCCACTGTCTTTCCCCATGTTCAAAACCTGTGCGACATCCGTGTGGGATGTCCATGTGAGAATGAAACTGCAGAGCGGTAGGGTAGAGGACAGGTTTGCTACTGACGCACTGGACATTTTCAGATAACTTTCAGAAGGCCTCTTTCCAACCAGCTCACCCCAGGGACGAAGCATGAGATGGGTATGCTGTTCTCATGGGAGATTCACCCTCGGCCACAGTATCTCTTGAGTTCCGTGGCTCCCTGACTTTGACGGCAGAAATCATCAGCCAGTCAGGCGGGAAAGCCATCAGTGCTTCGGCCCGCGCCGTGAGTTACCACGAAACTCCCTACAAGGCAACAAACATTGGCCTATCCGCACTGCAATACAAACGCCTTATCTGCGTAGACTTTCACATGTGCAAGCCACTTCCCACTTGTTGCCTTCTTCAGCGCGCTTTCTCGGTATGCACATGCAGCTTCCCGGTCAACCTCACCCAGCAGCTCTTTGCTTTCTTGCTTCTTCTTCTTCTGCTGTCGTTGTCCGCTCCCATGCAGATCACACCGCAGTCTTCCTACTGGCTGCTAGACGAGAGGTCGTGATTCGACTGCACCCAGCTGCGAGTTGCGTGATCGGGAACTGGGCCGGGCTGTCCCACCGGCAGCCTTGCGGTTTGCAGCCGGGCCAACCAAAAGTAACCCTGTCTCGTGCTCGAGGCTCAAGGGGATGCGAGACGGTAAGAAAGAAGACGGGACATGCTTGGTCATCATCGATCGAGGTGCAACTCAACGCCTAGAATTGCTTTTTTGTTTGTTTTGCGGTAACCCCTATCCTCCAATCATCGGCCACTGGGGCGTTTCCCTCCGGCATATGGCGGAAGAATCACGAATCACCAAGAAGTCTCCAGTACAGAATCGTGACAGATTAGTGTGTGAGAAATCATGTTTAGAAATAGTAAGAAGCAAAGAACTACCTGTGAACTAGAAGCCGATGAAATCAACAGATATGAACGCTCTTTCCGCCGCATACATGACGGTGATATCTGAACAGGAAACGTAAAAAACCCTCTCTTTGCAATATGTATTCCTCCCCAAATTACCCTCTCCCCCCCCCCCTTTTCCGAATCTGCCCATAAACCCCATCGGATCAAAACCCCTCCACAGTGATAAGGCATGTATATGGGCTCCAAAGAGGCCTAGACCTGGTCCAAGACAAGCCCAGAAAGCCCGACGGCGAGTCATGGTGCTAGGTAGCAGCCGACGAACACCCTATCGGTGTGGGTTTGGTGTGGCGTGGTGTGGTGTGGCGTGGTGTGTGTGTGTGTGTGTGTGTGTGTGTGTGTGTGTGTGTGTGTGTGTGTGTGTGTGTGTGTGTGTGGTGCAAAGTGCGCTTGCTGTAAAGAAAAGTGATATGTTTTCTTTTTCTTGCTTTTCCCCTCTTTTTCTTCTTCCCACGACCGGCTTCCTCGCCAGACCGTCTCTCCCACTCAAAACCTCGCCAAGCTTACTCCCTTTTCGACAACACCCTCTTCATCACCAACTGTTCATCGGGCATCTATGCACGCTGAACTGAGTGGGCGTCTGTCATCCAAGACATCCCCCTTCCCCTCCCCCGCGCCTCCCCAAAAAAGCGAGATAGATAGATGACTGAGACCTTTCTTTCTCGCCGCCACGCGAGACCACAGCCGCATGGACGCCCAATTGCTAAAAGTCCAGACCGATGAGCGTCTTCCCGGCCACCTTCTCTTCATCGGCTTGCGATTAGTGTAGCATCGAGCCAGCCTGTCAGATCAAGCAGGAACTGACGGCTATGGGGCTCCCGCCCTTGGACAGCACACATATCCATCACCACCCCACCGCACCACCCTCACACCACGAGCTCACTTCCAGAATCGTCAAACCTCCCCGGAAAAATTGATCCATCACTTCCATATCACGCTTCCTCCCCCCTTTCATCGGCCGCCACCCCCCTGACAGCCCTCCAATCCCACCCCTCCGATCCCTCTCTCCCATCTCCTACCCGACCATCACAACTGCCCCTTCCCGCTTCTCGGCCCGAGTCGCAGTCTAGTACCTGTACAGCGGCCCCGGGTCCTTCACCACCTGCTCACTCCCACTCCCCCCAGCTGTCGGCCTCTCCCTCGCGGCCCGGGTGTACGCATCCTCCTGCTCCTCCGTCGCATCCGATATGGGCGTCACCGGCTCAACATCCTTGTCCTTCTTCGACGACGGCCCTGCCCCTACCTGCTCCCCTGCACTCCCGTTCCCTGCCCCTCCCCCTCCAAACCCGGGATGAAAAGGCTCATACCCCAACCTAGGCGTCTCATCCTCGCTGACTCTCCTATTGTTCGTCGAGAGTCTCGGCTCAGGATCACGGAACGGATCCTCCTCCTGCTGCGCAGGAGTACCCGTATTCGACCTCGACGGCCCAGCCATACTCGCCGAAGGTCCATACGCCGGGTTGGGGTTATTCGTCCGGTACGACGGTTCGGCAGATGCCTTCCCCTTTCCATTGCTGTTGCTTCTTGAACTCGACCCTGACGGTCCAAACCCCGCGCCGCCTGCTACCCCAAACCCGTTCCCACCATAGCCACTCCCCATTGGTTTTCTGGGTGGGACAGGGGGTTGGTCTTGTTGGCCCGAGGGGGAAACGGGGGTGTTGTTGTCCGATCTGGCCTCGCCGAGGTGTTTCTTGGCTTGGAGGACAGCGCGGTGGTGCTGGTTGAGGGCTTGCTGGAGCTGCTCGTTGGTGTCGATGAGGGACTCCATCGTGTCGTTGTCCGGTGCGGGGTTCTCGCAGGACATGTACCCCTGGATGGACTTGCTGGCGCCGGTGCAGCGCTCGGAGAACTCCTTGATGAGGTCGTTGGCGAGGACTTCTTGGGTGGGCGTGGAGGCGACGAGCTGTTCGAGGAGCTTGGCTGAGGTGCGGGCTTCCTCGAGGCGATTGGCGAGTTCGATGGGGTCGGGGAGGCGGTGGCGACTGGATCGGGAAGAGGAGTGGTGGTGGCTGTGGTGGTGAGGGGGTTGGGGGTATTGCGAAGGGAATTGTTGGGGGTACTGCTGGGGGTAGGGGGGCACGTTGTGGTTGCGGGGGATGGCGTAGGTGGATGGTGTGGTCTATCTCGAGGTCAGTACATCTCAATCGATAGGTGATAGGTGACCGCACTGAGTATGCTTCGTAGGCCTTCCTCTTTTCCTTCTGCCACATGGCGATGATGAGGTTCAGCCCCTCGTCGTACCCCTTGGATGTCTCGAACGTGTCCAATGTCTCCATCAACAGCTGCCTAACGCTGGAATCGCGACCGGCGCGTAACAAATCCTTGCAAACATCGACGAACTTCTTGTCGAAGTTTCTGGTGAACCCAGGGCCGGGGTTGTCGGAGAGGATGCGGATGAGCATGATGGCATTGTACTGGCACGCCGGTCTGCTCCAGTAGTCGCGGCTCAGGAACTTGCGGATCAATCGGGCGGACTCGGTCGCTGCGACAGGCGAGGCAACGGCGGCTTCGACGATAGCAGGTAGGTAGATGACATCGTCGCCCTGGATCACATTTGTCTCAGATCTCGAACAGCGTCAGGGCTTCCAGAAGAGGGAAGCAGGTACGTACCGTGGAGCTTCCTCTTGATTCGCAAAAGGCTTTCTGCAGGAGATATCGCAATCAGTGTCCCGTACAAGCAGGGGAGAGCGAATGGCGCAAACGTACCACACAGCGCGCAGCAGTGTCTTGGGGCTGTTCAGTTGCGGGATCTACAACGGCTGGGATGTCGGTGGTGCTGTCCGAGGCTGCAGCAGGGTTAGCTTCGGAGCATCACTGGACGTCGTGACGATGCTCAGGCATACTATTCCTCTTCTTTATGGTGCCCAGCACCTTGTTCATACTGAAATTCTTCATCATGGTGTCGCTCTCCGTATGTATCTGATGTTCCCAGGTGTTTATTCATGCGAGAGCGAACCTGTCGGCGAAGGTGGATCTGGTGCAGATGCGCGCGCGTCCTGACAGAAGCCGCCGGCGCCGTATCGCGAGTTGGATTGGAGATGATTTCCACACCGAAAGTGACCCACACAAGCGCAGCAGACCAGGGCGGCAAGAGAAAAGGTATGGAGAGGATTGAGAATGCGCAAAGACGCGATTGAGAATTCGTGTGTGCCGTTACCCAGAAGTTTGCGATTTTCCTGTCCGGGTTTCGGGTTTTGTTGATGGGTGGCCTGCCTGCTGATTCCCGTCCGGCTGGCGTTGTGTTGCCCCCGCAGTGAGTGCGTGACCTGCGGGATGGTGGTGCGTTGCGCGATGTAACAAGGGTCTTTGATCTCGGCCCCGTTTTGTCAAAGGTAGATAGATAACTGAGCCACAGGCAAAAAGGGATTCCCGATGTTCTCCAAACCCCAACAGTTGTTATGTGAAAATAGACCGGGTGGTGATGATGAACTGGTATGGTTTGCGGTGAGCAGGCGGGCTGGTTGGTGTTCAAACTGAGCTGTTGGTCCGAGCTGCCAGGTCTCAAGTCTTTTGAGTTCTTCAACAGCTGACAAGGAAGCTATGAAAGCAATGAAAATAGAATTGTTATCATATATATATATACATATATATATATATGTATGGCAGCAAAACGGTCCAGACTCACGCCAGGCAGCCGCCCGTCCGGGTTCCGTTTCCAAATCCGAGTTGGGTGTAACCATATCGAGTTGGTTGAGCAAGACTCCAGTCAATGAAGGATTGTCTTGACGTTGACTGTTGTGGACATAAGGTCTTCGCATAAGGCGCCAACACACGAAAACCACCAAGATCCAGACATCGACACACTAAGAGAAAAAGAGTTCCTGTCAGTGTCAGTGTCAGTGTCAGTTCTGTCTCGTCTCATATCAAAACCACTACCAAGACATCGACAACGTAGCACACACACACTTGACCGTTGTAGAACGGTGCTAAACCCGCACAGCCCCCCCTTGTCGTCAATCAGACGCGCAAGCAGCTCCCCGTGGATGCCGGCCAAGCGCTTGTCAACGTCAGACTTCAAGACAACATTGCGCATCACCTGGCATGAAGAGTACTTTTATTTTCCTATTCTCGCTGAATGCTACCTGCCGCTGGTCCTTGCACCTGTGCAAGACCACTCGGAGTCGGTGTATCGACCTATCCCCTAACTCCTAAAACCCCAAAGCATATTCCCTTCCCCCCTTCCCGTCTACTCTTCTTCATCTTCGTCTATTAAATCTTCCACCACAAGACTTCCGCCCCGGCCCATCTTTTGCCCAATCGTGATTGTCTTACTGGGGTGGAGGGTCTCCCGTGGTAGCACCGATGCAACTTGGAAGCCATACTTGTGCTCGTACCCCTCTGGCTCAGCCGCCTTCTCATTCAGAGGTCCTTCTTGTAGAAGGCCATAACACTCCACAAACGCATACAGTTCCTCCAATGTGGTGTCGCTGGCAAATCTGCGGATGACCCGCCCGCCCCCAGCGGAAGCCGGCATGTTGAGAGCCAACCTGACAGCATCCTTCGTGTCCGGCTCCGGCGCAACGGTCGTGGCCCGCCAATTTCTCCACTGCCTCCGTAGCTCCTCCTGTCGGGCTGCCCTTTCGGCTTCTTCCAGAGCACGCTTCTCAGCCGCTGCCGCTGCCGCCTCAGCCTCGCGCTTTTGTCGGGCTCGCTCGCGGTCACGGGCTAGCGACCTCTCGTATGCAGAGTCCTGCTCATTCCTCAGATTTCGGGCATGTTCCTGGGCCGCCCTCTCAGCCCGCACGCCGTTAAGATCGGGAGAGTACTTCGTAATCGCATCCTGGAGCCCAGAAAGGTAAGCGGCTGGCGTCATGGGTCCGACCAGACGCTTGACAATCCCCATCCTTGTGCTGCCCTCCTTGGGGGTGAGGCATACCATGCACGAAAAGGGGTATTTGAGACAGGCATACTCGTTGGCCACCTGATGGGCTTCGGGGTCGGCCACGTTTCCTCCCCAAAGGATGATGTTGTTGGAGGGATCCGAGATGTAGCTGACAACATCGGGGCTGAGGAGTGTGTTTCGAATAAAGGAGTCGGTGTCGTCATGCTCGGGTGATATCAACACCATCAGGAAAAACTTGAGCTCCCTCTTTGCCGTGTCCAGAGCTTGGGCATGGCCTCCCTCGAAGAACACGAGGCCGTGAGTGCCGTATGCCTCCTCAAACTCGCGCCGAAACCTCCTGGCTGCCTCCTGTGGCAATGCCGCAGTCCGTCCATGAGCCTGGCCCAGGCCCCTGATGGTCGTACCCAGGTATCGTGGCCGGAACGAGGCAGGTAGGAATGCGAAGAAGAACGAGATGATCCGGCCAAAAACACCCAATACACCTCTCGTCAAGCTCCATGTGGTTGAAAATGGCGTCAAAAGAATCGACAGTAGTCCTCGGGGCCGGATGCTAACCGGCTGCTGCGGCACCACTCGTGGGGCAGCTTCTGTTCTTGGGGACCTCGTTCGTCTCGGCCTATCATCGTCGGCATCCAGGAAGCTCTCGTGTAAGTTCTCATATCTTGCCGCGGCTGGCGGAGGATTATCCTGTGCAGCCTGGGCCTCAGCAACCAGGTCGGGCCCGTCACCGTCAAAGAATTTGGCGATAGCTATCTGGAGGGCGTGTCAGCTCTCTTTCCAAACATTTGCTCTCATACGAAGTGCCTGACTGGGTGGAGGAAAGGATACGCACTTGGACATTCCACTGTGACCTCTCCAACAAGGGCACCGCATCCTTGATTTCTTGGCCTGTGACATCGGTGTATTGCTGAAGAGCCTCCTGCTGCTGGGAGGAGAGCTGGCCCAGATCAAATCCAACGCCGTCCGCCATGTTGAGGGTGGCGTGTTGCCAATTCCCGAAGCTGTGGTTGGTGGCCCAGAGCTCCCGCCGTGGTCAAACCAGTTTGCCCAAGGCAATGCTTTGCAAAGAACACGTTGGTGGTGCGGTTGAGAATGGCGCTAAGTCACGATTAATTGTTAGATGCGCCGAGCTTGTTCTGGCTGTTGCCAGCTCTTGAGGCGATGCCCGGCGTCTGGATGTCAGACAGATAGCACGTTGTACGAATGATACTGGTGTGGTGGAAGAGATAGCCGCATCGGTCGCAACACGTCAACCTCGGCGTCCCAGAGTTACGGCACCGGGTGCCAACTGCTCAACAGGGTTTTGCTTGGAATGCCGGCACCCCTCAGTAAGCCAAGCACAGGCCACAGTTCAGAATCGAGCCCCCCTCTTGCCTGTCTAGGCGAATGAGAGGAAAACAGGAGTGGCAGGGCTCAACAAGCTGAGGAAGGCGACAGGGACAGATGATGAGGGTGAGGTCAGCCTTGGGTCCTCAGATTCACACAACGAATATGTATATCTCTATACGCGGAGCACGATGTCAGCAACCCCGCTTAGAAGAATGGCCTTCGGCCGAAGTCCGTGCTCCTCCTCCTCGAGGCTGAATGGCCAAGAAGCAAGAGAGTTGGGGGCCCCACCCCACTCTTAGCGCGCGGGCACCCGCGACGACCGTCTCGCGAGTTCTCATGCTTTCTTCACCTGGGCACAGTCAGCACCGTCCCCATTCTATACCCGGTGAGCGCATTGGTTCAGAGCTTGTCAGGTTTTAACAGCGACGTCAACTCGAAATTCTTTCCATCGTCCTTTCTGCCGCCATAACCCCTTCTGGACAGCCCAAGGTTGCTTCGATATAGAGCCCGACCACTGCCACCCGCCCCATTGATCGCCTGCCGTGCGCTTCCTTTGTCTCGTGCCGCTGCCATAGCCTCCAGTTTGATAGTAGCAGCAACCAGTCGCTTCAAAACACGGTTTCTTTTTGTCTTGCGACCGGCTGTGTATTGCGCTTCTCTTTCCCAGCTTGTGTCCAGTTCCATGGATGCCTTTTCGGCCCTCTAAAGCAAAACATGGGAGGATTAAGCTACCTGTCTTCAAGTAAGAGCCCATGACTGCGCGCTCATGTCTTCTCTGGATTGCCGCCCACTCATGGCATTTGTAGCTGTCGGCGCCTTTCAAACAGTTCACTGACACAATGCGCCAGATCTCTTAGACACGTCCGAGGCATTCCCATTCTTCCATCCTTGATATAGAGTAGCCGATTCGCCATGGCCGCATCACGGTACAACTCCAACGACCTGCGGCGGCAGGTCGGCTCGCCGAGATCGAAAGGACGAGGTGGGTTGATCTCGACAAGCATTGAGCACGTCGACATGCCGTTCAACTGACAGCGATGCCCCAAGATACCAAGGACACCCTTTGCCGCAACGTTGTGATATACGGGCACTGCCGATACATGGACACGACCTGTAATTTTAACCACGACCAAAACAAGCCAGCTTCTGGCCCTTCCGATTTGTAAGTTGTTAGCCGTTGGTGAAGGTGGCATGCGGCCATGCGAAAAGCCAAGAACCGGGCTTGTGTGGCTTGTGGATGTGGTATCATGCTTGATCTTTGCACGTCTAACCGTGCCGGCAGTCTTTCCAAGAAATCTTTCAATGCCGATTCACCTTCCTTCACGCCCTCGGGCCAAAATCTGGGGCAAGCCAAGAAGACCACCCTTTCTTCTCAAGCAGCAAATGCTGCGCCCTTCACCCCTCGCGGTGTCACCGGTGAGTGTGGCTCTCGTCTAGACCCGTCATCTCTTGTTCAAGGCTGACGGTCTTGCAAAAGCGAGCACGCAGCAGAATGCTGATTTGACCATGTTCAACCCAGCTGGTGCGCGAGAGTTCACTCCGTCAGGCAACACACAGAACTATGAACTAGGGAACAGCGTATGTTCAGGATGCCACCCTATGTGAATTTGCCTTTTCGGCCTGACTGACCGAAAAGCAGAATATGGGGAACGGCGCAGCCCAAGACAATGGCGTTTTCAGCGATCCGTTTGCCATGAACTCAATGGCTCCTGCCCTTGCGAACAATGCACCTTTCAATCCCTACGCGGGTGATCCCAGCGCGGTCTCGGGTGCTGGGGCGGGCTTCTATTCTTCAGGGGGCGCGTATGCCTCTGTTCCCATGCAACAACCAAACTATCATCTGTATCAGCCGTACGATGCCTATCGAGGAGAACTGCAACCTTGGCAGCGGTCCACCTATGACTATTTCATCCCAGCTGCCATGCGAGAGGAGATACAAAAGAAGATGTTTGCTACACAGCATACAATGCCGGGTAGGTCCTTCTGACTGCCGCTTCTTTCTGGACCCAATGCTGAACCACAAAGCAGGCCTGCCCAAGCTCGAGAACTACCACTCTCTGTTCTCACTGGACACCAGCCACAGGAAAAACACTGCCTGTTTTGGCTACCACAGTTGGGTGTACAAGGCTCAAAAAGTGACGACTGGGCTGCACTACGTCCTCAGACGTTTGGAAGGGTACCGCTTGTCAAATGATCAATCGGTTATGAGTGTGATGAGGGACTGGAAAAATGTCAGACATGAGAATATTGTGTCGTTTCACGAAACCTTTACTAGCCAAAACTTTGGCGACAGCTCCCTCATCTTTGTGTACGACTGGCATCCTCTTGCCAAGACGCTGGCCGAACAACACTTCTCTTCGCCCCTGGGGAACAACCGACAAAGATATCCCGCTGTGCCGGAAGGCATACTCTGGAGCTACGTTTGTCAGATCGCAAGCGCTCTCTATTACCTACACAACAAAAATCTTGCAGCACGGTGTCTGGACCTCAGCAAAATTCTCGTGACGGAGAAAAGCCGGATTCGACTGGGGTCATGTGCCATCTTGGATGTGGTGCAATATGACCACAACCTTCCGATTCAGGAGCTGCAGGGGGAGGATCTGGTCAAATTTGCCAAGGTCATTCTGTGTCTGGCCACGGGCATGCCTCCAAACTTGCTGCAGTCCAGCAATACGAAGGCAGCCCTCGACTCGCTGGTCAAATACTCGCGCTCCTTGAGGGACGCTCTGCAGTTCCTTCTATCACCAGTCGCGCCGAACGGCCAGCCACACACCATTGCACACTTTCTCACCATGATTGCGCCGCAGCTTGCTCAGCAGGCAAACAACACGCTCCGAGAAAACGACGAGCAGCAGTACTGGCTCGCTCGCGAGATTGAGAACGGCAGGATCGCACGCAATGTGATGAAGCTATCAGCCATATTGGAACGTGGCGATTTGGGCAGCCAGTCCAACTGGTCAGAGGTGGGGGATCGCTTTCAGCTGAAGCTCTTCCGCGACTATGTTTTCCACCGTGTGGATGCCAGTGGCAAGCCCGATCTTGGTCTGGGCCACATGTTGAGTTGCATGAGCAAGCTCGACGCTGGCGTGGATGAGCAAATCATGTTGACGAGCCGCGACAACGAAACGGTTTTTGTCATTACATACCGAGAACTCAGGGGCATGTTTGAGCGCGCGTTTAATGAGCTCATGAAGTTCAGCAAGTCGCCTGGGCTTTAAGGGTTTGCTATAGGGGGTGGGCTGGTTGCTCTCTTTGGTGAGAGGCACGTTGCGATCTGGAGATATTCTGAAGGAGGTGTTCGGGAAGCCTATTCGAACGACCACCCTGAGGAGAAAACAAAGGGGATGAAGGCAGGCCAAAGCTTTCAGTGGGGGGTAATAACAAGCTGAGGGGCGGGGAGCATCAAGAAGAACAGCGGAATGGTGAGGGGCTGGACGACGAAAGGCACTGAGGATGTCAGACAGTCGGACAATAACGAGCCTCGAGACAACGAGGATGAGGAAACAGCACGGCAGGGAAAGGCATTATCCAGCCTCCACGTGAAGACCAGCACGGACCCGAAGACGATAAAACGAGGGACAAACTGCCACCTGACGAGATCCTCGGGGAGGAATATCCGAGGGGGAAAAGGGAAACGGAAGGAAGTTGACGAGAGAAGCGTTGGCGGGATAGTAGATGGATAAATGTAAATCGCAGACGAGGGAGACTTGTGTACGATGACGTGGACAGTGTGAATCAGGTGAGCAAAGGCGGCAGAAAGGTGAAAGGAGATGAGCGGAGAGGATATATAAGCGGTTGTCATAGCGAGGCGGTAGCTGTCATTTTCTTATGATGAAGAAACAAAATTGAAAAGCTTATATCTTATGCTGCTGCCCACTCGCTTGGTGAATCAAGCTCGAAGCTGTGGTGTTGAAGATTGAATGGTATTGCTGTGCTTTTCATAGCCAACCATCTCGAAGATGATTCTGTTCCTTTGGTGCTGATGGTATGGTGTGGGACCTCGTCACACCCGCATCAACATCAAGTACTTGGTTCCCTGGGTATCTCTCCCTTGTCAATTTTCCGCTGTCAAAGCACTTACGGGTCTCGCCTCCCATGTTCCTTTCGACCGTCGAAGATGAATTCTAAACCTGTTTTGCCGCACCTTAGACCCAATCAATATTGCTATGCCAGAGACATTATTGACGACACACGCTTTCTTTCCCCCTCTTCATCATGCATCTCAATCCTCCATCTCCTCCTGCTGCAAGAACGGGTTGGCTATCACCTCGCTGCCGTCCACGGGAGAAATAACAACCAGAAGGGTGCCGCGTACCACCACAAGACCAAGCGATCGCGTAGTTTCGTTGCCTTCGTCATCTGTTTCCCTCATGTTAGCCCCCCTTTCGTCTAACCCCCAGCACGCCAACCCGCAAACGAACGTACCTCTGACCGCCTCCTGAACCTCATCCAGCACCAAATTCATCAACGCATCATACCCCTTTAGCGTACCCGTCACTTGTTCATTCCTCCCTGTCAGCAACTGCTTACCATTTCCCCAAGTTCGAGAACAACCTACCCTCCCGTCCGCCATTGAACTTGACCGTAATCCTCTTGTCCATGTACTTCTTCAGGTCAAGAATATTCTCCTTCTTGGGACGCTCCGTCTGCTCCCCGGACCCGCCTTGGTGTTGTTGTCCCTGCTGGTTCTGGTGACCCCCGCGACCGCCGCCCCGATTGCCGCCGCGATGAGGACCTCCCCTGCCTCCTCCGCTTCCTCCTCTGTGACCGCCTCGGGGCTGGTAGGGTCTTTCGCTCATGGTTGGGATCTGTTTTCTGTTTCTTTGTTTTCGTCTTCGATGAGAGGGATCGGGGGGGTGGGTTATGTTCGTCAAGGTCGTGGTGGGTTTCGAGACAGGTGGGATGGTCAAGTACTGGTTGGTGGGGCTGGAAGCTCCGAGCTCTCTGGTTGTGGATGGCAAGGCAAGTCAACAGTCAACAACCCCAACCCCCAAATTCCAAAAAGAGTCAAAAAGGTCGTTAAAAGTGGAGCCTTTTCCTCCCTGCCTAACCCGGCGGTTCTTTTTGGGTCGTGGCAGGGGTGGCAGGTGGGCTTCCCGCTTGTGGCTAGTGAAGCTGCAGGGGCGCACGGGGCAGGGATTGGAGTTTGAAGATGTGCGTGCTCAAAGCTTTGGGTCTGTTTTTGACGACATCTTGGGGGAGGGGCCGTTGAAAGAGCATTTTTCGGGATTGAAGCAGCATCGTTGGGTTGACTGGGAAAACATGTGCTGGCGGGTGCCAGATGGTCGAGAAGGTTTCAGACTGTTTTTTTTTGTTCTTTTAGCTTGGATTACTCACTTGTTGTGAAACGAGCTGGCTGGTCAGCAGATAGATGATGGCCGCCAACTTGGAGCTTGCTTACTTCAGGCACGCCACAGTATAAAGAACAAGGTGACCTGACATTACAAACAGGAGCCAAGCTAATATTATAAGGGCATTAAATAAGGAGTTGAAATAGAGTTAAGCACCGTAGTACTATATATAAAGCTTAATATATATACTAATTTTTACTTGGAACTTAATCCTATAATATTTTCTAAGTTTAAGTTTATTTATATTTTTGTATCTATTTTGAATATACTTTAAACTAATTCTAAATTACTTTGTAATAAACTTTAAATATTCTCTAAAGGTACACTGACTTTACTCTATATTAATTATATAAACCCTTTATATTAAAATAAATTTCTATTGTCACGGCTTGATAGGTAAATTGTGAGACAAAGCAACAATGATACGATATCAATTGGTTTAATTGTAAGCTAAAAAAGAAAAGAGAGGAAATTCCAACAGTGCCTGCAAAGCAGAGCTTTTCGACAGAGCAAAGCTTTGACAACTTGCTCTCGCTCCCAGTGTCCCACATGTCCCACGTGGCTTGCACGTGCACAATGTCCATCAGTTCGTCAATGTCAAGCCAGTGCCGTGACACTCATGAAGCTTATTTTATAGTAAGTTATTACTATAATACCACATAGCTATAGCTGTAGCAGAAGTATTACAAAACGGTAAATATATCTCACAAAATACTTGGTATCTACTCGATACTCTACAGAGTATGTGCTCAGTACTATTAACTATTTTATGCTATATATTTAGCGCTATAGTAAATTATGCTGTAAGTATCTTATAAAATTTATAGTCTAATAAACTTATAGCTACTTATATTTTTAGTAAGCTGAATCTCGAGTTTACTCTCTTTTATATAGTTGTAAATACATTTTAATAAAACGTAATTAAATTATAGTTTTTTAGGCCTACCTTTAATTCACTTACCTATTATAATATATAAAGCTCTGTAAAGCTTTCGGAGAGTATATAGTAAAGGTTAAATTTAACTTTACTATAGAATATTACGCAAAAATATAGTAAATAATTTATTAAATTACACCCCTTAAAATATCACCCTCTTTCCAGATCTTCAGTGAGGTGTTTCTTACCTTTTACAACTCCATCTGTAAACAACCACCCCCCATCAACAGCTCTGTTTCGGCACTCTTTTTCAGGCGATTCTTATCCCCTGATAGGCTTCTAAAACCAGCCAAGACTCCTTCAAAGATAAGCAAGGCACTTGCTCTTCAAAACTTCCCCACCAACCTTTGAGACATCTAACTACATTCTAAAGAATGTTCAGCACAACCCAAACGGTATTCAACACCTCCTCACAATTAGTTACCATTCTTCGCTAATCCATTCTACCCAGTCATATCAAAAAGTTCATGACTACAAACCAAATAAATCCGCTGAGTATCCCATAACCCCATCCTCAATTCTCTTTACAGTGTCCCGCTATCTAGATGTCCCAACGCTTGTTAGAGATGTGCCCTTCTCGTCATCCCCCTCGTAGCCCTCATCCTTACTCGAGACCAACTATTCAAAAAGTCCCGTGTCAGCACAATCCTTCCCTTCACCACACCCTAGAGACTGCTTACCAGTGGCGGAAGCTCAGGCGGCCCAGCCTCAGCCAAAACACTGGCAATAGATGGCATGGGAGGAGCCCGCTGCCCTCGACGAGCCGGTTGAGCAAGCCCATGCCTAGGAGCCGGCGGAGGTCGTCTCGATCCTCCCGCCTCGCCATCACCTGGAACAACAACCTCCTTCTCCTCCCCCTGATCCTTCTTCTCAATAGGCGGTCCCGCATAGTCGTCGTACGTCTCGATCGGCCGGCTTCGGTACCGCTCCGTAAACGTAGTGCTGGGGTAGTAATCAAATCCAGTGCCGGTAATAGGTATCTTTTCCTTGACTTGGGGCAGTGGCTGGATTACTTGAGGCTTGTTTCGCGTTCCTGGGGGGTTGTTGTCGCCAGTCTTACAGAGGTTCTGGTCATACTTTGGCCATGGTTCTCCGACAGTGTTCACCGCGGGTTCAGAACCCTTCAGTGGTGGTGCTCTACTGATGGCATCGGGATGACCAGCCGCAGTTCGACGAATCTCACGCTTGCCGGCCTCCCGGGCGGCAGCAGCTTTCAGCCCCCACTTGCGCTAGTCAGTGGGAGGTGCTTCCTCCCTCAGCCCTGCGTTGAAACGAGCGAGGGTAGTTGGAGGGGGTGTCACGGGGCTCTCGGTACCGGTGGGCTGTCTAGAGGTGGTCATCTCGTAAGTCTCGCTGGACGTTGGCGGCTTTGCAACAGGCGCACTGCCTGTTGTAGTAGACGTTCCGGCGAGCATACTTTGTCGTCTCAGGGCCCCTGTCTGGCTTCCCGTAGTTTCAAGTTCCCCTATTCTAGACGTCCGTGTCTTCTTCAAAGAGCCTTTTACGAAATTCTGGAAAGCTTTCCATCCCTTCTTCCGTCGCCCATCATCACCCTCTCCGGCGCCACCACGAAGCCGACTGGGTCCGTAGCTCGGCGCCGTGTTTTGTTGCCACCAGGTCTCTGCAGTGGTACTGGGATAGGTACTGGGATAGGTACTGGGATAGGTACTGGGATAGGTACTGGGATAGGTACTGGGATAGGTACTGGGATAGGTACTGGGATAGGTACTGGGATAGGTACTGGGATAGGTACTGGGATTGGTACTGGGATAAGCCTGGGCAGCGAAATCCCGAATGCTTGAATCAATGGGATGAGACGGCAGTTGGTTAGAAGAAGCTTGATGTCGACTGCTTCGCTGAGGTACCCCTGAGATTTGCGGTCCATTTGACGAGCGGCTGAGAGCAATGTTGGGTAGAGAGCGTGAACGCCTTCGCGGTTGAAAAGGGTCTTCGCTGTTGCCAGTGGTCCCAGTGGTCCCAGTGGTCCCAGTCGTCCCAGTTGTTTCAACTGTCACAGTAATCTCAGTTCTCACAATAATTCTAGATTCGCCAGCCGTTCCTGTATTTCCGGCTGTCCCAGGAGTTGCCGTCGTTCCAAGAGCTCTTGTCACTACAGTTGTTCCTGTAGCTCCAAGTTTCCCTGACGCTCCCGTTGTTCCAGCCGTTTTGCTATCTGTATCTTCTTCTGGATCGACAGCAGCTCGGAGTCCTTGGACAGGTCGCCTGGTCACAAACGCCTTCAACCACCTGGCCCCACTCTTCGTTTTCTCCCATGTCCTTCTCCGGCGCCCACCACCCCCTCCCGCGCCACCACGAAGCTCTCCCAAGAAGAAATCAGCATCCCTGTTGCCTTGGAGCAAACCTTTCGAAGAAAGTGAGAGATCTTGTGTCCAAAAGAGTAGGTCTACTGACGATGGCGAACGACGTTCTGAATAAAAGGAAGCATCCGGTGAAGATGGTGGTGTGCCTGTTGATGATGGTGTCTATCCCTCAGCATCGGATTCACTTGGACATTTGAGAGTGTACACAGTCGTTTCGGAGGGCCACGTGCCGTCCGCGGCTTTCCTGAGAGGACCTGGTTGATTTGTCGGGTAGGGAAACCGCGCGTGTGTAGGAGGATTGGGTCTGGTGGACGGTTCATCTCTAGTAGTATCTGGGGTATCGTCTCGGTTGGTTGCTGGAGTACTGCCCCGGCCGTCCTCTCTGTGCGTTGATATCGACGAAAAAGAGTCCAGCATTCTGCGACGAAGTCAAATCAGTGGCGCGAAAACATGACGTGGGACAGCAAACGGGTCTCACATCTGTGGATCGAGGCTCGTGGCCCCTTCCAGATCTTCGCCATGCATCCTGTACCAGAAACGAGGGGTGGCCGTCTCCCAAGGCTGTCGAAAACGATGGATCGAAGAAGAGATAGTGTTCTCAACAGACAACAGCCGGCTAACATAAAGCCCTATGGAATGTTCAACGAATGACTGCTCTCGCGTGTGGTTAATGATGAGCACAGGAGGCAATCGTCGTCGGAGTGCTAAATGGAGCACCAGATGCCGCTTTCGAAGAAAGGTCCGGTTCCCCGATTGTCAGGAGGGACTGCTGCTCCTACCGGAAGGAAAGCAGGCACTCTGTTATCCAACCAGGCCGGTTCTACCCTCTCGTATGAGCAAGATACCCATGGATGCTTGTTAGTTGCCCCGACCTTGGTGTCCACACTGGTGCGAATACCACTATCTGCACATGCCTCGACACTGGGTCTCACCTACCCCGTTCTGAGATTCGCTGCCAGATGAAATTGAATCGTCTCATCGCCAGACCGGTGAGGTGTTTCCACTACTGCTGACAGACCGCCGAGGATTGCTTGCTAATGGGCCCCAAAGGTTAGACAGCCAGCATTGCAACACACCTAGCCAAGAGGCAGAAAAACAGGGCGCTACTTGACACTCGGGCGAAATGGCAAAGCTGTCAAAAGATACCTGGATCTGTCGATTGCCGTGAACGAGACGGCCTCTCATGGGGGCTAGCATGGATCTTCCTGACGGAATGCTGGTGGCGCTGCTGAGGGGCAGTGGTTGTGATATCTACCTGTCCAAAATAGCAACACCAACATCTGGCAAACAAACTTGAGAGGCTCGAGGTCTACCGTTTGAGCTTGTGATACATCTCCAAAGTGTGCTGCTGCCGAACTGACACTGGCTGGAAATCCGAAGTGTGTAGGAGTAAGATGTCTCTGCTTCTGTCGATCCAAGGTGCGGTCGAATGGAAGTAACCGCCACACTGGGCTTGGAACGTCGAGGTCCCCAAAGAATCGACATCTGTCCTGCCGCCCAAGCCCCTCGTCACAGATCCAAGTGTGCAGCCGGTTGGCTTGATGTCCCCCACACACTGGACGACAGCTTCTCAGAGGCCGATGCCGAGACGGCCAAAACCATCTCTTTCAGCTCTTGCCGGGATGAAAGCGCAAAAAGCAATTCCACTTCTCCGTTTCCATTTCTCTAGCTGGGAAAGATAGGCAAAAGGCCAGGTCTGAGCACACTGCACTGATGTGCCTCGCAACCCATCTGTTTTTATTTCCGTGCCATTCCGGATCACCCCTCGACCTCTGACAAAGGAGAGGGATGCCCCCTCCGCCGGCTGCCGTGTTCATTCACACAAAGTAAATAGTCTACCCGTATGTCCACCCCGGCCCCCGTACCGGACATCTGGACGTCTCGAGGGGCTCGGAAGGTGAATAGGCTCAACGCTAGCTTTCCCACGACGCACGATGCGCCGTCTCGGGTGGTACCAAGACGAAGCCCAGGACAGAACCTGGGATGTTTGCAGGAGACAGCCGGGGAAGCTAGACCAAGTACGTAGCAAGGAGGAACAAGCAAGACGGTACAGGCCCAACCAGGCGCCGAGAATGTCACGAGATAATGACGGCTGAGAGATGGGTCCAGACCTTCAACCTTTTGCTTGTGCTTACCTCTGGAGGTTCGTGGAATGTGGCTTGAATGTGCAATCAGATAGATGTCGGATGTCAGATAGCTATCTGGTATCTGAGAGACAAGGTGTACGGTGAAGGGAAGGTCGGTAGTCCCGGGACGGATAGGGATAGGGCAAGGAGACAAGGTGTCAACCTAGGGTAAGGTACGTGAGGTGAGTGAGGTAGGCCGGCCGGAGGTGGTGGTCCATCCACACACAGTCCACTCAACAGACCCCCCAACCCTCCAGCCTCTCCCTTAAATACCTTTTGGTTCCCGCCCCCCGGCGACCAATCCAAGACCGTCTTCTTCCCTTTCTCTTCCTCCACAACGCAACAACACTCGACCGCGCTCCTCTCCGCAAAACCACCCCTGCCCCTGGACGGTCGAATGCCTTTTTTTTTTTTTTTTTTTTTTTTTTTTGAAGCCTTTTGCGCACCGTCTCTTCTTTTCTTTCTAGAATACAGCTTCTTCACACTCTCGACGCGTTACTTTTGCAATTGGCCTTTTCCTGGTGCTCGGCTCTCTCTACGAACCCCAAGTTTCTGCAACCAGCATTTTGCCCCCGGATTCCCCGTCGTGCAACCCCCTGAGGGAACAGGTCTTTGAAGGATCCCTCGCGTGTGTCGCCCTCTGTTTTCGGCTGCATTGCTCGGATTGGACCTTGCGTCCACGCCGCGTCTACTGGATCTCGTAGCGTGGGCCTCTCAGCTCAGGCCGCCTCGCCGAGACGCTGACTCGCCTGCGTTGGTGCAATTGGCACGTCTTGCAGACGCGTTTGCAACTTGCATCCCGAGTTTCTCACCACTTCAGCAACGTTGCAGCTGCCTCCTCGCCAGCATTTTGTCGCGTTCTCTGGCGAGTTGCTCCCCCCCCCGCCCCCAATGGCAACAGACATGGCTGCAACCATAGCGGCCGATGTAGCGACATCTTCGATTGCTGCTGGACTCGGATGCGTGATCCTGTCCGAGTCCAGCTTCTCGGCCACGCCGACGGACGATTCTTCCAATGCCGCTTCTCTGAGCTCGACACCGCCCACCACGTGTACTCCCGACAGCATGTCTCTGGCTTCCGAACCCGACGCCACCAAGCCGGCGAGCATGGCCGACGCGACGATCGAAGCTGTCATTCCTATTCTCGAAAATGAAGCTGCCGCCGACGATGATCACCACCAGCAGCAGCAGCAGCACCAGCCAGGCGAAGCGAGCCCGGTGCGACAGGCCATAGTGGTGGCCGAACCGCTCCCTTCGACCGAGTCCCTGTCCACTGCTCGCCCACGACGCGCCCGTGCCAGTTTACCGGTCTACAATCTGTCGCAGTTGAGTGGCAGCGACAAGCGAAGGCGACGCGTCGCGGGGCAAGGTGTGCAAGAAAACCGGCGCAGGACCATTGCTGGGGACGCCGGTAGCGAGGCGGATGCACACAGGTCGACAGCCATTGACGTGCTGGCGCTCAGCGGCTCCGTCTCGGGCTCCAACACCCCCAAAGGTGCTAGAATCTCTTCGAAAACGAAACCGATCCCGGTCCAGGCGCCGATTGTCACCCGAAGGGCTACGCGTCAGTCCGGTGCGCCTGTGGAGACTTTGGCCACGAAGGTGGCGGCATTGGGGAGAAAGGGCAGAAAGTCGGCCCAGAGCCTGGGGCGCATTTCGCGCGAGCTGATGCGCCTGCAGGATACCAACGAGTTTGCGCATATTGACACCCGGCCGGTCAAGTACACGGTCTGGAGCAATGGCAAGTATGTCGACGTGGATCCTGCCGCTGAGCCACCCCGCAAGAAGACCAAGGTGGACGGGAAACCCAAGACCGAGACGAGCGAGGAGCGCGCGACCACGGAGCCGTCCGAGCCCGTCCGGCCTCCCGTCAAGCAGCGTCGCGTCAAGCAATGGCACAGGAAGGGCCTGTACGCGGGACAAGAAACACCCACCGATATCACCCAGGGCTTGACAACCCAAGAGAAGAAGCAGCTGGCTCAGATCCCAGAGCTTTTGAAGCCCGTCAAGGCCAACAAGACGCTTCCTCTGCCCATGTACAACGGCCTCCGCATGCTCATCCACGGGCGCGACTTCAAACTGCCCTTTGATGTGTGCAACCCCCTTCCTCCAGGGCAACCAAAGCCACCGGCGTACCGGACCATCGCGAAGAGTAAGCTTGCCCGCGCATTCGACTGTACTGTGCAACCGTCTAACAAAGCTCGCAGATCGGTTTGTTGGCGATGCGGCGGCGTACTGGAAAAAGTCGCCCCATTTCGAGGATTTCTCGTCCAAATGCGTCTGCAAGCCCGAAGATGGCTGCGCCGAGGATTGCCAGAACCGCATCATGCTCTACGAGTGTGACGACACCAACTGCAACGCCGGCAGAGAATTCTGTCAAAACCGTGCCTTCCAAGATCTCCAGGAGCGGACCAAGAAGGGCGGCCGGTTCCGCGTAGGTGTCGAGGTTCTCAAGACCTCGGATCGTGGCTACGGCGTCCGGAGCACCAGGTGCTTTGAGCCCAACCAGATCATCATGGAGTACACTGGTGAGATCATCACCGAGGAGGAGTGCGAGCGTCGGATGAACGAAAAGTACAAGGACAACGAGGTGAGTCTCCTGCGCGTCTGTCTGGTGTGCGTGCTGCGTGCCGGAGCTGATTCGGTCGGCAGTGCTACTATCTCATGTCGTTCGACCAAAACATGATCATCGATGCTACCACTGGCAGCATGGCTCGGTTCGTGAACCACTCGTGCTCACCTAACTGCCGGATGATAAAATGGATCGTCTCGGGCCAGCCCCGCATGGCTCTCTTTGCCGGCGACAAGCCCATCATGACGGGCGATGAGCTCACGTACGACTACAACTTTGACCCCTTCTCCGCTAAGAACGTGCAGAAGTGCCTGTGTGGTAGCGCGAACTGCAGAGGCGTGCTGGGTCCCAAGCCGAAGGAGGTCAAGCCGCCAAGGCCGCCAAAGCCGGCGAAGCAGGAGAAGAAGACGGCCAGAGGCTCGATCAAGGCCGGCAAGCGGAAGCTCAAGGAGCTTTTGGTCGGAGCCGAGGATGAGGCGAGCGGTGGGAACGCTGCTAAGAAACGCAAGGTTCAACCTGCGGCCGGGGTGAAGAAAACGCTCACGGCCGCCGCCAAAGGTGCTGCAAAGACCGCGGCTGCCAAAGGAAAAGGTCTTGCAAGGGGCGTTTCCAAGTCGGCTTCCACGGCTATCAAAAGGAGCGTTTCGGGCACAATCTCTCTCGGGGCGAGCGCGCTCAAGTCCACCAAGGGAGCCGGGCTGAAGAAGACGACCACGACAACTCAGCGAAAGGTGACGAGCGTGGGTCTGACCAAGACGTTTGGGAAGAGGGGCGTCAAGACCACGGCCACGACGAAGGTCAAGCTCTCGGCTAAGAGCACGAGCAGCAAGGCTACCATCGTGGCTGCTGGTCCGAAGCCAACCCCCAAGAAACCGGCTTCGGCCGCCTCGGCGAGGAAGCGCACGCCATCGAGGAAGGCGCTTGAAGCCAGCACCCCCGACGCGGGTAATACCCCTGTCAAGGGCACGTCTGCTTCTTCAGACGTGAAGGCGAAGGTCGCCACGACGACCACGACGACGACTGCGGCAGTGAAGCTCAAGCAGACGAAGATCAAGTTCGTTTCGAAAGCAAACGCTGTTGCTGCTGAGTAGATTCAACACGACTGATGAGAAGGAACTGGGGTGGAGGCGTCACGGGATGTTATGAGAGCGGTATCCAATACTGGGCTTTGGGCTTTGTCTTTGGTTCGGTTTTGGTGTTGGGAGAGGGGGAAGGGGAGCGGGGGGATGGTGCTTTGGAGTTCTTTTCTGTTTCCTCAACGAATGGAATGGTTCGTGGGTTTATTTCTCTCCTCCAAAGTGGGTTTTAACAGTTTGCTCCTTGGGGTCTTCGCATCTATATTTTTATTTTATTTTATTTCCCTTTTTGCTCTTTTTCACTTGGATTTTGATGTTGTTTCGGTTTTTTTTTTTGTGTACATATATGTAGAGAGATGGGTTCAAGCGGTGGTGCATGGACTGGGGTGGAAAACGGGGGATAGGAAGTGGAGGGAGAAACATATGGAGGGTTTGTGAAGGGCTAGTTTTTGATTTATCTTGTTACCCTGTTTCCGAAACCGCTCCTTGCTGCTACATCTGACAACACTTTCTTGGGAGTGTGAAGAGGTGAGATGGCGTTTGTGGGGAACCAAGCGGGGAGCAAGTAGTCCACTTTGGGGAGATGAATATTTTATTATTATTCATATTTGCAGCGGTTCTGTTCTGAATTCACTGGGTTGAGGATGCTGGAGAGGAGAAGAGATGAGAGGAGATGAGATGAGATGAGATGAGATGAGATGAGATGTGATGTTGCATATATATATATATATATATATATATATATATATATATACATACAACTTACCTAAATCCAAATACGCACATCTCTCATCGCCATCACCACCAACAGTAGACGAAACCTAACCGAACCTCTTCCGTCTGACCGTTCAAGCACCCGACAATATCCAAGAGAAGCACCCGACAATATCCAAGAGAAGCACCACGCCAAGTGGGACCTCGAATTCCCAGCGCTGCGGGAAGCCCCGTGCGGAAAAGAGCCGGTCCGTTCCGAGGTGAATTTGGGATTAAGGTATGTGGGGCCGTTTTCAACTCCGGGAAGTGTTTTTGAGTTTTTACGTAAGCAGAACGTCGGAGGGGGGTTGCAACAGGCCTTTTTACTGCGTGCCAAGGATGGTGTTTGTCAGGAAAGGTGGGGGCGGGGAGGGGGAGGTCAGGGCTGGGTTAGGGTTGTGAGGTGGAGTTTAGATCGTTTGGGGGTGTGTTTGATGTGTTTGGGAAAGAAGGGCATTATGCAAAAGTAAATTCCATCCCTCCGAGTGTGAGGTGTGAAAAGTTTGAGTGGGGAGATGGGGACTGTGAGTTCTACATCATGGCCGAGTTTTGCTTTTCAGTCGCTTGGTTGTTGGTTTGGTCTGGCTGCAGGTGCTTTGCTGTTAACACCCCATAGATGCATTTTCCTCGGTGTGCATTTGTCCTCACGGGTGTGGCTCCCGGGCCGCATAACCTGAGCCATGACACCCGGTATTATCATTTTTTTTCTTCTTGCCGGGCTGTGCGTGTGTTTCGTTGGGTGCCCGTTCGTTGAGGAGGAAAACAGCACAACCGTGCTCTCAGTCGGTGTTTTTTTACCCTCAACTCACCGAAGCACACCACCTCATGCCCTCTTTTTGCTGCCTGAGACCGACCCCCTGGCTTCTCGTTTTCCGTTGGCCGTTTAGACACCGAGCCAGATCTCGACACCGACACTGACAAAACCTGTGATGAAGTGCGAGTTGAGATGCCTGCCCGCCTCGGTCTTGAGGGCGAAAAGATGCATATCCGCATCTCTCGTCACGCTCGCTTGTGCCCCATCGCCTCAACGGCTATGCATGACATGTGTGGTCGTCTGTGGTGGGTTGATCTGCTGCTGGCTGTCGGCAAATGGGTTAGGTAGGTGACAGCAAGCAGCGTGGCACAATGCTTGGGTGTTTTTTTTTCTTCTACAGGAGGACAAGGGGCATGAGTGAGAACGACACACCGAAAAGCTGGAAATTCGGCAAGATTTCCGTGTTGGTCTTGACCCACTGATTTGCCCGTTCTTGACTCCCGTGGGCTGTGCAAAAGGCAAGCTTCTTACAGGGCGGTAAGTCGTGATTTTTGCCCCGGGCTTTGACGGGAGTTGGTGCCGGCGTGGAGAGGCGGAGAGGCGGAGCAGCTACCACCAGGTTGGCAACACGGCGATGTGGTGGTGACAGGTGGGGGATCTCAGGTAGTAGTGGGGTCGTTCAGCTCTTAGCTAACCTGAGGTTCAACCTGGGCTTCCTGCCTGCTACATGAGACTCGAGAGAACAGCATCTGTGAGTGGCCGTGTCGTATGTGGACCCTGGGAATTAGAAAAGGAAGATGCTGCCTCGGTGCCTCAATGGCTCCTCACCTGGAGCTTCCGTTGTCCGTCGCCATCAGCGACCCCACCTCCCTAACCGGTGACAGCAGACCGCGGGGGCCGGTCGACAGGTCGCGTACCACTGTTTGAACGCTCTTTTTAGATGGAGGCAAGAGGCGGGGGGGGAACTTGGAATCCGTGATGCTTTTGGATCTTCCCTGCTTTTGATGACATCCATCGTGATGTCCGCGGACCTGTAACACACACACACACACACACACACACACACACACACACACACACACACACACACACACCCGTCTTCTTCCTGCGTGGTTCCTCGTTGGGTCGTTCTTGGGCTGGGTGTTGTGTTTGTGTTACTTGTATTTCGAGTCACACCTCGGTCGGGAACCCCTCATCTGCTGTGTCGTTCGTTCATCCACTGCTCGGGAGCGCAGTGGGAAAAAGGGTGTGGAGGGGTGCATTGCATGACATGGCATAGGGCTGATGCCACGTCCCTTGGAGTTGTACCTCGTGTGTACCAATTCGAGATGGTTTTCGAAGGTGGTTGGTGGCGGAGGTGGTTGCCTAAGGCCAGGAGGGCCACTCACAACCCCAAACTTCGCCGAAGGTTGACGTCGTTGGGCGCGCGCCAATCACCGCCAGGCCAATGACAAGCAGGTATGCCAAGCGGCTGCGAGTCAGAGTCATCTACGCGTGCCCGTTCACATGCTCTGAACGGCCTAGGATTGGAGTGCAGGTGCAAGAGCGAAGACAGCAGCACGTTCAAGCAGCTCCTTGATCTACATGACGCTCATGATGGCCAGAGCTGCGCGTTGCCGAGAAGGACCCTTGCATAAGTTGCACTCACTAACTTACCTGGGTCGGCAGGTTGCTGCCTCAATGTGCTGTGCATAAACTGGGGTAACGGGTTTTGATTGATTCAACCCAATCTCGGCTGATGGAAGCAAATGCAAGCACTTACGCCATCACCAGCCATCACCAGCCATCTCGGTGTCCAAAGACGAGGACGCACATGGAATTCTGTATCTGCCTGGGCAGGTGGTTTCACGACATCTTGTTGACATGGTCGAAACCCAAGAGGATGTTGCCAGGACATTGACAATCACCAACGGTCGAATTCGCGGCATATGGGCGAGGGAGGAAGAAGTCCACCAAAAGCAATTATCCCTAAAGTAAACCACAACATCTATACTGAATGCCTTCCCAAAGAACCCTGACCCTTTATATCCAACTCCAAAAAAAAACAGTTCATGCTCCTCTAATCCCGATGCGAATGTAATGGCTTGCGCCCTATGTCTTGTCATCGCTGCGTCACAAATGCTTTCCCAAGGTTGTCGGTCGTCCCAAACTCCAAATCCAATATCACCCCCAACTCCAAAGCGAAAAAGCCCCCCCTAACAATGCATTCTTCCGGACTTGTCTTTCCACACCCAGGTTGCGGGGCTCGAAAGCTCATGCATGGGTGCTTAGGGCTTGGGATTGGCGCTATCCACGGCTCTTGATGGTTGCGACTGTGCAGTATACGCACCGTGGATGACCACAGCTGGGACAGTAAGCGTCGAGTGTGTAGTTCAACGGTCCGTAAGTGCAGTTGTCCTGTAGTTGAGTTAGCATGAGCGGAATGATCAGACCGGGAGGTGGCTACTCACACAGTACCATACTGTAGTGGCGGTTCTGCTGCTGCTACCGGGCATGTTGACGATTGCGGATTCGATCAAGATGTGGTTGGTGTGTTAGTGTATGGTATGAATGCTTTAGCTACCAGCTTGAAGACGTCTGGAACGCTTGTTGCAGAGAAACTTGGTAGAGGAGAGTGGCGGCGGCGGCGGTGGTGGTGGTGGTGGTGGTTGTGAGGATGTGATGAACGGAAGGGGATAGAAAACAGCAAGCAGAGATGCTTATATACAGATTTAATCCAAACAACTTGTACAATGAACTTCCATTGCAAGGCAGATGACGACAATTGCAATTCCTCATTCTCTCGGTGACACAGCAAGTACATCGACCCCTGGCTGCAGATGTACAGCCGTAGTTCCTCTCGCACCGTCGCCAGGCACTGCGTAGGCTCCTTAGGAACTAGCCACTTGGAAAGGAGAAGCGAGCAGGCAAACAGAAATGGCGGCCGTGAAAGGCAAGGCGACGACAGGCAAGTGAGGCATAACAAGGAATGCGAATGAGATGGTCCACTCGGACCTCCCGACACCCGACACCGAAATGCCCATCTTCCGTCGACGTCCCCTTGGGTGTTGAAAGACTCATCGGACCTCCTTGCAGCACACCAGCTGTAACCCAGGCCGTGTTGTAACCAGTCAAGAACCGTTCAGCATATCAAAAAATGCATGATGAGGGCATGAGGACCTCATGAAGCGTGAGGTCGCCCCATGGGCGGAGCACGCAAAGCGCTATAGTCGAGGTGTCGCGTCGGTTCGGTGTACCATCCAATGAAGGGAAACAGCAGAGAGAAGACTCATTGCAACATGCAGTCAGTCCCTAACCACGGGCAATTCCATAGCTCGAGGGTGCCATGCGCAGCATGCAATTCTCCTGTCGAGCCAGCGCCCTGAGCTGTGAGCGCTGGATTGCTTAGCCGCAGTCCTCGAAGCTGTAGGACACCCCTGGCCGAGAGAGCGGGTTGTGTCGGATTAGGTGCGCGCAAAGGAGACGTTTGAGCTGTGTTCATCTGGTTGATGTCTGGCAGTTGGGTAGAACAAGAAGTGTGTAAGTGACAACCCCAACCCCCTCCCAATCCAGACAGCAGAGCCGCATTGCGCCCCCAAAGACTTGGCAAACGCCCGCACCCAATGATCCCCTAACCCTCAACCGCTGCGACATTGCAGTGTCCCACTTATTTCTACACTCGGGGTAGCATTCCTCCAGGCTCGGTGTAATCGAGTTGGTTGTTGTGCGCTCGATCAGCGGGGCATTTTGGTAAGGTAGATAGATATCCAGGCGTTTGGTGGCTGAGCTTTTTCACTTTCAACCTCTAACCACCCCTAGGCGGGCAGAAGAAGGCCCAGCTTGGCGACAGGTGCAATTCAGGTGGGGTGCCTTGTGCGTGCGTGAAAGTTGAGTCCACGGCTGCCTTGAAAAACATGCAGCTGTATTGACTCATGCGGCTCTTTCAATCGGTCGACGTGAGAGCGTTGCGGCTATGATCGGTGTCGGATGTCAAGCAGACTCGACGGCGCCGGTGTTGGGTTGGGATCGTATGCGGTGCACCTCAACCATATGCGAGGCTTGGAGCCTCTCAAGGAGGACGAGAAACGGACGGAACCGAGCGTCGAAGGTGCGTCTGGCTAGTCGAATTTCGGGCTAATTCGATTATGCACTTGATGCTTTTCGCAAAGTCGAGGCCGAGGTCGGCTTGCTCGGTGAGACCCTGAAGGTTCGGTGACGAAAGACGAGGCCACGCCAGTCTGCCCACGCCAGCACTTCCAGGACCCCCGACCGAAACGCTTGAGATTGGAAGATCCGACACTAATTGCCGAGTGAGCTTGTCAAACATAGACCGGAACAAAATGTCATCAGAGATGGAACAAAACCAACGAGGGGGTGGGAGGACGTTAAGAGAAAACTGCTCGGTGTGTGATGAAAACATTGAGCAAGGACGAGACGATCGAGAAGTTGGAAATAGAGAAGATAGCATGAGAATTCTCAAAGGCAGGGAAAGCAAAAGACGGGAGGAAACTGCCTGTCCAACTCTTCCCAGAGCCTCGGCATCAGCACCTGATGACCCCAGCGACTGGAGTCCTCCCGCTATCATCATGGCGTAGAATGATTCACCCAACCGGCCGTATGACTGCTCAAAACAGAAGCGACAACCTCCTTGGCTGGTCCAACCGTCATTGAACGCCATGTATCCATCCATTCATCCATCCATCCGTCCGTCCATCCATCCACTGCGAACCTGTTGTCCCTGCACAACGCTCATGTCAAATAGCGTCTGGCAAAGCATCATGGTTTCTCGTTCCTCGACATCGATCTCCTTCTGCTCTGTGGAGGCTGCTTCTTCATTGACGTTTGGATATATCGGCGCTACGAGGGAGGGTATATGAGGTCTTGACGTCGTCGCGGAGAGCATTCGAGTAGAATGTTGCATGCATTGGGTGAGCGTGGTCGGTTCACTTCTCCCAGCTCCGGTAGTCACTCTGTGAGACAACCATCGCCGAGGGGAATCCGGGACATTAAGGACTGGGCCCAGAAAATCCTCTCGGGAAAGATGGTGGTCTGAAGGGCTCCATTATATGCTTCCTCCAGGAGCTCAGATGATGAGGCTCTGCCGGGGGTGGGAGGCCGGAGCCATCAAGCAGGTAGGCTCACCACCCACACCATGCCGCCCGTTCTGGGTATATCGGTCAGTGGCGACCTCGTTGTGGCATGGCAGTGCCTGACCTTGGCTTAGTGGTGCCATGCTGACTCGACGGGTGGCTTCAGCCAGCCATATCAGCCGCCGTTAGGGAACACCACCGAGTCCCAAAACAAATGAGACGGCGGAAGCATGATGAAATGCCCTTCCAATTTATGTTTTCGGATACCGAATGGAAGCTGATGACCGGCTTCAACCGTACTCGGGCACTGTATTCGAGACATCCACCGTCGGTACACAAATTCCAGACGCCTGCCTAGCCAGAAGATGGTGGGGCATCAACCCATGGTTCACACCACTATCTCATCTGGACTTCGGTTTCAATGAGGGGTTAGATTCAAGCCTTGTAGCGTCCTCAGGCCAAAAAAACTGCGAGGCTGGAATGCCACACCCGATGAGCTGAGGTCGGTCAGGTCATCTTGATGTGACCGCGTATCGGCAAACCGTCTACCGATGAAAAGCTTGGCTGGCTTGATGATCCAAACACCCCAAATGGAAAAGACAAATTCGATGCGTGTGCTTCAAGTCGGGCACCAGCAACCTAAGAGGTTTTGATCCACTGATATAGGTAGGTAAGGAACAGCCTATGAACTATTCCTGATCAGCATGCGGTTTCACGATTCGTCAGCTATTCCGAGGTATTACCAATTTGTACGGCACCGCGTATGGATTCAACCTCCAAACCAATGAATCCAGTGAGGTCCAAATGGCAATTTCCATCCGAATGGAATATGCTCCGATGTGCTCGCCATGACCCAAATTGCCATCCTCCTCGTCAACCACTGGCTCGGTGCCAAATGCTTGTGTTTCCCACGAAATACCCTCCCACGTGGTTCCTCAGCTCATATAAATACATCAACAAGCCAACAACGAGAAGCAGGACTTTATATCACGCATGCAACCATCTCTTTCTTCATGAATAGCTATGATATGCTTTGAAGATTGTCCCCATGTGATTGTCCCCATGTGATTGTCCATGCTGTGGAACATGAGCATCCAGGAAGAGGTTAGCGTGCACCTGGGCCCTGGCCCTGTTAGTGCATTAAGAACCTGCACGCGGATGGGGCCATATCAAGGGGTTTCCCGCTAACAGTTGTTGTCCTGGCCTTCACACCTGCAGGCACGGACCCGCCGTTGCAGGCCCTAGCGTATGCCCAGAGCGCCAACAGTAAGATTACCAAGATCCGAGACTATTTAGACAGTTTGTCTGCGCGATCGACCAACGTCATCCCCGTTCGTGCCGACTGTGAGCTTGATCCGACCTCCGACGTCAAACCGATGCCCATTGCAATTATCTAGACGGAGCGGTCAAGATCCGGGTCCGGGCTCGGCTAACACTCTCCCCTCGCTCCTCGTTCTGTTTCTCTTTGGTTCTCTTTGCCGGCCGCAACTTGGATCGGCGCGTCCTCTGGTCTCACATGTGAGGGTGGGCTGGCGGGAGGACGCAATGGTTGCAGCCAAAACAGCTTCCACACGGTGGCTGGTCCGAATAATTCCGTTAATACTGGCCGGTTGTGCTGGCCTTGCAACCTATGTGGTTGTCAAGCGAGTATGCTGTATGTTGGTTTTGTTGAATGTTAATGTTACAGAGCCTCTTTGCTGGCCAGTCGCTAACGTAGGTGATTAGTGGACTATTTCCTACAAACACAGCAGAAAAACGGAGTGGCTGCGGCCTTCCTTACCCTATACTTCGTCTTTCTTCTCTGTATGCTATTGTCATACTTCCGCGTCTTCCTCGAAATACAACACAACCCGGGAGTCACGCCGCTCGGGGAGCGAGCTGTTGTACAAAGAGAGCGGGACAAGGAGCGCAAACGCCAAGGCCGAAAAGCAGAGAGTGATCTCGAAGCAGGCGAACGATACGAGGCTGGTGCCGACAACAATCCCGACAGTCCAGGTCTCGAGCGCTTCTACAGCAAGAATGTTTTTGTGTGTAGCGCAGACGGCCGGCCTCGGTGGTGCAGCTCTTGCTGCACCTGGAAGGTTGACAGAGCCCATCATTGCAGTGAGCTCGACAGGTGTGTCAAAAAGATGGATCATTACTGTCCGTGGGTAGGCGGAGTTGTCGGTGAAACATGTCAGTGCCCATGAGTCAAATCTGCCTAGAATCAAGTTGCTAATGCAGGACTACAGCTTTCAAGTTCTTTATGCAGTTCACAGGTTACACAGCATTGTATTGTATTGTGGTCATTGTTGCAACGGTCATCTGCCTCAAGTCGAAACTAGACAGCGGACAGGGCGTTGATGGGCTGGTAATAGCTGCTTTGGCAATCAGTGCGTTCTTTGGCCTTTTCACCTTCACAATGACCGCCACGTCGATTCGGTATGCCATTGTCAATCTTACCAACGTCGACTACCTCAAATCGAAGGACATGGTCCACCAACTGGCCATTCGAGTCCCTCGGGGGACACAAGGGACACCGAAATACAGCGTGATCACATACCCTCTACCGAAGCGCTCGGGACCTGGCCATGAGGAAGATCCTCCCCGGGACCAGCTGGCAACCCGGACATTTGCCATTGTGAAGACGGAGATGGGCGAAAACCCATGGGATCTGGGACCGTATAGAAACTGGCAGTCAATCATGGGAAACAGCCCCGTTGACTGGCTACTGCCGATCAAGCCATCGCCCTGCGCGGTTTACGAAAACAACGAAAGCTTTTACGAGATGGGGCCCCTGTATGAACAGTTGCGGGAACGATTCGGGCTTCCAGAACTGTCCAGCAGCGAGAAGGGAGAGGTTATAGAGCCAAAACAGCATCGGCATGTAAATGGGACGGACAGCACACGAGGTTCATGATATAGACGGAGATACCCAGGGATTCTTTGTGGGCACTTGCTATCTGGCGCATGTCATTTTATTGGGTTTATACGCATATCGTGCATCCTTGGACGGTACAACGATAGGGTAATTTGATCAGCAGTGGTGTTTATGGAGCGATCGGAAGCCAGTCCAAGTTCAAGTTGGGTCCGTCGTGCTTTCCTAGCCGTGGTGAAATGTCATATTGTGGCACCCGAGTTGCGCTCAGGAGGGACTTCTTGGCCATCGTCGGCCATCGTGGGAGGTTGCACCATGTCAGACAGCAAGGAATGGGATGCCATGTGTTTCTTGAAAGCTGCCTGATTGCTGATGATGTAGAACAGAAGCAACACCATTATGGGCCGGCCTTACCGTTACGGTACCAATTATCGCCTCATCAGGGGAAGGTGGCATCACGAGGAAGACCCAGAGTGAACAGCCTCTACAGTGATTCAATCTTCGAAGCCCACAACATCATTGGGAGAGTAGGGTGACGAGGTGCACCAAGTTAAATATAGAAGCTAACCAACATAGCTCTGAACCAGTCAGAACGCAAAAAAGAGAAAGGGTCTAACAAGATGAAAACGATTTCTTCGGAAACTGCCGCCAACCCCTCAACCAGTTGTGTTGCCACGTCTAATCTTGCCAGATCAACAGTTGCCAACTCCCGCCATAGTTATTGGTGACTGAGTAAGTTGTTTCGAAACTCGTGCTTGATGAAGTAACCAAACAGCTCCGGTTCCCGGTTTACGCTCTCTGTCACTCCTGTTGCGCCGGGATGCAGTGCTCGCAGAAGGCTGGGCGATGTCGACAGATGGCGCACTCATCCTCAAAGTCGAGATTGATGATACTATCGACGTCGTCGTGGGCCTTGCACAAACAGCAGTAGACGACATTGCATTGTTCGATGCGAACAGGAGGCATATAGTAGTCGGCCCTGCGAGGTTTCAGTAACGGCGTTTGAGATTGCACCATGATATCTCACATTTTGACAAGGAAATCCAGAGTTGAAAATTGAATGGTTTCTGTGGAGAAGCTGGGGCGAGAGGTATGTGAAGAGACTTATCACGGTCTTTATTGCTGGCTACGATGGGAGATGTCTGTTACCGAGAGTAGAGCTGACCATTTTCCTGGTCATCAGAGAGTCCTTTTATAAACTACCACAATCACCTTGATCAGGCACCTTCATCTGTCACTCCTTCCGTGGTAGACGCAATATCGACACCTCCGGTGGGGGTCAAATCTGTTACATTTCCTCTCCCGGGCGGGAGGTCAGCAGTGACGATAACATCACTCTATGGGCGGTGTGGCCCGCTGGACCACAGAGGCTTAGACACTGGTGCCCCTCTGGTACGATACGGCGCTGCCATTTGCCTCAAAAAACCGAGCCCTAAGTGCTAGAAGGTTTGGTTTGAACGTGCAAAGTCAGGGGCTTGGACAACACAAAGCTGGTTTCGACCTGCTTCACGGTTACGACCAAGCTGGATAGCGTCTTCGACAGACCGGATCCCCTGGGGCACCCGGGCAACGGCCCACATGTTGAGGATCAACAACCAGAAGCATGCTTGCCACCCATCCGATATTTACCGTTACCGAACTTTGGGAGTGTCAGCACAGACTGTTGCCAGGATCTTCGATATTGCTGAGGGCAAAGTCAGAAGCTCGTTGGTTCTGCTTCAACATCATGCAGGGACTCGATACCGTGGACTGATTGCTTCTGTGTTCCACAAAAGCAGGTACAAATTACCGAACACTTGCCGGGTTTCCAGGGTCTCGGAATCATAAAAGAGGCGAGCGGCACTGCTGGTGCAAAGTCTTCAAGAATGACATACGCCGCCTGGCAGCCTCGCCTACTGTTGCTTCTAGAACTGCGGCCCCCTTTGCCAACCAGGCCACGACGAAAGAGAAGGGCACGTTGCTTCTAGATAACAACACAAGAGAGCGTAGTCCACCGGGGCGAAGTCACCAGGCATGTGATAGTTGATGTCAACGCTCCGCCCCTTCATGGATAGACGAGGGCAGACGTCCAGGCTCAAGCTTCCACCATCACCACTAGTCAACAAGATATATGCACATCCTTCCACGATCATGACGGAGCGGTCACGGGAGGAGCGACTAGAATGCCCTGCACCTTCTGTGCCCGCAGCTACCTTCCTCTCCCATTCTCGGATATCGCCGGACTGGGCAAGGGGCGGGCAAGAGATGGCGGAAGGAGGGATATCTCTATGGACAACCGGATCCAGCATCCGAATCAGATCGCCGATCGCGGAGAGGGCCACTGACTGTTCAACTGAGAAGAAGGAGGACGACGCGCAGCCTTGCGAGGTATGGATGCCGGCTTGAAACACATCTCAGGCCACCCGCTCCGACCTTCCTCCGGCCATCGCCGGGCATTTCTCGAATGATGTCAGGCCCAACGTCCACTCACGGAAAGAGCGGTGGACAGTGGACGAGCAGAAGAGCCTCATCCAGAGGGTTGGTAGGAACATGTAACCTGCCAAATCGAGGTAGAGGCAGGACACGGCGGCTAAACCGCACTGTGAGTGGTGGCCGAAGAAAACAGGCCCGACCTAACCTTGTTGCTTGGGGTTCGGATAGGGGCTGGTTGGATGTCTCTCGCAGTGATAGGCAGCATCAGTCTACGTATGCAACATAAGCAAGGCCAGAAGCAAGAGAGAGTGGGTGTGTGGCCCAAGGGAGAGAAGGCTGCCCAAGTCCAGGAATCAAAGGTGAGAGTGGACGACGATGGTTGTGATGCCATCGACGGTCTCTATCACCTTCCCGTCGTGGGTTGTTTGTTGCTAATCGCTCGCTTCGCCTCAAGATGGAAACGTTTACGGCAGTCTTTCAACGGCGTGGCTGCGGCTTGTAGTACTTGGGTCCTGTGGTGGAAGGCGAACTTGTAGGGTACCTGAGGATAAGGCTCGACGGTGCTGACGGCGCGTGTGGAACAGCAAAAGGTTAAAAGTGGTGCCTGTAGCAAGATGGGCCAATGCCAACCATAGGGCTAGAAAGCGCGGAAGATCGGGGACGGAGTGGGATTGGAAAAGAAAGGGGCTTCGTTGACTACAAGTTGAGTGTCGTCCCAGCCCTTGTCTTCTCCTCTTGCTGCGTCTTCTCAGATATCAGAACACCATCGACAGCCATCTTGCAAGTCACTGAACCCGGCCCGCTCCTCCCCTTCTGTTGACACGGAGCGGTTGTGGCTCCCCGGCACCCAACCCACACCACCCTCCACACCAACTGTGAAGCCAACTGACCTCCCTTTCGCCCAACATTTCGATCCAGGAGTAAAGAGTGAGCGGAACACAAATACGCATCCTCCGATAGGCAAGTTCGTCTCTATAGTTCTCACCATTCCCTCGTCATGTTTGCTTCTGCTCTCGCCTCCAAGGTCATGGAATTCTTCCAACCCACCTTGGTAGTCGCCGGCTAGCCATGGCATGCGGGCTTCCCGAATTGATCACACACCATGGCACGCTTCGGGATAATTATCTCATACTCCACGCGCGGGGTTTCCGGGACGAGACACAGAGCTTCCACACTTTTTTCCTCGTTCATGCTGCTGTGGTTGTAGCGGAAGAGGAGACCGGCGAGACAGAGGTAGCTGCCATGGCTCCAAGCCGAGACAACTCGGAACGGAAGATGCACTGAACCACCCGGGAGGTGACATGCTTCATATACATGACTATATGTAGGGGGGGGGAGGATTGATGATCAATCTGGATGTGAGAGAGGGGAAGGGTGATGAAATATTGAAAACCGCGTGGGGGTTGAAGAGTGAGTGTTGAGGAGGGGACGGCAGTAAATGAGGAGAGACTCAGATGTAGTACAATCTCTGAAACAGGATGATCGAACCTCGCGCTGTTTGTCCAAGCAGGCTCGTGATGTTTTGAAAGCCACACAAAGACCGTCGTCGTCAAGCAGATATCCAAATCCCATCTCGCTGGATCCTCCGATTACTCACTTGTCTTCCCAGCAAATGCGGGGTCTCCACAAAAGCTAGGGTGGTCCAAGCGTCCCCGTCCCAGAGATCGGCGCGTCAAAAGGGCCCCACTCTTTTCCCCAGAGCAAGCACCTCCCATCTGCTTGGCGGCCTATTGTCCGTCCACAGTCCACTTTCATCATCCCAGTGGAAACACACTGACGCGTGTGTGGGTGTGTCTCTCTCTCTCTCTCTCTCTCTCTCTCTCTCGCTCTCTCTCGCTCTCTCTCGCTCTCTCTCGCTCTCTCTCTTCCTTCAATTACTTCCAGTCAATCGATGTCTGTCGACTTGGACAGCAGAAGATGAGCCCCCGACGACCTGCAACATCGCCAATCTCGAGTTCTAGGTCGTTGCGAACTGGGACCTGATCATGTCTTCGTCACCCTTCCGCAACCGGCACCGGGACTCCTCCCCCGCCGGTGCGCCAGGCAGGAAAAGGTCACAGTTCACCTACCGGCACTTCAACCAGATGGCTTCCTACAATACTTCCTGCCCGTTGAGGGTGGTTGCCCATTTGGATCTCGACTGCTTCTACGCACAGGTGGAGATGGTACGGCTCGGCATCCCCGAGGACAAGCCTTTGGCCGTTCAACAGTGGTATCTTTCCCCCTTGTTCTAACCACCCTCCCAACAATACCAAGCTCGATCTGTCAACTAACAGGGAGGGAAAGGCAAGGTTTAATAGCAGTCAACTACCCCGCCCGCGCCTTTAAGATCGGCCGGCATTGTACGGTGACTGAAGCGAGGAGGTTGTGTCCGGAGCTTATAGCGCAGCATGTTGCTACTTGGCGGGAGGGGGATGACAAGTGGGCTTATCGGGAGGACGCGGCCGAGCATATTGCTACGGATAAGGTGTCGCTGGATCCGTATCGGTTGGAGAGCAGGAGGATCATGAGGGTCATCAAGGAGCATTTGCCCGGGGGAGGGTTGCAAAGGGTTGAGAAGGCGAGTATTGATGAGGTGTTTTTGGATTTGACGGCGTGAGTTGTGCTTTTTGGGAGTGAGCAAAGGTGGGATGATGCTGACAGCTGGTGGTAGGCATGTCCATCAGGTTATGCTTGAAAGGTATGGGGAGGAGCTGGGAGGTCCGCCGCCGTATGGGGATGTGAGTGAGGAGTTGCCGATGCCCGCGGTTACGGCGCTGGATTGGAAGGCGGATGCTCTGGTCGACCTGGGGGAGGGGGACAGACAGGAGGGGGAATTCGATGATCCGGACTGGGACGACGTGGCACTGCTTGTGGCAAGCGAGATTGTGAGGAATGTGAGGGGGGTGATTAAGGAGAAGTTGGGGTATTCTTGCTCCGCGGGCGTGTCGAGGAACAAGCTCCTAAGCAAGTTGGGGTCGGCGCACAAGAAACCGGATCAGCAGACGGTGATTCGAAACAGGGCGGTTGGGCACTTCTTGAGTGGGTTCAAGTTTACAAAGATCAGGAACTTGGGCGGGAAGTTGGGGGAGCAGGTTGCTGACGCGTTCAAGACGGAGGCTGTGTCGGATTTGTTGACGGTTCCGATTGAGCAGCTGAAGCAGAAGCTGGGAGATGAGAACGGGGTGTGGATTTACGAGACGCTGAGGGGGATCGATACGAGTGAGGTCAACTCGGGCACTCAGATCAAGTCAATGCTGTCGGCCAAGTCATTCCGTCCCGACATTACGACTGTGGATCAGGCTACGAAGTGGTTGCGTATCTTCGCGGCGGATATTTTTGCTCGACTGGTTGAGGAAGGGGTGCTGGAGCACAAGAGGAGGCCAAAGACTATCAATTTACACCACCGTCACGGGAACCAGACCCGGTCTCGATCGGGACCCATACCGGCGCGGCTTCTGAATGAGGAAAGCCTGTTCGAGTTGGCCAAGAACCTGTTTCACCAAATCACACTGGAGGGTGATACCTGGCCGTGTTCCCACCTGAGCCTGAGCGTTGCCGGCTTCGAGGAGGGGGTCTCTGGCAATATGGGCATCGACTCGTTTCTCGTCAAAGGTGACGAGGCACGAGCGCTGAAGTCATCGGAATCGGCCCGCACATCCTCGTCCAAGGAAGCACTCGACACGAGCACACGACAGCAACCTGCAGCAAAGCGACGACGTATCGATGGTGCCGGCGGTGGTATTCAGCGTTTCTTGACAACGAAACGGGAGCCGTCCCAGGACACCCGGACGACGGCCCCCGAGGACGACCTCGTGAGGAGGAATAGCGGTGAAGCAAAGTTGGGCACCTCAAGGACATATGTCGCATCAGGCATGGGATGGCCAGGAGAGTCTTTACCAGAGGAGGCCCAAGCCGATTCTAGACGGTCGCCAATCACACCCCACGCTTGTTCTCGATGCGACGCCAACCTGGGGGGTCCGGAAGAGCTCCAGAGTCACCTGGATTGGCACTTTGCCAAAGACCTCCAGGAGGAGGAAGAAGAACGTGTCAGTCAGGCATTCGCCAACCGACAAGCTTCGACTGCAGTGAACAACGCGCGCGCCGGCAGTCAGAAAGGGGCGGCGGCAGCATCATCCGCATCAGCGTCAGGGTCAAAGAAGTCCACGGGGAGGTCGAAGAAGAAGCCGGAGCGCGGTCAAAGCAAGCTAAATTTTGGATGATCATGATGATTTGAGCAGCTTTATGCATCGCCGGGCGGCCGTGCATTCGATAACTACCTGCAAGACGAAGACTTACGTGGGCAAAGCCAACAACCAACAGCATATGGAAGGCATACGACAGTCAGCCTATTGGGGAAGCTGGTTCGGGAGAACGAGAAAATGGATGGGGGGTAATGCACTTATATTTCCCGGTGGGTGGATGGCCTTCCTGTTCGTCATACATCCTGGGCGGGCATGTCAGTCATCGGAGAGCCCCCTGCAACCGACGTCGTCGGAGTGCGGCGATTCTGGAGCCAATCGTTGAATCCCGTCCGAACCCAACACTCGGCATGCAAGCGCCTCTTGCAAGGAGCGGGAAGAGGGCCGTCGCGGATGGATGGAAGAAGAGGGCACACCCGTGAACCCCATCCTCACAAACCATATCAGAGAGCAGTTGCTTCTGCCGGCCATCCCACACGAAACCCTTATCGTGACGTCGCTGGAAAATGCACGTTCATCCTCCGAGAAGTCGACCCGTTTGGGAACTCTACAGCACATCCCGGACGACGAGTATGGGCCCCTGAGGGGATCTGTGGGATCTCTTCCAGCTGCTGTCGTCTCTGATGCCACCGTGCAGTTTGAAGCCACAAACAGCCCACCAATGTCTCGCAGCGGATCACAGTCTATTTCGAGATTATTCACAATCCGTTCTGCAGCGTCAGAGCCTTTGCTGCGGCCGCTCTACACAGGCTTCTTGTTTGTTTGAGGTTCTGGGAATGACCCAAAACTCACGAGAGTCAGCATGAGCGAAGCAATGTTGCTTCGTCGACCACCGCTTCATCATTTGGGGAAGAGCGAGGGCCAGTGATTGGCTGGTCCGACCATCAGTCCCCATATTTTCTCATGCGGGCGACGGTTGGGCTTTGGGCTCATGTATTGATACCCGACCTGACCAAACCAGAAACCTCGCCCCGTCGTCACTGTCGCTGCTGATGTTGAACACGGCAGCTGCGTACCTACCTATGCAGGATTTTACGTACGCCCTCGCTCGCCCTGACTCCACCAGACCGAAGCAACAATAATGCCCGTCGTTGTCAACCGGTCCGTATGTTTGACAGGTGAGGAGCCGTCCGGGTAGGTAAGAGATAGTTGTACATTGGCATCAAAGACCACGGTTGTCCACCACGCACCGAGGTATCCATCAACATGCACCTGTATACCCTCATCCCCATCAGATAACGTCGGGATGCATGACGGTGGGGGAGGGGAGATGGGGATAGATGCTTCTCTGTGAGCAGATGAGACATTTCCATGCAGCAAGCCTTCTTCTCTCTCGACGATAGATGCTGCACCCGCCCTTTCCGCCTCGCGCACGGCCCGAGACAACGAAGATGGACAGACGTCAACTTACCATGAAGACACTTGAGTTCACACTACTGTATGATGTGAGGAATTTATCCAGTTCGCCACTTGTATCTGATCAGGCACACTTCGGGCTGCCGACTAACAAGCCTGCACATTTGTTTTGTGCGCGTGAAGTGTCAGAGATGGGCAGAGAGAAACGGGGACAGCAACCGAAACGGCTTCTTTTTCTTCGGTTCTCTTTCCAGTACTGTCGTGACAACCGCAGGCTGTCACCCAAGCGATTGGCATGGGAGCCCGCACCTCTCGCTCATCTGGCGTTTCTGACAGTGGGTGAGGCCCAATCAGAGGCTTTGCAACAACAGCCTGAACCGTTTGGGCAACACCGATTCACGCCAGCTACATGCCCAAAAGAAGCCTCGTCTCCGTAGCACATAGCTCCATGTTACACCGATCTAGCCTCTTTCTGTTTTTTTACACAAGAGATGAAGAGAGAAAACCCGAGAGGGCTGGGTGTAATGCCGGGTCAGAAATACCCCCGCTTCTGCGGCGGCCGCGGGAAGAGACGCCGTCAACGCAGACGTCGACTCCATACAAACAGGGCTCGGTGCGTGGGAGACAACATCTCTCTCTAAGCGAGTCCTCTTTCAGACACCGATTCTGAGGGAGAAACCCCTCTCCGTTACCGCAACCCGCCGCACTCTTGCTGGGTGCTGAGGATGGGAAATGCAATGGCACAACTGCCCTGGTCTCCTGCCATGCTGCAGGCCGCAAATCTGCGAACGCAGCAACCCACTAGGTGCCGGTGACGGGAGCCAACCACACACTCCCACGCCTCCGCGAGACCACCAGAGACCGCACATCGTCACTCCCAAAAGCACGCACTCTGCGATTGGCCTCGACCGGCTCACCTGACAGGCTGTTATTTGCTGCGCTGTGCTGGGCCTCGGGCCGGGGGGGGGGGGTTGTCTTTGCTGGGACAGGGCGACGACAAGGTAACATGGTACCTTTTTTATTTTCGACGTATTCTGCGTGATGTGTTATGTATGTTGGGCAGAACGGACGCTGAGGGGGTGACAAGTCAAACACGATGCCGTCACGTCAGTCTCCATCACCGTTTTATCCCGACAGTACCGGTTTTTTCAGCTGCGGCAGCAAAGCAATCCAACCTCAGGCGCCCGTCATTCGAACGGCGACGGGATTCCCCAATAGACGGTGCAAACCCTTCCTTCCTGACGGAGAGAGGGCCTTGCGATTGGATGGCATGGAACAGCGCGCTGCAGGTGTTCTTGGCCTCTCTTTTTGGCTGCGTGCGCCTGCTTGCCACCGCACCAGCAACCAGCACGCCTGGATTCCCCGGCTTCCCCTGCTTGTCCCCCTCTCGTGCCTCTCGGTCCCCTGACACCGTCTGGATCTCGCTGGCTGGAGGACTCCATTCTCGCTGCGTGTCCGTTCAGACCGGTGTCTTTCCAGCCAACTGGGTGCTGCCGTTTGAGCCTTGTCTGGCAGCCAGCTAACAGCCCAACGGAGGCAAAGAGACGGGGGCGCATTGGGGTACTTGGCTGGAGAAAACCCACTGCCGTTGCAGGCTGCCAGTCACCGTCGCCGCTGCGAGACCCACTCTGACAACCCAACCCCAAGCGCCGGGTGCCTTCCATCCACTGCCACCCTTCCTGTCCACTGTCCATTTCTTCCACGACCGCCCGCCTTTTCCCACCCTCTGGCCCTCTCTCGTTCTCTCATTCTCCTATTCTGGCTTCTTTTTCTGCTGCCTTGCCGCGACGCCCGGAATCCCCATTGCCGCAGTTCCGCTCCAGCACCACTCCGACACACCTGGTTTCTCGATCATTCAATCGTCGTCAGCTTGAATTAGGTTCTCTTGGGGCGGGGGATTCAACTCTGCTTCGCAGCAACCATTAGACGCGCGCACGCACCAAACTTTCCACAATGGCGGGGAGACCAAGCAACAGAGGACCCGGCGGCGGCCAGCCACCAGTCCCGCCAGCAGCCCAGCGTCAAAACGAATACTTTGTGCCCCGTGATGGCATCGATCGCGAGGTTATCACATCAGACATCTGCAGATACCTGGGAAACGATGCGTTGGTGCGCCCTGGCACCTACGAGGTATGCCCTGCTTCTTCCTCCCCCGCAATGCCTCCTCGGGAAGGCTGGGATGTGCAGTTTTGCTCACCAAGGCTTGTTTTGTTTGTGTTTTTAGTCCCCAGATGGACGTGTCACCCAAGGTTATTTCATCACGGCATACCGAAATTTGACGTCGGTGAGTGGCCCTTGTTCGATGCTCGACGACGGCAGTCGTGGATGACGAGCACGGGGCTAAATTTCTCTCTTCTTGGCAGGCCATGATTCACGATCTCAAGGCCGACTCCGCTCGGTGGGAGCAGGAACGGCGCGCAGCGTCCAGGTCTTCGGGCGGCGGCGCTGGAGGTACAACACACTCCAGCCATTCGAACGGCGTTTATGTGAGGAGTTCTAACTCGCCCATAGGCGCTCGCGAGCAGACCCGCGGGCAATCTGACTACAGCGCGTGGAAGAACCGCCAACGGGAACAGGAGTACGAAGCCTCGTACGGCGCCACTGCCATGGATATTGACTACCAGCCGGCTCCTCCGCCGCCCAAGAACCCGGGCTACGGTGGCCAGCCGTACCCCGGACCTCCCCCTCCTGCCGGATACCCCCAGGGTGCTTACCCACCACAGGTTCATCCCGCTGCCGCTCCCCAGTATCAAACTCAGCCCTACGGAGGATATCCGCCCAATGTTCCGCCAACTCAGTATTCCCCCGGACCTCAGGGAGGTGACAGATACGCCGGGATGGTTCCTCCTCCGCCGATCCAAGGACAATTCGCCCAGGATGCTGCCTTCATCCACGGATCCAACTACCAGACTGCCCCTGGATATGCCAATGCACCGAGGATGCCGGCTATGCCATTGGCCCCTTCATCCGCCCCCCCTTCGAGGGCTTTCAGCACGCCAACATCAGGTCCTCCGTTTGGCTCGGAAGCAGACCCATATGGCTACCCGCCTCCTGCTGGGATTCCGGCCAGCCAGGCCTTCCCAGCCGACCCTCTTTATGGCCGCGGTGCGTATAGTACAACAACAATCACAAACCCACCCGAGGCTTCGTCTGATGATTTAGGTTCCCCTGCAGGTACAGCGCAACGGCAAGGCTACCCGGCCGCCCCGGACCAGCCGCCATATGAGGATCACAACAGCCCGGTACTTCCCAACACCACCATTCCTCCAACCAGCTCGACACCCACGAGTGCCGGACCGTCCAGTGGCAGACGCGACCGCGATTCAGAACCGAGAGACCGAGAGCGTGATCATCGAGAGCACAGAGCTCGCCGTTCCGAGACCGAACGCGATGACAGGCACGGAGACCGGAACAGGCATCACCGTCGCTAATCACGGGTCGAACCGCAGGTTTCGCTCCCCACGCAAATGCCCGCGTTAGTCGCCACACAAAACTGTCCGCCCCGAAACGTCCTCGGCATGTCGAGTCCGGAGCGTCTGATTGAACCGCTATTATGTTAATGCCTGCTAATATCTTGGGCTGGGACTAGCTCACTGTTTGTTTTCTTACTTTCTTTACGCTTCTGGACTCGGCTGCCTTTGCAACCTGCCTTTTTGACACAAGGCCCCCACGGATAGACCCTGGATCAGAGGTTTCCACAAACCTCCGGAGCTGCAAGTTGCATCTCTGTCAACCCTTTTTTGGATCATGATAGGACGACATGCCCTCGATGCGGGTCTTTCGACTACTTGTTCCGCTGGCCACTATTCTGGATCTTTTCGACATGTCAAAAGCATCTTCGCCCCAACTGGATCATCTTCTGCCAGCCGGCAACCTTTGGACCCTTGGCAACTTCCGGACAACAAACAGCGGCGGGTGGCAGCCCCGCCGTGTGATGTTTTTTTTTGGTCTTTTCATCATTTTATTTACTTTTTTTCTTTTTCGACAGAGAGGGGCAAGAGACGAGACGATTTTGATACCATATAGGAGAGACAAATTTGCTGCCTAGGGAAAAAGAACGATGATGAGCTTGAGGACATCTTTACAACGGTTGTAGATACTTCCTCCCTCGCTGTCCGGATCGGCTGTCAGGACTGCTTCTTCCTTTGTTGCATTTTGCCTCTGGCTGTGAACTCTTTTTGCACGCCCAGGAGTGAGTCGCCTTGCTGACATCCCGGTTTCTCAACCGCGCATCCGCCTCTGACATCAACAACCAGAGACAACGGCTACGGCCGGACAGCGAGGTGAGTGAACGCTTGAAAGAGTGTATATATCTGATGAATTCCCTCGGAGCACAATGAGCTACACCATTTTCCACCCACCGTCTCCGCCTCGGGCGAGCGAACTGAGCTTTTGCGTTTGAGTCAACTAACACAGCGCAGATGTTTGATGATTCTGGACACCGCTGAAGAACTATGGAGCCTTCACATCTTTCTGGACCCTGCTGGATTTCACTTTCTCTCTTGGCGACTCTCTTCTCCCGTTGGATCTTACACAAGCCATGGATTGAGGACCTCTTCGACCCCACATATGGATACCTGACAACACAACCATTTTTCTCCCTCGGACGCTCTTTTGACCATGAGGTGTTCTGACACTGGATTGCCAGGCCCATCCGGGTTCTGAGAGCACGGAGCTCACACAACATCATCGTTCTGGATCTGAAGCTGAGGCTACCCTCACTGTCAAAGACATCAATGAACAACATCGTGGTAAGGTTGAGCCATTGGACTTCTTTCTCATCCGGATCCTTCTCTTTTCTACACGGGTCATATCAGCAACCGTCAGCCTTGGAATATCAACGTTACCAACACACCAGTGGGACTTCGGATGGAAAGTCATGGATTGACATCAGTCTTGCCTTGGACAGCACGTTTTGGACCACTCAACTTGGACCTGAACTTGACCAACACCGATAGGGCTCGACACTCCTTCAGGTTACAGACGAATGTTTCCCTGCTCGTCGGATTTGTTTGACTTTCCCCTCTGCTGCATCATTTTGTCAGCGATTTTCGACCTATTTCTTCACATTTGTCGTTGGATTCAACTTTCTCAGCTGGATTTGCCATGGACCCAAGGACTATCATTGGACATGCCATGGACTACCATTTGGACCATTCTTTACTTGACCGGACTTGCACGGATTGATGTTCTGTGTCATGTTACTGTCAGTTATTCCACCCCTTGTCTTCCATCCCCCCCTCGGCTTCGTTCATCCTCGAGGTTGTTGAGAGCATGTCTAACCGTCTTGTAGTGTGTGGATACCTTTCTCATAGCCATCATCTCTAAGCCGCTTGTTATCTTTCACTGCTCAAGAGTTATTGACGCCTTTATCTGTCGGTCATAGCATGTTTAGCTTTGGGCATCGCATGTATTTGGTATAGCATGGTGTCTCTGTTTTGCGCATGGTGGTCAGTCTTGGAGAAGTGGGCTGTTGAAGAAAGCAGAAAAGAATAGGTTACAAGATTGGGTGGGTGGTTGTCAGTTTTGTTTTGTTTTGCTTATGCTGTATGTCATGAGTTCTGGGCGGGTGTCTGATTTTGTCTTGTTTCTTTCTTTCACGTTAGTCTGCGCATACCCAGCTTGTTGGTTGGCATCTTTTTTTGGATGTTCATGATGCTTTTGGCTCTTTGGGGATGGAGTTGATGAATACAGTGGGATTTGAGGTACTTTTGGTTTATGTTATTTTGATCAATGTGGCGATGTTTGTCAATGTTAGTTCGATCAGTGGCGTGATCGTTGCGCATTCATTGTATTATACACTCATCACACAAAGATTGATCCCGAAATGTCATAGCGTGGTGCTTAGTATCTGTTCGGAATGGTTGTTGATACCTGAGCTCAAAGAGTAAATAAGGGGCCATTCATAAACCGGCTTCTTGCTGCTGCATGGCTCATGATGCATCCCATAGATTTGCACACGATGATCAGACTTTAGCGTTGTGTATGGATGTCGTCAAGTGGGTCTTTAGACATGTCTTTGCGAGAAGCATGCTTCTCTTACAGGAGAGGGTTATGTGGAGATGGGCAAGATGTCTGAAGATGAGTGAGGTGTCTACGGTGTTGGATCTGATAAGAGGGTTGGGTTTGGTGATTACCAGTGGATTTTTTCACGAGACGTTTTCATCGCTTGAGACATGGTTATCCGTGGGAGGGTGGGGGGGGGGGGAAGGGGCGAGATTCTGATGAGGGTAAAGAGGGTGTTTTGGAAGTCTCAAGGTTGGGAGTTTATTTCTTTATGTGAAACAGCCAAAAAAAAAAATTGCTGATGGAGTTTTGAAGCACGTGATGACATATATATTGCTGCTGTCAGTCATCAAGGCCTCGAGGGTGGTGTGGTGGTTGAACAACAATGTGGTGATGATCACGGCCCGCCTGGTGCGGAAGAGTGAGGTGAGGCTGGGACCTGTCTGTCATATGCATGCATGTACCTGATTTCCACTTTGGAAGAAGACTTTGGACGACCCTTTCCTGTATGGAGTTTGTTCCTGCGCCCCCCCTTTTTACATGTCGGATGATGCACATTCTTGTTGGGGTCACCGAGAAAGTACACTATCAAAGGTACCAGAGCCTTTTGGTTTTCTTTGCTCCACCTCGGGCGTGTGTGTGCTTTTCTCCACCGTGACCGTTGGCATTTCTGGATCTTTGGGGGGGGGAAGGGGGGGTTCGTCCGTGGGAAGCTATTCTTGTCGGTTACTTGGGATGGATAGGGAGGTTTGCGCAAGGAAGGAAAAGGTTTGAGGCTTGGGTTGGGCAGATAGATGGCTGGAGTATGGCAGCTTCTTCTGCTGAACCCGAATCCGATCTGTCAGTCCAAATCACGATATTGACAGCCGAGAGCCCTCAGTCTGGTGATCACGCCAGGGACGCTACTGTACCAGCCATGACGGCTAAGTACATATTAGGTGGTGTGGTTGGGGGGTTGGGCGTCAATTCAGATGGAGACACCTGCGAGGCCTCATAACGGGGTTCAGTGACGCAAAGGTAGGAAAGCCGGGCAAAAGACAAGTGCTGGTTCCTCAGGGACAGTCAATGTCTAACGGGAGCCGGAACTTCTGGCGAGCCTCGGTGGATGGGGGTTTTGTTTGCGAGGCTATCTTGAAACATGGATTGTTGCTGTGCTTTTGAGCAGACCAACTGTGGGCAGTTTGATTTACCCCGTATTCCGTTCCGGCACAAGCCAGCTTCATAAATCTGTTGATGTAAATTTGAATATTTCTTTTCTATATACTGTGTAGTTGTGCCCTGGGCAAACTCCACTTCAGGAGAAGCAAATGGCGGGGAATAGAGGGGAAAAGAAGGAAGTGGGTCATGTGCCTTGGCTTGGATGGAGGGGCAAGGAGGGGTTGAACGATGATGCCCCTGATTGGCGGGCACTGGTTTATCGATTTGAGGGCTTCACCGCCTTTGCGGACATGGGGTCCCCTCCGTTGCGTTGCCCTTTCTTGGCAATCCTCTGGCAGGCGTTGGACATTGAGGTTGAGGAGAGACTGCCAGGACCAAGTGGAATGAAAAGTGGAATGCCGGGATAGACCACAGGAGGGATGTCTGTCTGCTGTGAGGAGCAGTGAAGAGCAATAATGAAGGGGCAACAGAGATGGGCATATATGTATTTGGATGACAAAAGTCCAAAATAGCGGGGTTGGATATCTTCTTATCAGAATGCCAAGAGGTACTGTCCGGCTCATCGGGGGGAGAATAGCCCCCCCCCCTTCTGTCTCTGTCCTTCTTAGTAGGCCTGTGTCGGTTTAGATGAACTGTGGCAGTGGCGTCTGATAGAGGGTTGGTATTTGTTGGTGCAGCGCACCAAATCAAAATAGAATAGCTCACCCGTCCTTTGCAAATCCCAGTCTGAGGAACCTTAACCGCTCTGAAACGGGAACTGGAGCTCTGCTCACCAACAGGATCCTTGAGACAGACAGACAGACAGCAGTAAAAGGCCTTGTTTGTTTCAGCATTTCTTTTCCTTCCCGTCTTCAGCAACCTCCCGAGTCGAGGGTCCTCTTGTTCGTTCATCTCAGGTACCCGACAGAGCAGGCTGAGAGGCACGGACCAAGGTTGCAGGTGAACGACGGGCTGTTCTGACAGTGACAAGCGCCTGTGGCTACACAGCGTGAACCCTCTTAACTTCTAGCCCCGCCATTTCGGGGTCTTTGCCGACCTCTGTTGCAACCCAGATTTTGGCCCAAATTTTTTTAAGCTTGGCCCTCGACTTCGACATCCATCTCGGCTTTCCACCCGTGTCATTTTTCTGCCTTTTCTGCCCGCCACACCCATAGCTGTTGTCCCTGGACGGGCTGTTGATGCGATAGGACATCCCTCACGCTGCCCAACATGGACGCCACCGCAATCAGATCGTTCATCGTCGCTACTCTCGATGCCGACGCTGATGTGCGAAGGCGGGCTGAGCTCCAACTGAAGCAGGTATGTTGTTATCACCATGGGGACCACCACCACCGCCTCCGCCGCCATCCACCCTCGACCCCCCGGGTGTCGACCTGAGTGCCCTGAATGCCCTTCTTCCCCAGCCCATACCCATCGCACCAGATGACAACAACAACAACAATGCCGCCTCCCCTGCCCCGGTCTTGCGCCCACACGTGTGGCTGTTTGCTGACCGTTCCCTTGTTGGTGTGCAGGCCGAAGATCAGCCCAACTTTACAGACATCCTCCTCGACCTCGTGTCTTCCGAGCAGAACGTCACCCTGCAGCTCCCAAGTACGACATGCCCCCAAACCGAACCTTTTTCCGTTGCTTATCTCGAGCCATATATATTCATTCATCCGTGAACACGATTGCTTACACCTTCTCAGCTGCTATCTATCTTAAAAACCGGGTGAACCGCGCATGGGAGCGTTCAGACCACATCACGACCAACTCAGTAATACCCGAGGATGCGAAGGTGCGCTTCCGCGAGAGGCTACTGCCTGTGCTCGCCCGCTCTCAGGCCAAGGTGAGGCAGCAGCTTGTGCCAGTCCTCCAGCGAATCCTCCACTTCGATTTTCCTCAGTCATGGCCAAACTTTATGGACTACACGATTCAACTACTGAACACAAATACCCCCGCCTCCGTAATGGCTGGTCTGCAATGCCTGCTTGCCATCTGCCGGACCTACAGATTCAAGTCAGCAGAGGGTGAGACGAGGGCCCCCTTTGACAAGATTGTCGAGGCCAGCTTCCCAAGACTTTTGGTCGTCTGCCAAGAGCTGGTGAAGCAGGAGAGCGACGAGGCTGGCGAAATGCTACATATCGCCCTCAAATGTTACAAGCATGCCACCTGGGTATGTTTCCAGGATGTAAACTTCAAGAGTGCTGAGCAGATACTGACCTGACATCCGCAGCTTGAGCTTTCGGATTTCCTCCGCCAGAACGAGGTTAACCTTGCGTGGTGCACCATCTTCCTGGAGACTGTTTCCAAGCCGATCCCCGCGACTGCTATGCAGCACGAAGACCCCCTCGAACGCGAGCGTCACCACTGGTGGAAGGCGAAGAAGTGGGCGTATTTCAATCTGAACCGCTTGTATATCAGGTACGAATCGGTGCTGGGTCAAGTATGCTGCTTTGCTTGTAGCTGACGGTGTCTCGTAGACACGGTAATCCCAATTCTCTCATGGACAATGCCAGCGACGACCAGAAGAGATTTGCGAAGGACTTCACAGCCCAGGTTGCGCCGACGATTTTCAACCACTACCTGCAAGAGATTGAGAAATGGGTTGCCAAAACCACCTGGCTCAGCAGACCCTGCCTTTCGTACACCATTGTGTTCCTGGACGAGTGCATTCGACCCAAGGAGATGTGGGCGCATCTCAAAACTCACCTTACCACCTTGGTCACTCACTTTATCTTTCCTGTTCTCTGCCTCTCCGAGGACGATCTTGAGAAATTCGAAGAAGAGCCCGAGGAATACTTGCACCGCAAGCTCAACTTCTACGAGGAGGTTTCGGCCCCTGATGTTTCTGCTACCAATTTCTTGGTCACCTTGACAAAGGCGCGGAGAAAGCAGACGTTCGAAATTCTCAAGTTTATCAATGAGGTGGTCACCCAATACGAGGCGTCTGAACCGGACAAGAAGAATCATATCGCCAAGGAGGGTGCTCTCCGCATGATTGGTACTTTGGCTCCGGTCATTCTGGGCAAGAAGTCACCCATTGCCGACCAGGTGGAATATTTCCTCGTCCGCTTCGTCTTCCCTGATTTCAGCAACGAACAAGGGTACCTGCGTGCGCGTGCCTGCGACACTGTGGAGAAGTTTGAGCAGCTGAACTTCAAGGAGCAAAACAATCTCCTGACTGTGTATCGTCACATTCTGGACTGCATGGCGGATCCCAAGTTGCCAGTCCGTGTGACTGCAGCTCTGGCTCTGCAGCCCCTGATCAGACATGACATTATCAGAACCAGCATGCAGTCAAGCATCCCAACAATCATGCAACAGCTCCTCAAGCTGGCTAATGAGGCTGATATCGACGCTCTGGCTAATGTCATGGAAGATTTCGTGGAGGTTTTCGCTGCCGAGCTGACTCCTTTCGCTGTGGCGCTTAGTGAGCAGCTGCGTGACACATACTTGCGCATCGTGCGCGAGTTGTTGGAAAACAATCAGCAACGGGATGATCTCGACAACGAATATGGGGACTACCTAGACGACAAGAGCATCACCGCTTTGGGAGTGCTGCAGACCATCGGCACACTCATCCTTACACTGGAAAGCTCGCCGGATGTCTTGCTTCACATCGAGGGGGTGCTCATGCCTGTGATTGAGATCACCCTGCGGAACAAGCTTTACGGTATGTTTGATGGGCGGTTGGTGTGTGGAGCGGGGCTAACATGTGACAGATCTGTACAACGAAGTGTTCGAGATCATCGATAGCTGCACGTTCGCGGCTAAGCAGATCTCCCCCATCATGTGGCAGGCATTTGAGCTTGTCCATGCCACCTTTAAGTCCGGTGCTGAGCTGTACCTCGAGGACATGCTCCCTGCCCTGGACAACTTTGTGCAGTTCGGTGCCCCTCAGCTTATCCACAAGCCCGAATACGTCCAGGCTTTGTTCTCGATGGTGTCGGACATGTTCATGGAGAACAGGGTTGGAGGTGTTGACCGCATTTGCGCCTGCAAGCTCGCCGAAGCCATGATGCTCAGCCTCCGTGGCCATATCGACGAGTGCGTTCACGGCTTCATCAATATCGCTATGAACGTTTTGAGCGGACAGGAAGTCACGATCAAGTCGTACAAGATCCACCTCATGGAGATGGTCATTAACGCCATCTACTACAACCCCCTCCTGGCTCTCCACATCTTGGAGACACAGGGCTGGACCAACAAGTTCTTCAGCCTGTGGTTCGGCAGTATGGAATCGTTCACCCGCGTGCATGACAAGAGGCTCTGCATCATGGCTATTGTTCAACTCATTACTATTCCCAATGAACAAATCCCGGCAAGCGTCGCGGTAGGCTGGCCTAGGCTTCTCAAGGTAAGTTACTCTTGATGGGCCCGGTGATTGAATTGTGGATGATTTGGATATTAACGGACCTCTAGGGAATCACGACCCTCTTTAGCACCCTTCCGGCAGCTATGAAGAGTAAGTAGAACAGGCGATGAATGTAGCTTGCAGTTACTGACGATGAGGCAGATCGCGAAGAAGCTCTCAGGGATGACTTCCAACTCGACAGCTCAGCGTACTATGACGAGGATGAGGACTGGGACGATGATGGTGCTCAGTGGGAGGAAGGCGACGCAGCTGAGGGTGAACACAGTGAAAGCAAGGACGAGAGTACTGCGTACCTTGACTTCCTGAATGAGGAGGTGAGGCAATGCCTTCGCAAAGTTTTGATCCAGATGTACCGTACTAACGAGATCATTCCAGGCACAAAAGTTGCAGTCCGCCGAGGGTGAGGTCTCCGATGATGACCTGGGCGAAGACAGCGTACTTCTGGAGAATCCTCTGGACAAGATCGACCCATACATGTCGTTCCATGTTTCTCTCCACAGTAAGTTTCGACAATCCGTTAAAGATTGCGAGGGCAACCGCTAATTTCTAATTCTCCACAGGACTTCAACAAGAACAGCCCCAATTCTACGCCTCGCTTACTTCACAACTCTCGCCCGAGGAGCAAGCAGTGATCACCCATGTGTGCGCACAAGCCGAAGCGCAGGCTGCCCAACACCAACAGGCTGCCCTCGCGGCCCAGGGTGCTGGCATGAATGGTACAAGCTAGGAACCACTCTCTGTACTGCCGCCACTTCGGGACCGCATTTTCCGACGAGTTGTTTGCTGAGTGGTCAAGGATTATCGGGTCACACTTTCCAGCTCCATCACCGCATGGGGCTGCAGAAGGTGACGAAAGCTATAGGCAGCTTCACCGCCGATAAATGATCGTCGCAATCTTGTGTCGCGGCGGTATGGATGCTCGGGCCGGCGATCTAGCGTATATGGGCTCGCAGTTCAACAGGGTGAAACACGCTGCGCTGCGTTGCGTATAGCAGAGGCATTTATTATAAGGCGCCTTGGGGATAGACGTTTTATAGGGGTGAGGCTTCGGTTGGCTTCTGGTGATAGGAGCATTGTTGTTATTTTTATTGTTACTTGCCCCAGCACCCCTTCTCTCTTCACCCATTTCCCCATTCTTATTCCCCTTCCCCTTCCCCCACCCACAACAACAACAACAACAACAACAACAACAACACAATTCCCCTTCCAGCGAACAGATTCAGGAGTGAAAAGCGACACGGCCAAGGGGTTAAAAGAAGATTTATGAGCAGAAGAATAGACTAGGCTCCCACAACACATTGATGCCAAGGCAGCTGAATACAAAGTCAAAAAATAACTGAATCAAATGGTCCCTGTTGATTGATTTCTTTCTGGCCGGCTATGCTGCACTCCAACTTGCGTCACAGGTCTTCCAAGGGCAAAAGCTGAATACAGCACAAGTCCTCCAAAATAACTAAAGTAGGATGTCAGAACATCCAGCTTAGCAAGCCACTGCGGAGGGCTTGCTAGGTTAGTATGTAGACCTCGGGCCCATTTTCTGTCGGACATTTTGGAGTGTTGGATTTTGGACGTCGTTCTGGGTGTGTGGTTTTGGTGCGTAGGTGTTTTTTTTGTTTTTGGGGGGTGGTGATGTGTGGGTTCTGGGTCTAGAATGGGGGTCTGTCTCTGCGAGGAGAAAGGGAGGGGAGTATAGTTGTGGGGGGGAAAAGGCACTGTGCAACGAAGGGGGGGGAAGGGGACGCACTCATGAGGCGGGAGGCTGAAAAGAAGGGATTGTGTCGCGGGGTGGGGTGTACAGTGTCGGCGAGGGGGGATCGTGTGAGGGACGGCTTTGTTGTTGAGGGTACTAGGAGGGGATCGAGGAGTGGTGGTTTGGGCAGAAGGGGCATCAAGAGGGAGGGTGTGTACCGTTTCGGGATGATGCAGAGCCAAGTCGAGATCATCACTTGATGTCTCGCACACCTCGATGTCTCGAGCACCTTGATGTCGAGAATATCAGGGGGAGTAGGTCTTGTTGGTAGTGAATGCAGGAGATGCGTGTCAAGACGAGGAGGGAGTGTGATGGCCAACAGGGTCAGTATTCTAAACTATGTGTTGTCTAGAGTGTTACTTGAGTAAAGTGGTCAAGTGCAAGAGAAACGGCCCCATTGGGTAAAGGAGAAACAGGTCTGGAGGGGGTGATGGGAGAGGTTGAAGAGCTGGTTGATGATGGAGGAGTTTGGATGATAGAGGGAAGGAAGCTTTGTGACACGGTGGTTGCAGGTGTAGCTAGACATGGACATTAAGAGTCTGGCTATCTTTATCCGCTCTTGCCCTTTGGCTTGGAGCCAACCGGGGGTTCCGGGCAGGCAGTTTCAGCACTGGAACTGGAAACGCCGAAGTTGGGGTATTCCAAAGAGAAAAAGCGCGTGGACTGGTCGTGAGAGCACTGGGGTTGTTGGTTGCCATGACCACACAAACTGGAAGCCGGCTGCCCATAAAGGTTCATCCCCTGAATTTTTATTCTTGGGTTGCTTGGCCTTTCATGATGAGGGCACAGAGGGTATCCCGGAAAAAAATCTGAGCTGTGTTACTCCAACCCTTCAAGCCATCGCAGTTATCGTTCATTCGATTTGAAATATGTTCCCTCTCCGATACTGTTGTTGCCATGCTGATGCTCAATGCACTCTGTTTTGTTTGGGATTTTAAGGGGCCTTTCAGGGGTAGTCGACCAGACCATCCATCAGTGGAAATGTGGAACACCCACTTCTTCATGATTGGGGGTCTTGAGAACAGGCCTCATTTCCCATTGGACAAAGTCTCACCATGGTACCTTCAGAGTTAAACACGTTTGCGGTGCCAGTCACCTTGTCCGCAGCGTGGGTGGTAACCACTGGCAACCCCTACTCATTCCCTGATGTCCACTTCACATGGAGCCCCCATTACACACAACCCGAATTGACCCGGCATAGTCCTTCTCCTCTGAGGGTCGACGTATTCCGAGGGTTTCTCTCTAGGGTTATCTGCATCTCACGTGCTGGACTGCATCGCCGTCTTCATCTATCTAGATGAAGGGGGTGCGTGACATGCGCTCTGTGGCGGTCACTCTCACTCTCCCATGCTCGGTCGGACTCGATGGTAGGCCGTCGTCTGTCGGGCCCGACCGGTTGCACCGCTCATTGGAGCACTGCCCACCCTTCACGATAATCCGCAGGACGAACTACAGCAAGCCAGCAAGCCACGATATCCAAGAATCGACGGCCAAGTGCCAAGCGGGACAACGTGCTGGTTAGCTAATTTGCTTGGAACTATTTCCTGGCTTTGCATGTGTATGTGTGTGCATATATGGTTGGTGGTGATGGGAGCGGGGGCGGAAAGTTCGTGATGCCTTCACTTCTCAGCTTTACCAACCTCGTGAGATTAGACAGCTGAGGTGTTCTGGTTCCTGGCTGCATGAAACCATGTCTGTTGGTTGTATCTGGAACATCGGCTTGAGACATTATGACTTTGACAGGCAGGAAGTACCTAATACTTGGCCAGTTGAAGAAAGCCAGCATAGCATGCGTTGCGTGGGGATCGAAAACCTACACAGGCCGGCCTAGGCCCCAAAGCCCATTCCTGCTGCAACGCTCACTGACATGCAAAGTTGATTGCAGAATTTCCGTCTGTTCAAGAAACACAATTATCAGCCGTGTCTGCATCGTCTGCAGTGTGCTTCTTCGGGTAGACTAGGACCAGGGAAAACATGATAATCTTGAGATTCTTATCACTGGTGCAGGCAGGAAAGATGGTGTGTAACTATACACAACCTGATCGAGGACATGTTCTAGAAGAGGCCATCATCAAAAGCTTTCCTGGCCTAGCCTAGAATCAGAATACAGCTGATAATTGGTTGATCGATCAAGACACCTTCCCACATCAGCATGAACTGAACCACTCCGGCGCGCATGCATAACGGGACTGCCATACCCCCATCCCTCGGCCTCTTGGCTGAACAACCACCACGAAATTTTTCCAGAGGCAGACGGACAAAAAGAGAAAGAAACTGACGCCGAAAGACGGGAAGGAATATGAGAGATGATGTGATACCTAACCGATAGCATCCCCTCTCCACGTGGGGAGGGAGAAGAAGAGAAGAAGAAGAAGAAGAAGAAAGATAAGCCGGTCCCCGTATCGAGGACGTCTCCCCCTGCACCAAGGCAGCATCTTGGGTCTTTTGGCTCACCGACGAGCCAGTCCAAAATGGTCAATCCCTCAGTTTTTCGCACTAAACAACCGGGAAGAGGAAGCCCGAGAACGCTTCCTTTCCTTCCTGCCTGCCCTTAACCGAGAAGCCGACCACCACTCAGGACTAACATGAGCGCGATAATGATGAGGAAGACAAACAAAACCGAGATACGCGTATCCTATGACACAACAGTGGCGAGCACAGGCTCCATCATGCAGTGTAGCATTCTAGAATCTTTTTGACCGCTGTGCCCTCGAATTGGCCGGACAGAACTGGATTGGACGACCGCTTTCCTCGCTTCTCGTATGGCTGAACAGGAGAAAGGGGAGTAGGATGAGGAATGAGGGGTGAGCGAAAGCGAGCGATGACGATGATGCTGCTGCTGCTTGTGGGAATGGGTGTGTTGGCGGAAAGTGGGGCTCTCACCCACAACAACATGAATGACAAGTGACTGACTGACTGACACCCCCCCCGGTTGAGAGAGGAAAAGACCAAGACATTTTCCCCGGATCTTGCTCGCAGAAGGTGCCATCCACCTGGCCGATTTGTTGCGGTGGAATCCCGTGCCCCTCCCGCCGCCCGGTGACTGACTTGACAGGCCATGAATAGGCCCGCCCTCTCTGTGTTAACCAAGTAACCAGTGACAAAAGCCCAAAGCCAAGGAGAAGAAAGAGAGGGCATGGATATCAGCAAAGGCAATGGCAAAGGCAAGTGGCAGGTCCCGACCGGGCGGATGAAAAAAAAAAAAAAAAAAAAAAACCACCCTATCAAACCACCGCTCGACACACAAGCAAGCCATGCATGCATGTGTCATCACTCTTGTACTCCCCTTCTAGAACACCCAAAGCCGGGGTCGCCGATCCCCAAAGCTAACCACGACATGTGCTTGCAATTTTTGGTTTTTTCTTCTTCTTTTATCCCAGGGTCCAAACCACCAAACCTGCTGTCGTGCTTCCCACTATCTTTCGTAACCACCAGGTAAGGTTCGGTTTCTCATGCCGTGCCCGCCTGTCCTGTTGCTGTGCCTGCTGTGTCATGTCACGAGAGAATCCTGACCCAATCCCATCATCCCAGCAAAACACCCCTTAAAAAAACCAAAAAAATACATCAAAACATAAATACATAAAGAAAGAAAGAAATAAATAAATAAATAAACAAGTGAATAAAAAAAAGAAAAACCTGATGCTTTAGGGTACACACTCTAGCAAAGCTGGGTAATACAACCAGCGGCGGCGGGATACCAACCTTGGTCAAGTCAGGACTGACGTTTGATAACTCCGCCGCCTTTTCTTCATTCGCCTTTTGTCCGACGGTTCCACCATGACCAAGTCCCCTTGGCACATGCAGCACCATTCACGCTGTAACCTCACATTCACCAGATCGAGAAAAAACAACCAAAAAAACCGGGGATACCATGATAATAAATGTTGTATGGTTTAACAGTATAGAATTATCTTTTGTCTAATCGGGAAAACCAGGAGGGAAAAAGAAAAGGAGAATAACCGAGAACAGGAAGGGGCACTCTTTCTAGATAAAGAGGCACTATAGGTATGATAATTCACCTCCCTTGGCCTCGCATTCCTTTTGAGGGAAAAATAGAGCTCCATCCGAGTCATGAAAAGTGACCTCGTTCAGACAGCCGCCCTCGTCCGCCGCCCGAAACTTTGAGACTAATCGCCTGCCTCCCAAAATGTCTCCCGTTCGAGGCTTTATAACAGCATTCAGACATATATGTACTGTGCTTCTTGCCAGGCCCTCTCTCCCCTTGTCTTCCCTCGTCCCGCGCCTGACGGTCGTCGATTGATTAAGTAGAAACCATTGGGGTGTCATGGTTGTATGAATGCGTGAAGGTGTGGAATCGATGTGGTTGAAAAGCCGTTGAACCAACTCGGCAAAGACCGCCATTGCTCGCTCCTCCCTACGCCAAGTATCGTGTAAAAAAATAAAAAAAAATAAAAGAACTGGACCGCCCAAACAACCGCTATGCTGTGGTGCACAAATCCCCTGATCCGTGTGTAACGCCAGTGCATGTGTGTCGCAGAAAATTCCTCGCCGACCTGCCAAGCCAAGCATGCATAACTAAAACAAATCTCTCAGTATCCAACACTACCGGGCATCTTTCCCAAAGAATGAGAGGTGAACTGCTTCTTCGGGGGGAGGTGGTTGTGGCAGAAAAGCTTCTCCCCGCTACGAATGAGACAGCCGCTCTTGGATGCGTCAATCATGGTGGTAGCCGGGTCGGCCTCTTCGTTGTCGGCCTTCTGGCAGCATTCGATGTTCCTGACCCATCGGTTGTTGACCACGTCGTGGATCGAGGTGCGCTGGTCCGGGTTTGGGTTGAGCATCTGGAGGAGAACTCTTCGGAGGGCGGGGGGTCTGACGCCAAAGTCGAACGCCTTGACTTTGGGATAGTCCATCTCGGTGATGGCCGGGTTTTCGGCGTCCTTGTGTGATGCGTTCCACTGCGCCCACCCACGGACAAGCTCGTTGAAATTCTTGTTGGCGGCGGAGTTATCGCCTTCCTGCGCCTTCTGCCAGATGGCACCACCAAAAACCAAATGAAGCATGACCACGGCCGAACTCCACACGTCCACGGCACGAGGGTCATAATCACCTTCCTTCTTCAGCACCTCAGGTGCCAAGTAAGGCATGCTGCCGCAGATGCCGGGCGCGCAGCGACGTATCTCGCCCATGTTCTTGCCGCACTGGCCTCCAGATTCTCTAAGTCCGGGGTGCGAGCCGCAAAAGACCTCAGAAACGCCGAAGTCTGCAATCTTGAGAGCGCTGTCGCTGGTGATGAGGAGGTTCTCGAGCTTGATGTCTCGGTGCGCGATGCCGTTGGAGTGGAGATAGTGCACACCCCGAACGAGCTGTTTGAAGAGACACAAACGGTCCTTCTCCTTGTCGTCGCCCTTGAGGTAACCCTCCTTCACCAGCCCGTACAGATCTCCTTCCGAGCAAAACTCCATGACGTGGTTCCAACGGCCGTGGTCGATGCAGAGTCGAAATGTCGTGACCACGTTGGGGTGGTTCAGACTCTTGGATAGGGTGTACTCGGATTTGATCTTCTTCTCGTACTCCTCCACCGTCTCCAGGCGCGATTTGCGGCGGAATTCTTTGACCGCAACGAGTTCGGCGGGGCATCCCTTCCTGGCCATCGTCTTGACCTTGCCGTGACCGCCCTTGCCGACCGACTTTGCATGGCGGCCGAGCAGCTTGTTCTCGTACTCGAATTCCGACTGCAGCTCGACCACGTCGACCACGAAATCATCAGGCAAGCTCACGCTCATGCGGCGAGCCTTGAGGCCGGTGCCGGTTTCCGCGGGCATTTCCCAGATCTGCCTTTCGATCTTCTCAACGCTGACCGGGCCGTGTGGCGTGGAGGCAACGAGGACCTTCTCCTGGTTGGTGTAATCAAAACTGCTCGCGCGACGTCTGAGTTGCAGTTCAGCATTGTTCGGAACATGCGGGCGGGAGCGCAAAAAGTTGGTCGAAGCACGTGGCTTCTTTTTGACAAACTCGTCGGAGCCGGGCACGGTTGGCGTCGACGCCTGCTCCTTGCTCCGGATAGCCATCTCGACAGGCGATCCCGGCGAGGGCGGAGTGTTGGAGCGAGTAGTAGCCGAACTCCTGTTCATGGACCACCTTCGAGTTGGCACCTTTCGTCCGCTCTCGTGCACCGGGTGCTCTGAGTAGCCGACACCACTGACGGCGTCAGACTTGTCCGGATGGGTGACACGTTTGAGAAAGCTCGACATGTTGCGACGAAGAGACGAGCTGCTGAAAGTGGGCCGCCTGATGTGAGGGTGTGCGGTGGGATCCTGGTCGGCCGAGGAGGCGGCGGCGGTGGGCGGCGGCGGCGTTGCTGGCTCAGCAGCACGAGGTGTTGTTTGGGTGTTGGAAATAACGGACGAGGAAGAGCTCTTGGGTGGTGCTCTCGGCGGGGTATCCCCGTCAGTATTCAGCACCAGGGGCGGCTTGGAGCCGGGCGTGGTGCCGGCCCGCACGGCTGGAAAGGAGGTGACGCTTTGGTCGGCCTGTTCCTGGGCCACGTCCGGATGGATTTCGTGAGTGGCAAGCGTTTGAAAATCCTGAGACTGGCGGCCACTCACGGGAGTGACGGGTTCGTTGGCGACCTCGCTGTCGGTCTCATCACCCTCTTCCAGAATGGGATCTGTAAGCTCGGTGGGATATTGGCGTGGCGATGATGAGTAGCTGGACCTGTCGGAATTGGGACGCACAGAGGACGGGTCTGGAGAGAGAAAAGTTGAGCAGAATGTTCGGTTGACAACAAGGCTTTCTTGACTATGGTGAGGGAGAGGAAGGGAAGGTGGAGAAGCAGAAGCAGAAGCAGAAGCAGAAGCAGAAGCAGAAACAGAAACAGAAACAGAAACACAGAAACAGAAACAGAAGCTGAAGCAGAAGCAGAAGCAGAAGCAGAAGTGGCAGAAGAAGGGGGGAGCCGTTGGTGGCTTAAATCAAAGAGGGTGAAGATACCTAATGAGGACGTCTGCGTAGCCGCAGCAGCCAGCGCTGAGATGGTCGCCATTGTGACCGATTATGTAGTGCGATAAAAAGCGCAACGGGAGCAGACGAGCGGCACGCAAAAAGCCAGCCGGCTTGTCTGGTTCTTCAATACGTCAGGGTCCGGCCGCCGCCTAGCGTGCGATTGAACGCAACCACAGCGGGGTGGACGGACGGGCTGCACAGGGCACGAGGGGTTCTGAGTAGCCAGAGAGCCGGAAATCCAGCTTCAACCATGTATAGTGTAAGGTACACCACTGGCTTATCTGGGGACCACCAAACCACCGCTCTCGGCGTAACCGATCGACCCTATATGCCTGAAGGGTATTGCTGGAACGGCCAGAAAGACGCCTGTCTGGTTCTGGGTGCTTCGAGCTGCAGGTAGGGGCTCACACACCACCTTTTTCCTCTCCTTGAAAAAGGACCCTCTTGTTTTTGTTTTGGCGGAACGCTTGCGGGAGCAAAGACGCTCGCAAGAAGGTTCACCGGCAAAACCGTGGTGTATATATATGCAGGGCCGCGCAAGTCGACCACGAAGCAATCTTTTCTGTCTGTCTGGTCGTTCCCTGCCAAGCCTGTCTCAATGAGCACGGCGAGATTTGTGTAGCCCTGTGTAGCTTGTAGCAGGGCGTGGCGCTGTAGTCCAAGTCTCCAAAACGGCCGAGATCTACAGGTTTAAATATCGGTGGTCTCTCGCGGTTCTTGGCGGTCGATTCGCATGGGAAGGTGTTGTTCGGCCAGGAATGGAGAGAGAAAGAGAGAGAGAGAGAGAGAGAGAAAGACAGAGAGAGCGAGAGAGAAGAAGGTTGATGTGCCCATGGGCCAGAAACTATAACGACATCGCGGGATGGGTCGGCTTCGAAAGGGGAAAAGATTCGAAAAACGAGTTTTTGGCTCAAGAAGACGAGACGGTTTGGTAATGTATGGGACGGATGGACAGCTGCGGGCAACAGGATCCCGGGGGGGTCGCTCTTGAGGGTTTTTGGGCGATCGGGGTGGTGGGGGTGAGTGTTAGCGCTGTGGTCCAGGGTGGCTGTATGGAACCCGCTGGGGACCACGGGGACTGGGGGGCTCTGCTTAACCACAGCGGGGTGGTCCTCCATTCCGCTCAACACATAAACCGCAGGTTGGATAATCTCGAGCTGGAAGCCCTCTCAACCCCAGCCAGAGCGGACTCGGAGACGCAACCTTACCTTTCAGGATGCTCTGTGTGTGTCCCGTCTCCCATCTCTCATGCTCACTGGGTACATGGGATGTTACGGGGCACACTGAGCTCAATCCAATGCGGCCGAAGGCGTCTATGCTCACACAGTCAAAAAATAAAATAAAAATGCAACCGCAACTCGAAGAGAGGTTGTAGCGAGTAACCTCGTGGCGGTATCTGAGTTGGGAAGCGGCCTGAATCGTAGGCGGCTGTACAGGTACCTACCTCCTCGGCCACTCTGAGATTGCAGACGCCAAGGGGGCCCACAGACCTCACCACCAGTGGTTTCGCTGATATGCTTCCCCCGATGCACTCCGCACGCCTGCGTGTTGCAATTAGAACGGTGGAATCATCAAACAAGTGTTGGAGGGGGGGGCGGGGTGTGAACAAGTGACACCAGAAAAGCTCCTCGCCGTGAGGGCTACTTGTGGGCGTCCAATGGGCTGCCGGGCACCAGGCCTGCACTGTTGGAACGGAGGTTGCATTGAAGCAATGCCATGAAACCTCAAAAACCTCACAAACCTCAAGTTTTCAGAATCATCTCAACTTGCACCAGAACGGCCTTAGGGGAGTCCCCTGCCCGTGACAACAGGCACGACATCGGCGGCTGGAACCTGCGCACGTACCGGGCACAAAGACTCCGCTGGTGGCATGGAGGCTCCACCCCCACCAGGCGCCGAGAGGCCGAGGATGAGGAATTGCTGCGGGGAGAGGGGTTATCGAGCGCTGGTGGATGGCGGGGCACATTTGGTACCTTTGTTCGTCTGTTCCGCTTCTCGTGGCTTTTCTAGAAATCACAGGCGGAGAGACGGGATGGGATAGCTTCACTTGTTGGCCCAAGTGTCTATCTTGATTTCTCGCTTTGTGCCATCTCTTTATTAGAGGAACCCCCGCTCTTGCTGGAGCATGTCGGAGCAGTCGGCTTTGCAACCTACCCTATCGTATACACTGCGCCAAGGACTCGAGGAATTACCAAGCCCTCCTCCTAAATATGCCGCAATATCATCTGCGAGTCGGCTTTTGTTGTGAGCGTTCCATGTTGTTGATCGCAGATCGAACTGCACTATACCCGGAGGAAAGCAGGGTGGCGGTTTTGCCAGCGCGATGGCTGCATCGGGACTGTCATCTTGGCGGGGTCTCTGAACCGCGTTTACAAACGCAATCGATGATCTCGGTTCTTTTCTGCTCCTCAAGGCCTCCTCACCTTGTACATGTCGTTAGTTGATATCAGAAACACTGAGCGTGATTAGCAATGGGTACGCGTATTTTGGGCAGCCCGAAAGCACATTTGCATGTTTCAAATGCCAGCCATTTTCAGCTTTGAGACTCCAACCTCGAGAGCCAAAGCAACGGATGGATGCCTTTTTGCAACTGAGCGAATCCCTGCCGAGGACTTGAGACCTCTGCAAGGCCGACTTGCGTCATCGTCTGGTGGTGTGCGCGTTGTTCAGCAGAACTGCAGCGAGAATAACCTCACTCCTGACGGGAAAGGGGGGAGGCTACCCCGCTTACCCTGCCCTTGTGCGTCGGGCTAGTGGGCACTAAGGCAAGGCTGGTGGTGGTGGTGTCCTCTGCTCGGGTCTCTTCAAGAACAGCCTTCATCAACACCGACAGCATCCCAGTGCATCCCGACGACCTGCCGAAGGCTGATCTCGGTCGGGCTTACATGTTGATCAGAAGAAACAGAGCGCGAATCTCTGCGGCGGCATTGCATCATTTGCTGCAGTGGGAAACTTGTTATCGCTCCTTCAAGAACACAAAGTGACAGAGAAAACGGACAGGGTTGCAATCAATCGATTTGGGGGCGTCATTGTCTTGGGTCATGGCACTGAATGTGGATTGTCTTATTCTCAGGGCAAGTCAGCACGCGACATTCGCACTCTCCGCCGCCGCCAGCAGGTCCCACAAGGCCGGCCGTGAGAATAAAGTTCAGCCTCCTCTTTCAGCAAACCCGTCACACGGAAAACGGCAGGTTCAAGTTCAGAAACAGACGGGTTACATTGTGCGGCCTCTCTCAGCCCGTCAGGAATCTAGATTCTCACTCAAGTTGATCGATTGATGGGGGGGGGGGACGCTTTATCGTCGTACAGCGGGCCCCGGTTATCCAAATTCAGGTCTCACTTGTCGTGTGTTGCTTACTTAAGACATCCAGCTTCCTGGGACATCTTCCAACGACCGCTGTGTCTCTTCTGCTCGTGGGGCGTGACGCAAGGAATTGATGGAACAAAAGCGTGGTAGGCAACGACACAAACCTTCACTATATATATATGTCCAAATGTGTATCTATCGGGCATTCTGGTACGCAACCCGGCGGCGACCTGGCGGGCTTATGGCATGTCAGGTACTCAGCGCACCGAGCCGTTGCCAAGGGCTCGGCGTTCGTCACCGCGTGCTCTCCTTCGGCATCCGTTTCCGCCAGTTACTTTTTCAATACCCTCCACCGGCCGGACGCACAAGCCATCCCGGACCTTACCTGGACACCACATCCATTCCAATCAGCGCAGAACTGTCAGCCAACCTCCAGCTACGCCTTCTGCCCAAAACGGAAAGCCGTCTCCAAGAAAACCGTCGTTCGATTTTCCGAGGGCGAGTGGAGCCTGTTATCGCTTCCCCCACGTTCTCTCTCCATGATTTCCCATCGACTGGCTCGCTTGTGATGCACTGCATCTGCAGCATTCCCAAAACGACGCCAACTGCCACAACACTTCTGCCGCCCGCCAACCATACCTGCCGCCCCCGTGTGGTTTGTGCAAAATGCTATTACCATATAATTGCTAAATGCGGGCTTCTTTTCCCTGTCAGCAGAGGAGGGGCTTGGCAGCCACACACTCGCACACTTCAGCAGCCATGGGAAGAAACATCTCCGGCCCTCTCAGCCACCAGTCCATCGCCGAACGCCCATCACGCCGTCCATGGATCTGCCGTGTGGTAGGAGAGCGGAAGAGACCGGGTATGGATAATCAGAATCATGACTTCACTCTTCTCCCGGTCCAGCCAGCAGATCGATGTTCCGCAGGGTCGCGGCGGTCCAGCGACACAAGGCAGCGCATCGACCGGCTTGGATAGGTCGAGATACCTCACAAGCTCGTCAGACTGTCTTGGCGTTTCGATCTCCCGTCTGGGCATTGCTTTCTTGCGCCTCGTCTGTCTCGGCTTGAGTCGATATGCTCGATCGTGCTGCAAAGGGGCAAGCCTTCACCGATCCCTGGACGCTCACCGGCGCGTCACTCTGCTCGCTCTTTCTCGTTGGCCTGTCCCAAGCCCAAGGCCTGACAGACACCCTTGCAAGGCGATGCCGAGAAAGGCTTGTTCATTCCCCTCCCCTCCGTTGCTTTTGTTTCCCCGCTCTTCCAACGACGTCGGGTTCGATATCGACCAGGATTGGGACATCAATACCAGTCGAGGCTTGCCGCTCAGGACTGGTCGACTGAAAAACACCAATGGGCTGTTGCCAATTGAGAAGCAGTATTCTCAAGACCTCGTCAGAGCCCGCATGATTCACACGGCAACGGATGCGTCCTGCTGTGTCCGCGATAGTATGCTTCGTGGCTTGAGTCTTTTTTCCCGCGCTCAGGGTGTACAGAGGTCTTCCTGATCAGCCATCCGTTCTCCAAGTACGACCCAAAACATGGCAGATGTGAATGATGGGGAGAGGGGGTGTGGGCGCGGAAGGAGAAGAGGAGGTGTTCCGCCCTCTTGGATGGGAGGAGCCGTGTGGATGCCGCTCTGGTGCGTGAACTCGTCTCCAGAACGAACTCACTCCTCTGCGTCCTCGGGCAATGGAGAACAAGTGACGGACGAGAGGCCATCTTGGAATCCAAGTTCCCTCGTGCTCGTGGGAGCCTGCCATTTTCCAAGCTCCATATCTCTTGGCGGAAGCGGAACCAGAACCGGCGTTTCTTCAAGACCCCATTTTACAACCTGCCCCGAGGCGGGAGGCTAAGTTTGCGGGAGATATCATCGGTTCGTTGGGACTAGCTTTCATGGAGGGTTTGTATGCGTTACTCTGTATGCCCTCCCAGTGCCCCTGACATGGAACCTGCCCCGTCTGGGCGGTCTGATTGGCTCTACCATGCAATAGGGTAGAGGGAACCAAGCGTTCCACGACGGCCTTTGGCACTCTGAACTTTCCCAACATGGCAACGAACATGGTCTGATATCAGCAAGTTGAAGTTCAGCCAGCCTGGCCAGCACATCATGATAGACATGGAAAAATCCCGCACGCAATGTGTGTTGGATGTTGTTTGGGACAGGACTAACCGCCATCCACCTCCCCTATCTGGTTCGTCTCGGGATTGGGGCTGACCCAGGCGTCAAGTGCTAGATGTACTGGATACTTTGCTGTACTTAGCTGCCAACTAGTCGCATCATTTGACCGCTAGCCAGCTTTGTTGCTTCCCTTCTGCCACGACCAAGCCAACGCCAGCAAACACCAGGACATTCGTAAGCTTTCACATTCGTCTGTTGCGGAACTTATCAACGAGTTCGGTACCTGCAGCCGAACCAGGACGCCGTGAACCACTTGGCATCGGTATTCCGTCGCTTGGCAAGGAAGCCAAGACGGTCAACCCAGGACCCCTTTTTTTCTGACATTTACATATGATCTTGGGATATCGAGATGGGATGCTGACACAGCTTCGGACCAAGCCCAAAAAGACCGGTAGCCCAAGTGCTCGGATCCTCGAGGAACAACATCACGGGACGGATGGCACACCCCATCATATATTCGCCGACCCGGAGGCCGGCTGACGTAGCGAGCAGGTTTGCACAGCTTGAAGCCAACCCCAACCAAACCCCCCCCCCCCCGAGGACCCCAAAGAACGCCCTGCCGCCCCAAGCACGCCCGATGAGTGGCCGGAGGTGGTGATGACGCGAGGTGACCCCGAAAGCTTCCGACCATCTGCTTGGTGGTCCAAGAAGGATGCTAAGCTTTCGTCGGAAAAGTCGTGCGCCCCCTCTGGCCTTGGGCTCCTTTTGTTATTCCCGCCGTGCCGTCTTTGCCGGGTCCGCTGACCGGCGGCACCGTTCAGCTGCTGCTGCGCTACGTGGAAGCGTCTGCAATCGCCGTCCTTTCTGTCGCGTTGTGGGACAAGCGAACCACCATAGAAGCCGCGATTCACAATTCTTTCGGTTTCTTGGTTCTTTTTTTTATGGGGGGGGGGGGGGTTCCATACGTACTTTTGTACTTTTGTGATTTGATCACGACTGGTGGAAGCTTGGCTTGGGGTGTTATCTGAATTTGCCAAACAAGCAAGTTGACAAAGAGGGTCATCAAGACTTATTGCGTTGCATCTTTTTCACCCAACCTACCAGCCAAGAAGAGACATTTACCCTTACTATTCCCATTGCCGTCTTTGGGAGAAACTCCTTGTGATGCTAGTTTTCCACATCGTAGAGCCTAGTGTCTCATACCCATCAGATATCCACACACACACACACACACACACACACACACACACACACACACACAGACAGACACACACACACACACACACACCCACACAAGTTTTATCATTTCATCCGCCGCCGCTCTTTACCGCGCGATCCCCTCCTTCCGGGTGCGGGTCTGAGTGGATCCCACAACACGGCAGATGCGAAAACCACGGCCAGGGTAAGACCCGGGACCCCGACTCCCCGAAGTTGCGATGGATGATGATGATGATGATGATGATGGGAATGGGAATGTTCAGGGGGTGATGAATGTTCAGCCTTCCACCGAAGCCGGGAATAGTGATATTGTTGTTCAAGGTGGGGTGTGGTGGGGGCTGCACACACGGGACCGGGGGGAGGAACCGGTGTCTGGTCTGGTTGTTTTGTTTTATGTATAGCCAGCCGTCTTTTGTTCGGTCTCTACGGTACGTAAAAACTAAAAAATAAATGAATACATAAATAAATAAATAAATAAAAATCAAAAAATAAAAAAAAATAAAAAATAAAAAATAAATAAATAAATAAATAAATAAATAAATAAATAAATAAATAAATAAATAAATAAATAAATAAATAAATAAATAAATAAATAAATAAATAAATAAATAAATAAATAAATAAATAAATAAATAAATAAATAAATAAATAAATAAATAAATAAATAAATAAATAAATAAATAAATAAAGACAAAAATTAAAAAAAATAAATATAAAAATAAATAAAAAATAACATAAAAAAATAAAAAAATAAAAAAAATGAAAAGAAAAAAGCCGATTAGTCACGATAGAAGATTGCAGATCTGTGAAAGAATTTTGTTTTTACGTACAATTCCATCCCACTGTAGGCAAAGGTCGGTATGTAAGGAGGGCGTATATGCATGTGAGTTTGTACATGGCAGGTGCGTGGACGTTCAGAGACAGGTGGTGGGTTTCCCGGTTTTCTGGGAAGTTCTGGAAGGGGGTTTTGAAGGATATAAAATGGCCCTATCAAGGTTGAGATGTCCAGCACGTGTCAGATTAGATTTGAGGAAGCCTCAGCGGGATAAGTAAGCAAGTGTTGATGGTTTTGTGTTCCCAACGCAAGGTTTGATTGTTGATGTCGATGGTAGACAAAAGAACAGCTGTCCAAAACACCTTGAGACATTGTATGGGGAGGCAGGAAAGGGGGAAACAAGGAGTGTCGAGTATCATGCGACCACGTTTCATGGTTTGATCTCCAGTCATTCTGGGTGAGTTTGGCCCCTGTCTTCTTTTTTGGGGGGGGGACGGGGGGTTGCGTGTTGGCAAGAAAAGCCAACGAGGTTGGATAAGGGCAAGTGCTGGTGGGAAGAAGAGGCGCTATCCTGGGAACAAGTCCTGGTTTTCTCCACCTGGGGGGCTTGGGAGGGAGAGTCCACCGGACTGACTCGGGAGTTGTGAGGAGAAGTGGGAAAAGCTTTATGGGAAAAGTTTCTGAAGGAAGGAGAACATGACAGGAAAACAGGGAGCTTGGCTCAGTTGGAAGAGCGCAGGTCTCATATGAAAATTGTCAGATTTGATAAGGAGAAATATGATCTGGTTGCAAAACATCAGAGTTATCCTGAGGTCGTGAGTTCGAGCCTCACAGTTCCCAATGGTTTGGTTTCCTGGTCCGAGGGGAGTGTTTGTTTACCTTTTTTTTGTCTTTGTTGGTGTTGTTTAGTTAGTTAGTTAGTTACTAGCTACATCTCTTTTTCTGCGTGGCTGCCTTGTGATGTTTGTTATGGAAGGATGTGTTCCATTCAAAGAACATAACATTGCTTCCATTACATTGCTTCCGTTACATTGCTTCCGTTACATTGCTTCCATTACATTGCTTCCATTGGGTTTGAGCACTGCTCTTACCCCTTTTCCTTCTAGGGTTTACCAAAAAAGGCGCTGCTCTTTTCTTGGGGTCAGACTCAAAAACATTCTGCTGTACAACACAAGTGTCGGCCTGGGCCTGTTCGCAGACTATTTCCTGGTTTTTTTCAATCAAGAATGAAGAAGACCCCAGTCTCGAGACGTGGCTACCGGTTAAGAGTCTTTAATGCAGGTGAAACGATCACTGCATATGTAGTCAGCGATTCTCCCAACACCTTGCCTGCTCCTGAGACTTAAGATACTGAGACAGCATTGTTATGTGGTCATAGCTGTACTCCTCAGAACTTGGAAAAAGTATCTATGTATTGCCTTGAAAGTGATATATGTTTGCTCGAACTCAGAACGGGACTGATGTCCTCTATTGTTTCGACCTCAACATGGCGAAACCTATAACATGACTAAAAAACTCTTTCTATATTCCGACTCTGGGTTCTCTTTGAAGATCGCCTCTCTAATGGCATGGCTAAACCGTGTGAGCATGGTGCAAGTTGGTGTAACCCCTGAACAAATGCCATACTGCCACTCAGCTCATGAGCCATTCTATGTTCCACCTACATACACAAGAACTCTCAAGACTACCTTTGAGTAACTTTCGAGTACTATTGTCGCTTTACACGAGAACAGCTCACAGCTACCCAGATATCTGAAGCCTCGCCGACGCTGCGAACAGCAAATCATCGCCGCTGCTGACGAGGTGATAGCATAGGTATTGAACGACTCGGCCTCTGTGATAGACCACAGAGACGTAAGCTGCCAAGTTTTGTGTCCCACCCAATACAGAATACAGGACCACATCAAGACGAACCAGAGGATTGTTCTGCTTCCAGCCCTGTTATTGACCGCGTATGTGATCCACGCGTCAAAAGCATCGCCCCCGAAACAGGAGCCTATCTACACAGAATAGCTTGACAGAGCCATGATGGTTTCTCTACCCCGACAGCACTTAAAGTACCTACCTTGTCATTCTTATCTGGAATACCTATGACTGATACAGACTTCTCATCTCAACCCAACGACTCACATTTCACACTGCCTTGTCCTCTGAGTAACCCAACCCTCCCCTTCTGAAAATGACAAACACAAGAAAAAAGAGCCCGCCAAGACGGCACTCGGTATTTTCATCTTTTGTCACAGCAGATTTGCCAAGTGTTGCACCTGCAATCTTTCTACGAGAGAAGACCGAACAGCGGCGCGGTGAGCCTCTTGGCAGGTGATACACCTGGGATGAGGACTGTTGAGCAACAGGGAGTCTCTTGGCAGGTGGTACACTCGCGTTCGGGATGACTATTGCTTTGATAGATCCATGCTGGGTCATACCGTCATACTGTCATACCTTCCAAGTTCTCGTAGAGCCCTCCTGTCGGTTTTGTTATCTACAGTCTTGCTAGCGGTGGGTGAGTATGCACGAAAGCCTTTTGCGCAAGCTCTCTTCTCACCTCCTCAGACGGGCAGGTATCACCACCCTTGGCAAGACACTCCTTCTAGAGAGCCCGAGAGTCACCTTTGCCAAGAGGTTTTGCTGGGCTCGGTCTGCAGTTAGACATGTGAGAGTCGTATGGGGAGGCAGGTACCTCTCTCTACTTTATCTTTTGTTGTCTGCACGGCGTGAGAGCACAGCATGGTCAGCACTTGGCCCTTATGCCACCACCCGTCGCATCAGCTATCCGTATCCTCCAGCGGTAAAGCCATCCGCAAAGGACGGGGATCAAGGCCCATCGAAGATGAAGCCGTGCAAGGCAAACCTTCCAGAAGCTCTGTCCAGGTGATTCATGCAGCAGTGCCCTTCGCGACAGACTGATTTTCCTCTTCTTGCCTTGTACCTATGTCGTGACATGCTAAGCAATCGTGGAAGTGTCGGCCACGAATCAATGGCGTGCTCCAAGCTGGCTGACTGTAAGGTTCCTTGGGTGATGTGAGAGAATGAGGGAAAGAGACATGGAAAATGTGACTGGGGCCGAAGGAATCGAAATCAGGAGAACTCGATAGCAAAAGTCTGAGAGTAGAATAGCTGTGGTTGCGACACTGTGCTCAATGCGCGCAGATCAGCAGATGGTTGATCGGTCATCACCATGCTTCTTGAAGCTTGAACTTGCAGGTGAGCTTTGCCGGCCTAGACTTGTGAACGAGAGAAGAGGACAACGTTACTTTGCTTGACAGTGATGAAAGCTGGACCGGCCATCGTCCAAATGGTTGACTGTTTGGTGCAACAATTGCCTTGTTCTGACGGATGACAGCCGTGACACTGTAGCACCTCACCGCCAACCCTTCTCATGCTGGCCGTTTGCCCCATGACTGAGAAAGACATTGAGCACAAAGCCACCGCATTTAAGAGCCAAGCGGTGAGAAGCGGCAGGCAAGGGGGTTTTGTGTCCGAGCACCGCAAGACCTAGAACGCCTTGTCTTGTGGCCCATCCCAGCGCGAACGACTCAGAGCTCGACGGGGAGTTAGGCAGGCGTACCCGCGGTGAGCACCTTTATGACTTGTCCGAAACAGCTGGCCGAGCTGGTTGCTATTTGTTGTTGCAGGCATCGGATCGTCTCTCCTGAACCGAAACAAGCACGACGCCCCATGTCGGCATGCACTTGACATGCCGCCCTTTCTCACCAGTCACTTTTCAGCTCAGCAAGAAGAAGCAACCATGGGGAGGTGAGATGTGACTCCGGAGAAGTAGTTTGCCGATTTGCCGAGTGCTTCCATGACAGCCCGAAGAGCTTGTTTGTTCTTGCTCTGGGTGGTCATGATGGTGTGGCCAGAAGACTTGATCGGCTTTGAGTCTCAGTTCTGCTTCGTGATACTATCAAACATCATTGGTGAGTGGTCATTATTTGACAAAGCCAGGGATGCGGTTGGGCGATGCAGAGTGAAATGATTCGTCACATACCAAGTTGGTTTGAGTTCAAGTTTTTTTTTTCCCTCCCTGGCTTGCATTGCTTCTTCTGTCAGTTATCTACCAACAGGAAGGCTATCCGCTGTCTCAGCGAAAAAAGAAACCGGCATGGCGATCCTACCACCCTTTACCAGCCCCTCAATCCCACTCACCATAATGATAATGATAATGATAAATAGAGGGAGACGTCCGGTTGTTCAGAGTGTGAGGGAATCACCTTTCTCCAGAGCAGTTGTGTCGTGGAAAGAGTACCCCGCGTTAGACCGCCAACACTTTTTATCTCGCTCAATCACCCAAACACTTCTCTCGCTCAGCAGACTCAACACCTCTCTCGAATCTCTTGAACGCTCACCACTCACTCAGGCACCCTGAACCATACCACACCAGGTCACAGGATAATCTCCCATCATGTGCGAGTACAAGCAGGTATGCGCTCAAAATCTTTGTTCTCCTTCTCCCAGTCTTGCTTGGCTCTCATCTGGTTTTTTCTCGCCCTTCTGGCTGTTGTTCTGTCGTCCCATTCCAGTCGCGGCCGCTTGTTTTGTTATGTTTTTGTTTTCTTGTGGATGTTGATCTCCTCCCACCACACTGTTGTCATGCTCGTCATGCTTTGTCGTTTTGTTGCATCTTGTCCCTCTGCTGTACCGTATTCCTCGTCTTCGCTTCCGGGCAGGTCTCCATCTCTGTCCTGTCCGTTCCATTTGCTTGTGCTGTTTCTCATTCCACAATCTTCCCGCCCCCCTCCTCGCGTGTTGAACCAAGCGCTCGTGAACGCCCCCACGGCCCATGTGCTAACGCTGATCAGAGAGAGTACCTCGGCTGCGGCCACCTGCGCTGGCTCGCGACCAAGTATTGCGAAAGGTACAAGGTGCATGGCAAAATTGCCAAGTGTGAGCCCGAGATTATGGAGTTTGAGGAGTCGTGAGTGTTTTTGCTCTCCCCCCTGCTTGTCCCTCGATATGGCTGGTCGACTGATTCTGCTGTATAGTCCCAAAATCTGTGGCAGCTGCCTCACCAAGGACAACCCGCCGCACCTGAGCCTCAAGTTGGATCCTAACTCGCCCATGGGGCGCTTTTTGTCCTGCTGCCGTTGAGGCGGTTGGCTCCGGGCGGACTCTGGGAGGATTTTGGGAGGACTTTTGGGGGACTTTGGGAGGACTTTTGGGGGGGAGGGGGAGGGGGGGTGGAATGAGCTGTTGACGAGACATAATGGTATCCTGGGCTAATAATGGATGGAATAATGGGGTCGGAATCAGAACGGTATGGGCTCTGGATGGTTGCGTGGGAAAAATAATCTGGGCCTCTTCTTTTCTGATCAGAAAGCCTCTCGCTGTCTGCTTTCGATGCCTATTTCGAGTCTGACAGTGCTTTTGTGCTTGTTTTGAGATCTCGTGGCTGATCTTGGAAGGCTCATGTTTGATGGCCCGCCGTCTAATTGTGCTGTGTTGAACACCTGCATGTCAGATATCAGCTTTCCCCAACATCCGCACCTAGTGTGCCAAGTTCTGTTCTCCTGCTTGCGATCCCCCACGATGCCCCGATGCCTCCAGTCAGAGAGTGTGTCTAGCATATCTCGATTTGTCCCTTGTGTTTTCCTTCCAGCGGTTTTTGGGAGACCAATGTCCAGTGACTGCCTCGCCTTCTGTCCTGTTTCCCTGTCCACATTCATTTGCAGTTCTTCCTCCATCCGTAGCCAGACAATCCACAGCATCTACATGTTCTCCCTCGGAGAGAGCATGTGGTGGCGCAGCCGTAGTCCGCAGCATGTGGTTGGTCCTCTCCAGACAAGAAGCATTGTGTGCAAGCCCTCCCTCCCTCCCACCCAGCAAGCCCGACCGACTCTTGCATCAATCCGACTACCGGCATTTTTGCGCGTTTTTTCCCTTCTGCCAAAGCAAGCAAGCCAACATCATTCCATTTCCACGAACCGCAAGCCACTTGCTTGCGTGGGATGGGATGCGTCGGCCGTTTCCCAGCTCTCTCGACACGGCCCGTACTCAGAGTCCCGGATTGTCCCAATGAGCTCCCTCTTCTCATATCATATCCTAAATGACCAGTCCAGCCTCATCCGTGCCCGAGGTGGGCAGCACTTCTGCTGGCCATACGTCAGCCGCAACTACTGCCGCCCGGCCTTCCGCATACAGCTTCTTGCTCCGTCGATTCCGCAGCCAAGTCCAAACCGGTGGCGGGCTGAGCTCGGTTGATTTATCAACTTGATAAACTGGCACCTGCTTGGTAGCAGCAAACACTCCGGTCCGGGTTCCGGCCTTAGGCGGACAGTTTCCCCAGGGTCCTGGACTGACAGTTTCCCTAGGGGTCCTAACCCTGATGTAAAAAGGGACCCTTCCGCAGCTTCCGCTTCCATTCTCATCGTCGGGGGCAAGACCCCCAAAACGCAGGGCATCTTTTGGTTGATGCAACCCCATTTTTGGTTCCCCTCACCCACAAATAATCACCCACAAATAATCACCCACAAACATCACCCACAAACATCACCCACCCACAGCACGCACGCACGCACGCACGCCATCTCGATTCCTCGAGCTGCCCAAAATGCGGAGAAAACACACGGGGGGGGAGGGGGAGGGCAAATTGACGGTCTGCGAGTCGTGGGAGTCTGCCCATAAACCCTCCGCGTGACCATGAATTTATCGAAAAGGTGCATCCAACCCCCGCAACAACAGAACAGAGAAAAGATGCACAGCATGGATTGGGACCTGCTGTGCCCAATCAGATCTGGCAAAGATGGCATTGGGAGCGTGTGATTGGCCAGATCATCCCACTGGGCGTCCGCGGGCCGCTCCCCGCATCAAACCCCGGCCGTCCCAGGGGTCCTTTTCTCTTTCGGGGGTTTTGCTTTGCGCTAGCACGATCTCGGGGGACCTAGGGTTTGATGACAGAGAAACGATGTTCTTTGGTTTCTCTCTGGAAATGTTTGGATTTGCTTCGGATGTCTTGTTTGGGTGTTTGCTAGGCCGGCTTCGGACCGAAAACCAGGCATTTGACAGAGCTACATCGGGGTTGAAACAGAGTAGGGCAGCCAATGAAGGGTTGCAGCTGTCAGGAACGGCTGCAAAGGCATAAAAAGTGTCGGTGGACCCTTGCTGACTGCCGGGGCGGTTTGTACCGAGGAGTTTAGTTGTGTGGTGCCAACACATCCACAGCAGCTTCTTTCCCTCCCAAGCCCCCGGTTGACGCTACAGCGGAAGAGCCAGAGAGACTCTCTATCCGCCATCAGTCTGGTGTTTACCGCCGGCCGGCCGGTCTTTGGGCAGCTAGATGCTGTTCTGTTGTTGGAACAAGAGTAGCATCCGAGATAGAAAATGAATCTACTTGTACGAAACACAACGACAAACCAGAACTGGAAGGCCGCGCTCGTGGTTTCGCTTGGGCCAACCGGCTGATGGGCCGTGGGGGGGGGGGTGGGAAATGTGCTGAGGGTTCTGTGTTGCAGTGCCGCTCCCCGCTGAATGGGAATGCGACCCGCAGATGCCGCCGGGAGGGCCCACTTTTCTGATCGCGTGTTTCGTCACAACCCTCTCGGCTGGTTGCTGGCAGACAGCTGAACAAGGCTGCCTACCCTGCCACGTCCCTTCTTCAAAACTCCATGCCCCCGTGCCGCAAACATTCCCATCCTTCTGCTGGCCTCTGACCCTCTTCTCTGTCCCTCGACCGTCCCGCCGTTTCCGCCCAGCTGTTTCGACCACCTGCTGTTCTCACCACCTGCTGTTCTCTTCGACAACACACCAAACCAACAAGCCCAAACCACATCTTAGTCGTCCAAGTATCCAGCTTCTTGGGTCTCGTGCCACGCTCGTCCCTTCGACCGGAACCTTATGCCCCAGTTGCACCCAAGCACATGCCGACTTGTCGCAGTCGCAGCTCCACTCCTGCCAACCACGCCGCGCCCGCTGCCAACAGGTCACAACAGTCGAGCAGCAGCAGCAAATCATCTGAGGACCCAAAACGGCCCTTAGCCCAGTTCCTAGCCGAGGTGTACACAACCGTCCGAACCTAGATCGTGGGATGACATCAACCCCATAGTAGAAAGAGCCGCGACCCCCCTTGCCAATTCTGGACCCTTTGGTGACTATCCATTGTGCCCTTTTTATTTTTATTTTTATTTTTTTTTATCTTCACCAACCCGTCAACTGCCTGCGAACCTACCGAAACAAAAAAAAAAAAAAAAAAAAAACCAAAAAAAAAGAAGAAGAACACCCCGAATCTGGATAGCAACCATGGCCACTTTGGCAACAAAACTTCCCTCGGATGCCTTTTGGCCCTCTGGCGCCGTGGAATCCGATGTGCGCCCGTCTTTTCCCACCACCCTCCCCAGCGATACCTCTTCCACCATCATATCGCCCTTGACGCTGCCTCGAGGTGCTGCCGGTTACTTCGACCAGAGGATACACGGCAACCCAAAAACACACGTCTATTCACCGCTGTCGCCAGGTGTTCGAGGTCCTGGTCCACACCAGCAGTCGTTCCTGTCACCGCACATCTTGAACGACCAGTACCGATCCAGCAGCGTCCCACCACAGGCGCGACAGAGCACAGCATCGCCAGCTGGCCAAGAAAACAACCCCCGGTCCAGCCAGGATTCCACCGGCGGCTCCATCCATGGACTGAGCTTTAACGGCCCCGGTGGCCACCCGCGCTCCCCTTCAGATTCCAACAGCAGCGCCTCTCAAGCCTCCATGATTCGACGACTCCTCGCCCAGAACGGACGGATACGAGAGGCTTGGGAAGCTGAGCGGAAGTATATGGAGGCCAACCGCGAACGCGCAGAGGAGGTCTACAAGGAGGAGCGCGCATTGATGGAGGAGGAGCGCGCCGAGTGGGAAACTGAGAGGGCGCTCCTCCTCAAGCAAATCGAACACCTGCAGAATCAGCTTTTGGGCGGTGCTGGCAACATGCTCTCGCCACGAAACGGCAACGTCCTGTCGGACCAAGGCTCTTTCTCGTCAGCGAGTGGCTTGCGTGGAGGCGCGGCTTGGGAAGCATCACCGGAGAGCATGAAGAGCTCCCACTCGTCTCAAAGCAACGGTCCCGCTGCCCCCAAGAACCTTGCAGTCTTCCACCCGGCAAGCTTGGGTGGATCACCAGGCCCAGCACTGAAGCACAGCTCTCTTCCCCAGCTCCGAACGGCATCGAATGTTCTGGAACCCCTCCCCGAGAGAATTTCCATTGGACATATCCCAAGCTCCGGCCTTTCGCCCATCTCGGCCACAGCATCCGAAACCGACGGCAGCACCCCTGTGCCGGTTGTCGACATCCAGGAGATCATCCCAGAGCTGGAGGGAATTCCGCTCAAGGCGCCTGCCATTCAGAAGCCCACCTTCACAGATGGTCCATCGGTCGAAGGTTCGAATGCGTCTAGCCGGTCTTCGTCCCCACAAAACTCATCAGACGAAGCCAAAGCACCACGCGCGGCCAAGGTTGAGACCTTGCAGGTCTTGGCGGCCCATGAGTCGGCCCGTCTGACGATGCACGCCGGCCACACTCCCAGTCACTCCCTGTCGCTTCTGACCACTGTCGCATCATCCGGGGCTGCGACCGCTACAAGCAGCGGCGAAAGCACGCCGACCATTCAGCAGGGCGACGGTGCGTTCGGCCAGGCTGAAGCGGCGGTGCAGGTAGAACAGCAGGCTATCGAGATCGCACAGCAGCTCACCGATGCCGACTCGGCGGATGACCACCTTGAGCAGGTTTACGAGCCCAGCGAGGGTGACGTCCGTCTAAAAGGCCCGTTGATGGTGCGCAACATGCCTGCCCACGACGAGATATTTTTTCGCAGATTGTCCGACAAGCTGGAGGAGGTCGCTCAGGACCGCGAGGCTTCCCTGCCGGCTGTGCTCAAGGATGCCGACTCGTCCAAGGAGGCCGAGGCCCAGGCCGACGCCTCCGTGTCTGAGACATTCGAGGCCTCTAGCACCACCGAGAAGGACAACAGCAGCACCAAGAGCGGTGACGACGAAGAGGACTTTGAGATCCCGCTCAAGATCAAGAAGAGCAACAATTTTGGAGCTCCGTTTGGGTCGTCTCGGTGGTAGATACCCCTTTTTTCTCTCTTTTTTTTTCTTCTTTTTCTTTTTTTTCTTCTCTGCCCGCCACCCTGACGATCCGAAAGTGTGTGTGTTTACGATTTCTATGATTCATCACTGTACCTATTTTAATACGGGGTTCTTTTTTCTTGTGTCTTTTGTGCAACACGTCCCCCCAGTGTTCCAAACATTTATTTCTTCCACTTTCGAAGCGGGAACGGGCTGGTGATGGTGGGCACACACAAACGAAGAAACATCATATATACATCAGCTGCATGCAACACATTGGGGGAAAGCATCAATCACATAGATTTTTTATTGGGGGCGGGAGAAGTCAACAGATACACACATAAAAGATACGGCAGCATGCGCGCATTGGCATTGGGGGGAAAAGGCCTCTCTGTCATGGGAATTAGGGATGGGTCATCATGGGAGCAAGGTCGGGAATATAGCATGTTAGCATAAAGGAGTTGCTGATCACAACTCTTGTTTCAGGAGGATGTCGTTGATGGAATTTGAATTTTTGGATTTTTTTTTGTTTTAATTTTCTTGCGGAATATACCCCCCCCCCCCTTAAACCCCCCTTTCGCCTTTTTTTGTTTTGTTTTTTTACTATCTCTTTTGTCTGTTGAGTGTTATCTTTGTTTGTTGAGGAGGATGAAGAAGAAGAGGAGACGAATACCCCCTCCGCCTATATATATATATATATATACCCTACCTTATGAATCACCCCATGTGGGTTTAAACTAAAACATGACTCTTGAGATCCGTTTGTTTAAATTTTGATATTTATGTATATATATATATATATATATATATACATATTTGGAATGAGGTTGAGATTGAGATTGAGATCAAGGATGTGTGTTTGTTGGAGAAACGTAGGTTGCATCCCAAAAAAAAAGAAGAAAAAAAGTAAAAAAAGTGAAATGTGTCTTCTTTCATGTCGTGTGGTAGATAGAACAGAGTAAAGCAGTTTGGTACACATATAATGACATGTATAAAGTGAGCTTCATCATTATATGCATTAAAAAAGTGTCTGTTTGTTTGTTTGTTGAATTATCCAAACCACATCTTTCATCTTTTAACTTCCTTTCCGTTGCTATCCTGCATCATCATCATCATCACCATCATCATCATCACCATCATCATCACCATCACCATCCCTCCCCCCACCCAGAGATCCAAGCCAACCACCGGCCTAAGACATCTTCTTCCCCATCAGCTCCCCCAACTCATCCAGCAACTCCACCGTCTCCGCCGGGCTCGCAATCCAAGCCGTCGTCCCCACGCTCCTCGCCCTGAAATCGTTGGCCCCCGCGCTGAGAAACTGATCGCCCACGTGCAGCGTGTTCTCCCCCTTTATCGGCCTCCCCGTCTCGGGATCCGTGAACCACCTCTGACAGACCGTCACGCCCCAGCTCTTGTCCCCAATGTCCACAAACACGTCGTTGCCCCCGTTGAAGGCGCAAAACGGCACCTTTTTGCTCCTCCCGGCCGAGGACAGCTCGAGGATCTTTTGCACGCAGAGGACCGTCTCCTCGAGCGACTCGCGCGGGATGCGGATGTGGGGGGGGGAGGGGATGATGCCCACCGCGCGGTCTTTTCTCATGAGCACGGCGGGGAGGTTGAGGGTCTCGATGCAGTCCGCCAGGGCCGCCTCGGCGATGTCCAGAAGCTGAGTGATGTCCCGGTCGTCCCAGAGGAGCATCTCGGCCGTGAGCCATTCTGACCGCGGGACGGGGGAGAGCAGGTGCTCCGAGGCGGGGTCGAACTGGAAGAGGTAGTTGGCTTCGCCGCCCATGATGATCACGGAGCGTTTCTGGACCGGGGTCAGATCGACCGAGGTTGCGATGCTGTCCAGCAGCCCATGGAGGCGGGCGTAGTACCGGTCTGCCGAGGTGTAGCCCGCCGCGGTGACGATGCCGATCTTGATGTTTTTCCTGAGGAGGTCCAGCAGCCGCGGGATGACGGGGGAGGTCGGCTCGAGGGATTGCCCGTCGTCATAGAGGGTCACGTCTCCGTCAAAGGTGGCTAGCTGGAGGGTGCTGCCTGGTGTGGTGGAGGTCACCGAGATCAGCTGGGCTGAGTTTAGGATCAGGCGGACGTCGTTGAAGGAGGGAGACACGAAGCGGCGGGAGGAGATGTAGCGTTTGCGGTCTTGGAATTTGAATGCTGCTTCTAGGGGAAGGCGGGTGAAGAACGGGCCGATGGAGGGGACGAGGAGTTTGAGCTTGGAGGGGAAGGGGTTGTCGGGGTCGTTTTGATGGGCAATGTGGTCGTCAATCATGAGCTCGACGTCGTGGAGGATTTCGGCGTAGCGGCGGTGGGCTTCCTCGCGGGCCTTGATGAGGATGGGGTTCGGGGAGCCGGGAGGGGAGGTGCCGAGCTCGAGCGAGGATGGGGGGTATTCGAAGACGCCGTGGGGTTGGGAGTAGAGGACGAAGGGGACGGCGAGGAGGCCCTTGATCCATTCGATGAATTGATCGCGCCGGTGAGTTTTGAGGGCGTCTGGTGGGTGGTGTCAGTTCCACCCACTCGGTCTTCATCGAGGGGCAGCAAGCAAACTTACATTCAACGCGGTATCGGGTCGTCATGATGAAGGTCGAAGCAAAAGTCTTTTTCAAGCTCAGGCGGTTGTGGTAGACAGAATGGCTATCCAAAATGATTCGTATATGAAGTAGAAAGTAGGCGAGCAAGATAGATCAAGAGCTCGAGACAGAGAAAAAACAAAACAGATTGACTGATTGATATATTGTGCCAGCAAAAGAAACAGCCACACAGTCACCGCTTCTTGACACACAACGCACACACAGCACGGCCTAGCTGTCGGTGATAAACAAAATCAATAGTCGGAACATCTGTCGATAGGTGATCGGCTGACTCCGATAATGTCTTTGTTTCCCCTTGCGGCGCCGGCGTGTCAACTGTCGCCAACGAATAGCCGTTGCAGAATGATGTCACAGGACAGCTGTCCAGGCCATTCACCAATCGGGAGCTCCAAAGCTGGCTTGTGCTTCAGGGGCCTCTGGGCTTGGCGGCCCCCGCACTGCTCTTATCGTCGCGGATCATTGAGCTTCCCCGGGAAGGTGTTTGAGTGTTTACTCCACTCGTTCTGAACCGGATCGAGACCGTTGGTTGAGTCTTCGGCGGGTTGCGCTACGGGCTATGGTGATGTGGAGTGAAATGTTCTGGTCTCGATCTCTGGGAGGGTTGGGGGAGCTGGGCGTTTGCAAGTGGCAGCGATCAATGTGGAGAAAGTGTTTTATTCATGTATTGAGCTCCTGAAGATCGGTTGAACAAGCTGAAGTATTTATTTATATCGTGATTGTGGGACCAACACCGCCCAAGAGACTAACCCCCAGTTTTGACAATAGGAACATGAAGATGAAAACGAAGGAAGAACCAGGCACACAGGAAAAAGGTAGCATCAGCAAGCAATGCTCGCCGTCTCCGTCCTCGTCAAGCACCCATCAGCACAAGCGGTTGGGCATCCCTGAACCCAAAGCACAGTCCTCGGCTGGCAGTTGCAAGGCACCACCTGTGTGGTTCTGACCTGGCAGGTCGGCACAGGGCATCGGATAACAGGGCAGTCGCCCGGCGTGGTGATCTTGGTGACAGTCGGGCAGGGGATCGTGGACGTGGTGCTGGTGGTGGTGATCCGGGGAGGAAGGGTGACAACGCTGGTGATGACCCTGGTGGTCTGAATGGGGACGGAGGTCCTCGTGGGGGTGGTAGAAGTTGTCCGCCGGGTGCTGGTGGTGGTGACACGGCGAGTGGAAGTGGGGGTAGGGCAGGCGAGGCTGCTGGTGCGGAAGATGATATCACAGCCTTGATACGGGCAGTCGGCCGCGCAAGGGGCGATGAGAGTGGCTGTCGGGATTGCAGCCGGGCAGTTGCAGGGCTGACGGATAGTGGAGTAGAAAGCGCAGTCGGAAAGAGGGCATCGTTTGTTGCACTCCCGGTTCTGAATAGTTTTGGTTGCGGTTGGGCAGGCGACAGGAGCTTGAGCTGCCGCCAGACTGACGAGGCTGGCCAGGCCTAGGATGGCGGTGGTGAACTTCATGATGACGGTAGCAAGAATGATGGTGATGATGATAATGATGATGGTGAAAGAGAGCTTTGGTGGCGTTGGTAAAGCCCAGAGGTTCTTCTATTTATCTCCTTCCAAGCAGAATGTATGTACCCCGGACTACGAAGTAGCTGGTTTCTATCTTTGGATACCGTGTGGGGGATGAGGACAAACCTGTTGGCAATATCAAGTCCTTTTTCTCCGGAATCATACCTACTGTATAGCACCACCGGATGAACTAAAACACATGTTATTGCAGTCTTCCTTCGATGCTACCCAGGATGGAGGAGGCTCTTTGTTTGGCACCGTGTTATGTGAACAGATTTAACCCGAGAGGAAGATGAGCTGTATCGTTAAGCATGACTGTGGGAGCTTCTGCCCCTGCTTTTGTCGGGCCGCTGGGGAGCTATCCATATGATCGGAAAATAAAAGCAGCCTGAACATGTCTGTATACTTACAGGGAGGGGCACTTGATATGGCGGAACCAAACCTTCTGTATACTGCCGTCGGGTCAAGGCATATTGTCTCCTTTCGTGTTCCCAAGTAAGCACCGTCTCCTGCTTTTCACCATCTAACGAAGTAGTAGCGAGGTTGACGGAGCCCAACTGTCCACAGAATGGTTCTTCTGGGCGAGATAACTTTGCATACGCCACCCATTTCGAACCGGACGCTAGAATCCGGAATCCTGGGCGAGCTGTGATAGCTTGTTCGCCAGTTGATGCAGGACGGGTCGATCATGGGATTGCGGGGTTTGGCGGCGGTCATCTCGGGTCTCGGGTTGAATGTGCGAGTTACCGGGCTGTGAAGATGTATCGTAGGTATATGACCCCGTAGAAGTGTAGTGATGTAAAGGTCGAGTATCGACTAATAACCAGGGGGGCGCCTATATCCATCCAAATGGAAAGCTTCACGCCTTTCGGCTCCTTCCCGGTGAAGCATTCAGCGTCACTGTCCCAGTTCGTCTACTTTCCCAGTCCCTCTAGACGCACGCTATGTGACGCCCAAAAGAAATCGAGGTCTCTCCTTGGCTCATATAAATCCCTCCCTCGTGACAGACGCGCTTGCTCGGGTATGCCTGTAAAGCGATGTGCTGAGTCTGTCGATGTGCAGTCGACCCACATCGCAATATGTTCAATCACCCAGGCTGTCGATCCTTGTTTATGTGGGTACAGTTGGCAGTGAATAGGAAAAATCAGGATAGAGCGGCATGATTTAACTGTGTGAGTTATATGATATCAGCCTTGAGCCTCCTTTTTAGCCTGAGCTGTGGGGACCCTCTCGATCTTGTTGGCCAAGGCCGAGAGGGTTTATATGCTGAACTCATGCGCGACCGTTTGATGTGTGAGTGGGTCTCGAAAACCACTTTATCAATCTTGAAAAAAGAGAGCATCAGTCGAGCCGAGGAACGCCGACAAAAATAGTCTATGCGGAAGCAAGAGCTGATCATGGTGATTGTCAGGGGTAAAAGGGGCGGAAATAAATAAGAGCAAATATCGGTGCCGGGCCCTTGTCCCGTCTGCTCTTCCGTGCTATATCCGCCCAGCAAACTGATATGGCAACTCGTAACCAGTTGCTGAGAACACACACGCGAGTGTCATTTGCGTAGAAACCCGAGCACACAAAAGACTTTGGCACGAACTGGTACTGGCCAGAACGAAATGCAGATCGAGGAGCAGCTCGATGCTAGGCCGTGGGCAACTGGCCAAAGCTGAGTATTCGATCATAGTGCAGTTGTGACATTGTGCTTCTGCTGTGGGTGTCCCTTGACGACCACGGTGCGGAGTTGTCTGATCAAATAAGTGCCTCCATCGTCTTCTTTCCAGGAGAGTATCCGTAGCTCGTTTGAGCGTGGTAAATGCCCTAAAGACTGTTAGTCGAGGATAGAGCAAGGCGTGTACAAAGAAGGTGTTCGTCAGTTTCCGTAGCAAATCTTGTCCGATCGCCTCCACAACAATCTTGACCGTCTGCCACAGCATGCATGCCATAGATCAAGATAAATAACATCGATCCCAGTGACCGGGTAGAGCAAACCCAAAACTCCAGTACAAGGATATTACCATAGCCTCCCGTCCCCATCATACTGCAAGTCAAGACGCACGTCGAGATTGAGGGAAGATTGCGTGATGCGGAAGGGGACATACCTGGTCGTAGCACTCGGGACACACAAGTGTTGAAAGATGATGTATTTCATTCCTGTTGTGAATTCACATGTTTGACCCAAAGAAAAATCAAGAACGCCGTACACCATTCCCAATGTGACAGCGAATCAACCCGTGTCTACCAGGCATAATGGTATATCCGCATGTATCCAGCCAATCCTGCAGAGCATGCAAACGTCTGCTATTGCGCCTTCGCAAGAACAAAAGAACCAGAGAAGAATGAAACCCTAAACCCTATTATGAAAACCAATATTCTCACTTATGCTGTTGATGGCTCGACTGCGGAGTCAAGATCATCGTCTGGTAACGGATCCTCCATCCATGCGGAGTAGTCATCATTGTCATCATCCACCACCAGCTTGGTGGAGCCACCGCCCTTTCTGCCTTCGCGCCTGGGTTGGGTTTTGTCTATAGGTGCAGCTTCAGGAGACGACCCAGAGTTTTCGCCGTTGAGTTTGATGACTGGCATATCGCTAGATGACTTGGCCGAGCTGTCGCCATGAGCTTTGCCGTCTTCGATCCATGACGGACTATGTGAGCCACTGAGCGGCGTAGTGGGTTCGGAATCGGCGGGGGCGGCTACAACCAGCATGTTGTGTCCGTCGTCCACCACTGAGTCGCTCTGATACTGCCGCCGCTTGGGAAGCGGTGGTGGTGGAACTGGGTGGCGCTCGACCTTGTGGCTCGAGGAGTCTTCAGATTGTGATGAAATTGAAGGTGGAGGAATCGGCTTCCTTTTTGGTACTGGAATAGGCGAAACAGGAATACTCTTGTCGGGCATCGGGAGAGGCGTTCCCGGGGGAGGTAGGGGTTGGCCACGGCCCATCGGCTGGTTGAGGTCTAGGTGTGGTGGTGCACCGTCTGTGGCAGAACCTGCATCAGTGAGACGTCTCTGAAAGGCATTCAGTCCCCATCTTTTGGCAGATGCTGCGACATTTGTAACCGCAGCCAGCGCGGCCCCTTTCTTTGTATCGGCGAGACTGGCCGTGTCGGAAGCCGAAGACCCAGTGTCACGGCGGTTGAAGAAGCCCCGGGCGATGGATCCCGTCTGGCTCTTCACCGATCCTTTGGTGGAAGCGGAAGGCGACCTTGATCTAGCTCTATCATCATCATGGCTGCCGGACGAGGATGCTGTATTGCGTCGACCTTGGGGTGTTTTGTCCAGATCCTTTTCGGTGTCTGTGGCATCTCTCGAAGAAACTGACGAGCTCGATGTAGTATGAGCATTCGTGACTGGCGTCAGGGCTGGTGATGGAGGTTGCGCTTGAGCAGAAAGGTTCGCCATTGCCGATATGGCCGGGCATCCATTAGGCGGAGATGACGAGGGCTTGAAGAGATCAGCGTTGATGGGGTCAGTTCCGACAGTGGGTGTTGCTGGTTGAGCGAAGGGTACTGAGAGCACAGGAGGTGGCGAGGAAGAAAGATCACTCTTGACCTCCCTTCGAGAGTCTAGGCTTAGTGAGGATGAATTTGCATCTGACCTCTTTGACTCAAAGCTGACCACGGAAGTTCTGGGGTCGGCCTTCAGATCCAAACTTGAGGTAGAGCCCCCACCTGACCCTCTTAGATCAGTCTTGCTCTTCATTTTCCTTCCAAAAAGGCCAATAGATGTCTTCTTTTCGAGCACTGGCACGCTATGGCTCTTCTCCATCTGTGGCAACTCGGTTTCCGGGGCCCCTTGAGTTTCCTCCAAACGGTCAACTTCATCCAGTTCCCCGTCCTGAGCCGCCGCGGTCTCAAGATCCATCGTTGACTTGATTCTGTCGTCATGAAATATACCGCCTCTCCACTTCTTGTGTTCGGTGTTGAAAAACGGGGTGTCGTCCCAGAAAGGCAAAACCAGCGTTTCGGCAATGACCTCTTTGATACGACTCTCGATCTGACGAAGAATAACATTGTACGTGATTTGGCGGGAGCTGACGATAGGCTCGATGGTCATCTCCATCTTCGGTGCCTGCTGAAAAGAAAACCACAACCGATTGCTCGGTGGGGGCTTGATTTTCAGGTGAATATGTCCTTCCAACTTTCGAACAACAACCGCGAGAACCATGTTGACCTCTCGTGCCTTGAAACGAGCACCCAAGTCGATGCGGGCAGTTGCAGCAACCTCGAGCCGGAAATTGCCGGTGTAGCGCATGTCTGCCTCAACACCGCACTCTCCTTCAACGGTGAGGTCTTTGAGGCGAGGGTTGGTAATGTATGGTGCCGAGTCGCCGGTATCAATAGCCTTGATTTCAATGTTGGATAAGAAAGCCGGCCGTTTGACCCGAGATATCTTCTTCGTAAGCTTCTCCCTTATGAGATTTTCAATGTCCTTGGTCTTGTAGATGCCGAGAAATATCCTCCCGATCATGGCATTGAGCCACCTTGTTTGCATATGTTCTTCGGACGAATGCAGCTTCTGGACCAGCGATATGATGTTCTTAACTTCAAACTGGATCGGAGTCGGCGCTCTGTGCTCGGTGGGAAAGGAAAGCTCCTGGTTTCTCAGGAGGGCAAAGTAGAAATCTTCCTTAGCAGAGCAGTTCTCTGAGAACAAGTAGAAGGGCTTGGACACCTGGCTATCTGGGCCCAACTCTGGCCCATCTGCACGGCGCGAGAGGCAAATCGCATTGCGTTTGATCCATAGCTCGCCTTCCGGCGTGACCTCCTCGCCCGAATATATGCTAATGTCATGGTGGGCCAAGGATACTACATGGCGCACTTCGAGTTGTTCATCATCGTCAAAAAGCATGAGGTGGCCGTGTCTGGAAGATAGGTTAGACAGGGCCTTTGGAAACGCATGCTGGCAGGTGGGGTGTACGACGAACGGACCTTAGTACAACATAGAAAACATTCCCAGCTTTTTTTGGTCGCTGACTGGCGCCGTTCTTGTTGTCCAGCGGGCTCGATGTGCCTTTCCGGTCAAATATGCTGCGATACATGGTTTGGTAGACGCTTGGACTTGGAGCAGCCACCGTAGCTGATCCCACCGGTGTTGATCTCTCTATCGGCTTTGCGTTGATTCCCATTGGCGTGTATTCACGACAGACGGCAAAGTAGCCGGCAGCCACATCGGTGTCATGATGAATTGTTCGTGATTTGGCTTCCTCCTTGTCCTTCTGCGCCGCTTTGAGTGCATCTACATCATCCGCTGGCTGGACCAGATCGTCCGCGTTTGGAAAGGCGTTATCGGCATCTTCGTGGTAGGGCAGTGTCAGGTAGGCGTGGGCGAAGAAGATGGCGGCGACCAAGGGCAGAAAGGTAATGCCTCCGAGAAGGTAGGCCAGCCAGAAGGCCGTCCAGCCCATAGTAACCGAGTGTTGGCAACTATGTTATCGAGAGACTTCCGGCGGGACCGGGAGGAGAGGGGTGATGATCTTGAAGTGCAGAAGCGTTTGCGAGAGCAGACAGCCCTGCTACCTGCTTGGACCGAGAGTGTCTGGTGAGCGCATCGATCCTCGCGAGAACCTTGTGACTGGTTTGGAGCTTGTCTGGCTTTTGCTTTGCCTTTCGGAGGCGCGGCTGTTTGAGGGCGAAATGTTCCAGGTTGTCCTGTCAATAGCTTCGGACGGACCAACCACGAACGTCCACTGATGGCGGCCAGCCTGGCAAACCGACACAGTGGGAACGGGCAGCTGTGGTGGGCAAGCTCAGCGACTCATTGCGTCAGGTGGTCAGCCACTCCCAGCCTTGTTGCCCCACGCCCGGACACCATTGGCCAGCCCAACTAGCGTGCCAGTCCACTCCAAGACCCCACTTACCTTCACGGTCCATGTTCCTTGGGCTCTTGAAGCTCAACAACTTTTTCAAACTTCCCATATAATCCACTGTCTTTGATCCTTCTCCCGAAATATATTCCGCTAAGCGAAAGAGTGCCCAGAAATACCTCTCACAAAGAGGCGTTTCTGTGTTGGCATTGGACTGAGCGTCGCCATCCTCAAGTCCATGTTACACAGTTCATCTCGGAGTCTTCAAACCCACCCCTCTCTCACATTACAAGAAGGCCCTCTGACAAGGCCAACGTCTCCAGAATTCCGCCCCATTCTCTTGACGGCGAGTGACTATGTGCCCACATATTATGAGCTATTCGAGAAGCAGACGGTTGTTGCTGGTGTTGCCCACCCTTATTCTCTTGCTTCAGCTGATGGACTGATATGCCCTCAGAAAGCTATAACTCATATAGAGAAAATGAGCAGGGGCTCAAAAAGGCCCTCGAAATACATGGGGCAGCCTTCGGAGACATTTTGTTAGCTCCGAATAGGTTTCACCTTTTTCATGGTGGCACAGGATTGCTTGGCCCAGAGGAATACAAGGAACCTTGCCGTGTGTACTTGATTGATGTATGTCAATGAACCGCGTTGGCCAATTCTTCTGTCTGACTACTTAGATATGTCAGGTGTGTATAATACTCAGAATACGACATGAGGGACAAATTATGTGTTCCTTGTCTATCTCATGCTTTTACAGGAAGCAGACCATTTCACAGTTCGCAGGGATAAACTGCAATGGAGCATGAGACAGAAAAAGCTGTCATAAATGGAGGGAGCTTGTCACAATTATGAGTGGATGTTCTTGTTGGATTTGCTCTATTTCTTGCCACGTGTGCCGTAATCCCTTGGGCTAGAGCGAGCCTCGGGCGTCTGCATTTCAGCGAGTGACCAGCATCGCGGAGGTTGGACTCGCCGGTCCAGACCTGGTCTTCACAAGCAAGCCACGCCGGATGAACAATGCGTTTCGAGTCGCTCTTTGTTGGTCATGCCATTGGTATTTTGTTTCCTATCAGCACTCCCGCATCCCAGACCAAATCCATGCCGGGCATCTTTCCGTGCCGTACGCAATGAACCCCATGCAGTGAGAAATAAGCAACCCATAAAGAACACCACCTCATCCGCCTTCCAGCAACACCTTAGATCGTGGTCTCGTAGGCGACAGGGGCGACAGTCTCGGGCTTGTTCTCCTTGATGGAGATGGTCCGCGCCTCGCGGGGAAGGGCGGGTTGTCTCTTGAGCTGAACGGGCTTGCCCTCGGCCTTGGCCTTCTTCTTGAGCTCGGCGTTCTCCTTCACGCGGCGAAGGAAACCCTCGCGGGAGCGGGAGGGCTGGATGTGCTCGATACGGACGTTGAGGCGCTTCTCGATGTAGCGGTGCTTGACCTTCTTGTAGATGATGATGCCGACGGCGGACTTGGTGACGTTGTAGATGACGCCAGTCTTGCCGTGGTAGACCTTGTGGGCCATACTGTTTGCGCAAAGTCAGTCCCTAATTCTGCACACAGCCTCGTCTGATGTGTCCATCACGCTGCCATCTTCCCCCCGAAACTTTGAAAATTGGCGATGTAGTTTCCCCGCCTCGTGCTCCCCTGCGCAATCGGAAATCGTGGATAGGAAAATCGGGATATTTGCTTACCCCTTCTGGACGGCACCGTTGACCTTAATGTCGACGATATCGCCAACCCTGCAATCCGTTAGCACCAAAGTCCCAAGGGTCGCAAAATCGGTCCTCCAACATACTTGTACTGCTTAAGGTATGTCGACAGTCTGATCATACCCTTCTCCCGGAAGTTCCGGGAGAAGGCGTATCTCGTACCAGCACGGAGACCAGCAGGGTGACCCATTTTGATTGATTATGGGGTTGTCGTCGTGGGTCGAGATCTGTCGAGATGGTGTTGTCGCTGGCTGGCGAATTTGGGAATTTTGTGTGAACGCAAATCTGAGGTCGGGATTTGCACACGGGTGACTAAGCAGGCTGCGGGCTGCTCCCAACCAACCAGCTATTGTTAGGGCACGCTGGTGGACCCATACGCACGGACCAACCACAAACCCACCCCTCCGGGCTGGCATTCAATTTTCTATCAACTCCAAGGGAAGGGTTTGGAGTTTGGAAATTTCCCTCGACCGATCGACCTTTGACAGCCTCAACGACAAAGATGGCCCCTCGCTCGTACTCCAAGACCGCTAAGGTCCCCCGCCGTCCCTTCGAGGCCGCTCGTTTGTATGTTTGATCGAATCGATTCTCCCTCATCGATTGCGGCCTCTGTTTGGCAGCTCGAGATTTTGCGAAACCTCGCCGTCGCCAGCTCCAATCATGCCTGCAACTCAATCACCGGCCACTGAGCTAGAGCTTGACTCTGCTTATGTCGATTGTGATCTTGGACTAACCTTCGGACTCTCAGGGACTCCGAGTTGAAGCTCGTTGGCGAGTACGGTCTCCGCAACAAGCGTGAGGTGTGGCGCGTTCTGCTCACCCTCTCCAAGATTCGTCGTGCTGCCCGGTAAGCTTTTCCCCCAGCTCTGATCACTCCAACTTGCCAGAAAGTGCTAACAGTTTCCCTACAGTGAGCTTCTCACCCTCGACGAGAAGGACCCCAAGCGTCTCTTCGAAGGCAATGCCCTCATTCGCCGCCTCGTCCGCGTCGGTGTGCTCGATGAGTCCCGCATGAAGCTCGATTACGTCCTGGCCCTCAAGGCTGAGGATTTCTTGGAGCGCCGCCTCCAGACTCTCGTCTACAAGCTCGGCCTCGCCAAGTCCATTCACCACGCTCGTGTCCTTATCCGCCAGCGCCACATCCGTGTCGGCAAGCAGATCGTCAACGTTCCTTCTTTCGTCGTCCGTCTCGACTCCCAGAAGCACATTGACTTCGCTCTCACCTCCCCCTTCGGTGGTGGCCGCCCCGGTCGTGTCCGGAGAAAGAAGGCCAAGGCCGCCGAGGGTGGCGATGGCGACGCCGAGGAGGACGAGGAGTAAATTTGAGGCATCTTTTATACCAGAGGGATTTTGATTGGGACTTTGCGGGACGGGCTACGAAAACTGGTCTGGGCAGGAACTTGGGGCCTCTGCATCATGCTGCTTTACAGGCGTTAGTCGGCGTGCAATGCATCGAGATTTACCGTACATCAACTCGGCAGCGAGTCACCAATCGAGCCTCAGCTCTTCTGAAAGAACCTGCGCTTAATCCACCTGATTTGTCTAGCTGTCATGTGATATTGTTGATGCTATGAGCTGCGCTCTGTAGTTTGAGATTGGTAGCATGTGAAGATGAACCTTGATAGACAGCCAGCTCCATCCAAAACAGGGGTATCATTAACATTTCTGCAGCACAGATATTACATTTACTTATCCCATTCCTCGTTGGCGATCTGTCTTCCTGTATCACCTGTGCAGTAGCTGTTCTTGACAAACGAGTGGCAGCAAGCATAACCCCATCGAAAGTCTGACCACCAACTGCCCCAGACAGAGGTGTGATTGTTGATGAAGACATCCTCGGGGTACTTGCTTCTGCCAACCTTTCTTGGCACTCCCTTGACGAGACCGGCCTCGTCATACTCCACAAAGGTCTCTGACTCTGTGATGGTCGCCTTGAGAGCCTCTGGTACAGCTGGTTGCTCGCCGTACTGGCTGGCGAGCAATTCCGCCTTCTTCCTCCTCTTAGCTTCCCTTTCCTCGGTCTCCTTCTTTCGGGCAAAAGCACCAGCAGTTGGGTTGGCCTGCAAGTGCAAGCTAGTATCGCCCTTCAATTCCTGCGCTTCCCACGCATACCTCTGAGCTTTCTCAAACTCTGCCGCCTCGCCAGATGCGCGGAGAAAGGCCTCCTCCGCAAAGACCTGGGCCGACTTGTCTGCTATCGCACCGGCATCCACCAAGGCGCGCTTTTTTGGGTTGTATTTCGCGGAGTCAGAGTCCAAATTGAGGAGGTACTTCGCCGTGTCCTCCCTTATGCGCATGGACTTCTTCGTCGTCCGGTCCTTGCCCAAGTCAGACTCTTCCGCATACTTGAATCCCTTTTCGTATGCATCCTCCCCTCCGTTTTCCTCCTCTGACGACTTCTTATCCTCGCCATTCGAGGTCTCAGCCACCAGCTTCCTCCGCGCCTCCTCAATCATGTTGTACTCGTCCAGCACCTCCTTGTACTGCTTGGGGTCGTACCCAGCCCAGACATCGCGCTTTGCTTCGTACCCGAGCTTCACGTCTTTGAGATTTCGATCATCAGCTTGGATATCCTTCCCCGTAAACTTCGCGCCAACCTTTCGTGGTTTTTCGAGACAGTCTTTTTTCTTGTGGCCCATGGCACCGCAGTTTTCGCAGGAGCCTTTGACCCACTTGGTTCGCGCCGGTGCAGCTTTGCGGCCTTTGGAGTCGAGGAGAGCGCGCTGGGCAGCTTCTTCGTGGTCTTTGGCTGTTGCGCGGCGCTGATGCTGGAGGGAGTCATCTTGGTCGTCGAGGCCGGAGACGTAGAAGGGTTGTTTGGAGATGTAGGAGGGGATGTAGATGTTGTCTTCTTTTCGGGCGACGCCGGCGGCGTGGTGGTTGTCTGAAGAGCCCGTGGGCGCGGCGTTGGCACCGGTTGTGGGAGGCTGTTGTTCTGGGCGGTTTGGTGGTGGCATTTTGACGTGAGGGTGTATGATGTTGAGGGATGGAAATTTTGGGAGAGCTGAGGACCGCCGTGAAGACCGCGAATATCAAATGCGACGAGGCCAAGCTTCGATGCCAAGACCCGAGCCTGGGCAGGGGAGCTCGGGCTGTATAAATCGATGGGGATCTTCTAAACTGTTCGGTAGATCACTTGTTCGTCAACTCACCCAAAACTTCGACATATGGCCGGCCGTTGAGCTTTCTTGCCCATGAAATATTCCCTCTTGCGTGGTCCGGGGGGGCAAGAAGTGAAGCTCGCGAGCAACCCTAACCCTTTCACTTAGCCTTTGTCCGCCACTGGAGTCCCCACGTGTTTTGGCGAACCTGACGTTCCACTCAGCGGCGCGACACCTGCGTTGAAACGCGTTGTGCCTCTTCGGCGGGTAAAAGAAACATGAACGAAATGCTGCCCGTGGGCGCATCCGAGCTCTGGAAGAATCGACATCCCGAGTTTCCCCCATGGCCCCATCGGCGTGAGCCCTTGCCGAAAAATGCTTCTTGATCCATTCTTACCTGGGTATTTCGACTTGTGCGCCTCCCAGAGCATTCACTGCCCACCTCAGCGGCCTCACCAGTGGAAGCGAGCGGCGAGAAGATGGAGTCGTTCCGCGTCCGCCTCAACTGTATCGATCATTACCAAGCCACGCCCACGCGATATGATCCCCAATTACGAAAGGACTATCGCGCCTCTCAGGCGGCGAAGGAACCCAAGCTTCCCGTCGTTCGCGTTTTCGGGTCGACTGAGACAGGGCAGAAGGTCTGCGCTCATATTCACGGCGCGTTCCCTTATCTGTATGTTGAGTACCGTGGGCCATTAGAGAAGAAGCTGGGTAAGGCTGCCTGCCATTTATTAAATGCTCAAGATGGCCCATCTGACACAGCTGTAGTGTCTGAATTCATCCTCAAGCTCCATGCGTCCATTGACCAAGCTCTGGCTGTCAGCTATAGAAGAGATCGAGATCGGGACCGGCCGCGTTTCGTTGCTCGAATCACGCTTGTCAAAGGAGTTCCATTTTACGGCTTCCATGTGGGGTACCGATTCTACCTCAAGCTCTACATGCTCAACCCCCTGGTCATGACCAGGCTGGCCGACCTGCTCCAGCAGGGGTCGATCATGAACCGCAAGTTCCAGCCTTATGAAGCTCACCTTCAGTTCCTCCTCCAGTTTATGACCGACTACAATCTGTACGGCTGCGACTACATCGAGGTCGGCAACGTACGGTTTCGGTCTCCCATTCCGGGCCCTGCCGGCCCGGAAGATGCTCCGCGAATATGGGACAGCAACACAATCCCACCACAGTTCATCACAGACGACTTTGAGCTGCCTCGTTCAAGCCATTGCGAGATCGAAGTGGACATATGCGTGCAAGATATTCTCAATCGCCGGGAAGTGAAAGAACGGCCGCTTCACCATGATTTCATCGAGCGAGAACAACCCTTACCGGCCGACATCAAGCTTGTTCACAGCATGGCTGGGCTGTGGAAGGATGAGACGAAGCGGAGGAAAAAGCTATCAGGAGATTCGAGTGACGGCAGCAGTCCGTTTCCCCCTGAGGCCCTGGTCTCTATGTCAGCCAACCCACGCCATACTTCACCACCTGGTTGGATCCAGGAGGCAGAGTATCGCAAGCAGCTTCAGCAACTCATTGAAGCTGAGGTCGGCGATGAGGACTACAGAGAGCTCACATTCTCCAACTATGTCCAGGCGCTCCCTTTGGAGGACACCATTCCGACAACTCTACAGTCCGTCGAGGATATGTTTCCGGAGAACCTGCTTCGTGCCTTGGGTCTCGAAGACAGATTAATACAGGAGAATCCGGACGTTGTGAGGAACATTGAAATCGATGAGGAAAAGATTCTGGAACTCGGAATGGGTGAAGAGGCACGGCAGCTCTTTCCGGAGGACTCGGAAGAGAACAAGGCCAAGAAAGGAGACCAGGCGACGGAGCCAGCTGATTCAACTGTCTGCGCTGGTTCCAAGGCCCAAATAGCACCAGACTTGAAAGAAACCGAAGAGATCGCAAACCTGCAACGCACAGTCAACGAAATCGGTGGTGGTACTGCTGTCAGCGGCAAGCGTATTGGCAGGCGGCCCAACATCCCGATACCCAAGGGTATCTTTAGTGAGGCTCAAAGGCTGGGGTTAGTATTGATGGAGGATGGGTTGCCTCCTGGAGCACCGAGAGAAGATAAAAAACGTCCTTCATCAACACAGCCAGACAGCCGTCCACCAAAGAGGCCAAGGCTCAGACAATCGGAAAGCGATGCGGGCGTCCTCGAGAAACCTGGTCTTGGTGCTAAGCCATTCTCGGTCACAGAAGCCAGCGACAGGCCACCTGTGACAGGACAGGCTCAATCCTCACAGCCAAAACCTGCTATAAAGGGAAACCCGCAGAAGCAAGGCAAGCACCCGGCTCTGAGCTTTCCTGTGGTAAAGGATCCTCAGAACCCACATACTCAGCTGAGACTCAGTCAGCTACATGGCTCACAGCAGAGCGACAATGAGACACCAAAGAAGCATGTAACCTTTGACTTTTCCATGTCCACCAGGCGACCTCAGTCAGAGCAGGATAAGAGTCCAGCCGTCACAAGCTCAGAAGACTCTCCGGTCACCCCAAAGGCAGTGAGTCTGTCTGGAAAGCCAAAGTACCGTTGGGATGGTCCAACAACCATGTTTGTTCTCCACAGCCAACCGCCAACAGCCCAAGAGGTGTTGTCCACCATGCAGACCTACGGACTACCAGACGTCATCTACCGAGATGCTTTCTACAGTCAAGACGAAGATGTCCCTCGGCGGCCACGAGAGTACGCAGGCAAAGAGTACCGTTTGGGAAGCGACACCCTTCCTTACCTTCCCGACTTTGATCCCAAAGGCGAGTCACCCGCAACATATGGCATCAAACCGGAGCAAGGTCCTGATTTGGCGGGACTGGAGCTGTCATACAAAAAACAGCGGATGGCATGCACTTTACGAACCTGGGAAATCGCCACGCCACCGCCTGCCTTCCAAGAGGTCAGCCAGTGGTGGGATGGCAAGCAAAAGAAGAGGTCTACGCCTTCCAAAAAGCCGGGGGATAAACACTCTCCTTTGACCGGCACACAGAGCGCGAACCCGAATCTTATGTCGCAGATCATCGGCGCGACACCAAAAAACAGACAGGGGTTCAGATACTCCCAGAAGGCCAAATCAACCAGTGTCCAGCATGAGGCTCAATACATGAGCACCATGAGTCTAGAGATCCACGTCAACACCCGCGGGAAGCTGGTGCCGAACCCAGAAGAGGACGAGATTCAGTGCCTCTTTTGGTGCATGCGATCTGACGAGCAGGTCCTCTTTGGAGGAAGTCAAGCCGAGAACGGCACACTGAGCGGGATCATTGTCTTGTCGGAAGACGGTCTCCTGGCGGAACAGATCCGTAAGCAAATGCCTAGCAAGGTTGACGTGGTGGCGGAAGAAAGCGAGCTCGAGCTCATGAACAAGATTGTGGAGATTGTGAGGATGCACGATCCTGACATCTTGACCGGGTATGAAGTCCATGGTGGCTCGTGGGGGTACGTGGTGGAGAGGGCGGGCAGGCAGTACGGGTATGATCTCTGCAACGAGTTCTCGCGGATGAAGTCTTCGTCACCTTCGTTTGGAAAGTCAGGGAGGGAGGCTGATCGCTGGGGGTTCAACACGACGTCTACGATTCACGTTACCGGGAGGCACGTGATCAATGTTTGGAGGGCCATGCGGGGAGAGCTGAACCTGCTGCAGTACACCATGGAGAACGTGGTCTGGCACTTGCTGCACCGGAGGATGCCGCATTTCTCGTGGAAGGACCTGACGGAGTGGTACAAAAGTGGGCGGCCGAGGGATCTGGCCAAGGTGCTGCGGTATCATCTCAAGAGGACAAGGATGAATATCGAGATCCTCGAGGCCAACGAGCTGATCCCCCGAACGAGCGAGCAGGCCAGGCTGTTGGGAGTGGATTTCTTCTCTGTCTTCTCCCGCGGCTCCCAGTTCAAGGTCGAGTCCATCATGTTCCGCATCGCCAAGCCAGAGAACTTCCTGCTTGTTTCCCCGAGCAGAAAGCAAGTCGGCGCGCAAAACGCGCTCGAATGCCTACCGTTGGTCATGGAGCCCTTGAGCAGCTTTTACACCAGCCCCGTGTTGGTGCTGGACTTTCAATCCCTCTACCCCAGCGTCATGATCGCGTACAACTACTGCTACTCCACCTGCCTCGGCCGCATCGTCAACTGGCGCGGCACCAACAAGATGGGGTTCACCGAGTACAAACGCCGGGAGGGGCTGCTCAAGCTCCTCGAGCCGCACATCAACATCGCCCCCAACGGGCTGATGTACACCAAGCCCACCATTCGCAAGTCTTTGCTGGCCAAGATGCTGACGGAAATCCTCGAGACGAGAGTCATGGTCAAGTCGGGGATGAAGCAAGATAAAGACGACAAGACGCTCCAGCAGCTGCTGAACAACAGGCAGCTTGCGCTCAAGCTGCTTGCTAACGTCACTTATGGGTACACCTCTGCGTCGTTTTCCGGGCGGATGCCGTGTTCGGAGATAGCGGACAGTATTGTCCAGACTGGCAGGGAAACGTTGGAAAGAGCGATAGCGTACATTCACAGCGTGGACAGGTGGAAGGCAGAGGTGGTGTATGGGGATACAGACTCGCTGTTTGTCCATCTCCCCGGCCGGACTCGGGAGCAGGCCTTTGCCCTGGGGCGGGAGATGGCGGAGGAGATCACGGACGTGAACCCGAGGCCGGTGAAGCTCAAGTTTGAAAAGGTGTACCAGCCGTGCGTTTTGCTCGCGAAGAAGAGGTACGTAGGGTACAAATATGAGCATCCGGGCCAGGAAGCGCCAGAGTTTGACGCCAAGGGGATCGAGACGGTGCGGAGGGACGGGACGCCGGCCGAGCAGATGATCGAGGAGAAGGCCTTGCGGATCCTGTTCGAGACGGCGGATTTGAGCAAAGTGAAGGCGTACTTCCAGACCCAGTGCTCAAAGATCATGAAGGGGAGCGTCTCGGTGCAGGACTTTTGCTTCGCGAGGGAGGTGAAACTGGGGAGCTATAGCGCCAAGGGACCCGGGCCGGCGGGTGCGTTGATAGCGGGCAAGAAAATGTCGGAGGATGCGAGGGCTGAGCCGCAGTACGGGGAAAGGGTGCCGTACGTGGTTGTCACCGGGGCTCCCGGCGCGAGGTTGATTGATCGGTGCGTTGCGCCGGAGGAGCTGTTGGAGAGGGGGGTGACGGAGGGGCTGGAGCTGGATGCGGAGTATTATATTGGCAAAAATTTAATACCGCCGCTGGAGAGGATATTCAACTTGGTGGGCGCAAATGTGAGGGCTTGGTATGAGGAGGTTCCGAAGGTGCAGATGGTGAAGAAGGGGCAGCAACAGCGTGCGGTTTCGGACGGGGAGAATGTTGGTGCCAAGGCGAAGAAGACGTTGGAGCACTTTCTTGCTTCAAGGACCTGCTTGGCTTGCGGGGTGAAGAGGGCACCGGCACCGCCAGCCCCTGCTTTTGCAGAGGAGGTGGATGAGGAGGAGAAGATGCCACTTTGCGAGAGGTGCAAGGAGGATGAGCTGGGTACCATGGTGGTGTTACAGGGGAGGTTGAACAGTCAGAGGAAGGGGTACAATGACTTGGTGAAGATTTGCCAGAGCTGTGTTGGGCTGGGGTCGTGGGATGGAGGGGACCAGGAGGTGAAGTGTGACAGCAAGGACTGCCCGGTGTTCTATAGCAGGGTAAGGCAGCGGGCAAAGGTGCAAGGGGAGGGAGTGGTGCTGGAGGGAGTCATCAGGGGGCTAGGGGAGAAGGTTGCTAAGGGCTCTACAGGGTTGGATTGGTGATCTCAGGTTCACAGACAGCATTGGTCATCAGGATGGGCGGTAAACGTTTGATTCCAAAACCATCAAACAGTTTGCATTGGGTGAATATAATGAATGCATGGTATGACGGGCAGGATAGGACAGGCAGGATAGGAAGGGCAGGATAGATAGCTTTAGATGGGGTTGGTGGCATCGGCATCGAGTTCCATGGCTCATAAATGGGGGTCAGGAGGTTAACATGACGGTCACGTGAGACGCAATATATGAGATCTTCTTATATGCTGCATCTCCTGTGCCCCAGATGTTTCTCCTGAATAACTTTGTTTACTTATTGGTCACTCGTGATATCATCACCCCCCTTTCTTCCTTGATACTGGACAATGCCCCCTACACATGCATTGTACAGCTGTCAGTGGACCCTCTTTACGCGTTCACGTGCATCGTGAGGAATGGTTTCACGCCCCTTTTGATTTGTGCACATTACCTAACCACAAGGGCTCCACCGCAGGTTTTCGGTGGAGCTGTTCATTCCTTTCCAGAATTTCCCAAGGAGGGGCAAAGCGCAATTGGAAGCTTGTGCGGGGCAGGGAACACCGTTGCGCTGAAACCAAGCCGGCGAGTCAGCCCCCCGTTTGGTGCCATGTGCCTTGCATCTTGTGCCTGGCGCGGTGCCGTGTTTGGCTTTCTGGAGGAAGCCATCACGTGCACACAATGAAGAGAAATCACCAGCCCAAGCTCCGGAATACCGCAGTGAGCTCCGCAACAAGATAGCGAGCGATGAGGTGGTAGCATTGGGGAACTTGTGTGGTACCGACTGACAGCTGACTCCAGTTAAAATAAACTGAATCAAAAGCTTTCAATTATGCCCCCCGTCCATCTCCGGGGGTGGGAACTGGTTAGACTGGATATGATTGTCGCTTGGAACGAATCAGATCTCGGACCGTGAACATCTTCACGGCGATTGGTGATGGGGAGAGCGCATCTCTACATAAATAGCAATCACGGTCAGATAGACATCGTGAATGGCTTCACACATCTTCACTGCCCTCTGGATTAGGATACCTATTGTTGAGGTGGCCTCTGGTCCCAGCCGGACCTCTCTGTTTGGTAGCTGTCCTTTGACACCAAGCTAATTGTTTGATGGGCGGTGCTGGAGCTCAATGAGCACTGAGACACCAATGACTCCCAAAAAACAAGAGACGAGCTGACATTGTATCTCGGACGCTGCAGGCTGGAAAAGCAGCGGGAGATGACGCTTGCTGGCGTCTTGGCCCTGCTTCCACAGGTGGAGAGATCAATGCAAGCGTGCCAAGCGCCCGCAATGCCACGGAGCACAGATGCCTGAGGCAAGAACACCACCAGACATCTGGGCGATCTGCTCCGCTCCCACAGTTCTGGATTGTTCGTCCATCACGCCAATGCATCGAAGACATCCAGCAGATTCCTGTCTCCCTCGCTGCTGGATTCACCCAGTCTCTCCCTCTATCGCCCCCACCGCTGTCGTCGCCGTCAACCCGACCTTATATTTTTTTTCTTTTTTTTCTCTTTTTTTTGCTATTACCATTTTCCTAATTCGCCCATCCTCCACTCTGCAGACGACCGTCGCCAATCTTGATTGTGTTGCGCGACGTTGGCCTGTTTTGCTGCAGCTGCTGTTGTTTGATTTGCTAAGCCTCGGTGTGCGCGCGCGTTCCGATCAAATTGACCCCTCAACGTCAACAGAGCTCAGGCCGACCTAGGACTTACTATTGTACACAATCCTCCCTTGGGGGTGTGCGCTACATACCCATCTATCTGTCTGACTGTCTGCCTCGTGTCGCGTAAATCCGCCCACACACTCCAACATACTCCCAGAAACAAAACACCTCACGGCCGCCACTGCACCACCATCACCACCCACCAATCCTACCGACGTGTTCCTTTCCCTCTTTTTCGCCGTCTCTCGGTTTCTGGTTCTCCTTCATTTGCGATACGCCATTTCAGCTACTACTGCCACTACTTCCTTACTAATTGTCTCTAACTTGTCTTCTTTGCCCAATTCGACCTACGGAATCCGGGGCTTCTATTATTTCACGCCACTTCAACACGACCCGCTGCCGAACCTTTTTTTTATTTTTTATTTTTTTTTTAAAAAAAAACAAAATAAAATAAAAAAAAAAGCTCTTTTTTAACGTTTTACTACGGCAGCTGGGTCTGGCCACCACGCGCCACCGATCGAGATCCGATTGATGTCCAACAAAGCGAGGGAGGAATAGGTGACGTTGCTTCGTTCATCCCAACAAAACAAACCACTGCCATACACAGCTTGGCGGTGCTGCGAGCAGGCAAAGCCCCGAATCTTTGGGGCCTGCCTGTCCGAGGGCGTTCTCGGGCATCATGGCGACTTCGGTTGCATCTGACAAGCCCGTCGAGGCTTTGGGTCCCGGAGAGGTTGCTGACCCTTTCGTCATAAGTCCGTCTGGCCCGACACATCTTCGGCATTCCAACTTCGATGGCCACCTCCTCGCCCTTGCTCCCGGCGCTTCGGCCGAGCAAACAAAACGCGCCATTCAGGCCCATCTGCGGGATACCGAACGGCGAATGGAGGAAGCTGGAAAGCTGGGTACCGCACTTGTACAACAGCAGAAGGAGCTCACGGAAAAGCTTCGGGAGGTGGAGCGCTTGCAATCGGAAGCCGAACTTGATCCCGACCTGCGCCAAAGACTCCTGGATATCGAGAAGGATTACAGTGAGGTGGCGAGGGACAGTGCGCGCGCTTTGCTTCCAAAGCAGAGGGTTCCCAGCAGTGATTCTCAAGGGTCGCCTTATGCCGCCGAGGGCAAGGCTGGGAGGGTATGTTGTGCCAGATGTTCTCGTCTCTCGAGCACGGGACTGATTCTTGTTTCTAGCGTTCTGTGAGCCCCTCCAAGTTCGAAACGTTGGCGGCGCCATCTCCCACCAAGTTCAGTGTCCCCAATCGAAAGTTGCGCAATCAGCCTGCCAGTCGGATCCACGATATCGAATTCGCTGCCGAAATCAGTACCTCGTTGATTGCACAAGTTCGAAATCTTCAGGCCCTTCTGTCGGAGAGAGAAGAGGAGCTCAAGGAGAGCAAGGCGGACAGGGCGAGACTTGAACTCGAGGCCGAAGGCTTCCAACAACACATCAAAAGCCTGGACGAGAGCGAGTCCCGATACAAGGATGAGAACTGGAACCTCGAGACGCAAATCCACGAGCTCATGGCATCGCAGAAGGAGGCTGCGGAGCGCGAGAAGAAGCTCACGCAGGCTTTGGCTGCTTTGCAATCCGAAAAGAACGCCACCCAGCGAGAGCTGGAGGAGGTCAAGGATAGCATGGCCAAGCAGGAGGAGAAGCACTCGGCAGCTATCAGAAATCTCGAGATCGAGCTTGGCACCAGCCGGCGCAGTGCGGTATCCTTCGAATCGGAACGCTTGACGCTTCAGAAGAGGGTCGAAGAACTCACAAGTCAGAATCAGGAGCTAGCCAAGGCGTTCTCAGCCCAGCGGGGCAGGATGCTGGAGCGGGAATCCACTCGTGGTGTGAGTGATGAGGATCGCAACTCCGGTAGCGACAGAAACACCGGCCCCGAGCAGTCACCGCCTCCTTCGCCTCTAAAAATGACACCTCGCCACTCCGGACTCGAGACCGAAACTCTCAAGACTTCTCTCGGCCATGCTCAACGGACCATCCAGACTCTCAGGACCAACATCCATCGCGAGAAAACCGAAAAGCTGGAGCTGAAGCGCATGCTCCAGGATGCCCGCGATGAGGTCGAGAAGCTGAGAAGCGATCCTCACCCGGCGCCCAAGAAAAACCGCAAGCTTGATGCCAGGGAGGCCAAAAAGCCGAACTTCAAGGTCACGCAGTTGGGTGGCCACCGACCGAGCAGAATCGAAGTGGTGGAAGACCCTGACTGGGATGATGTTTCCGAAGCGCCCTCTCCTCGGACGAATCCGTTCCGTGGCTCAAGCTCTCGGATACCCAACCTCAATATCGGTACCATCCAGGAATCGAGCAGCGATCACTTCGAGACGGCTCACGAGGGTGGCTTCGACACCGCGACTGAGGCCAGCGAGGCTTTTGAGACTGCCCACGAAAGGGGCACTGAGACGACCGAAACGGAAGACTTTGAGACTGGTCTTGAGAACATCACCACGGACGAATCCGAGGACACGGCAACCGAGACAGAATCCGGGCCGAGGCCAGCTCGGGGTGCAGAGTCGATAAGGCGTCCTCCTCCTTTGCCCGCAAGCCAAGACTCGTACTCGTTCGACAGCACGGCGTCAACTTCGAGCGACGAGGAGTATGGCTACGTGGACGTGAGATCACCATCTGCGAACCCTGCCCAGCGGATGCGGGCGCGCATGAACCGTGGATCCATGAGCCAACGTCAACGGCAGCTTAGTGAAGATCCGTCTACCGCACAGAGCAGCCCTCTCGGCGCCCCCGTTCATCGCGGTAGCATCACGGCAACGCCTCAGCAGAGCCTGTTTGCCGAGTTGAACAACATGGATAACAGCGATGAAGATTCATACGGTGGTACCCCCGCCCGCAGTCTCCGTTCCATGACGCCTGCCACACCCGCCAGCGTGATTAGAGGCCATCTCTCGCCAGCTCCCGATGTCCCGAGGATGCCGATCAAGAGGGTGACCATGGTCGACAGTGGGATGATGACAGAGCCAGTGGACGTTCGTGACCTTGTTGAGTCTGGCGTGTTCAGTGATGGGGAGAGCTCAATCTCGGCTCCACCAAGTGTCATTCACATGGAACGGAGTCGTCCAAGAACGATGGAGTCTGTGATTGCCCGTCAGAGATCTATGGAGTCTGTCATTGGGCCCAAGAGATCTATGGAGTCTGTTGTTAGACCTAAGAGGTCCATGCAGTCTGTCATCGGACCTCACACGTCTGTGGAATCTGTCATCGGCCCCAGAAAGTCCAGTCAATGGCTGGGAAGCGAACTCAACCAGGGCCGGCCGGCATCGGTCATGTCGTACAGCGATGTCAGCGTCCAGCATGATTCGGATGCGGAAGACAGGCCTGCGCAATTCCCATCTCCTTCGACCTCACCTCGGCAGCGTGCTCTGTTCCCCACTCCCGTTGTCGTCCCACCGCAGACTTTGAGCCTTTCAAGCATCCAGTCGGAAGACATTGCGCCTGTCATTGAGCCCGAGCTTCTTCCAACGCCCCCTTCGCTGAGCTTGTCTGCCATTTTGACACAGCACACGGAGCCAGTGCGAGAGCCAGAGGTGCCTCCGCCGAAGCTCACTCTTGCACCAGTCTTGTCTCAGAACGTCGAGCCCGTGGCTCCTGTGCCGCCAGTTCTGAGCGTGCCTGCCACTGCTTCTCTGGATATCGAGCCAGTTTCGGAGCCGGAGGTTGTTCCAGCTCCCCTATCGCTCTCGGCAGTTCTCGGTGAGCAAATCGAGCCAATTGCAGAGCCCGAGCCCACCCCTGCGGTTCTCTCTCTCTCTTCCGTCCATGCTTTCCATGACGTTGAGCCCGTTCCCGAACCTGAGCCGGTTCCTGCGCCTCTCAGCTTCTCGGCTGTCTTGTCGACGGCGGTGGAGCCTATTGCCGAGGTGGTGCCAACACCGGCGGCGCTCTCCATCTCGAGCGTACATGCCTACCATGATTTCGAGCCCATCGAGGCCCCAGAGCCAGAGCCTGTTCCTCTGTCCATGTCGACAATCTGCGCGGAGGAGGTCGAGCCAACAGCTCCGCCATCCCCCATTCTTCTGTCATTCGCCAGCATCGTGGCCGAAGATGTCGAGCCAGTGGAGCAGCCATTCGACCTCCCAGCCCCGGCAGTTGTTCCTGTCGTTGCAGCACGCAGCGTGGAGACAAAGCTCGAGGCGCCCGCTTCGCCTCCTCTTTCTTTCTCGTCTATCAAGTCAGAGGCCGTCGAGCCTCGCCAGGAGCCAGAACCGGCTGCGCCCGCATTCGGTCTTGCCCCTATTCAATCCCAGGACGTTGAGCCCCGCGAAGTGCCCCTTCCTGCACTCTCCATATCGACGCTCAAGACCTGGGATGTTGAGCCTCAGGAGCCGCCTGCGCCGGCGCTCTCCCTGTCAAGCATCCAGGCTTGTGCTGTCGAACCTGTTGAGGCGGTCCGTCCGCCGCTGTCTTTGTCAGCTGTTGCGGCATTGGATGTGGAGCCTCGCGAGACGCCTTTGCCGGTTCTCTCATTGTCATCTGTTCGGCAGACTCTGGATGTCGAGCCACGCGAAGAGCCAGTCGTCCCTCCCCCTACCTTGTCCCTGGTATCCATTCAGTCGCAGGCTGTGGAGCCTCTCGAGGCTCCCGAGGTTCCAGCTCCTCTCTTGTCTATTTCGGCCATCGGCTCCCAAGTTGTTATTGACCCGGTTGAGCCAGAGGAGCCCAAGTCCATCCTCCCGCCGCTCACCATTTCTGCGATCCAGTCACTGCAAACCGAGCCAAGCGAGGGACGCAGCCCCAAGAGAAATGCGTTCATCATTCCCCGTGGCACGGACGGCCAGGAGCAGGATGCTCAGGCGTCAGAGGAGCAGCCCGCGCAGAAGCAGCCTGTGCTTACTGCCGATCAGGGCGTTCAGACAACATTGACATCCGAGGCCATTGACCAGTTGCTCCTGGCAAATAGCCAGCAATCTCTTCCGCCACACGATCTTGAACGTTCCAGCTCACATCTCAGTATGGGCACGCCATCCACGGTTCGCATTAATCGGGCCCGCCAGGGCAGCTTCGACAGCACGCTGCGGTCGAAGGGCAAGGCTGCTACCGACACTGTCACTGAGCCTATTGATGCCGTACTTCTTAGGAGGCCAGGCAGCTCTGCTAGCATCAGGAGCTCCGCCGAGGACATTGTCCCGCCCCTGCCAGCCAACCACAAAGAAGCCATCGAGGCTGCGAGGACCAATTCTTCGGGCGGCGGTCAGGAAACCATCAACAGCATGCCACCGCCACTGTTCCCCGCCTCTGCCATGCGCCCGCGGACTCCCACGCATAGACGCCCCTTGTCACCCGCGGGTGCTGCTGGTAACGGTGGTCGTGCTACTCCCACACCACGTGCTCACAAGAATGGATCGATTCGCGAGATGCCCGAAGTCCATTCGCCGTCGAGAATGACAGCCCGCAGCCGCAAGTCCTCTATTTCATCCTTCGCATCCGAGGTCGACACTCGATTCAACATTCACCCCGAGGGCGGTTATGACACGTCTGGCTTGGGTCCCAACACGGACCCTCGCATGATCCAGGCCATCACCCAGACGATGATTGGAGAGTACCTGTGGAAATACACGCGCAAGGCCGGCCGTGGTGAGATGTCTGAGAACCGTCACCGGAGGTACTTCTGGGTGCACCCGTACACGCGCACTCTGTACTGGAGCGACCGGGACCCATCATCTGCCGGACGTCATGAGCTTCGTGCCAAGAGTGTTCCTATTGAGGCCGTACGCGTCGTAGCGGATGACAACCCGATGCCCCCTGGGCTGCACAGGAAGAGCTTGGTCATCGTGTCGCCTGGCAGAACCATCAAGTTCACCTGCACGACTGGTCAACGACATGAGACATGGTTCAACGCCCTGTCTTACCTTCTCCTTAGGACGTCGAACGATGGCCAGTCGGATGCCGAAGAGATGGCTGGCCACATTACAAGTGCCGATGTTGACGAATTCAACCCAAGCTATGGCAAGCGGATGCCCCATGGCACTCGCGGTGCTCCTTCTCTGTCCTCGTACAATTCCCGAACAGTACGGGAGTCGCCAACCATGGACCACTACCTCAATGTTCCCACTCTCACCCCGTCTCGCTCCAAGATTTCTCAGCAGCAGCAGCAGCAGCAGCAACCACCGCAAGCGGCGCGGTCATCTGGAACGCTGAGCCGCATCAGCGGATACTGGAAAGACAGCAAGGTCTTGGGCGGGACATTTGGCAGCTTGAGGAGCAGAAGTGTTTCGGGGCGCGATACCGCACAGAGCATGTATGAATCTAGTGAAGTGCAGGATAGTGCGGAGGATCTCAGACAGATCATCGAGCAACAAGATCGCGAAGCGGATCGGTTGGAGAATGTTCGGGCGTGTTGTGATGGTAAGTCGATGAGTTGAATTTCGATTTGGTATGTCTTTGACATGTCGGGCTGACAGTTGACCAGGTAAACATGATGTGGGCACCTTGACCAGCAGTTCAAAGCGTGGCCGTAACTCGCGGCAAGGCTTTCACTCGCACACGGGCCCTTCTTCAACCCCAACACCGGTCGGGACCGTCAGGTCTCGGGCATAAAATCAGACTGCCGTCAAAAAAAAAAAAACAAAAAAAAGAAAAAAAGAAAAAAAAAACCATACAAGCAAACTATACACACTCACAACTGAGTCTCCTTTTCCTTGGAAATAATAAGCCATGACGGGATTTCTTTTCATGGGTACTCAAAATTTCATTAACCCTACTCTTCTTGTCGATCGCTACAAAGTAAACCATTTCTGTTGTCTGAATGCATTGGGGGGAGAAAGAAAGCATCTTGCGTGTTGTGTAACGAATACAGACTTGGGGCCATAAACTACTTGGGAAATTTTCGCCTTTGATGACGTTGATGATTATTTTCCACACAATTTTCTCGTCAAAGTCTTTTTGTTTTCATCAACCGGCATTTTTCTTCTTTTCCCTTGTATTACTACCACTTCCGTCGCCGCCGTCGCCGCCGTCGTCACCTTTAACGCTAGCAACGGCGTCAACCAACAACCTACCACCGAAGAGTCTCCAAGCTGCGCCTACCCGACTCGATCACACCTCATCTATAAAATCTGGAACAACAAAGCTCTCAACAAACTCTCGGGATATTGGGTCTTTTTTTTTTTTTTTTTTTCTTGGTCCTGGGTGGGAAATCACGGGAGGCGTCAACATGGCGGGAGAAAGCGGAGAAAGCGGAGAAAGCGGAGAAAGCGGAGAAAGCGGAGAAAGAAGGAGAAGAAAAAAAAAGTAAAAAAAAAGTAAAAATAAGAAGAAAAAAATAAAAAGAGTTGAGAGGTTGGGAGAGTTGTTGGTGTGGTAAGGTGTCGTGGGTTGGGGCTGGGGTGGACGCGGGGGTTCATAAGGTGGGTGTCATGGGGATGTGGCTTTTTCTGTCAGTTTGTTTGTCAGATATCTATCTCTCATGGGGAAGGGGGGGAGGTGGGTTGTTGGTTCTCTTTCTCTTGAAAGTATGTTTCTTATTAGGTATTTTGAAACGAGTGAAATGATTTTTATTTATTTTATTTTAATATATATACATATATATATACATACGATGGAAATGAAATGGTGCTTGTTGTACACAGACGACGCACCTACACATGATCTTGAAAGCTAACCTATTTCTCTTTTTCCGCACCAGTTAAGATAGAAACAGACCTCAAATGTTGCACGGCTTTGCTTCCGACACCGCCTTAGAAACATCATGTTGGAGTAGGGTACACACACACACACACACATCTTTCTTTTTTTTTCATGTCCTCGAGAAAAGCAAAAGAGTGGTTGGTCAGACAAACCCCCGAGCTTTTTGTTGCGCCGGTGGTGATATATATATTCCCACCACACGGCCCAACTGGCGACCTTGTGTACTTACTCTCGGCTTGACCCATATTTCACACAACCCCCCTCGGTATTGGCTGCTTTCTTATGGGTAACTTTTGGAAAGATGGGTACCTCGGGTGGCCCCAAGGCCGGTGTGACGAGCTCCACTATTCGCCCTCTCGACATTGTGTTGAAGCTCTGGCTATTTGATAGGTTGATCATGGGGACGTGTTTGATGGGTTGACACACATTGAGACACATTGACACACATTGACACGGCCGACAGGCGGCAGGCGGCAAAAAAGTATCCGTCTTGGTTTTTCTTGCTTTTTGGGGGAGTCCTCTGTAGGTGTGGCATCCGATCGAGGTTGCAGTTATGCTGCCGGCCGCCGGGAGGCGAGATGAGGTTGGCACCCGGTTGTGTCTTGCAAAGTCTGTTCTTGCTCCGCACCGTGAGAATGAGCTGAAGCTTGTAGCATGAACGACGTTAGAGATGGTTTGGGCTCTTCCGAATAGGCAAAGTGAGGAAGATGGATCTTTTGTTGTCTCTGAGAGAATGGGGAAGAACTTGGCGAGAGTCTCCTGGTGCGTGCCTTAGTGGTTGCCTTGCATGCTCAGGTCAAGGACGGATAGATGGGTTTCAGTTTTGATTGTCCTGAAAAACGTACCGGAGAAGGGGGGGGGGTTACCTGCCTGCCGACATCTCGGCCATCTTCACGCCTTATTCTACCACAGGAGACTCTTCCTCTTGGCTGTACTAGGTGTGCATCCAGGGTGGTGACATTGCATCGACCGGTCAACATGTAGGGCTCTTGGGTGGAGACACGACTGCAATTCTCTGCAGCTGTGATTGGACTGGGTGCTTTTGGGCATGTACATTGCGAATGTATATCTCGACCGGTGAAGCTGTAGGGCTGTCTGGGGGTAGAATGATAGAGTGAACAGACTCTTGTTTGTATTTTTGGCATGGATTAATGTGGATCAGGGAGGGTGGTATTGCATGGACCGGTCAAGAAATAAGGCTGGTTTATATATTGACCGGTCAAGATGTGGGTGTGGTCTCTACCTAGGTACTTGGCTGGCAAGACGACAGGGAGAGACTTCTATGACGGTTGGGAAATAACTGCATGAGTAGGAATATAAAAGTGTTTGTGTAAGGCAGAGGAACTTGACGAAAGAGTGGAGAAGAGGTAACTTGGATGTCATAAAGACTGAACCAAGATCGCCCGTGGGCTGGATAGACATAATGCCTATCTGTCATCATACCTACTGCGAGACAGAGGGAATGTATACGCCTCTATATCTTGACATACAAACCAACATGCACCGTATAGTCTCCGTGGTTCGCCTGAGCGGCAACCCGCGCTGAATAACACTTGATATCGAAGCAAGCTGCGCAAACTCACTGTTGCCTTCCTCCAAACGGGGGCAAATTGACCTGCAACATGCTCGCCCCGGGAACGGTACCCAACTCCAATGAGAGCTCATACACCACCCTCCAAATGTCAAGCTCTTTCCCCCTCAGCCCTTTTTCTTGACCGGTCCATGCAGGTGGGTGACATTGCCTCGACCGGTCAAGAGAAATGCCACTTCTCGTGCATTAAATGCGTTGACATGCGTCGACCGGTGAGCAGATTTCCCCCATTTTCCACCATTTCGAGCCTGAAAGGGGGGTCTGGCCCCACACCGGTGACAGGGATTCGTGTTTGTGCTTCATGCACGAAGTTTTCGACATCTCGAAGCAAGGACCGAGGCGCAAAGGTGAACGGTGAGTGAGCTGCAGAGGTGAAGGCAAGGTGAGGAAGATGCTGGCTTTCGTAAGCATTTGCGGAGGTGGGGCCGCCAAGCTTCTGGAAGCATTCGAAGCTCGGGCCATGTTTGTGATGAGGTAATTGGAATCCCAAATCGATATCCCAAAGCAAACGGCCCATGATGCTTTTGCCTCGCGCCTCACACCTTGAACAACACAACTTCAATTTGACAACCTGCTGCCACCCCTTTCTCCCTCTGAACCCACCCAAGAAGATATCATGGCAGACCCAACACCATCAACAGAGGCCCCCGCTTCCGGCCCTGCCGCGCCCGTAGCCATCTTCAAAAAGCGCGGCGCAAAAGCCAAAGCCAACCTCCGCAAAAGACCAGCAACAACCCCTCCCGCCGCCTCCGACTCGGACTCGGACTCGGATTACTCCTCCTCCGAAGACGAATCCGGCCGGCGCATCAAGCGCCGCAAGCGCAACACCGCCGCCGTGGTCACGGCCTCCTCCAGAGACAGAGCGAACCCCCAGTCTGAGCAAGATCTTAAAGCCACCATCTTCACCACCGACCGCGCCTCCGCCCTCGCCCTCGACTCCTCCAGGCGCGACGCCACAAAACAAACAAACTGGTTCGACGAAGAAAAAGATCTCTCCGCCAAATCCCTCCTCGGCTCCACCCGCTCCATGCCACCCCCCTCCTCCTCCTCCACCACCTCGGGGCCAGATGGAACCTACAAAGGCCTGGCCAACGCAACCTCGTACATCCAAAAGAACCCCGATGCCCCCTCCCGAAAAGTAGGCCCCGTGAAAGCCCCCACCAACATCCGCACCATCACCATCACAGACATGGCGCCCGACGTGTGCAAGGACTACAAAAACACCGGCTTCTGCGGCTTCGGTGACAACTGCAAGTTCCTCCACGCCAGAGAAGACTACGCCCACGGGTGGCAGCTGGACAGGGAGTGGGAGAACGTCACAAGGGGAAAGAAGGTAATAGGGGGCACGGTGGTTGCCTCTGCCGAACGAAAAGCGAACAAGGATCCCAACCAGGGTGAGGATGAAAGAGACGAGGAGGAGGAGGAGGCGGCGATGCTGGAGAAGATCCCGTTTGTGTGTATCATTTGCAGGGGGGATTACAAGAGCCCGGTGGTGACAAGGTGTGGGCATTATTTCTGCGAGGGGTGCGCGTTGAAACGGTATAGAAAGGACCCGAGCTGTGCGGCCTGTGGGAGCGGGACGAACGGGGTATTTAACGCGGCCAAGAAACTGCAGAAGCTGTTGGAGAAGAAGAAGGAGAGGGCGGCGAGGAGGAGGCGGGAGGCGATTGAGAATGGGGAGGATGTTAGCAGTGAGGAGGAGGGGGAGGAGGAGGAGGAGGAGTAGGAATAGGGGGGTTCGGATGAAGAGCAAAGAAAGATATGTATAAGCATCATGAGCATACCAACTTGATACCCTGGCATGTCTTTGGGAAATAGACTGCTGCATAGCCTGCTTGAAAAATCACAAACCTATTTGCGTCCCACAACGAGTCTGATGTGTATGATGAAGCCATGATGCGGTTCTGCTGTTAATCTGCAGCCATTAAAAGCTAAGCCAGCTATGTCTGTCCTCCATCTTTGAGGTCTGATGTCCATGATTTAAAAAAAAAATAAAACCCCCCAAAAAATAAGAATAAAAAATATTAATAAAAAAAACAAGTTAAAAACAAAAACAAGAGGTAACTCCATCCGTTTCCTGCCGCCTAAGCCAAACCGTAAACCATTCCTGTAATTTGATCTACCCACGAAAGGAAAGTGCCTGCTCGAGTAAATGCACCCCACAGATGATGTAGGGTTCCGTGAGATAACGAATAAGACCGCCCTCCCCTCCCCCCCCCCCTGAATGACGGCCCACATGAAACAAATACAAAAAGCCATAAAGTGTAAGAACCCTCCTAAATCCCCATGGTGTTGTCATGTTCGATGCCGGGTGTCACACTGGCGATGAACTTCAAGAAAACCACCAGATACTGGTCAACTCTGATGGCCACCTCCTGGTCGGCAGCATCGATCTCCTCCCACTCGTCATTCTCAGCCCCCGAGCCGAGGTTGAGGTCCTTAACCTGAGAAGCAAGAGACCCAACGCCACCGCTGCTGCCTGCCTTGGCGGTTGCCGCCTTTTGCTTTTCTCTGCGCAGCTTGAGAGCCGCGTCGGCTCTGTCGAGAAGTGTCTTCATGACGGGCGCGTGCTTGCACGGGTGAACGCTGGCCATCTTGACTTGATGGGCGAAGAAGGGGAAGTTCTCGAGCGTGACGGTTTTGTCCTTGTAGTCTCCAACGATATCCTCCATCATGAGATGGGGTGGGAGGGGCTGGCCGTTGGGAAGATAGCCCGAGAGATACATGCGGGGCGTCCGGTAATATGGAGAGTAGACAATGTAGAGCGAGTATGTGCGTCTTCCACTATAAGGAACGAATCAAAGGTTAGCCACAAAAAGGTATTGAGAGAGCATCATCTGGTAGCAGTCCCGTGACCGTATCCCATCATACCTGTTCTGCCCGCCAGCCGAAGCATCACGGATGATGGCCTCATCGTCCTCATCATCTTCCATATCCGGAATATCATCGTCGTCCTCGATCACTTCTCTCTCTCCAACATTCCCAGCATCGTCCACCGTTCGCACTTCTTTGACCTTGAGCGGCTGCGAGCTGGTCAACCCGCCGGTCCGGAGCCAGCCGTCGTCATCACTGCTCTTGCCGCCCTCCACTACGGCCTCCTCATGGCCAGCATCGCCCGCAAAGTCCGAGTCGAGTCGGCGGTTGCACGGGACATGACGAGTCACCAAGTACTGCTTTCCTGCTGGCAGCTGGCTGACGCGCTGGGCTGGGGTTTCGGCATCCGACCACGACCAGGTCGGGAATTTGTACACCAGATAGTCGCCGGCTGCAATGAACTCCTCAGGGGTGATCTCGCCCGTCTTGCGGAATGTCGACGTGTGGCTCGCGGGGGTGTACCTGTCCCGCAGGCTGTTTACGGTCGAGTAGAGGATGTTCATCGTTGCGATTCTCGGTTTGCTTCAGTCGACGGATTTGGCCGGCGGGGGTGTATGAAGGTCTCAAGGCGGGGGTGGAGTAGTTTATCAAGCACGCTGTTGTCGGTGATAAGGGGTTACTGGTTACCGGCAAGGCAAAGGCAGTTGTTTGTTCGCAGGTTCACAAAAAAACGGAGAAAGTCTGGTCTGGGTATTTAGGAGGGGAAATGCAAAATGTCAAGAGGCATAAAGGAAGTTTGGATGAACTAAGGTCTGAATGCTTATGAGCTTATGACCAACTGTATCCTATCCTCGTGACGGCCGGCAAAGATGATGACGAGCCGCACGAGCTTCAGCGTGCGCGGCAACCAGAAGGCAGCCTCCTGTTCTCTGCCTGGAACCCATGTCGGATCAGCTGGCAGGCGTCACTTGTCTGGTGGGGTTCGAAGCTTCGTCCCCACTCTGATTCATTTCGCGCCAGCTGACACATGATTGCTTGCTGCCCCGCACGCCGGTCCGTCCTTGGGTCCGACCCCCCAGACGGCATCCATCATTGGCTGCAGCTGTTGGGGAGCGGTTTGGGGCGCAAGGCAAGCAGAGATGCAACTTCCAAGAAGGCTGACGACGACGGGAGAGGCAAGCTCTGGGCTCCACGACCTAATAACTCTCTTTTCCCCTGGAATCACCTCCAATTTCCGTATCCCCCAGTTTGTTTTGGCCCTGAGCCCTCCTGAACCCGGGCTGGCCATCGCTGAAGTTGCGCCTGGCTCTGTCGCATGTTGAACCGAGTGTGCTTGCTCTCCCTGGAAAACCAATCCGTGTGCCGGCGTGTTATATCATTGAAGCAAGCGCAAGCAAGTATTCAGAGTGAGCGCGTTCTCGCTTCTCTCGCTTGTCTCGTTTATCTCGCTCCTGTCCATAGCTGCCCAGCATGGCCACGATACGCAGCCTTGATCACACAAAGTGTGTTTCCTTTTCCCACCCACCCAAAGACGCACGCATGCAGTCTGCCGCGCCCATTGCCCGCCGTTTGACTGTTGCAACATGTGGACATGAAAACATAGCACCCCCCCCCATACTGACCCATCATGTCATCCAGGTCCGAAGCCGAGCTCGCCATCAACATCAAGAAAGCTACGAGCCCCGACGAGACGGCACCGAAGCGCAAGCATGTTAGAAGTTGTATTGTCTACACCTGGGACCACAAGTCCTCCCAATCCTTCTGGGCTGGTCTGAAGGTCCAGCCCATCCTCGCCGACGAGGTCCAGACCTTCAAGGCTCTCATCACAGTCCACAAGGTTCTCCAAGAAGGCCACCCCAGCACCCTCAGGGAGGCGCTGAACAACAGGTCGTGGATCGATAGCTTGAACCGCGGCATGTCGGGCGAGGGCATGCGCGGATACGGCCCACTGATCAAGGAATATGTCTACTACTTGCTCGCGAAGCTTTCGTTCCACCAGCAACACCCAGAGTTCAACGGCACGTTCGAGTACGAGGAGTACATCAGTCTCAAGGCTATCAACGACCCGAACGAGGGATACGAGACGATCACCGACCTCATGACGCTGCAAGACAAGATTGATCAGTTCCAGAAGCTCATCTTCTCCCACTTTCGAACCACTGGCCAGAACGAATGCCGGATTTCGGCCCTTGTGCCTCTCGTCACGGAGAGTTATGGTATCTACAAGTTCATCACGAGCATGCTCCGGGCCATGCACTCGGCCACTGGTGACAACGATGCCCTGGAGCCGCTTCGGGAGAGGTACAATGCTCAGCACTACCGCCTTGTCAAGTACTACTACGAGTGCTCCAATATTCGCTACCTCACCAGTCTCATCACCATTCCGAAGCTTCCGCAAGACCCACCGAACCTCCTCGCCGAGGATGAGTCGGCGCCAGCGTTGCCGGCCCGCCCCAAGCAAGAAATCGAGAAGCAGCCGACTCCTCCGCCACCGGTACCCAAGTCCGAAGAGCCCGATCAGATGAACGAGTTCTGGAAGAGCGAGATTGATCGCCAGAACCGCGAGTACGAGGAGCAGCAGCGCGTGTTGGAGGCCCAGCAGCAGCAGGCCCTTCGTGCCCAACAGCAGGCTCAGCTACAGGCGCAACGGGACTTTGAGGAGCAGCAGCGGCGGCTGATGGAACAGCAGCAGCGGGAACAGGAGGCTCTGAGAAATCAGCAGGCGCAGTGGCAGACGCAGGGCCGGCTGGCGGAACTGGAACAAGAGAACCTGAACGCCCGTGCCCAGTACGAGCGTGATCAGCTCATGCTTCAGCAGTACGATCAGCGGGTCAAGGCCCTCGAGGGCGAGCTGGCCACAATCCAGGGCAACTTTGGGCAGCAGCTCGCCAGCAGAGACGACCAGATCAGGTCGTTGCAGGAGCAGGTCAACACTTGGAGGTCAAAGTACGAGGCTCTCGCCAAGCTCTACTCTCAGCTTCGTCACGAACACCTCGATCTTCTTCAGAAATTCAAGGCTGTTCAGCTCAAGGCCGCCTCGGCCCAGGAGGCGATCGACAGGCGCGAGAAGCTGGAGCGCGAGATCAAGACGAAGAACCTCGAGCTCGCGGACATGATTCGCGAGCGTGACAGAGCTCTTCACGAGAAGGACAGGCTGACGGGTTCCAACAAGGACGAGGTCGAGAAGCTCAAGCGTGAGCTGCGCATGGCTCTCGACCGTGCGGACAATCTGGAGCGCAGCAAGGGCAATGAGCTCTCCACCATGCTCTCCAAGTACAACCGCGAGATGGCCGATCTCGAGGAGGCCCTGCGCAACAAGACGCGGGCTCTTGAGGATGCTCAGGCCAAGCTTAGGGAGGGGAGTTCCGACTTGGAGATGCTCCTCCGCGAGAAGGAGGAGGAGCTGGAGGTGTATAAGGCCGGCATGGATCAGACGCTGATCGAGCTCAACGAGCTGAAGAACAACCAGGGTGTGTCGGACCAGGCTCTTGACGGCCAGCTCGACGCCATCATCCTGGCCCAGCTTGACAAGATCAACGAGATTATCGACTCGGTTCTTCAGGCCGGCGTCCAGCGTGTGGATGATGCCATTTACGAGCTCGACTCGACCATGCAGGCCGGTAACCAGAATGCCTCGCCGTCATACGTCTTGTCACAGATCGAGAAGGCTTCCGCCAGCGCCACCGAGTTCGCCACCTCTTTCAACAACTTCATCGCCGACGGTCCCAACAGCACTCACGCCGAGCTGATCAAGAACATCAGCGTCTTCTCGGGTGCCGTTGCCGATGTCTGCAGCAACTCCAAGGGTCTCATGCGTCTGGCCACCGATGAGAAGAAGGCCGATGCCCTTGCCAACGGTGCCCGGCAGTCGGCTCACTCCACGGTCAAGTTCTTCCGCAGCCTGTTGAGCTTCCGTCTGGAGGGAATGGACCCCCTTCAGAAGACAGACGTCGTCATCAACAGCAACAACGAAGTCCAGATGAACCTGCAGAGGCTCAACAAGTCCGTCGAGGGCTTCGCTCCCGGCTTCGGCAAGCTTGCCAACAAGGGAGACCTCGGCGAGATTGTCGACCAGGAACTCAACCGTGCGGCTGACGCCATTGCTGCTGCTGTGGCTCGCCTCCAGAAGCTCAGGAACAAGCCTCGCGACGGGTATTCCACCTACGAGCTCAGCGTCCACGACTCTATTCTCGACGCCGCCATGGCCATCACCACCGCCATCGCCCAGCTCATCAAGGCTGCCACCGCCACCCAGCAGGAAATCGTCCAAGCCGGCAGGGGCTCCTCCTCCAAGACGGCCTTCTACAAGAAGAACAACCGCTGGACCGAGGGTTTGATCTCTGCTGCCAAGGCGGTGGCCACCTCGACCAACACCCTCATTGAGACGGCCGATGGTGTCATTTCCAACAGGAACACCCCCGAGCAGCTGATTGTTGCCTCCAATGACGTGGCCGCCTCGACGGCGCAGCTAGTGGCGGCCAGCAGAGTCAAGGCCGGCTTCATGAGCAAGAGCCAGGAGAGCCTCGAGCAGGCGAGCAAGGCTGTCGGTGCGGCCTGCAGAGCGTTGGTGAGGCAGGTGCAGGCCATCATCAAGGAGAGGAATGGGATGGAGAATGAGCAGATTGATTATAGCAAGCTGGGGAGCCATGAGTTTAAGGTTCGGGAGATGGAGCAGCAGGTATGTTTTTTCCTCCCTTTAAAGGCGCGCGCGGGGGGGGGGGGAGGGGGCATGGTGGTGAGGCGGGTGGCTAACGTGATGAATTGTATAGGTCGAGATTCTTCAGCTGGAGAATGCGCTGTCTGCGGCCAGGCAGAGGTTGGGTGAGATGAGGAAGATTTCGTATCAGGAGGATTGAGATGAAGAAAGAAGGGGCCGAGAGTTTTTGAGCGGAGGTGGCTGTCACATTTTTGTATTCTTTCTGTTTCGAAGCACACACACACTTTCCCTCTTTGTCAGCAGGCAGATCAGGGTAGGGAGGGGTAAAAGAATGAAAACTAGTTTTTTATTTTTTATTTTTTTTATTTATTTTTTTTTCTTTTCTTTTTTTCTGTGGTAGTTGTTTGGTAATTGTTTGGTTGTATGATGCTGCTGTCTGTTGGGTGGGTGGGTAGGTGGTGGTTTTCTCGGGGAAACTTGCCTTCGGATGTATGTATGTATTTGGGGAGAAAGACAAATTGTAAGAGACTGTTATTTTTGCTTCTTCATGACTTGACTGGTCGGATGTCTTGTTGGATGAACGTGGGCGTCTGCAGTGAGACATGTGAGATTGGATGTTTCTTTGTGACCTGGGCTGAAGATGGTCTGCCACATGGGATGTTCGGTTTCTGTTTGTGAGTGGTCATGTTTTGGGGTTGAAGGGGAGGTGATGATCGAGGTTTGGAGCAGGCTGTCTGACGCCCTTACTTGCGATGGCCCAAAAAGCGGTGAGGGTTGCTCGAAGGAACTGGATATGGTGGCTTCGGGCTCGTCACTGGAGGGTCAGGACTCGCTTGTTCTTTGGACTCGAGCGTCAGGACCTCGCCATTCATCTGGGGGCTCAGAGACCCGGTCGACCAGAGCAAAAGTTGCTGATGACCCACCGTGAGCAGGTGAGGTCGCTGCTTGACGCCGTCGCGTCTGGTTCGCCACCTGCGAACCTTGATGGCCCACATTGGGCAAGCTGAGGTCATTCCCATCTGCCTATTTCGTTCCTTCCTCACTTTTGCTCTTGCGATGGAAGCCAGGTGAATACTCTCCCCAGCCACCTGCTTTTTGACCTCATCACCGGTTGGCCCCCCCAACCTCCCCACATTTTCCTAGCCAGTGAGGGTCCGCGCGCTCGTCGCTCCCCCCATCATCACCAGCCAGAACCCTCTGGTTTCTTCCCCGGAGCACAAATGCCAAAAAATATTGATGGGAAAAGTAGCCCCCACCCATCACAGCGTGAACAAACAGAACCCACCTAGACCCTCACCTTTCCCTTTGGTGCAGCCAGCTCAAGTTGGTTGGTTCCCATGTTGAAGGAATGCAGCGAGGGATTGAAAGCAAAACGCTGGAGCTGGCATGTCTTGCCACCTGCAATTGGGAACATCTCTCCCACACCATTTTTTTTTTTTTTTTGCCGTCGGATTCACTTATGCCATGCCCGCCCTTCCTAGTCATCTATCTGCCTTGTGACATTTGATTTCGAGGGTCCCCCCCCCAAATCCTCAAACCCCAAGAACAGTTCGGTGCGCACGTACCAACCGTTACACCAAAAATATGGCTTTATCCAGGGGGCCACACCCTGGGCTTTTTTTTTTGCGGCTGAAGGGCTTGGCCGATGGTTACCTGCATTAGCGGCAGATCATTGAGCCTTAAATCGACGACATGTCACACTTGGCAACGGTTATGCGAGAAATAGGGTTTTTTTTTTTTTTGGTTTTGGTCGGAGCCAAAGTTTGATGGGTTTATCTAGGGGAGGAAGGGAGAAGGAGACACTAATTAGTGTACATGAGATTGAGGTTGTCGAGAACAAACACTCGTTGCCGTAATGATGCTCGGCAGCCCCGGAAGATGATGTAGATGACCCTCTCTGCTCGCAGCTTTATGTGAAAGAAATCAAAAGCAAATTCAAATACTAATTCGACGATTTCATTCGTCAATGAAACAAAAAAAACCATAAGTCTCCCCTTTTCCTTGTCCACAGCTATCCCGTGTTCCTGTGTCTCTATCGTAGTGTTCTTTGTTGCTAATATCCCGGCCTCGGTCCAGATCTACGCCCACGGGAGATCTGGCACTCCCCAGATCGGGTAACTGAAAGTCACGAATAACGGGCGTCGGTAGAACAAATTGTTTCATGCAGTGTTTGCATCGACCGCGCCTCCCTCTCTTTATCTTTCAGCGGCTACAGGTAATTTCGGTTTAAGAGGAGAATCTTGGCGCATACGATCTCTCTTAGATCAACAATCCTTGAGAGTCTTCATCAAATCAACAAATGCTTTGAGTAGTACATCTTGTCTTGAAGTCAACGCATCTTCGTCCGTAGTCTTGAGCATCTCTATCATGGATAATAAATTATGCAGTGGCTGAATGTATCAAGATTAATGCTCAGTCTCTGAATATTGACAACGATGTTTGACTAAGAGGAAGAATAGTTAAATATCTATGTCTCTCTTCTTATTTTCCTCACCGTTTATTATTATGCTGTCTTATTCTGAAGACTCTTGGTTACCCTTGTCTGTTGCTTACTAGGTACCTCGCGGTAAACTCAAGTTGTAGTAATATTAAATCCAATAAGCAAGCATGAACAAGTAGTTAGTTTTTGGATTGAGAAAACAATATGCTAAGTTCCACTGCTGTCAGAGCCAAGGGTCAAATTTAATCTTGGTACTTTGCTTTTGCATCCACTTTCTAGATTGAGAGATTCAACAGGTTTGAGTCACATGGAAATTAATTTGCGAAATAAATTCAGTGCAGTTCTTGGACAGTCCCGAGAGTGCCATGGCGATTATTATAAAGATGAGAATTGATAGATAATGCACCTGTTTCTACGAGAATTACGACGGCGGAGACTTAAATGTTTACCTAGGCAATTTCTATAAAATGACTAGCGAACTTTGGATTGATCTGAAGTGGCATTGGATCTACTTCGTGTTTTTGATATCATTGCCAACCCGTAGAGAGATCTCATATTTATACTGAGTCACTAGCCATTTTAAGACGATTCTGCCTTGGCAATCATGACTATTCTTTGGGAAAAACGAGTTCATGGTGGAACGAGCACTTTGGCACTTAAGCTTTGAGCCTATCACAAAATCCATGGGAGGCGCAATCCGCTATATGTTTCCTAGTCTTAGTAAAGCTTCTTTTCGTCTTGAGATATCGTTTGTTAGTTGGCCCTTCACATTTGCGCGATTCTGCTTTGTAAGCTACCTAATCCATTAAATGTGCAGAATTGTACCGTTGTCTCCATTTCTGTTGGATCCTCCTGTCCGCTTATGAAACACCATTTTTGAATTTACAGCAAGAATTTGTCCTCTCGGATTGGAGTGACTTGACTTGATATCAATAACAGACTGTCTATAACATAAACGAAGGAAGATAGCTATGATATAGTATCTCTCCTCAAAGCTCGCTCTGTCGAGATTAGCATTTGTCTTGGTCAAGGGGCTTCCAGAAACGTTCATGCAGACCGTCGAGGGGTTCAGATTAGTTGAGCTAAGCAGCTTAATCAAGCTTTATTTGAAGACAGTAGAAATACAGATGCAGTGCTGAGTTACTAGAGTAATGTTATCTCCTGCTCAAGAATAAGAGCCACGGATTATATGCCAGACTCGAGTACCCCAATACAGGGGATCCATTGTTATGCGGGTGTGTTCTCTTCCAGGGATTCGCTCCCCTCGAAGACATACCCCGTGCATTTGCTCTAACTTGTGAAACATAGCTTCTAAGTCGCATGGTTTCCAAAAGGAAGCGGTCAGTGCTCACGATCCTCGACCCCTCATTGCCTTAAACTGTGTGGACCAATGCTGGCAGCTTTCAGTATCCAGTGGAAGGGCGCAGATGAACCTGCTCTCTAGGGGGAGATGATGTCGTAGCAAGAGCCTGAGGCAATGTTCGGGCCGAGTCGCTCAAAAATTGAGGTGGTTGGGATAGGTGAGCTTTGGGCAGGTGCCTTATTGTGGCCGAGGGTGAATAAGGGATATTTATTGTGTGAAGGTGAATAACAAAGAAATACACTGACGGGATTGGTCCGCCCCGCCTTTCTGCACTTGTCCATGCAAAATAGCTTGCACTCAGGCCCCTCCATAAATTCCATCCTTTCCGAGCCATCCCTCCGCTTCCCACCAAGCTGCCACCATTTTCGGAAGCCTGTCTTTCTCCTTCAATCTCAGCATCCGAGACCACCAACCAACCCAAGAAGTCTCTTAACCCAAGCGACTTTTTCTCTTCTACAATTGCAGCAGCAGTCTTCTCTTCTTCTCACAACTCTTTCACCTCTCTTCCGGAGCTCTGTCTCACCTCTTCACCCTTTTTTTTTGACTTCTCTTTGTCACCACTTCAACTTCACCACCAACCCTTCGACTATCGTCAAAATGGCTGCCTTCAATTTTGAAGCCTTCTCATTGACGCCCCAGGGCTCTACCATCAGTGCCGCCCCTCGCCCCGCTGCCCCTGCCATCGACAGGACCGTTCAGCAACAATGTGGCAGTTTCGGTTATGGCAATCGTGCATTCCAGTTCGACTTTGCGTCCCTGGAGTCGCTTCCCGAGGACGCGAACCCCGGCTTGACCGAGGTTCTCACCGCCAAGTACTGGAATCACTTCTCAATCCAGCTCGGTCACTGGAACACACTCAAGGTTATCGTCCTTGACGCTCAGATGTTCAGCATCATGCCCGACCACACCAAGAAGGGCGTTCTCAATACAATGAAGTAAGTTCTATTCTCATTTTTGTTCTCCATCTTCGACTAACAGTACTTGAAGGTCGTACTTGGGTGGCGCTGATGCCATGTATGCCCGCGATGCCGACAATGGTCAGGTTGTTATCCTCGGCCCTCGCAGGCTTATGGAGTCGAACATCACCATAGTCGGTAGCACCACCGTTTGGGATCCCAAAAAGAGGCATGTTCAGGCCACTGCCGAGGCCAAGATTCCCCGCCCCCCTAACGCCTACATTCTTTACCGCAAGGATCAGCAGGCTGCGCTTAAGGCGGCTAACCCTGGTATCCCCAACAATGACATTTGTAAGTTACTGCTTGTTGTCCTTGTGAATGATTCATCTGCTAACATCATGCAGCCGTCATGACCGGTGGCATGTGGAAGAAAGAGTCCCCCGAGGTTCGCGCCGAGTACCAGAGACGTGCAACTGAGATCAAGGCGAAACTGATGTCGGCTCACCCTCATTATCGCTATGTACCTCGTCGATCTTCTGAGATCCGCCGCCGCGCTCCCCGCCGTAACCGAGCACAGGAAGTCGCCAATGCTTCCCCAATAGGGGAGAACTCGGGTGCCCCTATCGTAGGCAATCCTATTGTCACCACCATGGAGCAACAGCAGCCCCTTCCTGACATCAGTGTTGCCCCTAACCAGGAGATCACCAAGGACAACGATGTCAGCCATCTCATCGACCCTCCCCATGTCTTCTCTGGTCAGATTACCGAGCTCATGCCCGATGTGGCGAACTTCCTGCCTCCCATGACACGCGAAGGCTGGTCTCCTCTTCATGACTTCCGCGCTGTTCTGAATGGACACACTGGAAACAATGGAGTCGACTGTGCTCTTACTCCAGAATCTGAATCCCAAGATGACTTTGTCGGTACTCCCTCCTCCACGATGCCTGACAACAGTGCCTTCGATTGGATCACTGGAACGGAAGAGGATTTGGCCCAAATCTTCGGTCAATTCTGATCACTTCCGCGGCCTCTTTCGGAACACCAGCTCTTGACACTATTCAGTCACTGCGACCTTTCGCACAAGGTTTGTTGCCCAATGGGCGATGACCTATGCACCAGACGTTGGTTCAGAATGGTAAGTCGTATCACCTCTCTCTCTCTCTACACACGGTTGCTGACCTCTCTTCTAGCTTCAAAGCTTTCACTGGATGCGACACAGTTTGTAACACAACATACTCGATTACCTGACGAAGAATCTGCTTCCTGGTACAACAACATGGAATTATGACGACATTTGCACGGCTTTTTCTCTGAATGACTTGTTTCATATCAACACATCAGCATACCCTGCGATCCCTGCCATTTCCACCGGCGGCGATGTTTTCAAGCGAAGAGGTTTGGTTCTTGGAGGATGATACCCCTTCTCATACTTCTCTTTTCTTCATGGTTCGGATTTGGGATTTGGGCATGGATAGCAGGAGTTTGGCGGATGGATAGCATTTTACAATGTTGGGGCGGAGCGGGGAGTTGGGTGTTGGGACGGTGGGCTGTTTCTTTCATTTTACATATTTTCTATTTGTTTTCATTCTCTTTTCTCAGTGGTACATAATGTCGAGGAGGATCGTGTTGACGGTGTTCACTGGTGGAGGTTGGGGCACATGGATGGATGAGTTTGACGAACGGAATGACCTGGCTCAAGGGGTTCAAAGAAGACGTTCGTTCAAAGCTCCCAACTAGTTTCTTTTGTCTGTACAACAATCAAGTGCATACCCAGATTTCTGATGGTTCCTCGTGCTTGTGATCTTGAATCGCTTGTCTTGATTTGAAGAGGTGATTGTTCTCGAGAAAGTCTTTGGCATCATTGAGATATGATCATCACGAAGTCGGCCGTCGAGATCATTGGTGGTTAGGAATGCATTGTTTTGTCTTGCCATGTCCTCGACAGTTAGAGTTTACCAGTACCGCATGGAGACACCAATGAGGGCATGACGAAGCAGAGAAGAGCCCAGAGACCGAAGTGACGGCGGCGGAGTGAAGCCCATCATCAACACAAGATCCCCCAGCCCATCCTGAGACCACCCAGAGATAAATCACACGACTTGAGCCTCAGAGGCAACTTCTCTTCCCCAACTCCAACCACCGGTTTTGTCAACAGTGAGGGCAACCACCACGACTAAGAAAATAGTTCAAGATCATAAATTTCCCCATGTAGTTCACGTTATATTGATTTACGCCCGAGATATCATTTTCTGCAGAGCTTCGTGTGATTTGATGTGAGCCACATGAAGTCGTCACTTTTTTTTTCCACCTTGGTGGGTGTTGCCAGTGATGGACGAAGAAGCTAACCCCTGCTCCAAGATGGGTGGTGGTAATAAATATCAAGACTCAACGAGGCCATCAAGCCGCTGCACCCCACCCCCTCACCCCCCAAAAAACCTTCGGAACAGATCATCACCACAGAAAACAACTATTCTCCTCACACTGACTCTTCATTGTCAAACTGCCGTTTCCTCGCAGGCCATATCCAATGTCGGAAAACCCGAGCATGCACAAACCAAGAGTTGTCATTGGGGCTAAGCTAGACGGCCAAAATGGACAGCGCCTGATACCGTCTGGATCAAGCAAGTAGCTCGATTACCCGTGTTCTAGGACAACAGCCTCTTTGGCACTTCCCTTCAGTCTGCCAACTCCTCCTCTCTTCCCACTGCCTGTCTTCTTCCCCAAGCCAAAGCAACGTGCTCGTGACGCAAAAGATAGCCAGATCATGGTAGATGCCATGCCACATGCTAATATGTATTATCCCCATCATCCTTTTTCCTATCATTCAACGCCCAAACTCCCCGTTCCAAAATCCCCAAGTAGCCGTCGAGTAGCAAAATGCAGATCAACACCACTGTTCTGAGACCACTAGCCAGACAACGACGCCGCAGAGCTAGGCTTCCACTCGCTGCTCCAGATGAAGGTCTTGCAGCAGAATTCAGTCGTCCCGTCCTCCTTCTTGCCAGATGGACCCGTGGGCCGGGCGCACATGAAGAAGGACCGGCCTGTTGCGGCAAACATCGTGGTCAGCTTCATCACAGAAAAGACATGATAGACGATGACGGGAGCAAAGTTCAGACATCAGAGAGACAAACGAACAAGCAGTGGGCAGAGAAGGGATGAGGGGGAGGAACACACCACAATTGACCCCCGGCTTCTTCGTTATCCTCGATACGCAATCCTCGCCATGCTCACACTTTGGGACGACGCGCTTGCCAAGGAGCTTAGACCAGGAGGCTTTGTTCTCAATAGGATCAAAGACCTTGTCGTCAGTTGGGACGGACGTCAGGGGCGTTTTCTTGGCAGAGCTTTCGGCGCTCCCTTTCAAAGATTGGCTGGGACTTGGGATTTCAGGGGGTAATTCTGCTGGTAGCAACTCTGAAGCAGTAGAAATGTCTGCTGTGGCCGAAGCTGTGTTGTCCGTGCCAGTTGGCTCCTGGCTTGGGCTGGGAACGGGTGTCTTGGGCTTGAAGAAGCTTTTCAGCGTGCCCTGGGAGGCACTCGCACCAGTCTTGGACGGCTCTTTCGCAAGTGTGACCTTTCCCTTCTTCTGTGGTCTTATAGCAGGGGAAGCGACTGCTGGGCGTTTCGCTGGTGGCTTTTGTGGAGAGGCCACAAGTGTGCTGCCCGAGCTTGGGGGTGCTGTGGCTTGACTCGATGGCTGTGAGGAGGCCGGATCGCCGTGGGCCCAAGAGTCTTTCTCAGGGCCCGTAGAGATGGTAATGATGAGAGGAGGTGGGTCTTGACTGCCAGGCATGGCTGTTGCTCTCGTTGGCTTGATCGTCGCTCTAGGCTTCTTGAAGAACATGTCCTTGATACTCCGTCGGTTGCTAAATTCTGGTATCAGCTTTGCCGAAGTTGGGAGGGCATCTTTGATGGTCCACTCTCGTTGCCGTTCGCCGTCCTTGAACATGTCCGTGGGGTTCATGACATCGGTAATGGGAACCGTCGTGCCGTTGTGATTGACAGTATCGCCCATGGTAGCATAGACTGGGCAGTGGTCAGAACCGAGAAGACCCTCCTGGATGTTGGCGTCGATGAACCAGTCCTTGATTCCAGAGCTGCAGAGAACGTAATCAATCCGGCTCCCAAAGTTTCCCGGCCTGCAATTTTTCCGAGTATCCCAGCAAGTGTACATTCCGGTACGGGTGGGATGGAATTCCCTGCAGAGGTCCCATAGAACAGCTTCCTCACGGCCCTCGTCTCTTGTCCCAACCACACGTCCCCCAAATACTATTTGGTTGAGAAAGCGGCGGGACGGACTGGAGAAGAAGTCATCAAGACTCACTTCTTCCTTTCGTAATTGTTCGACCAGACCGGCCGTGTCCAATTCTGAGCGAATGATGTTGAGATCACCGGTAAGAACCACCTCCTTTCCCATCGCGACGAGATTGCGTACTCTGACGTCCATGGCTTCAGTGAAAGCATGGCGGAACTCGTCTCGTGATTCGTCTCGGGTTGCTGGGCTGTAGACTCCTACGAGAACAAAAGCTGCAAACTCGAGGATGACACAGCGGCCCTCAGAGTCAAGTGTGGCTTCGTCAACTTCGCCGGAAAGCTGTCCTGGTCTCGGATAACCTCCGATCTGTTGGTCTTCTGGAAGGTCTCTGAAAGTTGTGGAGGAGTTTGGTGGGCAGAGGATGCCGGTGATGCCTTCCTCGGCGCGGATGGGAGCGCACTTGGAAGAACGAGTGTAAATGGCAACTCCAGAATAGCCTGAGAGAGATTCAGAAACCAAGCCAAAACAGGACACAAAGAAGGGAAGAAATACCCTTCTTATGCTTGGGGAGGCTGAAGTAGACATCCCATCCTGGAATCAAGACCATGTCATCCTGCAGGTCCTTGCGCTGGATCTTGGCCTCTTGCATGACAACAATGTCTGCCTCCAGCGTGTCGAACATTGCCTACAGTCCGTCAGTTTCTTTGAACCTCTGCCAGAGCAGCACCACAGCTCCTACCTGATAGGTGCGGTTCGCGCGCCATGGCTCATACCCGAATGGATTTCTGGAGCTGGTCAGACAAGCGATCTCCACACGCAGGCTCAACTAGGCGGGTGCAAACCTGATGCCATTGACTATGTATATGATGTTAGACCGAACCAGAAACTGGTGGAATTGGAGAGACGGTAGCTTACCATTCCATGACGTGATTCGAAGTGGCATCTCGACACTCAGATGATTGGCATGCACCAACGCCAAGATCTAGGTTATTTGGTGTAACGAATGGGAACTTGAACGGAGAGAACGGGCGCCAGAGATACAACCCAGTGGGGGAATCAGAGATGTTGCATTCACCGGTCGATGGGGCGAACTTGAACAAGGCGAAGCAAAAGAGGAAGTTCGGGGGGGCACGACTGCGGTGGTAGGGGCTTTCCCTTCACTATGAAGAGATTTACAGGCAATTTTAATTGATAAGATACCTGTTCATCCCATCTCTCGCTGTATCTTTGAAATCGTCAACTCACACCTGTTGGAGATGGTCTGCCACCCGAAAGTCGTGGCTGGCGTGGCGTGGCGTGGCGTGGCGTGGCGACGGGCGCTCTTCCCGCCAGGGACGCGCGAGGTCACATGATCTGCTTTCAGATGTCAAAGTGGAAACTATGTCACTGGTCTTGGCACCCAGCGAGAGAGAGCTCCGAAAAGCACGGACCACCGCCGCAAACCCGAGGAGCAGCCGAAAATGAGCTGATTGGACTGTGACCTCACCCCAGGCCAACAGCAACGAGAAGCGGGTCAATTGCTTCATCTTTGACAAAACCACCACGAACCCCCCCCCCCCCTTCGTTGAACGGCACCCAACCCACCAGCCACTCACCATGATTGCCCAGCGCCAGGTTATGCGGTTCGCCGCCCAGCTGCGCACCCAGGCCCAGCGCCGCCTTGCCAGCACCGAGCACGCCGGCGAGAACGCCTTCGTCCGTGAGCGCCGTCATGTCAAGGAGCACGCCAAGGGCACCACTGGTGAGTGTACCTCCTGCGATACCCTCGGCTACCCCCCGGGAACTCAATTGGTGGTCCAAGATAGCTAACAAGGTTTCAACAGAGCTCTGGCGCAAGATCTCCCTCTAGTATGACTCTCCCGAAGCCCCTCTATTGTCACCGCCGAATGCGTGGTTTTCATGTCGCCCTCAGGGTGTTGGAACAGCTCCCGGATATCAGAAACAACTGGTGGAAACGAACTGGAAGACGAGGAGGAGTCAGAGCGAGCGATGGTCGGGGAGCTGGAGATTGGGGGACGCATGAAATCACAATATCAGGAGAAACAAAACAACAGCCATGACGTACCACCGAGCTAACCACACAACCGCCCGCAGCACCGTCCCTCCCGCCCTCATCCTCGCTTCCCTCAACGCTTACAACCTCTGGAACGAGCATTGGGAGCACTGGTCTCACATGCCCCCTCTTGAGGAGCGTGTCGAGTACCCCTACCAGAACATCCGCACCCGCAACTACCAGTGGGGCGATGGTGACAAGGTATGTTTTACTCCCCCCCTTTGACCCCCCTTTTTCTCCAGACCAGACTTACTAACATATACCTCTAGACCCTGTTGTATGTATACCCATAAACAATGACGGCATCCAGTCAAGCCTGTAATGCTAACATGACATCCTCGCAGCTGGAACGACAAGGTCAACTACCACAATAAGGACAAGGAGGCCTAAATGTGCTCTTGACCTCGACGCAACCTGGAGATATGGACAGGTCAACCCCGGTGTATATTGTAGAGAACGACGAAGGCAGACCATTCAATAGAAGTGCGGAGTTGAAGAAGAAGAAGAAGAAGAAGAGGGAGCATACCCTGACAAAGCTGAACACGGTACATGCATTGTTTCCTACTCATAGTGTCAAGTCAAGAAATCAGTTTCTCTGTCTCAGGGATGCATGACCTTCTCTGTTTCCCGCCAGTTCATCCAAACAAACATATCTGCCCGTGAGTCAACACCACAGAGTCAATTCAATGAGGGGAGTAGGCTTGAGCTTGAGCTTGAGCTCAAGGATAGAGCTTTTACGGCCAAACTAGCATATCCCTGTCTAGGCTGATCATAGCTCTATGATACATTTCGTTCTTCATTGTTTATCTGACATGCCTCGCTTCCCTCTCAGTATTTTCACATACAATCCCCTGTCTATCCATTGACCCTCTCCACCTCCCTCCTCAAACTCAAATACCTGGCCGCATACCCCTCGCCCACCCCCTCATCCCCCAACCCCCTCATCACCGTCGCCATCTTAGCCAGCACCTCCGCCTGCTTCTCCACCTCCTCCACCCTTTCGAAATACTTGTACGCGCTCTCCAGCGCAGCATGCGCCCTCATCATCATCTCCCTCTGCCTCCTCCTCCCCCTCTGCCTCTCCAGCTCCGTCGACTCGTCCGAAACAGCCATACAAAAAAACTGCCCCGCCTGCCCCATCCTCGCGTCCGCCAAGAGGTTATACAACGTCCCCGCTGTGAACGAGACATCGGTCTCCAGCACCCTCGGCAGCACCGAAAGCAACAGCTGCGCCGCAGCCGAGAACTCCGACAGTGAGTTCAAAACGTTGGCCAGAGCGCCGACGGCCTGCCACAGAAGCGGGATGTTCAGCGCCCGCCAGGCCATCGAGGTGGCACGCATCGCTATTGTGAAGCCCTTTTCTGGGCGGTTGATCTCGTCAAAGAGGTGGGCCTTGGCGATGAGGAGACGAATGCGGAGGGCAACGTCGCGGTTGTTTTCTCCGAGGTTGGCCATCATGTTGTCGATTTTGGTAAAGGCGCCGTCAAAGTCCCTGCGGCGGACCAGAGCCTCGATGTGGAGGGTGTCGATGATGAAGACGGTGTCCGGTTCTGCGTCCTCGGGGCCAGTTTGGAGGAGCTGAGCCAGCAGGGTGTCGACGGCAGGGAGGTTGTTCCTGTGCAGGTCCCGACGAAGCTTCAAGAGGCCGCGGTAGAGGTGCCAGTATTGATTTGGCCTCGCTGACCGCAGCGAGTTCTGATCAAGGGACTCGAGCATGGCAAACGCCTCTTCGTATTTCCCCTTGCCGGCGAGAAGCCCGGCTAGACGACAGGTGATCTTCAACTCGTCGTCAAAGACCGAGTTTCTCGCGTGGCAGCTGAGGAAGACCTGGCATGCCATCGAGGCCATGCTGGAAAGCCCGAGGCGGTCCCACATGGCGATAGCCATCGAGATCTGGGCGCCCATCATGGTCTTCATGTTGCGCTCGACGATCAGTTGGGAGGATCGCACCATGTGCTCGAAGGCAACGGCGACACTTTCGCCGTTGGCCAGGCAGAGCTTGGCTTCGCTCTGGAGGGCCGAACTCCAGAGGATCCACATGCCTGTTTCTTTGGCCTTGACTCGGAGGAAGGCGAGGGTCTCCTTTCCGCTGCCAAGCATGCTGTTGTTTTCGAGTTCTCTGACAAGATGGGGGTGTGCCCTGCCGAAGTGGAAGAACCAGTTTAGAGCAAAGTTGAGACATGTCGTGTCCCTGTTCTCCCGAGCCGTTGATACTGTCTCCAGCATGGTTGCCACGGCTTCCTTGTGACAGCCAAAGTCGGACTGAACAATAGCGAGGTTCATCAAGGCGTACTGATAGAATAGTCGATCTCGGTTCTGCATGGTGTAGTCGAAATATCGATGAAGGTAGTCGAAAGATGTTGGAAAGTCCCCTGACCGCCAGGCGTCCGAGAAGTTGAGGTAGTGCGATAAACTCGGCACTGTATGACTTCCCTTCAAGAAGTTCCTGAACCGGTCTCTGATCTGTGGCGGTATCCTGTTGCCATACTCTACATGGTGTCAGTCATGCTCCCGTTCCACCCCCACCAGAGAAACAGACTCACTCTGTATCTGCTCGATCTGAAACTCCAATAATCCTTCCACATCATCGCTGCTCACCGGCAACGTCTCCCCCCCTTCCATCCCCCCCTCCCCCCTTGCCAACAGCCCAACCGCTGGCAACAACATCCTCCCATACGCCACTACCGCCAGCTCCCCCGTCTCCTTCTGTCCCCACTCCCCTTCTGCCTCCGTCAAAACCTGATCAAAACTTAACCTCCCCCCATGCTGCGGATGCCTCCTCGCCCAGTACCCCGCCGTCGGCTGCCGATACCTCACAAAAACCCTCCACAACTCCATCACCCTCTCAAACTTCAACCTCACAAACTCGACATGTGCCCTCCTGACAAACGCCCCAAAGGGACTATTCCTCCCCAACCTCGTCCTCCCCCCCAACTCCCCCTCCTCGTCCTCCAGCCCCAACCTCCTCAGCTCCTCCTTCGTCCTGCACAATAACCCCGGTATCGCCGCAAAAAACTCATGCAGCTTGTGCAAACTGTCTAGTCCCCACAACTTCTCCAAAAACCGATCCCAGAGCCGACGGCCGGGGAGTTTATCCGCTGCCGCCAGCGGGGAGAGCAACGTCTCGAAATCTTTGATCGAGGTTACAAGCCGGAGGGTGGACTCGGCTTTTTTCCAGCGGTCGGCAGGGGTGAGATTCTTATTGTTGTTGCTGTTGTTGTTGGGGGATTGGGCAGTCGAGAGGTCGCAGTCGATGAGGTTGGAGGCGAGGAAGTTGATCACTGGGATGATCCCTTCGTTTGGGACCGCGCCTTCGACGTAGAGCTCGATGAGGGCCAGGAGGCCGATTTTGGCCGGGGTGAGGAAGCGGGCCATGATGGGTCTGGTGTGCCCCTCGAGGGGGGTTGTTGTTGTTGTTTTGGATAGGATCAGAACGCTTGGGGTTTGGGGTGTGGGGGTTGGTTGACGCGGGTGGTGTTGATGTTGATGTTGACGTTGATGTTGATGTTGATGTTGACGTTGACGTTGACGTTGATGTTGACGTTGATGTTGTGTGCTGTGCTGTGCACGGCCCCTGATCCTCTCAGTGAGCGAGGGCGCTGTGGCGGGGTGAACTGAGATTTGAGATTCGACCATGCAATCTGTTCCCGTCTGCTACAAGACGACGGACCACCAGCTTCTCGATACGTTTTGAAGTGACAGAATTCTTCTCTGTTCCATTGTTAGCTCATTTCCATGTCAAAATTCGGAGAAATGGAAAGCGCTCGCTGACTTACCTGATGTTGAAGGTGAGAAGTTGCAATGAACGCGTTGGGCGCTGTGGAAGGAGTGTGGGTGAGCGTGTGCTGTGATAAGATAAGCCCACTTCATACTCACTATCTACCTGGGAGAGAATACACATCAGCACATTATGCAAAACATGATGATCTTCATCTTCTTTTGTGCACTTCATATTTGTTCATTGAACGTAAGAATTATTGCCTCAGCCGTCTTAGCTGTCCCTGTATTTTATCTTCTCATAGGACAGCGAGATTCATCCTGAGCAGCCGCCAGCCATGTCGCAGGAGATCGAAAGAGGCCAGAGGAGATATGTAGTAGAAGTGAAGAGAAAAAGTTCTTTGTGAAATGAAAGCTACAGCTATCCAAGTGTCTAAGCCTTGTGGGGGTATAATCCTAGTGAGTTTACTCTGCCATGTCTGATGGGATCCTGTGACTGGCCGCTTCCAATGAAAACACCAACCCCCTCCCCCCCCCCCTTCCCTGGGCTCCTCGTACATTCCAAGTACGTATCAGAGTAAAGATAAAATTTATCAGGTCAAAAACGAAAAGAGGTATCAAAGTTGTGTATGTAAAAGAGCGAGTGACGGTTTTGAACAATCCCAGGTGTTCGGTCCCTTGCCCAACGCCCATGAAAATGACCTCCTACCCCAAGTGCGCCAGCCAAAAATGCGAAATCTCTTCAAAAAACAACGGATGCCACTATCACCATGCTGTATTACAGGCGGCTCTCTTCACGGTCGTCGGCCGCAAAACGCCGGTTCTCGTGCCGATTCAAAAATGCCTGTCCGAGCTCGCCCCTTAGTAGGTGCGCCATGAAGTCATACCATCTCACCTCATGTATCTCTCTCTGTACGTGCGCAAGAGCCTCTCTTCCTTCCTCCACGTCTGACAAGCGGTTGGAGGAATACGATCCATGGTTGGAGTTCACGAAGCTGGAAGACTCAGGACGAGTGTACTCGCTGTCGTCATGATACGGCTCGTAGTGTGGGCTTGATGGCGAACCACGAGCTAGAGACTTGACGATATCATTTTTGCATATCGGGCAAGTTCTCCGTCTGGTGGTGAGCCATGGTGTGCTGTGACAAAAATCAGTAAACACGTCGTCAAATTTGTGAATTTTCACGTCGTCTAGTTTTTGACTTTAGATCCACTCACATGCAGTCCACATGGAACTCATGGCCACAAGGCAAGCTCATGACCTTACTGACGCCGTCCACGTATTCCTCCAAACAAATCACACATTCGCTCTGTCTTCCCATGTACTTCTTCCATTGACTGGCACCATGCACCCGGGTGTTGTCTGGTGAGGATGATCGCCCGGCCTGCAAAGCGTTATCAGCCCTCAAAAGATCCGAAGGCTCAGGCACGCCAGTAGTGGTCCGAGACCGCGGCCGCGATCTCGAATTTCCTTGCAACAGGGGCGTTGTAGGTGAGGAGCTGTTGGGCGACGGCGTCCTGGATGATTGGCTGGGCGATGGCGCAACTGTGCGGTAGGTCCGTACCGGCAACCGATCGACCACAGCCTTGGGTGCTCTCCATCTCCGCCTTCTGTACTTAGCTCGCAAGATAAGAAGCGTGTACACAACCGTGAGGGTAATCAAGGGGCTGATCACCAGGACCAACAGGGTGTCGAAGAATGGACTGGCACTGCCGGTAGGAGTGATCGTGACCCATAAGCCTTCCCGCACATTGCCATCCTCTTTGTTCCCCAAGCTTTCCGGCGACGGTCTTGAGCTCTCCTCTGTGGCAAATTGCTCTTTAGCGTCGTCCCCGAAGAGCTTATAAATAAGCCCACTGGAGCTTTCCGAGGAAGAACCAGACTTTCCAGAACGATGGCCATGTGAGTCTCCAGGGACATACTCGCCACTACCTGGCGTGATACTGCCACCTCTCAAACCACTAGACTCCTTGTTGGTGGACTGGTTTTCCGGTGCCGGCCGATCTTCCTCGTCCTCCTCGGAAGACCTAACAAGATCGGGGTCACGCCAGTCTTGTACACCTATCTGAAAACCATCACCCGGCGACTTGTCCTCCTCAGAGGACGCACGACCACCCGCTCCATTCTTGTTACCCTTATCCGCACTTGGTTGGAGGAGTCTGATGCTTTCGTCGCTCCACTCGTCAGCTGCGACCCAGTTCAGACGACCACTGCTTGGCGGCCGGCTCTGCTCTGACCCTTTGCTTCCACTATCCCCCCAGAAGAACAGACGGGAGATCCAGCTCCTGCGTGTCGAGCGTGACTTCTTGACCGCAGGGGCCGAGGCATCCTGGAACGACGCAGTTTTGACCCCCTGGGCGTGAGGGCCAGATTTGGGTCTATGGCCCGCACCTGTATTGGCCGCTTTGGTTGGTTTATTGACCCCAGGCTTGCTGGAGTGCTGTACTTTCAAGATCGGGTTTCCGTTCTCGTCCAGAATATCTTCGATGAAACTGCCTGGTTGCGCGAGTGATGACAGTAGCATGGCGGTCGTTTGCGATGTGAAAATCGAGGGGATTGTGACATTATCGACATTGCCCCTCGCAAACATCTGGATCAACGGACCCCCTTTCACATTATCTCCAACAATCACCCCGATCGCACCGCGGCGCTGCGCCCACTTGACCTTCTCCAGGAACCCACAACCACCTCTGCTCAGCAATGTGATCTTGCCCGTAATTTCTGCCGTCTCCTGCATGGATTGGATATCGGCATGACTTGACGCTGAGACCACCGAGCCTTCGCTGTAGGGGCTGCGAGTCTGGTCAAGTTCCTGGTGAAGGTAGTCGTCGGTCCCATCGTGACGCCTTTCCGAAGATTTTCCGTCCGCTGGAATCCCTGCGCCCAAAGGATCACGCTTTGTACTTTTGGTGTTCAGTGCAGCGGGCCCTGACTTTGAGGCTGCGGACCCATGTACAGTGGTTTGGATCGACAGCTTAGGTCTCCCATCCTCCCAGCCCGGGAGATCGCTGCAGCCGAGCTCGCCCCCAACCTCGCCCTCTTGGAGATGATCTTCAGCAAATCCACTTCCTATCCATAGTTGCCCGCTCAGGCCGTCGGCAGGGAGGATGGGCCCAAAGGCAGCCGGTCGCGCAGCAAAGAAGGTACTATTATCATCGAACAGGCTTATAGCAGCATTGGGAGGGAAGAGCGATAACGGCGCAGTGAAGGAGAAGAAGCTCCGGAATGACGATTTCCGGGTCGTCAATGGTGTCACGGCGGGGGCGGCGTTGGGATGGCGGAGGGAACTGATGGCCCTGCACACGAGGAAGAGCGACGCGGAGAAGAAAAGAACCAGTATCGCGATCCGTGGAGGTCGCATCGTAGATTATCACAGCGCAAGCGGCCGCAAGGAGGCGTCCGGCCTGCTCTTGACCAGGACTTGCGTAGGGCTCAGAAACAAGCTGCAGTTGGGACGTTGGGTCGGGCGGGCTTGAGCCGTCGCGTCGTGGCGCGCCTAGGTAGTCATCCGCTGTAGCCCTGGGAAATAACACTGGCGTCAAGGGAGCACGTTAAGGAGGAAAAGGCAAGGCGACCGAGGTGGGCGGGAAAGGGGGTGAAGGCTGAGCACGGGTTGATGTTGTTGGAGATGACGAGATAATCAATCAATGAGCGATAAGAGCATTAGAGTTACAGTGTAGCGGCCAGTCTTGGTAAGGGAGAGCTGGAAAGTGGCGTGGGTCAAGTGGACTCCCTCGCAGCGGATAGGACCGGGAACAGCTGCTGAATTGTACGTGGGGCGACCTGTCTTGCAAGCATTCCCCGCATTCCTTCCTCGATAGTCGCCTTTTTGACGGCACGTGCCTCTGATTCTCGAATTTTTACATATCTCCAACAGTTCTGTGTTGGGTGCAATCTACAAGCCACACAAAAGAGTCAGCAAGAATACTCATTGCTTGAGTAATCCGGGGTGGAGCAACGGGCTGTGCTATGCACTTATCAGTAAGGAGTCACACAGGTGGACGGGATTCTCAACTTGTGGTAGGAGAAGCTTGAATGCTTGGGCATTTCGAACTTCGCTTGAGGAGGTCATGTTGGGGAAAAAAAAAGGGGTCCATGTTACAATTTGTTCCAGAATCACTCGACGGCCAGCCTTGTGTGTTGGGAGACAAAGTTGGGGCCAAGGTCGCGCGGGGTAGTAGTGGCAGAAAGCAACAGAGAAGCAAGCTACCCACGGGTTAGGGTTCTGTACGGTATGGTTCAGGTCGCAACTGACTCGACGTTGAATCCTCGCCGGAACCCCACCTTTTTTTGCATATGGAAAAAGAGCCTGCAGCCAGCATGAAAGGCCCCTCGTTAAGAGTCACGCTGCCGCCCCTCTTAATACTCAATTGACCCCCCCGCTGAGCCTGGATGCTGAGCTCGTCGTGGCGACTGGTTAGTTCGACACGGAACTCGCTGCTTAAAGCATCCTTGGCTTCTTTCCGTCCAGAACCTCGAATCTATCACTCCTCAGCGTACCGACTATCCAAAATGGCCGACGAAGCTGCTAAAGCCCCCGCGCCGGCGACCACACCGGCCGCCGCTCCCGATGCGCCTGCGCCAAAGAAAAATGGTGAGTCTAGATCCGCCGAGCGCCGCCATTGTCGTTTCCTTGATCATATTCTGACATGCCCAAAGAGGCCAAGGAGAAGGCCAAAGCCGAAAAGGCTGCCAAATTCGCTGCGAAGCAAGCTGCCGCCAAGCTGAAGCAACAGCAACAAGCCGGTGACAAGCCTGCCGAAGCCCCGAAGCCCAAGGCGAAGAAGGCCGAGACTCCTGTCCTTCCCCCCTACAAGGACGAGACCCCAGCTGGCGAGAAGAAGAAGATCCAGCCCTTCGATCACCCGCACTTCTCAGCATATAACCCCAAGGCCGTCGAGTCGTCATGGTATTCATGGTGGGAGAAGAGCGGCTACTTCAAGCCTCAAGAGCCCCGGACCCCTGATGCTGGCAAATTCGTCATTGCCCTGCCGCCCCCGAACGTCACTGGTGCGCTTCACTGCGGCCATGCTCTCGCCAACTCTCTCCAAGATACACTTATTCGATGGAACCGGATGAAGGGCCTCAGCACACTCTGGGTCCCGGGTTGCGATCACGCCGGTATCGCCACTCAGTCCGTTGTCGAAAAGATGCTGTACAAGAGAGAGAAGAAGACGCGCCACGATCTAGGCCGCGAGGAGTTCACAAAGCGCGTGTGGGAGTGGAAGGGGGAATACCATGAGCGCATCAACAATGCCCAGAGACTCATGGGTGGCTCCATGGACTGGAGCCGCGAGGCCTTCACCATGGACGAGAACCTGACTGCCGCCGTTATGGAGGCGTTTGTCACTCTTCACGATGAGGGTCTCATCTACAGGTCCAACCGCTTGGTTAACTGGTCCACTCACCTTCGTACCGCCCTCAGCACCTTGGAGGTCGTCAACAAGGATATCACCGGGCGCACCATGATTGACGTGCCGGGCTATGACAGAAAGGTTGAGTTCGGTGTCCTCACATACTTTAAGTACCCAATTGAGGGGTCAGACGAGTTCATCACTGTTGCCACCACACGTCCCGAGACAATGTTGGGCGATAGCGGTATCGCTGTCAGCCCCGGTGATGCCCGCTACGCACACCTTGTCGGAAAGCACGCTCGTCATCCCTTCACCCGGAGGTTGATGCCCATAGTCGAGGATTCCTACGTTGACCCAGAATTCGGCACTGGTGCTGTCAAGCTCACCCCCGCGCACGACTTCAACGATTACAAGCTCGGCGTCGCCCACAAGCTTGAGTTCATCAACGTCCTTACCGAAGACGGCTTGATCAACGAGAACGGAGCTATGTTCCAGGGCCAGAAGAGATTCAACGCCCGTTACACGGTTGTCGAGGAGTTGGCTAAGCTTGGCTTGTTCGTCAAGAAGGAGCCCAACGCCATGGTTATCCCCATTTGCGAGCGCAGTGGGGATGTTATCGAGCCTCGCATGGCGCCTCAGTGGTGGGTGAAGATGGAGGACATGGCCAAGGATGCCATGAGAGTCGTTGAGAGTGGTGAGATCAAGATCAGCCCGGAGAGTGCCCGCAAGAGCTACTTCCAATGGCTCAACAACATCACCGACTGGTGCATTTCCAGACAGTTGTGGTGGGGCCACCGTATCCCGGCGTACCGTATTGTCCTTGAAGGCGAGGACAGCGAGGAAACAGACAAGGCCACCTGGGTTGTTGGCAGAAATGCCGAAGAGGCCAAGGCCAAGGCCGCCGAGAAGGCTGCCGAGCTGTTCCCCGGCAAGAACTACACCCTCGAGCAAGACCCTGACTGCCTCGACACCTGGTTCAGCTCCGGCTTGTGGCCCATGGCTATCTTGGGCTGGCCCAACACGGAGAAGGATGATTTCAAGAAGTTCTTCCCCACCGAGCTGCTCGAATCCGGCTGGGATATTCTGTTCTTCTGGATTGCCAGAATGATCATGCTCTCCCTGAAGTTGACGGGCAAGGTTCCCTTCACTGAGGTGTACTGCCACTCGTTGATCCGCGACGCCGAAGGGCGGAAGATGAGCAAGAGTTTGGGTAATGTCATTGACCCGTTGGACATCATCAACGGTATCAAGCTCGAGGACCTTCATGCGAAGCTCTTGACAGGTAACCTCAGGTCTGACGAGGTTGAGCGTGCCACCAAGTACCAGAAGCAATCGTTCCCTGGCGGCATCCCAGAGTGCGGCGCTGATGCTCTGCGTTTCACGCTTCTCTCGTACACCACCGGTGGTGGCGACATCAACTTCGACATCCGCGTCATGGCGGCCTACCGCAGATTCTGCAACAAGGTTTGGCAAGCTTCCAAGTACGTGTTGGGCAACCTTGGCGATTCCTTCAAGCCTGATGCCCAGCTTGACCTCGCGGCTCTGTCGGTCCCAGAGCGCTGGATTGTTCACCGTACCAACGCGGCCGTCAAGGGCATCAACGAGGCTCTCACGAACAGGCAATTCTCCACTGCCACCAGGCTCGTGTACTCGCTCTTCTAGTAAGTCAACGGTTTCCCTTGGGTCAAAGTTCAGACAGAGCCTCTAACCAAACACAGTGATGACTTCTGCGACATCTTCGTTGAGAACAGCAAGGGCATGCTGGGCCCAGATGCGGACCCTGCCCAAGCCAACTCTGTCCGCCAAGTCCTCTATTTTGTTCTTGATACGTGCCTGCGTCTACTGCACCCTATGCTTCCCTTCATCACCGAGGAGCTCTGGCAGCGTCTGCCACGGAAGGCTGGAGATGAGACTCCTTCCATCCTCCTGGCGCCGTATCCCGAGGCTGACCAGGCTCTCGAGTTCCCTGCTGAGAGTGCAGACTACGAGCTTGGTCTCAAGTGCGCTAGCGGTATCAGATCGTTGGCTGCTGAATACAACATTCGTGATGGCCGTGCCTTCATCGTGGCTTCTACTCCTGCCGCCTTGGAGAAGGTGAGCGCGCAGCTCAACGCCATCAAGACCCTCTCCGGCAGGAGCATTGCTTCCACCGAGGTTATCGAGGAGTCCGCCACCCCCAAGGGCTGCGCTGTTAGTGTCGTGAACGCCGAGATTGTTGTTCTTCTCCAGGTCAGCGACCAAATCACAGATATTGCAGCCGAGATCAAGAAGATCACCACCAAGCTTCAAAAGACCACCGTCGCAATTACCAAGCAGGAGGAGCTGATCAACCGTGAGGGTTTCGAAAAGGTCAGTGATGTTGTCGTAACAGCTGAGAAGAAGAAGCTTGCCGATGCACAGGCGGCCAAGGAGAACTACGAGCGGACACTCGCCGAGTTCAGCAAACTCAAGCTCTAAGAAAACAAAAAAAAAGGGGGGGGGATTTAAAAGGAATTTTTCGTAGTGTTAGCCAATACTCATCATCCATAGAATACAATCTTCCATTTACTTGTGATGATTGCTGCCCCTGATTCCACCCAGACCGAGTGACGCTTATCTTATCAGTTAGCCCAGAAATAATATGGGGCCGTGCTGCGAAGATATCTTGGCGGACTGGAACTGCGCCGTGTGGTTTTCGCACTAGCCACGTGTGGCTGTTCTGGTGGCCCCCGCAGCCCTAACCAGGAAAACGCTTGGCCACACAGATTCCCAAAATTTCGCGACCCCGGAACCGCGAGAGATTCTGCAACCCATCACAAAGCTCCCTCTTGTCGACGACGACGCAGGTACGTTTAATCGACCAAGAAGTAGCTTTCTCCCCATTTTCAATTCTAACTCGACAATTTTTCTAGATCCACCGCCAAAATGAGTACGTTCCCACCCCTCCGTTGCAATACCTGAGCACACCATACCCATCCCCGAAATATCGAAATGCATCCTCGACTCGAGATGCCGATGTCCTCGACGCCTTGATGGCTCATCCGTGGCCGAAATTTTGCATCTACAAATTGCGTACGGGATTGGTCACGGTTATGCTGACTCGATAACAGCGAAGGGTACCTCCAGCTTTGGCAAGCGGTATGTTTCGACATTGGGATATGGAGTGAGGCGGAATTCATTGCTGACTCTCATCAATAGCCACAACAAGACCCACGGGATCTGCAGACGCTGCGGGTAAGTCCTCGCGAGCCCTTCATCGACGAGCCGGACGAGAGAACGATTCGATTGCCGACGGGGAGGAACGAGAGGAGGATGACGAATAGATATTGACATTGGTGTTCAACAGTCGCCGTTCCATGCACAACCAGAAGCACACCTGCGCTTCGTGCGGCTACCCCGCTGCTAAGACCCGCAAGTGTAGGTTGCCAACAACACTCGAGACGACATGAAAAGGGAACGGCTTGCTGACGTTCGCGGTATTACAGACAACTGGTCCGAGAAGGCTAAGCGCAGAAAGGTCACCGGCACCGGCCGCATGAGATACCTCAGCACCGTCTCCAGAAAGTTCAAGAACGGCTTCCAGACTGGTGTCCCCAAGGGCTCGCGGGGTCCCAACACCGCTTCCGAGTAAGCAGGTCGTTTTCGGGCATTGATGGGCTGGAACATGGATGACGGGACGGGTCGTTTTTGGCGAGCGGTGTAAACGGGCGCTGGGATTCACAAATTTATTCCGGACGGGGAAACCATGCTCGCGGTTTTTTATGCTTTGCTGCTTTCAGTCATCACAAATGGTATGCATCTCGGCGGGCAAATTGGGGTCATAAACCACAGAACACACAAAAATCGCGAATGCACTCGCGACGAACCAACTACCATCCAGACCAGTTTATCCATGGGCACGAGAGTCAAGCACAAAAAAAGTGATGAAACAGCATCAAGGGCAGACGGTTTTATGAAAGGCGTGAAGGTGTTTCTTTGTTATTACTAGGACAGCCCAGCAGACGCTCCCAAGAGTCAGGCGCAAAGGGGTTCAAAATCGGTATTTCTGTGTTTACCTCTTTGGTGCTGGCTTATGATGTCCTCTGGTGCTGTCCATGATTGATGATTGGAATTGGGCTTCTCGTGCCATATTCCATGCGTCCGGCTGTCTCTTGGAACGCTGTGCTCTCAGCTACTTGGGCGGCGGTTTTGCTGTCAAAAATTGGGCATCATTCGCTTGCGTCATATGTGTGCGTGCTTGCTATGCCTTTCTGGACCATATCATCCTATGACTTGTCATGCCATGAGCATCTCATCCATTTACTTGCCATATCGTGACATCTACTGCCCCCTCTCGAAGACCTTGGCACCGCCATGCCCCCCAACCTTGTAAAGATACTCTCTGTCCTCCGTCTCGCCATCCCTCGAACTGGTGATCCTCACCACCCCACTGACATCCTTTGCTGTACCAGTGTCCAGCAGCCTCAGGGCGCACAGCATGTCCGCCTCGTGAAGCAGTGACAGCACAAACCAGGAGTGGTTCGTCTCGAGGGGTGTGGGAGCGACAGGAGGGTGAACGAGAGGGTCGTCGGCTGACACGGTAACGACGCAGCTGTGGACTTTCTGTTCATTGTCTGTCAGCCCCATCCACAAACTCTTTTTTTTCCCTTGCCAATGGCCACGAGGGTCGGGGGACGGGGGCGGTGGGAAGGGAAGACAAACCTCTCTTAGATCCAAGATGACATCCCTCACCGCGATCCCCGCCCCTTCCCCACCGCCAGCACTAGTACTCGCAACCAAGAAATCCGGCTGGTCCAGCACCAGCACCACCCTTCTCTTCCTCCCCGCATCCAACCCCGCCAGGGCATCTCCGATCTGTCTCTGAACCGCCCGGAGATCATCCCCGTCCTGCAACCTCCCCCCGGACCGCTGGGACGGGAGAAACAAGCTCGTCAACCCATCCACAAACGCGAACCTGCCCTTTCGGACTTCGGAGTCGAGGTCGATCGAGAGCTTGGAGAGGGTCTGCTGGAAGAAGGAGTAGTCTCGGAGGAAGGACGCCAGCAATACGGCGACTTCTGGCTCGCCTTCGACGCTGGGGGTTTTGAGGTAGGAGTGGATGTACCGCGCCAGCAGCCAGTTTGTCGATGCGCCGAGGATGGAGCTGAGAACAATGAGGGAGGTTTCCCGGGGCAGGGAGAGGTAGGGTTCCAAAAGGTGGGGGGTTGTGGTCGACATTGCCGTGGTTGATATGGTGGTGACTGGTGATGGCGGGTTTGATGGAGCGTTTAAAGACCCAAAAAAAAATGTTGGAGGGTTTGAAGAGATGGTAAAAGTTGGGGGGAGAGGGGCATGAAAGTGGAGAAGGGACCTTGATAACCTACAACACCACAACACGATCTTCAAAGATAGTATGACTATAAGTGTACAACATATATCATATCAATGTATTTCTAACGAGTGCTAAAGCCATGTTGGTATCATATATCATATCCAGAACACAGACCGTTTAAAAAAGTCATCAAATCCCAGCCCAGTCCATAAGAAAGAAAAAAAAAAAGAAAAAAACCGGCCATGCAAATGCAATGCAGTAACACTAAACCATGCGGTCATAAAACGAAAGTCTTTAAAAAAACGCCAAAAAAAAAACAACAAAAAAAACAAAAAAAAGTCTCACTCCGATTTCCTGTGTCCAACCTTTTGAAAGTTGACATGAAGCCTCTCCTGCTTTCTCCACTCGATGCTCTCCTAGAACCTCTCCATAAAGTTCTTCCGCACCGTCCACATGCGCGCCCGCTTGCCATAGATATACATCGGGATGGTGAACAGCAGCAGGATAAGCTGAATGACACCAATCCAAATGTACACCTTCTTGGGTCCGTCCGAGCTCAGCCAGCCGGTGACGAACAAACTGAAAACAAGACCATGGAAGATGTTCTTGCAAAAGTTGAGCGTGACAAGGGCCTCGCCGGCATACTGTCTGTAGCTGTCGACGCAGAAGGTGATGCTGGTTGTTGATCCCAAACAGCACCCAAAGGAAATTATGCCAAAGAATGCCGTCGGCACCATCCAGTGATCTCTCACCTCGGCCGACCAGCCGAAACCCATCAGGCCGATAACCGTGGTGATGGCCACGGGGAGAGCCATGATGAGTCTGAACTCGGGTTCGTAAAGTCCACCATTGCGTCTCGCCATCGCCTTCACAATGACATCCGAGACTCTGCCTGCCACGGCAGTTCCGAGGACACCACCGATAAAGGGAGAGATGTAGACGAGACCGGTCTGAAGGGCGTCAAAGTCGTAGACTTCCTCTCGGTATATCACGGCCATAGATTCTGATATCACGATAAGCCATCCGACCGAGCACGCGTACACGATTGATGACCACAACACGGCAGGATACGACAGAAGAATCAGAGGCCGGACGGCAGCCTTGTGCCACTTGTCCTTGTTGAGGCGGCCATTGAAGGGTTTGAGCTGCTGAACAAAAGATTTCGGGGGTGCGCCGCGCAAGACGGTCGTGTACGCCTCTCGCCCGGACCGAGAGCTCGAAAGCGACTCACTATCGGTGTCGTGAGGAGTTCTCGAGGCTGGGCCGTCGGAGACCGGCTTTTCCGACTCTGAAGCCGCAGGAGGGGCTTGGGCAGTTGAGGGTCGTTGGATGTCTTGCGATGCTCTCTCGCGGGGCTCAGAATCTAGGTACTCGGGCTCCGGAGCGAAACCGACCTGCGCCCTGGTCGCGGCTTTCGGAGGCTCGGGTGAAGGCACAGCTTCCGTGATTGGTGATTGCGGAGCAGGCGTGTCAGCCGGGGTGGCATGAGCCCCCGGGTGAGCCACATCGTGTCTCGAGGAGAAGCGGCGGAAGAAGTTTGGTCTGGACTTCTTTCTGCGATGCGGAGCACGGTCCCAGAAAGATTCGGGGACAAAAAGAAACAAGAGGACCGAGCAGAACCCGACGATGATGGCAACGATCCTAGAACAAGGCGTCAGTCCCGCACTCGAAGGACACGCATGCTGATGGACTTACCAAAATACCCATCGCCATCCCAACTTTTGAATAATGGCAGCGCTGACCAAAGGAACCAGATTCTTCCCACCGAGCAACAACAGAGTGTAGATACCGATGCGGAATGCGCGCTCGTGAAGGAAGAAGATTTCGGCAATGGTGGCGGAAGGAAGACATTCGACAGGGCTGACGGAGACACCCTGGAGGATACGGGCAACCACCAACGAGGCGAAGTTTGGTGACAAGGCACACCAAACCGAAGTCAAAAGGAACAGGACGGAACTGAACAGGTAGACTGGCCGCTTTCCCCACAAGATGGCAGTTGGAGAGAACACAACGGAGCCCAGACCCATACCCATCATGTACAGACCTGTCGTGAGGGAGACGGTGTGAACATCTACCCCATAATCGCTGGCAACGTCGGTGAACCCGGCGGCCAGGATGGGCGTCATGCCTCCACCAACGAGGCAGTAGAGCCCGAGAGAGAGAAGCGAAGAGTCTCTTCGCCATACCGGCCAGTTCAGAGGATCGTTGGCCGAATCATCAGGCTGAGGATCTAAGATGATTTTCCCATCCTTGGTCTTCTTCTTGGGGTCCTCGGCCGGAGGCGGTGGTTCGGTGACCTGGCGAAGGACACCGACAGGAATAGAGGAATGAGATGTTCTTGCGGGTGCGTTCCTCAAGCCGAGCGGCTCGTTGTGATCAGGGGCCAGCAAGAGAACGGAGCCTAGGAGCGGTGTTAGCAACCAGACTTGCTTGAAAGCCGTTGTAAGGGACATACCTGGAACCTCGATCGTCTCCTTGTCTTCCAGGATTCCCATCGTCCATCTTCTTGGGCCCTTTTTTTCAACGGAACCCTCCCCATTGGATGAATTGCGCGAAAACCATTTTCGCCGCTGCGGTGATTCGCCCAAGCTGCTTGCCATCCCAAGCGTCTAGGTCTAAAGAGGTGAAGGATATGCCGTGCCAGGTGAGCTGCTTAGGTGGTCTTTAGGATAGAAAGTTTAAAAAAAAATAATAAAAAAAAGGGGAGAGAGGCTAAGAGGTTCAGAGAGGAAGTTGGTCTTCTAAAGCTGGAGGAGGTATTAGACGGCGTCTGTTGATAAGCGAGAGACAGCGCAGAAACAAGGGCTTCCCTCCAAGTCGCGTTGATCTCCAAGACGGGCAGGCGGCGGGAGGGTAGGAGGTGCAGCGCCTTCCAGCAGCAAGGCTTTGATGCCTGCAGCTTTGCGGGGAGAGTGGGACCGCTTGTCGTTGGTCTGACCTTGCAAGTTTGAAGAATGAGAGATCTGGAGATCAACTGACGCCGGACAGGAAACGCCGACGTCGATATATACAGACACAACGCGCCGTGCCCAGCGTCAGATGTGTGGAGCCGGCGAACTGCTTCAAGAAGGCTGCACCGCTACGGATTCGGTTCATCATGACATGGATTGTGTGCCAAGATACGGCCAAGGTGGTGCTCGACAAGAACCCTTGGTTATCAAGAGAGAGAGAGAGAGAGAGAACCTCTCGGGCCCTCTTGGCCGACCAGTGAAGTCTCGTCGTTCTCGACGTGTCCTCAGCTGTGTCCGGATCCTCACCGAGAGGCTTGTTGAGCAGAGAGGTTGAAATCAGGGAATAGGCCACTGGGTTGCCAGTTGGACACACCTCTAAAGAGCAGCTGCTGACACTCTACGAATGGCACGGGAGGCCCGAAGGATCAGCACCTGTTGATGGCCCGGGACGTCTCCATCTTTACGGTCACCCAAGGTCCCTCTGAAAGGTGGTGGAGTGTGTTGTGGTACTTGGCGGGGGGTTGGTCCCTTGAGATTCCCCGGATACTCCACCGACCCCCGCTAACAGCAGAGTCTCCTGCGACCTCGAATGTCCCCCGCAGGGTCGATAATAGGACGCTAGCTCATGGTTGTCAGAAGATGGCAACAAAGAGAGCCAAAAAACTTGAAGCGTCGGTCGGCACGCGACTCTCGTATGGTCTGACCAGTGGACCGCAACGGGCAATGAGCGGTGGTCGTTGCCGGTCCATGGCAAAACATTGGACAAGGTCTCTCATGCAGCATGACGCCAGCTTCATCTGGTGGTGCACACAAGGCGCTGTGAGCGCAGCAGCCACCCCCCGCCTCACCCGCCCCAGTGCCGAGAAGTTGGGCTGCGGGCCAATGATGATCCCTGTCGTTGGGCATGGGGGCTGATAGCTGTCCCATGAGCTCATCGGTTTCTTTGATAGCTCCGATATGCGAGTCAAGCTCAGACATGAAAACCACGGATTCTGACAAACTTGGTCAGTTTTGTCGCTATCTACATGATACCCGTCTCCGGTCTCTCATCATTGAGGAGCCCCAGCGAGCAGGATGCACACCCTTCTTCTTCGACCGACCCTTGCTGGGCGGCTTTCCCCTCGGGCCACGTCTTACAAGACCGTCATCGCATGCATAGAAGAGCCGCTGTCCGTATCACGCGTTCACTTCTCGACATCGCCCAAGGTGGGTGCGAAGAACCAGGTTTATGCCTCGTGAGTAACCTCATGCATCTCCCCCACATGTCCCAACGGTGCCGATGGAGCAGTGGCCTTACCGCTTTGGGGGAGTATCTTTTGACAGTCTGTTTCGTTCGCTCGAATCATGTAGTGTTCGTAACCCGGACCAGTTTCACACCTACCAACTCCTGTCGGCATCATCCCGGACGCCTCTCTTGACGATGTGGACAGCCTCGTACTGCCCAACATGCAAAGTCGTAGAACCCCTCATCCGGGAGCTCGTCGAGTCCGGTGTCGGTGAGGCTGAGGGCGGGGTGGGCTACTGCGAAGTCGAGTACGACGCGCCAGATGTCATGAGCGCGGGTTTGGGGATGACCTACATGATCAGTGCCCTCCCGACTCTTCTCAGTTTCGACGCCCAGGAGGCTCAAGTCGAGACCAAGGTTACGGATGCCAGGAAGATGGCCAACCGTCAGTTTCTGGAGGAGTGGATGAGGACCGAGGCACGTAGACACGGCAATCGGGGTGGTGGCGGGGGCAACTTCCTCAGCAATTTCTTTGGCAAGTCGAAATAGTTGTGAAACGGCTGACCCCCAACTGTCTGGGCCGAGAGAATAGAAGCTTTTAGGTAAGTGGTAGGCTTTGAATATCGACATTGGGCAGCCAGCCAGGCAAACTGACACATGCATCATCAAGAAAATCATCAGAGCGGCGAGGATTTTGATTTTTCAGAAATGTGGTGACAGCTGATATCTCACAGCTAATCCTCAGCAACACGGGCCCTCTCAAGGAGTGTAAAACACCTCCTCAACTCCTTTCCACCAAGCCGGTTCCCCGTCTGAACTGCTCTTCGCCCCCGGTACAAGAGACTCCTGGAGGCTGTCCGTCAACTTCCACCACTCCCTCACCTTTGGGTTCTCCCTCATTCTCTTCATGTCCGCATCATAGTCGGTGCCAATGTACTTGAAGCTGGCGAAAAGGATTCCGCTGTCTGGATCGTGGAAGATGCTGTCTGTGGTTTGATTAGATCTCGGTTGCTCGTGTGTAGAACAGACCGAGGAATAGATTACAATCTCTGATATTGCTAGCCTTGATCTGCTCCAACACACCAGGCCAAACGGCAGCGTGGATCTCCTTGTACTTGGCAACGTGCTCGGGTTTAAGCTTGATGATCTGACCGAACCGGCGGACTGGGCCAGCGGTGGCAGGGGATTTGGGTGAAGACCAGAGCTGAGACATTTTTGGTCTTTTAACTTGAACAGCAATGGTCTTGCCAAAGTCAGAATTATGTCGGGAAGGTGAATTCAAAGTAAAATGAGGATGTTGGCAAGTTGAAACAACTTCAAATGAGACTTGGACGTTGATGTCTTGAGTGTGACCAGATGGATAACGTGGATTGACTGATTGGAGGGAACCGACCTCTGAGGTGCTCATAGCCCCCTCACTCTCACCACAAAATAACAAAATAAGTGGAACAGAAAAGTGAAGGAAATCCATATTTATTTTTTAAAAAAATGAACCATGCCTCAAAGGTAGATAGATTATCAGGCGTTCTAAATATCTTTATTCAGAGGCTTTGTTGCTATATTTAAAGTCCTATTCACCATTTTAAAGGCATATCAACTATCTTTAATAGCCCAGTGTTTATCCTTCAACCTGAAAGGCATGGTTCAGCAACCTACCTGTGTGTCAACTATTTTGTGGTGACGATGCCCCTCTCAAACCGCTCACTTTATCCGGATGCCTCTCTCGAAACTGGTAGGAGACGTCGAGAGAGCACACCAGCGCTGAATGATGCCTAGACTTTAGCCGCGAGCTTTATCTTGAGATTCAACGTTCGCCTGGGTCTTGAAGCCTGCAGTCCTCAAGCATACCTGCCAATCCAGTTCTCGCGAACAGCCCTGCAATATTTACTACAACGACCTGAGGCTCAAGACCGGGAAAAATACACAATTGATGATGTTTTTTCTACAATATCCCAGAGTGGAATGCTCAAGACGACTGCTTTTGCCAGATATATATGTACCATTAGCGCCCACGACACAAATCCCAACCTTGTGTCTAACCCGTATCCCAATTTCAAAACTCCCAAGACTCCAAGCCATCGCCTTCTTATGTCGCGACTCACCCCTGAATCCCCAGCAATTCCCTCAAAACAGCCTCGCTCCCCCTATACCACCGTCCCCTTGCCTCCAGCTCATCAACCCCGTTCCTGGCCCCCTTATCCTCCCTCCTTCTCTTCGCTTCTTTCGCCGCCGCCATCGCATTCCCCCTCTTCTGCTCCAGCCCGGCCACCTCTCCTTGCAACCGCTCCACCTCCTTCCTCTTCCGTGGAGCCTGATTCCTCAGCTGCTCCAACTGCCTATCCAACTCCTGCATCTGCCTCTTTTTCTCGCCCACAAGCTGCAGCGTCTTCGCCAGCGGCAAATTCAGCTCTGCCCTCGATCCCTCCCCAACCTGCTGCTCCTCCTTCAACCTCGCAATTTCCCTTTCCAACCTCTCCACTCGTCCCGGCAGCTCCCCTAGCCGAACAGTCTCCGTCTTGACCCTCTCGTAACGTTTTGCCAGCTCCCGCCCCCTCGCCTCCAGATCCTTGACCATGTCCGCCACCTCATTCTTGAGAGCCTTCAGCTCCGCCTTGGCAACCTTGTTGCTGTCTTCCAGCTCGGCGTTTTCCTGGGGCGTGACGATCAAGGGCGGGTCGCCGACGATGGCGCGGATGAACTTTTCTTTGGTGACCTGCTCGACGTAGGAGAAGCGGAGTTTGGAGAAGAGTTCTTTGTAGTGGAGGAGGTCGGCTTCGAGGGAGGAGGGGGTTGGGCCCGAGGGGGGGAGGGAGGTGTTGGAGATGTCGGAGGTGCGGGCTGCTGACGGGGACTCGGACGAAGAAGCGGACGAGAGTATCGGGGCGGAGAGGCGGATGATGGTTATGGGGGATTCTTCGTCCGAGGCTGAGGAGGCCGAGGGAACGAGGGATTGGAGTTGGGTGAGGGCGTGGTTGGCGCGGTGGGTGAGCGATTGGGGTGACGCTTTGGTTGGGGATTTGGCGCGGCCCATTTTTGCGGCCTTGAGTAATTGTTAAGATTCTGATATCTCTGGTAAAAAAAAAAAAAAAAAAAATCGAATTTGTCCCGTCGTGTTTTGCAAAAGGGTTGGTGGCTGTCTTCTGTTCGAGAGCTTCGCTGGCCATGAAGGTGCGCGATGCGCTCTCGAAAGCACGCGGCCGGCAATCTGTTGACATTAAACCCCAAAAGGTGTTAGCGCAGGGCAGCAGTGCCAGACCCTAACCCTGATATTCATTCCTCTTGGAAATCCACCTCGGAACTTCAGAAAACTTCCCACGTGAGATCTTCCACCTGTTGTGCCATGTCATCCGTCAGCTTTGGGCTTGGTACAACACGCCCCCTTTTTTGTCTTAGTTTCTGTACCAAGACAACAATCAAAAAAAGAAAAAAAGATATCAGAAATTAGATACGAAGCAAGGGCAAATGCGACGGACCTCGACGCCAACGCAGCGAGACCTCGGTCATCTCCCGCTGCTGCCTGCAAACACTGATAGCAAGCCCGGCAGCTGAAAAGCATGCAGCAAAACAATAGCCATCATGCACTGTGGAAGGAGAATGTGACTGGTCATCCTGGCATACTCGAACAAGCAAGGCAATCCCATCTTGTGTTCGTTTAGGCTGCCCTGACATGTCCACAACCGGCAAGGGATCGGAAGCTTCACCCGCGGTCAGAAAGTCACCGAGTTTGGCATTTGTGGGGACTGATCCTCTTCCTGCTCGTCGACGATCCAGCGTCCCATCTGCACGATAAGATTGGATATTGGAACCCTATCACGCAGCCCGGGCCTCCCTTCTGCTGACCGCCAGTGGCCCAGGGATGCAGGACAGGCAAGTTCGCTACCCAAACTCGGATCCTACTCTCCGTCCCAACCACCGGTTCTTGCGCGCTCGGAATGCAAAAGAAATTTGACAATACATGCTGCTCGACAACACATGCTGCAAACCAGCGCGGGCTCTGCTCAGCCCAGAGAGAAGAAGCAAATCTTGAATCAAGACTGGTCAGCCGCCTCTCTGGCCGTGCCCAGTTTGGGAATACCCCGCTTCCTTGGACAGAAGCCTTGTCATGCCGTTGGCTGCTGGTGTCTCTGCTTGGATAGAACTGCAGCAAGGACTCGACCTTGATTGGATTCTGTAGCCAGCCACTTCGATCACCCACATCGAACACGGCCGTGAGGAGTTGGGTGGTTCCAGGGTTGCTTGCCTCTCTCGTTTCTCGTTTGAACAGGAGCAGACTTGGGGGAGAGAAACCGGCAGGCTCTGGTAGGAGAGGCTTGACACACTTTGTTTGCTTTTTGAGAGTCGTGCCGAGTTTGGGCCCCATCATTAGAAGACTAGCTCGACATTGCCAGGCTAGTCGTTTCTAGTAGTGGAAGTGTCGATCCGCCAGATCAGCCAGAGAAGAAAAGGCATGGGAGAAGATCCAACTGGGGGATCACTTGGGCACCCCCCCACCCTCTATCTCGAGAAGCACGGTCCATATCAAAGACCACACACCCGGCCCCCCCCACCCCACCCCCATGCAAGCAAGTCACAAAAAAAAGAAAGTCATTTTGGGGAATCGAGTCCGACTGCTCCAGAGTTGTGGCTTGCTGCGCACTACAGTTTGTCTCAGTTTGCCCTAGGACCACCCTGTATGAGGGTCGAGTACTAAAAGTTGGGGGAGGAGCCGACTGCCCAGGACCCGTCTCCTCCTCCATCTTCTCTCTCACCGTAGTCTTTGTTCGCACTTTTTTGCTGGTGATATCTGCCTGTTTTGGTCCCGCAATGGCAATCTCTACTCCTTCAGCTGATCCCCCTCCGGTGTGGGTTCGAGCCGGTGACCCAGCTGGTGGACCTTTCTACATTCTGGTTTCTAATGCAAGTCTTCTTTCTTCTTGGCCACCCTTTCGATGCGAATCCTAACTGACTTTTGAAAGCTGCCTGACCAAACCGACGCTCGAGAATTTCGTAACTTTGTTTTTTCTCTACTTCATAAGAAGTCAGAGGTCTTTGTTGGCATCCAGGGCGAACAGAAGAACAAGGGCTGGGTGCGGATTGTCGGCTTTAGCCAGTTCGAGAATTGCAAGAGTAAGGCCTCTCCTGTTGAGCCGAGAAAGAGAACGCATGCTGACCAGTTTCGGGCAGGATGGCTGGCAATTACTCAATACAGGGGTCGTCCCATCAAGGTCGATGATCCTGGATACAGAACTGGTGGCACAGGAGCCGTGCAGATAGTCAAGCCGTTCGACCGTGATCGGCTCTTGATCGTTACCCACGAAGAGGCGGTGGCTCTCAATAAACCCCCTGGTGTGCCGGCCCCGGCACGTAACTACACGATGGAGTCAGCAGCTTGGGGGCACCAAGCCGCAGCAGTTCCTCACAATGCCGGGGCCATGATGCAGCCGGCGCCGTATGGGGTAGTCAGCTGGATGGGACAGCCACAACCGCAGCAACACCCCCAACACCAGCACCTTCAGGCGCAACTGAACCTCCAACAACAGCCAGTCACCTCGATGGCAGCAACCTGGGGGCACCAGGCTCAAGTTGCCCTGTATCATGGGCAGCCTCAAGTAGCTCATGCGGCACAACCTCAACCAGCCCACTCGGGGTATTATTCCCAACAAGCACTTCAAGGTCATCTACAAGCCTCTCTAGAAGCCCAAGCAGCTTTTCAACTACAACAAGCAGCCTGGTCTCAACCGCATCTCTACGCCGTCCCATCCATTCCTCAGCCGTACTTCCAGCCCGTCCAGCCGGGTATGGTAGCCAGTATGCCATACTGGGGATTCCCGCAGGTGCCGGCCTACTATGGTCCTCAGGCACAACAACCGGCATTGAACGAAGCTGCCCAGGCTCAAGCCCAGGCACAGGCTCATGCGCAATGGGTATACCAGCAGCAGCAATTTCAGATGGCTTATGCCGGGATGTTCCAGGCTGCTCAACAGCAGCAGCAGGTTCAGCATTCTCAGGTAGGCTTACTTTCTCGATCACATCCACCTTTGCTTATCCTCTGACACCGTTGCGAGCAGACCATGTAGAGAGCCCACACACGTCCAAAGTCAGTCTTTATGAGACACCTTGCCATACATAGCCTTCCGATGCCCGAACCTCTCCGCACAGAGCACATATCAGCAACCAGACAAAAATATATCCCCCAACATGCACACAACCCCCCCCCTCTCATGCTCGACATCTCTTTATCCCCCTCTCTTCTTTAACTTCCTTTCTGTTCGGTTTTAACCAAAAAAATCAAAAAATAAAAAGTGTTTCTTTCTTTCAAGCGGGGGGTCACCGGAATCGCAATCAGGTAAAACAACAGGGGCAAATTGCTAGGGACAAGAAGGCAGTGGCAAAATGACACACTAGCTTAGGTAGTTTAGGCGTTTCTTTCTTTCTTTTTTCTTTTCTTTTTCTTCTTTTTTCCTTTCTCTTTTTTTCCTTCCTTTTTTTCTTTCCTTTTTTCTTTCCTTTTTTTTTCTTTTTTTCCCCCCTCGCAATGGAACTTTTCTTCCACAAAACCGATTGACCCGTAATACGTAGTAAATCACACCTACCGTCATGACAATGTCCCCGCTGAAACGTGATGCCTCTTGCTACATCTCCTGGCCCGGAGACAATTAGTGTGTCCCCCTCGCACCTCCCAAAATCTCGATGGGCTGCATTGTATGTATGTATGTATGTGATAGCTCACAATCCGAACGGCTCTCTCCGTCAGAAGTGGTCCGGTCGTTGTGCGGTGAGAAGGACTGGTGGACGGACCGAGTGGCTTGGTGGCTTGCGTGAGGTTTGCCTGGTGGCTGGGGGGAAGGAACTTGTGGACAAAATAGGGCGAGTCCCTTGAAGGTTGCGTGTGGTGATGCAAGTCTAGACACGGAGTTCCAAAATTATGTTCACTGCCTTCCTCCTCCTGAGAACAAACAGAAAGACAAGCGCTGGATACTAACATAATGCCTCGTTACCTAGCGCTTCCGAACCTAACCCATAACTACCTACATTTGACCCGTAAGGAAACCCATAGATAACCTCCCCCCCAAAACATCACCTGTCTTTTTACGTTACGTAGCCATGACAGAGCAGCAGCAACTGTAACAAAAGCAACGAGAAGACAATGCAAAGTCGTGTATGTGCCGGTGAACGACAAGCAAGCAGAAACAAATACAGTGTAGCAAAGCAATTGCCCGCCTACAACCCTTCCGGCAGAAAACCCATCCACCAATCCCATTCCTTCCCTTTCTTGTAGATAAAAACGACCCCCTGAAAGTATTATGCGCGAAGGATACCAACACGGAAAGAAAAGCCACACAAACAACACCGCTACTCCGCTTCCACCACCGCCCTTGTTCCCAATCCTAGACCTTTTATACACTCACGCCTTCGATGTTGTTGACCATAACATGTCCCTGACAAATGTTAAAAAGCCGCGCTCAGAACCCTTCAACAATGCCATAGGCCTGGTTCCTGTGATACCCACGACCGTATTTGACAGTTATCTCTTCACCGTCAAACAGCTGCCTGCTGGCAACAATCAGCATCCTCCACTTGCCTTCCATCTTCCTGATGGAAATCTCGCAGGAAGGATGGGCGGAATGCCTCACAACCCGCGCCCAGTTGCCCTGCTCCTTGGAGTAGAGCTCAGCCACGACAACATCGTCAAGATCCGGACGCCGAAATTCCATCGTCCACTCCCGATTAGGGATCGCTCCGGGAGGCACCAGCTCGCCCAGCATCTCGCCGATGATGTCATTAGCTCTAAACATTCCCATAACACGCACCCCGTTGCCCTTGCTCCCGTCAATCGACACCCGTGGGATGGCTGGTACAAACCTCGCGTGACAACGACATGACTTCTTCTTCTTACAGACGTTGCACCACTTCTCATGGAGCACAGCTGTCGGGTCCACCGGCCAGTGCCAAGACGCCTTCCAGCCCACTGGCTTTGGCCATTCGTATGGCGCATGAGGGTTGAAGACGTTAGCCGTGATGTATTTGTACTGCTTGAGCATCGGCCCCAGCTCCTCGGTCGAGAGGGCAATGGTGTCTTCAGACTCGAAAACAAAGGCGGGCAGTTCGCGGCTCTCCCAGATGCAGCCTTGTAGGGTCTTGCCTACGGCGCACATAGCGCGAAGGAACGGGTCGTTGAGCTGATGGTGAAACATCAGCACCTGGTCCTGAAAGAGAGCCAGCTGCTGAAAGGCTGGATCGGGTGGAATGACGCAGAGAAGGCCGCCGTAGGCTCCGCAGATTGTCTTCCAGCACTTGCCCTCTCGGATGTAGTCGTTCAGCGTGTGCCTCTCAGCTTCGGCCCAGCCAAGCTCTTGGAGCAAGAGATCAGTAGCATCTTGCTGTGCCGGCTGGAAGGCCGGCCTAGCTCGTTCCTGCTCTTCAGTTTTGGCATCGAGCCATTCTGCGAGCTTCATTTTGCAGAACCGACCAAGAAACGTGTTCAGCTCAGGCTCCTCCCCGGCAACGCGGTCGAGGTTGGTGACAAGGTCTAAGCCCAACGGCGTCGGGTTCTGTTCTCGCACACAACGTCTCCAGTCACTGATGAGCCGCGCCAGCCGGTCAAAGCCAGGTCTTCCAGACACCTGCTGCGGCTGAATGTTGTTGTACACGTCATCTTGACATGAGCGAAGTAGCGTTGCAAGACTTGAACTGGCATGAGTGAAGTAGCTCGGAGGCATCTCTGGCTCCGGATCTACCCCGAAGGGATCCTCAAAACGCAAGTACTCCATCACGCGCTGTCTCTTTGCCGAGCGAGGGGATAGCGGTTCCGTCGGTGCAGGTCTTCTGTTATGAACAAGCCTTGCGGTTTTCCGAAGCGGCTCTGAGCTTGCTTGTCGCGGTGGAGGGAGCAAGGGGAGGTTATGATGATGTGAGAAAGGGGCAGCCTGATGGGTGGTCTGGAAGGGTTGTCCAGAGGCGTCTAGGAAAGTGTTTGGATGGCGCAGGAGCTGTGAGCGAGGTGCTAGGTCTTGTTGTTCTGCGCGGAACACGGCATTATCCCACCCAGGAGCTGGTTCGGATGGAGGTTGTGATAGACGTGGCTCCGATGTCCTTGTGGCAGGTTCAACGGCTACCGGCGGCGGGGCCGCTGGGGGCTGTGGCGATGGGTCGAGTTGCTTAACCGTTTGAGACGGAGTCGCCATCCCCGCCTCTGACGGTAACCGAAGGACCGAGCCGAGACTGCTCTCTCGCGGAGGTTGGAAACCTTGAAACGTATGCACCTTGGGCTCCGCCAACGGCTGGCTTGACGGCTCGCGGCGTTGTACAAGTGCTTCCGGCCGTACCAAGCCGGATTGAGATGGCTCACAGACGGCAGAGGAGCTATGCTCTGGCGGCGGGGTGACAGATTGCGTCAGTTGGGGTGCAGCTAGGGGTGATTGAGATGGTGGTGACGGCTGCTCTGGGGCAGACTGAAACATGGACGACCGTGCTGCCATCCTGGCCTGTTCCTCTTGGTCTGGCCTCTCTCCAGAGAGTCTGGCTTGTTCCTCCTGCGCCGCCAGGCAATTGGGATCACCGTATATGCCAAAGTCGGTAGCCTTCATGGCAAACGGGTCGGGGCAGTTCCTGTCACAGAAACGGTAGTTCGGAGGGTCCTCGGGGGATGACATGTACTCAACATTGACCGCCAGAGCATAGTTCGGACCCAGGTTCAGTACCTGATGGTACGTCCCAGGTTCTGTGACCACCGCTTGGCCGGGGATGCAGTAATCGAGAGTGTACTCGATGCCCCATTCATCCAGTTTGGCTGGTGGGATGTGGCGACTGAGGTGACGGACGGCCTGCGAGCATCGGCGCATCTCGGGATACGCGGCCGCCATCCTCTCCTCCAATCTGTCTGAGAAGGCTGGCTTGACAAAGCACCAGAACTTGTGCTGGCCTGACCGGAGGAGATTCTCCGACCTCACATGAGCATCTTCTCGATGCATAGTGGTGATAGTTAGTCCTTCCAAATTGAAGTACACATATTGTGTGTTGATGCCTTCGAGAATGGTCCGGCCTCTCGATTTGAGCCTGTTGCCAGGATGGAGCTCGATGTCATCGAACAGCGGGTTGCCAATGATGTAACCCCGTGTGCCCTTGGGAGGGTTCGCCGCCGAGGTGTTCCAGAGCTCCTTTTGTTCCTGTAAAGTCCACTGCGTCTTTGCCGAAACAGGAAATGGAAGATGCGGAGGCGTGAACCGTTTCTTCTTGCCCGTGTCGACCTTGACTAGTCCCTGCTTGTCGGCCAGATAGCGGAACGAGGTTGCGTGGTCTTTGCTCGGGCGCTCAACCTTTCGTACCTGGAGCGGAGGCAACTCCCTGACCTGGAGCTTGAAATACCCCCTGTCCTTGACGACGGGGTGATTTGAGTACTGTTCGAAGAGCTCCTCGTTCAAGTCGTTGACGTCCTGGTACATGCAGTCAAAGAGGGGTGAGGCCTCGTGTGGCTGTACGATGGGTTCATGATAGACGGCTCCGTTTGACAACGTGATGCCTCGGTCCTGTGGCGTCTGACTCTTGCTGGCCTGAGCTTTGCCTCGCGACTGTGTCTCAGTATGACCTTGATCCTTACTCTCCGTCTGACTTTGAGGGCTCAATGGACTCCGAGGGGTGAAATCTGGCTGTGGCTGTTGTGACTGATGAGGATGCTGATTCGCCAAGGCAGGTGATGGTGATGCAGGCTCTGAGTTATGGGTCGGTGGTGTATTCGGCTTAGAGGGTACTTCCACCGACACAGCCGGAGGTTCGAGTACCCGTGAGGCTCCAGATGGGTGTCCCGCATGGTGGACAGGAGCGAGACTGCCGCTCCCATTGGTCTGGGACGGAGGGGGTTGCGATAGTGATGGCGCGAGAGGTTGTGAAGGCTGTCGTGAGGATGCCTGTTCCTGGTTTCTCAGCGGTCCATCATCTGGTAGCCCGTTCGGTGGCAAAACTGGATGGGAAGCTGGTGAGTTGTAAGATACCGGAGTATCGGGGCCTCTGGCCGGCGGAGGCGTGTTGTGTGATGAGAGCTGCTTATCGACACCTGTGGACACTCGGTCGAGACAGCCCAAGATGTCTTCCATAAACTCCCGTCCGCCTTTCGTTGTCGGGCCTTTGACTTTGCGGTTGTGCAAAAGGATCTTATCGTCGAGATAGTCTCTCAGAGCATCTCGGATCCGGCGCAACTCGCCGCCGATCGCGTCGGCCTCGAGCTGCACGGCGGCCATTGTCGTCTTCACCGTCTGGTGCGCTGCCCCATTCATCAAGCTGGAGAATTGTGGATGGAATGGCTTGATTGCTTTGCTACTGCACTGGCCCGTGCTGGTGCTGGCTGCCCGCTGCCCCTTTGGCACTTTGGCTGGGGTCTTGGGGCTAATTGAGGGGCTGGGCAGCAGACAGGCCAAGGGGTTCAGCTTTAGCTAGTGCGTGCGAGGTGGGGCAAGTGTCTTTGACCATGAACCTTTTGGTTCTCGATGGCAGCAATCCCTTGACCAAGAAATCGATGCATGCTTTGTTGGAGAATCTGGGGTTTGTTCTCTTGTTCCGCAAACAGAGCTCTCAGAGTTGCCGCTGCTGCTGGGCCTTTGTGGGCGATTCGCCTCGCATCACAGGTCCCCTGATGCTACCTACCCACAGTTCAAGTTTAGCAGGGCTATGACAGTACGTTCCATTGAACCTGAACTTCAAACCCCTGTTCGGTTTTGCGTGGGGATTGATGAGATGGCATTTGTAAGATAGCGAGAGTGTATGTTCATTTTTCACGTATCTTCCATTGTTTATCGGCCAGAGGGCCAAATCAAAGCTGGTGGTTGAAGGGGTGTTGCATAAGAAACGATGTTTGATGCCGGTGCCAAGGCAGGACTGATAAGATAAAAGAAATATATGCGATAAGTGCCTGATAAGGATCACAACTGGCTGAGCCGCAACTGATCGGTCTGGCACACACCACCCAGTGAACTCCAAATGCGCGAGGAGGCTTAGCAACCTGCTCTGCCAACCGACCACCTCAGAATTCCCTTCCGCCTTACTCTTCATCAGGAATGCTGTTTTGTTAGGGTTTGCGCCCTCTATTCTTTATTTCCTTCCCACTCTGATGGATGGCCTTCGTCAGCTTTTCGCATTCTGGAAAGGTTGAACACACGGCAAACATGGCAAACGATACCTTACTCACAGATGACTATGTGGCGGGCTTGTTGGCAAAGGAAGCCAGCGATGCCTCCATCAAATACTCGTCAGTCGGTCTCGAAGCTTTCCGATCTTCCAAGTATGTTTCACCGCAACCTCCATCGTCATGGCCATCTCATCAGGACCACCCATGCTGACCGTACGCCCAACGACCAGGCCGGCGAACAAGGCGAAGCCCAATACCAATTTTCTCGGGCGCATAATAAAGGAGACTGCGAATCACAACAAGGCCCTCCTTGCAAAGGAAGCCGCTGAAGCCCAAGCCCGGCTCAACCACCATACCGAGGTCGAAGAGAGGAAGCGACAGCGACTCAACCCCACCAAGTCTGACATTCGGCGCCGCCAACTTGGGGCTATATCTTCCATTTTGCAGGGTCGCAAAGAAGGCGAGAGTAGCCATACCAAAAGCAATCGAGACAGCACCAAGGAAAGGAGGAGTGACAGAAAAGGCCGCCACTCGGCCTCAACCAAGACTGAGCCTTTCCAGAGTCGCGAGTCCAAGCATGGCGACGAGAAAGATCGCGAACGGTCCCACCGAAGGGTTGACGACGACACAAAGCGCTCACATCACCAACGGCACGAAAGGTCACGGTCCCGCTCTCCTGGGCACAGAGAACGCAGAGAGCGACGATACCGGGATCGCTCCCCCCTCAGCAGCGAGCCGGAGGACAACCATCGCCATCACTCCAGGCCGCATGGAAGGAGGTCAGGGAAGGACGGTAGAGACCGTGGCTCTCATTCACATAGGCGACACGAACATGACGAGCGTAACGAGAAAGATCAATCACGGTCCAGTCGGCATTCCAGGCCGCATCGCCATGTGGACGAAGAGGACTCCGATCCCCTGGACGAGCTGATAGGCCCAGCACCTCCCTCTCAAACGTCGGAGCCGCCGGTTCGTGTCCGAGGAAGAGGCGCCGGTGCTCCTAGAAGGGGCGCCGCGGCGATGGATAGCCGGTTTGCGAAGGACTACGATCCGAAGAACGATGTGCCGCTGGATGACATCCTTAAGCAGGACACGTCCAGCAGCAACACCTGGGATTCGGCCGTGGAGTTGTTCCGGGACAGGCAGAAGTGGAAGCAACAGGGTGCTGACAGACTGCGGGCTGCCGGGTTCACAGAGGAACAGATCAAAAAGTGGGAAAGGGGGGGCAAGGAAAGTGAAAAGGACATGTTTGACTCGGTCAAGTACACCAAGAAGGGTGAGCAGAGGGAATGGGATAGGGGGAAGAGCCACAGCAATTCGGATATGGATTTGGAGTAACGGGTGTGGTCATGGGGCTTTGAACACGACGAGTGCACGGTAGCGGGGTTTCTGGGTGTTTTCTTTTCTTTTTTTTCCTTTTCTTTTTTTTTCCTTTTCTTTTTTTCTTCTTCTTTTCTTGTGTGTTTTTTGTGTGTTTTTTGTGTGTTTTTTGTGTGTTTTTTTGCGCATCGAGGTTCTGCATATACTGGGCGGCGTTTGGGTGAGGCCAAATCTGATTTGTTTTGGAGGAATCGGTTGGTTGCATGGAGCAAAGGAGTACTGTTCAACATCAACTTGGGAGAGAGAATGAGTGGATGGCGATGGTTTCTTGTTTGTATCTTGTGTAGAAAGGCTTCCTTGGGAAGTGGCTATGAATAATCGACGAGATTGATGATACCCGACATGACATTTGACTTCGGATGGCAAGATTGGAAAGTGCATTTTCGTCTTGCGAAGTGCTGGCTCGAGATTTTTATGTACATGTCAGTCAACATATGAACCGAGCCGTTCCCGTCTCACACTGCCTTCATGTTCCCTTAATTTGGTAGAATCAGCTTTTTGCCCGTTCCCATTCTCCATATTGTGCCCATGACAAATTCAGTATATTTACACATCTCTTATCGCCATCTCACATGCCCCTCTTCTCTCAGCACACACTACCGACTCCCCCAAGCAACCTTCTCCCCCCTCTTCGTCTTCAAATCCCCCTCCTGTTTCGTCTCCACCACCGGCGCCTCCTGTTCCGGCGCAGCAACGGCAGCAGAAGCATCCACCACCTGATCCGCATCGCTCTCGTCATTCGTCGCCCACATCCTCTCAATACAAAGCTCAAACGGCCCCGGTATCCTATCCGTCAACCCCACCCCAATACTCTTAACCTTTTGCCTCAAGATCTCCGTCTGCGGCTCAACCACAAACCCGTGGTTCGTCCTGACGAAATTGTTCCACTTGATCAACACCGTCTCCCACTCCCCCGGCTTCTTGACAAACAACCTGTGCTGATGTAGATCCGTCGGCACAATCGATTCTGTCTGCACATTGACAAAGTAACTCCTCCCGTCTGATTTGACTCGCAATGCGAGGTAGATGTACGGATCGATGTCCCACAGTCCTCTGGTAAAGAGATTACGCGGCCGGTCTTGAGTTCGAAACGCGGCATACCCCGTTCGTTTGATATCTGGTCGGTCGGCAGGGAGGTGGGTGGAGATATTGCCGTAGAATTTGGCGTAGCCGGGGGAGTTGGGCGATGGGAGCTGGGAGGCGGGGACAGAGCCGGCTGGGGGGGCGACGATCCAGTCGAGGTGGGAGGTGGAGAGGCCGCCGATTTCGTCGTCGGACATGACTTTGCAGTCTTCGATGGAGGAGGGGGTGCGGAAGTCGAAGAGTTCGCGGGGACCTTGGGGGCCGGTGACACCTTCCATTTTTATGGCTGGGGTGGGGGGGAAGGAGGGGAGGTTAGTGATGATGATGGAGAGGGGAGGTTGGAGGGGGTTAGGTACCGATGTTGGAAAGACGTTTGAGCTCGTCCATGCTTCGGCCCCAGAAGCCTTTGTAGCGGAGGACTCGTGTGGTCTGCATGGTGGGCGATTGTCTAGCTCGCCACTGTAGACCTGGGCTATGTATAACAAGGGTCGGGAGCTTCGAGATATCGAGGGCCAGGTGCGGGCAACAATGGCTCGATGTCCGCCGGTGGTGTTGAATATGCGCAAAGAGCCCCGTTGGCTCAAACTTCTATGCGCATTCTCGCAATGGCGGTAGCTGAGGGTGTGGTGGTCGGGGAGTGGAGGTGCACCTCAATGTTCCATGCGGCGCAACGGCTTCCAGAGGTCCAATTCTGGGGATTGGAGCTCTGAATTGCTGGGTTTTGCAGGACGTCATCAGAGCAATCAGAGCGCGGGACGCCAGTGGGGTGGTCATATAGCTTCGGATTTGGTTTTCACGTGGGGCTCTTGCGCCAAGGCCCTGCTTGTGCTCAACCCTAACCCAGACCATCATCAAACCCAACGTCTTCCCGTTCTCACCTCAAACACTGCGGCACCAGCACCAAAAAGCACCCGGTGTCGTGCCAACACTATTCTGTTTTGATCTCGTCACATTTTGGTGTTTTGATAGAGGTCCAATCTGGCCTGCTCTCGGGATAGCCTGGCTCGACTCCAAGTCTCTGTCCTTGAGTGGATGGTGAGCAACTTTTTCAGAAGGTTTCGATATACCAATCCATTAAATATATGAAGACTCGTGATTTTAAACAAGATCGTATTATCTGTTTTTAGGAGAGAAAGGAGAGATGAAGCGATGGTCTTTTCGGCCAAGTACTCCTGCGTTTACATCCTAAATATCTCGCGATAGAGTGTTGGACAGATGTTTATTAGGCAACTAAGTCAATCTTTATATGAAGCCCTTATAAGAACTATTCGCATAGAATAATTATATGCAAGTTTATAGGTAGAGAGTTGGTCTATAGCCTACTCTGTCCCTAACTCTTCTTTTCCATTAAGCTTTTAATAGTTAATAATATCCTTATATTGCCTATAACTAGAGGGGATAAGCTTTACTTTTAGAGTAGCTAAGTTATACTTTCTAAACAGAGATATCTGTATTTTTAAAGATCTGCTTGGACGAAATTAATTGCTTTCCGCCTTTTGTAGGACTCCCACTATATATCCGCTGGTCCACCCACTCCCTACTCTTAGAAGCAGACGGTTCCTTAGTTTATATACCCAATGAACGGGCAGAATACCTTCACAAATTCTGTAAAGAGACGCAGGCAAATGTTGGGGACTGCTTCAAACAATGCAAAAGGCTGCTTGCCTTACTAGAGAAATGCAGGAGATACCCGACACTTTGGGCTTGACCTCGGTCCGAAGAAAAAGATCACCTTAAGCCTTGAAAGAGCATCGTCAATACATTCCAACTCTTAAACAGAGTTGATACTGTGACATAAGCTCCAGATATACCGGCTGTGCATTCTCATCACCAAAGCACCACTGTAAGCGGATGATGGCTCCGCCACCATCACTGCAGGATTAGCCTAATTTTGTGCTTTGGTTAGTTTGTATCACGCCTCACAGCTTCCACGCCAGCTTCTCTTGGCATGAAATCCATCAAAGTGTGTGTAACCTGAGAGCGAAAGATCGAAACGCGGGTACGGTACCCGTATGCACCTCTTCAGCCACTCAACGATGATTGGTTCAACTGTACTGCCAAGGCATAACGTCTTTGGACCCAAGTTGTCGGGCGCTGTGGTTTTGTGTGTGTGCGTGATTGGCTGCTGTGGGATATGGACTTCCCGCTGGCTTCATATAGGTAGTGTTGTGAAACTGGCATCGTCCGAGCATTTACCATCTTAAGGAATTCACCGCCTACTGGAAGTATGTTGCCCGATCGTCGTAAGAAACGGCCTTCATGTTTAAAATTGTTTTCCTGCTAGTTCTTGGCGCACCCTTCGGCATAAATGCCAGATGTTCGATTCGTACCTTGATCATAACTCCATGGTTTAATAAGGCTTTATGTAGCATTTCTAGCATAGATCGTGGCAAGGTTGTCGTAAAATAGTGTATGCTTGGACGAAGTGTCAATACTACTTCAAGCAAATGCAGAGGGATGGGTAGTACAGGCCAGTACCTACAGAGGCACACACTGCAGCGGTGCCCCGATCTTCTTTCAGCGGCAAAAAGGTGAAGCATTTGGAGTTGTTGCATCAAACTTGCTGCGTTGGACTTTTCCATCAACAACATCTGAATCCCTGTGTAGCATTCCATTTTTGATTAGCCAAGAGCTCTTCACTCTGGCCTTCCTAGGTTTCTTCAATACCTATATACTGCACTCAGAAGCTATGCCCTACATCTAACCTTCATTGTGACTTGTTGCGCCCGATTTCTATTGGATGCTTTCTTGGTTCAAAATGGAGGATATGCAGCTGTGTACCCGGAAAACTTTCAGCCTCGCCGCCTTGCGACGTTGATCTCCTGCGACATGCGCCTCAGGTGCAGATCACGTGCATACCCACTTTATCGCCAACCGTTGTCAAAAGGATAGAATCCAATGCAAATCAACACCCAGTCGGCATGATTTCGAAAATGTGCTTACCTAGATACGCTTACTTCTGCTGTTCTCCAGTTTCGAAAATCAAAGAAAGTGGGTGTTTGAAAAACCAGCATGTCCTGCAGCATGAAAGCAGTCGAAACGGGCAAGAGAAGAAAGCCACCACATCCCTGCTTTCCAGGCCTTGCCTCTTTCAATTCTATCTATTGTTGTTGCATCAACTGTCTAATAACTTTGAGGCCATGATCGGTGTCAGTCTGCCCAGACTTCCGGTCTCTATGCCGTCATCCTCTTTAGCAAAAGCGTCAGGTCATACATAGCTTACCTGGTAGATGGGAGATGGAAGATGGTGTGTTCCGCACATTTCAGCCCCGGGGTCTTTCAAAGGTCGTTGATTTAAGGTTCAATCCCCGGACCCATCTCTCCACTATGAGGACAGGGGTTGCCTGTCTTGTGACAGATGCCTCTGTTCGGTAGGCAGCGAACTGCTGGGCAGATGTGATCTTTCAGTTCGCCCTCATTCAAGAAGCCCTGTCCCTATTTCTGTAAAGAAAGCCTTACAACCGGGGCCGTTTTTGCAATCTCCCAAGCCCTTTTATTCCGCACACCTATGTTCATGTTACGTTATCACGCTGACTATTCATATCGCAACGCCTCTTTTATCTCTTTACCTCTTGCTGAAGAGTAAAGATTCATCAAATGTATTCCATTCAAGAGAGTGGAGCGCTGGATGTCTCTTGGTTCTCTATCAAAGCAAACTAAATGGCCCATCTCAAAAGATTGCATAACCTTGCCCTGCACATCGCTATCTTGCCCTTATCTTACATATAGTAATCTAGCGTACTGTGTGGGAAGTCTGTTTCTTGGGAAAGTTGCTGATGTTTCAAGGCTTCTTAATGTCATTTTATGGTTCTGGTATCATTGTTCTTGGAGAGATTTCTTACCCCCAGCTGCGCGACATGACAACGATCTCCTCCTGCATAGGGTTCTGTACCTGAAGAAGTTTTGGCTTTCTTTAGTTTGCCTTACTCCAATGATTCCCACCGCGATCTGGTTCGCACGCCTTTTGTGCGCGCGTGTGTGTGTATATGTGTGTCACGGTTATTGGCCGAGGGCCATCGCTGCGTACTAGTAACGATCTTATGAAAAGCTCTTTAGGGATAGGTATAGGCCGACTCGTAATGATAGCTAGCGGTAATTTCTATAGCCTATTCCAGCCTTTTAATTTTTAATATCATCGCAATATTAATAAAGGTAGAGGTAATAAAATCCCTCTATATATCAAATGCATAACTTTAATCCTAAGCCTTAACTTAATTCGTTCCAAATTCGTGATTTGTTTAGTAAAATATAATACCCTTAAAGATTAGAATTTGAAATACCGAGAGGTATATATACAAGCCCTAATTATAATCCGAAAGCGAAAAGAATAGTTAGAAAGGAAAGATAGGATAGGAAAGGTAAATAAAATAAAATAAATAAAAAAAAATTACAATAATCGTATACCTTTCTTTCCTCCGAGTGCCCCGTGAGAGCCATCCCTTGCCTCATGAGCCTCCCCATGCGTCCCCTTGTGGCATCATTATCCTCCCCGCCTTTTGTGCGTCTAGCCGATTAAATTGACAATGATTTTTCCCCAGGTCCGAGATCAAGAGGTGATGAAATTAGGTACCTTCATGGTTATTATTGTCCCTAGCACACTCCCTAAGTGGCCCTAGTCCTAGATTAGAAGCAGTGTGTGTTATTTTCAGGAAACGGTGTTTTTTTCTTTACACCTTTTTCTTATAGTACCCACCCATGATAATGAGTGTGATATTCTTATGAACTTGCTGTCTGGAGCCTGGTACTTAATAAAGCTACAAAGATGTGAATTTTCTCTTCCTACTTCTATAGTACTCGCTAAGTATGCTGAGGATGATGTTGCCCTGATATTAAGCCTCGCATATAAGGAGTTTCGGAATTTTTACGGATTCTTCCTGCCCTCCTAACACCCGCCTACTATGTCGAGTACAGTACACAAACAACATCATCACCGATATTATCAGCAACATCGTTAACGATATTATTTTATGAAGCACTGTATATAAGGAAGTTGCGGACTTTACGCAGACTTTTCATGCTCCCATACTACCCGCCTACTTTTCTGAGGATGATATCGTTAACGGCCTCATTATTGAAGTGCCATAAATAAGGAAGTTGCGGAGTTTTCGCAGACTTTGCAATCTCTTATGCTACCCCCCTATTATTTGAAGAATGACATCGCCAACAAGTTGTCTAATTAAGTACCGTTCACATGGAAGTTGCGAATTCTTCACAGGACTTCTATCCTCCCCTAGCGCTCATCCACTGTAGTGGGCATAACATCGTCAGGCATAGCAAAGAGAGATGCCTTGGGTTCAATTTACCGAGAACCGAAGTCTTAAGATGATATGCAAGAATGTATCAGGATTTGAGCTTCTTTAACTCTCAAGCATATCTATCAAGACAGAGATAGAGACCCTGCGCATTATGACATGGAGATAATAAAAAAGAGGTTAGCAGAGCTTATCTTGTGATTTACCGTTCTTAAGGAAGTTGCGGAATTTTTACGGGATTTTCATACCCCTATAGTAGCTGCACAGTATGTAGAGCATGGTGTTGTTTCTTTGATAGTCGATGGTTGATGCTGCCCCGTCCTTTAGTAAAATTATACCCATAATCTTCTCTCTAAAGCAGTGTCAGTCTTTCTCTTCCGTATTCACGAGACTCTTCTGCCGCCTTGCCGCACTATCTTCTGTTCCACTGTCCCCTTCACTTCGTCCAAGCTTTTTTTTTTTCCCACGCTCAAAAGATCTCTCTCCTACTTTGTCTTCCTTTCGTCTTATTATACGACCTTTCTAGACTTGGTGCGAGTCTTTCTCACTTGTTAGAAGATACCTCCTGTGCTTTAAAAAGCTCTTGATATGACCCAGGGCCCTTAACAACTTGTGAATGTGATTCCTTAGTTATAAGAGCGACTTAATGAGATATTAACGAGCATAAAGGCATTACTTCTTCTATTCCTTTCCAGGAATAACACTTTCTCAAAATCACCGTACCTAACATTATGAAAACTCAAACCTGGCTCAAATAATACCTCTGAAGACCCTTGAAAATACCAAGAAGAAAAATAATTGCTCTCTTCCTGCCTTCAAATCGAGTGCTTGCTTGATAATGAGTCATCTCATCCAGCAGACAGTCGTTAGTTGGCTTACCTATCATCTCCTCTTCCAAAGCGTAGTATTCTGCTTGGCTAGTGCCAGTAGTCTTCTCTGCTTTGAGATCTAATAGCTGCTTTACCATGACCCGTTACCGCTAAGTAATACAGATACTTGAACCAAACGCCTTAACCTAAGAGCCTTGATAATGCGTACTTCCTCTTTGCACAGGTCGAACACCTTGCTTTGGAGGCTACACTCCCGTCAGGCACCTCGTGTTCCTACCCCCACAGGCCGCAGTGTCGAGACACATCGACAAGATCCTGCCCACAGACCGCAGTGTCGAGACCTGTCAGCAACATCCATACCCACAGATCACAGTGCCGAGACTGTCAACGACATCCTCCCCATAGACTACAGTGTCGTGACCTATCAAGAACACCATACACACAGACCGCAGTGCCGAGACTGTCGACAATATCCTACCCACAGACCGCACTGCCGAGACCTGTCGACGACATCATACCCATATTTTATTTAGTTTAAATCTTCCTGCTCTCTCTCTTCTTCTCTCTCCATCGTCCTCCCACTTCTTCCTTGGATTATACTCTCCTCAACTCCCTCACCATTCCTTCTTCGATATTTCGATCGAAGTAACAACTAGTAAGTATTTTTTCCTCCGATGGCTTTCTTTTCTCATAACCACCTCCATCTACGACCTCATCTTTTGGCCTCCACGCCCGACTAGCAGTCGCCGCGGCCTCACGGTTCGGGCTGGGCTGGTTGTGGCCTGACGACTCTGGCCAAGGTGACTGGTTGATCTCAGCGGCCTGACGATTCTGGCTACTCACCACCTAGCTTTGTAAATCGATTGGGTCAACTTTTCGTTTGCAACCTTCTTCCTTTCTTCCCTGCTTCATTGCTGCCCTCCTTCCCTTTTTTCCCTTTCTTCCCTTTCCTTCGAACAACCACCTCGTCCTCGACCCTCTTGAGCACTCTCAACCATCATCGACCATCATCTGCTGTCAGCCACCCCATCCATCCATCATCTTATTCACCCTTCATGAACTGTTCATCATCGCTCCAACCAAATTGACCAGTCGCTAACAAAGTGTCTTCAGAACAAACTCTAACTCAAGATGTCCTCGCCCTCGGTGACCTGGTCCGAGGAAGCTGTCGTTGGCGGCGACAGCAGCCCTGTCGCCTCTGGTCGTTCCCGCTCGGCCAGCGAGCCCTCGTCCGTTGCCGGCTCCGATGAGCTGAGTCAGTGAAGAGACCTGTTCCGTCGGCACCAATGATCTGTGAGGCTGACTTCTTTTGTGATAGTTTTTCCCGCCGCCTCCTCTCCCGCCATGGAGTCGCTCGCTGCCTCCCTGTACGTTTTCGATCTTGTCCGCTTGGATTTGCCCTCTCAGTCTCGGCGTTTTATTCCCCTTTTCACTCCTTCAAGTTCGGCCTTGGCGTTGGTGGGCCTCGCAGTCGGGTACTCTTCCGGATTTGTGGGCCTGGCCTCGTCAACGTCTTCCTTCCGTTCCTCGCACCCCATACCCTTCGCACATTGGACATCGGCTGTGTTGGCGACATGTCGAGTGAAGTCTTCCTTTCTTCCTTGTTTTGTTGTCTTGTTGGTCAATGTACTGACATCTTCCAGTGCTGCTTGCAAGGTCGAGGCCAAGGATGATGCCGCCGAGTCGGGCTCTCCCATTGTGTAAGTCTTCGCCTTCTTCCATCCCATCTCCAGACCCGCTCTTCTCGCTCTTTCAGCAGGCTCAAGTGAGTCTTGCCCTTTCGAGCTATCACTAGTTGGGTTTTGTAAGATGATTCCGCCGTCCTGTTTGCCGAGTTACCGATATTTACTCGGTTATTTGGTAAATAAAATGGGCGGGATTATTAAACGAAACTTCCAACAGGAGTATCACTACCTTCCCATCCCACACACACCCTTGGTGAGAGAGATAGTAGGGTGTTTCTGGTCTTTGTCATCAGTTATATCTGTCTTTCCAAACATTGGTGCATTTCCCTCTCCATAGCAGGCTTAGAGCCGGGCTTTTTAATAGCCTCGGTTTATGCCTCTGAATCCTTTGGGTTTTCCAGTATAGATTCCGCAGGAAAATACTTGGTTTTCTTCAGCAGTCCTGAGCCAGCGAGAAACATAATGGTTTCAAATGCCGTTTCGAAGTCCCTCGCACTTTCCGTTTGCTACACCTTCCTTTCCTTGGGTCTCTGTCCGACTTTCCATCTCATCTCCTACACCGGTTTGGTTTAGCCTTTCTTTGAGAGGTGTGCGTAACCGATGATGAGATCAGAGTTGCGGAGAAAAAAAGGGGTCTTCCCTCTATTTATTTACCCCTTCCCCACAGCTCACCCTCCTCTTCCTCTCCCAAAAACAACCAACGCAATGGACTAACACCTGTCACCAATATGTAGTCCGTCCGCCGCCTTGAAGGAGGATGACGAGGTCCTTGAGACCTCCACCAGGTCTGCTGCCGCCGAGGCCACTGCCTCGACCTCTCCCACCGATCGACGCTCAGTCTCCTGGGCTGTCGAGGTCGCTGGCGACTCTGTTGGATCCCTCTCTGCCTCTCGCTCTGTTTCTTGGGCCATGTCTGTCAGCGATTCTGGCAACAGTGCTGAGATTGACCCCCAGGACGTCTACCCGTCCACCGCATGTGTCTTCGTCGCCAAGTAGGTTCTGCGCACCCCAACTTCAGCACATTGCAATCTGGACATCTTTTCTGACGTTGATGGGTTTGCAGTCTGGCTGAGCCCCGCGACGATGTCGCTCTTGAGGCCGCTGTTACGCGTGCCTTCAGTCGCTTTGGCACTGTGTTTGTCAAGATCCGCCGTGATCATAACAACTTGCCGTTTGCTTTCGTCCAATACACGACGGAGGAGGAGGCCAAGGATGCGATCGAGAGAGGTCGCGGCGTCCCCATTTTTGGCCGCCCCTGTCGCACTGAGATGGTCAAGTCCAACCGTAAGTTCCGATCTCGTTGGGCAAGGAGTTGATCGTGATTGCTGACCTGAGGGTCAAAAGGATCTTTCATCATTTACAAGCGCGACTGCAGCGAGATCCTGATTGATGAGGCTCGCAAGATCATGGAGACTTTCGGAACGGTCAGCAGCATTGAGGTTGTTGATGACGACACTTGCGAGCGCATGGATTTGCCCTCTTCCGTTTTGGTAGAGTACTCCAGCTTCAACTCGAAGAAAACATTCAGCATGGTAGGCCTGTTCTTTGACTGTCCATCCGGGATTTTACTTTACTTACTGACGACGACTCACAAGGCCGTTTCCCTATTCCCTGACTACTACATCGACATGTTCGATGTCCGCAAGCGTGCTGCCAAGAGCAACATTGATCGTGACACTGAATTTCTCCGTCAGTACGATCTCGATCGCCGCTCCATCTACGTTGGCGGCCTTCCTCTTGACGCCACCGAGGAGGAGATGTTTGAGATCTTTTCCGATGTTGGCGAGGTCATCAAGGTGAACATGGTGCAGCGCCATAACCAAGAAGGTGAGTCCATCATATCGAGTCGCTCTTGAACATCAAACTGACTGTGAATCAAGGTGCTCTTGCTCGCCAGTTTTGCTTTGTCGAGTTCGACAAGATGGAGACGCCGACTTATGCCATCAACAACCGTGATGGCATGGTCCTCCGTGGCCAGCATTTGACTGTTCAGCGCAAGCAGTCAAAGGTAGCCAAGACCCGTCTTGCGACCCGCTACATCGGCAAGAATGAGCTAACTGAGGTCAACAAGACTCAGCCTCACCACGACGACCAAGTCGCGATTCGTCGTGGTAATTTCACGGGCCAGATCTACAATGGCCCCAACAGCACAGCCAATGCTTTGGCCCGCTATAACAACAACGGCCCTTCTGGATACAACCAGGGCCACCAGGGCTACCAGGGCCACCAGGGCTACCAGGGCCTCCAGATGCACATCGACCACCACGAGCCCCAGCATTACCAGCGCTACGCAGGCCCCGCCATGCCCCCAATGCCGTACATCCCCGGCGATGGCGCTGCGGTTGGCATGAGCGGAATGCCTGTCCACCCGGCGACTGTGTCGCCCAGCTTTGCCCAGAGCTTCCCGGTCCACCCCCCGGGACACACCCCTCCTGGCATGATGAGCGCTTGGCCGGTCATCACCAACAACACCCCGACCCGCCATCACCAGGCGTACAACCCCAACCCGGCCTTCGCGCTGACCCAGCGGCGCGCTCCCGACCGGAGCTGTGCCCAGCCTCGCCAAAACCACACTCGGTACTTTTACCAGCCGGCGGACGCCGACATCGTGGAGGAGTAACCTCGTCCACACCCACCTTCTCTCTCCCCTTCGCTCAATTTGGTTTCTCTCGGCGTCATATGGATACCCTGGGTGAATCGGCTCGGCGGGGTTTCTTTTTAATATCCTTTTTGTCTGGGATAGCTTGGTCGGGAAGTTTGCTTGGTGGGCTGGAGCTTTCCGTTGCTGGTGAGAGAGGGATCTAAAGAGGAATTAGGGAGAAAAAAAAGGAGATATTCTTAGGGCATTGCCTTGTGGCAAATTGCTGCCCTATCACTAAATGGAAACTTTGCGTTGTTTTTATTTGTTTTTAATTTCTTTTTTTTTTTTTTTCAAAAAAAAAACTAAAGCTTTGTGTGTAGTGAACATTGCTGGTGTTTATGTTTGTGATCATGGGGATGTGCTTGGACGGGATTTATATGGCGCTTGTGAACACTGTTCTGATATGATGTGATGTTTTGGACGAAATTATGCGTGTTTGGGAACGGGTACTTTGTTGAGCTTGGAAGCGCAACTTTGGTGATCATAAGGATATGCTTGTATGGTTTTAGTAGCCGTTTGTAAACAATGCCGATTTCAAAATTTGGACGAAAATTTATGTGTGTTCGTAAACAGTTGCTGGTTTTGATGCTTGGACGAAATTATTGGTGTTTGTGAACGGACTTTGTGATATGTGGGAGCGTTGCTTTTGTGATTATAAAAATGTGCTTGGGACGATTTTAATGGCTCTTTTTTTAAAAAAAAAATTGTAGATTTAATGTTTAGACAATTTTAATAGCGTTTGTGAAGCCTGCTGATTTAATGTTTGGATGAAGTCATGGTGTTTATAAACGAACTGGTAATAATTAGGAGCACTACTTTTGTAATTATAGAAATATGCTTGGACGATTCTTTTTGATAGTTGGGAACACTACATTGTAATTTTGCACACTGCTGGCATGATGTGTAGAGGACTTTGACTGGGCATAAAAACGGTACTTTCATCATGTTTGGACAATTTTATCTTTTGTGTAGTGAATATTCGTATCTAATATAATTTACGGTGTGAAACGCTGGTATAATAACTTGGACAACTTGTGGACGATTTTTGTGATATTTACGAGCATTGTTGCTATGCTCACAAATGCCCGTTGATTTGCTCGGCTACCGAAGGGATTTCCCGGCTCTCAGCTGTCAAGCATGTTCGCTTGCAGGTGTGACAAGCCTGGGCGTCGCAGTGGGGCTGGCGGGTTGCAGGCTTGGCATCACTTAGCGATTACCTACTGCGTTGCTCTGCTAACAGATGAGCATGTGAATATGCACTGACAAGTGTTAGAGACCCTTGGAAAAGATGGCGGGAAGACCCCCACGAACCGGCGAACCGGGGATGAGAGAAGAAGTTGAGAGGGCCATTCTTTCCCGAGGAGAAGATGGAACCAAGTGGCTTGGAGCTTGTTGACACACGAAACCAATCCGACTGTGGAAAGGCTGGCAGAATTGAACACCGGCACCGACGCTGTGAGGAAGCAATAATCCCTGCTAGAAGCGTGGGATTTTTCACATCACGAGGAGCTTGGGGAATTTTCGTCTCTTGCTCCATCAGGACAGTATGTATAAGAGAGATCCTCAGTCAGTGTTCCGCGCGGAGAGTTGAAATTGACTTTGATACCGGACAGCCGAAAGGGTACACTTTCTTCGCCACTTCATCCACGACACACCCATCTCCAGAACAAGATCATAGCATCACTTCCGCCATCACCATGGGACAGCCATCCTGGGAGGCGTCTCACGCCCTTGTCTATGTGACATATGGGCTTTTCCTGTCCGTTCTTCTTAGTCGCCCAAGCCGTCACGTACCGTACAGTCAAAAACTGACAGTCCATCAGTATCATCGGCACAGGCGTCGCCTGGACATTCAGAAACCAGTCCAAGGGCGAATTCTTGGCCGGCAGCCGGACGCAGACTGGTAGAGTCTTTTTTTTTCTTTCCGCTTTTCATTCTCTTCTCTGTCGCCCTGTTTGAAGTCACAGAGAGGTTGGAGACTAACATTTCAGCAGCCGTCCCGCTCGCCTTGAACTTTATCGCTTCTGGTGAGTGAACAGCGGACAAGCAGGAACAGAAAGAGAAGAATGGCAGCGGCAGCCAAAAACACGAATCCAGCATCATTGAGACGACAGCCTCAGAAATACAACGCCGCAGCAAGCGAATATGGCAATCCTGGGGGACATGATGAGGTCGACACACAGCATCACAAGCCCTCGGAGGCAGCTGATTAGGTTCGTTCAAAAAAAACCCAAACTCACCAAGTTCTTTCTTGACACTCCTTTTCTCTTGGCAAATGGTTGCCCTGGGGGAGTCTTCCCCCTAATTAGTGCCAAAGTCATGGAGATCAGGAAGTAAGAAAGGACTGCGGCTCACTACGGGCGCCGAGTTGGACCTTGTGCCATTCCCCTTCAATGGGGCGATGGTACGATGAAAGACGAAGCTGAGATTGTACCGTAATAACTCGATCAAGATAATGCTTGCGTGGGGAACGTGCTGCCGCTATCCAAAATTTCTACCCTTCCTTCCTCCCCATCACCCCTGCTGCGCTGTGCTAAAACAAAGGTGTGTAGCTCTCGGTTCGGCCATCCTCTTTGCCTACCCTCAACTGGCGACTATTTCCGGCGTCCAAGGTGTTATTGTCTACGCTCTAAGCTCTGCGCTGCCTCTGTTTGCCTTTGCGTGGCTCGGCCCGATTATCAGGAAGAAGTGCCCGCAGGGATTCGTCTTGACGGAGTGGACGAGGCAACGATACGGAGATGCGGCGGCGTTGTTCCTGAGTTTTATGACGCTGGTAACGCTGTTCCTGTACATGGTTTCGGAGTTGAGCGCTGTGGGACAGGTGGTGAATATGCTGGCGGGGATTGATGGTTTGCCGGTCTTGATTGTGGAGTGCATCATCACCACCATCTACACCTGTAAGTGTTGGCGCCGACGAAAGGAAGATGCACTGGCTGACGATATGGTGGTGTGTAGCGCTGGGCGGCTTCAAGATCTCGTTCTTCACCGACAACATCCAGGGAATCATGGTCATGGCCTTGGTTATTATTGCGACCATCTCCATCGGTGTCGAGACCAAGATTGACACAAGCCTGATTGAAGAATCTGGGCTGCTCAAGGGCAATCTCTTGGGGTGGCAGCTGGTGTATATCCTGCCTGTCGCTCTGTTGACCAATAGCTTCTTCCTGGTAGGTGCATCAGTCGCATCTGTCCTTTGGCTGCTGTCTCTTCGTTGTCCCACTGTTTGTTTCAAAATGCCAATTCACCAGTAAAAGAACGGGTCAAGATCATGGAAGGACCGCTCAGTGAACAACCATACATCTTGGCATTTCTTGGGTCTTCAGCGACATCAGCGAACAATGGCTAACTTCATCTGATCCTTCTACCATAGTCCCACTTCTGGCTCCGCACCTTCGCCTCCAAAACCGACCGTGATCTCTGGACGGGCATCTCCCTTGCCGTCATCGCTATCCTCGTCATCTTCGTGCTAGTCGGCTGCACTGGCCTGGTCGCCGTCTGGGCTGGCCTGGTCCCCGGTGATGACATCGAGAACCCAGTCGACGGCGGCATTGCGTTTTTTGCGCTGCTACAGCAGCTTCCCAACTGGGTGGTGGGGATCGTCATTGTCATGTCTGTCACGCTGAGCACTGCTGCCTTTGACTCTTTCCAGACTGCCATGGTCACGTCGGCGAGCAACGATTTGTTCAGGAACAGGCTGAATATTTGGTGGATCAGGGCCGGTGTGGTGGTGATCATGGTGCCGGTCGTGGTTATTGCCATCAGGGCGCCGTCGATTCTGCAGATTTACCTCATCACGGATCTTGTCTCTGCGGCGACAATCCCGGTCTTATGCCTGGGCTTGTCGGAGAAGTTTTACTTCTGGAGAGGGTTCGAGGTGGTTGTTGGCGGACTGGGAGGCTTGTTCACTGTTTTCCTTTTCGGATTGGTGTACTACCAGGACGCGCAAAAGGGTGCCGAACTGTTGCTGTTGCAGCAGGGTCTGTTTACCGGTGATTGGGGATGCTTTGGGGCTTTTGTTGCTGCCCCTGTGGGAGGTATTCTCTGGGGCTTTGGTGCGCTGGGGCTGAGATTGAGCATCCAGTACTTCAGTGCGAAGAGAAAGGGGGTTAGATTTGATGCGTTGGACAAGCTGTTGGTGGTGGATGGTGGCCAGCAGCAGCTTGTTGGCGATGCTCAGCATGTTGATAGTGGTGTGTTGAGGGATGAGGCCATTGCTGATGATTCTTCGGATGCGCCAGGCATTGCGAAGACGAAGGGCAAGTTCTTTTAAAGGGACTGACAACCATTGTCTGTGTGGGTGCGAGTTGAGAACAGAGGCGAAGGTGGCGTGGTGAGCACAAATGGGGATGATGGGCACATAATGAGGATGATGAGCACATATGAGAAAGGGAGGGAGCTGATCGGTGTTTGGAGTACGATGGTTGTTACTCAACCTCGCCCAAGGTTGTCCTGCCTGGAGCTGGCAAGGTGCAAGGCAGGCAACATGGCATCAATTGACCATGAACATTCGTTTGCTACAGCTGTTTTTCAAGGCCTCGGTCCCAATTCTTCCGTGTGCTCCAGATCTCGAGGAGGTGAGCGCCTGTCATGCTGCCGTTATTATGACATCTCGTGATGGCTTCATCCAAGACCTCAAGTCTTGGCACCCCCTGAACCCCTGATTCACTTCACCCAGCAGCAGGCACAAATTATGCTATGGCACTCCATCCCATCAGCACAATTCCACAAAACACAGCTCCCCTCCCCGCTCACACGTCTCCCCCCTCCCCCAAATCACATGCCTGGCATCAAATGCGGTCCTGTGGCGTCAACCTTGTCCCCTCCCCTCATCCCCTGTCCCCTGCCCCCTGCCCCTCCGCGGCCCCCTACAATTATTCTGAGACAGAGCACGACCTCCACCCCCTCTTTCCCCCCGACGTAATCATGTACATGCGAAAAGCTTGAGAGTTGCATCGCCACCTGGAAACCTGGCTGGAATGCGTGGGCTGCTGCATGGCGAGGGAAGGGGCGCCGCTCGATTTATTCCCCCGTCCGGCGCGATTTCATGCAGTGAAAATCCATCCGGCCGTAGGTATTCGGGCTTCTCTGGGTGCTATACCTAATCTGTCAGGGGAAGCATGGGGAAAAATTAAAAAAATAAATAAATAAATAAATAAAAATGGCAGGCCAGGAGCGGTCTGATGCAAGCTGGGAGTTCAAATGCAGGCCAGGAAGCAATCAGAGAGACAAGACATGGAGACTTGGAGAGCAGGACAGACGTATCCCATGCAGGCAAAGCATGGAAGCAATGGAAATGCCACGCCCACCTCCACGCCCACATCCACGCCCACATCCACGCCCCCTCCACAAACTCCATTCTGACAGCGATTTGCCTCCTCTAGCATTGGAGGCCCAGACATGAAACTTGACCAAAGGTAGCATACTAGACAGAAAGAGGTAGGTAAACAGTGAGATACCCGAGCTGCCCGACTGCCTTGCAGCAGCTTGTACGGGCCGAATGGGTCGATATGAGGGTGAGCATGACGGCCGGTAGGCTGGCTACGCAACTCCAAACAGAGGAGATGAGGCTGGTCGGGTCAAGACGAGGAGATGTACACCTGGCAGCCCCCAAGAGGGAACTAGCTGGGCTCGGTGTGATTTTGTAGCGAGGCGGATGAGATGGTGTCCTCTGCCACCCTTGCTCTACCAGCCAGCCTTATGGTAGCTCTGAAAGTTTATTTCCGCACCTGCAGGTCGTTCTGTCGTTTTGTCGTGGCACAACTGTGACATTGATTGAAGCCGGGTGTTTTGGATGGGACGAACATGGCGCTACCATTGACGCTGACCGTTTGACAGTTGACGTTTGACTTGGTGATTTGGGGCGGTGCCACCCGTTTTCCACCGTTGAGATCGGATGGCTCGAGGCTTTGGGGCTCGGAGCCGGGGTCGGCGGAAACAACGACATATCATGAGAGGGAGCTAAAGTCCAAAGCAAAGTGTTTTTGATATTGCTGTCAATCTGTGCTGTAATTAAAAAGCCATGAAAAGCAATGAAATCCAAACCAAACCAAACCAATATTTTGATGCCTTTTCCGTTTTCCTCTAGACCCTTTCCCATCCGTGTCATTCCGGATCATTAATCGCCGGTCATACCAGCGAGTAGAGGCGAGGCCTCAAAGTCAAAGTCAAGGCCAGTTGTGTCCCTAAAAGAACTCTTTGATCACATGAAGCCATGGCAATTGCAAAATTCCAACGTTGCTTGAACAAAACCAGCGTGTATCCGAGCAAAACTGCAAACAAAGGGAAGGGTGGAGTTTGTTCCATGATGCCCCAGGAGAGCTCAGATCATAAAGCCCGACGACGCTCCGGAAAAAGTCAGTACAACTCTTTCTTGAGCATATGGGCAAAGGGGTCCCATCTTCCGCCAAGGCCGTTCACCAACCTAGCCACTGCCACGATACTGTCCAGCTCGCGGCGCATCAACCACACTTTGTTCTCGACCGCCTCAAGCGTTGCCTCGACCTTGGCAGCCTCCACCTCGAGTTGCTCGATGGTGAGAGAGTTGGAGTACATATCGGGGAACCCGGCGAGATGGGCGCTGTGGTTCCAGGTGGCCATGTGGTAGGCTGCGTCAGAGACGGCAGGGCCTTGACGCATAGCGCGTTCGTTGCTGTTGAGCCACTCGAGGACGTCGTGGAACTCAACCGCGGCGGCGCGGGTCGAGTCGTCCTCTGGGTAGAGGGCAATGATGTGGTTGAGATCAGCCAAGGAGAACTGGTGATTCATCTGGCGAACCTGGCGTTCCATCTCAGCCGTCAAGCGGGCCTTCTCGCGGCGGTAAGCATGTGAAAGGTCGATGAGGGTACGGGCGCGGATGTTGAGGGTGTTAGCTTGGATGTTACCCCTCTCAATCAGAGCCTTGATCCGATCGAGCTGGGGGCCACTAAGGATGGCGCGGGGGGGAGGTTTTTGCACCGGACGACTGAGGTCGAGATGCTGGCGGTACTTGCGGAAATGGTCTTTGGCGGCCTGGCAGATCTTCTGAAGGGTACGGAACATGTTGAGTGTCGAGGTGAGGGGTCGTGTTGAATTTGTCTGTGGTTGTACAATGGTAGGAGTGTGTGAAAGGTTGAGGTAGAAGCCTGTGGTATCCGGGGAGTCAGTGTTGCCATGGGTGGGAAGTCGTGCAGAATATATAGATAGCTGCGGAGAAGTCGAACGAGTAGACTTAGATGTTGCCTCTGACATGTCCTTGAGCTCCCTGGCTTTCTCAAGGCACTTCTCCCAGCTGTTCTTCCATGGGCGGGAGACTTGCTTGCTGGAGCTCACAAGAGAGCTTCCGCCTAAGCTCCTCCCTGGGAGTCACACTCTGACCAGGACAGCCTTGGGAGTTTGAGCGTTGCCTCGCTATTCTCAGGACCGAGGATACGGTCTCGGTTTGGACCACACGTCGCTGGCCCCGCTAATCCCAAAGCTCGATGACCTCAGGATGGTCTGAGAATCCTCCCATTCGGTCCCGAGATATCACAGCCTAGCTCGGCGAGTCTCTATTTCTCAGGTCCTGATCCATGTCAACCTGAACATCAAAGGTGCGGAGTAGGGGCTCATACCTAGCGCGCACTGTGCCAAACACGCAGCCATGCAGCTCGTAGTGGGCTCTGAATGCTACCGCAGCAGCATCCAGGGGGCGAGTCTGGCTTCCAGCCCCTCCCATCGTTCGAGCCGTTCCGATCAGAAACAGTAGCCGAAAGCTTGTTTCCCCGGACGGCACGCAACAACCCCCGAGAGACAACGGTGCCTTCCCTTTGCAGTTAACGGCCGCATGTCCCGCGTTCATGGCCCCGGGTCGTCGGCTACTGGTGCCTGGCAGGTGACAGCCAAGGCAGCCATGAGATGGCAGTGGTCGACAGCTCCGGTGTGGTCCCAGAAGCCCAGCGAGGATAGCAAGAAACAGGATGCTAGGTTGTCATCTGGGGGGGAGAGCGATTCATCTGAACATCGAGTCACCGCGGAGATGGACAATCTGTATTCGCGCTAGTATGTATTCACCCACGTAACTCCTCCCACCAATTTGTTTTGCGGCTTTGTGTGACAGAAACGGTACTGAATCGATGTACAGGAAGAAACACGAAAAGCTACAGCGACCCGACCTCATCCGGCCTCGTCTAGTCAAACAGAACAACGCTAATGGGCTCAGTAAAGGGGTCCCGATCCTCCCGCTCCAGCTCATCCAAGACACGAGACATTCTGTCGATAGATAACTCTAGGCCAGCGATCTCCTTCGTCATCAAGGCAAGATTGTCGTTTGCTTCCGCCTCAGCATCCATTAGCTGAGAGGCAATGGGCGGAACAAGGTAGTCCTCGAGACTTTTGATGACGGCCAGCTGCCACTGGAGGGAGATATGAGACGGATGTAGAAAACGGCTGCGTTGTTCGAGCCACCTCCATACCTCGATCACTTCGCCCCTGAACACAAACTGCATCTGAAGTTGCCAAACTTTGTCGTCATCATGCGCAGCTTGAAGGTTTTGCTCTTCGTCAGGATCCAGCTCTGGGTGCCGAATCTGATCAGGCGGCCCCCCGAGAGGTAGCTCTGGATAGAAGGCTTGGTCGTATGGTCTTTCTAGGTCCATGGGAAAGCAGGTGTGTTTTTTGGAGGCTGCATCGGCAACAGATCCAGCTTCGCTCATGCCACTGAAAGACCGCAAGCATGCGAAGGGGTTGCTCATGACATCCCAGCTGATCGTCGACCCTGGCGGGGTCAGAGGCGGTGTCATAAGCATGGCGAAGGGGTTCGTGATGATTGCCTCTCTCTCTGAGTCCAATGGTAGGGGAACAAAGCAGGGATCAATGAGGTTTGGGGACACTGGGGCGGCTGGCTCTGTAGGAGGGCGACTTTCCATCAGAGGGAGACGTAGGTCAAGGCCATCGAAAATACGGTTGGTGTGCTGGCGAAGTTGAGCCTCAACATAGCAATGATCAGACCAAGTTCGCTGCCAATGGCTGTGCTTGGTGATGACTGCCAAGAGTTTGGCAAGTAGAACGCGTTTGTTGGCGGTGTTGTGTCTCGGACCTTCCATGTTGACTGGCGTACTTGGAGATATTGTGAGGCCTCTGATAGTTTGGATGGAAGAAGATGTCCAAGGGGAAGTTTCTCCATCACCCATCAGTGTCAGTATCAGGCCTTTTATATTTTCCAGGCTGTGGCTCTCTGGTGTCAAAAATGATATGCAGAGACATCATATCACTGCATTTCACTTACACCCACCGAGTCACTCGCCAACCTGGGCACACATCAGAGAAGCTAGCCGAGAATGGTCCTCCATCTCGGTCCCGAACACCTCGAGTATCCACTCACCCTGGGATCCCAGCGTTTCAACCTGGTACTTCTCAACAGCCTGCACATCAAGTTTTTGTGGGCATATCGATGTCAAGGCTTAGGACCACGGCCCGATTGATAGCGTACTTGTAACGCCACAGTGTTTATGTGGGACCAGCGGTTCTGGTGGTTCTGTCTTGATGCCATGACATGACTGAGGCCTCTCTCCTAGACACGAACTATGTATTTTGCTCTTGTCACAGCATATTTGGTTCCTTGACGCTACAAATTATCACAGAACCCATTCACAGTCTGCACTTCCAGTCGTTCAACTCACCTGTGCATGACCATGGTGCCTTTGCACCTATCCTCCCTACCCCTACCTTTGTCCTCCCTGTCCCCATCCTCTCTATCCTTATCCTTCTATTCTCTCTGGCCATTCTCCTCTCCGTCCCATCCTCCCCTAACTCTATCCTTCTCCTCTCCGTCCCATCCTCCCCTAACTCTATCCTGCTCCTCTCTGTTTCATCCTCCCTAGTTCTATCTTTTTGGCCCCTATCATCTCTGGCCCCTATCCTCTCTGGCCCCTATCCTCTCTGGCCCCTATCCTCTCTGGCCCCTATCCTCTCTGGCCCCTATCCTCTCTGGCCCCTATCCTCTCTGGCCCCTATCCTCCCTCTCACTATTCTTTCTATCTCTATTCTCTCATTTTCCATCTTGTTCTAGTACACTAGTTTGGCGGCTTTTGAACTTATCCCGACTACGTCGTAGGCTTACACCATTTGCCATTGTGGGTTCATACAAGACCATGGCGCGTGTGCATGTTAAACTTCGAGGGGCTTGCGCGCCACCACAGGATGAAATCAGGAATGAGTTGACAAGCTGTCCACATCTTTTGAAAAGATTGCTCGCCAAACGCACTATCATCACCAACTCCAACAAATAAAAACGCCGCCCAAAAACATGCTCTCCAAAATCTACACCATCGCCGCTCTGCTCGGCGTGAGCATGGCAGCAGCCGCCCCATCAACTCGCTCGCTCAACTTGACGATCCTCCAAGCACGTCAAGCAGCCGAGGCCCCAAGACCGGCGGCTGCCGGCATGGTTCTTGATAGCACCGAAGCGCTTGCCGATGGTTATTTCATCGAAACATACACCGACATCGACGACCCCACCGTCCCTGCTGTTCAACACCAAACCTTTGTCCGGCCTGCCTACTGTCATGAAACACTCAGATGCGACTATTCCCCTCAGCACGGCGTGAAGAGAGAGGTGACCGAGCGGCTGGTCTGGGTCCTCTTCCGCCACAAGGGTTAGGAATGGCGTGCGCCACGGTCGATGTGCCTCTACGGAGACTACTCCAGAACTTGCGTTAGTTGGTATGTGTCTGCCTGCCGAGTTGCATCAAGACCTGAGTCAAGAGAGACTCACACCTAGACTGACGGATATATGCGGTCGTAGGAACAGGCACACGGTTTTGCCGTTTGCTTGGGCTTGGCTGGCTCCGGCGACGCATAGAATATTTGGGCACTGCGGCGAGGGACATTCGGGCCGTGATCTTGGGGTTGTCCTCGGTGAGGGGATATTGTCTCAATGTATTACCCAGTGTCTCTCCAATCGCCCCGACGGGTCTGCGTAGAAAGACGAGTGACAGAAGGGGGTTATGCACTTCTTCATGGGAGGGGTCAGGGTTGTGTACTGCCCCTGAGCGTCGCCCATTCTGAGCTCTGGAAACATCCCCAAGCCGGAAACCTCAGACGGTTCTACGCCATGGCCTTTTTGTGTATTTTATGTCTCCAGACTGTCTATGATGATTCAACCGTGGTTGGGGATTGTTGACAACACAAAGCGCAGACCGAGGTGAGTTCTGTGATCTCGGGCTGGGATAACTTCCATGTGATGGACCTGTTGCGACGTCTCAAACTCGTCTTTTTATTAGTGCCTAATCCCCGGGGGGGTTGTCCGAATTAGCTTCCCACAAAAGCTCTTGTTGATGCGGAAGATACAGATAGTATCTGTTGCTTGGCGGGCGGTCCTTTGCCAGACAATAAAAAGGGACGTTGCAATGCAGACGTTTTGTTGGTCTCCATGGTGTCATTCTCTTCGTAGAAATACCCTTGGGCAAAGTGGACAAATCGGGTAGTTCCATTACAGGTGACAGTGAGGTGAACCCGGCGAAGGTGTGGGTTGAATTGGATCTGATCGGTCACTTTCTCTTTGAGAATGCCGTGAGAGGTTGAGCAAAGCCAAGGTTAAGGCATATAGCCGTCCAGTCAACAGAGCAAAGATTTGGAAGCTCAGTTCACCTTCAGCAACGAAAACCCACTGGTTGATACCGATCACTCATATCAGAGTCATCATCAATCGTCCGAACTTTTTTCCAATGGTGTGAGTGGTGTGGGCCAATAACATGGATTAAGTGAGTTTGAAAACCTGACGCGTGGCTGAGAGGTCAAAAGTTTCACCCAGCAGACAGCATCTCACTCTCAAGGTAATGCAATAGAGCTAGAATATAAAGATTTTGAAAGAGGATCGGTCAATCCGATGGGCTCCTAGAGAGCAAGAGGTGCTGTGGAAGCTAGTTAGTGTGTCCGGCTGATAGTACAACAGTAGTTCCAGACCGGTATTTCAATGTGGAAGGGCGGCATATCTTGCTGATGGTAGGCAAGCATAGATGTTTCCACCTAAAAAGCTAAGAACGGAAGGGAGAATGATTTAGGTATGGTGTCTTGGAAGCAAGATATATGCATAGAAATTTGCTTACCTATGGGAGCAATGATGGCATCCGCAAGTCGGCTATAATAAGATGTTAGTGGAAAGATGTAGAGTTGTTAAGTCGAGGCAGAATTGCGGGATGTCATGAAACCCTTGGGTTCCGAAGTTTATAGTTGAAAGTATCACAGATAAGGGGCAGATGTATATATATTGTGAAAAAGTACATTGCCTCTCCTGCTGCGTTGGCCATGTTTCAATCCTCGTCCGAGCTATCATCCTCTGTCTCATCTACCTCTGAAGTCTCAATATTTCCATCCTCAATCAGCAAAGCAACTCCTCTGTCAGGGGTAATTGCCTCGACCCTTGGAATCCTTCTCTAAATCTTGCAAAGTTCGACATTGAGAGTTCTGTTCCCAATCCGCTGTTGAGAAACATCCTCACGGTTGAGCCTGTTGGTCCATGAACCGAGTTGATCCATGCTGTAGAGAATCATCCACTCTTTGGGTACGGTTGTTAACTTGACTGAGACGTCGACGGCTGTTGGCTAACTTGATGCGTTCTCAATAGACCCAGCCAGCTACCAGGATGAAGCGGTCTCCTGAATGTACTTGACCGGTGATAGCTTGTGTTCCGGAGTCAGGCGAGAAGCCGTATTAACGTGAAATTCCACCTATGATCGACTGTAAACGGCTGTATTGGTCTATGTACCGTGTCTGGCGTCTGCAAACGGCCACCTTGAGTCTAGCGATGGTCACAATGGCATCGTGAATATCATCGATATCAGGCATGGTGCTGTAGGGTTGCTGTGGTCGGTAATAGATGCTGGATGTCTTAAAAGACTATGCGAGAGAGGGAAAGGGATGCTTAGAAATTAGAAGCGTGAAAGTGTTGATCGGGGGAAAGTGTCGATCAGGGAAAGTGTTGATCAGGGAAAGCGGTGATGGCGTAAAAAGATGACAGTCATAGAACACATGAGTATTTATATTTAACGCACCCCCACATCCAAGACTTGATTCCCTCACTCCCTGACGCCATATTCACTTCACAGAGTCTATCGGAGCATCCCTGTGCTGACACGTGCTAAGCAAGATGAATCCTTTCCAGCTGACCGAAAAGAAAAGAGGGAAAGCTAAATTGACAAAGATGCATCAATAGCTGGATGCTTTCGTCCCCGCAGCGCAGGACAGAGCCAATCTAGCTGCCAGAGGTGGATAGAAATAAGTAAATAGAGGAAGACAAGATTCGAAGAAAGAGATCATGGTAGCAAGAGACGGAAACCACAGCTTTAATTCTGATAGGCAGAACCGCTCATCAACTGCCTTCCTCTCAAGGCCACCTCTTCTAACATGTATCCTCGTCCCCGGAGCTTCCCTCGTCCGAATTATCCAGCAAAGCGGCCACATCAACCCCACCCGGGGTATTCTCAATCCTGTCAATTCTCTGCTGGATCTTCGCATTCTCTGAGATGACCTTGCGCAAACGGGCTCGAAGCTCTTGGGGAATCCCATTCACTTTGTTGGCAATTTCTTCCAATTTTTGTTGATGGACATGTGGGCGACGGATGGTGTTCGTCCAGGATCGAAGCTGATCCATGTTGTATCTCTGGTTGACGTATTCTCTGGGATTCATAATAACCTGCAACATCCTCTCACTCTGGCGGAGATTCCAGAGGTGGCGATATACCCAGCCAGCTACCAACGGTGAGAAATTGCCGGGCCCAACTGGGCCCACCATTGCTTTTGTGACTGTCCCCGTGGTAAAACCGTGACGGACGGCGACTGTATCGAGAAGAACCCGTAGACGGCTTACATTTTGTCGATAGGCTGTATGGGCGATGGAAATGTGGATTTTGTCATGGGCGATTGCCTTGATGGAGTTGTGGATCTGCTGGACGTCGGCCATGGTGTAGATCTGAAGTGTCTGAAAGCAACAGCGACGCGGCAGAAAGATACTGAGAAGTAGGAGGTCCTCTCCCCACGGAACTGGCTGACGGGAAGGCTGTGGGCAGATATAAGGTAAATGGTTGGGTTGCATCATGCATGTCTCAAAGGGATGATATGTTGAACCTCCCTTACATTTCCTCATAAAGTCGGTGAGCTCATTTTGTTGGGTCACATGCACGCGCCACACATCCTTAGCTGAGTAAAGAATTTTCAACGCAACACAGAAGGAAGGAGCGAGCACCCTGTGGAGGAAGGAGCGACCCAGCCGCGACGCAATGATAACCATCGCATTTTGCCAATGATTTACTAGCTTCTCAAACTAACAACCGGAATTAAGAGGCGGTTAAATTACTTGAAGATCAAATGTTGAGACAAAAAAAACAGTGGCTGACCACGAAAAGGGCACTTTACAATGAGCCGCGATGGGATCATTTGGGATGTCAAAGTTCAAAGTAGCGGTGTATGTAAACAGCACTCAATCAAGAGGATAAGGAAACCCAGAACAAAGGCTTATATCCATGGAGCTGAGCTATTTCTACATAACCATCAACATGATTGATACTGCAGTGCAGTATAGATCGTGGAGGATATTAAACCTTCTTATACACATCCTTTCATCATGACTGATGTGATCTGGTTCTCTCATCTCACAGCAATGACTCAGCTAACATTCAGAGCTTGCCGGTCAATCACACAAGCAGATTGCGGTTACAGCCTGTGCCTTAAACACAAATGCTTCTTCAGTTGCTATGCAGCCACATCAAGCATGGACTCACACCACCACGGTTTGAGCTATGATGCATCGTGTTTTTATTGACTATTTGTCTAGGCGAGGCATACAGCAAAACGGTATTTGTTGTGGTTTTAGCCCGCAATAAGCAGAGGCCCAACATAACACAGATGATGGTTCTGTCCACAGACGGTCAGGGGTATGTGGGTCCATAAATAGGGGTCAAAACAAACACAGTCCGAGAAGACACACAACACCAGAGCACCCATTTGCAAGAGTTGCCTCAAAGCAAGACTCAAGATACAGAGACAAACATTTACAGTATGAATTTACACCGACAGAACTTTTGGTTCCTGCCTAAGCCTTAGATGCTCCCTGTTTTCAGCAGAGCATCTTGTAATGTACAACTTCTCGAGCATACTGACACGACCATTTCGCCATCCCAGTTACCTCTACCTCTTCATAGCCTCCGAATGCTCCACCATCTTGACCAGCCGTTCCTCTTCCTTCCACTCATTCGGGTCCGTCGCCTTCATGCTTCCAACGATCCGCCACTCATCACGCTGCCAGGTGTGAGGGTCAACCACACAGCCAATGACGATGTTTTCTATAATATCCATCTCTTTCTCTGTTCCAGCCAGCTTCTTGCGCTCCCCATCAGCCCCGAGAACATACTGATACCGACGCTGCTTGCTAGAAATGGCCACCACCACTTGCTCAATGATGGGCGCATCCTTGCTCTTCTCGATGGGCGAGAGCTTGTGCGAAAGAACAGTAGGATAAAACCACGTCTTGGTATACTCCACCAGCTCCCATGCCATCAGCTTGTCCTTGGGACGATTGTCGATGGTAGCCTGCAGAGGCAGAGCAAGCTTGCTGGCGCAAACCTTGCGGATTGTGTCCTTGTCGCCGCTGGCGAGGGCTTCCATCATGGAGCGGTGGAGGCCCTTTGCTGTGAGAATCGCAAGCGGGTTGCTGGTTTTGAGAGCGGCACGCTTGAAGAACCGGGGCCTCGAGGAATGAACCATGGCGAACTTGGTCGCCGCCTCTCTGGCCTTGACAGTGACCCAGGTCCGGAAGAAGGCGAATCTGGACGAGAAGTCCTTGGGCCATTGGTCCCATGGAGGACGGACAAAGGTGCCTAAAAGACAGAGCAAGACGAGCAAGTCAGACTCCGGTACAAACAGCACGGCTCAACAACTGGGCCGAGTCCTGGTTCTTGCTCACCTGGAAAGATGACATTGATGGCATTTGATGTCACCTTTTGATTGAGTTTTTGTTGGGCAATTTGAGCAGAGGGGGAACGGATCTCGTCGCGCGCCGGCGCCCTGTTCGCTCTCCTGACGCTTCTGGCGAGTGCAGCGGATGTGCTGAAGAAACATGTTGGCGCAACGCGTACCACGCGTGGTGATATCCTAGCGGAGGCCTGTGACGACAACACCCCCCAGGCACCGAGTCCTGACCTAGATACTGAAGCCATGGTTGCTACCGCCGTACTGTGCTGACCCTGAACTTCTCCCTCCGTCCTCTTGGTCCCCGCCTCCGAAGTACCTCAACCCTGATGGCCACCCCGCCTGCGTGCTATGAGTCGGCTTGTCGCCTTGTCGGTTGCCCAGGTTGACCGCACCAATAAAGTAACGAGCCGGTATTCGTCGGCGGCGACGTCGGAAACGGTCGATCGAACGGAAGCTGTTGCGCGGGCGTAGCCGACAGCGCAACACCAGGAAGCTCCGAAGCTCTCAAAATTTCGGGCGCTCGCGGCAAAAAATATGTGGGTCCAGCACACCCAATGATCGCTATCAGTTATCACCACAGTCAAGACCAACCCCCACCACGGAAGGTTAACCCTCTGGAGCTTCCCAGAGGTCTGGGCTTCTCGAAGAGATGCTGACCAATGAAAGGCCGGTTTTCGTAGCCAGGGGAGCCCCTAGTAGCAATCGTTCGTGGGAGGCTTGCATCGAGCACCCCTTGTTGCGACATTGATCGCTGGGCCGCTGACGACGAGAAAGCCACTTGCACTGAAGCGAAAAGATAGACCCCAAAATCGAAATTCACATCACCGCCGTCTATCTGAACCTACCGAGATCCGGCCCCTCCGCCGCTGCCACCTAAGGTATAGATTTCTCTCCCCCTTCTCCCCGTCTCTTTTCGCCTTTTCCATGGAGTGGTGAAACCCCTCTCAGGTGACTCCCATTTGCTCTATGGGTATAAACTAGAGAGCCAGTGTCTTGATGTCCAACCTCGCAATGCCAGCCGCGCAGCAGCGCCGAACAGCAGCAGCAGCGGATAGCGCACCAGGCGCAAACAGCAACACCACCACCGACTATGCCACTCATGTCACCGGCTCGACGACCACCTCCCCCGCCCGCTCAAGGGCGCAAACTCCTCGATATGGCGACAACCCGCCTCCATACAGCAGCAAGACTGCGACAACCACGGCTGTCTCAACAGCCATATCAACCGAGCCCATAACCCACCCTTCCGTCACCGCCGATCACCACCACCACCACCAGCTCCTCCGAGCCGTCACCCAATCCTCCGGCCCCGTTCCCCCCTCGTCCGGGCAAACCCAATCCACGTCCGTCCTCCGACCCCGCGTCGCCGTAGTCTTGGGCATCTCAACCCCATGGCAGATTCTCCTCTACATCAGCCGCCTCGGCTCGATCGTTCCGGGATTATGGCTCGGCTTACCATGCGTCCTCCGCCTCGTCTACATGATCTTCTCCATTCTGGTCACCAACCATGTAGTCGTTGGGAACGGACAGCACGGGTTCTCTTTTGGGAGGTTATCTAAGCCTTCTTCTGTCGTTTCCTGCACCTCACCCCCTTCTGCCCCCACGACAGAGGTACCGCCAACGAGGATACCAACGACGGGGTTTGACATTCCCTTTGAGACCAGCCTGAGGATAACAGAAACGCTGCTCGCTACCATTTGGGTATATCTGCCACCCAAATCCCCCCCAATCTCCGAAGCCATGCTAACTCTCCAACAGTGCGTAGCCTCCTCCTACCTCTCCTTCTTCTTCACCGACTGTCTCATGTCCCGCTGGCTCCTGAACTACACCCCCCAAGCCACCATCGTCCGCCTCCTCGCCATATCAGCCCTAAACGGCTGGTGCACATGGGGAGTCCTCTACCTAACCGGCGGCTCCGAGGATCCCCGTCTGCTGCTACCAGGCTGGATAGTGATATCTACTGTACGTGTCCCCCTCCCTCCCCCATCCTGTCACCAACCTGACCTTCCCTTAGACCCTCACCCTCCTCTACCACCTAACCCAACGCAAAATCAACATCCGCAAAGAAACCCGCGCCTCCATCTCAGCCTTCTCCATCGCCTCCTTCATCTCCATGGTCGCCCTCCTCGCCCAGCTGCACTCCAACCGCACCGACTATCCCGACATCCCGCTCGTCACTTTTCTGTCGCAGGTCTGGGGGGTCATCACGGGGCTGGCGCTGAAGATTATGGAGTATGGGAATGTGACGAGGGATCTTTAACACATCTCTTTCGTTTCGTTTTGTTTTGGGCACTTTTCGAGGGAGTCATCTTGGATCTTGTCAAGTTGCCGTTCCCGTTTTCTTTTTCCGTTTCTTTTTCTGCTTTTTTTTTCTGCTTTTTTTTTCTGCTTCTTTTTTCTGTTTCTTTTTCTGTCTTTTCTGGGTTCGAGTTTTATACTTATCCTTATTTCAAGATTGGGACTGTGGAAACGGTCAAATGGGGGAATGGTTCAGGCAAAAGTGGTAGGATTGGCGTCATGGTTATCTTTAGATCTTGTTCACACGCAAAAACATTGTGATAATCCCGTTCGGCTTGATACGATTTGATGGCAGCAAGTCATCAGTCACAACAGCAACATGTATCAGACTCAAACAGACAACAACGCAGTCGTTGCGAGCACAGCTGGTTGATAGATGTAGCGTACACATATCAAACCAGGCATATCAAGACTGTCATGGCACAAGTTTATCGCAACTTATGATCCCATTGCCCCAAGACCGCAGATTTCATAATGAAAGGCTTGCGTCTTGCATCGTTCCAGAGATTTTAAAAACCACCAGAAATCGACTACCTAAGCGAACGACGATCTGTATCGCGCAAAAAAAAAAAAAATAGAGCCTGTCCTTCCCAAAAACCTCCTGCAACAATGTTGCTAGAGTAAAAGGGACGTCCGTAACCATCGTGGGGTATCATGTCATTATGCCGCTGGACCCAACTAAGGGTCCTCTCAGCGCTCGTAGTGACTACTTTCGTAGACGCTGCTCCGTATTCCCCAGAGGGGGACTCGAAGTGAGCTACGGCACGTGTGACATAGCGGACTTAGAAGCCGTGCACCTGCCGAGTATCAGTTAGCGTGCTGTCTCGGTGTGTTGTGACGGTGTAGATGCTGCATACCTTGATGGTCTTGTCATCGAGGCCGAGGCCATTCTCCTTATCAGTGAGGAACTCCTTGATCTTGGTACGCTGATCACCCTGGAGCTGGATCACCTCGCCCATCTCGGTGTCACTAATGATGGTGCCATTGCAAGCGAACTCTTTCTTGACAACCTTAAGAATCTTCTTGTGGTCGAACTTGCTCGGAATACCCTGAACGGTGGTCAGAGTCTTACGTCCATTACGCTCTGTGACAATGTTAGCACTTGTCTTGTTGTCGGTGAACTCACATGTGGTTGGCAGCTCAAGGCCAGGACCACGTGACGATAAAGTGCAAACACATACGCTGAATGCGAATATGGATATACTCCTGGGTCTGTTTGGTCTTGCCCGAGTCCTCGTCGGCTTCGGCGAAGGGATCTGTAGGACAAGTGGCGGTCAGCAATGTTTCTTTGATGAACGGCGCAATGTGCTTCGATGTTTTGGACGTGGACCAGGTGGCAGTGACTCCACAAGGCTGTGAACGAGGTTGCGTATGACGGTGACGCGCCGTCAACATCCATCAAGAAGGTTGGCGGCGCGAAAACGCGGGTAATGGGTGGTGTGCGAGAACGACGATGGACGTACCGTAGGTCTTGAGGTTTTCGATTTCGGTGGACATAAACTCGAAGTTTTCGGGGTGTCCTTGGGAGAAGGGTTTTATTTGGTGACGGGGAAGAGAGCGACCGACGACTGTAGAGTGTCTCGCTATGTGCAGAGTAAAAAATCGGGAGTGCTGGGTGGGCTAGTTATAGCTTTCGGGGTGCCGAGAAAGTATGCGGGCGGTGATGCTGCGGTGGATGGCAAGATGATGATTAGGTCCGGTAGATAGAAGGGGAAGAGAGTGGAAATGGCGAGGTGAGGGGAAGAGGGAGGATGGGTAGGTGGGGCGAACGGTCTTTTCAGGCAACAAGGCAGCAAAAAGGCCCTGGTTGGGTTGGCCACTAAGGCACCGCCATCTGCGAAGGGTGGGGCAATGATTCACCAAACGTACCACACGCGTACCTCGGAGAGCGAAACTGGCGGAACGTCCTGCAGGTTGCCCTCTTTGTCTACCTCGGGCTACTTTTGCTATATCATATTGCAGGGGTGGGATGTTGCGTCACAAGGCTCCGGTCACCCAACACTGTTCACCGTTTTGGGAGTTCATTCGTTCGTTCTTCGCCAGAGCATTCTCTATCCGATAACGAGAGCAGGGACGACAGGATGCCTCCGGGTCTGCGCAGTCAACCTGTGTTGAAACTTTTGCGCCGTCAAAGCATTGTTTTCTGTTTTCTGTTTTCTCAAAGTCAATGAATGAATGCAACGCGGCTGCAAAACTCATCGATCGCTGCCCTGGACTAATCGACGGGAAGCCCGCCGTTCCGTCGGCTGGGCCGCGGGGCAGGTGGACTTGGTGATGCGAATCAATGACATGGGACCCGATGCTTGCCAGTCTTCACCGGATTTGGACATGTAACGTTTGCCATAGATGTGTCACCAGTGGTGTAAAATCACATAATTCAATGGTGAAGCCCAGTCGTAGGCCATCATGATGGAGACCCGAGACAGGCTTCGAGAGGCTCAGCAAGCACAAGATGTCAAAACCATCCGCCACCATCGGGGACTGGTTCCCTGTGACAAGCTCACCACCAGGGCCCTGCGCCAAGCCTTTTTTGCCCCTCGGTGCTTCTCCGTCGCCTTCTCGGCCGACCCCTGTGAGGTGAGCCTGTCCCTCGACCGACGGCAGTGATTCGCCTCACACACGACCGGTGACGACCCGAGCGCGAGACACAGAAAGCAGCCGTGGCTCGCAATGGCATTCAGGCCGGAGGAGTTGGCGCTTGACGCACCACCCGTCATCTTCGAGGATGCTGGTCACAGCAGCGGCAACACACACACCACCCCAGCAAAGGCAACATGGCGACCCTTGTACCGCCACGAGTGTGTGTTTGGACCTCCGGTGTTTGACAGTGTCATGGACAACTTGATCCGAAATCCAAACATCAACTCGACATGGCTCTTCCGTGCGGATATCCTGCACGACGCAGAGGATGGTCCCGCCAACCCGGCAACCCCAGCCGACGAGGCTGATAGCCTGGCCTTCGTGGCCGACATTCCCTCCTTTGTCGGGTTTGAGCTCCAGCGGCATGTCATCCGCAAGCTCATACCAAGAAACACCCTCAGAGACAAGCCTCTTGACCAGACATGCCTCATCTACAAGAGCAACCCTGGTGGGGAGGCTGTTGAGCGGACTCTCGTCATCTATCTCCCGCATGTATCCACGCCCTCGGATATGCCCTTCTACCACCCAGTAGTCAAGGGCATAGCATTTGTTCACGAATGGACGCCGGCAGAGTCCTGCGGGTCCATCTCCCTCTCCTACCTCTTCTTTGACGAGCAGGACCGAACTGTTGACAAGCTCATACGCACCGCTTTCCAGCTGCTCATGGTCATTCACAAGCACGGCAAGGGCCGGGTTCAGGGCTATCAGAAGAGAGTCCATCACGATGTGTTGCTTCCTCAAGCGCGGGTGCAAGACACGTACACCAAGTTGAAACAAAAGCATGCGAGAAGTCTCATCAAGGGTTGGGCAGAGCAGACGGATCCCGAAAAACACATCTTTGAGGACATTTGTATCGCAGCTTTCATGATCGAGCTGTGGAGGAACATGTATGGCGAGGGACCGTTTCCTGGATTCGTTGATGTTGGCTGCGGGAATGGGCTGCTCGTCCACATTCTAAATCAAGAAGGGTTTTCCGGTTGGGGCTTCGATGCTAGGTCACGAACGTCGTGGGCGTCGTACAGCACCCGAGTCAGGTCTTTGTCGGGGGAGGAGCAAGATTCACTGCGTGAGCTGGTTTTGCTCCCGACATATGTCAGCAGAGGCGGGTCCGGTGATGGCTTTGACGAACAAAAGGCCCATGATGGCGTCTTTCCAAAAGGGACATTTATCATCTCCAACCACGCCGACGAGCTGACGCCTTGGACTCCTATCCTTGCGGCTGTCTCCGACTGTCCGTTCATTTCTATCCCTTGCTGTAGCCATGATCTCAGCGGAAAGCTGTTCCGAGCATCGCCACCAAAGGACAAGACCAAGGCCGACTCGACCTACTCCTCGTTCGTGGGATGGGTGTCAGAGATAGCAGCTGAATGCGGCTGGGAGGTTGAGCAGGAAATGCTCCGGATCCCATCTACACGCAACGCAGCGATCGTTGGACGTAAGCGGACTGGAGATATCTCTTCGGTCGATATCCCAGCCTTGGTGCACAAATACGGCGGCACTGCTGGTTACTTCGATGCTGTGGTTCGACTGATGAAGCAGCCACCGTCAACCCACGAGCACGAAGCCAGCGACACTGGCCCGTCAGTTGGGAAAAAGTCAAAGGGCAAAACGCCGAAACAAAAACAGCACAAAGCCGGTTGATAACATTAATCTAGATCTGGCACAGGCAGATGATCCACCAGCTTGAGATTATGCAAGCCCAACTTTGCCAACGCCTCCTTGGCCAGGTCGTCTCTCAGCTTCTCTGTGTCCTTTTGCGTGGTGAGCACAAAGTCATGTTTGAGCAGCCATGTGCCTTCCTCGACCCCATATTTCTCCGCTGTCTCCTTGTCTACCTTGCCAAGCTCGATAACGAGGCTCTTTTTGACGCCAAAGACGGCATCCGAGGTCTCGTAGGGGTCACCCTTAAGGTACAGTGCCCTATATCTGATCATCAGCATCCCAATTCCTCCCAGAAAGCACAGCCAAGGTGAGAACTCACGTGATCAACTTATCCCAACCCTCCTTCTCAAACATGAAGTGAATATGCGCCGGCCTCCACGGATGTCTCCCCAGCCTCTCCAGCAGCTTCCCCACCGGCCCATCATGCGGGATTGGGTAGCTCACCGGCTTCAACCCCTTGAACCAGAACCGGCCCTCCTCATCACTCACCATGACGCACCTCTCGCTCGGCTCGTTCCGGTCGCTGTGTTGGACGTCATAATGTCCGCTGCTGTCCGTCTCCCAGATATCAATCTTGATGCCCTCAATGGGGTTCCCAGCCGTGTCTCTGACGGTACAAACGGCAAGCATCGGCTCACCCGCCGGGTCGGAGGTCATCGAGGCGCCGTTCTCGAGGAGAGGCGCATCGTGGGTGTGGAAGGGGCCGAGGACGGAGCCCTCGGTTGCGCCGGCGGGCTTGGGGTGGTTGATGTTGTCGAGGAGGAGGGAGAGGCCGAGGGTGTCGGAGAGGAGGATGAATTCCTGTTTGTCTCCCCACATCAGCACCTGATACCTTGCTGCCTACCGCCCTCCCTGAACCACCAGATGTCGGAAACAGATGCGACCTACATTCCGCACCTCGCTGCAGATCTTCCCACAAGCAATCAAAAACTCGAGCCCGGCCATCCACTCGTCCGTGCTCAGCCGCGTCTCCCTCGCAAAGTCATGCAGGTGCGTCACCAGTCTCGACAGCAAATACGTCAACCGCTGGTCGTCCGACTGGCTGTTAATCCTGATGGTATTCGGCGTGATGTTGTCAATCGTCAAGTCCAAAAGCGGCGGGCCGACAGGGCCCGAGTTTTCTCTGCGCGGTTCCGCCATTCTGCGTATGTTCTCTTCTTTGCGGTGTGCCGGTGGTGGTGTGTGTGTTCTCGCTTGTCGAGAGGCGACAGAGGGGAGGTAAGAGATATCAATGGGTAAAAGACAGAGAGGAATGGAAAAGTGTTTGGTCGGCAGGCAGGCTATGTCTTATAAGGTACCTCCCGGCAACAAACCTCCGCCTGTCTTGCGCCCTGTGGTGTAATTATGCCCATATATATCCACCCACCGGCTCTTATACAATCATCTCCTAATCAGACTAACCATCACCTCATGACCTTGTAAGCTCTTTACTTACCCGGGGATCCAGAACCGAAAAGAGCCAGACCAACCCAGCCATCACCAAGCTAGTTTCAAGGAGTTTGGGTAAAGAATCCCGATTCCCCATCACCCAATGGTACTACCCGCCAAAGCAGTGACAACCCCCATGATGTAAGGCCCGAAAGCCCGGACAATTGGGACCGAGCAAACAAACCCAACTGATCTGAGCCCTTCATGTGGGGCATTCGGGGACTGCTAGAGGGGACCGTGGAGGGGCTCGGGAGTTGAAGCGGGGTCGCTAAACGGATGACGCAGGCTTACCCAACCCGTGGGAAACAACAGGGGACCATGTTATTCCTCTGGGGGGGGCAGCTGCTTTCGGGAGTTGATGTTTGTTCTTACGAGGATTGAGAGTAAGTGGGAAAATGTTGGATTTTGCAAAAAGATGTAAAAAGACGCCAAAACACCCACTATGCAAGATTCCTCCCAGGAAATCATCATCACGACCCCCAGAATTCTATTCAACACTGACTCATAAACGAGAGACAAGAAAAAGTCCGTGACTCTGTTGCCGTGACACTATTACAACCATCCTAATTTGAAGAAGTATTAGTCTTGCAAGACTACTCGTCTGGTTCCGCAGCCTCTGGCAATGTCGATGGACGAGTGAGCGCCGGCAACCCAAACGTCTCCCGGGTCGGTGTCGGAGTGCTGGCCTTCTCATGGATACTCGACGCCCTCGACGTGGACTGTGACCTGAAGCTGCGGTAGCTGGCTTGCGATCGGACGTGAGAGGTGGTCGATTCACCCGACACCCTGGCATTGTCCCTGGTCATCATGCTACTGCCATCGTCTGGTGTGACGGTAAAAGTGATTCCACTCAACCGTTTGGCGAGAGTACTATCCGGCCGCTCTAGCAAAGCCGGATCCGCACACTCTCTTGAAGACCACGACATGCGACTCACACGACCCGTCCGAGGCAGACTCCCCGTACTCAGCCGAGATCTGGCACTACCGGCCTGGCTCTGACTGCCACGAGGCTGCTCGGTCAAGGATTGGTCGCTTCCTTTTTCACGGAGCGACTGTTGCGAATTGTATACAGTGCTGCCGTCAAAGTGATCTTCGATCTTAGAGCCACGTCGAACACCAGTGACGGAAAAGTGTGGCGATGGCGGTGTTGTTGGTCCTTTTATCTCATCATCCTTCGAGACCAGTCCCCTGGGGGGTTTCCATCTGTCTTGTGCCTTTGTCTGCATCTTTTCAAAATAACGGATGCGAACCTTGTCGAGCCATCGTGGCGTGAACTCTTCTTGATTCCGTAGTAGCGAAAGCCTCGAAGAAAGGGCGCTCAAGATAATCAAGATGATCAAGGCAACGGTAGTGAAGCCCTGGATCACAATGATGATTACCCCGAGCGCAGTCGTGATAATACGGTTGACTTTGAGCTGAGGAAGAAAAGCAATCGAGATGCCGGTGGTCAATATCTTGCAAAGGCCGAGTATCCAGACACCCATAGCCGTGTTTCGAGTTCCTTCGAAGGGTTTTGAGATAGCGCTGATGGCAAGGTTGACTATGTCAAGCGCCAGTACACCGTAAACCTGCACAAGAGGAACGTCCCCAGCTCCTCCTATGAAAGCTGCTCGAACAAATGAATATGTAATGTAGTAAGCAAAGAACCACCACCGTGTGCGTCTGTACCGCGCTGTGAGCCATGCAAATCTCTTAACGTACAGCTGATCTAGATGGACGGTAGGGTAGTCGTCGTCATGGTTGTTGTGTCGAAGGCGGTAGACTGGGATGCTGAGGATAGGCTTGACCTCCAAGTTGTGCTCCTTTATCCTGGTCTCCAAAATTATTGAAACACGCCACGTTGATCGGTAGAAAACAGCCCGGTCCTTCGTGATGGTGAAAGTACCGTGTCGAGTTCGACACCAGACCCCATACGCCACTAGCGACGTTACCCCCATCAAAACAACGAAGAACACCACAGCCGCAACTGCTATCGCGCCAACAGAGCCCCGATTTTTGAACTTGAAAATAGCCAGGGTCATAAGCATGAAGAACCCAATGACCAGTGTCCGTAACAGCGCATGGCCGAGGAATCCGACCCAGTAGCTGCGAAAGTAGGCAAGCCTATCCTCTTTGACCAGCCTCGCTTTCGCGAGACCCTCAAACAAGATCTTGACACCAATGACGGCAAGCATGACCAGAGCGACGGCTATCAGAAACCAAAGCAAGCCGAACACAAAGGCATCGGCAGCTGGAATTCCAATGGCCGCTAGCGTTGCAGGAAAGCCACTCCAAGTGCCTGGAAGTGGTAACCCAGGGGCTACTGGATCACCACCCCATTCATACCGCCAAGGATCAGTGGCGTTGAACGAGCCCCTGGTCATCAGAGATCGCCCATAGATCTTGTCAAGTAAATGCTCTCCTCTGTTGATAATCATAGGACCGGAACCATCGACGTGCCCTAGCTTCCCCTGGACGCCTGCAAAAGAGTTGATCGACTGGACAAAAGGGGGCGCGTAGATGAAGCCAGCGGACCAGGCAAAGTTTGCCCACCATGCAACGAGGATCGATGGCCACTTGACAGAAAGTGCCCCCGAGAAGAATATCGTCTGGAAGGTTTCGAATACGATGAAGACCGAGAGCGAATGAGCGTGGTGCATCCTCATGTGAGGGACGCTTATTCCGTATGCCGCAGTGGCAAAGGAGGCGATGATGGCGACCATTGTGAAAAGGCCCATGAAGGGCGCGATAACATATGCGTGCGAAAGACTCTTCCCGTTTTGCATGGCAGCTTGGAAACATCCAGCCTCTTGTTGACCAGAGCCGGCAAAGATTTGCACTCGTGTCGTGCCTTCGAAATCGGGTATCTCGTAAGCAATGTCAGGTATGCCCCCTATCTGCTGTGGGCCAACACGAATTTCTACCCAGGCTCGGAATGGCACATCAGGAAGAAGAGGACACAGACTGCATGTTTGTAAGTATACGTCTTTCAAGTCCGGAGCCAATTCGGACTCACCTAGCAATGTTGAGGTTGCAAGGATTTACGATCTTATCAAATCGGTTTTCGCCATATGCGTCAACAGCAATGCGCATCATCAGGGACTCGTTCCTCAAACTGCTAGTGCCGTCCATATGAAGCACTATCGTCATGTTGTCGGCATAATACGCAGCATCAAATTTGCTGATGCTGAATAGACTGTTTCCGCCCATGCAGTCGCCATAATCACCAGTATAGAGAGCTGGATACCGATTTGCAGCGAGTTCTCGTGTCACACCATCAACATCTGTCCCTGTCGTGAACATGACCTTAGCAGCCCTCGACAGAGACGTGAATAGGATGATATGCAAGAGCATTGTAAGGCGTGTCCGTTGGCCACTCCATGTTGCCATTGTGAAGTGGAGGCTTCCCGTCCTCGGCTTGAGGCCCAGACCAGAGCCTTGTACACCGCCGTGGTGTACAACCAGGGTCGGTACTGTGTCGATGATGATATCGATGAGGCCAAGATATGGATATGAATACTGTCTTGGGCTGATAATCTGTGACCATCGAGGACTGTCTTCCAGTGACTGTGCTTGTAATCGTTCCTGGAAGGTGAGACGCTCACGGGCCAGGTGTCGTCGGTACAGGAAGATTCGAGATCGTTGGCAAATGCCGAGGTGGGGAAAAGTTGAGGTTGGCGTTGAAAGCTTAATAACGCCTCTTCCGTCAGGATTTTGTGGGAGTTGTTGGCTGGCTGGCTGATGTTGGCAGCGGGCAGCGGTCTGGAGCTATCCGTTGAGCGAACGTTGTGTGGTTGGTGACACGCTGAAGGCATTCGGGGCGTCGATTTAGCCAGAGCCTGGCCTCTGTTCTTGAGTTGTGAAAATAAACAAAAGTCAGATCTTGAATCAACGCTGAAGGTCGGATGTCGGGAGCTGCTTGCCTGATTTTGTTCCAGGGAAGGGACTGCCAGAAGATTCGGCCTAAGGTATGCTCATGGAGATTCCCAATCTGGCACAACTGAAATTATCCAGTCCGTGCCTGGTATACCGTCAGTAAGATTTGTGAGATATGTCAAAACAGCCTACAACACGGCAGCCGCATGTCGATTGGGTGGCGGGGTCTCGGGAACACGATGAGCAGCGTGGGACAGTCTGGTGGTTTAATATGCCCGCCCGTCCACTCCATCACTGCCAAGATGGGACACCCTCACCTGCCAGACCGATCTCTTGGACCTGCTTCTCCCTCCGTATGCTGGCGACCGTTGCAATTGCGATGTTCCCTGGGACCCCCACCATCAAATAGCCACCCCACCTCGTCAACGGTTGAAGCTCCATCTCCAAAATGAACGATGGGACTCCCATATCGCGAGGCGATCGGCTCTACTTCAAAAGACACAGGAATACTCTTCTCTGGATAAGAGAGTTTGCTGTACAAAGTATTGTATTCCAAGCCTCCCCTCTGTTGAGCACTTTTCCCTTTACCCCGCCATTCAATAGTAGTTGTTTGATTTGCTTTCTGCAAGAGCAACCCTTCCAGCTCACCTCTTTTGATCCCTGTCCCTGGCAGGATCTGATAAGGCAACCGCTCTCTCCCCTTGCAGCTTCCCGTCCCTTGCTGCCAGCCGGTTCGATCCGTTGGCAAGAAGGTGTCACTTGCCTGTAGATGTCAACACTCCCAGGTCCCAACTTTCTGCCATCATATCATAAACCATGCCTCAAAAGCAAGCTAATAGGTTCTTAAAATATCCCTGAAAGCCTTTTAACTATCTTTAAAAGCTTATTAACTATTTTCAAAGGTCTAATATTGTCTTTCAAGGCATGGTTCACTATATAATAGGTGCTTAACCTACTTTTGTTTGTCAATAATTTTGTAGTATAAAGGCAACTGCTATAAGTTCCAAGCGAAATGCCGGTGTATAACGAACCCCTATCCAGAATCTCTGAAAAGGATATCGGTTGAAGGTGCTTCTAAACAATCCTAGTTCGGTATAGCTAAATAGTATATAATAATGGCTTATCTTAATCACAATAACTAAAATCCCACGATTGTAACTTATATTATATACTGCGGAACTATCTATTTATACTAGCCAGTTCCTTTGTATATATAGACCTCGTGCTAAGCCGTGCTTAGTGCCCCGAGTATACTGATCACCTCTGCTTAGTCTGCTTAGTGCCCTGAGTATATTGAGCATCCTGCTTAGTCTGCTCAGTGCCATGAGCGTACTGATCAGTCGTCCCTTACTGTGATTGGCTTTTTTATGCGTTCTCCCAGTTGGCCCTTGCTTCCGTGGCCCCACAACTAATCGTTATTCCCGTCCGTGTACCAGGGTGTGACAAAGTAGCAGAAAATGAAAAAGAAAAGTATAATGAAAAAAAGATATTAAATTTAACGTTACTCAAGGTTAATTAAAATATTTAATTATAATTAATTTACAAGAATTATAAGTAAATTTTAAAATACTATAAAAAATAATATAAAAGAAAGCTTATATTTTGAAAAAAATGGAATCATAAATCGTGGGTATAGAGGCATCTTGTTTACTCTATACACTTAGCGGTGGAAAAGATTGGTCGATATTATGTACCTAACACCGGCATTTTCGCTTGCACCCTCACAGTGTAGGGGAAAATCAACGTCCCCTCAGTAGTACTCAATATCTGTGCAGGGGATCATCGTTCTCGGCGGAGACGTTTCCCCAGGCGCCGAGAACGCACTAAAATGAGCCAAGCGGGGACGTTGGGTTTTGCTAAGACATGAACCCCTGAGTGTAACCTTCAACACCAAGCCATGCGATCGTGATGTTTTCTCCATTGCCTGCGGAAAGAGATATGGAAAATTCGACATGTATCAGCATTTCAAACTTTGAATCTGGAGATACAGAAGAACTCTTATGGACAACCAGAAAAGTCAAGATTCTCAGCTAGTTGACCGGTTCCACAGCCCGCCACGCAATAGAGCAGTTCACCCGAAATGACAAAACTCCACCACAACACCACGCTGGAAGATACAGTCCTCCCTCATACTTCGCTACGATTCTCCCGAAGTTCCCGAAGCTCTGCGGATTGTCTTCAACACAGGGACCAGCATCATTTGCAGGCCAATCTGGCGTCCCTGAGGCCAATTAGACTGAGGGTTTTCTCTGCTGCTTACCTGGTAGGTAGGTAGGTGGGTAGGTGAATTTAAACAGGCTTTGCTAAGAGAAGTAGGCATATGGAAAGCCGTGTCTCACTTGCATTACAGCAACTTAAGTTTGTCCCCAAAGGCTTCGCAAAACTCTCATGACTCGTGAATAGAAATTGCCTTTCAGACAGATTAACTTGAGCACAAGGCTCGTCCATGATATCATTAGTATGGTATAAGATACCTTCCATGCCTCACGACAACAAGACCAGCGTCCAAGATGACGAGATTACCGTACAAGACTTAGATGTCTCTCTCGAGTTGACAGGAACGACGTCAAACCATACAGGAATTTCACCATGTCTTTAAGCCTCATTTCTGAATTATCCCTCATCTCCATGCTCACCTGCGGCAACCATGCTCGTTGATTTCATCATTGGTCTTCGTGAAGTCAGAACCTTACTATATTTTACCGACTCACATCATCTGGTCTTGTTGATATATGAATACAGTATGCATCATGTACACCGGTTCGGAATCACGTCAGAAGCAGATAGTATCTATCCCACCCAACTCGTGCTGGTAACCATCACACCACCGCCGTCAAGACCTCCCTGTACAAAAGTTATTCTGAGGGCCTCTCGGCCCCCAACCACACCATAGCATGGGATCTCTCAAAACTTCTCAAGCTTCCATCCAATCGCGCCCAAACCACCACAACAAGTAAGGATCTGACGTGCAGCTGCCTGCCTCCACCACGATGAACCTTCTCTCTCGGCAGAAAGAACAGCAATAAAGGATGAGTGATCCAACCAAGCATCACCATATCGCGCTGCCTAGGGTCACCACCCTCCGGAGCCGTCTCAGGTGCCCCTGAGCTGAAGCTCGCCTATCATGACGCTGCCGCGGGTTGGGGCTCTTGTGGCGTCAGGCCCTTTTATTCCAGCCAACAGACCATACCCCAGGGGTCCAAAGTGATGCCTACACCCTGCCGAGTCTTTTCATCGTTTATTTAGGGCTGACTTGCAGCATCCCACTCCCACCCACACGAGCTTAATATCACGAGCGGGCGCGGTACACTCGCCAAGGCAAAATGTGAGATGGACCTCTGCCTGTCTGTATGTATGTCAGATGCTTGGCATCTCTGTATCTGTGACGGAGGGGAGGGAGGCCGCGGGTGAGCCATCTCATGATTACTGTTCGGAGGGCATAAACAAATAAGTTCAGTCTGTACAAGGCAGGCCGTTAGAAGAAGATACGAGTCCTATGGACCCTATGTCTCCTCTGGAAAATATGCGGTAGTTATTCGGTGCCGTTACCCGGCTTTCCATCACAAGACATCTCCAAATCTGACAACATGAGGCTCAACCTGAGAGAGGCATCTGGGTCCAAATCCTACCTTTTTGTTAACATAATGTGTTCCTGGACTGCTCTCGGCCCCCTTTCTTTTTGGACTTGAGTAGATGGCAATATCATGTCTTGGACTAGCAATACTACGAAGAGATATCCAGAAGAAGCTTCTGGCTGACGCTGCCAAGCTCTGGACAGCGGTCTATTGCACCTCTGCTGACTCACCTTGCAGGTAGCCTTTCTTGGGTGATCCACAGATCCTGATAAAAGAAGATGGCAGCTTGAATTGCTGGCCATGTATGTGGTCATCTGTACGGGCATGTTTTGTGTGCGTGTACATTTTCCGCCCCTGTTCAATGAAGGCTGGACAACAACGCCCCGAATCAGACCGGGAACTAGTGACGGAGTTCTCCGCTTGGCTCACCGCAAACGGCAGTGAAGGGGGGAGGTCCCGATTCGTTCACACAAACCAAAGCCAGAAAACGGTCCAGGTTGAAGGTGGGGAACGACACAACGCACAACGACCAAAACGCCACCTGCACAGCAAAAGAGAGGGGAACCACATATCGGCGATTCTGGCTCAAATAAGGTGCGGATCTGTGCTTTGGGTGCATGCTCAAGAGAAGTCGGCGACGCATGGGTGCGGCGTATAAGCCAAGCCAAGCCCTGCTCCCGAACGAGCCAAAAAATTGCGTGAGCAGTGAGGAGCCGCGCCCTCCACCAGATACCATTTGTTCAACCGCTGTGATAGGTCTATGTTGAAGCTCGAACCTCCAGGTTGTCAGATCGGAGGCACCCGGTCCTGTTGCACGATTTTCCTGGCAGAAATTGTGCCGACTGAAGCCTCCCCCTTCCCCTGGTGGTCAGCTGCAAGCCACACAACGACGCTGTTCGAAACACTTGGGAGTAGTTATTGACGAATAGCAGTTTGGAGTGTTTCGGGCTCTTGCAGCTTCTCGAAGAATACTGCTTTTTCGAGGGTGGGAAGCACAGCTCGGAAAGAGCTGACGGAGGAGACGGGGTTAGTTTGTTTGGGCATCGAGGGAGACAATGCAGTTTTGAGAAGAACCGCCGAACTGGGGAAGCATATATCAAAGAAGTGTAAAGCTGTCCAGACGGATCAAAGCACAGACCACAAGTGACTCTGGGGGGTGAAGGAAGGCAATCCTGGTGCACCGGGCAGCCAAACAACATCCATGAAGCCCCGTTCCCCGGGTTCAGTCACCTGGTTGCGCCAGCTGGGCCACCCCCTCGAGGACTCAAGCTCGAGCGTGGGGCTTTGTAGCACACACGACTGCTGTGAGGAACTGTGCGAGCTTCTGGAATCGCACAAGGATGTCCAAGATAGCTGCGCGCTCTCGGGTCAACAACGGAGACTTTGTGGCACGACTGCTATCCAGGTTCATACTCGAGTCATCCCGGGAGTTGAGCAGTGTCTGAGGACGGCAGAATAATGGCGCAAGTTGTGGACTGTGCCATGTGGCTCCGCGAAGCTGCCGTGCTTGATGAGCGGTCTCCTAGTTTGTTGCACGTACGGGTTCCTTCTCATGCCGTGGTTAGCACAGTCTAGGCATGATTGGTTTTGGTAGAAGCGAATATGCCTGGGTGTCCAACTTGACAACCCCCTGTGTTGCTCGGTGACGGCGGATAACATGAAGAGCAAATACTTGGCCTGTCTTCAATGGATCAAATGATCTGTATGGTTTCGGGGAAGTATGCCGTATCCTTCAAAGCTTAGCGTTGCTTGTGAGACAACTGGGCTGAAAAACGCAAAGCTCTGTGAATCTCGCTGAGAATGGGATTGTAGGCCGCCGGTCTGCTGACTGCTGTGGGTTGGTTGGTTGCCTTTGAATCACACCGTAGGCTCGCACGGATCAGATCAGCTTCGCATCTGGAGAAAGTCCTGTGTTAGGACCCGCGTCCTGAGTGTTGGTGATGCTGTCGTAGTCGTTGTCGTTTCTGCATAGAACTTCCAGGTTGCTACCTTAATATGTGAGAGAGGGAGCCCACCTCAGGACTCGACATTGCTCAAGGTTCCAGCTGACCATCCTGCCCGAGGCCCTGACTTGTCCGCGTCCAGTCAGCCAACGTAGCCAGCTTCGTCGTACTATGGTAGAGTGCTGCAAATGCCTTGCCGATAAGAGCATGTCGCCAGGTTCCGCGTGCGTGGCACAAGTTTCAATCTGCGGCAGAGCTCCACGATTTCGATCTCATGTGTCTGGGTCCTTCGTCCGATGGGGGAGGGGAGGGGTTAGGGATGAGCGAGACTGGCGAGGGCGCGGCACGCGTTTGTTCACGGAGGAGGCTGCAATGAAAACGTACCTTTCTGGCCATGGAGGGGCAGCTTCAACTGGGGGTCTCGGGCACAGCGACCTCGACTGGACTGGACCACTTTAGCGCGCTGTTGTAATTCCCCACCGCACACTGCGGTCTCCACCCCTCCGTGTGCGTGTACCCCTGTCCGTCCCCGTCCCCTCGATAAACTTATTGGAGTTCCCCGCCCTTTTTTTCAGGCCAGCCATCAATGATCAACCTGCTGCGACTTCGCTGCTGATCATCCCATCATCCCGCACCAGACACTACCAAGTTCGCTCCTTTCTCTCTCTCTCTCTCTCTCTCGCGCGCGCTGCACCAGACACATCTCTTATATACTAGTCTAAGCGGATAGCGTGATCTCTACTCTTCAACGGACAACGGCCGCTATGGATTTCACACATACCGCGTACTTTGGTGGCTCTCAGCCCTACCAATTCATGGGGATCCCTCCTCCCCTCACTCCGGCGCATTCCACATCGGTAGCGTCGGACGACTTCAACACCACCTCACCTCCGGTAGGTTGCATTTCGGTCTGAAGTCTGGACGGCGCAGGGACGAAGAGGAGGAAGAGGAGAGGACGAGGACGAGGAAGAGGAAGCGTCCAGCTTGTTGTACTCCGACAGGCCGGGCTTGGGCTCGCTTTTGTGTGGCTGTCTGGTCTTATGGTCTCCGCATTTGCCCGCCATCCGTGGGCAGTAGCGCGCATTGGCCGTTGCGTACGAGAGGCTTACACAATGATTACTCAGGAGGTCTACGAGCAATACCCCAACGGCATCCCTCATGAGCAGTTCCAGAACTTCGACAACTACGTCCAATTCAATCCTGCGCAGACCTTCCCGGGTCCACCCACGCCGCCGGGTCAGGCTCCCATTCCTGCACCTGTGCAGCCGGGCCCCATCAATGGCGCCGTCCCGCAGGCGCGGCCCCCTACCGTTGAGATCCTGCCTCTCTCCACGATAGACTTTGACGAGCAGAGCCGTCGGCAACAAGGGTCCAATTCGGAAGAGGATGACCTGACCCCAGCCCAGTCGAGGCGCAAAGCTCAAAACCGTGCAGCGTATGTGACACTCCGGCTCCGTCCTTTGTTGCACCAACCATCCTGTCGGCTCCCAGGATGAACACATTGGACGGGATGTCCGCTGTGCTTGCGGCCCCGTCCCGTCATTGATGCACACGGCCTTGCTGACCTTGTCTGTAGTCAACGAGCCTTCCGCGAGCGCAAGGAACGCCACGTCAAGGACCTCGAAAACCGCCTGCAACAAACCGAGCAAAGGGAGCAGGAGACGGCGACCGAGAATGAGCGCCTAAAGAAGGAACTGCAGCAGAAGATGACCGAGCTCGAGATCCTGCGGGCGACATCCAATACTAACGGTGGTGGGTCGCCCGGCAGGAACAGCGCCTCACCAGTCGTGACAGGTCCCATGTCGTACAACCCAACCGACTTTTACTCCAACGTCCTCCAGAACCACGCCAACAAGACTCCAAGCCACAGGATAGTGACCAGTGACAGCGGCGAACGTCTTCTCGCTGCAGGCGCAACGTGGGAGCTAATCATCAGCCATGATCTCTTCCGGCGTGGACTGGTTGATATCGGAGCAGTCAGCGAACGGATCAAGCCTCTGGCCAAGTGCGATGGCCAAGGCCCTGTGTTTGAGGAAAGGGCCATTCTCATGGCCATCGAGCAGAGTGTGGCCAGTGGGAGCGACGAGCTTCTTTGATTCAACAGCGTTGTATGATTTGCCGAGTTTTTTACGAAGATTATGACCGACACAACACCCAACTCTCTTTACGTACACGCAAGAAAATCAGTCTGTCACCCAGCATATATCACACAGTACACTAAAAACGAACTGGGTTGAGCTTTTTGGCGTTATAAGGGGTCCCGGGTTATGGGTCGGTTGGCAGCGGTTTTTCGGGAGAGCACGATGGTTGGGCTGGACGGTATGTGGTTGGGCAAGAGGGTAAATCAGGGGCGTTTATTGGGTTGGATTCTTTTTTTTCTTTTTTCTTTTTTCTTTTTTTATTTCTTTTTTTTTATAAAGTTCAACATTGTGAATATGGGTGGGAGCAGGGGAGAGGCACTCGCATTCTTTTTGAACTTCGTTCCTCCATGCTTTGTGTTTGGATATTGCCGATCCAAAGCTGGGCATGTATTGAATCTCAAATGATGTTTTGAAGTGGCTTTCGATCTCACTAGATAGGGATGATTTGAAAATTGAAAAACTCTTGGATATCTGGTTACGAGGGCCTTGTGGGTTAAAGCTTACTGTGGGCACAAAAGACAAAAGGCGGACCACTATGCAAGCGTTGAGATAATGAAGTTGTTCAAAATGACCGTTTCTCCCTCGCCTCCAAGCAAAGGCTAAGCTAAGCTAAACTAAGCTAAGCTAAGCTATCCATCTATATATACCCTTCCATGAAACACCAAAGCCAGATTCGTCATAAAAAAATGAAAATAAAACTACAGAGAGGTATCAAATCGTCATGTTGTTGTGTTGCAATGTTTTGCCGGTCAAACTGATCAGGCCAAAACGAAAATGGTTCTCAAACCGCCTCCCTCATACGCCACCATGTGCCTCTTCCTGTGTATACCATTAGGATAGCCCAGTTTCCGTCTTCTTGTCTCGCCCCTTCCACCTCCCAACCCACCGAGTTCAACTTCACTTTCCCCTCCCCGCTCAATTCTTCTTCTTCAACTCCCCGTTGCTCTCGTCCTCCTCCTCAGGAACATACGGGTGCTTAATCGTCAAGCACCAAATGTCCAAGTAGTCGCAAATCGTCACAATCACATCCACCACAAAACTCCCATACACACCCACCGCCATCCCCAGCATGCAGAACATGTACGCAACCTGATACACCCCATCCCCGAGGGCACTTGGCCACCCCAGGCCAGGAATAGGGCTATGCTTCAGCAGCAACGGTCCAAGCGAATCCACCACCCCAAAGCCCAGAGGGATGACCATGACGTTCCAGTAGGGGAAATCCAACTTGACTAAATGCGCCGTGATCATCTGTCCCACGCTATACGCATTCACCAACCCGGCAAACAGCGCAAAAGGAACCAAATGCCCCCTCAAAATCCCCGGCTGCAACCACAGATAAGCCACAATCAGCCCCCATGCCGCGAAGAATGGTCCCAGCCCGACCAGAGCATACCGCGACTTGTCCCCCTTCGCCCTCCTCGCCCGAATCACATTCCTCGCCGACTCGACAGTGTTGTAAACCAACACAACCGTTCCCTGAACCATGTACCACTCGGTAAAGTTCATGTTGTAAACCCCCTCCGGGATCGTCAGGCCCAAAATCTCCTGCGGGATTCCGACAGCAGCCAGCATCCCCTGCTGCCAGAAACTCGCCCCTCCCTTGTAACCCGTCAAGGCATACACTCCCACCAAAATCAAAATCCCCTCCACCGGCCCGTTGACAATCCCGAGCGTCAGAGTCTTGGTGTGGTACTCATCCCAGGTCTGGACATAAAACGTCAACAAACTCGCAAACAGCGTCGCGACCGTCTTCCAAGACTGCCCCATGTTCTGCGACGCCGCAAAAATCAGCACCTCCAAGCTCGTGTTCAGCGCGTCAACGCCGTGATCGAACAGCTCGCCCAGCGGGCCAGACTGCTTCGTCCTTCTTGCCTGGGTCCCGTCGACGGCGTCAAAGGTCTGGTAGAGGAAGAGGCCGGCAGCCCAGGAGTAGTACACCCACGACGGGCAGTCTTGGTCAAGCGTGGGGTTGTACCAGAGCAGGGTCAAAAAGTTGGCGACGACAAACATGAAGCCCGTCAGGGTGATCAGGTTGGGGGCCATGGACAGGGGGAACAGTTTGATCACGACGTTGGTGTAAAAGGGCTTGAGGATATATTTCGAGACGAGGGAGTGGTCGACCGAGGAGTACTTGTATTGCTTGAGGGCCGGGAGCCGCTCTTGACGGACGTAGACCATGGTCGGTAAAAGGTGCGCTCGGAAGCGGCTTCGTCAGCGGGAGGAGTTGTGGTTGTTTACGGTCGGGAAGAGGAGTCGAGGTTACGACGGGGTTTATGGCGGCGTGTTCTTCGTTGATTTGTGCTGGGAGATGGCTTCTCGCAGACACTTGCGTCGCGCCTGTTGTTGTGCTCCCTTACTGCTGAAGAGAGGCCCTTTCCGGCTGGAAGAGAGAACCGGCGGAAGAGAGAACCGGCGGAAGAGAGAACCGGCAGAAGAGAGAACCGGCAGAATAGAAAAAAAAGAGAAAACACAACAACCGGCGATCTCGGGGACGTAAAAGAGGGGAGACGAGAAGAGCGGCTCCTCAACTCGGGGCAAGAAGACTGGAGAAAGTAAAGAATGCCCAGAGTGGAGCTTTCTCATGCACAGGTAGTGGTCAAGATGCAAAAAGGAAGAAAGAGGGGGGAGCCCTCCTTGAGATGTTTTTTTTTCGTTCTTTTTTTCTTCGCAGCAAGTAGATTGTTACGCGTTCCGCATCGCGACCGTCTGGACTTGGACAGGGACAGGTTTCGTGTCTTTTGCTTTGCTACCGCATATCAAAAATAAAAAGAGGCGAAATGAGCCAACCAATCAACCAGGAAACAGGGAAATGTGATGCGGTGGGTGGTGGGAAGTGCGTCATGGGTTTTGTCCCAATTTCTGCTACTCACAATTCCCGCTTCCGCATTGTCCAAATCTACGGCACCAAAAAAGTCGCCAGTCAGCTGAACCGTGTACCCGAATCAGTTCATCTCATCCAGGCAACAACCAATTATGTCCTCTCCTCAAACCAGACGATCAACCAAACTATAGAACCCCGTTCGATTTCAAACAACAGTTCGTGGTCCTCAACATTTTTAGAGGTTGGAGAAACCCAAACCCCACTTTTGACTTGTTGCTTAGCCCGTGCAAGGGTCGCCGATTATCCAATCTTATCGATCTCCAATGCATCACTTAACCCACTTTTTGCCAGCGGCTTTTTGCCTGATGCACTTCAACCCAACGCCTGGATTCCTTGGCAACGACAAGCTGATCATCAGGCCCCCGTCTGTCACTGACTTCACCCCTCACCGCACGGCATCACATGTCAAACATCAACTCACCACACACTCCAGCATGTACCTTGTTGAACCACCCATTTTCACTGTATTCATCAGATGTCTACACTTCGGCATTTTGTCACACACCAGTCGTCAACCTTTATCCCCCGCCCTCCATTTTCCATAGCCAAACACATACCCAAACCATCTCTCACTTTGCACAGAAACCCTCCATTATAGTTAATAATTCTCTTCAATTTTCCCTCGCCTTCACCCCCACCCCAACGCAAACCAAAAACAACCAACAACGGCCAAGTATAATAAAATAGGTATAACGCCAAACAGGTCATTAAGCAACAGAACCAATAACAAGAGCCGCCACACCCTCCTCCTCACTCCTCACCGTGATCTTGGTTGTCACGCCCGTCTTGGATGAGTAGGCCATCCTCACGTTGGCCACCACCCTGCCGCCGCCGACCGTCTTGCCCAGCAGCTTGAGCGTGTGTGTCGTCTGGTTGACTGGTACATCGGTGCCCTCCAGAGGCTGGAGTGACAGTGCCTTGGCTAGTTGTTCAGTGGCATCTAAAAAAAAAAAAAAAGAAAGAAAAAAACATGTTAGTAAACCAACGATATCGTAGTAAAAGTGGGGGAAAAAACATACCTGCTATGCTCTTCATCCCACTCAGCTGTAGCGTCTCCTCAGCCTCGTCCCCTTGCGCGCCCACCTGCTCCCAGATGTGCGCAAAGTTGCTAGCAAACGCCGGCACCACATAATCGGCACCCGACAAGTCAAACTCGGAAACTTCGTACTCGTCATCATACCCAGTCTCCTCTGGCTCGCCAGTAGTGGGATCAATCTCCTTGCTGGTGAACTTGAGAACGTTGCTGAAGGTGGCGATGGGAAGAGCCCCTTCGCCGTTCAGCTTCTGGAACGCAACATAGATCTTACCTGGCTCATCCGTAGCCAGTTTCTCAGCCTGAATGATAAACACCTCTTGCAGCTCTTCCTCGTCCGAAGGAGTAGCCACAACGGAGACATTTTCTAGTATGGTGTCGGGAAGCGTGTTCTTAACCTCATACTGCAGCACAATGTGCTCCTTGAAGATGTGCTTGACCACGCTGACGACGTACTCGGTCTCGGCCTCCGTGAGCTCCACGACAGGCGAGGATTTGAGCACGGGACCAAACTCCTTGAGCTCTGGGATGGCCAAAAGCTCCTGGGCATACTTTTGCGCGGTAGCGGTGGCAGAAGCCGCGGCGTCGGCCGCCGAGGGAGCAGCCTTGGTGGGGCCGGTCTTTGGTGGCTTGAGCGATGGTGTGGTGGCCGTGAGCTTCTTCGTCCTGTCCTCCGCATCGGCCTGCTCCCGGGTGACAATTGGGATCTTGGAGACGTCGAAAGAGTCGTCAAACACAGACTTGTCATCAGATGTGACGTACATGACGAGCTGGTGCTCAAAGTATGGAAGAGAGAACATGCTGTCGTTCTTGACGAACCTCGTCGCCAACTCATCCTCCTCGTGCATCAGGCTGAGGTTGAGCGCAGCACGATCGCGGACCTCATCATCCACATCGTCCAAGCAGCGGGTGAGCAAAACATCCACACTGCGCTTGACCTCGGGGTCCTTCTGGCCAACACCGAACTTGGCCAACGCGGTGACGGCGGCGGCGCGAACAAGGGCGTTTTCAAGCACAACACGGTTGTAGATGTACCGGATGTACTTGGTAGGCTGCGAGGTCTTGGGGCCTTCCACACCAAGGAGATGCAGGATGCGAACAGCAAGCTTGGTAAACTCGCAGTCCTCGATGAATTCGCACAGATGGGCGAGAGCCTCCTCCTTTGACTCGGGGACAAACTTGATCAGATCAAACATGCTCTCCACCACGGCGCGCTTGAACTCATAGCCACCCTCATCGCGCAGGACGCCGCTGAGGAACTGGAGCATGCCGGCCTGCTTGCTAGGGAACTTGAGGCAAAGCGTGCGGATGGCCTCCACGATGGTAATCTTGAACTCATCCGTGATCTCAGACATGAAGCCGGAGATTTGCTTCATGAGACGATCCACACTAGCCTCGTTGCCGGTCTTGAGCAGGGTGGTGATGGCGAAAGTAGCAATGGAACGGTTGCTGTTGGAGATGAGGAGCTCGATGTCGGGGTTGCAGACGTTGACAACATTGGGCTTGAACGAGGCGATGTTGTGCAGAATACGAAGAGCCGCAAACTTGGTGACAGCGCGAGGAGAGGTGAGGAAGAGCTGGAGGACGTGGACGGCCTGCGAAACCTCGGCGTCGGTGACATCCCGCATGTCGCAGATAGCCTTGGCCGCCTCGAAGTTGACCATCTCGCTCTTATGCCTGAGCCAGCCATCCAGCAGCTGCATCATCGGCCTCCTGAGCTGGGCATCCTCCTCGGCCAGCTGGGCGGCAAGACGGACGAGCATGACGATGGCGGCGGGGTTCTTCACAGCGCCGGCCGCACCGAACTGCTGCACCATCTTCACCAATGCCATCCTGTCGTGCATCCTCATCTGGTACAACAGACCGATAGCGTGGTACTGGGTCATCGTGGAGTTGTTCACGGGAAGGTTGGCTGAAGACGAAGAGAAGCCGAGCGAGAAGCCACCGGACGACTTGGTGCTAGCAGCCGCCTCCTGGGTCTCGCTTTGCCATCTCTTGACGACTTCTCTGGCGATGGGGAGGAGGTGATACGACGAAACGAGAGCGGCAGAGGAAACGGTGGGGTTCTTGTCGACGATGGCAGTTTTGAGGACTCGCTCGATGGACTGGACAGTGGTAGCCTGTTTGGTTAGGAGTGTTAGCCAGCTGGGCAGAGACACTTGGACGCCGCAGCTCGTACATCAATAATGCGGCAGAGCGCTCTGATGGCATTTGGGCGATAGATGGCATCTGTACTGCCTCCAGTATCCTTCATGATGGTGCTCGTGACCATGATGATGTCCTCGGCGGAGCTGGCGAGCTCCTTGATGATGAGGTGGACCATCTGGCGCAGACTGGCATCTTTGTTCTGGAAGAGCTTCGAGATGCCGAAAAAAAGAGTGGTTGCTTCCGTGGTAGGGAACTTCTCGCCCGTGTAGAGGAGCAGGCCGATCTTGGTCAAGAGAATGCGGCATCTTCGCGGTTGGATGGGGGAGCTGTTGAACAGTCGAGCTGCGGACCGCCAGTTCGTAATTAGCTGATGGCCACTGCACAACGCAACGGCAGCGGTTGATTCCTACCTTCTTGAAAAACCTGGGTCCGGTCAATCTTGACCAGACCAGTATCGGCATCCTCGTCCTTCTTCCCGTAGCTCATGGTGGGCAGAACGAGACGGTTTGCGCTGGTAGAGCTGTGTGGAAGTCGGGCTCAGCAGTTCGAAATCCAACTCGCGACGTTGCCAATTCATGGATGGCTTGCTGGCCAATGCCCGCGCCATTCAGCGGCCACCGAACCGCCCCCACAGCCCAGGGGGGTGACAATGAGACGCACAGACCAGCCCCCAGCTGCCATGTTGCGAATTGTGGGGTCACGTGCACGCCCCTTTCGACGACATCAAACAGAGCATTGAACTTGTAGATTAGGGAACCGTAGGTGGCCAGCATGTTATGATGCAGTACCGAGTACAGTTGTTCAAATAGCCATGTTGAGTATTGTTATTCCAACAAGAAGCCCTACAAACACTGTAACTCCTAGCTAAACTATCAAACTCCAAGTTTTCCCACCCATTTTTTGGTTTCCTTGATGGTACAAACTTTAACAAACAATGATATTCGCTGCCTCTCCAGTCCGTATAAAGTTGACGGAGATACTACCGATGGTGCCCATTTAACGTTATTCAACATCTTTTCTCGCCCAACGGTTCCCATGTAAAAAACTTATAAAAAAAAAGAAAGAAAGAAAAAAAAAAAAAAAAAAAGAAACTAAAAAAAACTTCATAGTGGTTATAACCAGAGGATTGGCGGCCGACCACCGGTCATGGAGGGGATAAGTCGACCCTAGTTGGGCTCACCAATGTCCGACGCCCACTGTGCTATAGAATCTGCGTCCTAGACAGTTGTAAGTGGCTGCAGGTCCGAGATTACAGGCTGAGCTTCGGCAGAGGCGTCCATCGCCGGGTCGTGCACCGGGTCAGCTTCGGATTTACCGTGCTCGGAAAACCCATTATCTTGTATGCCATCTTGGCCGCCATCCATACCGATATCGTTGCCCTGCACGCCATGCACAGCACCTTGGAGAAGTTGGGGATCGTGGGGCGGGGGAGGAGGAAGCGCGTCCATCTGCGCAACAGGTGCCGCATGGGCCGCAGCGGTGACGGAATCACCAAATTCCGTGTTGATTGGATGGCCGTTGGCATCGAGATCAGATTCTTTGCGGTCGGGGTTCTTGCCGCAAGCTTTGACGGCTTCTCTCTCTTTCTTCCCCAGCACGACGAGATCAAAGCCCTTGGGGAGAACGCCATCGACCCTGGAGAGAAATGCACGTTAGTAATCTGTGGCAAGGCATTGTGCTGATCACCATGACAGGCTGACTTACTTGAGGAAATCTTGCTTGAGCAAGCGCGCCTTGTCACGGAGGGCCTGCTGATCCCGAGGCCGCTCGAAATGAATATTTCCCTCCTTGATTTGCTTCTCGATAACACTCCACTTGCAGCCGTATGTGTGAACAGCCTTGACCAACTCCCGAACATCATTCCGCACCCAGGCAGAGCGCACTTGCGGTTCTCTGGCCTTCCGATTGGCAGCCGATATCTCCTTGGATCGCTGAGTGAGAGCATCAAAATCGGGCTCCAGCTGAGTACCGGGGAGAGGGGGGTACTGAATGGGAGCTGCCGGCTGGACAGGAACGACTTGGCCGTTGGCAGACGGGTCGGACTCTGCATCGGCATTCTTCTTGCGTCTAGCACGCTTCTTCGGCTGAGTATTCTCCTGGTCACCGCTGGCATCCGCAGCAGCTGCCCCGCGTTTCTTCCTACCGCCGGTTGTCGTCGTCACCTGTGCGGCAGACTGAGCGTAGATAGCTCCGTTCTGGAAACCGCTTCGCGGCGCCTGATCACTGAATCCAGGGCTCGACTCTTGGCTAAATTCCGGATAGGGGATCCTTGGGTAAGTCGGCAATGAGGAAGGGTAGCCGACGTTGTATGACGAAGCAGGATCTTGAGCCATTTCGGCTTCCAGTTGGGTTTGAATCTGCGAATCAATCCTACTCGCATCGGATGACTGGCCAGGCAGAGGGAGTTCCGCAGCATCCAAAGCCTCCTTGGTACGGAGGAAGCTGTCCTCGACCAACGCGCGGAGATGTTTGACAAACTCAGAGAAGTCATAAGTGGACTGAAGTTGGTTGAGTGCTTGGTCGAAAGCGTCTTCGGTACCAGGCGTCAAATGTTGATTGAGAAAGTGCTCGCACAGCGATCTGAGCCGCGTCCACGCTCTCTCGCTGTGCAGCGCTGAGTCGGGGTCCTCAGGGTCAACAGGTTTCAGTTGAAGCTCATCCTGGTTTCCTCCCAAGGCAGCTTCCACTTTGCTGGCCGAAATATCCTCGCCACTCCAAATCTTGGCAATCATTTCGTATGGATGAAAGTCGATGGAGCCATCTTGCCGGAACTTCTTGAGGGTGAAGATTGAGAGCTGCGTCCGAATATCGATTACCATCTCAGAAACACCTGCAATGTCCTGGTCCTTTGGTATGTAAAACTTGGGGAAGTCATCTTCCCAGGACTGAAGGAGAGGCAAGTAATCCTGCTGCTCCGTTGTCTGGATGTCTTGAAGAAGCGCGGCGAGATTGGCGAGGTAAACAGTCCGGTAAGCCTCGTACCATGCTGGAGTGCCTTCGTGGTGCCCCATGGCTTCAAGAACAAAGGAGGGATCGATGGTAGGCTCGCTGTTCTTACCAACGTAAACCCTCCGGAAAGCATCATAGATAAAGCGGATCTGCTCATGGGCTTCCTCCCATCCTTCATTGTCTTGATCAGTGCAGAGATGCTCAAAGAACTCGACGCTTGTGTTTTTGAGGTCGCGTAATCTGCGGGTCATGAACACAGTTTGACGCGCCCGCTTGCCAGGGGTCTCGTACTTCACAGAAAACGGGACACTTGTAGCTCGAACTGGCACATTAATTGGGCGTACGGGGGTTCCCAGAGCAGCACCTGGGAGTCCGGTAGTGTCTAGGACATTGTCAGCAACCAGTTCATCAAACCCAATCTAAAACAATAAGAACAAACTAGGAAATATGAAGTTCAAATCGAGGTCGGCGCCTTCGACAATGGGAGAACCGGGCAAGCTGGCCGACCTACTCAGATGATCCGCCTGGGATGTCATTGCTGTGTACACAGAGTCACTGACAGCAATGCTGTTGAGGCTTGCCAGACTTCCGCCGCGTTCACTTCGGGGAGCGCCTCTTCGTGAGAACTGGTACACGCTTGGACCTTGGACATTCTTAATGCCCGGAGGCGGGGGGGGGCCCATGAGCCCATCCTGAGATGGAATGGCTTGGATGCTCTGCTGAGCAGGAGACTGGGTGTTGATGCTTGGGGTGGGCTCACTTTGTTCTTGCTGCTGTACGGCGGCCTGTCGAGTCGAACGCCGGGCGCGACCTGCACCTGTGTCGGTGCCAGCGCCACCTCTGCCGCGACCTCTGCCACGTCCAGACATGTTTTGGACTGATGACAATTGCTGTTTCGCTGCAATCGTGGCTTTGATGACAGTCAGTAAAACTGTGCGATAGAGAAGGGTTGGGGTTAGGGTTACCAAGAACGAAGTCGTGAGGTTGTTGTGAAATCCCACGCGTTGGCGACAAAAGTTGTGTTGGCGCGCTGCCACTGCTGCTGGCCAAAAAGGCCTTGGCTCTCAGTTGGGCTGCTCGATCCATTGTTTCACGTGATCTCCTTAACGCACGGACTTGATAAAGGCACGAGCTTCGAGAGGTTGGTGGGCTTGGTCACCGCACGGACCATACATTGTTTGTGGTGGAAGGTTGGGTGAGAAAATGGTCTTGCAGCTGGGTGGGAAAGTCGCTTTGGGGATGTAAGTTTCTACTGCGAGTTAAAGAGTTTAAAAAACAGCTTTTACACCTATAAAATGAAATCACGAAATTTGAAGAGTCAGAAGCGGATCCATGGTCACTGCCTGGCATGTTGCTGTAAGGGTTAGGGTTAGAAGCTGCTTAAGCATGTCATGGACTGAACACAACAGGTCTTGCAAATCTGCCTGAGCAAAACCTCTCTTAAAATGTTTCAAAAGAAGCTCCAAGATCATAGTCTATGCAGATCCTAAATAGCCCAGATCTCAAAACACAGCCAACTGGCCTGGAAAAGTCAGTAGTTGACCAGGCTATAAAGATAGCAGACAAGTAGGAACCCTCGTGGCTGGTATACCAACGCTTACACTGACGACGCTGTCTCGACCAATGATCTGATCACGTAATTCAGATATGTTTTCGGGGTTGTCCTGGACATTTCCCACCCAAATGTTACCCTCTATGGTGTTGAGCCCCCCGACTGGTAGAGAATCTAGATTCGAGTGGCTGTGCGGTGAAACACCCTTTCCCGTGCAGCCCGCTAAGAAATTCATCCCCAGAACACCCCCTGGCAAGGATCCGCGCAGGCCAGCATTCCAACAACCTCGCCTCAACTTTTCCATCTCTACAAGTACAACCGTTCTCGTGTTTGCTGCTGGCTTCTAACCCGCAGCTCGTTCTCTTTCTCTTCTGACAATCCCTTGTGTATACCTTTTTCAGCAGAAGACAACATAATCATAATCGCAACAACTGCAACACGCGGCGGCATCGACACGGTTTCCTGACCTTACCTGCAGCACGTAGGCCCCCGATTTGCGCCATACGACAAAAGCCACGGCATAACCGTTTTCGGCCTTCCTTCGTTGCGATTCCAGTAGAACGTTGGCAGTCACACCACGACATACAAAATAGAACTAGCATTCCCTTGCTGTCACGTCTTTAGCCCACGATGAAGCTGCGTCATAAGCAATCGCCACTCGTTCTCCTGCTCCTACAGTCCCTTGCCGCAACCGCTGTTCTCGCCGAACGACAGCTGGATAGGGACTCGGTTGCCGCCGACTCCTACAGATCAGACCCCATCATTGACACACCAGCTGCCGTCAAAAAGTATGGTACCAAGGATGCGCCGATTGACGGCAAGGACGGGAGGCCCCATGCCGGTCCCTTCGTCGAGCTCGACAGCGCATCCGTATCCTCCGAGTTGCCTGTCCTGAAAGACCGGCCGACCGATCCTACAATCATTGACGGAAAGAAGATCCCGGACAGCAACGACGGAGTCATGGATGACAAGAATCGATCGGAGCCCAAGAAGGGCACCACAGGATTGGAGGGCGGCGTGAGCGAGAAGGACAAGGAGCGGAAGCTCAAGGAGCAGACTGGCGAAAAGGTTGAAAACAAGCCCCAGGCACCAAAGGAAGCACCTCCCCTTCCACACGCTGACCAGGAGAAGATCCTGGCCGCAGCTGGAGATGGCGAGGGCAGAGATAAAACGTCAGAGGATGTCTCCGGTCTCGAGGTTGGTTTTCAGTATAACCTGGTCAATATTCACGTGATTGCTAACAGTGATTTAGAAACCGGCAGACCTTCCCGAAAAGACCCACGACAAATCCCTTCCTTTGCCTGATTCAGCCGCCAACATCGACCATCTGGACATCACTAAGGGGAGCAAGGGCCAGAGTTCGGGCTCCGGAGACGATGAAGCCGAAGGGCTTATTCGACCTTTCCACTCGTTTGTCCTGTCTCTCACCATGATTCTCTTCTCTGAAATTGGTGACAAGACGTTCCTTGTTGCTGCCTTGATGGCGATGAAGCATGACCGGATGGTGGTCTTCACGGCCGCTCTCAGCGCCTTGGTTGCCATGACTGTCCTCTCGGCCATGTTGGGTCACGCCGTGCCTGCCCTAATCTCGGAGCGTCTGACGCATTTCCTCGCCGCTGCGCTCTTCACCTTCTTTGGTATCCGACTGCTGCGTGAAGGTCTTGCCATGAGCCCGGACGAGGGTGTTTCCGCCGAGATGCAGGAGGTGGAACAAGAGTTGGCAGAAAAAGAGCAGGAGGCCAGAAAGCACGGTCGTAGAAGATCAAGTGTTTCACCGTATGCTCTGGAAATGGGCCTTGGCACTCGCAAGTCCCGATCCAAGTCTCGCTTCCCCACTCCTCCTCGCAGCCCTTCGAGTTCGCCCGAGAGCCGCAACCGGTCTGGTCGTAACGCTCTCGGTGGATTTGTATCTGGCTTGAGCAATCTCTTTTCGCTGCTCCTGAGCCCTGCGTGGGTGCAGACCTTTGTCATGACTTTCCTTGGAGAGTGGGGTGATCGCAGTCAAATTGCTACCATTGCGATGGCGGCTGGTCAGGATTATTGGTGGGTGACTTTGGGTGCTGTCTTGGGCCATGCCTGCTGCACTGGTGTTGCAGTCATTGGAGGCAGAGCCATTGCCGGCAAGGTCAGTCTCAAGGTTGGTAAGTTGCGTCCCCAAATATTCGTCCCATACGTGACTCTTTGTTAACACATCACACAAAGTTACTGTTGGAGGCGCCATCGCGTTCCTGGTATTCGGCTTCATCTATTTCATTGAGGCCTTGTACTCCTAGGCCGACAACATGATCGCGAATGTAGCATCTTGGCTGTGCCAGCTGCTTCAGCTGCATCAACCCCACGACAAACCCGGGCGGTAAGCCGTTTCTTCGATATTTGTTGTAATCACACATTCGCACATAAAACGAAAAGCATATTTTTCAATTCTACGCTGGACAACTCAGCAGTTAGGGACGTTTACTACTACCGATACATGGGTTCTGTATTATACTAGACGCTAGGGAGGACAACTTGGACTGGGTGTTGGTTGAAATCTGTATTTGGCGAGAGTTCTCTTGGATGGGGTGGAGGACACCTGGAGGCATGGCGAAGGGAAAGTACGGTAGAGGGAAATGATTCATAGTGTTTTCTCTTTGCATCGTCATGTTATGCTTGAGGTTTACACTCGTCGTCTTCAATGCAGTGATCGGCTCATCTGGTCCCCATGGAACGCTTGGGCCACCTCAAGGAGGAAACGCACCGGGGTTGGGGGCAAATGTGGGTCCCATTCCCGACAGGAAGGTGCCAAAGTGTGGAGCTGACCGTTGAAGGAACAAGCTGCCAAGAACGTCATGGAAAACCAATGACGACATACATGGCAGTCACCCGAACCACAACAGGAGCTTGCAGCTCAGCTTTGTTGGCTACAAAGGTGATTTCTTGTCTCTAACAATTGCTTCTGCTTTTCCTCAAAATGTTGACAGAGATCACGACCACCCCGAGTCCCATACCTTAAATTTCTTCCCAAACAACTCTTTAAAAAGCACCTACACGACTCCCCTCCAGACATCATCAACCTTGATAAGTCGCGATAACGATAAGGATAACCACCACATCCGACACGACACAGACAAGATGCCCAACCGACTTGTTGAACAGGCCCAGGAGGTCGCGAAAGAGGACATCGACAAATACAAGGCCCTTCTGAACGATGCTGCCAAAAGCCGGTCTTACTTGTATCCCATCAAGGGGATTTTCTACTTCATGTCCCATCGCGAGCTGTGGAAGCCCCTGGCTTCGAAGCTGGTACCTTACCTCGGGCTCTATGCTTCAGTCATTGGACCCATGTTCTTCTTCACATATCTCCCTCAGTTGGCCATCATGGTCTTCGTGAACGGGCCTCTCGCTGTGCTCACAACTATCCTTCTTGTCCTCAACGAAAGCGCAGCCGTTGTCTCGATCCTCTCGAAAAGCTTGCTGCTCCAGGACGCGCTTCTGGACACATTCGACGGTACACTGATCGCGAAAAATAAGACAGAGATCGTTGCAAGTGGCAGAGAGGTCAACTCTCGGGGAGACGCTATTCAGAAACTGGGCAAGGCACTGAAGAAACCATTCAGCAAATTCAGCGTTAAGGAGCTGGTTCGATACTTCATGTACTTGCCTCTCAACTTTATTCCGGTTGTTGGAACAGTGGCCTTCATCATTATCCGCGGCCGGGCTCGTGGCAACTCTGTTCATGATCGGGTTAGTGGAAACATCTCTTACCCACATACCTTAACTCTCGCTTACATGGCTTCTAGTACTTCCAACTCAAGGGATGGTCTGCATCCAGAAAGTCTGAGTGGCTCTCAAAGCATAAGGGCCCCTACACTGGGTGAGTTTATATCTTTTCTCAGACGCCTCCGAAAGTCTTGGATTCATGAAGCACAAATCGCTTCGAGAGCGCACATGTCGGCTAAACTATCCACCTGCGACACTCTGACGTATCACGCACAATTTGAGGTTTTGGTTTGGCTAACCATGACTGACGTTACCAGTTTCGGAACTGCTGCCACCCTTCTCGAGATGGTTCCGGTGGCGTCCATCGTCTTCTCGTTCACCAACACAGGTAGGTCTCTTGGAAATGGAAACCCAATGTTTATTGCTGACATCCTATGTAGTTGGCGCTGCTCTCTGGGCCGCTGATATCGAGGGCAAGGATACCGAGATGACCAAGGCCACAGCCCCCGAACTCCGGGAGGCGGCCAAGAAAGTGGAGTGAGATCTGGACTCGTGCAAAGGGCCGAGATTACCTGATCGACCAGGGCCCGGTCACACAGTCCCAACGGTGTTCCTTTCAGCATGATACAGAGAAACCCATGTGAAGGTGAGGGCGGCATTTAGGGGAGCAGCATCGATAGACGGTGGAGCACGACATTTTGACAGCGCAGCATGCCGTGCCACCCTTTCGACGCTCGGAAATGGCGAAGGTTTATCGGCGCTGGAAGTTCCAACATTGTTTCATAGTATCCAAGCTTGCGTGGGATTTCTTCTCACAGGGTTGAGGTGGTCAAGGAGCTCAAGGGCATGGATTTGATGGTTCTTAATTCGTCTTAGTTTGCATTACGGAAGGCGTTCTCCGGCGTTTTGCCTGCAGGTTTTCAAAGAAGGATGCTCTGTCTTTTAATGGAACGTTGTTTTGCACATGCTGTCTTGTAGGCTGGGCTTCAGGACATCCAGGTGAACACAATTAAAGACAAAAAACGAGCCAGAAGAATAGGCCACAGTGTGGACCTACATTCCACAATTGAGGCCGTAGTAATGAGCAATTGAGGTTTCCAACGACTACAATGCAGAATTGCACACATCCCACGGCGACACTCGGATAATTGATGGCCTTTTCCATGACACAGCAATACACAGCACTTGTGAGATATGCTGCCATCTCAGCACACATTGAGAATTCAGGCACCGCGAAACAAAGTGCAACCCAACACCAGGAACAAGCAATCTAGTTGTACGGCAGCTTGCATATAGCGACCCCTGTCAAGTAACCATCGACCAGCTCTGGCGTGATGCAAGCACGACAACAGATACCTGTAGCACTTCTTCGGCACCTCTTATCTTAGCTGACAAGCTCTGTCAGGAGCTACAGCACCGGGGCAGCTTCAGTTCTTTCACCAATGTCACCAGCTCCCGGCCTGAGCAACTCGGGAAGTCCCTTGGTACTCATCCAAAGGCTTGAAAAGACTAATATGATGTTCCATAAGCCTGCCACCCCTCAACATTTCCAGAGCTGATTGTTACTACACATGATACCAGACGAGGCGGAACGAAGACGTTACGTCGACGGGGCACATACCTCTGGAAGGAACCGTATCCGACCGGAGAACATGTCTCTCTCTCTCTCTCTCTCTCTCTCTGTTTCTCTCTCTCCATCCGGGGTGAACAAGTTTCACTTCATGGTTGTGGGCTTTTTGGGATGAACAGACTCCCTTGGAGAAAACAGGCAGAAACAACCGATATTATGGACCAGAGCTAGGATCACCGGTCATCGGGATAATCAGCAACCCCAGCATCAATCAACTGACTGAAGCTGCCATGTGATTTCAAGACAGGCAAGGCGTGGCTGACAGAGCGAACCTCCCACCCAAACAAGCATTAGAGAAAAGAAAACAAGACGTCGGGGATCGGGAAGGCCTGACAGCGGCAGCTCCCACAATGGGCGGGTGTTCCCAATCAGCTACGGTTTCTCCCTCTTCTCTGTGTGCCATCTTGCCAACAGTTGCGTTCACTTGCCTTACTCTGCGCAGGAGCAAACAGAATCCTGGGCGGGGCTGCCCAAGGTGCACCCGCTCAGCCATCCACTCGCTGTTCCCGTCTCATCCAAACCCTCCTCACCGCTTTGAGGAGAGCGAAAGGCCACCGCCATCACCATCATCACAGAGGACATGGATTCTCCAGAGTCACCCAAGAAGTAAGTCAGGCCGATTTCAGATGGATTCTCTGTCGCTCCAGGCCGAAACCGAGTGTTAGACAAAGATCCAGAGCAGGGGGGCATGAGAAGACTTCATTTCAAGTCGCTGCCGTTAGGGAGGTATTGCATTATCTCCAGCATGTGGCCACATCTGATGCTAACACATTGGACATGCAGACCTCCTTCTCTCCAGTCCCATCCAAGCTGTTCCAGGCAGCACAGGCATGCTCCTTCCATCCTGAGCAGAAGGACGGAACATCGGGAGGCCGGGGACTCGACGGTTCCCAAGAGCGGAGCCCCTCGTCGCCTTCGCCCTTTCCCGCCCCAGACAAGACCGATATCTCTCGTTCCATGTGCTACTGCCTAACCTGACGCCATTCTCGGGCGACGTTGAGGAACTTGTCCCGCTCCAGGTTCCATCGCCCCTTCCACTTCAGTTCAGACACCCTGATAGATATGAGGTGGCAGGCAGAATGCGGAGATTTTCTCTCGAGTCTCGCTGATCTCAGGGGTGTTCCTGCTATATCTGTCCTTGTTCCTCATTTCGCGGGTCCGCCGTCTCCCGCTTCCCTCACCCGCTCCTTCCCCCCATTGCCTCCTACTCCACCTTCCAGCCGGCTTTTGTCTTCTCGTATCATTTCGGCGGCCTTCTGATCGTTCCTCGCCGGGGCTTGCCTAGGTATCATTCACCCCCTCCCACATCATCACCATCGATAGGGGCAGAGGAACATACCCCGAACACGTCGTTCATTCTTGAATCTCTGCCAGCACCGCTAGGTCAACAGATCTTCGAAGAATCGAATCTCAAACTTTGTTCTACCATACCCTTTTATTCTTTGCTATGTCATAGTTCATGACTTTGCCGCATGCTTTGCTTTGCCGTACCAATCAAGGATAGACACCAGACCCTCTCGTGCATCCAGCCTGCCCCGAACAAGTATAGCTTCTCTCACGAGCTGTTTCTTGTAGGGGTGAAGTTTCATCAACCACATACCGCCGAGTGTCAGGCCCCCGACAGTCTTGCTTCCTCACAAGGATGAAGGCTTCAGCCGTGGTTGTTGGCCTTGCTTCGGTCATTACCATTCTCAATTCGACGCCTCTCACATTGGCTCGTGAGGATGGCGGTCTGTGGTCACGTTTCAGACGGGCAGTTGGACTCCCTGCTGTTCCCGAGGTGGGAATATCACATGTGAGCTATGAGCGTTTGGTGCCTAGGCAAGATCGAGGAGAGGATGGTGGGGATGGTGGTGGAGATGATGGCGACGATGAGGATGGCGATGATGATGGTGAATGGACGGATGATGGTGGTGATGATGATGGTGACGGTGTCGATGATGGTGATGATGGGGATGATGGAGATGATGGGGATGATGGAGATGATGGGGATGATGGTGATGATGAGGAGCCACTGGGATATGGGCCCCCTCCGCCACCTGTTTCAACTACCAGTGGGGGGTATGGCTACACTACGCCTGGTAAGTTCTGCGTTTTTGTTTTGTTGGCTATCATGGATCGTGTGCTGCTGTGAATAGCTTACTGACCTTTGATGGACATATAGGAAACCCTTATGACACCACTGGTTCGAATGAGCCGGCGAAGACGACATCGTCAAATGCGTACACTTTCACCACTCCAAGCTCGACTGGGGGGTATACGTTTTCGACGTCCAGTACGGAATCTTCCGAGAGCACGTCTCCTTACCCTATTACATCGACTACCTCGGGCGTGTCTTCCACATCTACGGAGGGCACCCCTACGTTTACGACAAGTTCGGAGACATCAGCCAGCGCATCATCTTCTCCGAGTGTTACGCCTTCTCTCGGCTCCTTTTCGGTGACAGGGTCGCTTCCACCTGAATCGTCAACATCTGTCTCGATTACTAGCTCTGTGTCGTCTAGTGCTTTGACCAGTACATTGTCTGGATATTCAACTGGGCCTTCGAGTAAGAGTCCTTCTGCTTCTTCCGGTGGCCCAACATCGAGCACAGGCTCAGCATCGACCGGGATCCCTACCGGCAGCAGTTCCGGGACTTCTTCCGTGCCATCATCTGTTTCTTCGGTCACTAGCTCGGTCTCAGGTCCAAGTTCTGTTCCAATCAGTCTTTCAAGCACATCAGGGGCTAGTTCCAGTGAGGTACAAACTGCAGCATCCAGTCTTAGCAGTGGCTCGATAGAGCCAACCGGGTCTTCAACAACTTTGATCAGCTCATCTATAGTCGGGAGTACAGAAACGACCACGCCGGGCACAGCAACGACGGCTGCGACCACAAGCTCTCCGGTGTCACCATCATCCACTTCTCCTAATGAGACGTCGAGTAGCACAACGGCCGCAAGCGAATCTCAGTCAACAAGTGCTTCTGCGGTGCTGACAACAACCGGGACTGTGACACTGACAGCGACTGGTACATTTATTTCGATCTCAGGTTCAATCTCCATGGTGTCGCCGAGCACCTCGACCTTGTCTACCGAGTCCGCTTCTGAGACGCCAATAAGCACTGGCAGCAGCCGCACTGGGACCGCCGCTTCATTGTCGACAATCTCTGTTGAATCGTCAAGTTCTCTTTTGACTAGCGAAACAGGAGGCTATCCTACGTCTTCGTCAGGCCAGCCCTCAGGATGGAACTCGACAGCCACAACCGCCCCAACTGGGTCCGGTGGAAGCTCTACGGTTCCAGGTGCCAATACAACACAGAGTGAAATCTCTTCTGTCACTCTTACGCCATCCTTGACTGGCTCAGTCTCGATCAGCACAATTTCGCTCGGAACTTCTTCGTCAGTACTCAGCAGTTTGACCAGCAGCATTCCCTATGTCAACACAACAACTGGTGGTGCATCAGTCACAACATCGTCGTTGCCATCGTCAAACAGTTCAGTATCAGTGCCAGAATCTAGCACTGGAACTTTGCCGTCTACAAGCACTACACCATACGGATATAACACCACGTCTTCAACAACGGGAGTGGAGGGTTCAGTAACTGCTACATCCTCGTCATCGGCAGGTCTCTCGACCTCGACCTCTTCGGTTCCGGTTCCAACGACATATCCTTATACCAACAGCTCCTTGCCTTTAAGTGGAAGCTCAACCGCCTCTGAACCATTTGCACCCTTTGGTCCTGGAACGTCTCGCCCTGCAACAACATTGGGACGCTCATCTTCCTTCTCAAATGTGACTGGCACTTCAACGTCTGGAGGATTGCCTTCAACATCTTCATTTGCCACTGTAACATCTTCGTCTTCAGTCTCAGTGACAACACTGCCTTCTGGATCTGGTACCAGTTTTGGTTCAGCTGGTCCAACTGGCTCATCTTTGCCACCATTCCCGTCCGGCAATTCGAGCTCCAGCCTTCCAGGCTCCGCTGGTCCCAGCACATCTTATCCATTCACCACGCCAGGAAATGCCACCTCGTCTACCGTGTCAAGCACAAGCAGTAGTACATTGCTATTTCCAACTTCATCGACTGGATCCATCCCACTTGGCACCGCCACCTCTTCGCAACCGGGCACCTTACCTACAACTTTTGCGTCTGGGACCAGTGTTACAATACCATTTCCATTTCCAAACTCTACAGAATCCGGAGGCAGCACCAGCATTGGAAGTAACGGCCCTGGTCCAACGCCATCAAGCTATGGGACATCAATTGGAATCTTTTCTGGGCTCTCCAGCGTGCCAACCGTGGTATCTCCCTCGTCAGGTTCGACTAGCCTTGTGGGCACAGAGACCTCTGGTTTTTCAGTGTCTGCTTCGAGCTTCGGATCATCGTCAGTGCCTTATCCACTTCCAAACAGTACTATCAGCTCTGGTGACACTGTGCCTGGGTCAGGGGTGGGCTCTTCAGCTGCAACCCTATCATCTGGATTACCTGTAAGCTCGCCGTCTCTGTCGTCTAACGGCTCTGTGCCTGTGAGCTCCAGTAGCCCTGGTGTGCCGACAATTCCACCGGTGCTGTCGTCTTCGCTTCCATTTCCTTTGCCAAATAGCACATCAACCGTCGCTGGTCCTGGTACTGGTAGCTCGCCTACTGGGACGACACCCCCTATCAACACGCTTTCGACCCTCACACCTACTGCGTTGCCGACAACATCGGCTCCATATCCTACTGGAAATACTACAGTCCCATCTGCGATCCCCGGCACGAGCGGTGCACAAACAAGTACGGTATCCGAAGGCATCTCTTCTTTGACGGGCAGTCTTTCGCCGTCTGTTCCTTTTCCATTGTCAAACTCCAGCTCATCAAGCTATTACTTTCCTACGGGCACTGGTTCTTCTGGAGCATCATTGCCACCAAACTCTTTATCTTCTCTGTCCTCAACTTCATCTGGTGTTCCAGGAACAAGCGCTCCGTCTGTCTCGAGCCCCAACGGCACCTCACTAACATCAAGTGCGCCGTACCCAACCGGGAACTTCACCACGACGCCAAAACCAACAGGGAGCTCTGGTCTACCATCAAGTCTTTCAACATCAACCCCGGGCTCTCTTCCTTATCCATTTGCAAACTCTACCACCATCGTCGGTCCTTCGGGAATAAACCCGATACCCGGGACCGAGAGTTCACTGACTGTGCTGTCACCTGGAACATCAAGTGGAACAGCACCAGCCGTGTCGACTGGAAGCGGAACGGCATCATATCCTTGGAGCAATTCGACTGGAGTAACAAGCGGACCATCAGGAACAGGCTCAACGTCTGGCACCGCAAGCGAGACTTACATTCCGTTGACGAATATCACAGCCTCAATCTCGGGGACAGAAATTGTCACAACTGCATCATCGAGCGGAACTGCACCGTCCGGTCTTGCATCTTCAGCCATTGGCACCTCGTCTGTGCCATATCCGCTCACAAACACATCTGCTTCGTCCCCGGGCCCAAGCTCGCCTGGGACTAGTCCCATCGGCCCTACCAGTTCTGGAATATTTGGAAGCACAGTCACGAACTCTGTCCCTCCTTTCCCTACTGGCAATTATTCAGTCCCATTTGGTACAGTCACAGCCCCAGGTAGTATCAGCACGGGCGGCTTCTCAACGCAGCCAACGGCTTCATCCAGCTCGGTAGCTAGTCCAGGACCTTCCTATCCCCTGGGAAATTCAAGCACGATAATTGGACCAACCGGATCAGGGTTCTCAAGCGGATCGAGTTCTTTATCAACGAGCTCTTCTGGCCCTTCCTCTAGTTTGCCTCCTTTTCCACAGTCGAATTCATCATCCACTCCACCGACAGGCTCCGGACTGCCAAGTGGTGCCATCCCCTCGTCTGGTTATGGTTCCTCGACCGTGCCTCCCTTCACATTCACCAACTCTAGCTTCACTGCAGAGCCCACTGGTGCGCCAGGGTTATCTACCGGGGCAACTGCTTCATCTGGATCAACAATTCCTTCTCCCTCCGGCAGCTCGACGAGTCTCCCACCCTTCCCACTGCCCAATTCTACCTTCACATCAGCGGCGACAGCTGGGACTGGCGCTTCTAGCCAAACAGTCCTCACAACGGGAACAGGATACCCAGCATACTCTCCTGCGAGCCCTCCATTCTCCTTGTCAAATGCTAGCTCCACTTTGGGACCGACAGCCTATTCGAGCGATATAGTGCCATCACCATCCGGAACAGGCGTGATTGGGTCTTCATCGGGTGTTCCTTCAAGTCTTCCCCCATTTCCGACAACAAACACGAGCTTTCCTCAGGGTTCTACAAGCGCACCAGGATTGTCCACGGCGCCTACATATTCAGGAACGGGTATCTTCTCTATTACAACTGGATCCTCTTCCATCACACCACCATTCCCAACCTTAAACTCAAGCTCGGTACCCACAGGCTCAAGAGGAACTTCTGTTCCCGGGGTAGCCTCTTTCAGCACTGGGATCAGTAGTGTGTTGCCTGAAAGCTCTTCTGTCGTGGCCCCATTCCCAACTACCAACGGCACTACTTATCCTGTACCTACTGGCACATCAAGACCCTTTAGCACCGGAGTTTCAAGCTCAACGCTGCCGTCTACCGAAGCACCATTTCCGTTCCCCAACACGACGTTCCCTGTCGGGCCAAGTGGTACAGCACCCGGACTCTCAACCTCGGGAACCGGGATTTCTTCCTTGTCACCATCATCCTCTAGCCAGCCACCTTTTCCACTACCAAACTCTACTGTTCCGGTATTCCCCAGCAGTGGCACTGCGGGTCCGTCGCCAGATACTGTGACAGGTGTTACTAGTTCAATCCCACCGAGCTCGGCATCTGCCCCATACCCGTACTCAAATACGACATCGGCACCTGGGCCAAGCGGTTCATTACCAGGGACAGGAACGGTTGTGCCGCCAGCATCCGGGACAGGTGGCACCTGGGTTTCCTCTCTTTATCCCACGAGCAGCACTCCATACCCAGTCGGCAATACAACCACGCCTTTATCAACAGGAGGAGTCACTGGGGGAACAAGCATTCCTGTGATTGAGTCTTCCAGCGCAGCACCATATCCTTACCCGAACTCGACTACCCATGCTATCACGACTGCCGGTGTGACAGGGACAGGCCCCAGTCTCACTGCACCGTCTAGCACAGCACCATATCCTTTGTCGAATGTGACTTCGCCTATTCCTACTGGGACTGCCGGTACTGGGACGGCTCTTTCAACGTCTCTCTCCACTGGCATCGCGCCTTATCCTTATCCAAATGGCACCATTACAACCCCATTCGGCGGTTCTACCGGTGGCTCTAGTAGTGGGACAGGGATCTCATCAGCGCCTTTGAGCAGCAGCGCACCTTATCCCTTGACAAATGGGACGGTGACTGGGTTAACCAGCAGTCCTACCGGAGGGCCAACAGGGGGAACTGGATCATCTTCTGCTCCCTCTAGTAGCAGCGCGCCCTATCCTTTCACAAATGACACCACTATAGGACCATTTAGCGGTCCAACTGAAGGAACAGGTAGTGGATCTGGGCTTCCGACAACGAATGCCCCCTATCCTTTGACGAATGCCACATCTTTCCCAGCCGGCACTGGCTCAATAGGACCCTCATCCGGCCTCCCAACCACCAGCCCTCCATACCCGCTTCCAAACTCAACTGTCACCACCGGTGGTAGTGTCCCCTCATCTGGCCTACCAACGACCACTGCGCCGTACCCGCTCTCGAACACCACATCTTTTGGGCCTGCTAGTGCCACTGGAGGGATAAGCACCTCTTCAACTCTTTCAACAACTGTTCCGCCATTCCCATTGACCAATGCCACAACGACACCGATTCGTACAGCCACCGGGGGCACAGGCGTATCATCGAGTCTGTCTACGAGTATTCCACTCTACCCCTTGCCCAATAGCACATATACCCCAGCGGAGAGCGGAACTGGAGGCACAGGTTCTTCATCGGGCTTGCCAACAGTTAGCCCGCCATATCCATTACCGAACACCACTTCCGGAGGCATCACTAGAAGTACCGGAGTTTCCTCTGGTCTTCCTACGAGCAGTCCACCGTTCCCACTGTCCAATGTTACATACTCAGCTGTTAGCGGCAGTACTGGCGCGACGTCAGCCCTTTCGTCCACACCTCCTTTGTACCCATTGCCGAATGTAACATACACTGTCCCAGGCAGTCTGACAGGTACCAGTCCTTCACCTGGTCTTCCGACGACAAGCACTCCCTATCCATTGACGAATGTCACTTCAACAATTACGGCTGGCTCTGGTACAGGATTGTCCACGGGCACATCCTCCACTGCACCGTACCCTTTTGGGAATACAACCAGCACCACGACAGCTGAACCTTTTGGGACGGGAGTCTTGCCTAGCTCTTCGGCACCAGTCACAGGAAGTGTCATTCCCAGTTCTGGAACTGGTCTTCCGACCACCAGCATCCCTGGAACATCACAACCCTCGGCCCCGTATCCTCTTCCAAACTCAACCTCGCTCACTGGGCCTACGGGGTCATGGGGCCCTCCAGGTACAGGCAGCACGTCAGGGACAGGTCCAGCGACATCTGTGCCGGGCCTTCCATCGACTTCAGTTCCGTACCCCTTCCCGAACACAACCCTTCCTGGAGTTCAGTCTGGGCCCTCAAGCGCTTTGGGCACAATCACTACTGAGAGCGGTAGCCTAGGGACCGTTTCGGTATCGAGCATTTCAGGATCATCGACTCCGCCATATCCAGCAGGAAACTCGACAATACCCATCAATCCAACTGTCGTATCAGGGACAATTGTCACTGAGACTGGTGGTTCTGAGCCTGTGTCCACCAACAGTCTCTCATCTATTCCATTCCCCTTCCCGAACTCAACAGAAACCTCTGGGCCCACGGCTATTCCCCCACTTCCAGGTCCCTCGAGCAGCTTCCCTCCTCTTAACTCATCTGGGACCGCGCCGTACTCCTCTCCGGGAACCATTGGGACCGGAATTTCCAGCTCTGCATCTACCCTGCCATCAAGCTCTGCACCTTACCCTTTGATCAACACCACAACTACTGTCATCAGCGGAACAACGGTGATCACTGTCACGACTGGTACAGGCTCAGCCCCGCTATTGTCTACTGGTGAATCGACGACAGGCCCCATCTTGTCCACTGGCATATCGTTGACAAGCAGTTCAACTCCAGGCACGGAATCTTCAGCGCCAGTGATAACTTCATCTCCGGGTGCAACATCTGGAATCTCGACCCCATCCTTGAGTAGCATCACATCTGCGCCATTCCCCTATCCGAACGTCACCAGTTCCACAGATACCACCTGTTTGACCAATTCCACGACGACACGCCATCACCACTCAAAATCGAAGCATCATCATCACAAGACGAGGACACACTCCACTGTCTCTGGGGCCTTTTCAACGACGTGCAACGAGACGACTTTCAGAACACTGATCTCTTCTCGCGTCTCTGGGACCGTGATCTCCTCGTACTGGAAGAACGTCACCTCAACGATTAGCCAAAGCCTTGGTATGTGTATCACTTTCTGACTGAAAAAGGACCATGGCTAACCTCCATGTAGGCACTGCACCAGTCAGAACTAGCTTCCGCACTGGTATTTCGGAAACGTCTACCAGCGTCGAGTCATCGAGCCATGAAAGCTTCACCACCATGCCGATGGTTGTATCGCCAGCTCCTGCACCAATCTCAACTTCAGCGCCACCAATCGCAGTCATCACGCCTTTGAAGAATGGCCAGGGCCCACTGGACCACCATCACGGTGTCAATGACACCGCGCCTTCACTGTTTCGCAACCCGAAGCCATAAGTGAGGCTGGCACCAACAAAACCAAGATCATGTCCAATATATGAAGAAACATGTGGCGGATGTGATGGAACTTTGTTGAGATTTGTTTTTTGACGTTTGATGTGTTGCTTGACAATATCGAACGATGTTGCACATATATCTTTTTTTTTTTTTTTCACTTTTTGACGCATTTCTGGCAATGCCAGGTCTGAGCCCACAACATGTCTAATTCTTTCTTTTGTTATGTATTTGCAGGAGGCAATGTTGGAGTCGAGGAAAAGCTTGATCGGTTAGATTAATACACGGGTGGTGACCATTCATCTATGCTTATTTATCTGACAGAGCGGTGCCATGGGTGTGTCTCAGGGGTTAAAAAGGGGCTCAGCAATAGCAACCCTAACCCTCTCGGCTGATGGCTCTGACCCAGCAACAGGTGGGGTTAAATGCCAAGGACTATCCACATGCATCCACTGGCAGCCCTGTCATCCAAAGGGCTCGAAAAGCGATCACGTTTTCCAGATCGGAATTTCCCACGTTCTTGACGACATCACTTGGTGGGGTTTTTCTCAGCAATTGAGACCGGTAACGGACTCGTAAACCGACATCCACCGACAACCGCCGTTACGGGAGTCGGGATGCCCTTGGATTTGACAGATTCAGGTCCGGAGGGGGTGGCAGTGGGTGTGTGAGTGAAGGGCCCCACTTTGCGTGTGAACAATGGGTGAGCACGTCATCCGAGCTAAAAGGTGCGACTTGCGGGTTGATTGATGGGTTGTGGGTCTTCGAGATGGAGGAGGGGTGTGTACCCGGGAGCCTGGAGACTGTTTGGATTGGGGAGGACGATGATTGAGAAGTTGTAGAATGGGATTTGAGGTCAATTGCGATTGGGAAGAAGGGGTGATGTGGAGGACGAGGGTAGGGGCGGGGAGGTTTGCAAGTTGCATGTCTGGATGACAATGAAGTGAGGCTATTCAAGACCAGCCAGCTACGAAAGGCAGGCATGAAAGAGGAAATATTAGCCCCTCCCCCCTCCCCCGCGTTGCACGTCAAAGTGGGGGGAGGGGTTGACCTTGTTTGATGTTTTGATACATTCAGGGTTCCTGGGGGCTTTACAGAGTGTGAATGGTTCAATCATTGAGGGTGTAGGTTGCGACATCTGGATGAAGCCATCCTATCCCAACCTTTCTACCCCAGCTTTATGACTGATGAGACTGGGCAGACACATGGATGAGGTATGTCTCGCTGATATCGCCTCTTTGGAAAGAGAGAGATTTGTTTCCAAGAGAAGGTGCCCCGCGGAGACATGGACGGACGTAAGGAGATGGATGGGATGGGGAAGGGAAATATAGAGACGGCCCCCATAGTTAAATTCCACCGAGAAAACGGCTTGTTCAGACAGCATTTTCCATAAGGGTCCAGCGGATTAGTAACATCTTGATCCGAAAAAAAGGAACCTCCGCTACCGCAGCAAGAGAACGTCTCTTTATTACATACACACACACGCCATCCGATACCCTGACGACGACCGGTACCTGCCCACCCGTCGAGGACCCGTGTACCTGAACGTGAGAAACTAACTTATACAACCCACCTCCAACCCACTTCTCGCTTTCCAACTTCTCTTTCTCCCTCTCCTATTCTTCAAACCTCTTCTTTTGATTTTTCCTTTTCCTTTTGAGATACCCCGATTCTTCTTTCACAGCAACACCACACTCTTCCACAATGGCCAACACACCCCACGGCGGCGTCCTCAAGGACCTCATCGCCCGCGATGCCCCCAGACACGCCGAGCTCTCGGCCGAGGCCGAGACGCTCCCCGCGCTGCTGCTGAGCGAGAGGCAGTTGTGCGATTTGGAGTTGATCTTGACGGGTGGTTTCTCTCCTCTTGAGGGTACGTTATGTTCACTTTTCAGCACTCAATGGCTTGCCAAAAATATGGTGGTGATGGTGAATGGTAGAAGGGAAGGAAGGTGGGATGGTGAGGCTCAGTTACACCATTTTCTACAGCCACCATGCCTTACCCGGCAGGCAGGCAGCGCGTTGCAAAAACGGGGGATGAACAAACATGGGGAACAAAACGAAAGCTGATGAGATGAGATGATGGCGGGAAATAGGCTTCATGACCGAGAAAGACTACAATGGCGTCGTAAAAGACAACCGTCTGGCCGACGGCGCGCTGTTCTCCATGCCGATCACTCTTGATGTTGACCAAGCGACGATTGACGAGGTCAAGATTGCGCCCGGGGCGCGGATCACGCTGCGGGATTTCAGAGATGATAGGAACTTGGCCATCTTGACGGTGGAGGATGTTTACAAGCCTAATAAGTGAGTTCCGGTCAGGAAAGGGGGGGTGATGTCGGGGGTTGATCTGGTGGCTAATAAAAGATAGGGAGCTCGAGGCTAAGGAGGTTTTCGGCGGTGATGAGGAGCATCCTGCTATTCAGTACCTTTACAACACCGCCAAGGAGTTTTATGTCGGTGGCAAGCTTGAGGCTATCAACAAGCTGCAGCATTATGATTTTGTCGAGTTGAGATGTGAGTTGACAAGATGGAGCAAGAAAAGGAGGGGGGAAAAGTGCTGACATGGTGTGAAAAAAGACACTCCTGCTGAGCTCCGCGCTCACTTCGACAAGCTCGGCTGGGCCAAGGTTGTCGCTTTCCAGACCCGTAACCCGATGCACCGCGCCCACAGGGAACTCACCGTCCGCGCCGCCCGCTCTCACCACGCCAACGTCCTCATCCACCCCGTCGTTGGCCTCACCAAGCCCGGCGACATCGACCACTTCACCCGTGTCCGTGTCTACAAGGCCCTTCTCCCCAGATACCCCAACGGCATGGCCGTCCTCGGCCTCCTCCCCCTCGCCATGCGCATGGGCGGCCCCCGCGAGGCCATCTGGCACGCCATCATCCGCAAGAACCACGGCGCCACGCACTTCATCGTCGGCCGTGACCACGCCGGCCCCGGCAAGAACTCCAAGGGGGTCGACTTCTACGGCCCCTACGACGCCCAGTACGCCGTCGAAAAGTACCGCGACGAGCTCGGCATCGAGGTCGTCCCCTTCCAGATGATGACCTACCTCCCCGACAGCGACGAGTACGCCCCCGTCGACCAGATCCCCAAGGGCGTCCGCACCCTCAACATCTCCGGCACCGAGCTCCGCTCCAGACTCCGCAGCGGAAGGGAAATCCCCGAGTGGTTCTCGTACCCCGAGGTCGTCAAGGTCCTCAGGGAGTCGCACCCTCCCCGTTCCCAGCAGGGTTTCACGGTCTTCCTTACCGGCTACCAAAACTCGGGCAAGGACCAGATTGCCCGCGCGCTGCAGGTGACTCTCAACCAGCAGGGTGGACGGTCTGTCTCCCTTCTCCTCGGCGAAACCGTCCGCTCCGAGCTCTCTTCCGAGCTCGGCTTCAGCAGGGAAGACCGCGACAAGAACATTGCCCGCATTGCCTTTGTCGCCTCCGAACTTACCAGGTCAGGCGCGGCCGTCATTGCTGCCCCCATCGCCCCCTTCGAGCAGGCTCGCAAGCACGCCCGGGAGCTGGTGGAGAAGTATGGTGACTTCTACCTCGTGCACGTCGCCACTCCGCTCGAGTACTGCGAGAAGACGGACAAGAGGGGGATCTACGCCAAGGCGAGGGCGGGCGAGATCAAGGGTTTCACTGGCGTGGATGACCCCTATGAGGCGCCCGAGAAGGCGGACTTGGTGGTTGATTTGCAGAAGCAGAGCGTTAGGGGGATTGTGCACCAGATTATTTTGCAACTGGAGGGCGCTGGGTTGTTGGATAGGTTTTAAAAATGGGTCGAGTAACGGGGGAAGAGCGAAATGTGTCATGAATAGATGGTTTGTTTTTTTATTTTTTTTTTTATTTTTTTTTTTTACATTTTTTTTTTTCAGGTTTCTGTGTTTTTGAAAGGGTTGAGGGAAGGTAAAAGGGTTATGTAGGGAATATAGGGACAAATGATGAACAATACCACAACACAACTGGTTGAGAGTCTCGGTGAATGTGGAAGATGTTTTGAGGTGCTGGGTTAGGGTTGTGGCCTCAAGACAGTTAATTACTGAATGGATGAATATCTGTGATGCCCGGAACTTGAGCTATGAAATAGTTCAAAGTCTCTTGGCTGTTACAAACGAGTTTACAGCTGCGAAGAGGATCAAATATGACTCAACACCTCACAACTGTGTGTCTGGTGATGCGGGATGGATAGGTGTGACTTATGTGATTGTCTATCCAGCTGGCGGCTATTCTTTTTGTCAGCAGTGTCATTGGGTTTCCTGCCAATGCGGGAGGAGCGATAATGCTTGGAGAATGCACCGATGGAAGTTATTCTTAGCTTCACCATTGCATTCCAACACGGGGTTCTTGACTTCGAAAACAAGAGTCTTGCGAACTCTGTCTCAGAATAGCTACAGATGGAGACGGGTGGGTAATAAATGGGAAAAAGGTGGTTGGTGGGCGGAGACACTTCTCTCACCGATCTTTTGGATGAGGTCAGTGTGCTCTCGAGAAGGCCAGATTGTTTGCTGCTGCTGCTGCTGAGAACAGGGGCACAGTGACTGTGAGACGTAGTCCGTGATGATCACATGCTGTGCGCTTCATGCTGTGTTCGGGAGCATACATTTCCAATATCAAAAAAGACATGGAAAGTGTTGATGGTGGTGAAGGTGGATTTTGAACGTTGCAACAAAGTCCCCGCAGCCAGACACATCACACCGTGGAAATTCGCCGAGTGACGGGGCTAGACACACTGTGATGTCATCTGATGGGTGCTGCTGCCTTCTTCTCCACTGCCCTGCCATTTGAACTCGATGCGCTGGTCGAAGCCCAACCTTGCCAGAAACAACACCGTGCGCGTACTGTCCAGGACGCTATCGAATCACAACGTGGGCAGCATCGAGCATCCAATGGCCCTGCGTGTGCCTTTCTCGGGGAGCACTGGAAAATCGAATCGCTTGGGCGTGATTCTCTCTACCTGGAACTGCACGCCAGGTTTGGTCTGAGTTGAGTCCTGTCGTTTCTGCAAAAGAAGGTCTCACGGCTTTGTACTCTCTTTCTCATTCTCTCGCTTCGACGTCAACAGGGGAAAAATACCACCACCGCAACTTTCACCCATCTTGCAAGTCGCACCGCACCGCACCGCACCGCACCGCACCGCACACCGATCGAAACACCGGTTGGTTGAACTGGGCCTGACGACCAAAGAGTTCAAATCAAGCACCACAGCCGCAGCCGCCGCGGCGCCCTGCTTCCTGCGGACCGTATCTGCGCCGCAACCAACCACGACACCCTCCCACGACGTCCTCGAGGAGGTGCCGAGTATCACCTTGCCTCTACTACTCCCGCAACCGACACCCGACACTGTGCGGAAGTCCTGTCGTGCAGATTGCAACCCTCCACCACCACGGATTAACCCCCCCCCCCTAGTATTGCAGCCGCAGCCTCCCGCTGGCTCAGGGCGGGCTGTTTGGGCTGTAAAATCTGTCATGGTTCAAAATGCCATCCACTAAAGACTGGGAAGGCGACGGCTCCGTCGCAACTGAAGAGCCTGTATCGCGTGACTCGGTGAAGAGACATAGATCCTCCAGGACGACTTCGGAGCGAAAGGACCGAGATCGAGACAGAGATCGAGACAGAGACCGTGACCGAGATCGAGACTACCGCGAGCGCGACAGAGAAAGGGATGTAGATTGGGAGAGGGCGCCGAGGGACAAGTCGAGATACAGAGATAAGGAGCGGGATAGAGACCGGGAGAGGGAGAGGGAGAGGGAGAGGGAGAGGGAGAGGGAGAGGGAGAGGGACAGAGATCGGGACGGCGAAAGGGATCGGTACAGAGAGGACAAGGATTCGTCGCTCTCGTCGTCGACGCACCGCCGGCACCACTCGACGAGATCCTCCAAGAGGCCCACCGACAGCGAGGGCTTGCTTTACACTTCGCGATCGCATTCCCACCGTCAGCGCCGGTCAAGAGGAGATATGGACAAGGACGAGCCCGGTAGCAAGTCGGCGGCTGCCGGCTCAATGACTGAGCTGGTGCCCGAGTTGGCGAGAGGGTTGGGTGAGCGGGTGAGCTTTCCGTACCCTTCAGTCAACAAGAATTACAGCAAGGAGGCTCTGTACAGCAAAGAGGATGTCTCGACTCCGGCTAGACGGACGGACCCCCCCACTCCCGAGCCCACCGATCTCGGTAGCAGCGAGATGAAGCGGTCCAAGTCAACAAACTCGCCTGGGATTACCCGACAAAAGTCGACCAGACAACAGTCGCGTCAGGACGATAGACCCCCTTCACCGCCCGAGACAGACCTGTCAGACCCAAAGAAGAGGTCCGGCACTCCATCTTCGCAGCAGGAAAATGACAGGCCAGGGTCGAGAAACTCGTATGTGTCGAGAGCGGCTTCGAAGCACGAGTCAAAGTCGAAGCTGTCGAGGGCTTCCAGCCAGGCCACATTCGTGTTGCGAGCAGCTCCGTCTACAAGACAGTCCAAGATGGAGGGTTCAGAAATCACGAATCCTTCGACTGTGGATTCGGATGCCACACAAGTCCTCCCTAGACGAACTCAATCGACCAGGCCTCGGGTTGAGACCGACTCATCCCCCGAGTCTGCGGTTGATTCTTCTCCCAAGACCCCATTGCATACACAGAACTTTCCTCCGCCGCCACCACCCGTGTTGCCCGGCGAGAAGGATCATTATGCTACTTCTGACGTCAACCACTATGCCACCTCTGATGTTCATGACAATAACCACTACAGCACCTCCGATCTGCCTACCCCTTCGGCGACTCCGGCGATACATCCCACCGGCGCCGTTCCTCCACCCCCTCCCCCGCCTCCACCGCCGGCGTCTATCGATCCTCAGGATGTTCCGAGGGTTGACTATCTCATGCAGAATGGTGGTCTCCCGCAGCCAGTACCAAGGCAGTTTCTTTCGGTACTGCCACGGCAAAATGGCACGCGACCCTCCAACCCACCCCTTCAAGGTGCCGAGACGCTCTTCGCGCCGTTCTTCAACCTCCTCAACCAGTACCAGACGGTAATCAACGGCAATGGCTCGGTCGCTGTCGCCACGGGACACAGAACAGTGGCCCGTCGCCTGTTGGACCGGCTGGAGAATGTTTTCAACAGGGATCTGCCTCCGCATGGATGCAACTGCGTCATGTGCGAGAGGTCTGATGAGGTCAACAGAGGGCTCGGCTGGGGAGAGGTGCTCGAGCGTGTCAGTGGACGGGTTGAGCTACCGCCGTGGCCACCCTTTGACTTTTCGATGCTTGCGGGCAAGGCCGTGGAAGAATTGGCTGACGTCCCCCCTCGTCCGTCGTCGCCGGTAAAGATGGACCCCGACATTGCCGAGGAGTTCAGAGAGCATTACCTGCGCCAGACGCAACGGGTCAAGATGGCGGTTGATAAGTGGATGGTCAATTGCGAAAAGACGCCCGCCCCTCCCCCGACCGAAGTCGATGATGAGACCTTGAGTTTTGCGATTCTCACCAACCTAGACACGGATGAAAGGCCCTACTTCAACGCCTTCCTTACTGGCTCTAGGGAGCTTCAACCCGCGAACCGTGCGCCGACACCGGCGCGCAAGTCAAGAAATGATTTTGTTGTCAAGGCTGGCTTGTCTCTTCAGAGACTTTACCGTCTCCCGGTGGCCCCGCGTGACGCCGAGGCAGCGGTATACCTCGTCCGCAACCCAGGCTGCTGGCACGATCTCTTGGTGACCATTTCGGAAATCACCTCCTCGGAGTGGGAGATTCTGATCTCGGGACGATTTGATGGGTTCTTGTGGTCTGGCGCCGAGGATGACGGTATCCCCTTTGGCGAAGGCCCTTCTCGCCTAACGACACCAGCGAGCAACATGCCCTCCCGCCTGATGAGCCCGGGTGTTCGCGGCGGCATGTCCAGAACGACTACCCCTTTCGGCGGGATTGGCGGGCCAATGTCAAGGAATGCCACTCCCTTTGGCGGCTTCTCCCGCGGCCCGACGCCAGCTTCCTTCATCAGCGGTGTTTCGGCTGCGTCGTCTTCTTATCCCTCCAACAGAGCATCCATCACTCATGACGAAGAAACCGAGATTGCGTGTCTAGCGGAACTGGAAAGGGAGATCTTCAACGGAATGGAAGCGCTCGAGGACGCATTCGAGAAGCTCCACGAGCAGGCTATGGGTGTCAGGGATGCGCTGAGGAGAAGGGGCGCGGCGCTCAGCATGAGCTTGCAGCAGCGACGGGGAGGTCTGGGGATGAGGGGGATTGACGTCCTGCCACTGTCCGGGTCGAGCGGGGTGTATGATCGGCCTGGGTGGGCGGATGACGAGAGCGTCGATGGGGCGGATAGCGAGTGGGGGGCTGATGAGATGAGCGAGCTGGCGCCAGATGATTCGGCCAGTCAGATCAGCAGCAATCGGATGAGGAGGCCGAAGAGGAGACGGGAGAGGGCTACGCCGGGGGTTATCGAGGAGGAGGATGAGCAGTAGTAGGTTGTGATGGGGATTAGGGTTATTGGAGAGAAGGAAGTCCAGGACATATGGGGGGATCAAGATACGGAGATAATAACGACGGGCTTCATGACGGGATATCTGTGTTCTGGGTATGGAATTGGGATTGCGCTCTCACGTGCGGGAATGACTATGTATGGTATCATGGGACATGAACTGTTTTTTTTTTTTTTTTTGCTTCTGTATACGGGCTTTGCTGCTGTGTGCGTTGTGCTTTTGTCTCTTCAGTACTGCGATCGAAGGTCTTTACCGCTGGCCAAAACATTGCGGGCGAAGTAGGAATTTTCTCACCGTTGGTGTGCCTTGATACTCTTCTGCCATCCATGAAGTGACCACCTCTTACCCGCGAGTCTTGAATAATGAATAATGGTAGTCACTCGGTACTCGTGCTTGAACGATTGGTGGGGGAGAATAAATTCAGATGGCCAAACCGTTGAAGGGGTGTGGATAATGTCGGAGCTTTCGCTGATATCTCTTGGGGCTGTTCTCACTTTCTCTGCGGAAGTCGAAATGAGCGGCTCTTGCCAAAGACTCCAGAAGGCTAGCCATATCCGAATCTACCTTATCCATTTTCTCATTGCGGAGTTCCAAAAGTGATGTCGTGATCCTGAAGGTTCCTAAAGTCTCACGTGCCTAGTATATTGCGATCGGGAAAGAGCGTGACTGTCAGAAGTCGCAGGCTGCCACATGTTGCGATACACCTTCCTTCCCCTTTCGTCTGAACCTTGAGATCGTGACCGGTGTGGAAAGTAAAATCCCGCCAGCCCGGGAAAGAGCAACCCAAGCCCAGGCAGGAGAGACTCTCCAGCAGCTCCGCCGGCCACCTTCTTCCAACTCCCAGCGCCCCCCGGACTGTTGTGGAAAGCGCTGCTCTGCTTGAAGGTCAAGCCACACAGGACAACGGTTCCAGTTTTCAAGAGCCGGCGCCGTTTCCGCCACTACCTTTCGGACGGCAAATCGTGCGAATCTTTCGTGGAGCTCCACGACACCGCGCGCCTTCCAACAGCCCCTTCACCGTTCCCACCACCTCACCTGCCGGAAAGAGCAGCTGCCTCGCTTTTGCCAGCGAAAGAGAAAACATGTTCCGAGACCAGGCCTACAACTCGATGAATTCTTTTGCAGGAGGTAGCAACAGAGGGTTCACCTACAGGCCCCGTGGCAGCGGTATGTCCAACCTCCATTCTTCTCCTTGCCATCTCGTCACCAGCACTTATCCACGCGTCACCCTCTCACTCCCCAATCTCAATTCCCACACATCAATCTTCAGTCTTCGACTCTTCCGTGCACTTCGATAATTATTTCATCCCCCGAGAGAAAAAGACATTCGTTCGATTTGAAACTGGTGCTCTCGAAACCACATCTGATCCGCCTTCGAGCTCGTTCATCACCCATCACATTCACACCCTCTCGCTCTGCATCCGCTTTTCTGCAGCTTGATTGCCAAGATTACTCACCGTCTCAATGGATGTAGCTTCATCGTGTTCCAAGATCTCCATGACCGCAGCTGCAGACGTGGAAGCCAAGAAGCAACCAACCTACACCACGGTGGGTTCCATTTACAACCCCAGCGCAGCAGCCCCCATTCAGGCGCCCACCAGACGGCCAAGAACTAGGAGATTCCCCCAACCTCCGGAGTCCCCTTTAGGAGACCCGTTCGACTTCACAGATCCCTTGAGGGCCCTTCTGGAGAACTCACCTCCGTCTCCGCCTACTACGGCCGCCGTGCTGAAGCAGTATACGCCTCTCCAGCAGAATTACGATCGTGCCCTCAGCCCCATCAACGAACAGGAGTACCTCGCTATGACGATGCCTCCTCAATTTCGGTCAGAAAATCTTCCTCCTCCTCCTCCTCCTTCTCCTCCTCCTCCTCCTCCTCCTACAGCTCCTCCTCTTCCTCCTACAGCTCCTTCGGTATTGGACGATGAGGATGGTGTTGCATCCAAGGACACCCTAATATCGTCAAAGATGACGGTCAAGAGTCTCACCAATCTTGCATCCTATCCCAATCCAATGCAGAAGGCTGCTCAAAAAGCACTTGCGAGAGCTCGACCAGCTAACATTTTGCTCAGTCGTTCTGAGATTCCGTCTCCTCTATCTTCTACCACGTCTGACATTGGATTTGGAAGAGATAGGTCCACAGTCAACCCTGCTGGTCTTCCTTCCACTGCTTCATCCGGACCCCCTCGGCCACTGACGGCAGGGCCTCCAGGCGTGCGCCAGTTCAAGCGGAATGGTTTTGATCCAACAACCTCTTCTGCGCGTATCGGCCGTTTGGAAAGCCAAAACGAAACTTCCGCGGCCCGTCCCCTCTTTCCAATCGGGCACCAGACTAAATCTTCCATCATCAGACAGCCTTTTCAGGCTGGCGTCAACTACATGGCTCTCCGTGATGGAGACATCAGGGGGCATGATGCAGAGCATCCGAGCCAGCTGCTTCAGCACAATTTGTCTGGGAATTACGGTTCAACTGCCCAGCAGTCGCGCGCCTCCCCCGACTTGCGGCGATCTTCTTCGAGCACCCCATTTCGACCAAGTGACCAGGACCCAAAAAAAGGCCCTGTGCACGATACTCTTCCTCCCGAAAAGGCAATGGAGTACTTTCCAGCAGGCTTCCCGTCCAACTATGATGGGCAGTACACCCCTCGTCCGGCGGTGCCTTCAAAAATTTCCCCTTTGGACCAAGGAGCGCAAAAGCAGACACAAAATCAGTTGGACAAACAGGACCAGCAGATACATGATCCAACGAATCGCCCCGTGCAGAGACCAATTGGAGCCATCGGTGCTGAGCGTGAGCGACGCCGGAACGCCATCGACACAGCTGTTTCTCGCAAGCTCGACAATGAAGACACCACAAAGATGGACAGCAATGAGTATGCGAAGCCTCTGTTGGACAGGACCTATGATGCTCTCCTGAAGTATCGGGATTCTGGAAGGTCGGCTTGCCCGTCAAATGGCTGGCATCCACAGTTTGCAGAGCAAGACGAGTCGCTGTTTGACCACTCGCCCGAGGGCAACAACAGCTTCTTTGACGATCCTAGGATGGAGGCTCCCAAGAAGAAGAAAGTTGCCAAGCCCACCCGAAAACTCGGATACTGAGTCATTCTTCTATCACGATATTCAGCAATGGTCAACAGGTCTTTGGTTCATTATGGGGTAGGGTCCATGGGGAGTGATGGGTTGCTTTTTGTGTTGTTCTTTTGCAGTTTTGTGGTTTTGTTGCTTCTTTGCATTTTCTTCCAACATTTGGAATCTCTTTCAGGCATGCATGGCTTTTTGGGAAATCAGCAGGAAGTAAGGCGAAAAAAGGGAGGATAGCAACAAACAGGCAGATGAATATTTCATTCTGGGGATGGGTGACCACTGACAAGTTGGCGTTGCATTTTTTTGGGCTGGAAATACTTGGCAAGGGGGTTATGGTCGTTTTTGGAGAACACGGAACATTAACAAATGGGGGTTTAATGGTGAAGGGATGGGGTCAGGGATAGCTCGGTGGAGTTTGGGAAGGCAACAGGAGAGTGGGATGTTGATTTCGTCGACATCCTGGAGTGTGTATCATGTTTGTATTCGATGATCATTATGAGCGGAACTTTGTAAATCCTGTTGGTAGTTGATATTTCTCGTTCGTCTTGATACCAGCCGGGACTATCTTAATCGGACTTGTATTATGCCGAATTCTACTTCTGTGATGTTTGTGTGTGAAGGTTTTATTCATGTCACTGCCCCTATAGAGAGATGCGAGTAGGTAGAAAAGAACGCAATGTCTGTTGCCGATGTATTACACATTTCTTACCACGAAGCACCATGTCATCACGAAAAAAAACACGACATTTTCCAATAAGCTGTGCGCTTACTCTATCCTCTCTAAATCTAGCACATGAAGAAAGGAAAAAAAAAAAAAAAAAAACAAAGCAAGTTTCGAACACCCAGAACACTCGGGCTCGATGGACCCAACTAACACCTCCCGTGCAGGCCCTCACCTAATCTTTGCCTCTCAACCTCGTGTCAGTTATTTATTTACTATACCGACTGTCACTACCCCCAACAAAAGCCCCTGAACGTCATATAAAAGCTCGAGAGCACATGGGGGGACAGTTGATCAACGTGATGAGGTGGTAGTAGGTGCACCATATTCCGTTGATTGTTGAAAGCAGTTTTTGGACCCCTTGAATCACCACATACGCACGCACACACACACACACACACACACACACACACACACACACACACACACACACACACACACACACACACACACACACACACACACACACACACACACACACACACACACACACACAGAGGGGGAGAGAGAGAGAGAGAGAGACAGAGAGACAGCATAAACAGCATAGACAGTACGACACAGGGGCGATCATGAGTAGAAAAACAGTGGTATTCCAGAGCTCAGTAGACAGAAGAAGACAAGTAACACAAGGAAGGGGGCAAGTGAAAATGAACAGGAAATCAGAGCTAATTGAACCAAGCCTCCTTTCGCCTTTTCCTTCCGACTTGCGCCTCCTCTTGGCTGCCCATACGAGCTATCGGGTCTTTATCAGAAGAGTAAAAAATGGGTATTTTGTGTCCGGCCATGTGAAGATAAACAGTCCTTGTGTACAAAGAGGAAAGAAAAGAAAAGAGAAGGCAGGATAGGGTAAGGTCCCTAGCTGGTAAGCCCAACTGTCCCCAGAGCCCGCAAACCATGCCACCGAAACGATTGCCAAACAACGAACCCCATATCCGGAGGCTACTCATACTTGACGGTCCACATACTGCATTCTGTGCGCGTTGGAAATATCGTTAGAGATGGAAGTCGTAAACAGCCGAAAAGGGACCTATGATCCAACCCCGAGGAACGGGAAGACAGGAGGGATGCTACCTGGCGATGAGGGAAAGGAAAAGGCGCAGTTCTTTGGTAACAGCGCGCAATGTCGTGCAAAGCCACTCTGTAACGTGTGGTGCTCATACCGGAACCCAAAGGGTTAGGGTCCGGTGAGAGGGGAAGAAATCGACATCCCTGGCGTCGGGAAAATCGGAGTGGTCGATCCGAAACCAGGGCTGGTCAACGTCAACTCTATCTGCGAAGCTTCGCCCCGTCTCGTTGTTTGAGCCTACTAGTTCTCCAGCCCTCGTACCATTGTTCCCTGCTGAGCTCGCGAAGTTCGCCGCGCCACTCGCTGAACACAGCCTCCTTCAGACGAACAAAGTCGCAGTGTTCCTCATTGTATGGGTCGGCAAAGCCCCATGGGAACTGGCGTCCGACCACTTCGGGTTCGTAGATGTCAGGACTGATTATCGACATGGGGAAGAAGGGCACTTCGTCGTCCTTTAGGGTGTCTTCTGTCTTGCTTCGGCGGACGGAGCCATTGGATAGCCTCTTGGAGTTGGGAGACAGGCTCTGTCCCTGAATAGGTAGGTTTTGGCCGTCCGTGCTTCCCTCAGCCTCGCTGTTCGATGATGGATGCTCTTCTTCATCCTCGTCTTCCTCGAGAATCTTGCTCGAATCAGGAGTTGACTCGTCGTCATCGGCATCCAAGCCCAGAGCCTCCAGGGGATCGAGATTGGCTTTCTTGAGACTGTCCCAGACCGACCTCTTAAGCACATTCATGTGCTTGGTTGTGATGGTGTCGGCTTTGGCAATGACTGGAATGACAGCGGTCTTGCCCTGAAGAGTTCGGAGCACCTGGAGATCGAGGTCCTCGTCAAGGCTGCCCAAGATGCGTGCATGGGGAAAATGCTTGCCGCCGCTGACGTGACCGTTGGCGCCGGCTGCCTTGGCCGCGGCGACATTCCGGTCGAGTCGTGCCGGGTCGAGGACCAGGAAGACGGCATGAATGTGGGTATCTTGTACACCAGGGGCTCTCACAACCTTCATCTCCTCGGCAAACGTCTCCTCGAATTTGCTCTCGAGGAAGCCCGACATCTCTCGGAGCTGCAAGTCCACCACATTCTTCTCCAGCCCTTCCGAGTCCCACAGGGTCAAACCAATACGCTCATTGTCGATTTCGGTCTCCAAGTAATGGGGAATGAAGTTTCCGGACGGCGGTGGCTTGGGGATCTCTTCGTGCTCGATGGTGCTTTTGGAGCGCTTCTTGGCTGGGAGAGCAAGTGCGGCCTTGAGGAACTCGAGAAACGATGACTTGCCGGAATTGGAGGTACCAATGACGAGAATGCTACGAGGGAGCTCGGGTTAATCTTGCTGGACTCTGACGAGCTGGGATTTACGCGGAAGCGAGACTTACTTGAAAGGAGTAGGATCTTTCCTCCTCCTGACTCTTCTGGGGCTGTTGATGGTACTCATGGCGCTGCTGGCATAACTGTAACGACCGCGATGTGCCATGCTCCCCGCGCCAGCGTAAGGGTCGAAGCCACCGTTGGGAATAGGAGGAGGGGGGATGCTGAAGTTCGAGCGAGCTGGCTCCACGGAAGGGCGTGGGGCAGGAGTAGCGAAAGCAGCGGCGTCGGCGGGGGGGCCGGCCGAGGGAGCAGGAGCATACCCGGCTCTGCCAGAAACGATAGCGATCGAGTCGGGGCGGGCCTCACCACCGAGACCTAACTGAGGCGCAGGGGCCCCATTGTACAAGACCGGCAGGCGTGGCGGGGACTTGGAAACAGCATCGCGCTGGCGCTGGAGCTCCTGCTCCCGGGCCAGCTTCTGCTGCTTCTTCAAGTCGGCGCTCTTGCTGCGACGCAACAACATTCCACCGAGGCTAGAGCGACGAATGGGATGGGACATTGGCCTCCTTCAAAGACGACGGGAGTCAATGTTATCTCGCCAGTCCGCTGCTGGGGGAAGCAGCACAACGGGCCGGACGCTGCAAGCCACAGCTGCTCTCGAGCTGTGAGTTCTGGTCTGTGTGGGCAGACAAGACCTACCGAGGACCGGGACACGGTCGAGCTCGCAGAATTAGCTTCTGACGGAACGCCTGGCGTAGATGGGGACGGATCAGCTTGGAACTTGAAGGGGGGAGGGGCGAGCAAGCAAACTCTGTCTCGAGTCGCGGCTAACCTTTTGAGAAGCAGGTCGCAACCGGCGTCGACAGCGTTGATAAAAAGAGGACAGTAAGAATCGAAGGTAGTGCAAAACACAGTTTCGCTGGCGGCGTGTCAAGGGCTCCTGCTACTCGTAGCTTTGGCTTGGTTGTCGATCACCGTGACTCTGTCCTATAAAGGCAAAGTGTCAGGTGGTGGTCCTGAGGGAAGTCGCAAAAAGAGAGAGGCAAGAGTGTTTCGGGAGCGTGTGGTGATGGGTGGGTAACAAACACTCGATGTCCCTGGGGGAAGGGTGCAGAGCTTCTGGCGAGGTGCCTGTCAGCATCAAAACACATTTCACACTTTCTTGTTCACATCTTCGGTTCCCCAATTGACAGCTCCCAATTGACAGTTCCGAATCGACAGTTCCCAACTGCTGCGCGTATCTATGCGCCAGTGGAACCACCACTTGTTACCCCGCGATTTGGTTGCGACGATGCTCTTCATGTCGTTGATGGTGGATAGGTTAGGTTGTCGCTAGGAACAGCTTCCCAGCAACACCCTGCTCCTCGTCCCCCTCCACTTGTCGCAAACAGCCTGACGGCGCATCCGTTTCTCAAACCCGACCAGTCCCACCTGATATGATATGACGTTATAAGATGAACTCAGACTTACACCAACCCTCTCATCAAAACCCGGGGCTTCGATGGCGATACAGCGGCCACAACTCTCACGGAGACACAGGTGCTCGGCGGCACGCGCTTGGATATGGTAGGTCGGTAGTGGAGACTTGCTCACGCGGAAAAAAGGAACGACAAGCCGAGTGTACAGATACAAACGGCGGGGGAGGCAAACAAAAAGGGGTGAAGCGGTCGAAGACAACAAGTCGGGCGATAAACAGCCTTCCAGGACTCGTAGGACGAATGTGATGCAGCGACGGTCCTTCTAGGGAAACCGAGGGGCGTTGGAAAGAAGAAGAGGACGGCACCTGTTCATCAGAAGCGCGCAAAGAGAAAAAAAATAAAGTCCGAAGATGGAAGAGATTGGCTGATGGTACCTGCACCCGCGGTACTGCAAATAAGAGCAGGGGGGGAGGGGGGGGACAGCTAAAACAGATGGATCCGGCCACACTGGAAACCTGCTGCCACCTAAACACGCTTGGTTCAGACCTGGGCAGTTCGAAAGGACCATTCGAAGGTCGTTGCCGAGTATTCAGATGATCAGTTCGCTGCTCTCACCAAGGTCCTGGATGAACCCCTTTCCTGCGTGTCTCATCCGGGCAAGAGACCGGACGGCCATGACGCTGCACCCCGCGCTATATCTGACCCCATCATCTCGTCCATGCCGTCGACAGACATTAGACGATCGCTAAATGTCACCTAGCCTTTTCGCTACTCTTGGACAATCTTTGGTGACAATCCAACAGAACGCCGACACTGGGAAATATCAAAGTAACACCCCGCCTCCTTTAAACTGCAGGGTCTAAATGGCTGAGGTCGCCAGTCGAAGCAGCCAATCACATGTCCGGAACCACCCCCAGCATGCTTCCATGCGCGTTCCGTTTCTTCATCAACCAGGCTTCAGATCCAAGGCCTCTGGCCGATGCTTGCTTCTCGACGATACACAACCAAGGGCGTCTACGCATCACCGCTGATCAGCCCATGCAACAACCCGTTCAGACAGCATGCTTTTGCTGTCACACAACCGTCGATATTCTGATAGAGGGCACGGCCTGGAAGAAGGAAAGAATCGAGTTCCACAAGCCACGTGAAGAGAGAAACGGTCCGCCCAACTCCAAAAAGCCAGGACAGCCCTGAACGGGGCAGGATCCGGCTTGTGGAGAAGAGGTGAGATCGGGATTTGGTGTGTTTCAGACTTAGACAGCATAACCCGACCCACTCTTTCGACATTGGAGGGTCATGGGGCTGGGCGCTAAGCTAGATTTGGGTGTTCGGTCTGTTGAAGATATGCGGGTGCGAAGGACGCATCTCGTTCGCCGTGGTCCAACGGTTGATGACTCTGTTCAGCGGTATACGTGCTCGAGAGATAAGAGAGTGGAATGGAGGACCGTGGCCACATGAAACTCTCTAGTAGCTGCCAGCAATAAAAGTTGCAAGCTCTATCCTGTAGCTAGTGTGTTTCGTTTCTGGCCTTCTAGCAGCGACGGACGAACCGACCGGCTCAGACAGTACTGGTCTCTCCGCATAGATCCAGTCTGTCTCGCAGCGTCGTGGACACAGACAGTGTTTGCATAGGTGGGGAAAATAAATAGTGGCCAAAGTCTCGAACCAAGAGACCAACTCACGTAAAGAGGCAGGCCCGTCGGAAGTGTGGACGCGATGCTATGCGATGCGATGCGGTGCGTTGCGACGCACGCTCTACATCCTCTCTCATGTATATCATACATACCTAGTTCTGTCTTTTGTGACTCCCATCACAACTGAATAACCTGGCGGCCTCCCTGCTTCCTTGCTACAAGTCTCCTTCCCAGACGCCAAAGGGGGGTATCAGTTTCTAGCTTCATGATAACACACCAAATCCAACCACCCCACCTGATGCTTGGCCCTGTATCTGTCTTCCTGCTGTTCATATGATGCATCGCCTTCTCAGCCTTCAGTTCCGTGTTCCCTTTCCTGTTCCTTATTCCCCAGAACCCCAACCTCTCACCCCGCAAAAACATCATGCTGCAACTCAATCCCCATCTCCCTCGCCAGCTCCCTCATCTTCACCTCCACCTCGTCCTCCATTCCCCCTCCCCTCCCCAGCAGCTGCTTCACCCGAAAGAACCACCAGACGGCATCGCTCGCCCACAAAACCCCTTTGAAAAGCAAATGCCTCCACGCATTTCCCACCCTCTCCCTCCACCCCAACCCTTTATCCTGCCACAGACTCCTGCTGGCCCAGACGCCCATGATCTTGATCCTGTTCACGGGGCTCCCCATGTTGGCGTTGTTGGCTTGCACAATCCTCATGTTTCTGCTGATAAAGATCAACTCCTTCGGCCACTTCTCCTCGTCGGCCAGCATGTCCCTTATTCCTTGTTTCATCCTCCTCTGCATCTCGTAATTCCTCTCGCTCGGCGACCTGGCCTTCATAGCCTTGAGGAACTCCTCCTGAACCTTGTTTTCGCCTCCTTCGTACGGCCGCATCAGTGTGGCCGAGGCAAACATCTCCGCGCCTTTCACCCCCCAACCTGATGCGATCTGGACGATCTTGGCGTTGTCAAACGTCATGAGGGCCTTCCAGAAGGAGGCGTAGTCGTGCCTGAACTGGTCAGACATGTAGACGTATAACCCGTGATCGATGAGGACCAGCTCTGGCTTTCCGTTGGGGAGCCGGCGGACAAACATGTTGCCTGGGTGAGGGTCGCAGTGGACGACGCCGAACTTGAAAATCTGGGCCGAGAATAGATCAACGATGGTGGTCATTACGTCCTTGGGGGAGACGCCTAGCCCGCCGGTGAGGTTGGGTCCGCGCCAGGAGCTGCGCTCGGGTTTGAGCCGTTGCCGGTCCGGGTTCTGGCGGAGGGCGGCGCGGAGGGAGGGCATGTCTGGAGAAGGGAGCTGCTCGCCGTGGACGCCTGGGGTGTAGTTCCCGTGACCGCCTCGCCAGGGGCGGGTGAGGTCGGACTTGTCGTTGAACCGGACGCCCTCGATCCATTCGGTCGTGAGGACACGCTTGGAGGAGAGTTCGGGGTATACCCGGGGGATGTAAACTCTTCCTCTGAGAGCGGGCTCGTCGTTGATGAGCTCGCGCATGACTTCCGAGTTGCGGGCTTCGTTTTCAAAGTCGGTTTCGAGTTTCAGTCGCTCGCTGACAAAGGGGACCATGGAGTACATTGGCAGGTCGAACCACCAGGTGTATACCCTCATCACGACCCTACCAACCGGCCGTCAGCACCACCGCTATCCAAAAACAGCAAAGAACTCACTTGAAAGCCCACAGATCCCACCCAATCTGCCTCTCAATCTCGGGCTTCTGAATTTTGACCGCCACCTCCCTCCCATCCGGCAACCTCGCCCAATGAACCTGCGCCACACTCGCGCTCGCCCTCGCAGTCTTCTCCATAACACCTTTGCTCTCATCCCGCCCCGTGAAATCCACCCCAAAAACCTCCTCTACCGACCTGCCCCCAAAATCATCCCTAATCACCTTCTCCACCAGCTCCCACTCATCCTGCGGCGCATCATCAAACATCCTCGCGAACATCTTCTGGAACTCCGGCGGCAAGACAGCACTCTGCATGGCGATTGCCTGCCCGATCTTGAGGTACAGCCCGCCATTGTGCCGTAGCAAGTCGGACATGCGCTCCGCGCTGCGGCGGTGGAGCTCGGGGATGCCGGATTTAGAGCCGATTATAGGGATGGGGTGAGGCCGGAAGTTGAGCTTGTAGTCGGCTGCTACTAGGAGGCCGGTGCCAAAGGTGCGGAGGGAGCGGGCTATGCCGGAGGCGTAGATTTGGGAGTCTACTAGATAGCCGGCGCCGAGGAGCGCAGAGATGACGAGGAGGCGGCGGAGGTATTTTTCGGCCCGGGGGTACGATCTGGCGGCCCGGGGGGCGCCGAGCGAGGAGGGGGAGGGGGGTCGGAGGGGCTCGAAGGGACCGGATGAAGGGTGGAGGGGTCGGCGATGTGATGGTGAGGTGACGATTGTTCGCCAGGGGCGTGGCAAGCGCAGTGGCTGAGCTGAGGTTATTGCCGTTCGTGTTCCCGTGATGGTGGCAGACAGATGGAGGCGGCTGCCGGCTGTGCTGCCGGCGAGGCCATGGCGCCACATGATGCGCTGGGCGCGCTGGCGAGAAATAGGATGATTTCTTTTCTGTGGTTTAATTCTCAGATATTGAAGCCACCAGCTGCGCCATTCATTGTGTTGTTTCCAGAGCTGTCGAGCTGAACAAGGTGTCGAGACGGCTGAGGTTGCTCGTGAGACTTGTCGATGACGACTGACAAGCAAGCAAGGCCAAGCTCTCAAGTCCCTCCGATGCCGATCGAGCTTGGCCCGCTTTTTGCCGCCTCCTCCGACCACTTGCCCCGTGTTATCTGTAGTGTCTCCGACGCCGATCGGGGTTACCTAGCAGGTGCCGACAATGATCTCTGGCAATCTTTGGTCTTGAGAAAGGATTACGGCACCTGCTCAATGATGATGGATGTTTCTGATGTCGATGATAATCGAACTTTGATGATAGGCCTCAAAATAATCAACATGTTCTACAAAACAATTGATGAGCTTTAACAGATAGTTCATAGGCGTAAAAAAATGGGTAAAAAGCTCTGTTTTTATTGGAAAGGGCTGTAGATTAATAGGCATTGTACGCGTCTTGCTGACTCGCAGTATTAATTCTTTTGTTCCTTGATACCTCCGGTTGAAAGAAGAAGATCTGGGGATATCAAAGCAGTCAGGGATCCGTACGTGGAGCTATCTGCATCTGAGATGTGGATGTGTGGACCTGCCATGAAGCTTGTTCTGAAACTAAGATAACGCGGTACCAATACGGCTGCCCAGAACTAGTGAGGGCGGAGGTATCCCCTAACAAGCTGGCGACAACTTCTCCCTTGCCCTCTTTGGGTGCCAGCCCGGGTTCACAAGTGGCGGACCATGGGGCTGAAAACAATGCGACAGTGTTTGCGGTTGGTGATAGCTGCCTGACGAAGCTTGGTGAAGCTTGATACAGCAGTCCTTTGGGGTCCAGAAGCCCTCACGGATTGTTCACGGAATCCCGACGTAACATCCCGGTTTAAAACTGTGTAGCCAAATCAGGGCCAGCAGCCGTAGCGGATTGCAACCCTGACTGCAAGAATGGCGAACGAGTGTGGGAGACAAGGAGAAATGAGCGAGGAGGGAGAGAGAATGCCGGAAATTGGCCGCGGCACCAGCGACTGATAAAGGCTCGTCGCCGTGACGTTCCTCTTGCGTGAGGTTACGGCCACAGACGAGGCCTCGTCTTGACCATGACCCCCATGTTTGGATTTTTTTTGATTTTGGCGCCGTCTGAGCCAAACGTCAACTCGATGCTCATATCCTGACTCGCCTGCTCTCTCCTGCTGAGCTGGCGGTGGCCTTTTGTTGCCATCACGGGCTTTGTTCGGCTCCCAGAAAAGCCTGGTTGTGAGACTCGAGCTGCGTCAGGTAGTGAGTTGGGGCGTCTCGTCCAATGATTGCGTCGTCCCGCAAAGCTCCCGCCATGGTGCCATCCTGCAAGGACGCCTGGGCTTGTGCTGTTGTTTCCCGGTATTCTTGCATTTCATGACCGTGTGCTCCGAACCACCATGCAAAGCGAGGTTTTTATTGCGTCGGCGGTCCTGCAGAAGCGTGCCATGTGCCTGTAGCCAGATCCAGCAGCTCACGGGAATGACCTTCCCGATCCAGTTCGCGCAACCCAAAGCCACGGGAACCTGTAGACCTGAGAATATGGAATGAACCAGCCACTCGCCAGAGCCAGACTGACGGGCTCGCTGCGGGTGAGGATTCTTGGAGAAAAGTAGGAGTCAAGGAAGCAGTGCTCCGAGTCTACTTCTGCCTCTCTCGGGACGACAGAGGGAGACCCGGCGGACGAGGTGGGGGCCTGAGGAAGAGCGGATCATGATTCCGGCGGCTGTAGGCTGCTCATACCGCAGGCCACTGGCTGAGTTTGACGTCCCGCCGCCCAAGGAAGGCTGTGAGATGCTTCAATTGCACCGTGTAAGATACACAGACACTGTTGTGGAGTGTTTGTCAACCACCGCGCGGATTGGACCAGTCCATGCACTGGCGACACTGATGAAGAGGGCCCCGGGTTGTTCGTTCTGGGGGCTCCGGAGCGGGAAGTGATATCAGATGCAGGCGAGCAGGTGTCTCCAAGTTTGCAGAGGGCTCGGACGACCTCAAAGTACATCGCAATCTCATGTGTATCGCATCAAGCGTGGAATGCCCGTGATGTGGTGAAGATTCTTCAGTGGTAATTACGCAGAAGCTGCGCCTCGAAGCCAGGTACGGCGAGGCCATCCCAGCCAAGAGCTAGGTGTGCGTGCTCGCTGTTCCCCACATGCTTGCAGCGGGCAAGTGGCCCAGGCTCGACCCCCTAACGATTTTCCCACCCCCCATTTCCCGCTTCCAATTGCGCTCCCCCCGTCACCTCACCACCAGTGCTTCGCATCGCGCTGTGTGTGCAACTCGTCGTCGCCAATGTCAATGTATTCCCTTTGCTGGGAAATCGCGAACTAGATCGGCTCCGGATCTCGAGAGAATCGAAGAGCGACAGCACCCCGCCGCCATCCCATCCTATCTCTTCAACAAAAGAAGAAAAAAAACTGCTGGACGGACCACCAAGCGCCGCGCGCGACGACTTGCTGGACTTTGCCGAAATCAATCGTCGCCAACAATGAGCCGCCGATGAACGAACTGCCAACTCTGCTACTGCACAGCACACCCACGTTCGCTACAGTCTCGACCAATTCCTTCGCATGTATCGGACCGACCGTATGCGCCCACGATCCTTGAGCATCACACTCCCTTCAGCCGCTCATACTACTCGGTGGTTCAACTGAGGAATCGAACCTCGCTCTGACCTGCCGCGTCTTGACGGCGCTGGCAATCTCACCTTGCACCACTTTCACGGTCCTCTCGCCTGGAGCTCGCTGTCAACATGCTGCGACCTGCGACACCGTTGTCGGTGCTTCTCTTCGCGGCATTCTGTCTACTGCTCCTCTCGTCTTTGTCGGCTCCGATTATCAGCGCTATTCCGCTGGGTCAATGGATGGGCGTTGACTTTGGAGTTTTTGGTTTTTGCAATGGCGGGAGCTGCACCCCTATAGAGATCGGCTACGATGTTCGTAAGTGTTATCATGTCGTACGGTTGTTGGCAATACCGCGGTTGCTAACCATCTCGACTCAGAACAACTCAGCGCCGATGGCTTTGACATCCCCGCGGGGACGCGAACTACCCTGACCACTCTTCTCGTCATCCACCCGGTCGCCGCGCTTCTGACACTGATCATGTTCGTCTTGGCTGTGGTTGCCCACTTGCATAGCCCGGCTCACTCGGGTCGATACTTGTTAGCCTTGTTCATCTTTGGCATCTTCACCTTCCTGGTTTGCCTCTTGAGCTTCCTGGTCGATGTGCTCCTCTTCGTGCCGCACATGGCGTGGGGGTCCTACATCGTTCTGGCTGCTACCGTTTTGGTTGCCATCAGCGGGCTGGTTTCGTGTGCTATGCGTAGGACGATCGTTAGCAGAAAGGCCAGGAAGCAGCGCATCGCAGAAAATGCAGAGATGAGTGGAGAGAACTACTATAATCGGCAGTTGCAACAGGCTCCTCCTGTGTCCACTAGCCCTGCACCCCAGCAGCCTACTGTCCCGATGCTCAGCGGTGCCAACGGAAGACCAGACGCCCTCCCCGAATTTGCTTCATTCGAGAAGAAGGATGATCGAAGCAGTGATGAGAGGGTGCCGCTCACCTCGATGAGCCCGACTGACCGATCCCCAAACAACAACTACGCGACAGATGCCTCGACCACTTATGTCAACGATACAGGTCCTAATCCGTCGGACATCACGGCACAAAGGTCCATGACCAACACCCCGGGTTCGCGAGGTTATGCTGATCCCTCGCCTGGTACTGACGGGTATCCTATGAGGGCACCCTCTTACGAACGGATGAATTCGAGAGTGAGAGGCGGAGGTCCTCCAGGAGGCTACAGAGGTCGCGGAGGATACCCGGGGCCCGGCAGGGGTGGTTACAATGGATATGGGCCATCACCAGGAGGAGGGCGCGGGGGGTATGGCGGTCCGCAGGGCCGTGGTGGTCACGGCACTCCGCCGAGTGTCAGGGGTGGGTATGGTCCACCGCCACCACGGGGTGGCGGTGGACGGCCTCTTCCGCCAAGCTATCGGGGAACTCCCGGGCCTTACGACAGAAGACCATCACCAGCAGGTCCATACGGGCCCGGGCCAGTCCCATATGATGCCCGGCAGCCATCACCAGGTCCGCCGTCCGCGCCTGGATATGTCAGCAGATCGGCCTCGAATGTGTCGGCTGGAGGATACAATGCTTACAACCCCAACAACCGCGACAGCCTTCCCAGGGCAGAGTCGCCACCACCGCTCCCAGGAATCGACGATGGCATTCCCACCAAGGCCGTGGAGATGGATGCGACGGGTAGCAACCGTGGGGTGGGACAATATGGAATCCGGGATAGCGATTCCGATGTTGCGGGTATGTTAGCCATGCAGCAGGCGAGGTTATCACCAAGGGCGAGACATGACACGTATGTCAGCGACGCCAGCAGATATAGCCAGGATGAGTAAGTTGCTTCCTCGATGCACCACCCCTTACTACGGCCTTGCCATAGTAACCTCTTTGTCCAGCACCGCATATGTCCCACCTAGGCAAGCCTGGAATCAGAATCCGGTCAGGACCCCGTCACCACTTACAGCTGTTTCCACCCGGCCACCTGTTGATCTCAGGGGCGGTCCTGGCCCTAACCTCCAACCTCCACAACAGCAGCAAGCAAACCCAGGGCTAAGACCGGCCCCTAGTGAGTACTACGAGGATGTGGACCCTCGCTTCGCCGAGCCTGCGCCTCCCGCAGCTAGTAATTCACCCCGGCCAAGAACACCTCCTCTGCAGCCCCTACAGTTGGCTAATTCATACGAGGACATTCCCCAAGGCGCCCGCAGCCCGGCCGAATCTGAGCGGTCTAACTTCACGTCTATATCGCAGCGCGGGATCAACCCTCGGTGGCAGCCACCACCAGAGATGCCGCAAATGATACCCCGGCGACCAGTTGGGAATAACGGTCCCCGCCCTGCCGATCTACTTCTTAATTCCAATCCAGACTTTGAACTACCCACGCGAGGAGGGGGTAATCCGAGATGAGCAGGGCGGTAACCAATCCAAAAAGGAAGAAAGGAAGAGTTTGGGGGGGGGGAAGTGGAGGTGTTTATGATACCCAGAAGTTTCACAACAATGAGTGTGAACTTTTATACAACACAACAAACCATCAAACCAGAGCAAAATTCTTGCGTTTTTCTTTCGAGTTTCTGTCAACAAAGGGGCCAAAAAAAAAAAGGGATTTGTCTTTTATTGGACGACGAAAAAGTACAGTACTACCCTCAAACTTCGGTGGTGAACAAACCCAGTATATAGGATCATTTTCCTGTCAGTTCTCGGTTGTTTTTTTATTTTATATTTCTACGTCCACCCTCGGGTGCTATGGATTGTTCGGTGGCAAGCTTCGCCAGACATTTTTTCTTGTTATAGTATTGTTTCATGACGGGGACAGAGAGTTTAGCATCGCTTTCTTTCTGTTGTCACTCTCGGTGTTTTGTCAAGAGGGTTGTTTGTGTACTATTTATTGTAGGTTAGGTAATCAAGAAGTCAGCGGAAAAGGAGAGGATGGACGGGTGAAGGGGAGGGCATGAGTGCGGTGAGATGGTCGGGGAAAGGGGCGGGCGACAGCAGCAGCGAGCATACTTCATAGTCATAGCGAGGGATGGAAACTGAAAGACGCATTTGTGTGGAAAAACTCTTTGCTTGCAACCTTGGACGATTTCATATCTTGCGAGCCTGAGAACCACCAGCACACCAGTCCACACTGATCGCCATTCTTGATGTGTCCATCGCCTTTCACTGCAACCCCTCGTATGTCCCGAGAGGCTCATCTTGTACCGGTGTCCTGGTTTCAATCAAAACATGTGTTACTAACTATCAACTCACACCTTTTTAAACCAGGGATAGGCTTCTTGATTATTTTATTTTTTTTTACTTTATTTATTTGTTTACTTTTTTTTAATCTTGTTATTTTTTATTTTTTTTTATTTTTTTTCAAACGCCCACCAAACTATCTTTCGAAGCTTGTTGAAGACGTTGCTTCGGCATGCCATCCTATATTAACTTGTTTTACACTGCCATTATTTCCATCCAACAGTGTGCCGCATCAACAACACCAGCGTCTCTTCAACCTCTCGCTAAGCACATACCCCATAGATTTCTTGTGTGTACTATTTATTTTCTCTATCCGCTTCACAGTGTCTTTACCAGCCTCATCTCCGTGCCGGCTTGAGCATCCTTCGCCGTCTCTTGATCTGCATGTTTGTCACCCTGCTGGTCTTTCCCCACAGCTCGACCAATTCCCTATTCCCTTCCGATCTTCCCTTTTCAAAAAATAAAAAAAAAATAAAAAAATAAAAAAATAAAAAAGTTCTCCAAAAAATCAACAAGAATAAAAAATTCGAATCCATCCATACAAGTAATCACAAACGTGATTTTTATTCTCTGTCCCATTTCCCCCAAGGGCCATGCCCACCACGCAAATCTTTTCACAAGCAAACCGTCTCCTTCTCATCTTCCGGGAGAGCCTTACTCTTCCAACCGCACCCCCCCATTCCTGGCTTCCCATTCCTTAACCGCGTCCGCCAGAGAAATGATGTAATGCTGGCTGTCGAAATCAACGCCTTCCAGCCCCCCATTGGTATCCATCCGATCATCGCCGTCGGCGGCTCCTCCGACGTGGACTTTCTCATGATGTTGCGCATAGTGAGCACGAACGCAGGCCGGAGAACACCACGCTGTGGGCTTCTTCAGATTGACAACACATTCCTTGCAGAATCGGAGGTCTGCCGGAGTGGCAAGAACGTCCGACATCTTAGTGTCTTCGTCATGTGCCGCATGGTTGTTGTTTGGCATCTGCCGCCTTCCGGATGAATCCACACGAGCGTGAACACATGTAGGACCGGCGGAACAACTGTGAGCCTTGAGATGATTTCTCTGATGAGAAAACAGCATCAGTATCTTCCAAGACGAGAGCAGACAGCCAGGGGGAAAAGGCAGACTTACATATCCTTCGTGTTCGCACTCAAAGCCACAATAGACAGTCATCTCTGCGCCCTCGAGCTCGTACCCAGAAAGAAGCGCGCACACGGTGCAAAGTCTGAAGCTCGAAGGGTTAACGGGATTCCGGCACACCGAGCATGGTGGCAAGTTCGTCAGCCCGTCAGGTATCACGCTCCTCTGCTGCTCGGCAAGCCGTTTCTTGTTTTCTGCCTTTTTGGCCTTCTCCAGCTCGTAGGCAGCCTGCCCTCTCCTCAGCTCCGCCAGCCTTGCCTCGACCTTTTTGATCTCGTCCTGGGCGCTAGACAATCTTTGGTGATCACTCAGGATTGCGTCCTTGACTTGCTCCATGCTGGCATTGTCCTGTGTGAGCATGTTGTAGTATTTTGCGTGGACCTCGGGCACCTCGCCACTGGGGCTACCGTCAGTCGGTTGTGATGGTGTCGCAAAGAGGGCTTCCTTGAGCACCTCTATCCTCTCAGTGTGATTTGTGGCTGCAAGAAGTCCTTTGGACAAATCATCTATTGGCGGACTTTCGCTGCCTGACAACTTCTTCAACGATGTGGATACAGCAGTCATGAGCTCCTCGATTGGTGCCAATCCTGCGGTGACCCTTTCTAGTTGTTCGGCGATGGCTGTCTTGTCCTCATCTTGCACCATGGATCTCAACCTCAGCGTGGTCAGGCTGTCGGCATACCATCGCTCTTTTTGTTTCTTTACATGTTCGTCAATAAGGCCTGGATGGATCTGATACTGCTTTGCCTTTTCGATAAGATCTGCCAGCTTTTCAAGAAAAGATGGGGGGGCGGATGTGAACCATTCGCCTTGGGATGAGAGTGACGGGTCTTTCAGCAAGTCTGCCGGAGGACAGTTGAAATATCTGGCCTTGTAGAGGTCCAAGAGGCTACCGTAGCAGGACGAACAGGCTATTAAAGGGTCGTCGCCGTGAGTCGCCGTATGATTTTGCTGTATGGCAGAAGCCTCCGAGTCGAAACGAGCGTCTTGTGCAGCAGCGAGGGCACATTGGAGGAGGATGGCCGTCATGGTGCAGTAGAGAAGGGGGGTTGGGAACCCCAATCCCGACGAGACGTGGTAATGATTCGATAGTTCGGACGATCCCTCTCGATGGATGTGTACGTGTAACACTGATGGTGTAATGGATTGACTGAGACAGAACGATGCGCTTGGAATGGGTGTGTTGGAGGTGAGAGTGCTTCCTCAAAGTGACCTTGAGGTGAGATGGGTCCTGCAGAGAGCATGCTCCACACCGAGCTTGAAATGCCAAGCCTGCCGTGGCACCTGCCCCTGCGCATTTCCAGAACTTGGCTCGTCTTGGCAGGCGCGCTGCGCAACATTCATAACTCGGAAGCCCTCCATCCAGCAAAGCAGCAACACCACAACAAGTGCGCAAATATGGCAAGTTCTAACCCCCAAAATATCAAGTCCCTCAAGAGGCAGCCGCTAACAAAACATCGCTTCACGCTAGGCCGACAAGCTTCGCACCCAACAAGAGCTCGAGCGGCTGCAGGCCAAGTACATCGGCACCGGGCACCCAGACACGACGAGTTGGGAGTGGAAGACAAACATCAACCGCGACACCTACTCCAGCATCGTCGGCCACCCCGCCCTCCTGTCATATATTGCGCTGGCATCGAATGAGCCTGTTACCAAAGTGCGCGCCGAGATGATCAGAGTCAGTAGCCCGTTGCACTGAAAAAGCAGAGCATGTGCTGACCTGTCTAACACCAGAAAATGATACAGCCCGCCGGACCACCACCAGCGAGAGAAGAGGATATGATCATGGGTGGACAACAAAGCTGAATGAGGGATGGCAGCATCTCTCAATATCGCATTTGCACATTTGCACATTTGCACGACATGACGACGGAGTAAACACCACAGGAACGGGCAAGTTGGGGGTGATCAAGTGATAACAGTACGGCCTCCTGGCCAGTCCCAGACGATCGCAAATACCCATAGGACGAATTCTACAATGATACCCCTTTAGACGCCAAAACACCTTGATCCCATGGTATGCGCGTCCCTTCCTTGTTACGCATGCCTCCTTCTCTGCCCATTACTCGGTCCGGCCTCTTGCATCTCTTCATCCTCCTGGACCTCATCTTCATCACCCAGTCCCTGCTCCTGCTCCTGCTCACGTATCTCCGGTTTCCTCTCCTTGACGCCCTTTAAGCTGATCTGAATCTTTGACTCCAGCTCTGGGTCCGAGCCACCGTAGATGGTCCTGACAAAGCCCGCAATTGACTCCTTGGGCACCTCTGCCTTCCCTCTTGGTCCAACATGCCACGTAGTAGAGTCGTCGTCGCCGTTGCCCCTGTTATCCACCATCCTGACCAGATACCCATGTTTGATCATCCTCTGTAGCACAACGTCGGTCTTCTCCGTGGGGTTAGCAGGGTCGTTTGGGTTCATGCTGGGCATATATTCGGCGGCGTTGAGCCGGGCCAGATGCCTCCTGAGGCGGGTATCACTAAGCTCGCCCCCCGAGATGGTGATGAGCGAGATGATCGTGGTGTACAGGGCCGTGTACGCTGCTTCACCTTCGGCGGACACGACCTTTGAGGGCCGGGTGAGAGCGGGGGTTCGAAGCTCTTCTGGCAGGATGTTGGTAAGAATGTAGGCATTCGATGTGGCTTCCTTTTGGGACTGGCTTTTGGCGGCTTTCCGCTTCTGCTCGGTGGTCATGAGATTCTTATCCCTAGCTGGAAGCTCCACCATTTCCATGCCAAAAACTGCTCGGAGCTGTTTCTGAGCTCCGGCAAATGCTGTTTTGAACTGCCGGCCATTTGTACCGAGAACTAAGGAGGGAGGGGGTTAGTATATATGGTATCATGAAAAGGGGAGAAAGAGAAGAAAGAAAAAAAAAAGGACACAAACCTTTCTCCCTAATGGCATCTCTCCGAATGGGGGTCCGTGAGAAATCACATGCGATGGCATACCGGACCAATCCTTTTATCAACTGGCTGAGCTCCTCGTTTGGAGGGCCATTCATCGTTTCATCGGCAGCACCATCTGAGGCGTATTGATCATCTTGTGGCTCATGCATGTCGACATCTTCATCCTCATCGACCGGCCGTTGGCGGCGGCTCTGCTGGAGTCTAGGCATTCTCTCAAGCATATACTCGTCCCAGCATCGAAGGGCGGTAGAACTGGCATACATGAGACTGTCGGTTGGCTGATGGCGGCTAACAAAGAGGGTGTTCGTATCGACGATGATGTCAGACAGTGACTCTGGGGTTGATGGAATGAAATAGTGGGGGGAAAGGAAAACGCGTCCAACATAGTTTAATTGATTCTTGGCGCGTCAAACGCCCGCTGTTACGTTACGTGACCCCATGTGTCTTTTTTTTTTTTTTTTTTTTTTTTGTTTTGTTTTGCCTGCCGGGAAGTTGGAAAGTGGGTTGGGGGACGTTGTGAAAGACCCACCTAAAATATTCAATTGCAAGGTGCTCGTCGTCGCAGAAGTTGCGACTGGGCTTGGTGAAAGCGACATCTTGAATTTTTTCGACATACGGCAACAGAAACGGACTCTTGGCGGTGATATTTCTTTCATTGGGTTTGAAGTTCAAGGAGAAAGGAAAACACCAACTCAAATGCTCAGGCGACAGGTGACTGGCAGCGCCAGCTTTGTTTGCTTGAGGTGCCGGCTCCAGTTGGCAGGCGCTGCAGGTTCAGGTTTTCTGTCAGCTTCGGGCACCGGCGCAAGAGTCGCAAACCGATCGTCGAGATACTTTGGAAGTCGACCTGTTTCTTCGCTCCCCGCGCTGTCCAGGCATACCGTTTTGCCGCTTTCGCGTCAACGATCGCATTCACGATGCTACGCTGCTGGTTCTTCGTCCGGGTCGAAACCGAACTCTGAAGACGAACCCGAGATTACGACGGAAAATTTCTTCGAAGTCGAGGTGACAGAAGTCAAGAAGAGGAAAAGAATTCAGAGGATCCTCGAGCCAGCCCCATGGGAACTGGAAGCTGCCGAGGAGGAACAAAAGAGAAGCCCAGAGGCTAGCGGAGAGATAATCCAGCAGGAAATCCAGCAGGATATTGCGCGGGAAATCGAGGAGTATGGCCAACGGCTTTGGAGTGAGGGCCTGGTAGAAGACCAAAGTGATGGCGGTTTCGAAAGTCCAGAGAACCCAGCCGCATGGAGCGAGCACCCACCCGCGCGGAGGGACAGATCCAGAAGATCGGGTGAACATGCCGCAAACAAGAGCATGTACTGGCCCTTTTCTCAATTCAAAGACTTGAAAGACTCGAGAAGCTGGAGGTCCAAGGGGCAACTTGTCGAAGCTGAAAGGGAGAACCTGGGGTTGGATATGCTGGGCAAGCCAGCGACTGCAATCGTGCTTCGAAAAAAGCCCCTTAGGCGACTGGAAAAACTCACCACGGGAGGCGAAGATCTAGAGCTGGGGCAGACTTCGGCTATGTTGCAGAATCTGCTTGAAGGGGGCGCTGGTAGTCTCACCTCGGAGGAAATACTGCTCAATATTCACGAGCTGCGACCGGCAGACGAGCGGGTGCTGAGCGAGGAGGAATTTGTCACGCTCAAGGATACTCTCATGCAAGGTTTCACGGTTCCCCAACTCAACGCATATGTTGAGACGTGGAACTCGGCCCGCCAATTCAAAGATCCGGGAGATGCCAACACGACAGTCCCTCCCTGGATTTTGGAGATCCGCCCATGGGTTGCGGCCGCTGAAAACACCCCGCCAGATCTGGATGGAAAGCTTTGGGGTTACGTTTCCCAAGGGGCTTCTCCCAAAGAGAAGCTGGTGGTGCGTTTGATGCGCATGTGCTGGGATCTGTCGTGCAGCAATGTTCTCGAGGGACAAGGCTGCTTGGATGTGAAGCTGCGAAAGGCCGAGTTTGACATGCTGACCCTTGGTGGCAAGAGGTGGTTAAGAGATATCTCGCGCACCCTGTTGAAAAACGGAAAGCAGATCGAGATGTTCCCCAGCTCGCAATACCTTTCGATCACCGCACCCAAACACACTGCTGACTTGATTCTCGACCGTCTCAACCAGCTGCTGTCCCACATGAAAACAGTTCAGTTCAACGCCAGCTTCATCACCCCAGGGCCTCTGGCGATCGAGCCGGCGGTTTTGAATCAGGTCGAAACCATGACAAACAGCATTATTCGTCGTAGCCCGTCCGGCGACAAGATCCTCGTCACCTGGATTCAGCTGCCTGGACGAGACGCAGTCACCGAAAACCACGGCGAGCAGGTGCTCCGTCTGTTGAGCTACGCCTACCGTGAGGACCCTCGTGCTTCTCGGTCTCTGGTTGAAACCCCCGAGGCTTCCTCCAAGGCTCGCTTTGTTCCCGAGGTGGACTGCGGTCCCAAGCTCCCCTGGCACGAGCGCAGCAAGTCTTGGGCCAGATGGACAGCCGCCACGAACAAGGTCCCACCAAAATCAACACGAGCAACCAACGATGAGGATGTTCCCCCCCCCGACCAAACGACAACAACCTCATCCACCCAAAACCCAATCCCCACCTCCATCGTCATTCACCCCGTCGAATTCAAAGACCGCACCGAAGCCCTCCCCGTCAACAAAGCCGACTACTCCCCCGGCTGGTCCCTCCACCCCAAAACCGACACCACCGCCGTTTTCGGCCATGTCCTCTTCTCCTCCGTCTCCCCCTCAACCACCGCCCCTCCGGCCCCCGATCTCCCTCGAACATTCGCCCCTGTCCTGCCCTGTGTCCGTTTCCTGTCTCTCGAATCCAACCTCAAAAACCCCGGGCTCTGGCACATGATCACAGTCCTCCGGTTCATCCCCGCCCCTGACACCGACCCATCCCTCATCTCTTCGGCCCCCAACTTGGAAGTCCGCATCGAGTCGGACCACCGCGAGATCAAAGAACTCAAGGACCTCCGCGCGGTGATCAACGACCACGACGCCGACCTCCCCCTCCCCGAATCACCCTCTGACGTGAGGCTTCATCAGACAAAGTACTATGATCTCCCGGGGACAGGGATCAAGGAGCACGCCGAGCCGATGTTTGAGTTCCTCAGGGACAGCACGCTTAAGCCGTGGGAGGAGAAGCTGGCGACACCGGCGAGTTTGGATGGGTTGAGGTTGCCGAGGAGATTGTTTGCTGGGAAGGAAGGGGAGGAAGGGGAAGAAGGGGAGGTAGAGATGGATTACATGTTTGCGGGACTGGAGATCCATCGGATGATCATGAGTGAGTGGGGGGGTTTTAGGATGAGGTATACGCATGTTAGCGGGGGGTTTAGGAGGGGGGTGAGGAGTGAGGTTGCGTTGGATGCGGTGCCTGTTGAGGCTGCCAAGGAGGGGGTTGTGGAAGAGGGGGTAGCTGAACAGGAGGATGAAAGGTTCCTGGCAGCGGAGGAGGTCATGGGGGAGATTGGGGAGGGGGCTGATTTGGTGGAGGCCATCGATGAGGCTCTGGTTATGGCTGAGCCGGCTGAGAAGCCGGAGGTCAAGGAGAAGAGCGTGGAAGAGTTGACAAGGGAGTATCTCGAGGCGGTGGGGAAGTTTGCGAGGGGAGAGGCGCTGGTTGGGGAGGATGGGGAGGTGAAGAAGGAGGGGGTGAAGTGGTTTGGGGACTGGGTGGGGGCCGGGGAAAAATAAGGAGTGGGGTGATGGAAGGAAATCTGTTATGTGTATAAAAACAACTGCATCTCTCTACTGAGGGTCAATGTACAAAGAAAGTGACGAGGAACGGTAGTGTGTATGATAGATCATCTGGTGGGCTGCATATAGAGAGAGGCATAGATAAACTGCATATGGGAACGTCACTTTTGGACATTATCTTTTCACGCGAAGAATCGTTTTGCATGTTCCCATAGTGGAAACCCACTCACCTAGTATACAAAAACGTACAATAACTCATCGTTCTACACACCCCTCAAGCACTCTCCCCACCCCCAGCCCTCTTAGCCTCATTCCTCTCCTTCCTTGCCACCTTCTCCCTCTTCCTCGCCTGGTTCATACTCAGACTCGGCTCCCTCGCCCGCTCCATCGCCTCCTCCAGTTTCTTGGGAGTCACCTCGTCAAGCAACAACCTCCCCAGATTCCCCTTCCTCCACTCCTGAATAACCCAGTCGGCCGCATGTTCCATACTCTCATCTCCTCCCTTCCTCAACTTCCCCGTTCGTCTTGCCGCCGCCCTCAAAAACTGATGCACATCATTCGTCGGCCTCCCCATCCCAAACCTTTGCAGGTATGTCGTCTCCCGGACCAGGTTTAACCGATACAAGAGGTAGTCAGCCACAGTAACAGCAGGAATGATCCCGTCCTTCACACACCCCACCAGCGCCAGCTTCAACATGGCCTCCGGCTCGGAAACGTACGGCACAAACACACCCGGCGTGTCGACGATGAAAACCCCCTCCCCCAGCCCCATGCTCTCCGGATCGCCCGAGTCCTCCCCGGGAAGAATCCTAACCGGCGTTCCCAACTTTCTCGTCACGCCAGGTTGCGCCCCCGTCTTGGCCGCCTTGCCCAAATGTAGACTGTGACTCCTGAGTCTGTTGAGCAGGGTGGACTTGCCCGCGTTCGGCATCCCCACCACCATCACCCTCAGCCCAGTGAGGGAGTCCATCTCCCGTGCGACATCCCTTATCCCGTCCAGCAACGGCTGCAAAGACGCTCCATGAGGCCCCATACCCAAGAAAATGATGTCCTTTACATTATTCACCCTCGGCGGCCTGTGAAAGGTCCTCAAAACCCGAACGACATTCCCCGGTGGTTGCGTGCCCGGCACTGGTCGCCCGTCGGGAGTCATTTGCGCTGGGGGGGCGAGGTCCCGTTTGGTATAGACGATAATCCGTGATCTCGGGACACCGGCGGAGGTGGAGGATAGCGATTCTTCCAATACCGGGTTCCAAGAGGAGATTGGGACCCGGAAGTCTCGAAGCTCGAGGATGAGGCCCACGTTGGAGAGGGACTGGCGCATTTTGTTGAGGGCGGCGCTGTGATGGCCCAGAAAGTAGGATCGGGGGAGCGAGGTGGAGATTTCGAATTTATCCCTAGGAACAAAGCCCGTAAAATCGATGGGGATGGGTTCCTTCTTTGGTCGTGCTTGTTGTTGTTGTTGTTGTTGCTGTGAAGCGGGTCCATGACCACGATGTGGTTTTTGATGAGGGTAACGGGTTGAGACTGGTGGGGGTTGTTCTGGTTTTGGCTTTGGAGCTTTTGATCTGAATGCCGCGAGCTCTTCGCTGGCATCGGAGGGGATGGCCCGCTGGTTGATCATGGTGGATATTGGGGTTATGGGGTTGGGTGTGGACTGAGATAGCTCAGAGGTCGCCTTGGAGGCTGCCCTCACGGCGGCCCGGGGACTGATCCGGGGCATGGTGAGAGGGCTGTGAGTCGATAATGAAGGAAAAGAAAGACCTGTTGTTGTGTGAGCTGACTGGTCTCTCAATATCGACAGCTGGAGTCCTCAAAACAACACTTACTATGTGCAGAATGGCTGCGAGTTGGTATCGTTGGGATTTACATGCAGTTGATGAGAGAGGTCCATGAGATGCCAAGCCCTTCGATTTTTGATGCCGATGGAGCACGTAAAGGGGTCAATGCACGGATACAATCATATTTACAGACTACTCATCAACACATGTTCGATGATGGATATCAATTCTTCCTCGAAACTTCTTTTGTACACTATGAACCACCACCCTAGATACACAGTCCTTTCCCAAAACCAAAAAAAAAAAAACCCACCCAGCCGACCTCCCTCAAAGAATCCAAGATGTCCGCAGCAAGGGGTATTGCTAAAGTGTCCTGCCGAAGTAGTTGAGCAGAGAAAACAAATGAGAACAGCAAAGCTCTGCTTTTCGAGAATGTAAAGATGACCAAAAAGTTTCCTGCGCCATCAGTGACTGGTTTCTGCGCTCGTGGTGCCTACGCCCGGTACCAGTGCCAAAATATGCCAATAAAAGATTACCCACCCCCCTGACCCAAACAAAACAAACCCTCCAGCCAACGCCGCCAATGCAAAATACAAAAGAGATAATGATATGCTCCCCCTGAGTAAAGCCTTTTCTTCCAGCCTCCCATAAAACTATACAGCATATTCTTGCTGCCATTTGACCAACCGCCTCGTCAGGCTGTCCATCATTTCAACACATCCAAGCTCTTTGAACTCCCTTTCTTGACTCTCCAGTGCCGAAGTCGGCCCTGTTGTCGATGTGTTCTGGGTCGAATCATCGGTGGTGATACCGTTGGTGCCATTTGTTACCGCCGGTGCGCTAGTGGGATTGACAATAACCGCTTTTGCCACGTCATTCCTCGCTGCGTCTTCTGCCGTCTCTCCAGCAAGTTCCACCTGTGTTCTGGAGATAAATTCCAGCAAAGCCGCTGCCCTCCTCTTCATGTCATTCATCGTGACTTTGCTGTTCATCCCACCTCGCGATCGAGAGTGTGCCGCCTTTCCGACGCCGTCTCCGTGGTGGTGCCCCTTTCCTGCCGGGGGATGCTCGTCTTTCTGGATATCTCGGGAAACCGACCGTGCCGGCGAGGCTTCGTCATCGCGCGTGTACTGGTTGCGCCCTTTTCGTTTGTGCGACTTTTTCTTGTCCGTCTTGGTCTGTGATATGGCAGGCGTGGGCGGTGAGTCAGGGGTCGGTTGCGATGCTGGAGGAGGCTGCTGCTGTTCTGGGGCGGAGGGCTGCTGAACAGTCTCTGCGGCCGTCTCGCTTGTGCTCGTGTCTCCGGTGACTGGTGCTGCCGTTTTGCTGACTATGGCCCGAGCTGCCAACGACAGCTCTTCTGAAGGATCTGAATCTGCATCCGTGTGAGCCTCGGACACCTTCACAAAACTCGTGGACGCCGTACCATCAGCTCGCCGACGTTCGGCCCTCCCCTTTCTCTTGTTCGCAGCCTCTTGCCGTTGTCTTTCTTTTTCCTCCTTTTCGGAAAGCTTCTCGTTCCGGTTATTGCGTGCGCCGCCGCGCGGCTTTGACTTGGTCCCGTTTCGACTAGGACCTTTGGGATCGTCCGATTCGTCGGCCGTCTTGTCGACGGATGGAGACACTGATCGAGAGCTGGTGCGTTGCCTTTTGGCACCCTCCTGCTTCCTTTGATCAAAGTTAGCAACGCTACTGACCGCAGCCAACGGCACGTACTCCTCGCTGTCGCTTCGCCCCCTCTTAGGCCGCCTAGGAACGCCCTCGGGCTCGAGATGAGCTTCCTCTTTGCTGGCCTCAATGGCCCTTCTCAGAGCTTCCGCTTCGTCATAAGCAGCCTCGCGGCTGTTCATAGTCGACCGCCGTTTCGAAGCTTGGTTCGCCGAGGTGGCTCGTCCGCTTCGCGTTTCCTTCTCTTTGGTGGGCGATCGTGTGCCTTCTTTGTTCAGAGACGCAGATCTCGACGAGGTCCTCGACTGTCGCCGCAAGGGAAGATAGAAAGAGTAGGTATTCCTGCGAGCCACGATGTCAGCAACTTGATTGATTGATGGACTGTGACCTCCCAACGCCCGGGGATGGTGCAAGCTGGTGAAACATGATCTCGGGTCTGCGCTCAGCTGTTGAGCACAGCTGAGCCCAGCGTCCCAGCGCGGTCACAGAACGGAAAAGATTCATACTTACCCGTTGGAAGCTGTCCACAATTTGTGAAGATCACGGCGACAGAGCTCGCAAAAGTACTCATCGGGACCGGGATTGGTCATGATTCCAACGCAGCCGCCGTGCTGCCAAACTTTGCAAACATCACACTGCACGAAAAACCCGGCAACATCATCCGTGACAGAAGCTAAGAATATTGGGTCAATGTCAACAGCCCCTTTGGCCCCATGTCTAGGTTCATCTTCCAGGGGTGGTGGCCCTGGGTACTCCTCGTTGCCGCACACGCAGCGAACGGCCTCGTCCTCTTCTTGAACATCATCGTCGGCGCTGGTCATGTCGGCCGCTTCGGCCTTGACGCCAGGTCTGTCCCGATCGTCACCCTGTCCACGGGTTCGACGGCGTGTGGCGAATGTATCGTCGGCAGTGATTGTATCTTCCGGTGGTTCAGAGGAGAGCGAGCCAGCGGATGCCGATTTTTGTGGAGAGCCAGCTTTGTTGAAGTGCCTCGAGCTGCGTTCCGGCCGGCCCGAGGCACTGGAGCTCGATGAGGATACTTGTGACTGTGACTGGGTAGCGCGCGCCCTCGAAGACCGTCTGGGATCGAGTCCTGCCATTGCTTGCCACGTGAAGCCGCTCCGAGAGGGGCAGTAAAAATGCGAGAGTGTAATCGAGCTGCAGGCCTGTACGCAGGTGTAAGGGGTGCGCGAAGGGGTGCGCGAGTGTGTGGGCAAGCGGCGCTTAATCGGGGATGCCCTAGCGACACGAGATCTGACGACCAAGACTGACCGACAGGATTTCTGAAAGTTCAAGTCTCGTATCGAATAGTTATGTAGACGTCGAGATCGGGTGATTACGAGAATGTTCGAGTCTGTCGAGGTTTATGTGGACGATTCGGCCAAAATGGGTGGAAAGGTCGAGGTAATGTTCGCACCACCGTTGGTGCAAAAATGGGCGAAGCGCGACACAGTCTGTCGTGATGTGATTCTGCCAGTAGGGCTCAAAATACTGAAGCCGAAGGATAGTAGTGTAGAAATGCACCCAGATATCTGTCGGGCTCAACAGAATACTCGGTTCTCGAGGCAGGGTGCTCTCCAGCAAAGGGTGTCGCGTCTGCTGGAGAGAAGATGTCGGTGCCGGGCCGAGGGACGACAGATCCGAGAGCGAGCTCTGAGAGAGGGTGATAGCACAATGTAGTGCCCCAAGAGTCCTGCTGGTGCTCAATTGTCAAGAGCTGGGCAGAAGCTGAAGAGATGAGGGTGTTCCGACAAGGGGAGGAAAAATGCGACGCGGTGGTTGAGAGGACAACTAGGGGCGTCGAGATGGCTGGCGCAGCGGCGAGCGTGGTGCTAGGTTAATCTGCGAAGGTATGGGCGGAATCCACAGTGTCTCTCTGGAAAAGAAGTGATTCTCATGACTTCAGCCACTGCAGAGACAGGATGGATGTCCAGCGACAGGCGAGCGCAAGAAAGTCGGTGGTGAGAGCGGTAGGCGGAGGAGGAGAGGGCCGGATGGGGGAGACTGGACTTGAGCGAGTGGAAGCGACTGGCAGAAGCGCTCTGGGGACCCAGCAGCGCACCACCACATTTTCCCCGAAGCGTCCTCCAGCAATTTTTGGCACCGCACTTGGGCCATGCGGGGCCAGCCTGGGAGCTCTGCCCCAATTCTGTCTACAGCATACACTTTCTTTCAAGAGTACCATGCTTTGCAAGTGCACCAAAGATGCCAATTGCTGTTCGTGTTTTTCCAGCCACCATGGTGAGCAGGATAACTGAAGCCAGCTAATCTCCCATTGACTGGGAAGCAGTTCCCCCACAAAAATCGATCCCCTGAAGCCTCTACGCGAGTTCTTCACTACCCTCTCTGGTGTACCTTAGCAGCAGGTACGAAATCTGGTCAAGTGGATTCGATCCGAATTCGGAAGTTTTGTGGACCTTTGGGGCTCTTGCATCAACATACAGGCGGGATGGAACAAATGCGCCAACATGACATCAGTGACCAAGGCTCGCCAAAGCCAAGAGGCATGTGGTGGTGCTAAAGTCAATAGATACCTAGAGATCCAGCCAGGTCCAAACACTCCTGAATCAGCTCTTTGGGCTTGCACATGGCTGCATTTTTCTCATACATAATGGAAGTATAGTCTTCCTTGTCGTGCTCAGAAAGGACTATACAGACCGTCACATATCTGCCCCATGACAACATTTCCCCCCAGGGCCTTGTGTGAATGAGCAGGCCTCGAAGCCATCATTACAACCGCTTTAAGAGCTGATTAGCTATCCATGGAGATCTGTTAATTATCCTCGGAGTGGTTCTGACTATCTTTCAACCGTGTTCAAGTATGTATGATATGCCAGGCTTGTCGATCCGTAACAGAACAGCGACACGTGCAATGTCCATGTCTGGTGAGAGTACAACATTAGCCAGGGCCTCCCCATAACTACCAGCCAGTCCCTCTGCATATGTATCCGACCATGGCTTCTCTGTATCAGATCCCTTTTAGCTCTCCCAGTAGAATTCACGGCCACAGTTGAATTAACATTCCCAAGCAGGGGTGTCGAAGCCCTGGAGGCACACAGTGTGTGGATGGACGTGCGTCAGAGCCCCGCGCTAGCAGCTCACGGGACATTGTCGGATACGCTAAAACGGACGATAAGATGTTGTTGATAAGGAGGAGGGGTGGGCAGTCCGGCCGGATTATGTAATTTGTCCCCGAGTAGGTCGTGGACTGCCAGCACTGAACACTGTTCGCTCGCTGATTCTCCGTTCGCCTGCTGAGCACTCATCAAAACATCTTCGTTTCCATCGACTCCACTTTGATAGCTTCATTGCTGCTTAGCATCCTTTGGATTCCCGAGTTATTGCGAGCCTCTGGTTTTCAAATTTGCTATCGACTTGCAGGTGGGTTGCCCCAGGCAGTTGATCAGCCCAGACTCGGCACCCTTCTCCCTAGCTCCCTCGCTTTCAAATGGCCCTTGGTGGTGGTGTTGCCCCTCATGGTTGCTCTCAGCCGCGGATGACAGCGACAGAGGACAGGACACCTGGACAACTCTTGCAGTTGATGCCATTGAGGAACTACTGCAAGCGGGTGAGTTGATTGTAAGAAAGTGGAGAGCGCTGACGCATCATTTGGGCAGACGGCCGACCCCGGTGTCGACAACCTCAAAGGAGCCAACCGAAGACTCGCCTCGCTGAGCTTGCCTTGTGGTGCCTCTTGCTAGCTACCTGCTGCTGCCAGCCATCACTGAACGAAGCAAGCGAGCAAGGATAAACCATCAAGTTTGTTCAATTCCAGACGAAGCAAACCGATAGAATCAAGGAGGGGTATATCTGCGGCCGGTTGTGGTAGTCAGGCCTGGTTGTCCGGCTATCGACTGGCACTGGCTCTGAGGGTTTGGGGTACTATGTAAATCTTGTCGGGTAGGTTGATGCGCTCCTTCCCATGTTGGACCCCTATCCCACTATCCCACGGGCAGCACCACCCATGGCACTTTGGGAATCGCAACACTTGCGGATGCGAAAGGAGTGCTGTTGCCTTTTGCAAAGTCGCTGCTTGCCCTTCTTCCCTTCCAGCCACCTCGTCAGCAACCCTTTCCTCCCCCAAACATGAACAAAGCGCCACCCGTCATGTGGCAATTTCCTGATCTGCCGGCTTCTCAATTCTTCTGGATCACCCTCCTCACAGTTCTGCTCGGTTTCCTCGCCGGCCAGTGGATTCTCAAGCTAACCTTGTCGACTTATCGTTCGACCATAGGACGTGAACATTCTTCCAAAATGTCCGCCGACACGGTGTCTACGCTGTTTCCCGGTCGACCGATACGGCCCTTGCCGAAGAGACCGTTGCGGGAACGCCTCTCGGCCGAAGTCGCCAGCTCGATCCAGTATCCTCGAGTCCCGCAGACCGTTCACCCGCTCTTCTCATACCCCTGCCCACCGGTAGAAGCTCAACCGTCTCAGTTGTCCGGGCTCACCGGCGAGCCTGGCCAACAGTCACGAGCTGGAACCGGAGCAGATGGTGCTTCGATCAGGCGGGCAAATCGAGTGCCTCTCGACTCCGCAAGCCGTCTCTCACGCCCCGTGGTCAAGACCGAGTTCAGCAGGCACGGAATACCATACCCTCCGAATTCAGCGTCATCTTCAGCCGATGGATACGACACCTTTGAGCACACCAACAACAAGAAAAAGCGCAAGATTCCATCAGCTGCCGAGATGCTTTCGAATGGAGCACATCACAGCAGCGAGTCGCTTCCAAGCTCTGGTTCACTTGCTGTGCAGCCTTTGGACGCCCATGACGAAGAATCGCCTGGGTGTACAACCTATTATGGACCTGGATTCCGAGGAACGTACGGCATGTGCAATATGTACAACGTGGCGGGGCCAGGTCGTGGCCGGTATGGACGTCCGAGAAGCGGGCGGAGTCCGCTCCGGCCACTGCCGGATACGAGTAACAGTTGGGTCGGGAGAGTCAAGGCACGCCCGGTGCAATGGGGTGGCAAGCCACCAAGTAAGTCTTTACTACTCTTTGCTATTCTTTGACAGGGCATAAACGTTGACCTTCATCTCAGCCGAAAACACTGGCATCATTTCCAGTGCCATTGCCAACGCAGAGAAACTGCCCCCTCATCAAGGCCGAGAAAACACCAGTCTTCTGAACCAGCAACTGAATACGAAACGGACTCCAGCAACCAGCCAGTTCACATTCACTTGTGGTTCGGCAGTAACGGCTTGGCCCGGCCGAGCGGTGCCACAACAGTCTATGAACATTCGTCCACCTCTGGTGAACGGCGTCCGTGGCACCCAGGTGTCTCAAACCGCCTACGCTCCATCAACCCTGCCCCAGCCTGCGCATGTTTTACCAAAAGACACGGCTGCCAAGTCAGCAGGCAACACCCATGCACGACCGGTTGCCAATCCCAAGCCCGCTCGCCGCAACGCTGCCACTGAGTACCTGGCCGCTGCCAGAGCACGCCGTCAGGCAAAGCAAGAAGAGAACAGACGGCATCCCCCCAAACCTGAGGATATTTGGATCTGCCACTTCTGCGAGTATGAGGACATCTTTGGACATCCGCCCGAGGCTCTCATCCGTCAGTATGAGATCAAGGACCGCAAACAGCGGCAGCTGGAGCAGCGACGTCGAGCTCAATGGGAGAGGATGAAGAAGGGCAAGCACAAGGGAAAGAAGAACAGCAAGCTTCACAACAAGAACATTAATGCTGTACAAGAGCCTGCGGCCGTTGACAGCCAAGGGGCATCCGACAGTCAGGGCACGCAGAGCGAGGAGAACTATAACGACGACGAAGAGTGCGAGGATAAGGAGTGTGAGGGCGAAGATGCTGGGTATCCCGACTGTCCCGCCGAGGTGCCTGGCCGCCGTCAGCAGTTCCCGATCCGCCCTGGCGGCAACCATGACATACCGGGCACATAACCCCGGCCCCCTCCCCCAACTTTTACCGGCAACCCTCTCATTTCTCACGGCAGCATGGATAAACGTTTTCAAATTGCGCATACGGTCTGCGCGCATAATATTGTTAGTTGGTCATTCTGAGCCATGAGGTATAGGGTTGGCGGGCGGATGGACCGGAGGGGGCATCCTTTTCCACCACAATAGCGTCATGTTAGACTGATGTACTGCACCGCACTGCACCACTGCTTTTCCCCCCACCACGCTCTCTTCTTACTGTACAGCATGTACGAAGCAACACACCAAACAGGCCTTCTATTGCTCTAACCCCCTTGCATAAGAACTGAACCACCTGTTTTAGTCTTGACTCTCATGTTGGTTGTGTTAGTATTGTTTTACTGGGGGGAGAAATAGATAGATTGGCGGTAATACAGACTTCTTGATGCGTCATGATGTAATAAGCCGATGAGAGCTGAGAACTTGGATGCGATTGAAGATTGGACGACATGTTACGAGACAGCTATTCCATGTGACGGTCTGAGACCAGGGGCCATTGGCTTCTAGAAGCATGTGTGGAAAACGTGGAGATAGTCGCATCAAATCGGCACTTGGAATCTGATGCGCCAGTAGCGCCAAATATCCGTCTGAATGCCTTGCGAAGGTACCTACCCAAGTGCAACCTCAGTGAGATGGATGGGCCGTTTTGCACATGGGCATGAGTAGGAAGTAAAACGGAGGCGGAGAAGCCGCTGAGTTCGTGCGCCGGCTGCGGTGGTACGTAGGAGGCGCTGATCTGCGAGTGACCACGTCAAGGTACACCTGTTAAGGAAGAGGTATATGGGTGCTATCTCTTGTTTCCGAGCGAGTCCGACACTGACTCCATCATCGACTGAAGATGACCATAACCTGGGACTTCCAGAGTGTAGAGTCATGTATATGTAGAGGAGACACAGCACATGCGAACCCACACCTGATTAGCTGACGGGACTGGGCCTGACAAGAAGGACTGGGATGACGGCTGACCAGTAGGCCACCAACCAAGACGTGGTGTCTCAACCACAGTTCAACTGATGTCGTGTTTCCACTCTTTTGAGCAACTGCAGCCCTGGTGGATGTCGCATAACCAACAGAGGCAGATGCCCCAGTAGGGTTGAGGGTTGTGTCCACTCGAGGCTGGACCCATTGCTCGCGAATCGGGATGGCGTGGAGAGCTCTGATTTACAAGAGAGTTAGCGCAAACCACCCCCCCCGGCTTGCTGCCGACCAAGATGACGGGGTTTACATGGACCATACGACACCTAAAACAGCTTGGGGGGAGCTGCGCCTTCCCGTCATCAAAAATCCCGTCCCCGTCTCGGGATCTCTTCCTTAGTTCTCACGCAATCCCACCTTGTCGTCGCAAACACCAACACGCGCGAGTTTGTCTCTCTCTCTCCCGCTCTCTGCCGCCTCCATCGAACCCAGCGATAAGCCTATGACCGTCTCATCGAGGTAGCCTCACAAGCCCGGGCAGGCCTAATATCTGCAAGGATGTTTGGCTCCCGAAGGCATCCTCGGCCGCCCAATCTGGTATGTCGTCATTGTACTTTGTCCCTACCGCGCTGCTTTGACGCACCTGTCCCCGGATGCAATGCCGCCACAGCGACAGAGTCGACTGGCATGGAGTCTCCTACATGGCTCGAGCTTCGCGAAGCATCATGAAGCCGTTGAGGCTGCTTTATTGTTCAGAAAATACCTGTTGTGGGCACCTAGTGGTTCCTGCCAAGAAATTTGATCGAAGCTGGCGCGGTGATATCGCGACGACCAAGAATCCCAAGCTGATATGCCCTTCATCGTGCAGCCCTTGACAGCGGCGACTGTTGATCCAAATGCTGCCACGGCTGCTGCTGCCGTCTTCAAACGCCATGAGTCCAACTCTACATTATCAGCTGCCGCTGCCGCCGCTGCTCTTCGCGCGCGACCCATGACGCCAACACGAGTGGCCGACGTGCAAACAAAACGAACCCTACGCCGCAGCGCATCGGTCGCCTCATCGTCGCGAACGGAATCACCAATAACACAAGGCAGACCGAACCTGCAACGGCGCGGAAGCAGCGGGTCCATGACCGAGCGAACGTTTCGAAGTCCAAGTCCACATCGACCCGGTGGTAGCGGAGGACATCGACAGACGCAATCGCTCAGTCACGACGCCCCTCCCGTCCCAGCCCTCCCAAAAGATATCGGCGCGTCACCACAAACCCAGCATCGCAAATCCAAAAGCCTAGGAATGGGGACCACCCCTGTACGACTTGCGTCTCAGAGACTTGGTTCAGAAGATGCGCCGTCTTGGTTTGGGGCGGCCAAGGTCGGCGACCCTTCCAATATCCGTAGGACGGATCCTGCTATGGCCAGCCCTCCATCAAGCCCACCACAGATCCCACGACAAGAGCAAGAGATGGTGTCTGAGATTGCAAGGCCTGATAGTCAGGCGTCGTCGATAAACTTCTCCTACCCAACGCGAACGAGAGTTGGCTCTCCCCCAGTGTCCCCCACAGAAGCGCCTGCTTCTGTCGGTAGTTCGGCTCGTTTCAGCCTTCCGGCATCTGCTGTGGAGGCCGGGTCGGCTGCGCAGATGTCGCGAACCAGAGAGCAACCGGCCCGTCAAGCACTGGTGGCGAGTCCAAGAACTCGGTCTACCTCGAATCCCGCCCCCGACGAAATTTTGGTTTATGACCCCAACTCGAGACGCATGGTCCCACGATCAGAGCTGCATCCGGCACATCATGAAGCCCCCCAGCAACGCACCGACTCGAAAAGGAAAAAGAGGACATCGCAAAAAGCTGGATCACATCTCGCCGCAGGGACAGTGAGCCGTCTGAAAGGTACAGCGGTCGACAATTCTCCAGCGACCAAGAACCAATCACAGATCACGCCGGCCCCCGTCCAGGAGCGCATCCATGTGCCCCAGCCGTCAGTATACGTGCAAGATCTCGAGGAGCCATCGGTCAAAGCCATCATCAGCTCACCAAGATTGGATGCGAAGAGGCTTGAGCAACATGGCCCTCCACCAATGACCCCATCCAGCCCTCAGGTCAGCAAGGAGGCGACTTGGCAAGGGGTCAGGAGACAGCCTTCGGTCGTTAGGGAGGAAGCGGAGCCCGAAGAGCCAAAGCCAAACCACATCTCAACAAGCTCTTTGACACAGGCCCTAGATTCTGTTCCAACACGGCCAAAAACGGTTTCCACACCGGAATCGAGGGGATCACCTTTCACACAAGTGATGGATGCAGTCCCAACAAGGCAAAAGACGTACCCAAATACTGAGCTCGAGGTCCCCTCTGTCGAAATATCGAAGCCAACCAGTCCAAGCCCCGTACGAGGTGGTCGTTCGCCAGTTGACACGAGACGGGCTCAAGTCGCACATGAACGCAGTCACTCTAATAGCCCTGTTCGACAAGCACACTTTGGGCCGGTCCAGGAAAACTTGACAGTTAAGCACTCGCCTCCTCCTCGGTCGATCTCGCCGCGCAAATCAGCCCTTAAGCACTCGAGCCCCTCGAGAGGCGCGTCGCCTTCGTCGTCCGAGGCATCTGTAAGCGGCAATCATGAGCCACCTGTTGGGCGCAAGAAATCCGTGCGTGTCAGTTTTGACGATGCTAAAGATGCTGTGAGCCCTTCGCCGGACAACCGCGCCACGTCACCGCTCTCCGCCAGTCCTCCAGAGGCCGGCCGTCAGCGATACTTTGGCCTTGTCAAGAAAGACATTCCATCTTTGGATGATGATGAGATTATGAAGCCCCGGCCTGCGTTGCCGAGCTTCGGAAGCATTCGAGAAAGGAAGCCCCGAGATGCACAACCGGAGGAGGATGCGGAACGACCGCTTGTTCGGCCGAACGCGGAGACAACACATGCTTCTACGGGACCTTCAGCGACAGGACTTCTTCCCAGTCCATCACTGGGCTCCAGCAATGACCACGCGCTGGGTGGAATCTTTTCCCAAGAATGTGACGAGGGCCGTACACATACTGCAAATATCTCGAGGCTCAGGGAACCTCTGCCTCCTGTTGTAACTAGCGTCGAGGGCGGTGGGTACATCAGCGACACGGACAGCGACAGCTCTCTGGCTACCACTCAGTCGGAACACGAGCCGGCCGAGGTCTCCAGCCGTGACTTTGCCCCTCGGCAGCCACTTCAGACTCAATTTGAACTGTCGAACGGCTCAGCCAGCCCACAAAGCATCCCTACTGCTGTTCGGCAGGCCTCGGTCAACTCAGCACCGAAGCAAGAAGTTCCACATATAGCTGTCATTCAGCCGACACCACCTGCGATGGCTGAGGATAAGTCACTCAGGGAAGAGCTCTTCGACGTGCCGGGAGGCTTCCCGGAGGATGAGTCCGATCAGTCCGTTCCTCAGCGGCCTGCGCCCGCCATGGTCGAGGTCCCGGAAAGTCGGCCGGCAGTTCAGCCTTCGACGCAAACCATCTCTTCAGCTGTTCACGATACTACTGATTCCGAAAGCAGCATCTATAGCGATGCGTGTGAGGACCTTTCCGATATCGAGGGCAGCGGCTTCTTGTCGCTCGATGCCGTGGTGGAAAGCCCACTCCGACCGGATCCCAGCTCTCGCCAGCATCCGAAAGAGCTACATGCGACCGAAAAGCCCGTCGAGGCAACGCCCAAACTCCAGACCGAGATATCGACAGCCACGACTGCCGTTGAGACCCCACACGCAAGTCCGCCTGCGAGTCCACCCACAGAGAGCCCGCAGGATGAGTGGGAAAAGGTGAAAGCATACTGGCGAAGTCTCAGTGCGGAGAAGCGAGCACAGCTGGAAAAGGAGGCACGAGAAGAGGCCGGGGTCGAGGCCGATCTGGATCAGGTGCCATCTGAACCGAAGCCAAAAAAGAAGAAATCGATTGAGAGAAGGAGTTCAGAGCGCAAGGCGTTGGCCTTGCACATGGCACAGCAGGTGGCAGTCCAGCACCAAAGAGAGCAGGAGAAAGCTGTGACGAATCCCGAGCGCAGTTATATGATCAAGCCTGGGACGAAGTGGACCGAAGAGGAAGCTGCCATCCCGACAACCATGAGGAAGACTCTGCGCAGCGAACCTCAGCAACAGTCTGCTCCTACCCAAGGTCCCCGTCTGCGCAAATCACTGCGATCAAGCAGTGCCGACACCAGGAGGTCTGACACCAGACCCGCGGACATGAGTCCAGCTAGGCACCCAGCACCGAGTGCTGCTGCTGCGGCAAGCTCTGCATCTACTGAGAGCCAGCGACGGGCAGCGGCAAGCCCCCCTGTCACGGCTGTCCCGACAACATTGAAACGCCGCGGCTCTAGTGGTAGTGAAAGCAGCTTCAAGAGGTCGAGGCCGAGAAGCGGGTCGGCCACCGGTTTCCGCATGACCATGAGAGCGACTTCGCCACCTACTGACCTGCCGTCGAAGAGGTTTTCGATGACATCTGTGTCCTCCAAACAAAGTGTGGAAGTTCCAGCTCCGAGCACTCAGATGCGTAGAACATTACGCGACTCGTCTACTGAGGGAAGAAGGAGTCCGAGCGGGATGCGTATGCCAAGTTTTGGAAAGAAGAGTGGTGCCAAAGTTACAAAGAATAAGTCGGGGAACAAGTTTTCCAGTCGCTTCGCCGACTCGAGTGATGAGGACGGAGGGGCCAGTGGCTTCCAAAGTCGGTTTGAAGATTCTAGCGATGAAGACGATATCGCCCCGGCGCCGCTCCCCCCATTGCCAAAGTCTAAGTCGGCCCCTAACGGGGTAGGTGTTGGCCGTGGTTCTGTGGCCAGCACGGCCTTGTTGGAGGAGCTCGAGGAGTCAGAGGAGACACCGGCTGTCAAGGCGAATGGGACAACCAAACCAGCGGTCTCGAGCCCGGGTGGCCAGCCTCCCTTGACGGTGGACACCTCTCTCCGCCGTGTCCGCTCTGGCAAGGGTAGCATCCTTCGCACTTCTCAGACTGCCCCTGCACTGGGAGCTGAGACAGCCTCTCCTGTCTCAGGGGCCGCCCCATCCGCCGATGGCAAACGTGCCGCGACTCGTCGCAGCAGTCTGATGTCTGTCCTCCGCCGCAAGAAGCATGATTCCTCCTCTGGGGGAATCGCCCGCAGCAGCATGGACAGCCCGGCGAGGAGGGACACCAAACTCGAGCGCAACGCCAGCCAGCTCAAGGCTGCCAGAGAGCAGGATGTCTCGCCCACAGTGGAGGAGCCACCCGCTGCCGAGGGCGAGCCGGAGCCTGAACCAGCGGTAGTTCAGACCCCGCCACCGCAAAGAAGCCCCAAACTTCAAAAGAGGATGGGGATCTTCGGACACAGTCACAGTCAGAGTCAGCAGCAGCCTCCGCCGCCCAGGATGCAGATGCCACTGGATGATGACGGGCCAAAGAGACCTTCTACAAGTGGGAATTTGGGCACTCGGACGTTGTCTGGTGGAATCGGGGGTGGAAATCTCGGGACGGGTCTGGTGCAGCATCAGTTGCAGCAGCGGACGGCTTTTTCGACGGGTGCTCCGAGCGTGGACGGGAGTAGCGTCACTGGTACCGCGGATGGGGGCACGCCGAAGAAGAAGAAGAGGTTTAGGGGGCTGAGGAAGATGTTTAGGCTTGATGAGTAGGGTTGTTGATGCCCAGAAGGGAACAAATTGTAGGATATCATCAGGGTTGGGTACTTTTGGATGGAAAAACGGGAACTCTAGGGAAGTAAAGAGAAGGACACGGAAAAAGTATACTTGGCAACGAGTACTTATGAGTATGCATACATACCATTTACTTACCCGCCCGCGCCCCTCCCCCCTTGCGCACACAAGATGGAGAGAAAGAGAGGAGTAATAATGGATAATGACGGGAAGATTTGGGGGGGTTGGAAAGGGGCGATCGATCGTTTAAGCCTGGGAGGCGTGCATAAACTAGTTGGGGAAAGTTGGGTTTGGAGGAGAGCAAACAAAAGTGTTACTATACTATACCCCTTTGCACCGATGGATTCCTAATTCTTTTTTTGGGGGGGGGCGGGTTTCCTGGTGATAATAATATATTGTTTCATATCATCAATGGTTGTGGCGTGCCTCCTGATCCAGCGACCCTGATCTGTAGTTGACTTCACAAACAGGAGATGGCTGTCAAAGTTGGGGTGGTACGGTGGTAGTTGGGGTAAAATGCAAGAAAAAGGGGGAAGAAAAAGGGGTTAAGGAAACTCGATGTAACGCTTTGAGGATGGGCAGCTGGGCAAAATAGGGCAGGTAAATGGTAAGTCAAGCCAGAATAGAAACAACCCCCCCTCCCCCCTTCCCTTCCCTGGTGAAAAGTCTATTCATGATTGCGCTTCAAGTCCATGATCATAATCATCATCATCATCATCATCATCATCATCATCATCGTCGTCGTCATCATCATTATGCACACGCTCGATCCTGGTTCTCTTGATGGCAGCAGATAAGACAAGCCTTATTTCTGAGCAGGTTCGTGTCCCGGAATATATGTATGTATTCGTACCCAAGGAAAGAAGAGGGAACTTTGAGGGTTGTCAACATGCACAAATGTAATCATCAACACATGCTCCTCCCCTTACCACCGACCGACAACACACATAAGGGTACTCAAGTGTCAAAAAGCAAAAACAGACTTCATTAAAACTGTGGGCCCCCTTCCACCTCTCTCGTTTACCAAAACTACGACAACGGGGTATCTCTGACCTGCCCTTGTGCCTTGACCAAACCAAACTTACCAAACAAACCAGACCAAAACCATATCATCTCGTTGTGCCTACCACCCAACCACCAGGCCCCCCAAAAAAACCCCCAGTCACATAACAATACCAAAAATCCCAATCAATAACAATACCAAAAACCCCATAACCCGCTCACCAAACCTAAACCCCAGGATAATCGATCCAGCTATAAATACAATGTGGTTTACCCACCAGTGACATGTACACAACTCGCTCTCCCTCAATCATTAAACCCCGGTGATAGAAATTAGACTTTACTATTAAAATTTCCCCTCTTCAACTTCTCCTTCTCCTTCTCCAACAACAAATGCAACTGGCTCTTGGACCTCCCATACGGAATCGGCGGCGCCGGATTCGGTGGCGTGGGCGTGAAGCACGGCTGCAGAACCCGGTTCGTCGTGAAACCTCTCGAAAAATCCATCACCTTATCCGGAATATCCCTCGCTTCCGGCTCCCGAGGTCCAAACGCCACCGGCTCTGAATCAAACCGTGCTGTTGCTATTGCAGGAGTAGTAGTCGCTGCCGCACTCGTAACACCCGTCGGCAGGGCCATGAGGGTGAGTCGGTTGTCCGTATTGTTGGAGCGAGAACGGACGATTTTTGGTGCTGTGGCTGTGCTGCTGGATCCTCGGATGGGGCTGGTGGTGGTGGTGCTGGTTACGAATCCCGCCATCATGGGGGCAGATCGCTGGAGGCCGAAACTGGGGCGTTGAGCTCGGTCTTGGACCAAACCCCCAGGGATTCGAGGTTGGGGCCGGGGTTCTGGAAATTGGGCGTCGAGGTCCCAGGTTGATCGTCGTTGGAAAGGGGGGGCCATGTATGTCGGTGGCCTCATTGCTGCCGCGAGAAGTGCTCGGCCTTCTGTTGCTGGAAGAGGACGATTATGCCGACCATCTGCCTGATTAGGGGGTGGGTGTACGTTCTGCGCAGTGGTCACTGGTTGATCTATTGGGGCTTTGGCTGGCCGTTTCCCAGCTGACTTTGCACTGATGGGGGGAACAACCCCTTGGCTTTCCGTTGATGAAGATATTATGGCCGAATCTTGGTGGCCGACTCCTTCTTGTCCTTTGGACTTTTGCGCCACCATCTGCTTCACCAGCGCCGCGGTGGCCGGGCTGACGACGCGCGTTCCTGTGCCCCCTGAGCTTTGGGAGCTCTGTCTCCTCGACATGACTGGACGCCTCTTCGATGCTGCTGTGCTGGCAACAATCCGTCTCCCTGTCGGCGGCGCAGCTCTCTCGGGCTTGGCTGGTGAGATTGGCGGTGGACGGACGTCGGTTCCACCGGCAACCGTCACGGCCGAAGGGACATTCTTTCGCTTTGGTGATGGTTTTGGCGGGGGAGGCATCTCTGTGACACGAGGTGAAGGCTTCGGCGGCGGCGGCATGTCGACTGCAGTAGGAGTTTGCGCTTCATCAACAACTGCCACCGCCCTGTTCTTCTTGGCGACCGGCTCGCCCGGAGGCGAGGACGGGAGCTGCTGTGGCGCAACTGGCTCGGTCAAAGGGGTAATGATACGCTCTTGAAAAGCAGACGGGTCCACGAATCGAGCTGTTGGCTTTGGTTTTGATCCAGAAGGCCCTCTATTCTTCTTCTTCAAGATCGGGTGGGCTGGGGGTGGCCTCGAAGACGACGGCGTCGGTAGCTTCATTCCGCCAACAGGGGCTGATTTCTGCTGGTCCGAGTTTTGATTGGGCTGCCCCTGCCGTGAGGCTGCTTTTGCGTCTCCCCTGCCATTATTACGTGCATCGCTGTGGCCCTGTCCAATTTATCAGTTTTTCTGTCAACGACCGCAGCAATGCAAAAGGCGGCCTACCGATGGCCCTTCGTATCTGTTTCTAACAGATCGTAGAGGGACGAATGTCGGGCCACGGGAGATCTCTTCGAACAGTTTGGCAATCGTTGACCCGCTGAGATATCGTCTGTCACTTCCCCAAACGTGCCACCAAAAGTGTTCCAATCTGTACGCGGTTGGGTCAACAAGCTTTCGTGAGGTTGTTGTATAGACTAGAGATGTGCGTGTTAGTCAAGAGTGTTTGGCACCGGTTTCCAAGGGCGTCGTCGGCTCAAATACCATTCCAATATTGCCATAGCTTCTCTGGAGGAACGATGGGATAGCTCGCCACCTCCTTGTATATCTCGCGCGTGTTTTCGACAATGCCCTTGGGCAGCAACATAGCCATGGCCTCCATTGTTGCGAAAAGCGAAGGGAGTAGTTGACGGTAGGTGAAGCCGGGTCAAACAGACATCTCCAGCAGGTCTGAGAAGGCAAGCTGGTTGATAAACAGCAGCCAAAACCTGAGAGCAAACGCCGGCGGGATGGCCGGAGCAAGATAGATCAGGGCGAGGACCTAGAGAAAAGATAAGCGTCAGTTGAGACAAGGACGGGCGACATGAGCTCTGGCATCTGGGCCATGACGGACAAGTGACAGGGGGCGGTGATGATGTGACAAAAGTTGGGATATAAGTCTCTGGCGCGCATCCTGTGGAGGGAGGGCTAACCCCGGACGTATTACCTACAGCTTCAAGCAGCTTGGCAAAGGCCTCCCTGGTTCGACACGACACACCTCACTGGCGCCTTTGAGCGACCAGGCCTGAAGGGGTCGGTGGCTGGCCGGTCGGAAGTGCGAGCGTCGTTTGTGTCTCGGGGAAACGGCTGGGAGTTGGAAATCCAGGGCCATGAACCAGAAGCAAGAAGCCCCCCCCTCCCCCCGACGCGCTGATTTGCTTCTTCTCTTTCCGCAAAATCCTCACGTACCGTTCACAAACGAGAGTACGGTCCGTTGCTGAGAGTAGATCCTTGCCCGTCCCGTAGTTGCTCTCAGCTCGTGCGCTCTCTCTTCGGGGCCGGAGGACACCACGAGGCGGCAAGAAACGAACCGTCTGATGTCCAGTCGAGTGAGGAGAGCAGAGTAGGTCCAGGTGCTCCATGAGCGTTGGGATGGGACGACGAAGGTTGAGCACGAGGGCTGCCCGGCGAACAGCCAACGAGCAAAAACACGGAAACGCTTATTGCAGTGGCAATGCCAGTGAGACGCAAACCAATTCCATCACTGGCGCCAGCATCTGGAACCAAACCTGAGCCAGCCAAGCACGGGACACCCAGCGGGAAGGCGCTCGAATTTTCAGTATCAAAAAAAGAAATGGAAAAAGAAGTTGGGGTGAGTCTGGGGGCATCCGGAAGGAAGGGAGGGGAAGAAATCCCCAGGGAGGCACTGGAAGGTGCCAACTGAACAGGGGCTAGAGCTGCAGCAGAAGGGGGCCGGGCAGCGCATGTCAGGCACTGGACACGCCCCCCAAAGCCAAGCACAAGCCCTGGAAGCTCCCGGCTCGCACCGAAGGCTAGGCACCAAGCCGGGGACGAGCTGGGGATTGGCAAGCAAAAATGCCATTTGACATTTTCCATCCAAACCCATTGCGGGGGTGCTCTCGAAGGAAGTCTGATATCACCGACACCGCGGAAGCCGGCCAGTTCCAAATCAAGCAGGTGCTGCATGAGAACCATGCAGGCCATGAGAACCCCAGAGCCGAGACAGAGAGAGGAGAAGAAGGAACCTCGCGCGCTCGCTCTCACTCTCACGCTGTCGTTTCACCGCCTCGCCTGCGGGCAGCAAAGGCAACAGGAAGTCCAGCCCGGCTCGAACACCCTTGCACTTGTCGTCGGGCATCAGACCTTGAACCTTGCGCTGGGCGTGGGGTTTGCTTTTCGGATACTGTCCGGGGGAGGAGATAACCACCACACCTCATATCTTCACCTATCACCACTTATCACCGCCCCAGAAACCACCACGGGAACTGCTCCAGTTTCGGTCACCGGTGGGCAAAGATTACGCACTCGTGGGGAAACAAGCACACCTGGCGACGGCACACGTGGGATTTTGAGTGTTACTTGAACAGCCAGCCCGTTCTCGCACAGGGTCTATCGTCTCCTCGGAGGCCCTCCTTCACTCGGCCTGCCGCCTGTGGTCCGCGGTTGACCTCGTCTGCCCGTGCGACTCAGCTCTCGGGCGGATCTGCGTGCGGTTGCCCGCCTCATGGCCCCCGTTACGAGCTCAGCTGGAGCCTCCGATGGTTACGCATAAGGAGAGTGTGAGCCGCTCCGCTGATGGCTGCGGTGGACCAAGACCTCGGAATGCCCAACGACCTTTCCACAACATCAGCGCCATACGCTGCCCATATCGCCCCCCCACGCTCAACCCCCCTCGCCCGTGGTTGGATGGCGTAGCGGGGAGACCAACCTCGTCACGGCCTTCTCCCTTTTCAGTGACGAGATCGCCATCACGTTTCTTTTCCGCCGTGGTTCGGAGGAACTGAGAAACAAAGTGACGTCTGAGGCCGGCTTGCTCACCAACGATAACCAAGCAAGGGATAACGCGACAGCCATCCGAGAATTCTGTTCCCGCTGGTCCATGACTCCTCCCACTGTCACACAGTGGTACAAACTCGGCTAATTTCCAGGCCTCCCCTGTGACAAGCACAGCGCGTTTTGGTTGCCCACTTGAACCCCGGATTATATCACGACAGGGGGGGTTTCAAAAGGTTCCCAGCTTTCCCCAGACCGCATCATCTGTTCCGCGACCCAGTGGTGGCCCTTCCAGCCTCCTCTGAGGAGGAAAACACACTTCACCGCTTTTGTACCATGCGGAGGAGGGCTATTTTTTGCCGCCGTCCCATTCCCAATGTTTGAACAAAACACAGCCCTACCCGCACCAGCGCGTTGCAAAGACAGAAGAAAAGACCACCCCTTGCTCCTCTCCTGCAATGAGCTCGGTTTGCAGTACGTAAAGAACCGCTTGGACGGTGACGGGTCTAGCCAGCTAATGCGGCCGGCCGGCCAACATCTGACCATGAAGTGCCTTTTTCTCTCTTTCCCCTCTTTTATTCCTGTGAACAGTCTTCTCGTCAAACCCCTGGTCCGGGATCTTCTGGTCTGCCCAGCTTTTGCGGGGAACCAGTCTTGTGATGGGACATGACCTTGATCCATTGGTTCATTGCGCCATGGCGAGCTCGAGAGTAATTTCTTTTTCATTTCCTCTCTCGGAGAGGAAGGAGGCGAAGGAGTGTTCATATTCTTTGGCCGAGGCTGTGTTTGTGAGCGTCTCGATGTGTTTGTTGTGCCTTTTGTGTGCCATGGAACCCAGAATGCCACAAGGTGACACACAGGAGATCAGATGATCAAGCTTTGTTTCTTCTCTGGTTTTTGGGGTAAAGGGAACACCGCATTGGTGTTGGTACGTACCTCTTTTGCCAAAACTATTACGTGTCAGTTGATCTCCCTACAGTTGGGCACCACCCTAACACTACCCCTGCAACAAGTGCGGTCGCCCTTGATACATCCAAAAGAGTTGTTCACATCGCATATCAGCTCGTCTGATAGTGCATGTCAAGGGATGTACGTTTGTGCACATTGGATGCTGCAGTCAAGACTTGATCACCAACCACCCAGACTGCCGCCCACCATGCCGAACCGAACCGATGCATATGACCTGTCAGAACCGGCCCGGTTTTGGGTGAGGAGCGTGTGATGGCGTCTTGCTTTCGGCTCTAAGAGATTTTGGATTCCATTCGTGCGTCAAGACTGCATTATCAAAGGACTTTTCATGTCTCAAAGCAGTATTTTCTCCCGAGAAAAAAAGAAAAAAAAAAAGAAGAAGAAAAGGTAAAGATGCGGTGAGGGTGTTGAGGGTGTCGAGGGTGTTGGGGGTTATGGAGATGCCCACCTCACTTTCTAATTGACTTGCTCGTCACCTATGTAGCTTGAGGTCCATCCTGGGGAGTCGGACGGATTGTATTCAATAGTCCATCTCTCACGAATATGTCTTTCATGAAGAAAGTAGTACACAAATGAGTGAACTTGGTTAAATCCAATGTGGCTGCATACTTCTATGCTCGCTCTTTTAAAAACGTCCCCTGTTCTATCTCATGTCATGGCATGATACTACATCCCCATTTCTCTGACACAAATTCAACCACTCCATGGATGATGAACCTTTCAAGTGCAGGTATACCCCCCATCAACCCTCAAATCCGCCCCCGTAACATAGCTGCTCGCATCTGACAGCAGAAACGTCACCGGGCCCATCAAGTCCTCGGGCTTGCCCATCTTTCCCTGCGGAATCAAGCTCGTCCACTTTTCCTTCAAATCCGGGTTATCATCGAGAATCTTTTGAGTCCTATATTGTTCATCCCTGTTAGCAATCCAGACTTTCCATCCCCATCATCCACCGAAATATCAAGAGAGGGAAAAGAAGAAAAAAAGAAGAAAAAAAAAAGGAAAAAAAAAAGGAGAAAAAAGGGAAAGAAAAAGAAACTCACAAAGCAGTCAGCATATACCCCGGACTAATCACATTCACCCTCACCCCATACTTGGCCCACTCCACCGCCAGACTGCTCGCCATATGCCTCACGGCCGCCTTTGCCGCATTATACGGCGCCTGCGGCTGCGGCACATTGACAATCGCTCCAGACATGCTCCCAATAAAAACCATGCTCCCTTTTGCCCCCCTCTCGATCAAATGTTTCGCCACCTCGGTAGCGAACAGCCAAGTCCCGTCCACATTCACCCCCCACAGCTTCCGGACCCTATCAAAAGGGTAGGAAACCGCCTCAAAGTTCTCGGTGAACCCGGCCGAGGTGACAAGGCCATCGATCTTGCCGTGGGCAGAAATGATCTCTTGAATGCAGGCCTGGACCGAGGAGGGGTCCGAGACGTCGGCGTAGTGGGCTGTGATGGTGGGGATTTGGTCTGAAGAGGGGCTGTCCCGCTTGAAAGTCTCGAGGATGAGGGAGGCTTGCTTGGTGGCTTCTTCCTTGTTGAGGTCGACGATGGCGAGCGAGGCGCCGCTTACGACCATCCCTTCTGTTTTCCCTGTCAGTATCAGACAATGTGGGGGGGGGAAGCGGGGATCTGAAAAAAGAAAAAGAAAAAAGAACATACGACCCATCACTAACCCAAGGCCTCTCGCACCACCGGTCACGACACCTACTTTGCCCTGGAGGGAAAAGGTAGGCAGTGTAGGGACACCTCCATGGCCGATCCCTTTGACGAGATTGTCCGTTGGGGGGAGTTGGGTGGAGGCTGGGCCGGGGTAGGAAACTTGGATGGTGTGGTCTGTTCGGGCGTATTGGCCTTCTTTTCCGGAGGTTCCTTCTTCGTCTCTTAGTGGTGTTCTGGGGGGGGAGCTGAAGAACCGGACTGGGCAGGATGATGTTGGTGATGTCTGTTTTGGTGTTGTCTGGTGGTGTAAATGCTGGCGTGTGGAGACGAGGGCTTGGCGGAGTGTCCTCCGCACTCCGGACTGGAGGGACATGGGTGTGTTTTGGTCTGGCACTGTTGATGCTTTCTCGAAGTATGGCGATGTCAAGACCTTTTGGTTTCTCGATGCTTCAATGGTATTTATCTCTGCTGATATCCCTTGTCGTGTTTCCTGTCCAGTTCAGATATCCCCAAGCGGGGTAGCTTGGTTTATACCACTCCTGCCCGCAGCCCCCCACCATTCTGAGGTGGTATCTGACAGGGAATCGACAAGGCTGGAAGCGCCTCCATGTGGGGAAGTAGGGGTAGCTTTTCCTACCGCCAGTCCCGCACTTGAGGGCTAGATCAGAGATCGGTGCTGTCGATAACGCATCTGGATCTTTTCAAGCCCACATTTTCCTGTGAGAATGGTGCGCTTGGAGGAATTCTCGCCTTTCGGTGACGGCGTTCGGGTTTGAAACACGGCCAACAGAACTGTTGCGTGGCAGATCGACAAGTGCCCAGATGGGTCGATTGCAAAGCTGTTCAATCACGCGGATGACAGCCTCTTCGACTAGACATTTGCCCCTGAAATAGGGGTTGGTCGGATGGGGGGTGAGGGGTGAGGGGTGAGGGGAAGGGCTGATATGCAAACTGTCAAAACACCATGGTGACGCCGTATCCACAAGCAGTACGAGACGAAGCACAGACATATCATTTATGAGGGTTTAGTGGCCAGGGCAGATGGATAGGAGTCCAAGGATGGCAAGCAAGAGTGTTGACGATGCAACCGACTTTGAAGCAGATGGGCAAAGTAGGTAGTAATGAATTGGGTTATCTCGGTTTGTGAAAACTTCTTCACTTTATATCACCAAAACACATGCTTGCTCCCCTACGCCCGCTCCTCAAGCATCTCCATGATTTTACCTGGCGAGCATTTACATTCTGAAAACACCAAACTTCGTAGCACCAGCCTGGACATCGTTCCTGCCTCCCATCGCGGCGTTCAGTCCCAGGCCTAGGTATCTCCTGGTATGCTGTGGTGGAATGACACCGTCATCCTGGACCCCCAATGTTAGCACTCCGTGACTCAGGACCTCGATGATCGTGAACAAAATACTCACCCACAACCTCGCACTCGAGAAAACACTATCACTCTCTTTCTCGATCCTGTCCTTCAACCCCTCATCCACCCCCTTCCCAACCGTCTCCATCACCTTGGCGAGCTGCTCACCACCCATCACGCCCACCCTCGCATTCGGCCACATCCACAAGAACCTCGGCGAGTACGCCCGCCCGCACATGCCATAGTTGCCCGCACCATAACTACCTCCCACCACCACCGTAAACTTGGGCACATCCGCGCACGCCACCGCCGTGACCAGCTTCGCGCCGTTCTTCGCAATCCCCTCCCTCTCCGCATCCTTACCAACCATGAACCCACTGATGTTCTGCAAAAACACCAGCGGGATCCCCCTCTGAGAGCACAACTCAATGAAATGCGCCCCCTTCAGCGACGAACTGCTGAACAGAATCCCGTTATTGGCCACAATGCCAACCTTGTGCCCGTAAATCTCGGCGAAGCCCGTCACCAGCGTGGTCCCAAAGTCCCTCTTGAACTCGCTAAACTTGCTGCCGTCCACAATCCGTGCAATAACCTCATGGATCGGCAGTGGCTTTCTGAGGTTGGTGCTCGCAATCCCCAGCAGCTCCTCCGGATCATACACCGGCTCCTCATACGTCTTCACCAGTGCGGTCTTCTTGGGCCAGTTGAGGTTACTCACGCACCTCCTCGCCAGCACAACAGCATGGGCATCATCCACCGCCAAGTAATCCGTCACACCACTCACGCTACTATGCATCTTTCCCCCCCCCAGCTCCTCCGGGCTCACCACCTCCCCCGTTGCCGCCTTGACCAACGGCGGCCCCGCAAGAAAGATGTGACCCTGCTCCTGCACAATGATACTCTCGTCACTCATGGCCGGTACATACGCCCCTCCCGCAGTGCAAGGCCCCATCACCACGGCAATCTGTGGAACCCCCGCAGCGGACATCCTCGCCTGGTTGTAGAAGATCCGTCCGAAATGCTCCCTGTCCGGGAACACATCCGACTGGTGCGGCAGGTTCGCTCCTCCAGAATCAACAAGGTATATGCACGGGAGGTTGTTCTCCTTTGCCACCTCCTGCGCACGAAGATGCTTTTTGACCGTGATAGGGTAGTATGTCCCTCCCTTGACGGTGCTGTCGTTGGCAACGATTACGCACTCCACTCCCTCAACAACACCCACTCCGGTGATGATACCGCCGCACGGCACCTCGGCCTCGGGGTAGAGCTCGTGACCGGCCAGGGGGGAAAGTTCAAGAAAGGTGCTGCCCGGGTCGATCAAAGCCGTGATCCTGTCGCGGGGGAGCATCTTCTTTCTGGCGAGGTGCTTTTCCTTTGCCTTTGCGGGACCGCCCTGGTGAGCTTTGCGGGTGAGGGAGTCGAGGCGGGACATGGCGGCAGACATGAGCTTGGTGTTTTCGAGGTATTCGGGGGAGGAGGGGTCGACGGCGGTGGGGATGACGGAGATGGAGGAGGATTGGTGGGGGGTGGTGAAGGTTGCTACCGTCCTGCTGCAGCACCGTGGTGTTCCTGGTGACGAGGGATGGGGGGTTGGACGGAGAAGGCGAGGGCGCCGGCATTGGCGACTCAATTGTCGCGATATTTGGGGGAGCATGCTTGCGACGGAGATGCGATGACGTTGGAGATGGTGGGATAGAGCTGTTGCGCAAAAGGAACAGCCACTGAAGCAGAACAGGTGCAGAAGATGGGTGAGAATTGGCGTAGGGGATCGAGAGCAAAGCGAAACAGACACGCGGCTCAGCGGTTTACCGCGGCCCTGGGCAGACACGGAGCCCACGATCAGCATCACTGACGTCCGTCGACTTGTGAACCCCCCCTCGAAACCAAGTCGTTCCTGGAAGGTGGGCTTACCACAACAGGCCGGGCCGGCTTAGGCCGTGGAAAGCCGAGCTCAATCGCACTCCAGCACTTGCTATCAGCCGCTGCCCGCATGCCTGCCGGGGTGTTGCGCGGCCTTGGCATTTACATGGCCGTGTAAGCCAGGGAGAAGTCAGCCGGGAACTACAGTCTTCGTTTACTTTTTTCTTCCTCGTCTTGCTGTCGCACATACTCGTCGTCGTTGGCTCTGAATCTCCTGAACCCCATCACAACAATGGCAACTCCTTCCACGTCCCGCGCGCTGTTGCGCACAGCACCCCCCCGAGCCATCCTCTCAGTTCCCCGCCGCCAGTTTGGCCGTCTCTCCAAAGCCAACCTCGGTTGCCCCTCCTTAACAAGCTCCCCAAGACCGCTCTCAACCCCCTTACCAACATCCTCATACCTCCTCCAAACCACCCGCCACTATGCCTCCTCCAAACATCCCGAGGGCTTCACCCCCCCAACCCCCGCCGACCTCTCCGAACTCCGCACCACGGTGCAAGAATTTGTCCGCCGCTCTCTCCCCGAAACCCTCGCGTCCGAAACCGACAAGTCCAACCAGTTCCCCCCCGACATGTGGCTCAAGCTGGGAGAGGCCGGTCTGCTAGGTATAACCGCCGATCCTGCCGTCGGCGGCCTAGGCCTGGGTTACCAAGCCCACTGCATCGTCATGGAGGAGCTCTCCCGCGCTTCGGGGTCCATCGCCCTCTCCTACGCCGCCCACTCCCAGCTGTGCGTCAACCAGCTTCAGCTTAATGGCTCAAGGGAACAAAAAGAAAAGTTCTTGCCTGATCTGATTGCGGGGACAAAGGTTGGCGCCCTGGCCATGAGTGAGAGCGGGTCGGGCAGTGATGTTGTTTCTATGCGGACGAGGGCTAAGGAGGTGGACGGGGGTTACGTCCTCAACGGAAGCAAAATGTGGATCACCAATGGCCCAGACGCAGACATAGTTATTGTCTACGCCAAGACTGTGCCTGATGGGGGATCAAAGGGCATCACGGCATTCATCGTCGAAACGGACAAGGCAGAGGGCTTCGAGTGCCTGAGGAAGCTGGACAAGATGGGTATGAGGGGTTCCAACACGGGAGAGCTCGTGTTTGAGAATGTCTTCGTCCCCAAGGAGAACGTTCTGGGCAAAGTCAACGGCGGGGTTAGGGTTCTGATGGAGGGACTGGACCTCGAGAGATTGGTTCTTTCTGCTGGACCACTGGGCTTGATGCAGGCCGCTTTGGACGTTGCGCTGCCCTATGCCCACGGCCGCAAGCAGTTCGGCACGCCTATCGCCCAGTTCCAGTTTATGCAAGGGAAGCTGGCCGACATGTACACCAAGCTCCAGGCCTCGAGGGCGTACACCTATGCCACGGCCAAGGCGGTTGACGAGCAGGCCGATATCCGCACCCAGGACTGCGCGGGTGCCATCCTCTATGCCGCGGAAAGGGCGACCGAGTGCGCGCTGGATGCGATCCAAATCCTGGGCGGAATGGGCTACACGGAGGAGATGCCCGCTTCGAGAATCTTGCGGGATGCGAAGCTGTATGAGATTGGAGCGGGAACATCCGAGGTCAGGCGGATGGTGATCGGACGCGCCTTCAACAAGGAGTATGCCCATCTGGCCAACTAGAGCGCTGCCCGATAGCTGCCTTGGATGGTGACAGGAAGTTTGGCAAGGGCGAGCCGTCCCGTCTCCCGTGAGAACAGAGGGTGCCCGAGTTGACGCCCAGCACGACATTCCTAACCTATCCTTCAACCGGATCACGCCGTGTATGTCCGCGGAAAGAAATAAAACATTACAATACCCCACCTGATTGGACAAACCATCTATATCATGTCCCATGGGCATCTTTTCCGCGTATTTGTGGCTTCTCGCCAGGATGTATGAGCCTGTCTCCCCGTTCGTGTCTCTTCCTTCCCTTTCCCCGGATAAGGATGCCACCTTGAGGTCATGCAGACACGGACCGGGTCTTGCCCAATGAGTGCGGTGTAAAACAGCGAGAGACGGATCAAGACAAATGATTGAAGAAAACATTATACCACTGGCACGCTCTTTTGGCCGCGGACTTGGACTGAACCCCCACTCTTCAAACTGTGATGGACTTGCAGCACCATATCGTCGAGAAGTCGGCTGATGGGAAAGAGCCGCAGGAGCAGGGAAGGGACCCGGAAGTTCATGTGGTGGTAGTTGTAACAGGCCGATCTGTACCTTACCGGATTTCTCCCCCTTCCAAAAAGTATGATGAAAATATGGTGTCAGCGGCGTCACTTGAATGCAGAAGCATCCTTAGATGTTGATTCGCGGGTAACCTTCCCTTTGATAGTATTCGTGCAGTTTGTTTTTCTTCGTTCCCGTTTGTTGCTGTCGGTTTGGCCGTCGTGTGACGATGGCTTTTGTGTTCATGTGTGTGTGTGTGTGTGTGTGTGTGTGTGTGTGTATGTGTGTATGTGTGTGCTCGGCAATCAATAGCGGCGCCTCCCGAAACCGGTCTGGCAGAGTTGCGGTCCATCTAGAGGCGAGAAGCGAACGAAGGCAACCTCGGTGAAGAAAACTTGCAGGTTTTGGTGCTGCCAGGCGCAGGGGCGCGGCAAGGAAGTGACTGGATGACTGCATGGTTCAGCCGCTGTACGGTACGTACGTACATACACGGCCATGATGATAGTCCATGATGGAACTCTGGAATTTCTCCCTCGAGAACTTGTCTTCTCGTTTGATCTTTTCCCATGTTGCTTCGTGAGGACCTAACAGTTGCCCCACGTGGGGGGCAGGGTGGTACTGCTTCCGCCCCAGCTTTCCGATCCTTGCCATCGATCGTGATCGCTTCGGCCGTGAGTGAGGGGAAGTGGAGTGTGCGAAGAAAGCTGGCACTTGCTGTAGTCAACAGCGGCTCGGGGCGAACCCAGAGAGAGAGAGACAGAGAGGCTCGGCAGGGAAATCCCCGTGATGGTGGAGGTAGACAGGGGCACACCTACATGGTTGATTACCGAGAAGCTGTCCTACACATCCTGCAACGGCAGAAATATTTGACGATGCTCTGATAGACAACCAAGGCGTGCTCAAGCCTCGACGACATGAAGAGGAGTGCAGCCCATATTCAGGCTGTCCTACCACCAGGACCACAGTTTGGCTTGAGCGCAGCTATTTCTGACTGGCCGCTGGGGTAGCGCAAGAATGAGAAAACGGCAGAAAGAGGGGTAGCGTGAAAAGTGGTGGTGTCCGGCACTATTTTCGAGACAAGAGGGCGCCGGTAATGTTTTCAGATCGATCATGGCTTCAAGAAAAGTCTGACACTTGGTCAAAAGTCCCAAGAGCAGTTACAGTTTCCGAGTCGAATCGTCTGGCTTGCACATCTTCGGAAGTTATGCAGCGCGATATATGTCTATCTAGTTTGTGAGCAGTCTTGGCATTAGCCTGATAGCGCAGCATCTAAGAATCGGTGTCTGGATTGCCCTGGCGAGGACGAGTGGGGAGGAAGTGGACAAGTGCTGAGGAAGGGTACCTTGTCTCGAACCATGGCTCGTAATGGTTGTCCTACTCAACCCAAAACATGGCCATCAAGTCCATCGCCAGGGGCGGAGGCTTTGGTCTTGGCTTTCGGGCATCTCTTCTGAGTGGCAGTGACATATGCGGGCTCCGCCAACGGGTTACCCTACGACGATGATATCGTACCACACTCCTGTCGCTTTAGGCAAGATAGTGAAAATCGTTGCCAGATCACTTGAATAAACCAGATCATTGGAAGTCGTGTATGGTCTGATTTGAAATACACAGCCATGCCATTGGTGTGTGAACTCAAGAGATCGCTGCAGCTTTCTAGAAACTATGTCACACGTCAGTAAGTACCGAAACTCCAGTCAGTTGCAGCGTTAAGCCTGCGTGACATCCACCATGTGGCACAACATCTCGATGCGGATGGGTACAAATGCCGCCCAGTGAAGCGGTTACAAGGCATCAGACGCGAAGTGGCACAAAGTGAACATCGCACGGTTAGCCGATTCCAAAATCCCTGGATTGTGCGACCATAGTCTACCACACCATAGAAGAGCCTCTCATGTCGAGACAAAGACACATGTGGTGGTGTCGAATAGGCCGCAGAAAACGGCAACAGTCGCGGAGGGGTGATGGAGGTCCGAAGGAAGGGCCACCGGGGCCTCTCGAGGTTGGGTGTCAAGAAGGTTCTGACGGGCATACCCCGCAGAGGACATTGCGGGGGAGGGGTGGGACTCTCTCAAATCGTTGCCAGGCGTTCAGAAAAGGTATCCTGACCCGATGATAAGTTTGTTATGACAGCCTTGGACCGAAGCAAGGGCGTCTGTTGGAGGGTGGGCATGAGAGACATGCAGACGGACAGTCCGGCAGGTTTGCCAGAGAGGGCATCGCAAGGCTTGTGATGGATGTCCCTTCGTGGGTGATCTGACTTGTCGTAAAAAGCCCGAGCTTGGCCAAAGTCTGGTACCGCCAGTAAGGTAGCAGCCGCATGATCAGGATCCTCACCGGTGTGCCGGGGTGTTTGACGCTGATCGTTGAAACTTGTTGGTATATATCATGGCGACGCGTGAGTGGGGTGATGGTTCCGACGAGGGCATCGTGAGGGAGCGACATGGTTGGTTCCGCTATGGCGCCCACTATAGCTTTCGAGGCATGAGGGCGGGTCTGGAACCCCTGGTGCAGCGACGCTTCTGCACCGGAAGACGCTGTCATGGTATTCCGGATCCAATGGCTCAAGTCCCTGAAATTCCATATCGAGTTCGATGCCGCCCAGTCGGCCACCACCATCACGTTGCATCCGAGAGGTTGTGCTTCTGCCGGGGTGTGTCTCTGGGTCGCAGTCGGCGGCGGTCAGGGCTGGCGTGAGAGTACATGTATATGCCCAATGTGAACTTCCATCCCTTGCTCACCAATACCGTCATCATGCGGGGTTTCATTGCTGCTGCAGTCTGTAAGTCTTTGAAGTACCTCTCATGTCTTTGGTGCTCACCGGTCGGATGTCACTCCCGTCCTTTTTGGGCCACAGGCAGATTCGCAGGTTGGTGTGCTTGGGAATCCGTCCCATCCCTTCCGGATTCATGCCGACTGCCGGCCTCAGAGCAGCAAAATGATAAGATATAAGTCTCAGCAGCCCGCCGTGGGAAATCCGCCCATCGACACGAGAAGACCACCTCTCAGATAGAATTGGCACCTTCAAGATAACCTTTCCAAATCATCTTGGGCTTTCGAGACCTCTTCTTGGTTTGAACCACCCCTTCAGCAACCAGCTCGACCTTACCCACACACCAGCACCATCATAATGGCTCGCCAGGGTGATGAGCAGTTGGATATGGACCAGATTGACATGAGCATGACGTTTAGTCCGGCGCACGAGGTTGGAATATCCTGCGGCACCGTAACAATCGACCCTGGGAGAGCGAAGGTCCTCATCATCTGGAACAACCGCCTTCAGATCCATCAACTCCCGAAAGGCAGAAGGAACATTGAAGAGCACTGGTTCGACACAGCCCTCAGGGAGACGCACGAGGAGACCGGGTTTACGGCTACGCCTTTGGCACTCAAGGTTCCCACGAGAGCCCAACTGCCGAAAAGGGCCCTCCCCAACAAGGGCAAGGGCTACAAGAAGCCAGAGATTCTTTGGGACCACGTTAGCAGGGAGTTCATCGGGACATGCTCCTACCCCGATCCTCAGTCCAAGTCACCATCCTTCAAGACGGTGTACTACTGGGCAGCCACATGTGACTCCACCTCGACACCCGATAAGGACACGCAGGATGAGGGAGAGAACCTGGTGCCAAAATGGATCGACCTGGTTGATATCGAGAAGTTTCTTCGATTCGGGGCTGAGGTTGCCGTGGTGAAGAAGGCGGTGGCGGACATGAAGCGGTCCGGCCATAAGATTGGCGAACAGTGAATGGTTTCACGGTATCAGCTTTCCTACGGTTCACAGCCGGCAAACAACTGTTGTGTGAGGGTTGGGATATCTGTTTCAGGCCAGGAGTTAGCAGAGATCGTGGCTGCAGAGCACGTGTGGAGGTTGCTTCCAAGAGCTTCGAGTATTCACACAGATGATGATGATGAGGATTGATGATGACAAGATATTGAAGTACTGCAAAAAGTCCGAGAACAGGAGGGGGGCAGTCTGCGTTAGCTTTGCCATCATATTTGGCTCTTTTCATAGTGGCAGTCTTTCTCAATGTTACACATCGTATGAGTTGATCTCGTCGTGTCTTCGCCGGGTGCATGTGAGTAAGCAAGGAGAATGGAACCCCCGACCAATAAAAAGTCCACTAAACATCGTCGGGAATAGAGTGTCCACGACAGTGGGGCACTGCTTGGAGCTCACCCGCTGCACTTGATTGGCCAGTGGCCTTTGGCAACTGTTGGGCGGGGAAGGAACTGTGACATCACGGTGGGATGGTTCACTGTGTCGCATCCACGAATCTTCTTTCTACCGAAGGTCCAGAAAAAGATTTGGGATACTTCCAATTTCCCGAGTTTCTCCCGCCTAGTCTCAAATATCAAACCTCTTTCTTTATCTTAGAGCCAAGTACGGAGTAGCGCGCTACGCGCTCCATCTACCAATAATAACGCAAAGATCTAAAACTATGCTACGGTTTTTATCTAACATTACCCAAAAATAGCTTTTTTATAATATTTATACTAAATATTCTAATACTATTTATTTTGAAATAATTATTATTGAAAGCTATGATCTATATACAAGCCTAAAGCCCAATGCACTTACAGTGTGTAGTGCAGCAAAAATAGCTCATACAATATCTATAGCTCACTACTAAGTGTATTGGGGCTACAGTACAACGGTAGTGTAATGTAGCCTGCGACCTCATTTTAGTTACTGCTGGTTTGGGGTGCGGCCAGAGGCCTGAGGGTATGAGTAAGGAAGTGGGGCTCTCTGAGGATTCGGGGGTTCAGGGGTCATGTATATAAGCGGTCTGCTTCGGACATTCTATTTTAAACAGATCATCGACTTCTATTCCTTCGTATTTTTGCGCTTTGCATGCATGTAGGCAGTTCTGGCCCTCTGATCAGGCCAATCCGGTGCTTACTGTGTGGCCTGCGAGCCCACAGAGTCTTTTGTTTGTCCTACGTGAAGTGCGGCCTGCGAGCGAACCACTGTCACGCAGGTGTGTTCATTCAGAGCCCTGTTGAGGGTATATTTGTGGTTTTGTGGTTGTTTTGTGTGTTTTCTCACCATTTCACTGCACGCATGCAAATCGCAAAAATACGAAGAAATAAAAGTCGATAATCTGTTTAAAATAGAAGGTCCGAAGCAGACCGCTTACATATATAACCCCTGAACCCCCGAATCCTCAGAGAGCCGTACTTCCTTACTTATATCCTCAGGCCTATAGCCGCACCCCAAACCAATAATAAAGTTAAAGTAAGTATATAATATATAACGAACCCCTATATAGAACTTCTAAAAGGGATACTAGCTAAAGCTAACTTCTAATAATTAGTTCGGTATAGCTAAAAAAGTATTTAATAAAATATCTTAATATAATTATGAAATACCGTAAATATAACTATAAAATTATATATTACAGAACTACTTATCTACACCAGCTAGTGAAATGGTGAGAAAACATATAAAAACAACCACAACACCACAAATGTGTCCCAAACTGGGTTCTGAATGAACACTCCTGCGTAATAGTAGCTCGCTCGCAGGCCGCACTTTACGTAGGACAAAGAAAAGACTCTGTGGGCTCGCAGGCTACACAATAAACACCGGATTGGCCTAATTAGAGGGCCAGAACTGTTTACACGTATATAAAGCGTAAAAATACGAAGAAATAAAAGTCGATAATCTATTTAAAATAAAATATCTAAAGTAAACTATTTATATATATAACCCCTAAACCCCCGAATCCTTAGAGAGCCCTACTTCCTTATTTATACCTTTAGGCCTATAACCGCACTTTAAACTAAACCTCCCTTTATATTTAATTACTATAGATTAATAAATAAATATATATATAAAAAAAAATACTTTCCTCTTAATTAAAAAAAGGCTTATATTTACTTTTCGGATTTTAAAATATACCTCCGTCCTTATTAAATTATTATAACTAGTAATTTAACGACTTCCTTCCTTCGTTTTTAAAGGATTTTAGGGGTTTATTCCTATTTTATAAACCTAGGTATATAATTAAGTAAAAAATATATTATTAATAATTTTAAATAATTATAAATAAAGGGCTAAGCGATTATAGGTTTAAAAAAAAATAATAAATTTATTATTACCGGGGTATAAAATCTAAAAAATATTATTACTTTATTTAATTATTAAAAGTTACTCGACACGTTATTTAGTTTAAACTTTTTATAATTAAAAAAAAAATTTATAATATATTTATTTCCTTTAATAATAATAATTAAAGTTAACGGAAAATTAAAGAGTAAAATAAAATAAAAAATTAGTAAGGACTTAAAAAGAAATAAAAAGGTATTAAATAAGTTAAATCCTTCCGCGTTTATTAAGTTTTTTAAGCCCTTTCTTTTTTATTTCTTATTATATACTTTTTAATTAGGTTTATAACCTAAAGCCCTCTTTACGTAATTTATTTATAACTTTATTATTTTTTTCCTTATAATATTTATAGTTTTATAATTTTTATAATAATAATTTCTTCTTTAAGCCTTTATTACTATTAAATTTTTTTTTTTACTATATAAAATTCCTTTTTAAAAGTAAATATAATAATACTTTAAAACTTAAAAACTATATTCTTATATCCCGCTCTATTTATTATAAATTAACTTCTTTACTTTTATATTAAAATTATAATAAAAAGCGTAATAAATATAAAATATTAAGTAAAAAATAATATCCGTTTAATACCTTTCTTAATCTTTTAACGAATTTATATAAGATAAAATATTAATAATAATATTATAAATATTTATTATTTAATAATTTTTATTATTAATATAAATTAAAAAAACTTAATATTATTAATTAAAAATATTATAATTATTATTAAATAAAAAAAAATATATTAATAATTTTATTATAATAGGGTTTAAAGGTTTTTTAAAGATTTATATATAACGCTTAAGGATCCCTTAAAGAAAATATTAAAAAGTATAAGTAAGGACCGAATTAATAAATTATTATTTAATTTTTAATTAACTTTAAAGGTTATATATTATATAAATAAAAAAAGTTATATAAATATTATAAATATAAATCCGATTAAAAAAAGTTATTAATTTTAAATTAAAAAAAAAATATTTAATAATATTAATCGAAAATTACTTTATAAAAGTAATATTAATTTAATTAAGTTATTTTCCTATAATATAATTTCCCGGATTATTAATTAAATTAAAACTAAAACGAATAAATTAAAAAATATTATTATTTTAAAAAAAGAAAATACTATATAGGAAAACTAAAACTATAAACCCTATCGATACTTTAAAAGCGTACTTTCCGAATAATTTTTTTAATAAAATTATTAAAAAAACTAAATTTCTTAATAATAATAAACTTTTTTTATAATATATTATAAATAGATTTTAAAAAAAATATTAATAATATTATTTTATAAAAATTAAAAAAAAAATATATAATATAATCTATAATTAAAGGGTTATTAAAAGAAAAGTAAAGAATTTTTAAAAAAGAAAGTTAAAGAAAAAAAAAGATTTCCGGTAAACCTTTATTTTCTATTATTTATTTAGCTTATAAAATAAAATTAATAAATAATTATATAAACCGTTTAAAAAAAAAAAAATATTTTAATAAATTTCTTTATTATTAAAGTTTATAAAACCGGTTATATAGTTTTATCCTTTAATTATAAATATTTATATTAATTTTCTTCTTTCTCGTTTATTTTTTATTTTTTTTTAATATTTATTAACCGTTTCTTTATAATAACCTTAGCTTTAAAAAAACCTATTACTTCGTTTAATTAAACGGTCGACGACCTAACTACTTAAATATCTATAATTTCTTTCGTTAAAAAACTTTTTAATTAGGTTAAAGGAATTTTTAACTTTATTATATATAACTAATCCGAGGTCGCTATAAACCTTATTTAAAAGCCTTTACTTACTACCCTTATTTATTATTTTATTAATTTTATTTATATTCTTAATAATTAAAATATTATTTATAAAAAATATATTTAAATTCCGTATTTTATTTATATTTATAATTTTATTATATTAAAAAATATTAATATTTATTATAATATTTTTTTTTTATTAAACTACTTTTTAATATTTAAAAATTTCTTTTTTAAATCCCGATTATATAATTACTTCCCTTTACCTTAAGTAATTCCTTTTTAATTTAATAAAGAAAGGAAATAAAAAAAAATAATAAATATTTTTTAAAAATATTAATATAAATAAAATTATTATTAATTATATTTTTAAAATATTATCGATTAATTTCGTTAAATAGGTTTTTATTAAACGGTTTAATAAATAATTTTTCGAATATTAATTATTCGAAATTATTAAATAGGTTTATTATTTTAAAAATTTATTTATTTAAGTTATTAAATTATTATAAATATTATTTTTTTAATTATATTTAGTTTAATATTAATATATAAGATTTAATTATATTAATTTATATAATAAATACGATTAAAATTATTATTAATTTTTTATAACGTTTTTTAATAATATTAAAATTAAAATATTTTAATTATATAAGAAAAAAGGATTTTAATTAAAAATATAGGAATTATTAATATAAAAATATTTATTATTTATAATTTAATATTAATAAAGATAATTATTACTTTAAAGATTTTAATAATAATAAATTATCGAAGTTAAATCGTAATACTATAAATTTAATCCTTAATAATAAAGGAATTAATTAGGACCGGGAGTAAAAAAAATAGCGGGCTAAATATAAAAAGTTTAAAAAATAGTAAATAAATAAAAAGAAAAAGAAAAAAAAAAGAAAGAATAGTTATTTATTTTTTTAAATTAGAAGGGAGGGTATAAAAAAAAAAACGAATAAAGAAAAAAATAATAAAAAAAAAATAAAAATAAAATTTAATATAATAATTTTTATTTTAATTAATTACTTTTTTTAATATCTTTCCTTCCTTTAAAAATAAATAACTTTAATAATTTTATTTTTATAATATAAACTTTAATATCCTTTTAAAAAATAATAATTATAATTTTTTCGTTATTACCTTTCTTTAATTACTTTAAAAAGTCTTTTAGTTTATCTTTCTTTAAAATTATCTTTATATTTTTTCTTTTTTTAAATTTCCTTTATACTTTAATATTTTTTTATTTTATTTTAATTTTCCCTTTAATTATTATTTTCTTTAATATTTTTTTTATTATTTTTTTTTTCTTTATTTTTATTTTTTATTATATTTATATTTTTTTTTATTTTACTTTCGGATATTTATTAAATTTTCTTTAATTTTAATTATATATTTATATTTTTTTTATTTATATATATATTTTTTAACTTAAAAAACTTTTTTATTTTATTTAATATATAAAAAGTTTATAATAATATTTTATTTAATATTTTTAAGAAATAATAAATATTATCCGGTTTAACTTTTTTTATTTTAAAAGGGCTATCCTAACGGTATTATAATTTCTTTACTATATTTATATTTAATTTTTTATTTATTTTATATATTAATATTAAATTCTTTTTTTTAATTATATTACTCTTAAATTTAATATTATAAATCTCTTTCTTATTTTTTTTTACTATAGCTTTTTATTTTACTATATTAATCTTTTTAATTATTAAAATAAAATTTATTTTTTAAGATTTTAATAATTTTACCTTTATTTTTATTAAATCTATAATTATCTTTTCCTTTTAATATTTTTTTAATCTATTAAAATTAATTTTTTCCTATTAAATAACTTTTTATAATAATATATTTTTTTCGATTAATATAATAAAGTTAAACCTATATATTAAATAAAAAATATTATATTTATAAATACTTTATATCGTAATTTTATTAATAAATAATATATAAAAAAATTATTATTTTTATTTTTTTTCTATCTTATTTATTATTTTTATTAATATTAATATAATTAAAATATAATTAAATTCCGTTACTCTATTTACTTTTATATTATAAAATAAGATTATTATTCGGAAAACCCTTAGCCTTTTTAAAATTTTAATAACTTCCTTTTTAAATTTAAATTCGCTATTTATTATTACGATTAAAGGATAACCTTATTTAAAAATAATATTATATAAAATAAAATTTTTAATTTTAAAAATTTTATTTAATTTTAAAATCTTTATTTTTAAATATTTAATTAAATTATCTTTCACTTTTAAAAAGTAAATTTTTTTTCCCGAAGCCGTTAATAAAAATTATATATTTAAATATTATTTTATAAATAAAATAATTAAAAGCTTAATATATAAATATTAATTTTTTTAACGCTTCGGACTTTATTATTAATACTATTTATATATTTTAATTTAAGCTTCGACGTTAATATATATACCTTTCTAATAATAATTTTTTATTATTCGAATATAAATAACTTTTTATTTTTTATAACCTATCTTATTATAATATATATTAAAGACTTTTTTTCGCTTAATTAAAAAATTAATAATTTTTTTAAAAAGGAAACCTCCTTTATTTAACTTAAAAAATAAAATTCTATTTTTAAAAATTATTTTTAAAATATTATTTTTAATAATTTAAATATTAAACTTCGTTTTAACCTTTAATTTTATATTAATCGCGAGGAATTCGGCGATAGTATAAGAGTAAAAAGATTATAGTCTATTTAAATAAAAGCTTTATTTAATAATTTTTTTTTTTTAACGTTTATTTATTAAATATTTATTTTTTAGATTTCGTTTTTTTAAATCTTTATATCGACTTTATTATTAATATTTAATTTTAATTCTTTTTCCTTTAAATTAAAGGAACTAAATAGTTTTTTCGATAATATATTTATTATAAGGTTTTTACTTTTAAAAATATAAATAATTATAAAGTCGGAAAGTTTAATTTATTTTAATTATTTTATTATTAAAATATTAAAAATATTATTAGCCGCCCTTTAAATTTAATAAACTATTATTTAAATATTCGTTTTTACCGTAAAATATACCCCGACAAAATACCTTTTAAATCTCTTTAAAGTATATAATAATCCTTTTAACTCCCTCTTAATAATATTATATTTTTATTTAATTAAGCTTTAAATATTATTTTTAAATTAATAAAAATATTTTTTTTTATTAAATTTTATTTATTTAATTACTACTCTTTACTTAATTAAGCTTATATTAAAAATAATAAAAATTTTATTAAAATAATTATTATTAAACGTTAAAAAAGTTAAATATAGTACTTTTATAATTAAAAAAGTAAATTATTTTATTATATTTTATTAAACTTCCGTTTATTTTTATTTCGTATTTTTTTTTATTAAAAAATATAGCGGAATTATAATTAAATTAAAAAGAAATACTTATAATTAATAATAACCGATAATCCTTATAAAAGTACGAATATCTTTAAGACTATAATAAATTTATTATTTCCTTATTTTTATTACTTTTATTTAATTAAAAAAATATTTATTTAGTATATAAAAATAATTAAGGATAATAATTTTTCGTTTATATTAAAAAGATTTTATAATTATAATTATAATTCCCGTAAGTTTATAGTTAAATAAAATTATATTAATATTCTTTAAATACTTTAAAACTTATTTTTTAACTTTTAACTTTTTTTCTTTACTATTATAATTTTACTTTAACTTTTTTACTATAATATTATTTAAATATAGCCGGTATATTTATAAAATAAAATTTTAAAAAACTTTAATTACGGTTTTTTAAAATTAAATTACCGAATTAATAATTCTTTAAAATAAAATATATATTTTAAATAAGCTAATAAATATTATAAAAGTAATAAAGTTTTAGCTTATTAAAGTTAATTTAATTTAATTATATTTAAAAAAAAATTAAATAAGGAAGTAATAAAATATTTTATAAAGTCTTTACTAAATTCCTTAATATTTAATAAAATAAAAATATTTCGTTATATAATTTTATTATATTTTTAAATATCGTTAATTAAATAGAAATTATTATTTTTTTTTATTAAAAACTAATTATTATAGTAAGGACTATACGTTTCTTTAATAATATTTTTTTTAATTTATTTTTTAAAAAGGTTAATAATTTTTTTTATTAATAGCTTTAAGATCGAAATAAACTTACTTTATTACGTTTTATAAAAAATAATTTTAATATATTAAATAAAAAAAACTTTTTTAAATATCTATTTATATTCGGTAAAGTTTTATATTAAAATAACCTTTTTTATAAATAAAATTACTATAAATATTTTAATTTCTTAATTTATTAAAATATTAATAATTTATTTAATTAAATCGGTTAATTATTTTAAAATTAAACGTAACTTTCTAATTATTTTAAAAAACTTAAAGACTATAATATTATTAAATTTTAAACTATATTATAGAAATTCCTTAATTATTATTTATTTTTTTATTTTTTAATTTAAATTTCCCTCGGAAATATTACTATTTAATTTAATATTATTAATTAACTTTACTTTTTTATTTATTTTTTTATATATTATAATAATAATAATAATTTCCGTAAGCGTTAATTAAGTTTATTTAAAAGTAATAATTAAATTAATTTTTATATTATTTTTTTTTTCGGAAAGGAGCGAAAATAAATAATATTTATATAATTATATAATAAAGAAATTATATTAATTTAATTAAATAAAAAATTAATTAAATATTTTTAAATATATAAATATAATATTAGGTTTAAATAAAGTTATTATATTAATCTTTCGATTAAATAATAACGATATTTTTAATAATAATAATACCGGTAATATTAATAATATTAAATATAAACCTATTATAAAAATTAATAATAGCGGTTATTTTTTTTTAAATATTTTATCCGAAATTAAAGTTTTTATTATAATTTCTACCCTTTTAAACTAAAATAAAGACTTTTCTTTTTAGTAATCCCTTATACCTCTTTTCTTTCCTTCCCTTTAATTATTAATATTTTTTCCTTCTTTACTTTTAATATTCCTCTTTTCTTTATTTTTATAAAAAATAATATTAAACGTTAAATAATAATTTAATAATAATAAATTTAATTTTTTTAAAATAAAATTAAGTAAAAAATATTTAACTTTTTTATTTAACCTCCCTATTATTTTATTCCTTTCTTTTAGTTCCTCCGTTATTTATTTAAAGATAAATATTTTATTATTAATTAATCCTTTAAATATTTATAAAAATTAATTAACGAAAAAAGTATTACCTCGATCTTTACCGTTATATTCCGCTTTTATTTTATTAATTATTTCTTTTTTTACTATATAAACTTTAATTAACTTTCCTATATATAATATATTTATATTAATTATATAGCTTTTTATAAAATTAAAAATAAAATTTATATTTATAAAAAATAAAATATTTAATAATAAATTATAAAAACTTAAAGCCTTAATATTATTAATAATAAAAAAATAATATAAAATTAAAACCTTAATTAATATTATTAAAATTTAAATTTTATTTATAAATATAATTAAATTCCTGTAAAAGCTTTTAAATTATAAATTTATTAATATTATTAATAAATAAAACTTTTTAATTATAATTTTATTAATTAAATTATATTTCGAACTTATATTTAATATTATTAATATTTTTTTTAAAGTTAGCGAAATAAAGTTATAATATAGCGATAGAACGTTATAGGTTTAAATAACGGTTTTTAAAAAAATTCGTTTATTACCGGAAAGTTAATTAACGGGTATAAATAGTAAAGTCCATAATTACTTTTTTAAGCTATTACCCGATTAAACCTTACCTTTAATAATCTTTTTTTAAATACTTCCCTCGATTATATTATATTTACTATCTATTATAATCTTATATAAAGCAAAAATAATTTTTCTTTAATTAAACGGAAGAATTTTATTATATTTAGCCGTTTAAAAATTCGTCCGAACTATTAATTATAAAGCTTTTTCCCTTTATAAAACCTTTTTCTTTTTATTTAGGATATTTTTAAAAAATTTATATTATTTAATTATTTAATATTTTCGGTTATACTTTTTAAATAATTTATTAACCGGTAAATAAATATAAATAAAACTTTATAATACTTTTCTAATATAAATTTAATTTAATTATAAATATATTTTTTAATTTTTTTAATAATATAATTTTTAAGATTTTTTACTTTACTATTAAATAACTTTAAATTATTTCGGACTTTATTTTTTTAATTAAATAAATTACTTTTCTTTATTATTTTTTTTTTTTTATACGGAAGTAAATATTACTTTCGGGTATTCGATTAAAGTTAAATTATTTATATTATTTTCCAGTAAATCCTCGATTTTTATTTTTTTCGTTTTTTATATATTTACCTTTACTTTTACCTTTTAATTATAAACGATTATTAAAATATTTTCGGGGCGCTTTAAAATATTTTTTAAATAATTATTTTTTTACTAAATAGCGTTATAAAGTATTTTTAATAATATAATTATTAATTAAATTTTTATTAAACGGTATATAAGGTTTAAAATACTTATAAAATTTATTTAATTTAATATTTATAACTTTAGTTATTTAAGTAATTATTTACTTTCTTTTTTTAATTAAAAAAATATTAAGCTTATATCCCTTCCCTTTATAAGCTTTTTAGTATTTAGTTTATTTTATATAGGCTTTATAAACTTTATTTAATTTTAATTTTAATAAAATTATAGTCCGAATTAAGTCGCTAACCTTCCTTTTATATTACGCTTTTTTTATATCCTTTTAATTAAGTTATACTTTTTTACTATTCGGCTATTCCTTTTTACCGATATATACTTTACCTCCTTTAATATAGCACAGTCCCTACGCCTTATTATACTCTTTCTTAAGATACTTTATCGACTTAGCGTAATAGCTAGTTTTACCGCACTAAAAATACCTTTTAGGCGGAAAAGGACTATCGCGGTACTACTCCCCTAATCTCCCGAACTAAACATTAATATTAATAGAGGGGAAGGTATTAAAAAACGAATCTACTTCCCCGCTAGGGCTAATACTAAAATCCAGAGGGTAAGGTGCCTAGTCTCCTAATATAACGAACCCCTATCCAGAACCTCTGAAAGGGATACCGGTTAAAGGCTACTTCTGAATAATCCTGGTTCGGTATAGCTAGATAGTGTACGACAAGATGTCTCAATATAAACACAAGATGCCGTGAATATAACTTGAAATTATATACTGCGGAACTGTCTATCTACACTAGCCAGTTCCTCCGTATATATAGACCTCGTGCTAAGCCATATTTACTTCTTACTTAATACCCTTAGTACACTAATTACGACTGCTTAGTTTACTTAGTGCCCTAATTAGACTAAGCACCCCGCTTAGTTTACTTAGTACCCTAAACGTATTAATTAGTTGTCCTTTACTATAATTAGTTCTTCTCGTACGTTCTTCCGATTAACCTTTATTCCTATAGCCCCACAACCCGTCCTATACCAGGATTATAACACGATACTCTCCCTCCCAGGCTAACGCCCCGGTAGCCTAATTTATTTATCTCTCCTATTAATAACTTTAGGTAAGTTTTCTTTCTTTATTACTAACCGTATATAATATTTAATTGCGTTAAGAAATCTACGCCGAAAAGTCTTTTTAATACCCTTCGTCGTTAGAATTTTATAGTCGTTATTTATATTTTCGGTAACGAAATACTTTTTTACTTTTCCTGCGAGGCCCTTAATATCTTTAATTACTGCGTTTTCGAACGCTTTTCTAAATATAATTACTATATATATTCCGGTCGCTCTGACTGTAATATCCTAGGTCTTACTTCCGCCTTAATAGCCTCCTTACGTTATTAGAAAGAAAAACTGGACGTCGAAGAGTAATAGGCTCGTACGGCTATACTATAGGCCGCTTCGAAGCTCTTATAGGTAGAAACCTAGCGCCGTACTTTGGTTATTAAATTCCGTTACTTTACTACCCGCGAGAAGCGGATAATTAAGGATCTAAAGCGGGAAAAAGTATAGGCTTCTTCCACTATTAATCTTCCTTTAACCTCTCTTCTCGACTAGACCTTTAATATACTAGATTAGTTTAGCCAGTCCTTACTTAACGACCTATCCTTTAATCCTAGTATAGCCGGTCCTTCTTTTTTATCTATATAAAATACCGCCGGTAATATACCTTCCCTTTCCTAAAGTAATTAAAGTGCGTAACGTTTAATATACTTAGGTCCCCTTATTACTTTTAACTTTATAGTATAATATATAGTATAACGATTACTTTACTAGAAATGTAGGTTTGAATTTTACCGAGGTTTTTTTAACTTTATTTTATAATTATTTAATTATAAACTAAAGCTAGCTTTTTATTATTTACCGGTAATATATTTTTTTATAGTAATAGGGATATATAATATTAATTAAACCTAAATTCTTTTTTACTTTTTAACTTTATAATATAGTATATAATATGCCGACTATCTTATCGGAGGCGTAGGTTCGACTCTTACTAAGGTTCTTTTAGGCTTAAGAGGGCCCGGTAAGGTCCTTTTACGCCCGGATTTATTTTTATTTATTTAAGTTTTAACTAATTTAAATATTATTAATAAAATTCTTTTAATTTCTTTAAGTAATTAAAGTATATTTATAGCTCTTACAAATTATTTATAGCCGGATATCCTAACTAATTAATTAAATATTTTAATTAACTTTTATTAAACTATAAATTTAATATCTTTTCTATATTATACTTTTCTTTTTTATCTTCCGTTACGGCCTATATATTAGCTTTATTTACCGGTAATACGGGTTTTAGAAATGAAATATAAAAAGTATATAACCGTAAACGTATTATACGGGGTAGCTCCAGTTCGAATACCGTCTCTAATATCTTTCTTTTAACCTTAAACGGGCTTACTTACTTATAGTCTAACTTTTTATTAGGTCTTTTAGTATGTAAATTATGTATAGAAAGAAATATTATATTTTTCCCTTTAAAGCGAAGTCCCTTAAGCTTTTTAATATTATAATATTTTTATATCCTTTCCTTTATAAACTTTAATTTTTACTTAAACTTACCGTAAAATATATATATTTTATTTACTTTAACCCCGGCCCTAGGTACCTTAACCGTAAATCCCTACCGTAAATTTATTTTATAATCGAAATTCGCGAAAAAAAATATAACTTTCGTAATTTCCGTTAATAATATATTATACGCTAACTATACCGTAAATAATAATTTAATTTAATTATTTTACTCGAAATTAATATAATTCCGTAAGTATTATTTTATAATTTAATTAAACCGCTCCGTTTAACCGTCTATTTAAAAGTAATAAATTAATAACGCCTTATTTATTACTCCTAGCCTCGTTATTAACGCTTTTTAAAATTTCGATATAAATTTAATATCGCGATCCGTAATAAATTCCTTTAACTATATATATATTATTATAATATACTATAGTATTACGTTTATTAATTATTTTACCGACTAAATTTCCTTATATAGTAAAAAATATATTTATTTAATAAACCTATCGACTATTATTAATATATTATCGTATTTAACGCCGGTTACCGTATTTTTAAACTTTAATAATTTAATAATAAAGTTTATAGTAATTAAATTCTATAACCGTTTTATTATTAATAATAGCTTTAGAAATCTATAAGGTTTATGCTTTATAACCTTCGTTTTTTCGTACGTATAGTATAACTAAATAGTTTCTTTAATATCGTCCTTAATCCTTAATTAATTAAAATATTACTTAATTTTTTCTATAGTCTTAACGATATTTATATATCTTCCGAACTTTAATACGTAAATATTTATTACTAATATTATTTAATTACCTAACTTTATATACGCTTAATTCTTATACTATAGCCTTCCTTAGCTATCCTTCTAAATACTTTATAGCTCTAGCTTTTTTTATTAATATTACTTTGTAATATCGTTACTTAATTTCTTTTAATATTTATTAAAAATAGCCTTTTTATAATATACTATATAATACTTTATTTATAACTATAATAAATATTTAAAAGTATTATTAAGCGCTTCTTTAAATAATAATAATAATTTCTTAAGTATATTTTTATAGTAATCGGTACGTTAGTTAAATATATTTACTTTAATATTCTCCGATCCCTTTTTATAGTTAATTTAGAAATTAAATTCCGAAAGGAATTCTAACTATTATATTTACTATACGTTAAGGACCTTCGTAATAATAAAGTACTATAGATTTTTATAATTTATATAGACTTATATTTCGTATTTAATATTACTAAAATATAACTTTTATTCCTTAAACGCTTCGATAATAGCGAATAGCTTTTTATTGTAAATTAAATAATTTTAATGTATTTCTTCGAGTTTTTTCGAAAAAAAGGTTATTGGATATAACTTATTATCGTTATTTCGCTATCTTAATTACTTACCAATCGTATAGTTTAATATATTTACCTCGACCTTAAATAATCGATTAAAGTTTAATAGTTTAAGTACCAGGTCTTTTAAAATAACTTTTTTTAGTTTTTAAAAAGCTTACTTTTCTTTTTACTTTTACCGGAACTTTACGTTTTTTTTAATTAAATAGTTAAAAGGCCTTACGATATTTATATACTTTTAAATAAATATCCTATAGAAGTTTATAAACCTTAAAAATTCTTTAATATATATTTATAATTACGGCGTAAGCTAATCCTTAACTACTATAATTTTCTTAAGTTCTATACGAACCTTACTTAACGATATTAAATATTTTAAATATATTATTTTTTATATATAGAACTCGCTCTTCTCCTTATTAATCAAAAGTCCGGCTTTATATAACGTATCGAGTATCTTTCGTACGTACTACTTATATTCTTCCAGAGTACGTAAGTAAATAAGAACGTCGTCGAGATAGTATACTACTATCTTATTAAGGTACTTCCGTATTATATAATTAACGAGAGATTAGAACGTCGCGGGCGTATTAATTAGTCTAAATAATATTACGAGATACTCGAAATAACCGTAGGGCGTACGAAACGCTATTTTCTATTCGTCTCCTTCTTTAATCCGTATATAGGCGTACCCGATAGGCATATTTAAGCGTATAAAGTATCGTGCCCCGGCTAATTAACTTTATAATTTAGATATTAATAATAACGAATAATTATTTTTTACCGTTTCGTTATTTAACTATCGGTAATTTATATATAGTCGTAAATTACTATCCTTTTTCGGTATAAAAAAAATAGGGTATTTTATTAACGATATAAATTCCTTAATATAGCTTTTCTTTAAATTTTTATTTAAATACTTTTATAATTTTTTATTTTATTTATTATTAATATAATATACTTTAAGTAATTATAATTTAACTTCCTTTTTTAATTTAATTTTATAATTTTATAGCCCTTACTTTAAAAGCCCCTCTAAATACTTAACTATAAAGGCTAAGTATCCTTAATATTCTACCGGTATTACTTTTTTTTTACTTTTTTTTACGTTATTATAATAAATATATTTATTAACCTTTAATATCTTTACTAACGTTATTAACCCTACTTCTTCGATCTTACCGCCTATATCGATAGAGTATACTATTACTTTTTAAGCTCCTTACGGTAGTACCGTAGAGGATACTTATTTTATACTTTACTCCGTACGTATCCCTAATCTCCTATCGTTAATTAAATACTTTTAAAGTTCTTTTAATCGTAAATAATTACTATTCCTCTAATCGATATCTAAATTATAATTTTTATACTATAGTTACTTTAGGATTATATTTTTCGAAAGTTTTATATTTATAATATCGAATATAATTAAAATTATTTTTCCTTCGACTATAATATTTAAAGGTAATATCTCTTTATAGACCTTTTATATATAAAATAATCTTTATATAACGATCCATTCTTTCTTTTTTTTTTATAGTATCCGGGCTTAATATACGAACTATAGCGAAATTAAGTTCGTTTCTGTACTACCGTTTATTAATACTATTATTTAAAGATCCCTCTATCGTATAGTAACCTAAAGGCGTTTATCTCTCTTACCTCTTTCCTATATAATAGCGATTTCGCTAATAAGCTTTAAGTCGTTATTTTATATTTTTACCTTATATTAATACCTTCGAAAATATTATTTATAATCCGTTAAAGGTTAACGGCTTCCGCGAAGGGCTATAAGTTATTTCCTAAACGGTTATATTATTTAAAAATATTTTTTTACTTTAAATTAATTAATAATATAAAGTTTTTTAATTATATTCGTTTAGTTTCTTCCTATTTTCCGTCTCTTACTTCCCTAATACTTTTTTATATCCTCGTTCGATAACGGTTCTTCTACTTAATCTTACGCGTTTTATTTTAATAATATTACTTAACCTTCTCTCGTAGATATATAACGTAGTCTGGATTTAGGTACTATCCTAATACTACTTCCTTTAAAGAGCGTACGCTATCGTCCGTATTTTAACCTTCTACGTACTTAGCGTAGTATTTTATATATTTTAATACGATTTATATAACTTAAAGGCTATCCTTTAGTTTAACTAGGTCCTAAACCTTTTATAAGAGGTAATTATTTAGGTCCTTTTATTAGGCTTTTTTTTATTTAATTATAGTTTTTTTAATTAGCTATAACTTACCCTCTTTATTTACCTTACGTACCGGCTAGTAACCGTATAATAATTTACTTTAATAATACTTTATATATTTATATATAATATATTAAAACTAAAGTACTTTTTAATATTTCGGATATTTAAAATAAAATTATATTATATTTCCCTTATAGGGTATATACTATATAAATATCTATATATTTTTTAATAACTTCGCGATTTTAATATTAATAACCTTTTTATTTTTTTAATACTTTTTTTAGCTTTTATATATAAGCTTTATAGGCTATAATATATTTTATAAAATAATAAATTTATACTTACTATATTACTTTTTTAGTATTATTTACTTAATAAATCTTTATATAAGATTATCGCCTTTAACGATTTTTATAATAATTTCTATAATAATCCGTACTAGTTAATTCTATAATATTTATATTTAAAGATTTCTTTCCTCGTGCTCCGCCTTTAGTCTTTCTATTACTTCCCGTAGCTTTTAGAACTTTACTTTCTTTTATTCGGCGTACTAATTAAAGTCTCCTTTTAATCCTATTACTTTACTTTATTAATACCTAATAATTATTATTTCTATAACCCTCGGTCCTTTCGATATAGTAATAGCCGCGATCTCCTTTTTTTAACTAAGTTATTTAAATACCCGATAGTTTTTTTTAAAGTATTTTACTTTATTATAATTAAAATACTTAAGGTTATCCCTACCTTAACCCTAGCCTTACGGCCTTTATTACTATATAATATCGATATTTATTAATCCCGAATATATAGTACCGGAGTAATTAATACTAGGGTATCGTTTCTTACGCTTATCGTTAGGGCGGTTATTACTAAAGTACCCCTTATTACCGTAGTGACCCCTATTACTGCCCTTTTTCTCCGTACGACACTAAAACTACCGATCGTCGATCCGTATAACTATAGCGATATATTTATCGATAATATTAAGCCTCGACTCTTTATATAATTTATCCTTTACTTTTTCTTTAAAGCTATTATAGAAGAGCTATTGAAATGGTGAGAAAACACATAAAACAACTACAACACCACAAATGTGTCCCAAATAGGGTTCTGAATAAACACTCCTACGTAACAGTGGCTCGCTCGTAGGCCGCACTTTACGTAGGATAAATAAAAGACTTTATAGGCTCGCAGGCTACATAATAAGTACCGGATTGGTTTAATTAGAGGGCCAGAACTATCTATACGTATATAAAGCGTAAAAATATAAAGAAATAGAAGTCGATAATCTATTTAAAATAGAATATCCGAAGTAAACCGTTTATATATATAACCCCTAAATCCCCGAATCCTTAAAGAACTTTACTTCTTTATTTATACCCTTAAGCTTATAACCGTACCCTAAATTAAACCTCCCTTTATATTTAATTACTATAGACTAATAAATAAATATATATATAAAAAAAAATATTTTTTCTTTAATTAAAGAAAGGCTTATAATTACTTTTCGAATTTTAAAATATACTTTTATTTTTATCGAGCTATTATAATTAATAACTTAACGATCTTTTCCCTTTATCTTTAAAGGATTTTAAAAGCTTATTTTTATTTTATAAACTTAAGTATATAATTAAATAAAAAATATATTATTAATAATCTTAAGTAATTATAAATAAAGGGTTAAGCGATTATAGGTTTAAAAAAAAGTAATAAATTTATTATTATTAAGGTATAAAATTTAAAAAATATTATTACTTTACTTAATTATTAAAAATTATTCGACGCGTTATTTAATTTAAACTTTTTATAATTAAAAGGAAAATTTATAATATATTTATTTCCCTTAATAATAATAATTAAAATTAACGGAAAATTAAAAAGTAAAATAAAATAGGAAATTAATAAAGATTTAAAAGGAAATAAAAAGGTATTAAGTAAGTTAAATTTTTTTATATTTATTAAATTTTTTAAGCCCCTCCTCCTTTATTTCCTATTATATACTTTTTAATTAGGTTTATAATTTAAAATCCTTTTTATGTAACTTATTTATAATTTTATTATTTTTTTCCCTATAATGCCTATAGTTTTATAGTTTTTATAATAATAATTTCTTTTTTAAACTTTTATTACGATTAAATTCTTTTCTTTACTATACGAAATTCCTTTTTAAAAATAAATATAATAATATTTTAAAACTTAAAAATTATATTTTTATACCCCGCTTTATTTATTATAAATTAATTTCTTTACTTTTATATTAAAACTATAATAAAAAGCGTAATAAATATAAAAATTAAATAAAAAATAATATTTATTTAATATTCTTTTTAATTCTTTAATAAATCTATATAAATTAAAATACTAATAATAATATTATAAATATTTATTATTTAATAACTTTTATTATTAATATAAATTAAAAGGATTTAATATTATCGGTTAAAAATATTATAATTATCGTTAAGTAAAAAAAAATATATTAACGATTTTATTATAATAAGGTTTAAAAGCTTTTTAGGGATTTATATATAACGCTCGAGGATCCTTTAAAAAAAATACCGAAAAGTATAAGTAAAGACCGAATTAATAAATTATTATTTAATTTTTAATTAACTTTAAAAATTATATATTATATAAATAAAGAAAACTATATAAATATTATAAATATAAGTCCGATTAAGGAAAATTATTAATTTTAAATTAAAAAAAAAATATTTAATAATATTAATTAAAAATTACTTTACGAAAATAATATTAATTTAATTAAGCCGTTTTTTTATAATATAATTTTCTAGATCGTTAATTAAATTAAAATTAAAGTAAATAAATTAAAAAATATTATTACTTTAAAGAAAGAAAATATTGTGCGGGAGGCTAGAATTATAAACCTTATTAATACTTTAAAAATATATTTTTTAAATAATTTTTTTAACGAAATTATTAAAAGGGCCGAATTTCTTAATAATAATAAACTTTTCTTATAATATATTATAAATAGACTTTAAAAAAAGTATTAATAATATTATTTTATAAAAATTAAAAAAGAAAAATATATAATATAATTTATAATTAAAAGATTATTAAAAAAAAAGTAAAGAATTTTTTTAAAAAAAAAATTAAAAAGAAAAAAAGATTTCTAGTAAACCTTTATTTTTTATTATTTATTTAATTTATAAAATAAAATTAATAAATAATTATATAAACCGTTTAAAAAAAAAAAAGAACGTTTTAATAAATTTCTTTATTATTAAGGTTTATAAAACCGGTTACGTAATTTTATTCTTTAATTATAAATACCTATATTAATTTTTTCTTTTCTTATTTATTTTTTATTTTTTTTTAATATTTATTAATCGTTTTTTTATAATAACTTTAGTTTTAAAAAAATTTATTACTTTATTTAATTAAGCGATTAATAACCTAATTATTTAAATACTTATAACCTTTTTTATTAAAAAACTTTTTAATTAAATTAAAAGAATTTTTAATTAAATTAAAAGAATTTTTAACTTTACTATATATAATTAATTTAAGATTATTATAAACTTTATTTAAAAGCCTTTACTTATTACCCTTACTTATCGTCCTATTAATTTTATTTATACTTTTAATAATTAAAGCGTTATTTATAAAAAATATATTTAAGTTCGGAGTTCTATTTACGTTTATAACTTTATTATATTAAAAGGTATTAACGTTTATTATAATATTACTTTCCTTTATTAAACTATTTTTTAATATTTAAAATTTTTTTTTTTAAATCCCGACTATATAATTACTTTCCTTTACTTTAAATAATTCCTTTTTAATTTAATAAAAAAAAAAAATAAAAAAAAATAATAAATATTTTTTAAAAATATTAATATAAATAAAATTATTATTAATTATATTTTTAAAACGTTATTAATTAATTCCGTTAAGCGGGTTTTTATCGAACGGTTTAATAAATAATTTTTCGGGCGTTAATTATTCGAAATTATTAAGTAAGTTTATTACTTTAAAGGCTTATTTATTTAAGTTACCGGATTATTATAAGTACCGCTTTTTTAATTATATTTAATTTAATATTAATATATAAAATTTAATTATATTAATTTATATAATAAATATAATTAAAATTATCGCCGGTCTTTTATAACGTTTTTCGATAATATTAAAACTAAAGTAATATAATTATACTTTAATTATATAAAAAAAAAAATTTTAATTAAAAATATAAAAATTATTAATATAAAAATATTTATTATTTATAATTTAATATTAATAAAAATAATTATTACTTTAAGGATCTTAATAATAATAAATTATCGAAGTTAGATCGTAATACCGTAAACTTAATCCTTAATAGTAAAGGAATTAATTAAGACCGGAAGTAAAAAAAATAACGGATTAAATATAAAAAGTTTAAAAAATAGTAAATAAATAAAAAAAAAAAAATAGTTATTTATTTCTTTAAATTAAAAGAGAGGTATAAAAAAAAGTAAATAAAAAAAAATAATAAAAAAAAAAAATAAAAATAAAATTTAATATAATAATCTTTACTTTAATCAATTACTTTCCTTAATATTTTTCTTTCCTTTAAAAATAAATAACTTTAATAACTTTATTTTTATAATATAAACTTTAATACCCTTTTAAAAAATAATAATTATAATTTTTTTATTATTATTTTTTCTTAATTATTTTAAAAAGTTTTTTAATTTACTCCTCTTTAAAATTACTTTTATATTTTTTCCTTTCTTAAATTTCCTTTATACTTTAATATTTTTCCGTTCTATTTTAATTTTCCTCTTAATTATTATTTTCCTTAATATTTTTTTTATTATTTTTTTTTTATTTTTATTTTTTATTATATTTATACTTTCCTTTACTTTATTCCTAAATATTTATTAAATTCTTTTTAATATTAATTATATATTTATATTTTTTTTATTTATATATATATTTTTTAATTTAAAAAACTTTTTTATTTTATTTAATATATAAGAAATTTATAATAATATTTTATTTAATATTTTTAAAAAGTAATAAATATTATTTAATTTAATTTTTTTTATTTTAAAAAAGTTATTTTAACGGTATTATAGTTTCTTTACTATACTTATATTTAACTTTTTATTTATTTTATATATTAATATTAAGTCTTTTCTTTTAATTATATTACTTTTAAGTTTAATATTATAAATCCTTTCCTTATTTTTTTTTACTATAGCTTTCTATTTTACTATATTAACCTTTTTAATTATTAAAGTAAAATTTATTTTTTAAGATTTTAATAGTTTTACCTTTACTTTTATTAAATTTATAATTACTTTTTTTTTTAATATTCTCCTAATTTATTAAAATTAATTTTCTTTTATTAAATAACTTTCTATAACGGTATATCCTTTTCGATTAATATAATAGGGTTAAACCTATATATTAAATAAAAAGTATTATATTTATAAATATTTTATATTATAATTTTATTAATCAATAATATATAAAGGAATTATTATTTTTATTTTTTTTTTATTTTATTTATTATTTTTATTAATATTAATATAATTAAAATATAATTAAACTCCGTTACTTTATTTACTTTTATATTATAAAATAAAATTATTATTCGGAAAACTTTTAACCTTTTTAAAATTTTAATAACTTTTTTTTTAAATTTAAATTTACCGTTTATTATTATAATTAAAGGATAATTTTATTTAAAAATAATATTATATAGAATAAAGTTTTTAACCCTAAAAGCTTTATTTAATTTTAAAATTTTTACTTTTAAATATTTAATTAAATTATTTTTTACCTTTAAAAGGTAGGTTTTTTTTCCCGAAGCCATTAATAAAAATTATATATTTAAATATTATTTTATAAATAAAGTAATTAAAGGTTTAATATATAAATATTAATTTTTTTAATACTTTAGGCTTTATTATTAATATTATTTATATATTTTAATTTAAATTTCGATATTAATATATATACCTTTCTAATAATAGTTTTTTACTATTTAAATATAAATAACTTCTCGTTTTTTATAATTTATTTCGTTATAATATATATTAAAGATTTTTTTTCGCTCGATTAAAGGGTTAATAATTTTTTTAAAAAGGAAGCTTCCTTTATTTAATTTAAAAAATAAAATTCTATTTTCGAAAATTATTTTTAAAATATTATTTTTAATAATTTAAATATTAAACCTTATTTTAACCTTTAACTCCGTATTAATTGTAAGGAATTTAATAATAATATAAAAGTAAAGAAATTATAATTTATTTAAGTAAGGGCTTTATTTAATAATTTTTTTTTTTTTTTTTAACGTTTATCCGCTAAATATTTATTTCTTAAATTTCGTTTTTTTAAATCTTTACGTTAACTTTATTATTAATATTTAATTTTAATTTTTTTTCCCTTAAATTAAAAGAACTAAATAGTTTTTTTAATAATATATTTATTATAAAATTTTTACTTTTAAAGATATAAATAATTATAAAATTAAAAAAATTTAATTTATTTTAATCATTTTATTATTAAGGCGTTAAAAATATTATTAATTACTTCTTAAACTTAATAAATTACTATTTAAATATCCGTTTTTACTATAAAGTATACCCCGAAAAAATACCTTTTAAATCTCTTTAAAATATATAATAATTTTTTTAATTCCCTTTTAATAATATCGTACTTTTATTTAATTAAGCTTTAAATATTATTCTCGAATTAATAAAGATACCTTTTTCTATTAAATTTTATTTATTTAATTATTGCTTTTTACTTAATTAAATTTATATTAAAAATAATAAAAATTTTATTAAAACGATTAATATTAAACGTTAAAAAAGTTAAATATAGTACTTTTATAATTAAAAAGGTAAATTACTTTATTATATTTTATTAAATTTCTATTTATTTTTATTTTATATTTTTCTTTATTAAAAAATATAGCGAAGTTATAATTAAATTAAAGAAAAATACTTATAACCGATAATAATTAATAATTTTTATAAAAATATAAATATTTTTAAAATTATAATAAGTTCGTTATTTTTTTATCTTTATTACCTTTATTTAATTAAAGAAACGTTTATTTAGTATATAGGAATAACTAAAAATAATAATTTTCCGTTTATATTAAAGGGATTTTATAATTATAATTATAGTTCCTATAAACTTATAATTAAATAAAATTATATTAATATTTTTTAAATATTTTAAAATTTATTTTTTAACTTTTAACCTTTCTTCTTTATTATTATAGTTTTACTTTAATTTTTTTATTATAATATTATTTAAGTATAGTCGGTATACCTATAAAATAAAATTTTAAAAAACTTTAATTATTATTTTTTAAAATTAAGTTATTAAATTAGTAATTCCTTAAAGTAAAGTATATATTTTAAATAAATTAATAAATATTATAAAGGTAGTAAGGTCCTAATTCGTTAAAATTAATTTAATTTAATTATATTTAAAGAAAAAATTAAATAAAAAAGTAATAAAGTACTTTATAAAGTCCTTACTAAATTCCTTAATACTTAATAAAATAAAAGTATTTCGTTATATAATTTTATTATATTTTTAAATATCGTTAATTAAACGGAAATTATTATTTTTTTTTATTAAAAATTAATTATTATAGTAAGGACTATACGCTTTTTTAATAATATTTTTTTAATTTATTTTTTAAAAAAATTAATAACTTTTTTTATTAATAGCTTTAGGATTAAAATAAATTTATTTTATTACGTTTTATAAAAGATAGTTTTAATATATTAAGTAAAAAAAACTTTTTTAAATATTTATTTATATTTAATAAAGTTTTATATTAAAGTAATTTCTTTTACGAATAAAATTATTATAAATACTTTAATTTTTTAATTTATTAAAATATTAATAATTTATTTAATTAAATCGGTTAACCGTTTTAAAATTAAACGCGACTCTCTAATTATTTTAAAAAACTTAAAGACTATAATATTATTAAATTCTAAACCGTATTATAGGGATTCCTTAATTACTATTTATTTTTTTATTTTTTAGTTTAAATTTCTTTCGGGAATATTATTATTTAACTTAATATTATTAATTAACTTTACTTTTTTATTTACTTTTTTATATATTATAGTAATAATAATAATTTTCGTAAACGTTAATTAAATTTATTTAAAAATAATAATTAAATTAATTTTTATATTATTTTTTTTTTTAAAAAAAAGTAAAAATAAATAATATTTATATAATTATATAGTAAAAAAGTTACGCTAATTTAATTAAGTAAAAAACTAATTAAATATTTTTAAATATATAAATATAATATTAAATTTAAATAAAGTTATTATATTAGTTTTTTAATTAAATAATAATAATATTTTTAATAGTAATAATACCGGTAATATTAATAATATTAAATATAAATTTATTATAAAAGTTAATAATAATAATTATTTTTTTTTTTAAATATTTCGTCCGAAATTAAAGTTTTTATTATAATTTTTACCTTTCTAAGCTAAAATAAAGACTTTTCTTTCTAGTAATCCCTTATATTTTTTTTCTTCCTTTTTCTTTAATTATTAATATTTTTTTTTTTTTTACTCTTAATATTCCTTTTTTTTTTATTTTTATAAAAAATAATATTAAACGTTAAATAATAATTTAATAATAATAAATTTAATTTTTTTAAAATAAAATTAAATAAAAAACGTTTAGCTCCTTTATTTAACTTCCTTATTACTTTATTTCCTTCTTTTAATTCCTTCGTTATTTACTTAAGGATAAGTACTTTATTATTAATTAGTCCTTTAAATATTTATAAAGGTTAATTAATAAAAAAAATATTACTTTAATCTTTACCGTTATATTCTGTCTTTATTTTATTAATTACTTCCTTTTTTATTACGTAAACTTTAATTAACTTTCTTATATATAATATATTTACGTTAATTATATAACCTTTTATAAAATTAAAAATAAAATTTATATTTATAAAAAATAAAATATTTAATAATAAATTATAAAAGTTTAAAGCTTTAATATTATTAATAATAAAAAAATAATATAAAATTAAAACCTTAATTAATATTATTAAAGTTTAGGTTTTATTTATAAACGTAACCGGATTTTTATAAAGGCCTTTAAATTATAGATTTATTAATATTATTAATAAATAAAACCTTTTAATTATAACTTTATTAATTAAATTATATTCCGAACTTATATTTAATATTATTAATATTTATTTTAAAATTAATAAAACAAAGTTATAATATAGCGATAAAACGTTATAGATTCGAGTAACGGCTTTTAAGAAAATTCGCTTATTACTAGAAAGTTAATTAACGGGCGTAAATAGTAAAGTCTATAATTATTTTTTTAAACTATTATTCGGTTAAACCTTACCTTTAATAATCTTTTTTTAAATACTTTCTTCGACTATACTATATTTACTATTTATTATAATTTTATATAAAGTAAAAATAATTTTTCTTTAATTAAATAAAAAAGTTTTATTATATTTAGCCGTTTAAAAATTCGTCCGAACCGTTAATTATAAAACCTCTTCCCTCTATAAAATTTCTTTTTTTTTATCCGGGGTATTTTTAAAAGATTTACGCTATTCGTCTATTTTAATATTTTTAATTATATTTTTTAAATAGTTTATTAACCGATAAATAAATATAAATAAAACTTTATAATATTTTTTTAATATAAATTTAATTTAACTATAAATATATTTTTTAATTTTCTTAATAATATAATTTTTAAAGTCCTTTATTTTATTATTAAATAACCTTAAATTATTTTAAATTTTATTCCTTTAATTAAATAAATTACTTTCCTTTATTATTTTTTTTTTTTTATATAGAAGTAAATATTACCTTTAGGTATTTAATTAAAGTTAAATTATTTATATTATTTTCCGATAAATTTTCGATCTTTACTTTCTTTACTTTTTATATACTTACCTTTACTTTTACCTTTTAATTATAAATAATTATTAAAATATTTTTAGGGTATTTTAAAATATTTTTAAATAATTATTTTTTCGCTAAATAATATTATAAAATATTTTTAATAATATAGTTATTAATTAAATTTTTATTAAACGGTATATAGGGTTTAAAATACTTATAAAGTTTATTTAATTTAATATCTATAACTTTAATTATTTAAATAGCTATTTACTTTTTTTTTTTAATTAAAAAAATATTAAACCTATATCTTTTCCCTTTATAGGCTTTTTAGTACTTAACTTATTTCGTATAGGCCTTATAAGCCTTATTTAGTTTTAATTTTAACGAAATTATAATTTAAACTAAATTATTAATTTTCCTTTTACGCTATACCTTTCTTATATCCTTTTAATTAAACTATATTTTTTTATTATCCGGCTACTCCTTTTTACCGATATATACTTTATTTCCTTTAATATAGTATAGTCTTTACACTTTATTATATTTTTTTTTAAAATACTTTATCGATTTAACGTAATAACTAATCTTATTATACTAAAAATACCTTTTAGGTAGAAAAGGACTATCGCGGTATTACCCCCCTAATCTCCCGAACTAAGTATTAGTATTAATAAAGGAAAAGATATTAAAGGACGAATCTACTTTCCCGCTAGGGCTAATACTAAAATCCAGAGGGTAAAGTGCCTGGTCTCCTAGATATTAAACGTAAGTCCTTACTATCCTAGGTTTACCGTTTCCCGGTATAGAAAAGCTACTATAGATATTTACCCTTAAATACTATAATACTACTTCCTTATTTACTATAGTATTAACTACTATATATTAATTAAATACCTCCGCCGCCTAATTAAAGGTAATAGGGGAGGGTACGATAGTCGTTTTATTTTCTTTATAGATTTTTCCTTTTACGTTATACCCGTCTTCGATTATATTGTTAATTTAATCGTTTTAAATAATAAAATTTATAAATTTTAAACGACGTTCGGATTTTTTTTAATTAATAAGGATTATCTTTATAAATTCGGAGAATTTTATTTAAAAGCGGCTAACTACTTTAGCTTTTATTACTTCTTTCTCTCCGATCGGTACTCGAAAAAGTAATTTAAAATAATTAAAAATAATTTTCCTTAATTTATTTATATTATTAAAAATAATTTTAATATAAAAATTATTTAATTCCTTATAAATATTTTTATTTTATTAAGGGTCGTAAATCTTAAAAAAATATTTAAAGTAAATAATTAAAACGAATTAAATATTAATAAGTATAAATAAGTTTATATATTTATCGATTTACTTATTTATATTAAAATTATATTAAAATTTAAATTTATAAATATATAAAATAAATTTTACGACTTAATATTTTTTATAAATATTTTTAAAATACTTTAAATATTCTATAAAATACTTCTTTTTAAAATTACTTTTAAAACTAACTTTCTTCGGATCGGAGAATTTACGTTAAAAAAAATATATAAGTATTATAAAATAAAAAGTTAATTAATTAAATATAAAGGACCCCTAAAAGTAACGATAATTAAAATAAAGTTTTATAAAGTAAAAGTATTTAGGTTACTAAAATTAATATATAAATTTAAAAAAAAAATAAAATATTTAATATATTAAGTAAAAAATATAATATAATTTTAAATAATAAAATTTAAATAATTATAAAGTTTATTTAATATATTAAAGGCATTAAAGTATATAATTAAGTTACTTTAATTAAAAAAAAAATAAAGGGTTCCGGTATTTTTAAAATAAATACGGTTTATAATCGGAAAAAAAATAAATAATAATAATTTTAAAAATTTAATTATTAAAATAATTACCTTTATTACAGAACGAACCGTAAAAGTTTAATATTTTTAATTATTACCGGGAAAGTTAGTAAAAGTAATAAATAAAATATTATTAAATATATTAATATTTAATAATTATTATTATATTTACGTTAATAGTATAGCCTTTTCTTTATATATATCGTTAAAAATAAAAAAATAATTATTTTTTATAACTTTAATATATAAATATAAATTACCTTTATTTAGATTAAAAGGAAAGTATTTTTATTTTTTTATTTTCGAATTTCCAATATTTTAAATTAAATTAAACCGGTAACTTTTTTAATAGTTTAATACCGTTAAATAATATATTAAAAGGATTTTTCCTAATTAAAAATAGGAAAAGACTTTAATAATTATTACCGAAATAAAATCTATTAATAAATTAGTTTTAATTAATACTTTTAATTTACTTTTCGGTCTTATCCGGACTATATATTTAACTTTTTATACGCGGATATCGGAAAGCCTAAAGTATAGTCGATAATAAAAGTACTTCGTTTAATTAAATAAAAATAAATCGTTTTTATTAAACCTCGCGGGATTTAATAAAGTTATCGGCGTTTATTATTATTCGTAGCTTTATATTTTTTTTAATACTTAAGGCTTTTAAGTTTAGTTTAAACCCTAAACTATACTTAACTTAAATACGATTTCTATTTAAAATAGTAAGAAAATATATAAAATAATTATAATACTATAAATATATCCTAAATAAGGTTCTAAATAAATACTTTTACGTAATAATAGCTCGCTCGTAGGCCGCACTTTACGTAGGATAAATAAAAGACTCTGTGGGCTCGTAGGCCATATAGTAAGTACCGGATTAGCCTAATTAGAGGGCCAGAATTGCCTGCACGTATATAAAACGTAAAAATACGAAGAAATAGAAGTCGATAATCTATTTAAAATAGAATGTCCGAAGCAGACCGTTTATATATATAACCCCTGAACCCCCGAATCCTCAGAGAGCCCCACTTCCTTACTTATACCCTCAGGCCTATGGCCGCACCCCAAACCACTATATTAACCCCTTATCGTTAATAATACTACGTAAGCTATCGATTTTAAATAGAGTTACGTAATTAGCTACTAAGCGCATTTAGTATAGGTTTACGAGCCTCTCTTACGCGCGCTTTACTTTATCGTACTCCCTAAATACCTCCTTAAGCTTAGTCTTAAAAATATAGTAATTCTCGAAGTATTTTATAATAATTTTCTCCTGATCGGACGGCTCCTTCTCGTAGTAATTATCGAGGATAGGCTCGAACTACGTAAGAGCTCTATCCTTAAGTCTAGTAGCCGCGAAAATAACCTTCGACTTTTCGTTAGTAAATTAGTTTAAATATTAATAAAAATAGGTTTTAAATTAAATTAAAAACCCTTTAAGCTTTACTTTTTTTTTTTTATAACGTTCCGGTGCTAGGAACTTAAATACTATTTTAAATAAGGTTAATATAATAATAATTTACTTCCGAGTTTATTAAGCCTCGTTTTTAAACTCCTTAAGACGCTATATTACTTACTTTATAGTAAGTCGAGTATTAATAGTAGTAGGTCCTTTACTATTTAGGCTAGGCGGGACGTCTCCTATCTAAACGTTTTTAGGTCCGGCTATAGTAATAAAAAAATACCTTTAACTTATCTGTAATAAAGTTAAAGTAAATATATAACGTATAACGAACCTCTATTTAAAACCTCTAAAAGGGATACCGGTTAAAGGCTACTTTTAAATAATCTTAATTCGGTATAGCTAAATAGTATATAATAAAATATTTTAATATAAATATAAAATACTGTAAATATAATTTAAAATTATATATTACAGAATTATCTATCTATACTAGCTAGTTCCTCCGTATATATAGACCTCGTGCTAAGCTATATTTACTTCTTGCTTAGTGCCTTTAGTACACTAATCACGACTGCTTAGTCTGCTCAGTGCCCTGATCAGACTGAGCACCCCGCTTAGTCTGCTCAGTGCCCTAAGCGTACTGATCAGTCGTCCCTTACTGTGATTAGTTCTTCTCGTACGTTCTTCCGCTTGGCCCCTATTCCCGTGGCCCCACAACCCGTCCTGTACCAAGGTTGTGACACCTAAATATTAAACGCGAATCTTTACTATCCTAGGTTTGCCGTTTCCCGGTATAGAAAAGCTACCGTAGATATTCGCCCTTAAATACTATAGTACTACTTCCCTATCTACTATAGTATTAACTGCTATATATTAGTCGAGTATCTCCGCCGCCTAATTAAAGGTAGTAGGGGAGGGTACGATAGTCGCTTTATTTTCCTTATAGATTTTTCCTTTTACGTTATACCCGTTTTCGATTATATCGTTAATTTAATTACTTTAAGTAATAAAATTTATAGATTTTAAACGACGTTCGGATTTTCCTCGGTTAATAAAGGTTATTTTTATAGATTCGAAGAATTTTATTTAAAAGTAGTTAGCTACTTTAGTTCTTACTATTTTTTTCTTTCCGATTAATATTCAAAAAAGTAATTTAAAGTAATTAAAAATAACCTTCCTTAACTCGTTTATATTATTAAAAATAACTTTAATATAAAAATTATTTAATTCCTTATAAATATTTTTATTTTATCGAGGGTCGTAGATTTTAAAAAGGTATTTAAAGTAAATAATTAAAACGGGTTAAGTATTAATAAATATAAGTAAGTTTATATATTTATCGATTTACTTACCTATATCGAAATTATATTAAAATTTAAATTTATAAACGTATAAAGTAAATTCTACGATTTAATACTTTTTATAAATATTCTTAAAATACTTTAGATATTCCGTAAAGTACTTTCCTTTAAAATTACTTTTAAAATTAATTTTTTTTAAATCGAGGAATTTACGTTAAAGAAAATATATAGATATTATAGGATAGAAAATTAATTAATTAAACGTAAGGGACTTTTAAAAAATAACGATAGTTAAAATAAGGTTTTATAAAGTAAAGGTATCCGGATTATTAAAATTAATATACGAATTTAGGAAAAGGAGTAAAATATTTAGTATATTAAGTAGAAAATATAATATAATTTTAAGTAATAAAATTTAAGTAATTACGAAGTTTATTTAATATATTAAGGGCGTTAAGATATATAGCCGGGCTACTTTAATTAAAAAAAAAATAAAGGATTTTAATATTTTTAAAATAAATACGGTTTATAGTTAGAAAAAAAATAAATAATAATAATTTTAAGGACTTAGCCGCTAAAATAATTACTTTTATTATAGAACGAGCCGTAAAAGTTTAATACTTTTAATTATTATTAAGAAGGTTAGCGGAAGTAATAAATAAAATATTATTAAATATATTAGTATTTAATAATTATTATTATATTTATATTAATAATATAGTTTTTTCTTTATATATATTATTAAAAATAAAAAAATAATTATTTTTTATAATTTTAATATATAGGTATAAATTACTTTTATTTAGATTAAAAGGATAGTACTTTCGTTTCTTTACTTTTAAATTTCCGATATTTTAAATTAAATTAAGTTAATAACTTTTTTAATAATTTAACGTTATTAAGTAATATACTAGGAGGATTTTTTTTAATTAAAAATAGGAAAAGATTTTAATAATTATTACCGAAATAAAATCCGTTAATAAATTAATTTTAATTAATACCTTTAATTTACTTTCCGGTCCTATCCGGATTATATATTTAACTTTCTATACGTAAATATCGGAAAGCCCGGAGTATAGTTAATAATAAAAATACTTTATTTAATTAAATAAAAATAAATTATTTTTACCGAACCTCGCGGGGTTTAATAAAATTATCGGCGCTTATTATCGTTTATAACTTTATATTTCTTTTAGTACTTAAGGCTTTTAAGTTTAATTTAAACCTTAAGCTATACTTAATTCGGGTATAACCTTTATTTAAAATAATAAAAAAATATATAAAAATAACTATAATACTATAAATATATCCTAAACTAGGTTCTAAATAAATATTCCTGCGTAATAATAGCTCGCTCGTAGGCCGCACTTCACGTAGGACAAAGAAAAGACTCTGTGGGTTCGTAGGTTACATAGTAAGTACCGGATTAGCCTAATTAGAGGGCTAGAACTGCTTACACGTATATAAAGCATAAAAATACGAAGAAATAGAAGTCGATGATCTGTCTAAAATAGAATGTCCGAAGTAGACCGTTTATATACATGACCCCTGAACCCCCGAATCCTCAGAGAGCCCCACTTCCTTACTCATACCCTCAGGCCTGTGGCCGCACCCCAAACCACTAGTTCCTCCGTATGTATAGACCTTATACTAAGCCACAATTAGTGTCCTAAGTACACTAATCAGTTGTCCTTTACTGTGATTGGCTCTCTTATACGTTTTCCCGATTGGCTCCTGCTTCCATGTCCCTACAACCCGTCGTGTACTAGGGTTGTGACACTCTGAAGCTGAATCTTTTGTTTTTTTCGAGAGTTTTAAATGCTAAGATTACCCTCGCTTCTTCTAAAGTAGAAGGTATATTAGATTGTAGAAAAATTCGATGTCAAGTGCAAAGAAGACGCGTCGCGCTAGGGGTGCGCGACCCACTAATATGCATGACTCACTGATAATGTACGTTATATTATCTATTTAATAGTCTACTTTATTAAATGAATAAGCTTTTTTAATATTTAATGTTAATTAGCTTTACTTTTTCAAAGACTAGTTAATATTTATTTAAATCAACATAAAAATTGCTAACATTTCTAAATAATAAGTGTAGAAATATATTTAAATATATTTTAGTTATCAAATATAGTAAATATAATGTTAATTATTTTACTAATATTATTTTAAATAATAAATAGTCTAAAAGTATAATAATTATAGATTTAATATAAGACTAATAGCTTTAAAATATTATTAATAAACAATGCTCTAATCATAAATAAGGAGATTTCATACTACAATAGTTAATTATATTAATTCCAGTATTATATCAAAAAAAGTAGTTAGGCGGCTTAGTAGTGCCTGACCTAGTGCCTTAGGTCTCACTACTAAATTATCATTCCTCAATAGTGGGAAGCTACCCCGCACTTCTGCCCTCAGATAGACAAGCAACATTACCGATCTCGAAGCCCCTACACTAGCCAGCAGCCATCATTGTCCGAGGATCCCCGAGGCAAGATCCCCCGAACCTAGAAGCTTCTCATTTAAAGGTATGCCTTCACCAGGCCAGCTCCGTCTCGCAGCCGCCCGGCTCTCCCGTCCTCCTGGCTCATATGCTTATCGTTTGTCCGGCAACCCCCAGATCTTCAAATCCGAACCTCCTCCTGCGTGTGCCTCTAGAACTGGCTCGTTGAATCACACAACATTTCTCTCTGTAAAACAGCAAGCCGCCAAGATGTCCACCATGCAAGCCTCCCACGGCCACAACCAGGCCTGCTGCAACATCCCTCCTGTTGTCTCCAAGGGTTACTCTGCCAAGGGTAGCTACGAGGAGATTGATGGCTTCAAGACTTGTATGCTGCCCCTTTTTCAGACATGTTATTAGGGTCCATTATCCATTTTACGCAAGACTAACACACCCCCAGACGTAACAGGCCCCTCCACCGCAAAAAAGGGCATCCTCGTCATCTACGACATCTTCGGCTACTTTGAGCAAACCCTCCAAGGCGCCGACATCCTCGCCACTTCTTCCTCGGAAGAATACAAAGTCGTCATCCCCGACTGGTTCAAAGGCGAGCCCTGCCCCATTGAGTGGTATCCCCCCAACACGGAAGAGAAGCAAAAGAACCTTGGCGCTTTCTTCGGCAAGAACCCCCCTCCCGGCGTGGCCGGCAAGCTCCCTGAGTATGTCAAGGCTCTGAAGGAGAAGACGGGGGTGCAGGAGTGGGCTATTTTGGGTGTGAGTCTCCTTTCTCGTTCAAACCGCCGCGGGCGTGAAGCTGATTACAGAATAGTTCTGCTGGGGCGGGAAGGTTGTGTCTCTCGTGACGTCCGGCGATCAGAATCCTTTTGTTGTCGGCGCAGAGTGCCATCCTGCTATGGTTGACCCCAAGGAGGCGGAGGGGATCAAGATCCCGCTTATTTTGCTTGCGTCCAAGGAGGAGCCGGAGGACAAGGTCAAGGAGTTTGAGGAGAAGCTCAAGGTGGCCAAGCATGTCGAGACGTTCAAGGACCAGATCCACGGGTGGATGGCGGCGAGGAGTGATCTGAGCGATGCGAGGGTGAAGGAGGAGTATATCAGGGGATACAAGACGGTGTTGGACTTCTTTGCGAAGAACTGGAAGGCGTGAGTGTTTTTTCGAAATGTTCGGAAACAGAAGAAATAGGGGACTAAGAAATAAATAGGGGTGGAGACAGGGGGAAGTTGTAGGTTAGCGCTATGGTCACAAAATGATGAGTCTTCAATGGCAATGCTATTCTTTCATTCACTAGGTAACCTTTGCTCTGGTCAGTCCCGCAAACAACATCTTTTTTGACCCCTTTTCCAATCCTGAAATGCAATACTAAAACTCGCTCGCTATACAACTTTTACAATCCCCCCTCAGGAGTTTTTCCAAATCACACTCCCACTCTTCCTCCTCGCAAAAGCAATAATACCACTACCCCCTTCCTCCCCCTGCTGCTGCTGCTGCTGCTGCTGCTGCTGCTGCTGCTGCTGCTGCTGCTGTTGTTGTGATCTCACCCTCCCGCCATCTCTCACCTCACCACGACCACCCCGCACACTCGAACTCGACCCATGCAAACTCCTCATCAGCCGAGTTCCCAGACTCAACCTCGCCGCACTGATCGGCTCATCCCCCTGCACCGGCGGCTTGCTCCCATAACCCCCAAATCCCATACTGTATCCCATATTCATCGCCCCCGCCAAAAACCCACTCCCCGTCGTTGCCGTGCTCGCAACACTGCTCCCGCCGCTACTCCCATTGTTGCTTGCCCTCGTGATGGTGACTGACGGGATAGAGACAATGTGCTCCCAGTCGTTGCCGCTTTCCCTGTCTAAATGCGCCGGGGAGGGGTAAGACGTCTCATCATCTGTATTCTGCGCGTAGTATGACCCGGTGTTGGTTTGCATTCTCCTCAGGTTAGGTCTACCCGGCGGTAGGGGTTGAGAGGGGGGGGGGATCCCGGTTTCGCGTTGGAATTTTGACAGTTCTGTCGGTGCGGATTTACGTCGGGAGCGGGCAGGGAGTGACGCGCTGCTGCTGCTACCTACCCCGACGGCTTTCTTGAGGGAGGCGATGGTTCTCTCCGAGGTTGTCATCACACGAGTGGGGGGGTGGGCTTGGGGCGGGGAGGAAACGGGTGAGGGGACGGGAGGGAAATGGGATATCGCTGCTTGGAGCGCGCTCCAGGACTCAACTTGGCCGTTGAAGGCGTCCTCTACGCAGTTGCACTCGTCGCCGGCCGGGCATTCGGTTTCGCCCATGGCGTGCCAGTCTGCCCGGCAGGAGGCGTGGGAGACGCAGCCGCAGGCTAGGCAGGGAGAGTACAAAGAGGCGACGGGCTCGAGGCAGTAGACGCAGTGGAGCTGAGTTTGTGGGATCTTACTGCCGTAGGCGCTTTCGGGGAAGCAACGAGGGCAGATGCCCACTGCTCCACCGACGTGCCCGTTGGCGGGGCGGTGATATTCGACAGGGTCGAGTTGGATTTCGTGGATGCGGCAGAGGCCAGTCACATCCAAACCGCGTCCTGTTGCCAGGAGGTTTTGGAATAGATCGCGGCGGCCACCGAAGCCCATCACGGGCGAGGAGGCACCGGTTGGGTAGTGCCGTGAGCCGCGGGGAGTAGGATCAAGGTCGGTGCAGTCGGAGTCGTTGCTGTTCCAGTTGTTGTTATTGTTATAGAGGCGTTCGTCTTTGAGAACATTAAACTTGAGGATCTCAAGACGAGACAGAGATTGACCCCACGTCTGGAGCAATTCGGCATATGAATAGCGGTAGTAAGTGTAGAGCTCTCTACGCTGGGGTTCGATGAGAGAAGTCGGCATCCAGCCATCATCGTCAAAGAGCCCTTGATCCTCTGGAACGCATGATACAGCTACGGGAACCATAGAGTAGAAAACACGTTTGACCCGGCCACCATCGGATAGAGATGTGCGGGCTGTTCCACGAGCTGTTTTTGGAGCAGCGGCCTTAGTACCAAACACGGTTGCGAAGTTGCTGAGGATGGTCTCCGCAGGACTAAGTCGCTTTCGTGCAGGAGGATCAGCCGGCGAGGCAGATACCATGCCGGCAAGTGTCCGTGGCAAACTGGCAGCAATTGAGGCAACTGTCGAGTTGGGCTTGTAAAAGGATCGGGTGTTGGAAGAGGTGGACACATTTTTTGTCTGTCGAGCTTCTCGAGCATGACCGGGCGTGAGCTTGGATGGTGCTTCTCCGCGGGAGTATGAATGAGTGCCAAATCCAGCCCGCACCGTTGCGTCTTCTGACGCCTGAGAGCCCGAGTGACCAGCAGGTGTGTTCGCTATTCTGGAAGTCCCAACAGCCGAGCTTCCCCGGCTTCTGTATTTCATACTCCAAAAATCAGGATTTGTAGGGAAATATTCCAGCGAAAATGATGGCGCCTTCATAGCAAGAGGTGTTTCCGGCTGGGTCGGGCGAGCTTGGGCGTATGCCACTCCATCTTCCTCAAATGAGTCTCCGAAGATGCAGGCAAGCATAGCCAGCATCTGGATATCAGCTATCTTCTCAAAATAGTCGAACAGGCGGTCGATCAAGTCGCGAGCGAGTGGATGACCACCCCATTTCGCACGACCGGCTAAACCGGCCTTTTTTTTCCGATTGGAGCGAGACACAGATTCTCTGGCGATAACCAATACAGACTGGTTTGTGCTGTACTGGACTTCGAGCGGAACATCTCTTCGCAGTAGAAGAGCGACATATTTCCAGATGGTGGCCAGGTCCGAGTAGCCATACTTGTTTGCCACCGCAGCGTTGTGATTACACACCTCCATACCGTCACCAAAGATAGCATACTCCTCGGCGAACTCTCTCTTGGATGGTAGGTAGGCTCGGAAGTCGTGAATAGAAACAACGTTTTTCGGCTTGCTTGATCTTCCCCGACTGCTTCCTGTGCCGGTTCCAGTCCCAGTGCCGGTACCACCTCCGCTGGACCGCACCGAATCGTTGGTGCTGAGGGGCTTGTGGAAGAATCTCCTAGGCTGATACCAGACAGGGAACTTGTGCAGTATTATTGGCTCCGAGTCTGTCGATGACGTTGACTCTGTGCCATCAGAATATTCCGACTGGTCATCAGTTGCCGATGTCTCGTCGTTGAATAGATGTTTGGGCGCCGATGAGTCCTGTGAAAACCGTCCAAAGCCGTCAAGCGCGGGGTCCTCTTTCTGCTTGTTATCAGAGACATCTGGGGCAGCCATAGTGAACAATGCGTTTTGCATGTCTTCCTTGGTGGGAAAGAAGCAAACCAGTTCCCCATCACTGGAAAATCTCGCACCACATAATCTCGGTGGCGGGGGCAAAATAGGGCGTTTGGCTGGGGCTAGTGTTGATGTAGGATCTAATTCAGTACTGCTACTGAGCTCTTGTGACATGAACGCAGAGCCACCGGCAGGAATGCCATCCTCGTCGTCTTCACTAGAGCTCTCATCAGCCAAGCCATCCATGTCGTCCAGATCCCGAACATTCTTGAAGTATGTTGTGCTGGTCTCAAGGTCCACCTCGCCCAGTAGATACGTGAAGGCAACAAAGAGACAGTTTTCCTGTCTTTCCAAGAAGCGGATGGCGAGTTCCTGAAGTTCATGTTGAAGCTTCTTGTGGGTCTCCTCGGGCATGAACGATGACTTTTCAATGTAAAACCTCGGCGCTTTGCTCTCGGGATAACCGGGCGGAATGTCAACTTTGACCTTGATGAAGATGGTCGCCTCATCCACGCCCCATGGCCCTTTCAGGGAAGCCTTCAGCGTCAAAGAGTCCATGTCGATATTTTCCCATTCCACGTTTGGCAGCTGATTACTGATCCGGAGAAACTCCTCCTGTATCGTTTCGGGCTCCCACCACTCACTCTCAAATGCGTGGCCAAACATTCTGGAATCTGGAGAGTCTGGTCTCATTTCTGAGCCGGATTTTCTCTTTGATATTGTGATGCCTCTCATCCAGCCGATTTGAAGCCGACTCTTGTCCGCAGTCTTCCTCGAGTTTGACTTGGCCTTCATGGATGGAGCCCTCCACAAATGACCGATCCCACGAGCACGGGTATGTAAACCCATGCTCAGGACATTTGGGCGGAAGCGGCTGCGCGTTCCCGGGCGAGGGTGGCTCATCGTGGGGGTCCTGCGATCTTGCTGATTGGCGTCGTCAATTGTACGGAATGTTTTGTAAGTCGCGCCCTTCCGAGTGAGAATGAGGTTCTCCATCAGAGGGGTCCCCCGTTCATAGCCGGCGGACTTCAAAATCGGCGCCTCGACCTTGTGAAGCCGCAGCTCATTGTCCTCCCCCCATGAAACGAGCTGAAACTCGCGGTCATCGATCCCATCGTCCACGCTTCCTCGACTTCGCCAAAGGAACTCCTTGACTTTGTGATTGCCATGACCAGGGAAGACATAAACAGGTTCAACGACACCGTCAACCGGATCTGTGGGCTTCGGGCGTCGGTCGTATAGATATAGATTGCCTGGTTCATTCTGTGGCATAGCCAACAATCCGGAGCCAAAAGGAGTGTGACGTGCGCGCCATACTGGAAAGTCAGTGCGAACGACTCTCTGGAGCGCGTCGACCTCATCGGCGTAGTCCCAAAATTTAATGCTCTTATCCAGTGAGCAAGTGACTATGCAGGTCGGTTTGGTACGGTTCCAATCAACGCCATAAATCTTGGAAGTATGTGCGATGATGGTTGTCAAGGGTTCCGCAGCCTTTCTTTGGTCCCAAATATGAAGATAGCGGTCGTGGGCGGAAGCGAGGACGTTGGGATCCTGACGACTGTACTTGACCTGTGTCGCACCAGCAAACCAGTCACAAAACGCCAAGGCAGGAGAGCTTGGTCTCCGCAAGTCCCAACAGTGAACATAGCCATCCACGGCACACGTCGCAAGAAAATCGGGATGATGGGCCGAAAAGTTGATATCGGTGATGGCTCTGCTGTGGGCTTGGAGGGAATGTTCAACAGACCCAGATGACGAGTCATCGCGCTTGTTCAGGTTCCAGACCAGACATCGGTGATTTGCTGTTGACGCAACCCAGAATTCACGAGCGGCAAAGGGAGACCACTGGACGTCAACCACAAGCCATGGCAGACCGTGGCTACTCAGCCGACGAGGAGGGCTCCATGGAGAATCGAGATCAATGATGGTGAGGCCTTTGGGTCTGTAAAATGTTAGATTCTGTCTGCTTTCTCAGCATGATAACAATGTGACTACTCACGATGCAAGGGCCACATCTCGCCCCGACGGCGAGATGGTTGCCGAGCCTACCAGGCCATCCACATGAATTGTGCCAATAGCATCAAACGTCCCGCTGTCAAAAGCCGACTTGACAACCTCACCATGCTCTGGAGGCTGAGATAATCGATCAAAGGAGAAAGTCATGGTCAAAGATAAGGGCCGCAGAGTATTGTGAGGCTCATCCTGAGCGCCTTGGTGTTGAATGACCGTAGGCAGCCCAGCGAGGTTCACTCCGCCGCCTTCTCACCACACCTCAGCACCCCTCCATCAATGGCCCAGCACCGTGGGCAGTTTGGATCGAAGAACCAACTTGATATATTGTCGTGTGACAGTCAAAGAGTCAGGGATGAAACTATATTCTCAGAAGAACTGATGGTCAATGAGGCTGGAGAAGCAACTGTCGTCAAAGTAACCTTCAACGATGTTGCAGCGCCAACACGCTTAGTTGCATAGTACCCTTGACAAGCTGATGAAAAGAACCCCGGGATGTGCAAATGGCGGAATTTGGAATGTGATCAGCGGTCTGTGCGCTTATCAGTCGGCAGCCGCCGTCCTTAGAACCCTGCCAGGCCTGGCCAAACACAGCCCACTATGACTCCATAGGCTTCCAACCTGTCTTGGGCATTTTCAACACCATTGTCGCCAGTCTTTATCTTGCTAAGCATCCATCACCAGCTCTACGTCTGCGCTAAGCTTCTCGAAATATAGAAGGTCCCACAGACCTGATCCTGCTTCGTCAACACACCCTTGCTAACGCAACCGTCCCACCTGCTGTCCTCGCTTCGCAGTTCTACCCCTCCTTTGACCTTCTGCTTGTGCTTCATCGCATCTGTCCCGACGCACCACGACCTAAACACTCACCATGGCTCTCCCCAAGAGAATTCAAAAAGAGACCGAGCGCCTCATGGCGGAGCCGTATGCGCCCTCCGCCTTGCGTTTACGTAGAGCTTTACTAACTTTGGCGCAACAGTGTCCCAGGCATCAGCGCCATTCCCCACGAAGACAACCTACGGTACTTTGACGTCGAGATCCATGGTCCTTCGTCTTCTCCATATGAGGGTTTGTCTCCCGTTTTTCTAGAATGAAGCTCGCAAGCATTGACCACTGTTCTAGGCGGCGTCTTCAAGCTTGAGCTCTTTCTCCCGGACGACTACCCCATGACACCCCCCAAGATTCGCTTCCTTACCAAGATCTTCCACCCCAACGTTGACAAGCTCGGCCGTATCTGCCTTGATGTGCTGAAGAGTGGGTGTTCCCGAAAACCTCGATAGTGAAGTCGGCACCATACTGACTCGGGCTCCCTTCACAGACAATTGGTCACCTGCTCTGCAAATCCGAACAATTCTCCTTTCGATTCAAGCCCTGCTCGGTGCCCCGAACCCCGACGATCCGCTTGCTGCTGATGTTGCCAAGAGCTGGAAAGAGGACGAGAAAGCAGCTATTGCGACGGCGAAGCAGTGGACTCAGCAATACGCCGTCCCGAAATAGAAAATCGGCATGAGTCCTCCAGAAAAAACAGAATAAAATAACAATACAGTTTCTTCCGCTATCCGCTATCCATACGGTGCCATCCATACAACAGAGACACGGTGAACTTGGTGGCGACGGCGTGGGATTGGGTGGAAGAGCTCTCTGGGTGTGGTGCCGATGGGCGGATTGGCATACGACCAGGTATATTTGCGATCACGAATTCACGAGCATAGGGGGGAAGAATGGGATGTTGCTGCGTCACAGGTTCTGCGTTGAATGGTGACGCTCTTGGCTATTCCTTGGGATTCTTCTTGGTGTATTTTTGCAATCATCGGAGAGCGTGTCTCGAGGCAGCGAATATCAACGATATTACTAGGACGGATAGCGACAGCTTGCACATGACGGGGCGTGTCTCTCCACAGGCTGGAATACGAGGGTAGATTGTGGGATTCATGTGCAGTGAAAGCTGGCAGCTCGATCATGGCGATAGTATCAGATATACGACGATGACTGCCCGCAGTCTCACACAGCTGCACTCGGCACAGCTCGGTAGTTGTTAATCAATTTGGGCAACGCCGTGGACACAGAACCAATCGCCTGGAACTCAGCACTGGTAGCTGCATATCGGCACCTGGGCCCCACCTTCGAAACTTTGCTCATGATGATCTCTCGGGTCTCTTTCCATCGCTCTGCAGGGTAATACGGCATTGGTGAGGTGCCACGGTCCCTTGGAGGGTGGGGACGATAACTGCTGGTCTCGGTGACCCCGCCGAGGGCTGTATTTGGGATTCTTCTGATGGTAGAAGTTGGTGAGGGCAATCCAGGTGCCTTTGGAGTCCTGTTACTCGGGATGTACAGGTAAGTAGGCCCGTAGGTTGGTAATAAACGGCAGTTGTTTTTCTTTTGCCTGCTTGAAACAAAGTTTACATCACCAATCCCAAGTCCCTAGCCGAGCCCGAGCTTACCAAGTGACAGGGCATCCCGCATTCTAGCGGAGTCCTACCAATCAATTGGAATTGACAGGTTTAGCTTGGCTCGGAGGTGCAATTCTGCAGGGCACCATCACTGATCCAGGGGTGGTGTCCCTTTTGAGCTGAGGGAGCATTCTCTCCTTCCTGTCCAGGTCCTCCTCTTTTCAACAAGGGTTCACCAGACTTTTACCTCACCATCACTTTCTCTCGGACAGCCATTCATTATCATCTGAAGGCCCTCCGGACACACACAGGTCCGGCGTGACCATCACAGTCATTCACTCGTCGTTCACTCGTTTCTCACCGGACGCCACCTCGATATTTTACGACGGTCAGCCAACAACTCGCCTGCCTGCCTGCCTGCCTGCCGGCTCTCGAACGTTGCATTTGTTTCCCGTGTCAACGTTTCGTTTCCTCCAACGCTCTCGGCACCAAAACATCCCGCGCGGCCACCCAGACAAACCGATCGCTCGCCCAGCCCACCTGTCAACACCAAACACGCTCGCTCAGGCCTTCGCCTCTTTTCCGTTCGGTTTCCAGAGCTTCTGTATCCATCACACGCCATCAATTTCTCCGACATCCCGATGTCTAGCAGTGCGAGTCGCCCCGTAGCGGACCAATCCAATTCGACTGCCCTCGCCCTTACCACTGGCGCTCGGACGATCCCAACCCTGCCATTCGGTAAACAACTTGCCCACTCGTTCACCTTCAACATATTCAACCTGCTCTGGGCGAGACCCGTCTCCGAAGACAAACCCGACATGCCATCAAAGAAGGACACCGCCGCTGCTGCGAAGCCTGCGAATGGCACTGCAACCAAGCGCTTTGAGCTTCCAGCCCTCGACCTGAAGTTTGGCGCGCTGACCGACGGAACGGACATCCCTCCGCCCCTCCCTTCGCCGATACGAGAGGAGGCCGTCCCCACGCCGCCAGACACCCCGAAAGAGGCCGTCAAGTCGAATGGCAACACAACGGCCGCCGCCGCCGCTGCTGCTGCTGCTGCTGCTGCGGCTCCTGTCCCACCCATCGCGACTACTGCCGGTGTAAAACGCCCGGCCGAAGACAATCCCGCCTCCCCAACCTTGTCGGCGCGACCCGGAAGCATACGCCGCCTCTTTAGTCGCGGGCTTTTGAACTCGGCCTATGTGGAGGGAGAGGGAGTGGAAGCGAGCAAAAGGACATCGCGGCCTCCTAGCAGGGGCGCCAGCAGTGTGGCCGATTCTCGGAAAGTGAAGCGGTCGAGTGGCTGGTTTAGCAGATTCCGGAGCGACAAAGCTCCACTTTCTCCGCCCGCGACAGACGAGAAGAAGCCCACCGGGCCCCCGCCACCAATGATCCCGGAACTGACGGAGCTCAAGTCGAGCGACGACGCCAAGGACGAGGATGGCTTTGGCAGCGATCTGTTCAAAGACATCAAATAAGCCATGCAACGCACCACAAAAACACATCAACCAACCGTCTTGGGACAGCCCTGTAAGGGACAAGCAAAGAATGGAATTTATATCCAGGAAAATTACCGTGGAAGCTAGGGGGATGGGTGAATTTGCGACATGTTGATTGAAGATACCCGGGCTCGTTTCTTTGTAAACGGGCAGTCTGAATTTGCGACTGACGATTTCATTGATGTTTACTACCCCATTCTGTCATGTTTTTCTTTCTTTTTTGTTTTTTGCCTGTCATGTCTCTCTGTTGCCTTATCTTGAGGTGTACGACTCTTTGCTTTTGATTGGGCTGGCACGCCTTCTTTTTCTGCTGGTCTATTCCTGGTTTTGTTTCACGAACACGCTCTTTTTTTTTTTTTTCCCTCTTGCACACATCAGGTTGCCAAAAGCGGGAGAACCTTTTCTTCTTCTTTCTCATGGGGAGGAGGGAGGGGAATTTGTTATTTTTGAGGACGATACATACATAGCTTTTTGACAAGGGGAGGAATGCGCAGTTTGGGGGGGAGGGGGGAAGGCTCAGAGCGCGACAACTTTACGATTTCATGGCTTTTTTCAACTTCGTTTTATACCATATTGTTAGCAGCTGAGCATAGTTATTGGGGGGTGGAATGAGAATCTGAGTTTGGGGGGTTTGTGTTCTTTCTCAACTTTTCCATGTGTATTATGATATGATTGGTATAAGAAGTGATAATCACGCCCAAGCCAAGGCGTAAGGGAGATGATTGACGGGTAGAGAGGTGAGGGAGGGAGGGATGGTGATGAAGGTCGTATCCCGCTTTGACCTTCGGGATGCATGTCATACATACAAAGAGGGGACGTGTTAAGGGGTCACGCCACTTCGGGGGCAGGGAGGCCGGATGGGATTTTTCGGTCAAATTACGGGAGCTTGCGACATATAATGGGGGTGGTATTTGTAGTTGAGATGATGTAGGTAGGCATGGGAAATTGTAAATGGAGGTTTATGATAAGATAGAGCTCTTGGGACGGGAAGTGAGGTGTGATTGGCTGGGAGCTATTGGAGCTCTGGCCGCGGAGAGAGAGAGCTCAGGCAGACGTCATCGGCTCGGGTGAGCGGTTCGGGTTTTTTTTTTTTTTGTTAGGATTGCGACGCAGCGGCTGAGCGGGTGGAAGTTGTGATAAGGTTGAGAGGGTTTGCAGATATCTGATTCAACTGACACTGCAATAGCTACTTTTCTTTGACACTAGAGTTGCACCTTGAAGCTACAGTATTCAGCATCAGTTTGGGTGCTGTCTTTCTCGAGCTCTATCCCCTGCAATTCCACGATCCACCCAGGTTCTCAGCGGGGCAGGCTGCTGTCAACAATTCACAACACACTCTCCCCAACCTCACCTCGCCCCTTTGCCGTCACTTCACCTCTCACACGGCCGTTCAATCTCACAATGGCAGCCTCCCGCCTAGCAACCAAGGCCCTCTGCCTCCCCACCAGCAAACTCCTCCGTCCGGCTCTCACCACAGCCACTCCCCGAGCGGCCCCTACCCTCACCCAAAAACGCCACCTCACCGGCCCCTACGGCTACCACCAATCCAAAGCCCTCACCTTCTCCTCCTTTGGCGAACCTATTGACGTCTTGTCGCTGCACACCCACTCCATCTCCCCCACCCTCCCCTCCGGCTCCGTCTTGGTCCGCACCCTCGCAGCACCAGTAAACCCAGCAGACGTCAACACCATCCAGGGCACCTACGGCTCCAAGCCCCCCTTCACCACCCTCCTCGGCACCGCCCAACCGTCCGCAGTACCGGGGAATGAGGCCTGCTTCGAGGTCCTGTCTGTCGGGCAGGGAGTGAAGGGTCTGGGGAAAGGGGATTGGGTTATCCCTGCCAAGACGGGGTTTGGAACTTTTAGGACTCATGCTTTGGTTGAGGAGGCGGAGGGGAAACTGATGAGGGTCGAGAGGGAGGGTTTGACGCCCGTTCAGGTGGCGACGGTGTCGGTGAATCCGTGCAGTGCGTATCGGATGCTGAAGGACTATGTCGATCTGGTTGGTCTCAGCATGCGGTGGTATCGCGAGGGGAAAGACGTCTCCGGGGGGGCGTGGTTTCTCCAAAACGGGGCGAATTCTGGGGTGGGCAGGGCGGCGGTTCAGTTTGGGAGGTTGTGGGGGTTGAGGAGTATCAACGTCGTTCGGGAAAGGGAGACACCTGAAGAGACGGAGAAGCTCAAGGAGGAGCTCACCGGGTTGGGAGCCAATGTTGTTCTGACCGAGCAGGAGTTCTTGGACAGGAGTTTTAGGGATCGACTTGGGGAGCTGACAAAGGGGGGGAAGGAGCCGTTGTTGTTGGGGATGAACTGTGTTGGGGGGAAGTCGGCGAGTGCTGTGGTGAAGGCGCTGAGTCCGAAGGGGTGCATGGTTACGTATGGCGGGATGAGCAGACAAAGTTTCCCGTTCCCGACTGGGCCGCAGATCTTCAAGAGGTTGAGGTTCGAAGGCTTTTGGTTGAGTGAGTGGGGTAAGGAGAACCCAGAGGGCAAGAAGAAGATGATTGAGGATATTTTAAACTTGATGAGGGAGGGTAAGTTCAAGGAGAGCCCGGTGCAGGAGGTGGAGTGGAACTGGGAGACGGAGGAGAAGACGCTCAAGGAGGCGGTTCAGGGGACCCTGGGCGGGTTTAGGAGTGGGAAGGGTGTTTTTGTTTTTGGGGAGACGTAAAGATCACGTGTGGCTCAAGAGACGCTGCAAATGGCACGATGGCATCACTTCCTGAACATGAATGCCACCACTATATATCTGGTTCTCCGTCCCAAAATTCATACCTAGCGCCACCTGAACACCAAATCCGTCTCTAAACTACGCCCTAAAAGCCTGCACCAGCTCATGCAACTTGTCAATCACCACTGGCACCAGCGCGTTCAGGTTGTCGTCCATGATCCTCTCCAAATGTCTAATCGCATCCTCCTCGCTCAGTTCCAAGTGAAACCTCTCCTTAACCTTCAGCACCGCCTTATCCGGCTCCAGCTTGATGTCGGGAATATTCGCGTCGACCATCAAACTGAACAAGTTCAGAATCAAGTTGCTGTTCTTCCTCAGCGCGCTATACGCCAAGAAGCAGTACTGCTTGAACTGCCGGTAATACTCCGAGTTGGACCCGCCCATGCAGTCGACCATCTCCTTGGAGAGCTTCATCGCGGGCGCAAAAGGCTTCGGGTCGCGGCCAAGGATGTACCCAAAATCGGCGTGGAAGAAGTGGCCGTCTGGAGCTAACAGCAGGTTGTCGAGGTGACGGTCACCAACGCCGAGGATGTAAGTGATCACGCAGTAGCCGGCGCACGACCGGACAAATGTATCCAGACTCTCCTTGCGCATGCCGAATGGCCCTTGGGCGTCGGGGTTGTTCTGCTTGAGGTAGGTCTGTGCCGGGTTGGCGCGGTACTTGGAGGCGATGCCCTGAAAGGTCATGGATGGCACAAACTGTGACAGGCCGGCACTCGTACCGGTGGCCAAAATCTTGTAAGGGGAGAGCTTCAGGTCGAGGTTCTCTTTCAGCAATAGGTTATCCATGAGGGTGATGATCTGGATAACGAGCTGATCCTGACGGAGGTCATCGCCGGTCTTGAACAAGATAGGGTATTTCCGACCAGAGGTGGTCTTGAAGGCCACTTTGATAGGATGTAATGATGACTTGAAGACAACTGTGTCTTCCGGAACCACGCCGCATATTTCTATCGAAGGATCCAGGGGCAGGGGAAGTGGTGGGTCGATGGTCACCAGCTCGTTTTTGGGGTCGGCCAAGAAGTGCTTGACGCGCTCTACCCTCTTCGCGATGGATTCGTTCGCCTCCTTGATTTCCCCAGAAATCTTGGAGAGGATCGCAATCCACTCAGCCTGTCGCAGCAACGTCTTTCGGGTCTCCTTCCCGTCCGGGCGCTTCACCAGCTCTGCCATGAAATCGTACGCAATCTTCTTGTAAATCATTTGAGTTTCCTCACCCTGATCCATGGAACTATCATCACACTCGACCATGAGGTACCACCAAAAGTAGTTGCCGAGTGCAAGACTGTGAACAGCCCGGGATATCAAGAATCGAGCCAAAGACGAGTCATGTGTGACCTCATGGCCAGGCTGTGTCGAGATATGTTCATATTTGAGCGCCTGGACGAGCTGAAGCAGATACAGAAGTAACTCCTTGTCGTCAGCTTTGCGCAATCGCTCAACAGCAAATGCCCGCACGGCCGAATTATCAAACGTCGGGCCAAGCAACTCCAAGGCGTCGTCAACATCAATGTCCGTCCACTTCCCGAGGACTTGAACAGCCTGCTTCGACTCGGAGTGATCTAGCCAGTTCACCGACTTGACAAACTTGGTGAGTGCCTTTTTGTTTCTTGTGAGGTGATAGCGGAATTTCCAGATGAGGTCCTTCTCCTCTGGCGAAAGCGTGTGGGTTGGCGAGTATGACATGATCACATTCAGCTCATCCCGCACCTTGGCATTTGGCTTGAGGTCCTTGTCCAGAATCCCATTACGATGCTGGCTGCGGACCAATCTGCGATGCTTACTCTCGGCGGGGTTGTCTCTTGCACCGACCTCGGGGTCATACACCCTGATCAGCCGGCCTTCGTAGCCCTCGTCGTCGTCGACGCTGATACCGGGGCCGAAATGGACCTCTGGTGGAGGTTTGAGGAGGATGTTGGATTGTGACGAGGAAAGATGCTGGAACGAAGAGATGGGTGGTGCCGGATACTCATAATCAGCAAAGACCACAGGGAAGTCGAATCTTGGTAGCTCTACGTTCAGAAAGTACCCAGATGGCTCTGGCTTCGCTTTCTCGTTCTGCGCACTGGACTTGTCATCCCGAGAAGTCTCTGTTTGCCTGATGGCTTTGGCCTTGAGAGATGACCTGGCCGTCTGAAGGCCGCGCCTCTCGAATCCACGAAAGACAAGCTGGTCCAGCCAATCCACGCGGGGAATCTCGCCCATTTCATGCTTCTTGAATAGCGTCTCCATACGATCCAACTCGGCGGCATCCTTGTCCTCGGGTGTTCCGTCTCTGGGTCGTGACCTAGGGACTAGAGCGGGGGTTGTAGTGTCGTCGTGTCCGTCCGCGTGAAGATGTCTGTAGATGTGACATTTCTGGCGACCCTTGTGTAGCTGGTTATCCTTATCGAACAGCGGCAATGTAGCCCCCCCGAAAGGAATTCTGTGACCATAAGGTCCGTCTCCCGTTGGGGAAAGGTCCCAAAGTGTTATCGCAAGGCAGGCATTCTGGGGTAAGACTGAGTATGTGACAGGTAGTTCGAGCCACTCGCCCCATCTGCGCTCGGCTCGAAAGGTCTTGAAAGATGTCTGAACAGGGACAGTCAACGGCTTGGAACCTGCCCACACCTGTACTGTGACATAGAGATCGGAAAAGGGGCTAGACGCGATGGTATCAGCATTGTTTGGAGAAGGGCGGACGGAGTGCCAGACCTTTGGTTGGATCCTATGTGTCGAAGGTTGGGATTGTCGAGGAGGGTAGAAAATAAGACAGGTGCCTCTTCACCTTCGAGGTTTATGCTACACCACTCTCTATCAGCACATTGCGCGCCCATGATAGCAAAGTAAAAGCAACAGAAACATCGGCGCAACCCACATACGAATCCTGACGGGGTAATCAAGCGAGTCGGAGCTGGCAAACGAGAAGGGCTCCATTTCGACAACGACGAGAGTAACGGAGAGCTCGCGGTCTCTCTCTATTCCATCAGCTCGCCTCTCTGATTAGAACGCTAGGAGACCAAAGCGCAACTTTGTCTTTGCATGGCGATGGAATCACTTGTTGCGCAAACGGGTGGCAGCAGCTGCAACGTCACGCTGTAAGAAGCCCCTCGGTGGGCAAACGCCCACTAAAAAGAACCCTGTCGCCTCCAGCTCACAAGCTCTGCCCCACTTCTCCAGCTGGACCAACACCCCACTTCAGCTGCCTAAACTTTCCTTGGCGAGCAATCGCGTCTTCCCACTCCTTAATGCGTCTTCCAGCTTCAGATATACCACCTCCCCTCTTCAGTTCCCGCTACCAGTCCACCTCAACTTTCACTTACCGTTCAATAATTGTAATAAATACTATCCTTGCTTTCGCTCAAGCTTCACCTAACTCACCACATTCGCCGTATCGTCGGCTTAATCTTGGATCCCATCTCTAGCAAAATGGACGACCGCAATCATCTTGCCGTCCGTGGGCGAGGTAAAGAGAACGAGCCCCCAACAAGAAGCTCTCGGAAACGTACATCTGATATTGGCGGCGACCCATCGACCAGCCGTCGCAGAATTAGAGAGCCATCAGTACAAGCGGACCACGGCGATGGGGATGAGTACGACCCGGAACAGCCAATGCAGGAGCGTCGCCAGATCCAACGGTCTATGCGGGAGACATGGAGAGAATTAAAGGAGAATCAGGACCGACTTATCGGAGAGGATCACAATCCGTTGATTCGCATACTTGATAAGCAGGACGCGACCCTGGTTAGGGTCAAGCAGACCAATGAGGCGGCAATTGACGCCAGGGTCCTAGTCTCGATCGCAGACATGAGTGTCAAGCGAGCACAGAAGGTTGGACAAGGAAACGTCGGCGGTCTCGACTTGGATGAATTTATATCTAAGGCTTCTACGTTTATGCGGAACGGCGGTGGTATCGAGAACGACGAGGCTGCCGAGTTATCAAACACCCAAAGAAGGAGGAGACAGCCTCGTGGAGCTCTGGGCAGCGACGAGGAGGATATCGGCGACGAAGGCGACATGGCCAACTGGACACACCTCGGTCGCTACGCCGCGATACCAGCCATCCTTAGGCCTCCTGTGCCAGGGTTCCTGTTGGGGCCGCTTTCGATAGAGAAGAAGGCCCGAAAGGTCACCAAACGGTCAGCGCCTTTCAAAGTCAGCAATCTTATAGAGGTACGACCTCAGGAACTCCGGGCAGAAGACCTCAAGCGAAATACTAGGAACGATCTTCCCTCCATTTGCAAGAACATCCTGGTCCGGCTGGAAGCCCATGAATCAAAAGCTCAGGACTTGGCCCGAGAGAAGTGCAGACAACTTGAGACGGACCGTGGGACTGAACTCTCGGAAGAGCAGTTGCGGCAGGTGATGGATGGGCTTGGTCTTAACGGCAGTGGCAATGTGGATCTGTTACGCTTCGTAATCAACCCACATTCGTATGGCCAAACAGTAGAGAACATGTTCTACGTCAGTTTCTTGCTGCACGAGGGCAATATCGAGCTCAAATTTGACGGCAATGGCCTGCCAGGTATTGGTACGTGACAACCTTGAAGCCTTGCGCGGACCGTGAAAGATGCTGACACTGAGTGACAGTGCCGTACAAGGTACGAGATGACGAGGCCGAGTCGGCATCACGAGCCAGAGCGCCTACGAGACATCAGGCTATCATGTCAATCGACATGGAGATGTGGAGCGCTATCATCGAGGCTTTTGGCATCAAGCAACCTATAATACCACACCGTCAAGAAGAGGACCAGACTGGACCTGGCGCACGTGGTTGGTATTATTGACGCGACATTGAGTGTGCTGAGGGTTTGCAACACCAGAGTTGTGGACGATTTTTGCTGTGTGGTACGTATGGAGGAAGAGCTATGGCTTTGGAGATTCCTGGCCGTGTAATTAGTTACCAGTAAGTTGCCCGTGTTTGGTTAGCCGCTTTGGTACAGCTACTTACAATCTGACCGGTATCGGCGGGGGAAGTGTTCTTTGTTTTAGTTGTTCGAGTGGAAAGCTCTGGGCCTGCATCCGCAAGCATCTACAGGCCCAAAGTCTTTGTCTGTAACGCGATGATGTCGCGAAACTTGGGCGGCAAAAAGACCGCAACGCTTCTTTGTCCAGTTGCTCCGTTCATTGTGCAGTCCACCAGTTTCCCGTGTTTGTTCGGTGCTGCTTGATATGAAGCTCCTCACCTTCGCTCTCGCAAATGTCACCGTGTTTTGTTTTCTCGGTACGAGTTATTTGGTTACCAGCCGCCTGCTTATTCTACACGTCTACAACCAGCAAAAAGCTCTGCGACAATGTCTGGGGACCACCATGACTCGCAAGCCCTGGAAGCGCGCGCTTCACCAGAGATGGGAACCATGAGCACCCCCCCACGCCGGCCAGCTCGACCTAGGCGTCCAAATGCCAGAGAATCCGAGAGCATATATAAAATTAGGTATTCCTATGATCCTTGGAACCTCAGCTCGTGGAGCAAAGCCGGGGAGTCAAGGCTCAGCGAGCTGCTGGCCACTGCCACCGATCCTCCTATCGAGGGCTTCTGGAAAAGTATAAAAGCAAGCAAGGTGGTTGGCAAATGGTTTGACTGCAACGATAATGAGCCTATTGTTGCGTGCTTCAGATTTCTCGAACTAGACTACGACCGTGCGATCAAAGGCTGGATGAACACTCTGCGAAGCGGGAGCGTTATGTGTAAAAAGCTGACGGATATGCGGGTGGAACGGGACGTGTTGAGGGAACAGAATTCAGTGTTGATCAACAAAAACAACCACCTGAAGGACCAAAACAAAGAGGCCGAGGATCTCATCGGATATTTGGAGGACATGAACCATGACTTGGAGGACCAGGTCAAGGACCTGACCCAACAACTGAGAGTCAAACAGGTCGAGAATCGGAGGTTGAACCAGACTCTAAGCAGTAGGAAGAGTCTGCACACAACTCCTGGCGGCACCGTGATCGAAGACGGCCGGGTTGTCCACACTATGAGCGACGATATTGCGAGAAAAGAACGGGACGATTACTTGGCAAATATCACCCGTGCCGAAAACAAAGCAGAAGCGGCGCAAGCCAGGGTCGGGGAACTGGAAGAAAAGGTTGCGCGACTCAGGGCTGCTCTCGAGGCTATCAACCCAGCGGCCGAGCTCACTTCAACGGGTGCCATCGAATCTGCCACAGTGACTGCCGCTGGTCTCCAAGCGCAAAAGGCGCAATATGAAGAGTGGATGAAGGAGCTGAAGGATGAGAACGCCGTGTTGAAAGCCGAAAATGAAGATATCAAGGCCGCCAGTAACCACCTGGAAACTGCCATGCAGGTCTTAAGAGAAGGGAATGAAGAAACCCTCAAGATGGAGAAGGAGAAGGTGCAAGCCGAAATTCGGCACTTGCGGGATATGCTGTCAGAGCAGCGGTCAGAGATGTCTGGGAAGCTTCAAAAGAAGGAACAAGAATTGAAGGACCTTTGGGAACAGTACGACAGAGTCAAACGGCGAGCCGAGGAGTTGGAAAAGAAGGTCAGGCGGCTCGAGGTTGACAGCGACAACCAGATCAATCAAATTCGCCAGCAAGTGGAGAACTTCGGCAGGGCGAGCAGAGCATACATTCCCCAGCTCAACAGGCTTGACCAGTTGATCAACCAGACCGAAGCGAACCTAGATCAGCATCGTGAGAGTGCGGAAAAGGCCAAACCGATCCTGGAACAGGCCGGCAAACTCAAGAATAACCAGAGTCCGTCTCCCGAGACTGTGAGCGGGCTGGCCGATCTGGTCAACTCCATGTACGATGTGTTCAACAGCCCGGCGAAAGACAAAGAGGAGCAGGAGCCGGGCCTAAAGGAGGCAAAAGAAACTCGTGATGCGGCTCGGAACATGATCAAAGAGCTGGCAGGGCTCAACGAGATGCTTCTTGGGTGGCGGTCTCGCGTGCGGTCCGGGCTTGGGTCGCCTACTGCTCTGAGGCACGAGGGAGATATGATTGCATCCAGCATTGAACGGCTACAGCATCAGTACCGACGGAAAGACACTGCGGAGAAGGCTTCCAGGCGCAAGCCCGAGCCTGTGACTCCTTCAAAGAAGCCAAGGGAAGAACAGTCGCCGCTGATAACGGGCAAACGTGTGACGCAGAGGAAGGCACCGCCTAACCTAGTTTTCGTGGACGAGCCTGAGAAGGATGCACCGGGTGAGTATCCCATCTCCCATTCGACAGGTTATATGTACTGACATCGAGAAAACGGGGGATCCAGAGACACCTCCTAACTCTTATCCATTCGAGCATGAGATAAGCAGCGTTCATGCTGCGAATCTTGCAAAGCTCGAAGCGGTCATACGCGCGTCTGAGGAGAGGAATTCTCCATCGCCGAAGGGTGCTCTTTCATCCCCACCCCGGGAGCCGCAGTCACGCGGCGATGCTAAGAAGTCTCCAGAGGCTCCGAAGCCCTCAGTGCCCAAGGAATCCCGTGCCAAATCACCTTCCATAGCTTTTGGTGGCTCCTCCCCCTCAACTCCCCGTGGTCCTGAAGAGGATTTCCCGTTCGACGATCGTTTCAACCCTGATCTATACAAGGTACTTGAAGGGTTCATCACAATCTTGGGACACGTCACTATGGTTACCGATGAAGACAATCGAAAGCCAGACAACTCATTCCTGAAACCCTTGCTCCAGCGATACGAGCCAGAGATGAAGACGGCTTTAAAGAAAGTTTTCGAGGTCACCGGGCAGCCCCCTTATACTCTTCTCGCCCCCACTAGCCGGAAGGAGCACGAGCTTTTCTACGTTTGTAGAGCATACAAGGAATTTCAGTTATGCGTCAACCCGGACTGGGACGCGGCCCTGTGCTTGAACTGGTTGCAAGAATGCAAACAGGGTATCGCCTCGCAAATCGAGGCCTGGAAGGGCACGATAGAATATGAGCGCTATCTTACGTCCAAGTTCGCGGATGCTCTGGAGGTGGTGATCAAGAGACACGAAGAAGGAGACGAGCTGAGAACCAGGTATAATGAGCTTGAGACGGAACTGCTGGGAACGAAACTTTCGACAGAGGAGGAGTTCTACGTCGACGGCTGCGTAAAGCGACATCTGGACAGCGGCAGAAGCGCAGACTATTTTGAGGATCTGGTATGGGAGGTTGCCCCAGTCATCAAGCGTGAGGTCAAGTTGAGTGGGATCACCAACAAGCTCGAGAAATGGGTCAATGACTACAGCGAATGGGTGGACGATGTTTTCAAACCTGATTATATTGAACCGCTCAAGCAGCTGATCAAGACACTCAAGAAGAAGATCGCCGACAGGAATGACATGGACGATAAGATTCTACTTGAGGCCCGTGTGAGACGACTCAAGAAAATTCTCCGTCACGACCCTGTCGAGGACCTGTCTCTCAAAGACACGCTCAAGTCGCCGCTCGAAGTCGTCACTACCAACATCCTCGTCAACCAGGATGCTGTTGAAGATCAATACGCCACCCGCCGCCGGCGTATTGAGTCTCTGATTCGGGAAAAGGTGATGCATCTTTACTCTACCAAAACCCACAGCAAACACGCCGAGGCGGCTTGTTTCTGCTCCCTGCTCAAGTACTTCGCGCCAAAGCTGTATTACAATGCCCTCAGTGACGGCTGTTGCGGGCATGGTCAGATGGTGACCGTCATTGAAGAGGGTACCAACGCGGAAACGCAACCAGTGAAGCCCGACGACCCTTCACTGGCGAGCAACCGCACGTCAAGCCGACGAAGCCGCCGCACTTGTCAAGGCCACCACGGCCATGGCGTCTTTTCCGCCTCCACCACCGTCCCCACAGTCATCTGCCATATCTTGACATCCTTCCTCTGGGTCATCCTCTTTGCCCTCTTCGCCCCAGCAGAGTTCTACTCCACCATCCTCCTCATCCTCACCACCCCCTTCGACATGGTTGGCTACGCCTTTGCCTGGGTGAAATACTTGTTCAGGTACATCCACTGGCGCTTCTTCCCCAAAAATTACGCCGAAAACCACCACCCCCCTACCTTCACCCCTCCTACCTTCACCCCTCCTACCTTCAACATCCCTTCCCCCCCCACCAGCCCGACCAAAGTCCACCCCTCCCGTCCCAGAACCCCCACCATCGTCCCGAGTCCGAGGAGTGAACGCTCATCCCCACCGCGCCGCCTCTCCACAGCATCGTACATCCCCTCCCTGGACTCCTTCTCCAACCCCTTCAGAAGAGCCTCCGCTTCCGACGTGGACGAGAGGTCAGAAAGTACCGAATTTCCCATGCGCCGCGATGGCGGTCCTCCGCCCAAGCCAGAGCCACAAGCGAAGACGGAAGAAACACCCCCAGTCGACCCCTTTGCCTTCCGGAAAACCCCCACCCCCGCCCCCTCTGTTGCCGACGATGCATCCTTTCCTCCCCCCCCTCCCAGACCGGCACCCTTTAAGTTATCTACCCATACTGCTTCCCCCGCCTCGCTTATCATTTGCCTGTCTATCCTCACGACTGTTTTCTCCTCGGTGCTGTATCTAGCGCTGGACCAAGAACGGCGGATCTGGCTGTCAAATAACAACTGGAGGAGGGCATTTGTCAATGATATGCTCGAGCCGTTTGCTAGCAAAAATACGAGGGCGGCGGCGTGGGCAAACTGGGGGGTGCTCGCGTTTCCGGTCAGTGCCCTGGCCAGGGCGGTGAACAGAGTTTTTGTGAGGTGGTGGCCGAGGTGGGCGAGCGTTGTGCCGTGGGATACGGAGTGGGCGGTGGTGGATATCACCCGGGCTGACAGGACGGGGGTGAGCGGGGTGAGTGAGCAGAGTCCTGGGTTGCTAAGAGCTTGATGGAAAGCTTTTCTTTTTGTACGGGTCTTTTTTGGAGTTGGGGAATGGAGTTTGATGTCATTTGTTTTGGGTTTTGTCACTGTTTGATGGAAGTGGCTTTTACCAAAGATTATGGCAACTATTAGCTTCCCTTTATATCAAATCATCACTGTGGCATTTTTACATTGGCATCTTCTTCACCACCGCCCTCCTTTTGACCTTGACATTCTCGCCCCCATTATTCGACCCCGAGGCCAGAAGGGTGCCCTACCAACAACACAATGTTAGCCCCTGTTCTCACGTCCAAAATATTGTGTTCCGCGTAGGTAGGTAGGAAACTTACCCTCTTGCCAATGACATCCTCCCACCCGTCCTCCAGCTCCCTGACGGTTAAACACCGAATCTGGTTTTGAGTTTGTTGCTGCTGGTGGTGGTGGTGATACCCACCCTGTAACACCTGACCGCCTTGAATCTTTCCCTCATCTCGCGTTGGAGACCCTCCCCCGGCAGAGATGATCACCATCTGCATCTTTGCCGCGCTGTCGTCATCCCTGCTCATGATACCGGTTCCTACACCCCCGTTCCTTGCCGGTCCTGCTAGGATCAGCTTCCTTGGGTTGGGGCGTCTGGCTTGTGGTGCGGATGAGATGGACTGTTTGTCCCAGCGCCAGCCGACGCTGTCGATCCTGGTTGTTGAACAGAGGTTTGTCAGAGAGATGTGGATGGTTCAAAGTGATATTGGGCGGGAAGTGGAGGGCGGGGGGTTGTGCCGGTTGAAAAGGGGGGACGGGGGGAACGTGGGAATGTGGAATTGTGTCAAAGGGGTAAATGTGCCAGTGTGTGTTTAAAGGGGTAATAATGAGCGAAAGGAACCAGAAGTGCAAGTGTTTTGGCAGGAGCAACGCTGGGTGAAGGGCCATGGTGGGAAGGAGCCACGGCTTGAAACAGCACTGGCGGAAGGGGCCACACATGAATGTGGGAAGGAGCCAGCCACACATGAATGTGGGAAGGAGCCAGCCACACATGAATGTGGGAAGGAGCCAGCCACACATGAATGTGGGAAGGAGCAAGGGTGAGGGGAGCAAACGGCAGGAAGGAACCAGCTAGTCAGGCTGGGAACTGGAAGGAACGAACGCTGGCATACCAAACCTCGCAACACACGCCCTTGGTGATGTTATACACCGGTACCCCTTTATGCCCCACCAGCAACGGTACATCGCTTCTCAGCCAGACCTTGTCCCCCTTTTCACTCGGCCAAGGGCTGTCAGACTCCACAATTCCATGGCAGTATGACCGACGCTCAAAAGGCTGGGTCACGATGAGCGAAGAGATGGAGATGTAGGCGACGTGGTTGTCGCGAGTTCCTCCTCTTGCTCGAGTGATGATATGGCTGGGTGGGAAATCGGCAGTCAACGAAGAGAGAATGTTGATCGGGGATTCGAGGTGGTGGTGCTCATTGCTGGGGCTTTCGAGGGTGTAGCAATAGACTCGAATTTCAAAGGGTGACATGGCGAGAATGTGTTTCAAAATCAAACAGGGATCCAATAGCAGGATATCACCAGAATAAAAAAAAACAAGATCCCACCCAGAAAGGATATGTGTACCAGAGAGGCTGGATGGTCCAGAGAAAACGGGAACTGACAGGCAGCATGGCCATGATGGGGCATATTTATAACACGAGTGCGGTACCCGACATGGCACACGACATGGAAAAATGCAAGAGCGGGAAGATGGCGTCAGGAGAGTCGAGATGGATTGATCTAACAGCTGCGTTTTCCTGACTCAATCATGCACGCCTGCATGACGAGGGCGTATGTGGCTGACCCTTCGGCTCGTTATGTGTGTGTGCCGTTAGACCATCTACATCGGAAAAAGATCTATCGTACAGCCCAGGCTAGATTTTACACTGGCGTTGTGCTGTTGTTGATATTTTTTTTTCCCCTTCAGAGCCAATCCTTTCCAAGCTGGCTGTCCATCAGGGTGTCTTGGTTGGCTTATCATCTGCCGGAGGTGATGCCGGTAATCCATCTTCTGGTTTCTTGGGCAGATCCATGTTGAGCTGCTTTGCCATCCACTCGACGAGCTCCTTCTCGGCTTCCTTGTCCTCCTCACCTCCCATGGCCGAGCTGATGGACCGGGCCATGGAGTACTGCGAGGCTTGTCTCAGCTCTTCCAGAGTCGAGATGTTGAATGCCCACGACAACCCTCCCACAAACATGATGCCAAAGGCCATGGTATTCAGAGTTGCATAGTTCAGGGCGGTGAAGGCAATCAAGGGATCCTTCTTCAACGGCTGCGACGGCAGCGCTATTGGGTTGGATGAGTAGTACTTGAGCCGGGACATGATCATCTGCCTGGCAATGGCCCGTCTTGTGACGAGGATGGAGAGGGCCAGAAAGCCACCGCCGGCGGCCATCAAGCCCATTTGCCGGAGCGAGCGTTCCGAAAAGACAGGGGGGTATGGCGGCCGCTCATAGGGCTGGCTTAGTCTCGGTGATGTAGCTGGCGCCGTAGCTTTGTGTGATGGCGGTGTCGGTGCGGATGTGGGCACCGGTTGTGGGCCAGTGGGGCTTGCCGTTGAAGGCACCGCTGTTGCTGTTGTTGTTGCTGATACATTGAGCTTCTGGTGTTTCTTTGCCTGTTCCGAGGCTGGCTCGACACCGAGCAGCTTACTGGCGAGGAAACTGAGGAGCGGCATCTGGGAGCGGAAGAAGGCGAAAGGAGAGACGGACCGACAGCCCCAGAAAAAGAATGGACTCAGCGTCGCGATTTGTCGATATGGTGTGGATGTGAGTTCTGAAAAGCTGTCGTTGGAGCTTTGGAAAAGATTGGTCTGATGTCTCGGAATGTCTTGGCCTGTCATTGGCCGGCGCTGTCACCCCCTGTTCCCTGGCCGTGCTATTCGCGGGGCGATGCATTTAACGTTATCGAGGCGCCTTGGCGCACCCGCTGGAATCGACCTCAGATCGACCTCGTTCGTGAACTATGGCACCAGTAACAAGGGTACGAGCATCTCACCACTCTCGTCGGTTGTCGCTTTGGTCGCGGCACACCCCAGGTACACATCTCTCCCCCCTCTCTCTGAGACAATTGACACGCCACAAGCTGCCAGGCATATCCCATCCCCCAATAGGATGTTCCCCTGCCGTTCCTCCTGTCAGTCAACGAACAGTGTCACCAACTAGAGCCACCTGCAGTCTCAGAGGCTGAGAAGTGAGACATGCTTGGGTAGACCAATGGTCCGGAACGGGACATCCTTGGAAAACTGGGAAGCGCGCCGGGTTGCTACATGCATGCCGCTGGTCAGATATCAGACGACATGCTAATGCAGACAGCAGCCATCTCGGACAAGCAATCGCCATAACGACACCGAAGACACTCTACCAGCCAATTACTATCACCCAACTGTCAGCCATTGTCTCTTGACTTGACGTGTCACCTTCATTGGCACGGCACTAGAGGAAGCCAATCCGTCTGCCACCGTCCACTACTGTCCATCATGGGCAAAGACAAGCACCCCAAGAAGCAAACCCCCTCTTCCTCCCCCGCCGCCGCCACCACCACCGCCAAACAGACGCCCCCTGACTGGCCGGTGTTCAGACCGCCTCTACCGGTAGTCAGCCTCGACTTTGATTCCCCGATCCAGGACAAAGTCGTCGTCCTCCGGTCATTCTTCCCCAAGAACCTGTGCCGTGACTATGTCTCGTTCCTGCGGACCCTTCCCCTGACTACAACCCCAGGCAAACCCAAGCGGGGGATGGCCGTCAGGGTAAATGACAGGTTCCAGGTCCAGGACCCACTCTTTGCAGAAAGATTATGGAGCGAAACCGGGCTGAAGGAGGCCGTTCTGGACAATCCGGATCTGGCTCGTTTGTGGTGAGCCTCTGTGAGACATGGCCTAGAATATGATGTGATACTGACATGCGGTGAATCAGGGGAGGGGAAGTCGTAGGGTTGAATCCGAATATCAGAGTGTACCGGTACACGCCTGGACAGTTTTTTGATGCGCATTGTAAGTCATGTCATGCATATATTTCCCATCCAAATCCTGGTCCAATCGCCAGTTTTTCCCACACAAAGAAAGGGTCATCATCTAGTGAGACATGCACGAACCGAGTTCGCCTAAAAGATCGACACAACCGCATATCTGTCGTTTCTTTTTCCATCTCGAACCACAAACGACGATCACCACATCATATCCAAGACAATCACCACATCATCACAACCTCTTCTCCCTGTCATCGGACTTCGGAGCCGCTCTTGGCCAGACCCTTGAGAAAGTTGACTGACAGCACTTCCCAGATGACGACTCAAACAACCTAGCCCTTTCTACCCCTGAGAACCCCTCTCTACCAGTCAAAACCACCTGGACCCTTCTCCTCTACCTCACCTCCTCCACCGACGGTTGCGTAGGAGGCGAAACAGTGTTCTACCCAAACGATCGACAAACCAAGAAAGAAGCCATCCCCATCAGCCCTGAGACGGGCATGTTGTTGTTACATAAACACGGCGACGATTGCATGCTCCACGAAGGAAAAGAAGTCACGGCAGGGGAAAAGTGGATTCTAAGGAGTGATTTGTGTGTGAGGCGATAGTCTTTCTACTTGCTTGTTTGCCCTGTCTTCAAACACGATCTATACAAAACTTTGTCCCCATGACCCTGTTTTCATCAGGGGCACTAACCCGTCCTGGCCCTCCTCGTCCCCATCCCAACATCCTGCCCGTCTGCAGCCTCCCCCGCAGAAGACAAAAGCGTCAGACCGGCGCCCTTGACCGTAGTCTCGCAGAAAGTATACCCCCCCCCCCCCCTCCCCGCTAGACACCACTGCGTGACGATTATTGTGCCCAGCCCCGGTGTTGCTCCCTCCTCCCTCTCCTCGATCACGTATTTCCACCGCCTCCGATCCCCCTTGTCCATACCCCGGAAAAGTATCTGAAAAACTCCCTTGCATCATAGCACACGAATAAAATCATCACTATGAGGCCCGCAAGGACGAGCTCAACGAGGATAAGACCGGAGACCCACTTGATAGCGACACAAGGGGGGGGGAAGGGGGGGGTTGGTGTACCAGTGTTCGCTGGGAATTACGTCTATGACGGGGGAGGATGGTGTAGTAAAAGCAGGACCCTGGAGGTTGGGTGAGTTAGTTTGCCTGGTAAAAGTGGGAAGTGGTGGAGAGGACGTACACTCTGTTGCGAATATGAACAGGCTTAGGCATACCCAGGGGCACCACCAGGTGAGGATGCTGATATGAGCATGAAAACGTCTTCTTCTGTAAAAGGGCCGATCATTTTGGTAGGGATTGGAGTTGGGGGTGGGGAGGGCTGAGTTGACTGGGAGGGTTGAGTTGACTGGGGGGGTTGGGTTGACTGGGGGGGGTGCCAAGGTGAGGGTGGGCTGGTGTAGGCGGTTGGGTTGTTGGAGATGGGCGTTCGAGAAGCCAAGTTTGTAGGGAAGTGAGACTTGAAGGGTGCGACATGTTCTAGGCGGTCAAGGTCTGGTATCTATCAACTGTTTATGCGGTTGGTGTTGATTGTTTGCTTTGCGGCCGAAATCTGCTGCGTTCTGGCATGTGTGGTGTTCTGCTGACACTGCCAGGTGCCGTCTTTGAGTAGGTTTCAGATAAAAAGGACAGCTGAATGAGATTCTTTTGATTGATAAAAAGTGCCTCGGTTTCCAACTACCTCGAGAATTTCAATCTTAATCGAACGGGACACGACACGGCGGTTTCTATTCTATAGCAGCCTCCTCCCCCTGGTATTCAGTCGACCGGGTAAGCAGGCGGCGGGCCTTTTGGGGGCGAACTGTCAGCCCCTGCCATTCCCATCTCGATGTTGGCCTGGTGGCTATTGGCCACGGAATTTGAACTGGGAGCCAAGTAAACCAGATCGGGGTATCTCGGCAACGTACCGTTCAGGTGGGGTATCCGGAAGCAAGCGTTCATCCTCTAGGCGATGTGGTCGGACACAGTCTGGAACGGGATCGGTTGGTTTATCGGGAGGGCTCACTCCTGGCCATGGACACGAGCAAGACACAGAAGATGTAGAATACCATCCAACCGAAGATGGAGAGGACGATTATCTCGCTGACCACCATTCCGCCGTGATAAAGATGTTGATGAGGTGGGCTTATGAACGGTGCTTTAGGGTAGATGTTGCGGTGTCGTAGTTGTTGAGGAAGAAGTGAGTCCCTAGTTGGTGACTTCGAGACGTGCTAATGCTGTGGGTGTTGAGATCCGGATAGCTAGTGGACTAATTCGAAACCAAGCATAGCCCCGTCAACTGTGCTCAACATAACAAGGATCCCATTGAATCAATTTACGACAGGTGATTAGCAGAATACCAAGCGATTCTATTACAAGAAGACCCTCGTCGATCTTTCCACCAACTACAACTTCGAACACGCCAGCACAAGTCCTGCCTTGTTCAAGATGACACTCAACGCAACCAGCCTCGTTCAAGATGACACTCAACGCAACCAGCCTCGTCGGTAGGTCGGTCTCGGGCTGGCATCACCATCATCACAACAACGATACCCACCACAACACCACTGGACCACCAAACGCCACACCTGGAGCATGGAAATAGAGTGCGGGCAGGGCAGCTTACCTTGATCAAGCTATCTGCAAAGTTTCCGTGCCATACTTGCTCTTGGCAAATACCTCACGTGCCGGATTCGTTGCAACATGAAGAAGAGCTCCTCCTGCCATGACTAGAACGATAAAGCCGTGGCTCTTGAGCGGTTATTGATCTTAAATGCTGCTACTACGGTAAAGCTCTGTCGCCAGTACAGTGCCTGCCCCGTGCCTGTTTCACCCTCGGCGGCTTCGAAGAAGAGCTTGACTCGATCGGAGATCCTCTTCTTCCTCATCCTCTTCATTTTTGTTCTCGACAGTTCAACGCAGTGATGACGGTTTGGTTATGGGAGGTCCGGAGCTTTGGGTAGACAGCAGTGCGGCTTTGGGACCTGCGGGCAGGTTCCTGACCGTCTCCGGGTCTGAATCATGACTGCGCAGTAGATAGGGCGCAAAAGCGCGAACCAGGAAACAATCCGCCAGAACAAGTGCGCTTCTTTTCCTTTTCTACGTTGAGATATATACCGTCTAATTGTTTGTGCGACGGCGTTAGTAAGTAGTTTCTCGAGGAAGTCTAGCTGGCAAGTGAAGGGGTTATGAACATGTTCCGTAACAAATCCTAAGAAGAGGACGGAGTCTCTGTTGATGCCATTGCTGTTGTTTGCTTGATAGAGATAAGCAGGTCGTTTTGGGCGTCAGGCTGCGACACCTCATAGCCGTAAAGGTATGTCTGCCACTGTATATACAAACAGAGTTCTGTGTGCTCCCCATTGCTTCTTGAGACTTAAGACACACCAATAGCTACCGTCCTCAAGGGGTCTGACACTTCTACGGCCCCAGCGTCGCAGGCTAGTAGCACAACGACAGTTTTGACACATCATACCATCACGCCCAGACTTGGACTTGGGATGAACACCACCATTTTCAGCTTGCAGCTACAGGTGGTTTTGGCAGTGAATGGCGATACCCTCACCATTAGGTATTTACCTCACCACATCACCTTCCCCACTAAATCATGGGGTCTCTCAGGGGACACTTTTGTCCAACCTGCATCGGAATATTCCGATAGGGCTGCATATAATCAGGGGTCTTCCCACCCTGCCCCTTTCTATAACAAGGACTCCCCTTCCTCCTCCATCTCACCATCACCGTGTGGGCTACCCCAACGTTTTAAAAACAACAATTTTTTCTTTTTTACTCTGCCTGCTCTTCCATGCTATATACAAACAGCAACCTCAACTAACAAAACAACACATTCCCTATAATTACACTACCCACAACCACCGTCCCCCTCCCCCTCCCCCCTCCCCCCAGCCTCAACCTCAACCTCAACCCTCCCTGCGCTCCCTTCCTTTATAATAACCCTGCCAGGTCTGAGAGAATTGCTCTTGGGGCGGTGTACTTTTATCAACAAAATTAAACAAAACAAAAAAAAAAAAAAAAAAAAAAAAAGAAACGCCAATGCCAAAGCTAGCAACTAGTCGTCTCGCAACATGTGACCATTCTTATCTTTCATTCTCAATTTACAACAAAAATGCATAACAAAAAAACAAAAACAAACATTCAAAAGCTCACCCTTTTTTTAAGGGGGGGGAGACAGAAGAGAAGGCAATATACAGAATCATACATCCAAAGCCAAACTTGCTGCTGGTGCCAACTAAAAGAAAAAAGACAATGACAGTGAATTGATTAAAATCGAACTTTGCTTTCCTCCTCCTCAGAAACAACAACTATCGACAAAAAGCCAAAATTACAAAAGTTTCCTCAAACAACAACAACAACAACAACATCAACATCAACAACAACAATCTGGTACTGAGAGAAATATATAAAAAGGGGGAAGGGGTATCATTCTAGTTTTTGCTTTCTTTTTTTTCTCAGTGCGTGAATGGGTGTTTGTGTATGTAAACCATGTTGCTGATTGGTGTGTGTTTCATGCCAAAACTCGCGTTCCCATCCATCATTATCTACAACTCTCTCCTCCTCCATCTTGATTGACGACAACACAAACAATAGAAAATAAACAAAGGAAATAGGGGGTTATAATAATTTGAGCCACGTGGGCTTACAGACACGGACTGATGATGGTGCTGGTTTCTGAGGACGTGCTCATTCCTCATAAAATTCGGCATCGTCAAAGTCTTGCGCATCGGAGTCGTAGGCGTTGTCCCGCATCGGCGGTGTCACTGGTCCGGAAGAGACGGTGCGACGGGGCGGGGTGCTCAACACCGAGGGGAGAGCGGGGACAGCAGCTGCCGTCTCTAGTTGCGCTTGTTGCACGGCGGCAGAAGCTGGCCCGAGAGGTCGGTTGGCAAGGTCCTGGGCAGTGAAGCGGCGTCCGGTGCTCGAGAAAGCAGTCGGCTGCTTTACTGGAGGGGCGGTTGGCGTCTGTCTAAGACTGGAGGCAGGAGGTGTCAACAGACCCCCGAGGAAGCCGCTCGCAGTAGGGCCGTTCTTGGATGGTGTGGTGCTGCTGCCACTAGTCGACCCGGTGGGCGACTGTACACTGCTGGCAGCACCAAACGACGGATCTCTCGACCTGCGCCAGTTACCCCACGCGGCCGCCAAAGGACCAACAGCCTGGGCAACGCGGGGAGTGGCCGCTTCGCGAATGGTGGCGGCAATGTTGGGCAGGTTGATGGCAGAACCACCATTGAGTGCCCTTTCGCGTTCCTGCTCCTCCATTTGGAGGTTAGCCTTGAGACGGATCGCCGCATCCTTGACCGTGTTCTTGTCGTAATCTTCACGTCCGAGAGCAGCAATAATGTCCTGCAGATCCGAATGTCTGACGGCAAGAAGCTCACGGAGCCAGATGATCTCGTCGTCGCGCTTGGAAATCTTGGTCTCCGCTTCGGGATCAACCTTGGCAAGCTTCTGGTCAAGCTCCTCAATTCTCTGCTCACGCTCCTGGAGCTGCTCTTGCAAGACCATGATGGACTCGCGCAGAGCCTGGGGCGAAATCCTCTCTGGAACTCCCAATTCCCTGGCCGCGGAAGCGCCAACCTGGGCAGGTAATTCCGCACCACCAACAGACGACTTGGCAGCCTGAGCAGCAGCCCGTGCAGCCTCCTTGGCAATCTCAAGCTTCTCCTCGAGATGGGCGACCTTGTCTTGGAGGTGCTCGGACTTGGAGGTGGAGATGCTAAGACGCTCCAGCAGGTTCTGCTCAGTGCGGTGGGCATCTTCTCTGGTGTTACTGAGCTGGCGGTCGTAGCGTGCCTGCAGGTCCTCCACCTCGTTCTGATGTTTCTCAGCAAGGGCTTCAAGCTCGGTCTGCTTGGTGGTTTGAGCTTCCTCCAAGAGCATCTCAAGGCGCGCCTTGGAAGTGTCAGCATCCATCTTGACTTGGTCGAGCTGGCTTCTAAGTCTCGCCATCTGGTCCTCAAGCTCGTTGCGGGCAACGTTGACCTGGTGATTGGCAGCGTCGATTTCGCTCTGCATAGCATCGCGAGTGCGTTGAACCTCACGGGCAGCAGACTCCCTAGCCTCTTCAAATTCGGCCTGGTAGCGGAGGGCGCTCTGGTGCAACTTGTGATTCTCGGTGCGCATCTCGGCGAGAACATTTTCGAGTCTCTTACACTCAGCGACAGCGCGCATGCCCTGGCGCTCGCCCATTTCCAGCCTCTGGAGCTCAGTCTCAATGCGCTCGCGAGTTCGAGCCTCGGCCTGAAGTCTAGCCTCGAGAACCTCCTGCCGAGCGACAAGGCCTTGCTCCCGCTTGGCATGACGAGCATTCTCCTCAGCAATATCCTTTGCAGCCTTGGCCATGTCCTCCTGGAGAGAGAACAACTTGGTGCGATAGTTGTCACGGACACGCTCGTTCTCCTCGACCTGGGTGCCAAGGGTCTCAATGAGTTTGTGCAGCGCCTTATTTTCGTCAAGCGCCTGAGCAAGGTCCTTATCCCGTCTCTGAGCAATAGTAGCAATACGGGTAGCTTCACCCCGCCAGTGCAGAGTTTCCTTGCGCGCCTCGTTCATCTCGCTATCCTTAGTATCGACGAGTTCACGAAGACGAGTCTCCTCTTCTGAAGAGATGCGAAGCAACCGCTGGTTCTCTGCAAGACGATCTTCAGCAGCCCTTCTACCGTTGACTGCCTCCTCCACCTGATGCTCGGCGTGGTGCACACGCTCCTCGAGGTCGTTGATGCGCTGCCCCAAGGAGCTCTTGTTCATCATTTCAACATCAATCTTGGTAGCCGCATTCTCAAGCTCACGGCTAGCCCTGGCGGCACTATCCTCGGCCGCCCGTCTAGCGGCAGTTTCAGCTGCCAGCTTGGCATCGCTATCACGAAGACGCTGCTCCAAAGCCGCAAGCCGAGCGTGCAACTGGCTGATCTCATGATCCTTATCCACAGCCGCGGGCGGGATACGCCGTTCAATAACCTCCTCCACGATACTCCCAATGTCGGCCCTGACGTTGAGTTGTGTCTTCATCTCTTCCAAAACAGACAGGACACGAGAATTGTCCTCGCCCGCCAAAGAACGAGCCGATTCTGCTGGAATCTTTTGGTGAGCTGCGAGCGCCTCGGAAACGACCGCACGAATTTGCTGCATTCTGCGGTCCCGGCGGGGGCTCGCAGGGCGCCTGAGATGAGTCAACCCATCCTCTTCGTCGTCGCCATCTTCCGTATCCGACACACTGTGACGTGGCTGGGAAGAATGAAGGTGCTTTCCGCTGCGAGCAAGACCAGAGACAAGCTGCTCCAAAGGCTTGAGGCGAGCAGCAAGCAGTCCATCAACAAGATCGCTGACACGGCCGTCAAAGAACTTGACACGCGACTCAAGCTTCGTTTGTTCGTCCTCTGTGAAGGTGCCCTCCCAGTCGCTAGCAGGAAGGCTCTCGCTTCCATTGAGGCGCTGAACTGCACCCTCTGTATACTGCATTTGATCGTTGAACGGATCTTCAGGCTCGGCAGACAACGTCCTTGGGGAGTCGGCCATTTCATCGTACTGACGGCTGCTTGGCTTAGGGCTAGGAGCCTCGCTGCGGAGCAGAGGGGCGTCAAGTGGAACCTCCAATGACGTTCCCCGAGGAGCTGGGTCAGCATGGGCCCATTGGTTCTCGCTGTTATACGTCTTTTTCACACCCATATCCGGATTTTCGTTGAGTCGACGCATGATCTCATCCAGATCAGCCATGGTGGGTTCGGCAAGCATATCCCCAGCAGCCTCCTCCGCCGGAGCTGAGGGCAAGGGCTTGTCATCAAGTTCAGTAGACGAAGCAGGCATGGAAACTTGTTGCTGTGGTTGCTCGTTGCTCGGGGAGGGAGCGGTGGCAAACCGGGAGGCCGAGAGCCCGCTTTGCTTGGGTGGAGGCGGAGGTGGAGGGGAGGAGCGGGCATAACGGGACGCAGCCAACCCCTTAGGAGCTGGGGGTCGTTCCTTGTCGAGTGATCGGGTGGCAGCGGGACTCGGCACTTCGAGGTCCTCCTCTGGCTGCTCGATAGACTCGACGACTGTCTCAGCGGCATCTTGACTGAGTCCTGAATGTTCGTCGTTGGCAACGATAGGTGTAGCTTCAGGAGTGGTATCTTTATCGTCTTCCCACACAGGCACGCCAGGAACGAAGGCCTTGGCCGTGGCTGAAAGTGATTTCGTATGGCCAGCCTTGAAGCTTCCAGGCTCGAATGACGCGGCCTCGGCGAATGCCTGCATCTCAGTCGGCTTGTTGAACTCGAATGGCGCCCAAGGAACAGTCGCCTGGTCCGGTGAAGTTTCAGAGGGACTGATTGCAGCCTCGGTATCCGGTGTTGCTGAAATTACCATGGATGACTGCGCGGTGTCTTCCTGGCCGTTGTTGGACTCATCGAAGGACTTGTCCTCCACCGGTCCATCGTCTTCGGCAACCGTCTCTGGCTTGGCGACGACCGAGGTAGGGTCGCCTGTACGTTCCGCAAAGAGAGCAATATCATCATCGGGAGCAACCGAAGACCTGGCTCGTTTGCTGCGTGTCTCCTCGCCAGTGTACTGACCAGATGCCTTGCCACCCTCACGCTCCTCATCGGGCTGTTCATCCTCAGGCTTGGTGATAGGAACGGCCTGCGACTTCTTCGCGGGCTTGACAATGTCCGCGGCAGAAAGATCAATGCTTCCAAAGATGGAGCCAGGCTTGCTCGTGCCCTTCACGGAACCAGCAGTCACTCCGGGGATGCCGGTTGGGGTGAAGGCGGGAGCATCAGGTCTGAACTTGGGGCCTGAGCTTGAGAAGCTAAAGTCGCTCGATCCAGGCGAAAAGGGCGCAGCGTTGACATTAATCTTGGTAGGGCCAGGAGCTGGCACAGGAGCTGGAACGGGCGCTGGCAACGGAGCCGCCATACCAAACGCATTGGGAACGGTCTGCGGTAACCCTGCGTTGAAGACAGGGGTCGCGAACGAGGAGTTTGAGAAGGCAAACCCGTTATCTGAAGTGAACGAGTTCGCGGGGTTGAACTTGAACTCCGGAGCCTCAACATTGAGCTTCGAGAAAGAAGACTTGCTGCCGTGGCTTACGCGTGGCTGGTGATTGCCGTTAGCAGCCGGCCTTCCGGGCTCACTGTGTTGCCATGGGTTGCTGTCATTCGACAGCGTCCGCTGGTGGGCGATCTTGGCAAAATCAAAGTTCTGAACAGGAGTTCCCAGATTACTCGGATTGGTCTCGATCTCGGAATCTTCTGACAAGTGCGAACTAATGCCCTGCAGCGTGGGTCTGTAGCCACCCTCGACAGTTGCGTCGTCTTCGGTATAAAACTTCTGAGAGAGCGAGTGACCTCGGCTGTGCGGTCTAGGGTGGTGCAGAACAAGACCATCCGCTTGACTAAACTGGGGGGCTTGAGCCGCGAACTGCACAGATGGCAATGCAGGCATCTCTCCCTTATCGTTTTCGTTGTGGGGGCTGTAGTCTTCGTCATTGTCGAGCTGGGAGCGCATCTGCTCCTCGAGGTGATACTCAGCCTCGTCAATTTCCTTCTGCAAGCTATCACTAGCGTTGTGGTGCACAAAGCCGGCCTCGTGGGGCTTCGGTGCCTCTTCCTCTGCCGGCTCCTCGTCAATTTCGCATAGATCCTGCAGGCGCGGCGAGGCTCTGACTGGCACTTGGAACTGGTGAGGCAAGACAGGGAACTGTAGTGACTGATGCCGTTGGTGTCCAACAGGCCCGACAGGGCCCATCCCATCGGGAGAGAATGGGGAAGTAGGAGACATCATGGAGCTGAGGTTTGCGAGCGAGGGCGAACCAACACGGTGCCCGAGCATGACGGAGGGAGACCACCCATGTGGCGAAGGGATCGAGATAGACGCCCGGGGATTGAACTTGTTGAACGGCCCCGGTGATGCGCCGGCCGGGATACCTGGACTCTGGGCGGCAGAGGTGAAGAACGGCACGTTGAATGGGAAGCCGGGGACTGCTTGGTTGCTCGATGCGGAGGACGTTGGAATCGGTGGGGAGAATGGCAGGGGCGGATATTGCATCGACGTTTGCCGGCTCATCGTCGTAGCGGGGGAGATCGCTGGCGGCGGAGGGAGGCGAGGTTCTTCATCGCCAAACGAAACGCCCAGGGCGCGGAGTTTGGCCTCGTTGAGCTCGTCGACGTACTTCTTCCAGGCTGCAAGCGGTGAACAATGTTAGAAACAAAGCAGCAGTAAAGCGCACAATTCACATCCGAGAACATACCATTGAGATCGGGAAGGACTATTGGGTATTTGCCGCTCTGCCGCTCCCGTGCGACATCATCAAAGTCGGGCCAGGATCCCCTACTATGTGAATGCTCCGCAGTCCCAAGCTCTTGTGCATCCGATGCTAAATCGAATCCTTCGGTGTTGTACCCAAGCTCCTCCCAACTTCGAAGCATGCCCTTCACCTGGGTCTCGGTAAGGGGCATTGGAGGCCCGCCGGGCTGACCCCGTCGGTCGTTGCTCGGGAAGCATACCATGATGTTTTTACCCTTCCAAGGTACCTTTTTCCTGAATGCGCGGGGGGTCGCACTCAAAGACGCGCGCTTGACAGCCGCTCTTGACGGTGTTGATGGCGCCTTATGCTCTGTCTGCGTCACACTCGCCGATCCGTTGATTCCGTTCAGTTTCGGTGTGCCGGGCCTCTCAGGGAGGTTGAGACGCCCCTGAGTGGCCGACAACGAGTCAGTTGTGAATCCGCGGTTGCCCACGCTATCGGGCGTTGACCTCTCGTCGGAAGACACCATTTTGGCGGCCGGGGCTTCTTTTGCACGGTCCAGGTGGGATTGTCTCAACGTTTCGTTACTGGCCTGCTTTCTGCGGTCGAGGCCGGATGACAGCCACCGTCCGTTATCGGTCTCACGACTTCTTGGTCGTGGGGTTTCCAGGTTGATATCGTCGTATCCCAACCACGCAGCTTCCTCACCGGAAAATGAGCCGCTCAGTGAAGAGTTCTCACTATCGCCGGTTCCGTCACTGAACCAATGTCGTTTTTCCTGGTCACCTCCAGCAGCCGTGTGCTGACGTATCCAATCCTCTGTGATGCCGTGCGCAATGCGCCTGGCTCGGTTCGCAAGCACAGCTGCGGCCGCACTCAGGCCTGACTGCCGTGGGGGCTCTGGCTGCGGTTCTTCGATGAGCGGGGCGGGACGCAAGAAGGGGGTTTGTAGTTGAAGGCGGTGGATTGGTATGGGAGAGTCCCCAGAAAGGTCGCTGCTAGAGGTGCTGTCGGTTCGAAGGTTCGAGGGGTAGGGGGAACCCCAATCGGTGGCGCCAGGAGCCAAGCCTTCGTCCCTGCTATCCTCGTCTCCTGATCTCTCAGCGGCGGGCGGCGGAGTCCTCAAGAGACCACGGACTCGTTCAGGTAATCTAGGTACTGGCAGAGGCGGTAGTACGGGGGATGCCTCGCCGTCGGCAGTGGAAGCGCTCGAGAGGGCAGGGGACGATGCAATCGATGGTGGGTAGGCCTGCAACTTGGAGATCGGCTTGAGAGGGCCGCCCTGTGCCAGTGCACGAGGAGGAGTCTGCGGTGACAAATTTAAGGAAGACGTTTTTAGGAAACTGGGAGCGACAGCCAATGTTAGCCGAACATGTTGGTGGTGGCGGGGGGTGAGCTGGCTGCCGGGACATATGCGTGGGTGGCCCAGCGTGGTCGATGGTTGGACGGCAGCGATGGAATTGGGTTTAGGTGCGTTACTCACCAGGCCGAGAGCCAGCGCAGACGAGTTGAGCGTCGCCTGCTACTGGTCCTCGATTATTATCTAGGCGGGACGAGTATCGTCTCCGTAACAAGCCCAAAACTCCCACGTCGGATTTCCTGGGGAAACCTGGGAGGGGGCTAGGGGATACAGATGCAGCAACGGTCGGGCGGGCTGGACGCGACGACGCGTGTCCGACGTTGGCTGTCGGCAGGCGAAGTGAATATGGCCAAGGAAATAATTAAACTGAGGCTAAAGGAGCGACAAGAAAGGTAAACGGGCTCGATCCGCACAAACACATGGATGCGCAACAGGGCAGGCTGGCGATGGACTCGACTCGGCAGCTTGCAGCTGTAAAAGGGACGCGAGAATGACCGTGTGGCTGGCTCGAGATGGGGATGGGGAGCGGAGGTGGAGGGACCGGGTTAGGACGAGGAGAGGGTGTCGTGGGCCGACTAGCAATTATTTTTTCGGACTGGGAACACCTGCTTTAATGAGCCGGGCCTTGTCGCGCTCCACTGCTGGACGAAGCAGGCCAATCCGTAATTTCGGTGCTGTTGGCTGGATGACACCTGAAGAAGCAAACAGGGGCTGATCGTAAGGGTTCTTGATGCTAAAGAAATCATAGGCAAAAAGCGACAACTTGGAGAACCTTCTCCAGGTTTTGCAACGGCGGCTGGTTTTTTACCTCGTCAACTTCCAGCTTACCAGCGCTCTAGAACTTTACCTGGCTCGCCCCGGAAAGTTAAAGGTTCAGAAAACAGCCAAAACAGCACGGAAAGCGTGCCATCAACACGACAACCGACTGACTGGCCACGACATTGTGCATAGGCCCCGCGCGCATGGTTTCCCTTGGCACTAAGCAGGCCGGCGGGATCCACATTGGAACTCCCACGGAAGCCCATTGCATCACATCTTCAACTCACCATTCAAAATGCCGGCAGATGAAATGATTATGCTCCCCGTACTCCGTACAATCAGCAATGTCTCGGTCCGTTCCGAAGATCGCGGGGGGTTGGTTATCGGCAGCCAGGCCGGCCGAAGCAGCCAAACTTCCCGAAACAATGGGTTGTTTGATGGGACCCGGCCGTACGTTTGGCAGTCCCGCCACTTCTGTATGTTTTGACGGTGATGCATACGGTGATGCATACGGTGATGCATACGGTGATGCATATCGGACAGCGAACTCGTGCAGCAACGGTAGGGATAGCCATCTCGCCTCATGGAATGGAATTCAGATGAGCAAAACCCAGGCCTTCGTGGCATCTTCATAAACACCCTACAACCAGTAATACCATTGATGTACAAAAAGGCGGAAAACCGCCTCCCACGCCTGATTCCGTGCCCAATGGCGAGTTGTCTGAAACAGCAGTGCTCCAGGTTGCCCAATCCCGGCCTCCTCGTCACTTACACCAACCATTGCCTGCCCGGTTCCCTTGCTGTAAATACCCACAAAAGAAAAAACATCAGTCTCCCACGCCTCCCGAACTCCCAGGCCTAAACATCACAGAAGAAATCAAAATTCTCATCCGAACTAACCAGCACCGACTCGGGCGGCGCCTGTTCCTCCTGTCCCTGATCCTGCCCTTGATCCTGTCCCTGATCCTGCCCTTGATCCTGCCCCTGATCCTGCCCCTGATCCTGCCCCCGATTCGGATCCTGCCTCTGTCCTCCATCATCACCACGACCGCCCCCTTGCTGCGGCGGTGGCTGCTGCTGCTGCTGCTCACCCGCGGCGCCATCAAAAGATCTGTTGGCTGCCGAAAGCGCCGCACTCTTGCATTGTTCTATTCATATGTCAGCCCTATCTAGGTATGCTATCCCTCTCCAGTGTAAGTGTGAAGTAAGCAAAACTCACCCATCTGCCTGTCACACTCCCCCACCGTCAACTCCCCGTCCCTCTGGCCCCCCTCATTCGCAATCTTGGCACAGGCATTCTTCTGGTTGTCACAAGCCCTGTTGCTCGCCGTCGCAAAATCGGGAAAGGTATCCCCGTCGACAGCAAACGGTCTGTCAGGATCACCCGAGTTGGTAATAGCAGGCGCCGTAGCCCCCCCCAGGGCGGAGGTAAAAACCTGGAGGTTTGCCGCCTGTCGGGGTATCAACACGGGGAGGGTGCTCGTCAGGTTCTGGAGTTGCTCAACGTTGAACCTTCGGACCGCGGCGTGGAGGGCGAGGTTGTCGATCTTGACATTGCGGCTGTCGATTCTTTGGTGGGTGTACCGAGGGTTGTGGATGACGCCGCCGTGTCCGTCCGAGACGAGGATGGTGGCGGAGGTGGTGGTGATACCTAGGGCAAAAACTGAAAAGGAGAGATAACGCATTTTGACAGAAAAGGGGTATCAAAGAAAGGCCGTTGATCAAACCAAAAACAAAATGCTATTCAGAAATGAAGAACTAGACCACCTACCATCACCTGGATGGACGAACTGACAATATCAAAAAGAGAGGACGAAGTGAACCCTTCAAAATACACAACAACAACATCAAAAACCCCAGGTTTCGATGGTAAAAGACGAGCCTCAAAAGATATTAAACCTAACCACTACAGCATGTCTACCCCGCGCTGTCAAACCCCAACCCAATCCCCGTTTCTGCGCATGGAGCTATTCCCACAGAAAAAGTCACCCTGAAACCTGTCTGAGACAACCATGATTTACCACGAGGCTCGAGCACCACCCGTCAATCAAGAACTTTTCCCCCGAGAAGAACATGCACGTGATCTCCCATGACGCAAAGCTCTTGAATGAAGTTGGAGAGAAATGCCCCTTGCATCACCAATGCCGTCATCGCCCCCGGAATTTGCGCCGGCGCCGGCTTCAAGCTCCTGAATCGATACCAAACCAAATCCCAGGATCAGATGAGAGTGACATCTGCCATTCAGACAAAAGTTCGCACACTAGTTCTCAACCGACAATTTCTGGCATTTCAAAAGTGTGAATGGAGCGGGGAGTCATAAGCTCCTCTTTCGGTTTCACTTCGTCCATCTCTTCATCTCAAAAAGCTTCGAGAACCGAGATTTTCATATTTTTCACTAGTGTAGATGGTAGGAAGGTAGATAGTCGATATTGGTATTAAACGGTAACTTCTCTTTCTCAACGCCATGTCGTTAGTTTTTGAGGATGGGGAATAAACAAAGATAATAATGTAAAAGGAGAGTAACGAATAAACAACCCTCCCTCAGCCACACGCCGAGGATAAATTCCCAATCTATGCTGACCAGAACCAACCACCCGATAGAGAGAAAAAAAGGCAAAATGCTTCTTGTGATGAGCTCCTGAGCGAAACAACACATTGTCTAGTCCTCCACCATGATACACATTGGGTTTCCTTTCAAGCGGCGAGGACGAGAAAACAACCGTCCTTGTCCACTGAGCATGCAAAGTAGTGATGATGTTGTAGTTGTTGCAACCGTTAACAAAAAAAAAAAAAAAAAAAAACTCCGGGAGGCTTCCCATAAATGGCAGAATTATCGACAGGTAAGAAAATGGCCGTGAGAAGAGCACGTTAGAAATTCGATGCCGTGTTGACATGTGTCGGCGCGTGGTAGCTCTCGAGTGTGCTCTGGAAGGGAGTGCGTGTGCTGGTCGATCCAATCGTGTCTGGCTTCTCGCCAACTGCGCTGTAATCGTCCATCAAGGTGTCTTGCTCCTCCTGCTGCTTCTTCTTGCCCCAAATCCTCCAGGCAACAAAACCCAGACCAGCCAAAACAACAGCGCCGCCGACACCGACCACCACGCCGATCACCGTGTCGCGCGTCGTTGTGGACATACCCGTGTCGCCGCCATTACCGCCACCTCCGTTTGGCAGTGGTACCGAGGTCGAGGTAGTCACAACTTCATCGATGACCGTCGTTTCCTGACCATCGGGATTAGTAGTCACGATGGTTCTGGTGATGGTCTGGACGTGGGTGGTGGGCTCATCGCTTGCGTCGGGGTCTGGCGGGGCGGTGGTCGACGATGTGGAGGAGGAAGAGACGGGGTTGCCTGGCCGAGGGCTTGTCGTCGTCGTGGTGCTGGAAGTGACCGAAATGGAAGTTTCCTCAGGAGGCGGCGGGGTTGATGATGTGACGGGTGGTGGTGGTGTTGTTGAGCTAGTGCTTGGTGTTGTCACTGGGGCATCTGACGTCGATGGCGCCGGTGGTTCGTCGGCAGGGTCAGAGGCAGAGTTGGGCGGCGCATCGCCGCCATCGTCTTGTCTTCGCTGGAGAGCTCTTTCATGTCGGGCGAGTCTTGGGCTCACAAACGTAGCTTCGGCGACAGAGGCGGCCGACAGCCCCAAAACGAATAGTTGAAGGGCTTTTCTGATATGCATCGTGGCTGGCTGAGTCCGTGACAGTCAGACACCTAGTCTCTGTTTTTTTACCAAAATTAAAAACCGCTTCTGCTAAAATATGGTCGGTCTCCCAGCGATGTTGTGTCCTTTCGAAATTGGTCTCGTGCGAGGTGACTGGTTTCGAATGAGATGGCCAAGGCGCGACGGGAACCGTTACAAAGCCGTCTAATGTGGGCGAAATGAAAGGCCCGTGTGACCCAGTTATCCGGATATCTCGACAAAGCTTTGTAGGAGCGGCGTGCGTACGTGCCGAATTAGAAATAACGTGGTAAAACGTGGTAGAAACGAGCGTGGGTGAAAACGAAAGGGGAAAGCGAATGAATTTGAGAGTGGAAGAGGACGGGAAAAGTTGTGAGTGGCACCTTGTTCAGCAGGTTGCACAGAGAGCCCAGAGTCCCGCAAAGTGATGACAGGGGCTGCTTCTTCGGGAGGCGGGCCTCCTTTCGTTCTTCGTATCACCCCCCCACTGGACCCATCAACACAACCTCACATCAGCAACCAACGAGAAACGGCAATCAGATCAGGTGACGGTAATCGGAAAGAAGCGTTCATTTTCAAAGCCTCAACAACAGCACAGATCCTAACAACGTCCTCTCCTCTTGTGCAGCAAGAGAGTCTGTTACGATGCAGCTTTGCGATATTCGTCCATCGTATTGGTTCAATGTGGCGCCCTTCAAGCCAGCCCAGCCGCCGCGAGCCACTTCCGCAGCACATGATTGGCCGGGGCCGTTTCTTCAGGGGAACAGCCGACCTCGCACAGCCACTGAACCTGACCATTCGCCAGAGCCCCAACAAATTTGCTGCGATGCCATACCCATACATCGGCCATGCAGACTGTACCACAAGAAAACTGCTGTGAGACTATCTAAAGGGGCAAAAGAAAGACTTCTCCGCCGTTTTACTAGCGCTTGTTTGCCATCTGCAAGAGAATTGCACAGAACAAGAAACTGCCGAGCGAGCGCCGTTAGAGATTCGCCGTCCAGTGCCGGGCATCCCATCTGATCCACCAAAAATAACTGTCCAGTTCGCTAGCTAGTGGCTAGTTTGACAGGGCGACGGGGCATGACTGACCACCACCGGTGCTGTCGTTTATGCGGGGGAATCAAGACCGGGGACTCGACCCTACAGACCCTTGGCCGCATGAAGCTGCGTTTGCTGTTTTCCTATGACGATCACCTCGCGCCTTGGAATGGCGAGCTGGGATCGACCGTGGTGTTTTGGTGCTTGCTGGTCGTTGTTTTCAGGGTCGTCGTGGTACCAGGGCTTTCCTGGTCTCGGATGCCACGGTCTGCCGTCATCCCATCTACCCCTCTTGGCAGTTTGGACGAAAACCAGTTCACGTCCGTCACTCGACAACACCTCTGCAATATCGAACCCCAGAATGGAGCCCTATGGCGCAAGCGGCGTTTTCTGCAATTTCTTATCTCGAAAAGTCTCTCCGACCTTGGTTTTGAGTCTCATGAGATTGTTTGGGGTGAGAGACAATGTCACATCACTGATCGTATGCCGACATGCACACGTTCTGCCATCTGCTGGGCCCTGGGCCAGTGACGTCTGTTTGTGCTGAGCTGTTCTTGCGTTGGACGATGTAACCTATCTCTCTGCCCGTGACCATGTGAGATGGCTCGCACGACACAGGATAGGCGAGACATATATGAGCTTCTCTCCAGACAAATGCCCAGAAGGTTCGAGGGATTTAAGAAAATACACTCAACCAGCAGCGACTTTCCTCAAGAGGCGATAGAGAACTATATCCAAGCGCCAGAGCTGGGATACACATAAGGACTTGTTACCTACAGCACAGGGTGTTCTCTTCCTGTCTTCTGTAGTCCAAAGCATGTCGACTTCTCCGGGAACCAATATAAAACTCCGAGACTGCTACAACTACTTGATAGTCGCCCATAATACAGGTCACATCGGAACGTCTATTCTAAGTCAAAGTTGAGTTGGTGTTGAAGCATCACACCCAAGCTGCCGTTGAGGTAAATACGGCGTGAACAAGACCTCGACTCGAAGTCAGAACATACATCAATTTTAGGGTGTCAGGTGAACATCCCGATAGCTTGCATCTGCAGCAAGACAACCATGCGACAAAACATTCTATATTTGCAAAATATCCTCGATCTCGAAGTCCCGTTTCGAGGTGTCTTGTAGGCATAGGATTCGCGTGTCGCCTTAGTGATTGGCTACCGCGAATCTCATCCAAACTGCCAAATTCTGGAGAGTATGCCTCCCAACCAATGCCCATCATCGTATGGGGATTTTACGGAGATTTATCGCGAAGGGTGATAAGGTAAACAGATCACAAGGTATTGGGTCTTCAAAACTAGAGTAGCCAAGTACATACAGGCAACGCAAGGCGTCTGATCAAGAACTAAATCCCGAACAATGTTTTTCATTTGGTTGATATGCAACTAAACAGATACAGTATTGAGAAAACGGAGCAGTCTGCGGCAAGTTCATCGACTAGGTATCCAACATATAGATACCTCGAGACGGATTTGCTCAACGATGCTTTCCTTGAAGTTCAACAAAGGCATGTCTGAACAATGGACTTGATTGTATCGTTTTTCCGTCTGTGCGATGTTAAAGGCAAGCCTAAAGTACCTGACCGGCAAAGGCCTTTCATGACGGCAATGCGGAAGTTGGTTGGGACGAAGTCGAACAGATAGCTGGAGCTATAGCCACTGTATTCCAAGTAGTCCAACATGGAAGAGAACATCAAGTCGGATGACAATTCAGAGAGACAGAAAACCTCAAAGAAAAGTCGAAGCTATAGACAAAAGAGAAAATAAAATACCCCCCAAAAAAAGAGAATCACCGGCCTCCTGGTGGTCCAAGCATGGCTCAGGCTTCAGGTCTTGAGGAAGGTGCTCCAAGGTCTATACATATATCAAGAGGAGTAAGAGGATCTGGCTGCTGTTCGATATCGTGGTGCCGATCTTCTAGAGAGAGAGTCTCTTCCCGCTAGGCATGGACGTCTTTCCGTCAAAGAAAGCATTACGCGGCCACCTGACTAACAACGCTTCCAGCGGCTGTGATAGCTTCGCTTGTCATCTAGAGAACAGGGCCACAGACGAAATTCTGCAGGCCAACACTATGAAATCCGGACTACCTTACTCAGTTTTATTCGAGTCTTTTACATTGGGCATTCTGCGTTCTGGCATCGGGGCACCCGGTGCTGGCTTTTCCCTCCTTTTTCTTATCCTCATAGATTCGGACTAAACGAGTTGAGGATTTAGGGTGACTGCCAGCATGTGTCCTCGACCTCCTCATGTCTATCATTGCTACCAGCTCAACAGCACCAGGAAACATGACGTTTGTACACCGAAAGCTCTGTCACATTTCCGTTGTGCTCGGACGGGGACCGAGGCATACTCCAGGGTCGAGAACTTTTGCGGTCTCGGCCTTGAAGAGACATCTCCGGTTCGTCCGTTTTGTCAGGTGCTTTAAAATGTCGGGGACTTGTGTCTTTTTACTGGGGGACTGCGCACAAGTGGCCATTGGCCAGCTGTCAAAAAAAAAAAAAAAAAAAAAAAAAGGTGGTGTCAAAACAGCATCGCGGTCAGAGTCTGGAGATTTCAGCACGCTTCGCTACCGGTTTACCCGGAAGAGAAAGAGGCTATTTTCAGCACATCCTTCCAGCAGGCTCGCTTGGCGGGTTTACGGCGCTTTCAATGACAGCCTTAATTGCGGTTTTATTATCAAATCTGTGCAACGTGAAGTCTTGCGCCAGGGCCGAGATGGCATGATGATGGGGGGGCAGAAGGAATGCAGGGGCGTTCACACTTTCGGGACGGGTAGCCCGGTGGTGATGGGAGGTGGCTGCAGGATTTGTTCGGCGGCTGCACCGGACGCGCTCTCCGTCTCTGAGGGGTTCCACAAAATTACGGGCTGCAGCTGGAGAAGCCACCAACGTTTGACGGCCGGGTACCTGACATGGAAATGCCATCTTCCCTCACCCATCATCGGGTGTTTGAACCGCGATCCTGAGATGTCGATGCCCCCGACTGGAGGTTTCCTTTTATTTTTGACGGTATCATGGTATGGTCGAGTTGATATCAGGTTAAAACAGGATCCGGTCTGTGCTCGCCAAGATGGTCAAGCTCTCTCGGTTCTTCAGTGGTGGACTCCACGCGCGAGGCTCCCAGGCTGGCCGCGGCGATCGGCGCAGAGCCTCACTTACTAAGGAACCCCAAAAACCACCAGAAGAGTCAGAGACAGGTATCAAAGATCGAATGGTGCAAGATGCCAGGAGTCTCTTGATCGTCAGGCACCGCAGCGTGGGTTTCTGAGAAGACAGGAATTTCGGCATCCTTCAGTCCCCTCCCTCATATTACTCCCAAATAGTCTTTTGCTCAGTGACCAACGAGGGTTTTTCCAGACCGGCGCTAACACGTCGAGTCAGCCCGGTAAGGAGCACAAGGCCCTCGCAGCAGCACACCCAAGGAATTCCATCTGCTTTTGGCATGGTGTTGCGCTCAAACCGGGGTCACGGCTGCTGTCCCCGCACATCTGCAGAACCCAACATCTTCTTGGCAGGGGCTCCTGCTGTTTTGGGGCAAGAACTTGCCGGTGAAGAGCAGGTATACAATATGCCCGCATGTTGGGGGCAACAGGTATGGAGATGATCATCTGGGGAGTTCAAGAGGGACAGAGCATGGTGGACGACTGGAAGCTAATAATGTTGACACAGGATCATCCTGCTCTTCTCATCCGTCAACGATGGTGACCAGGCTCTGAGGGCATAATTATGGCTCTCCAGTATTGTATCACCGCACCGAGGGCAGGCGTCCACGATGTATCTCTGACAGCGCGCGCCTGGGATCGGGGTAGGGTTGCCATGCATGTGCTCATTTCCCACCCACACACTATTCCTTGCACCCGTCCTCACACGCGGAGGCCGACCCGGACAACTGGCTGAGAGCGCCAGATCTGAACCGAGCGTTGGGTGACGGAAGGTTGATGCAGAAGGAATCCCACGATCCTGGAGCCATGCCGAGTTGGGAAGCAGGAGGCATCAAAAAGGGCGCAGGTTCTCGCCCTTCACGTCTCTTGGTCCTCTCCAAGTCAACTCTCGACGGCGGCGTGCTCTTTCAGCCGTGCAAACATCTTGTTTGCGTCCTTTCGTTGTGCTATCGCAGCACCGTCCACTCATTACTACTACGGTCACCGTTGACCAGACGCTCTTTTTGTTTACACACATACCCCGTGTTATTAATATTCCATCAACCTCCATAATGTTCACCAAGACTCTCGTCGTTGCCGCCCTGGCCGCGGCTCCCGCTTTTGCTGCTCCCGAAGTCAATGTCTACTGGGGTCAGACCGCCGGCTCAAGGCTTTCCACCTTCTGTGATGCTTCTGGATTCGACTATGTTACCGTTGGTTTCCTCAACAAGTCCCCCTCCCAGGACCCCTCGGGAGCCAACTGGCCGGGTACCAACTTTGGAAGCCACTGCGATGGAGTGTACTACAAGTACAACGGTGCCAACACCAACGTCCAGTCCGACTGCGGAAAGATCGCTGCCGACATCAGATACTGCCAAAAGAAGGGCAAGAAGGTCCTTCTCTCCATTGGTGGAGAGTGGAAGACGACCGCCAACTACGACCTCAGCAGCGAAGCCGAAGGACGTCGCTTTGCCTTGTTCGTGTGGCAAGCCTTCGGTCCTCGCATCGCCGGCTCCACCGTCCCAAGACCGTTTGATGATTACTACCTCAATGCCGAAGAGGGCGAGGAGAACTTCGTCTTTGATGGGTTTGACTTCGATATCGAGAAGAGCTACGGTAAGCTTAACCTTGACTGCTCATGATAACGCCGTGATTGGCTAACAGTTTCATGAAGACGCAAACCAGTCAATGGGCTATATCGCCATGATTAGCCGTCTGCGCCAGTTCATGGCGACACCACAACTCAACCCAAACGACCGCCAGTTCCTGATTACCGCCGCTCCCGAATGCCCTCTGGATGATCCGTATTACAAGATGAAGCACATCATCAAGAACAGCAAGTTTGACATTTTGTTCGTCCAGTTTTACAACAACCCAGGATGCCATGGCGTCACCAACAACAACTTTGACACTTGGGCCTTACATCTCCAATCGACCGCCAGCAGTGGTGCAAAGATTTTCATTGGATTGCCTGGAAGTACCAATGCTGTTCAAAACGGTGAGGCGAGTGGCTACCTCACGCCCACCAACCTCCGAACTGTCATCAACAAGTTCAAGGACAGCGCTGCATTTGGTGGTGTCATGATCTATGATGCCACCTATGGCGCGAGCAACATCGTTTCAGGCTCCAGCCCAGCTGGATTGAACTACTACCAGTATGCTCGAAGCCTTTTGGGTGGCTACACCCACACCGTCACGCCCCCGGCTCCCACACCGACCGCTTGCGTGCGTGAGTATAGTGTCAAGTCTGGTGACTACTGCTATCAGATTGCTGCCCGTGCCGGTATTGATCTCAGCGATCTCAATGCCTTCAATCCTGGTCTCAACTGCAACATCCTCGGACTTGGGCAGAAACTTTGCATCAAGCGTGGTATCCCCAAGCCTACCAGCTCCAGCTCCACCATCTTGAGCACCACTTCTTCCACCACTGTGAGCAGCACCACTGTCAGCACTACCGTCTCCTCCACCGAGACCAGCACTACTACCGTCTCCTCTACCGAGACCAGCGCCACCTCTACCGAGTCCAGCACCATCTCTACCGAGTCTGCCACTGAGCCTGCCACTGCCAGCGAGACCGTCACCGAGACTGAGACCATCACTGCCAACGAGCCTGACATCACCACCACAACCGTTGAAACCTCTGCTGAGCCTACTGGCATCACCTACACTGAGGATTTTACCAGTACTGAGACTGAGAGTGTGACCGTGACCGATATCATCCCGACCACCACAAGCACCATCTCTACCGAGTCCAGCACCGCTGAGTCTGCCACCGAGTCTGTCACTGAGTCCGCCACCGAGTCTGTCACCGAGTCCGCCACTGTCACCGAGACTGAGACCATTACCACCAGCCCTACTCTCACCGAGTCTGCCACTGCCACCGAGACTGCCAGCGAGACTGAGAGCTATTGCGAGGATGACGAGACCACCACCAGCGAGACTACCACTGCCACCGAGACTGCGAGTGGAACAGAGACCGTCACTGCGACCGAGTCTGCTACCGAGTCTGCTACTACCAGCGAAGCCGAGACCATCACCGCCAGTGCTACTCTGACCGCTAGCGAGACTGAGGTTACTACTGTTAGCGAGACTGCCACTGAAACTGAAAGCTACTGCGAGGATGATGAGACCACCGAGACTGCCACTGCAACCGCTAGCGAGACCGAGTCTGCTGTTGTCAGTGGGACTGAGACCGCCACCGCCAGCGAGACTGAGGCCGTCACTGAGACCGCCACCGCCAGCGAAACTGAGTCTGCTGTTGTCAGTGTGACTGAGACCGCCACCGCCAGCGAGACTGAGGCCGTCACTGAGACCGCCACCGCCAGCGAAACTGAGTCTGCTGTTGTCAGTGTGACTGAGACCGCTACCGCCAGCGAGACTGAGGCCGTCACCGAGACCGCTACCGCCAGCGAGACCGAATCTGTCATCGAGACCGCTACCGCCAGCGAAACTGAGGCCGTCACTGAGACCGTCACTGCCAGCGAGACCGAGTCTGCGACTGAGACCGTCACTGCCAGCGAAACCGGGTCTGTTATTGCCAGCGAGACCACCACTGACGGCCCCGTCATCACACCCTCAGAGAGCTTCACCACCTCCACCATCTACTCCACCACCACCTTCACCGTGACCTCGTGCGAGCCCTCTGTCACCTCCTGCCCCGGCCGCGTCGTGACCAAGACCATCGCCATCGGCACAACCGTCTGCCCCGTCACCACGACCGACGCTCCCGTCATCACCTCTTCCTCCTCCCTGCCCGCGGGTTACACCACCTCAACCATCTACTCCACCAAGACCCTCACCCTCACCTCGTGTGCTCCCACCGTGACGAACTGCCCGGCGGGTAGCACCACCACTGTCGTCGTCCCAATCGGAACAACTGTCTGCCCTATCTCCGAGGCGGAGGCCACTTCCACTCCTGTCCCCGCTGTTCCAGGCATGGAGACTAGCTCCAAGCCAGCAATCAAGGTGATTACTGATGTCCCTGCTGAGGAGGAGACGACGACCTCCACCACGACCTTCGTCCAGCAGTTGACTACTATCATCACTGTGCCCAAGCCTGATGTCACTGCTACTTCCAAGCCTGCCGGTGGTGACGAGGGAGTTGTTATCAAGCCTACGCCCTCGGGTGGATTCCCTTACAGCAGTGGGTATGTCAAGCCTATTGCCTCAGCTACGCAGCAGCCTGTGACTGCTGGGGCGGGGAGGAATGGGGTTGTTTTGGGAGGTGTTATTGCTGCTGCCCTTGTCTTGGCTTTTTAAGGGGTGAAATGGGGGGGTTTCTTTTGTTGAACGGTAGCTTGCATGAATCTAATGTTTTTTCGTTCACTCCACGTTGTATTTATGTAGGCTTTGGGGTGAGTGGTTGCGGATGTTCGAGGGGTAGGATAGCATGAGTTGATTAGATGGAGGTTGTTCAAACCCGTTTTTTGCTGTGGTTGTTGACTTTGCCGTTTTGGTTGTGTCAATGCATCGGAATGTCTACATTTGCTCAAAACCTTCCACGAAGGCTGACTGTATACCAGAATTGACTGATTCCCTCTCCAAGATCCAAGTTGGTCACCCAGCCAAAAGAACGAAGCAAGGGATACCTAGGTGGTATCACTTTCTAGGCCTCTGGAAGAATGATGAGGTTCGCGAACCAGGCATATTCCCATCTACAACCCCCATCATCATAACATGGCCTGCCCTCCCTCTCATGCCGTACATGTTGCATCACATAAAAAGGTGTTCATGTCGTGCTCCACTCTTCTCTCGGTGAACAGAAAACTTGAAAGACATTCGACGGCATCTTCCAGCCAATGACATGGTCATGATCCCCACACTGGCTGCTGATGGCCGACTGTTGTGCAACACTTTTGAAAGGTTTTTTTTCCCTCTCTTTTCTTTTTGTTCCTAGAAAATGGGACACGGCACACGTGGTCGGGTTGGACGACTAATGGTGGTGGCGTTATTTCACTGCGGGTGTGTCAGCGTGTACACCGACGGATATCGGCTCGGTTGATGGGTGTGTGGCTTGGGGGGTCCTGGGTTTGGGGGATTGGTTTCTCTCCGATTTCCTGGGAGATCGAAGATGGATTACAAAGCCAGGCATATGTTGTGATTTGGAAGAGTTGATCGAGAAGATTGAGGCTTTGAAGGCTTCGATGGAGGTTTTCGGGTGGTCATGGGGTTAGTACGAACCTGATCCGATGAGTGATCTGATGTTTTCATGACTGACTAGGGCATACGATGCATAAACAGTGGTGGCTGCACTGTTAGCAGGCCTTGGTTTTCTTGTCCGCAATGTGCCTCCCCGAAAGAAGGAGTGGGGGGGTTGGGAATGCAAAGCTGAAAGGCCACTCGATTGCATGTTGGCGGTCTAGTGATTTGTCACATCAAAAAAGCAAGGAAAATAGGGGGGTGCTATTGGAAATGGGGTTGGCGGCCGGTTTCATTTACTCGTTTGGGAACCCGGGGGAGTGGTAAGCCGGCCAAAAGAAAGTTTGCCTGTTGCCCCCCTAGCTGAATGAACTGTCGGTCAGGAAAGCGGGAACTTTTGACCAAATGCCTGTCTGGGGGATAAGAGGCCAACAGATATCGACGGAGATGGACACGGCTGGGGTGGCGGTTGGTGATCGGCTCTCTGGCAGATGGCAGATGTTGACTGCTAAGGTGGTACCTCAGCCACCCACACCGGCAGGCTGCCCTCCCCCGCGTTCCCATGATGGAAATATTGGGCCTCTGGCATATCTTTTCAGCTTTTGACTGAAGCTTCCATGCTATCTGATGGGCTTCCATGCGTGCTGTGACACCCAACTCCACGTGTTCTGGATTCTTATATTCCGCGGCTGGGCAAAGGCAGAGAGTGGCAGACCCCGTTGTCGCTGAAGGCGCCGGGCACTACTTTAGTGCTACGTGCTAGAAGGCTTCCCTCCAACCCACTCTGGCGGGCTGGGTGCCAAGCAGGGCCGCGCGCCAAGCTGAGTAGTGCTGAGGTACCCACAACCGAAAGCTAACTAGAGCTGCAGGAATGTCTCATCCTCGCGCATGGTCTAGAGCACAATCCGATTTCCATCACGTCCAAAAGCCAGGGGGCTAGGCGCCGCCAGCGAGGTTTCCAGCTTGTCTTTCTTTTTCCTGCACAGCTGCTGCACACGCTTGTGACAACACCTCCACCTACAATCTAGATTCCCACGGATGCGGATTCCCACTCGCTCACGGTCCTGCCGTGGTTTACACACACGTACGAACCCTCGTCCTGTCCATCTTGCCGTCCGCGTCATCCTACCTCGCTCGCAACATATCCTCTCGATCATCTCTCTCTGAGATTCCCTGGGTTCGCCTTGTCTTCTTCCAAACTTCCCAATGCCCTCTTTCACGAGGTCATTACTTCACGATGGCCACGATCGAGCCAAGGTTAATACACCTCCTCAACAACTCACAAATCCCCGATCTTCCTCCGATCCAAAGCCTGCCCCTGGATGGCTCGGTCGAACAGTCGCAATCACTGTCGTTGCCCCCGCTCGAATCAGATGTTAGCCAGCGAGGCGATCGCAATGGTCCAAACCAGATACTGCCGATTTCGACCGTCAGTAACAACAACACGCAACTGCCAGGGATCGGCTCGTTGACCGAAGACCCTTCCTCTCTCGACAATCCAAATCAACTGACGGCATTGGCCCGCCCCCTTCATTTCCTTCTTGGCGAACCGGAGCCGGCTGCCCTTTCCCCCTTTTCACTGCGCAGGATCGTCGACGATGTTCAAGAGGCTCAGGATGATGGCTCTTACAAGAAGAGGCATCGCGCACTTACAACCAAGGACGACTTTGTCCAACTACCCCAGCCCCTGAAAAAGCAGAAATCAGCACAACTTGTTCAACGGGGCGTAGTGCCTCCCATCATTGCCGGTCTCCATCACCCCCCACCAAATGCCGCTGTCTTCCCACCGATCACTTCGAACCCTTATCATCATGGCGAACCGCCAAACATGGGCCTCTTCGGCGGCGTTGAAGAAAGATCTCTTCCTTTACACCTTCAGCAACACCGCGCCCAACCGCTACCCCAACCGCTACCCCAACCGATATCGCAGCCGCAGCCGCAGCCGCAGCCGCAGCCGCAAACTCCCTCGGAACTAGCCAAGCTCATTGAACTGAGGGCGAAGAGGCGGGCGATAAAACCGAGGAAAAAGTGGACGGATGAAGAGACGAATAATCTTCTGCTTGGCGTGAGCAAGCACGGCGTCGGGAAGTGGACAAATATCTTGGAGGATTCGGAGTTCAAATTCAACGGCCGGTCCGCGGGAGATCTCAAAGACCGATTCAGAACATGCTGCCCTGATGAGTTGCGAGGGCAGCTGGTCAAAAAGCGCTCCAAGAATGGGAATGCCCCGACCCCGACGTCTGAGCCAAATCCGCCAAGTGACACTTCGAGACCCAAGAATGGCCTGCACCTCGACGATATCTTGAGTGGCGAACGACCAGGCGTCGTGGCTGCCGAACCAGATCAGCAATCATCGTCAGCACAGCCAGACTCGGACCCGCCACCCAAAATAAGGAAGAGCAGGGCTCACAGAAAAAAAATGGAGGACCTGGTCGAGCTTGGAATTTGCGGCCCTTTCAAGAAATCACACCGTCGGGAACGACGGCCGTTCACCGATGAGGATGACAGGCAGATTCTTCACGGTCTCGAACAATATGGGCCATCGTGGACCAAGATCCAGCGGGATACAAACTACAACTTCTCCAGTCGACAGCCTACCGATCTCCGTGACAGAGTCAGAAACAAGTATCCAGATGTCTACAATCAGATCGAAAAGGGCACTCTCCAGATTGCAGATGCCAGCCGCAGGAACAACTTGCTGGAGCCATCAGTCAACACAACCATCGAGAAGTCGCTAGCTTCTGCCAGTACAAATCCGTTAGAGCCACAGCTGAACCGATCTGGGTCTAAGGAAGAGATGGCGCGATGGACAACAGCCTCGAGCTACTACGAGTCCACGGACTCTTTGCCCGGTCTCACTGGTGTTTTTGATATGAATAATGAGACCGGAGGATCGGGAATCAATATTGGGCGGCTGCTACTGGATGACCCCCAGGCGGTCGGCGACCAGATGAGGCATGATGGCACGTCTAGCAGTGCCTCGCCAGCAGCGGATCCTCGCATACCACAGAACAGATCAGCTGGGTACGAGGTTGGTTGCTAGCCGTGGGACCAGAACTCTCACCACGTGTGTATCACATTTTTTTCATTTCCGGAGTCTTTCGTCCGGTGTTTGGGGGGATTGCTGTGCTTGAAATAGATTGAGATATACATACCTGTCGTTACCAGACACCTGAAAGCTTCTGTTTACTTTTTTTTTCTTTTGTTTTTTTTTGGTTTGTTTGCTTTTTTTGTTTGTTTGCTTTTTTTGTTTGTTTGTTTGTTTGTTTGTTTGTTTTTTGTTTTTTTTTGGTTTTTTTTTTTTTTTTTTTTTTGTTTTCTGGCTACGTGCCTCTTTCTGTTTCTCGCTTGTTGTTTGATGTTTGATATCACCATCTATCTGTCCTGGGGATACGCAACGGTTCCCTTTATGGGGGCACCATCCTGCTGTGGGCAGATAACCAAAACATATCATCACAGCTTACTACTACAACTTACAGGTTTAGAAGAAGAGAGCAATCTCTGGGCTGCCTTTGGACAGAACGGAAAGCATCATCTCGATTTGTTCTTCCTTTTTGGTCAAAGGTTGGCTAGGGCTCTTTTTTTGTCTACGTTTGTTCTAGCATTTTGTAGCTACTCTATCCCCATGGCTTGGTTCAGTCTTTGCTAGCTGTCTGCTTGCTTGAGCTTGTCGTTGCTGATGGGATCAAGGCTGGGAGTAGTGAGTGGAAAAGAAATTGAATTTTGAGTACATTCAGGGTGCCTCGGTCTGCAACATAAATCGAGGGTTGTTCGCTGTTCTTAATGCTGATTCTTTGCCGACATCTCTGGTGGTGATATTGATGGTCAACGGAAAACCCTAACCCCCCAATCTGTGGCAGAGCATAGGCAAGAGCTGCCACAGCGGGTCCCACTTTTTGGGCTGAGGTGAACGTCGAGCACAGACCAGGCTTTCTGCCAAACTCCACCGCTTCCTGTCCCCACCAAATTCGCTAGGGTTTCCGAGCCACAAATTATTTTTCATTGATTTGGTGTTTCTTCCCACTTCGCGATCTGTGATTCCGTTTTCCTTCGACCAGCACATCGACAACAGCCGCCAAAATGGGTAGAGGACCGTAAGTCTACCTGACCCCCAGCCTTCCTTGAGATTCGAATCGCCAGTTACGAAGAAAACAATGTCGAAAGATGTCGGGTTCTTGGAAATTGGCGGTTCATGATTGTCAACGCTCCGCCGATGACTGCACTCAATCAGTCGTGAAATCTCGCGATGCTGACTCTTCGGCAACAGAAAGAAGCACCAGAAGCGCCTTAGCGCCCCCAGCCACTGGCTCCTGGACAAGCTGTCCGGTGTCTATGCCCCTCGCCCATCCGCTGGTCCTCACAAGCTCCGCGACTGCATGCCCTTGATTGTCTTCGTCCGCAACAGACTCAAGTATGCGCTCAACTTCCGCGAGACCCGCGCCATCCTCATGCAGCGCCTGGTCAAGGTTGACGGCAAGGTCCGCACCGACATGACCTACCCCGCCGGCTTCATGGACGTCATCAGCATCGAGAAGACTGGCGAGAACTTCCGTCTCGTCTACGACACCAAGGGTCGCTTCACCGTCCACCGCATCGGTGACGAGGAGTCCAAGTACAAGCTTGGCAAGGTCAAGCGTGTTCAGCTCGGCCGTGGTGGTGTCCCATTCTTGGTTACGCATGATGCGAGAACGTGAGTTCTTCCGACATCTATCAGCCGTTGGACCAAGCTTTGGTTGACATCGTGCGGGCACTTTCTCTCTCTCTCGAGACTTTCCACTATGATGTGGCGATGAAGAGGGGGAAACTCTGCCCCACGATTGGCCCAACACAAGCACTGGATCTATACGGTTGGTACGTTGAATTTCTGCCCCAGTTTAGCTGACGATATTGAACAGCATCCGCTACCCCGACCCCTTGATCAAGGTCAACGACACCGTCAAGATCAACCTTGAGACTGGCAAGATCGAGGACTTTATCAAGTTCGACACTGGTGCCATCGCCATGGTTACCGGCGGTCGTAACATGGGTCGTGTTGGTGTCATCACCCACCGCGAACGTCACGATGGTGGTTTCAACATTGTCCACCTCAAGGATGCTATTGACAACTCGTTCGCCACCCGTGAGACCAACGTTTTCGTCATTGGCCAAGACAAGCCCTGGATCTCCCTGCCCAAGGGCAAGGGTGTCAAACTCACCATTGCTGAGGAGCGTGACCGCAAGCGCGCCCTTGGCAACTAAATTCACTGAGAAGTGGGTTTGGTGCTTGATGAATCAACGGGAAAACGGGCAGCAGGAATTGGGATCAAAAAGGATGGCGTTAGCGGATGTCACTTTAGGTTAGGCTCATCACAGCACATTGAGCCTCCTGGCTTAACTAGATACCACACCTGGGTCAGGATTCGGCCCCCAATAACTGCACTGCTCTCCCGCTGAGATATTTTTGCTGCTGCCAGTGGGTGACTGTGTATGTGATTGCCACATGTCCCTATCTTTGATGACAAGACAATGGTGGTGTCGACCCCCATTCCCACCCCCGTGGATGTTCTGTGGGTTGCCCCGCGGGAGGATCATGTTCCTTGGCCAGATCTTTTTGTGTGTGGGTGTCCTTGTGGGTGTCCTTGTGGGTGTCCTTGTGGGTGTCCTTGAGGTGTCATGGCGGTGAGGCATCACATCTTGTTTCCCCTGCATCCAGCAAGCCACATCGAACGATTTTTATTTTATTTTTGATTTTTTTTGCTTTTTTCTTTCCTAGGAGCAATACAGCAAACCGAAACGCGAGTTTAGCAAGGTGAAGGTAGGGTAGGGGACCTTAGTGGAGAAAGAGCTGCAACACCCCCGCTCTGTTGCAGCGAGTCCGGATCCGTCTTCTTGCATGCAAGTTTGTCTGCCTACCGCAAGTTTGTGATTCCTGGTCATTGGTGCTTGTGATGGGGGTGGTCGTTGGAGGGGGGGAATATTATGGAGGCTGGGGGTTATTGGTTTGGCTTTCTTTTTGGAATTGACTGCTAGGTTGACTGAGTATATTTATTGCCCGTGGCTTTTTCCAACACTTTGGAAAGGGGGCTACTTGTCGACTAGAACCATCGAGAGCGGTAATAGGGGCTTCACTTTGAAACTATCAAACCTGTGAGGTCTGGGATGAGACGTTGAAGCTGGAACTGGCTAGACTCTTTTTTCAAAAGCTGGTGGAAAGTTGCCGAGTTTGTTGAGACCGTTGGGGTTGTAGATTGTCCGATGTGACTTTTGAAATCATGATGCTCAACATATGAGATGTGATGCCTGGGGGTTCGGTCGAGGTGGCAGATAGGAGTTGGAAGGATGGGAGGGGTGGTGCGGAAAGGCAAGAGGAGGGCCGGTGATACCCGAGAGTAGGTGAGTACCCTGCTTGCTGTGTTTTGGACTTGGACGTCGTCAAAGGCTGCAGGACTTGAACAAGGCAAAAGATTCTAAAGACATATGGCCAGAGAGTTCAAAAAAAATTTAAGAGTGGGAATCGAGACGTGCTGGACGGTCCAGTGTGTAACACTTCAGCACCCCCTTTTCAGCCTCTACCGATCATCGTTTCTCACCGGCTCGGAAGCCACGAGAATGCGGTGTATTTCTCGGGGTATTCCCCTCGGATGTTGAAAATCGCTGTTAATCGAAACAGCCTTCCGTCTTTTTACCAAGTTTACCACAAGTCATGTATGTGTCTGCATGCTTCAAAAGGTTACCGACTGCCCATCTAGTGTACCCCAAGATATGCGTAGGATGTACCCCGTGATACAGCAAAAAGCATCATCAATTTTGCGGGGAAAGAGCCTGGGGCCTTTTGACAGGTCCGCCTGCGCAAGTCCCCAGATATGTTGAGCAACCTGTTCGTGCGGATCTCAAGTATTACAATTTGGTAAGACCGGCCCTGCTGATTCGACGAGCGTTATACCGGTCGATTTTGTTTGTGCGTGAGTAAGCAATAAGAGACATGATCAAGCAGCTAGAAAACCACAGCTTACCCCCCGGGAGCAAAGCAAACAAGCAGGCGGTGTCATCCACGGGCAAAGGCCGAGCCAACGACTCAAGGCCGTACAGGAGGCTAAGCCTGCGTTATGTTGCTGCTGCATGGACGGCCCCCTCTCCCCCACACGTACAAAACGTCGAGCCGGGTGTAGATGCGGACGATCTTGGGCTTAGCACCGATGCCTGCACATCAGACCAAGGTCACGAGACAAGGTGAGATTTTCACCTGCATGTTGAGGCTTCCGTGGGACCCTTCTCCTCCTTGGTTGAGGTCGAAGACTGGCTGATGGCTAGGATCCGGGTCCTTCGTTTGCCTCCGTTGGGATTACTTCTTCGTCTAGTCCACAAAAATGACAGAAAGTACCAGGGAATCATCCTCTTTTCCAGGCCTGTCCACCGGGTAGCGTGACATCGAAAGGCTCAAGAATGTGGTGGAGTTGGACTGTTATGTTCTGTGTCATTGGCGGCCCGGGGCGGCGAACTTCGCACTCACAGCTACCTATTCAGGGGTTGACGGTCAACATCTTGTCTTCGATTCTCGCCTCACCCTAACCTGCCACCACGTTCCACCGCAGCTCTTGACAGCGCTTCGTTGAGGAGCTGAGGACCAGTTATGTTCACAAGATCAGACGCCACCACATCTCGAAAGTCAGAAGAGTCGGTCAGGGCTTGCCGGAAGCCGCTTCGCCGCTCGTTTCCTTTGCAGTCGGGACGGATTCTCCGCGGCTTGAGGCTGGGAGATTTCGGACGCAGCACCCGGGATCGTTGATAGTAAATGTCCACACATGTGGTGAACCCCGAACCCCACCCTCTGTACTCTCCTCTTGAGCGTCTCGTGTCGAGCTTTGCTGGATCGATGCGAGCGGTGGGCACGTGGACCGGTGCACATCTCCCATTCATTGGCTTCCACGAGGAAGCCGCGTACGTACACTGTACTCTGTCAAGAGGAGGGGGACACTCACCGTCACGTTGCAGGGCCAAGCCAAGTTGTAAAACGAGAGAATCCTCCCAGACGCAAGCTTCTGTGCCTTGCAGCGCCGAGATGGCTGGTAGTCGAGCTGAGGGCCACAGGAGGGTCGACAAAAACTTGATGAGGGGATTTCGGCCGGGCGTGGGGGTGGTTGATAAAGGACGGGATGGCAGTAACCCAGGCCTGCCATTCACTTTCAGTGTCTTGCGTGTCGTCTGTTCAGGCTGAGATGCGTCATATGGCAACACCATCAGCGGCAGGAGAAACGAGCATGGAGGAGGCTTCTGAAAGCAATCCCGGCAGGCAATACGAGGGCACGAGACTTGCCTATAGCCGTCTTGTGCAACATGGGAAAATGTCTCTGATGTTGACGGCTCCCGTAGGCGTCATTGATGTGAAAAAGACGATCGGTTGGCTGGGCCAGGTTACATGCATGTGTCGACCAGCCCCTCTCTGGAGTTGGGGTTCGATCAAGATTCGGGGGAGCAAAAGTTCACCTGCTCTGAATGTGTCGGCTTTGCTGGGTGGGAAACCCGAGGGTTGCAACGCTTCGTGGTAAGATTCAACAGTGAAAATACCAGACAATGGCCTCACCATGATGTGAGATCTGATGGGCTTCCGGGTCCAGTCTCCAGAATTTGGATGACAATTAAGGCACGCCCTGGCCATCAAGGTGCGGCCGGCATTAAATACAACGTTCATAGCGGGGCAAGAAGGACCCAGCAGCGCGGCTTGGCATCGGACGACGGAAGGCCGAGATTGGGCCCTTTTCTCCCAACAGACCTTCGACAGATCTTCCTCAGGTGTTCCACTGCAGCTACCCGGAATTTAGAGCTGGCCCATCGAGCCGCTCGTGCAGACCAGGAGGTGAGTAGAGTCCAGCTGGGTAGGGTCAATGACTGACCTGATACCTCAGTACGCCTTTCCGATTACCGTATCTGTACTGGAGGTACCACTCCATTCTGACGAGCTCTCCCGCGCCGTCGACACACCGCCCAACTGGGGACTCCCCACGCCCACGGAGCCACTGGGCGCTGGCGGTCTGGCAGAGATGATGGAGGGTGTTACGGGCGTTGTGTGTACGCCATTCAGACCAAGACACCCGATTCAACGTCAGGGTTGTCCTCCTGACCCTCTCGGCAATTTATGTTCATGCTGACGGCCCAATATTTCACAGAACCAGAGCTCGAGGAAGATGAATCCCGATATGCCGTGCTCTATCCGCTACCTAGCTGCGTTTATGGCCCGCCCGGGTGTAGCTGTAATCGCGAACAGGCGCAAACAACTGCACTGTGTGACAGGTCATGGGTGCTTTGCCTGGCCTTGATCTCTATCCTCGATGATCGGGGAGGGCTGTCGCCTTTCGCGGCATCTTTCAAATCTCTATCAGATACACCGACCAATCACTGAACACCAGCGCGCAGAGGATATCGACCATGTCCAGATGCTCAACGTCTGCTTCCGCCGCCCAGGCCCGAACCGGAGAAACCAAGTGACCAAGTCCAGCATAGGTCAGGATATCATGGGAGGCGGATCCCGCGATAATTGGAGATTGGAGAACATTCATGCCCCCAATCCACGACCACCACCTTCTCAGGAGGGTTGCAATATATCGGATTGGCATTGGCCCTGACGACATGTATCAGATTTCTTCGCACGGTGAAGTCCATCTGATGCACGGTGTGGCTTGCTCGGGCCACATGCAGCAACCTCTACCCTCCACATATTGCTTGTAACATCGCCATCTTTTCTGTCACCGGCATCCCGCTTCCCCAGTGGTAGTTTGTTGAAGAAGCAGCCAGAGAGGTGCGGGGCGTTGGATGTTAGACCACTCCTCCCCACTTGCCGTTCTCGGAAAATGCATTTTAAGAAGCCGTACCGTAACATTACCGACCACTTCACTCGCCTCGTCTATTCTTGGGTCCTGGACTGATATGTATCGACAAGTTGTCGACAGCATTGGTCATTCCTGAGAGGGCTATTTCTGAACCCTGAACAAGAACATGCGGAAACCAGCGAGTCAACTGGTTGCAATTGGTGCGGCTGTTACGATACGGTGTATTTCTTCCGGTATCGTTACTAGCACCAATACCACCGCTGACAACAATCTCGAAGTGATGCAACGCAAGAATTTTTCTCTCACATCTCTGTTTCTCCCTCGTGCCCATTCTTCCCTCCACCTCACCTCGAAGTCCACCCCACTGCCGTGCACCACACACACACACCCAGACACACACACACGCGCGCGCGCGCCGGCCGGCCGCCCCACGGACGGGTGTCGGAGTAAGGAAACGAGGGTGGGAGCTGTCAGCGGGATGTGTGCTACCACAACAGCAGAAGCTCTCCGGCTGTTGCGTTTTGCTTTTGGATGGGATCAACCAGGAGCAAGCCCAGACTCGGTCCGCCTGTTCAGTGTTGCCCAGCATGAGAGTCACCTGGGTGCCAGGTCCGAGAGCCTCTTGATCCAACCATCTTCCACCACCCACCACTGGCACCTTGGCTTACCTCTCTTCTCCATCATATTCCTTCGGTAATTTGCACTTTGCACTCCCCCCATGCACCTACGGCTGTTTCCCTCTGAAAGCCCCGTGTATCTGACCATGCCGGACCGGCTCCTGCGGTTGTCCCCGCCCATCTCACCGGTCCTGCCCACCGCCTGTGGTGACTCGATCCGCTGCCGTCCTTTTGGTCTTTTGGCATGTATGTGCACACATACCGGGAGGCGTACTCAGTAGTAGTACCTCTTACATACCTCCCATCCAAGTGACCGTCAAGTTGTCCACCACCACCCTTTCACACTACAAGCCCCCTTCTTAACTGGACCTGGTCTAGCTCAAACATGTTCGTCTTGATTGGAGAGAAGTGTTACTCCACCCTGATCCTGCATCTTAATCCAAATCTGGACGCGGCAACTTGTTCTTATTAAGAGGCGATACCTACCCAACAGCTTTGCTTTCCAATATCACCCACCGCATCTTTCTCGCCGAGGTCACTGGTTCGAGAGACGCTCACTATGGTCTCGTCATATGCCACCTTCTTCTGTACCTTGTCGTCATAACCTTCCAGTCTCCCCCTTTTTCTTTTTTTTTTTTTTTTGCCTCGGTCACCTCTGGCCTGTCACGCCCTCACCGAGATTCGTTACGAGGCTCCATTGTGGAGTTTGCTGTCAAGGTGGCAGATGGTATGCGGCTTTAGTCGTCGCTACACTCAAGAGTCACCTCATCAGCACCCCCATCAGGGAAGCGGTAGGTATTGTCAAACCTACCTCTCTGTTTCTTTTGTGTGCAGTAAGGAATTGAGGCTGATTGGCACACTCAGGCAACCCAACCGGCCCCTTCGGTGATCACCAAAAGGGTAACCCTCTCGGTTGAGGCTCTTTCAAAGGGCACCTATTCGGCCCGGACATAAAAAGCGTCCCAAAAGAAGCGAATCTGGCGGAAAGGCACCCACTTTCCGTCTATAGGGGTCACAACGGGGCCTCGAAATCTTAAAGGCGACATCTGCATGTCGGCAACCCGTCTTGCGAGGGCAGCCAAGCCCTTTGGCCGCTCTCTCACTTGCTTGAACAGCACAGGCAAACAACGCTTCAGCACAAGTGCCATTCGTCGCACTTGCACCTCCGGCAGCAGTGAACAGCCTAGGCAAGCTTCAGTATGGTCGTACTCGGGTGTCATGGCCGTTGCGGCGACTGCCGGGTTGTTTGGATGGGGCATGTCTGAGTTCCGGCATGGGAGTCTTCCCAAGACCATGCTGTTTGATAGCTTGTACGCCTATCCTAGGTATGCGAGCATGCATGAGATGAAGCAGGTACGTTCTTGATAATAATCCAGCTCACACGCCATGCGTCTGACCAAGGATAAGGCCCTAAGAGAAATCCGACAAGAAATCGGCGGCGCAGAAGACATCATATCCACTGACCCCGACGACCTCCACGCTCACGGGTACTCGGAATGGTCGACTTCCAACCCTGAGGGGCTCCCTGTCGCGGTGGCCTACCCGCGCTCTACAGAACAGGTATCCACTATCGCTCGCATTTGTCACAAGTATCGTGTCCCAATTATTCCGTATTCTGGCGGTTCCAGTCTCGAGGGCAACTTCTCGGCACCTTTCGGGGGCATCAGTGTCGACTTTGCCTACATGGACAGGATCGTCCAGTTCAACAAGAACGACATGGACGTGGTGGTGCAGCCGAGCATTGGCTGGCAGGATTTGAACGAGCAGCTGGCCAAGATGGAGAGCGGGCTCTTCTTTCCTATTGATCCTGGTGAGTTATTTCCCTTCCCCCCCTTCAAAAACAACACTGCTTCTGAATGTGAAAGATATTGACAACCATCTAGGGCCAAGCGCCAAAATAGGCGGCATGATTGGCACCAACTGCTCAGGCACCAACGCGGTGAAGTACGGCACGATGAAAGACTGGGTCATCAACTTGACTGTTGTTCTTGCAGACGGAACAGTGATCAAAACGCGGCGTCGTCCGCGCAAGTCTTCTGCTGGGTACAACCTCAACGGTCTGTTTGTTGGCTCGGAGGGCACATTGGGTCTTGTCACAGAAGCCACGCTTAAGCTCGCTGTCATCCCGGAGGAGTTTTCGGTAGCGGTCGTGACTTTCCCTTCCATTCGTGACGCTGCTTCCGCGGCGGCAGAGGTCATGCAAACGGGCATTCCTGTCGCGGCAATGGAGATCATGGACGAGGTGCAGATGAAGGTGGTCAATATGGGTGGTGCCACGGCGCCGAGGGTGTGGAAGGAGATGCCGACGCTGTTTTTCAAGTTTTCTGGGACAAAGGCAGGAGTGAGGGAGAATATTGGTCTGGTACAGAAGATCACAAAGGCGAATAAGGGGAGCAATTTTGAGTTTGCGAAGGATGCCAGAGAGCAGAAGTTGCTTTGGTCAGCGAGGAAGGAGAGTCTGTGGAGTATGTTGGCTCTCAGAAAGGAAGGGGAGGAGGTCTGGAGCACGGATGTGGCGGTGCCATTTAGCCGGTTGGCGGATATCATTGAGGTGAGCAAGAAGGAGATGGATGAGTTGGGATTGTTTGCGAGTATATTGGGCCACATTGGGGATGGGAATTTCCACGAGAGCATTATTTATAATCGGCGGGACAAGGCTGAGGTGAAGAAGGTGGAGGCGTGTGTGAAGAATATGGTGAAGAGGGCGTTGGAGATGGAGGGAACGTGTACGGGAGAGCATTCGATCGGGTGGGGCAAGAAGGAGAGCTTGCTTTGGGAGGTGGGAGAGGATACATTGGGGGTGATGGTGAGTTTTTTTTTTTTTTTTTTTTTAATTTTGTAATGCTTCAATGGATGTGGAAGCTGACTTGCCAACAGAGGGCTATCAAGATGGCGTTGGACCCAAATTGGATTATGAATCCAGGCAAAATCTTTGACAGGCAAAGCTAGAAAAAATGCATCGACGGAATACGAGATACGGAGTACGAAACATGTTTCTGAGCATTTTTATACGGCATTGGGCGACCATTGATCACGGAGCATTGGAGGTGATAGCGAAGAGGAGAAAGGTCTGCATTGCATACATCGGTGGCTCGGTGGAAGAGCACAGGGGGCAATGGAAGCGGGCTGGTGAGGTGTTGGATGCACAATCGTCAATGGGGGCTTTTCAGCATTGGGTGGGCAGACCCCAAAAGTTTGTTTACAGCGGTGTTTCTGTCGTTGGAGCAAGAGCTGGAAGAGTGCTCTTGGACACTGTTAGGTGTCAGAAGACGAAGATGGGAATTTGGAGAGAAGGGATATCAGGAAGGATTCGGGCGGCTTTTGTGAATTTAGGTATGTTATCGCAATGAAATTCAGATTGATACTGCCTGGAGGGCTGAGAGAGAGAGAGAGAGAGAGAGAGAGAGAGAGAGAGAGAGAGAGAGAGAGAGAGAGAGAGAGAGAGAGAGAGAGAGAGAGAGAGAGAGAGAGAGCGGTTACTTGCAGATTATGCGACACAAACTGCGCAGGCAAACAGGTGGTGGCTGCCTTGCAAGACCTACCTAGTAGTTTCCACATGTGCTCCTTCCCATCGACCTGGAAACAACGATCCAATCTCAAAGTTGGCAAGCGCGTGATTGCTACCTCAAATGGTCTTCCCTCTCACCTTCTTTTTTTACTTCAATCTTTTCACCCGATCATCACCACTCAAGCCCTCATCCTCTCTCCCCCCCCCCCGCACGCCCTGTTATCCTACTCCTACTACTCCTACAATGCTCCCCTCGTTCATCGCTGAAGGGCGACCACCATCTGTGGGCCCCTCCTCAAGTCAGTCCGGAAAGAGTGCGGATGTCGAGCTTGACAGGAGTTCACGATCTTCTACCTCGGAGGATGTTCCCCCGATGATTCGCCAGACTAGAGGGCCTACCCAGCGCCCGTTTCGCCAACAGCGACCTGGGGCTGCCGGTGCTTGGAGTCGATGTAGCAGCGACCAGTCTGGTGGACAACCTCGTAGTGCCCTCCGTCCGTCTCGTCCTCAGTACAACCAAAACAAGCAGCGTGCATCAACCGTGATGGGCCCCCGGCAGCCAGCCATTATTCCCCTTGAATGGGGTCAGCGAAAGAATGTCCTCGTCATACTTAGCGATGTCCCCGAGGGCACTTCTCCTTGGGATTTGAAGCAGTACTTTAGTGGTTACGGCAACGTTATCTACGTGGAGCTGGACGAGAGCGTGAGGAGACCCAGGGCGGGCAAAGTACGATTCGAGCCTCCCCCGAGAGACACCAGCTTTATAGATAATGGGAGGTGCAAGATCTTGGTCAAAGGCATCCCTCATACTATAGACGCCCATTTTGCCTCTCAGTACCGATACGAATCGAACACAATCAAGTCACCGCTGGGAAACGTGTGCGCGGAAAAGATGGAGCTGGGTCTTGACAAGTTTGTTTTCGGGCTTTTGACCGAGCCTACGGTTTACATGGGGAAGAAGGAGATCCCTCATGCTGCCAGTCTCAGTCTCAAGGTGGACTTTAAGCGGAAGAAGCTCGTCATCAGCTTTCCGCTGAAGATTGAGCAGGATTGGGAGGCATTCCGGATTGAGATCAAGTTTGGAGTTATCAAGCATATTTATCGGGTGGATGCTGCCCCAGAGCGCACCGTCTTGGTTCTGACCCTGGTGGACTCCCCGCTCTTCTGGAAGAGAAGGACGAACGAGGATGGTTCTGCTTGGGCGGATCGAACGACGTGGAAGGAGAATGAGATGTGGTGCCGGGCTGTCAATGTCACCGAGAGGACTGACAAGAGCAGCGATCGAAAGCCGGTGTCTCTTGACGAGTATTCCAATACAATCGACTTGGGCCGATGGACGACGTATTGGATCGAGCTGAGCTATGCCAACCTCGCCACGTGGAGCAAGATTGAACATTACCTCCGAGACTGGAACATCAAGACGACTGACGCCACTTTTACGCAGACACCAAACCGAGAGCCTGAGCTTTGGTCTATTCTCAGAGAGTCCGAAGTGGTTTCTTCAACTGTTCAGGCAAACTCATGGGCGGCGGATTTGGCTGCTCTTGGGCCTGACACGACCATCTTTCTCCCGTTCGACGTCAGGTATCAGCTGGAGGTTTGCATCTCCCAGGGCATCCTGTGCGAATACAGTATTGGGCGTGAGTTTCTGGAGAAGCTGCTCGAGCTTGCAGATCCTAAGGGTCAAGACCCTCAACGAGCACGTTTGGTGCTGGAGTATGCCGCGGATATGGGAAGGAAGATCTGGGATCCGGTGAGTCTGCTTACCGATGTAGGGGCGTTGACTTACTACCCGACCACACTCCGGCTGCCTCATTACTGCGCTCTGGTGCGGAAAGTTATGGTTACGCCGACCAAGATCATATTCAGCACTCCCACAGTCGAGACGACCAACCGAGTAATTCGGCATTACTGGACTTTTCAGAATTACTTTATGCGCATTCAGTTCACGGATGAGCAGCTGGAGGGGAGGGTGAGAGGGAGCGATGCTGACAGGGATGATGACCTCTATACCCGCGTTTATCGAGTCCTCTTTTGGGGCATTCGCATGGGGAAGTGGCACTGGAAGTTTCTGGCGTTTGGGAACTCCCAAGTCAGAGAAAATGGAGCTTTCATGTTTTGTCAGCCTGATAGTCATGTAGGGGACATGGTGCCCAGTTGTGATGACATTCGCAGGTGGATGGGCAATTTTGAACATATCAAGGTGGTTGCAAAGTATGCGGCCCGGCTAGGGCAGTGTTTCTCGACCACGCGTGTGTTGAGGGGTGGAACATTCCCGCCCATCGTCGAGATCGAAGACATCAACACCGCGGACGGCAAGCACTGCTTTACTGATGGTGTGGGCAGGATTTCTCCTCTGCTCTCCAGGCTGGTGGCCGAAGACTGGCAGGTATATCCACCACCGTCAGCGTACCAATTCCGCATGGGCGGCTGCAAAGGAGTCCTGGTTGGTTGGAAGCACGCCAAGGGAACGGAGGTTCACATCCGGCCGTCTCAGGAGAAGTTCTCGGCTGCGTACAATGGTCTGGAGGTCGTCCGGTGTTCCAGCTTTTCATGCGCCACGCTCAACCGGCAGACCATCACGATCCTGTCGTCGTTGGGTGTCCCGGACCACGTGTTCGTTGATCTGATGCGCGAGCAGCTATCCAGGTTTGACAGGGCAATGACGGACGGGAAGAGCGCGGTGGACATGCTCACGTCGTTTGTGGACGAGAACATGACCACGGTTAGCATCGCGCGCATGATCAAGAGCGGGTTTATGGACTCGAACGAGCCGTTTGTTAAGACTGTTTTGCAGCTGTGGCGGGCTTGGTCTTTGAAGACGCTCAAGGAGAAGGCGAGGTTGGCGGTGGAGAAGGGGGCTTTTGTGCTGGGGTGTGTGGACGAGACGGGGACGCTGAGGGGGCATTCGAAGGCTACGGAGGGGAGGCAGAGGATACGGCGGGATCAACTTCCTCAGATCTTTTTGCAGATTCCTGATCGAGATGATCCGAGCGGATACAAGGCTATTGCTGGGTTGTGTATTATTGGTCGCAACCCTTCTCTGCACCCCGGGGATATTCGCGTGGTGGAAGCGGTGGACGTTCCGGCGTTGAGACATCTTCGTGATGTGGTGGTTTTTCCCCTCGAGGGCGACAGAGATGTGCCGAGCATGTGCTCAGGGGGTGATCTGGACGGGGATGACTTTTTTGTCATTTGGGACGAGAAGCTGTTGCCAACGGAGTGGTCGCATCCTCCTATGGACCACACGCCTCAGCCACCTGTGACGAGTGACTCGAAGAAGTCGATCATGGAGAGTTTGGCCTCGTTTTTTGTGTTGTTCATGAAGAACGACAGGTTGCCTTTTATTGCGCACGCTCATCTTGCGACGGCGGATGCGGAGCCGCAGGGGGCGAAGAGTGAGAAGTGTTTGAAGCTTGCCGAGATGGTATGTTTGGGGTGTGGGTTGTGGCTGTCGAATGTTGGGTAGCTGCTAACTGATAGTAGCACTCGGTCGCTGTTGACTATGTCAAGACGGGCGTCCCGGCAGAATGGAGCAACAAGCTAAATCCAAGATCGTGGCCTCACTTCATGGAGAGACAGAAGGGCAGTTACCACTCCAAGACTGCTTTGGGACAGCTCTATGACATGGTTCACACGCAAGACTTTGACTCGACGAAGAACTACCAGTCGCCGTTTAACAGACGGATTTTGTCTCGGTATATGCTCGATCAGGAGGTGTTGAAAACAGCACGCAAGATCAAGACGCAATACGACATTGCCATGCGTAGAATCCTCGGCATGCTCGAGATCCGCACCGAGTTTGAAGTCTGGACCGGGTTCGTCATGTCCAAGCCCCGAGTCGGGTCCGACTACAAGGTTCAGGAGAAAGTCGGCAGGGAGGCAGCCGCGCTCAGGGAGCAGTTCCGGGCCGAGTGCATCAAGGCGGCGGGAGATCGGCACTTTGAGAAGCTGGGGCCGTTTGTGGCGGCCATGTACCAGGTCACCTGCGAGGAGATGCGGATTGCGCTGTATCAAGCTAGTCAGCCGCAGGTGCTCGCAGTAGGGACGATCAATGCGAGGAGGATCACGGCGAGGTCGATGCCGTTGGTGACGTTTCCTTGGCTTTTCCCCGATGAGCTGGGACGGATTGCCAGTGGGAGGGAAAATGATTTGATTGATCTGGGGATGGGGAATAAACTCAAGATGCCGAGGACGCAGGAGGTTGTCAATAGGGAGGGTTTGGTGGTGGAGGATGATGAAAATCAGTCTGATCTCCGGGATATCGACTTTCTCAAGATGGCGGATGGGAGAATTGTGCACCGGGGGGAGATTGTGCATTTCTTTCAGCACGACGATGATGGTGATGAGCAGCAGCAGGAGAGCGTTGCTCAGTTCGAGACGGAAGGGGAGCCTACTTCGGCGTCGGAGGCTGAGCTGATTACGGGGTTCGAGTCTGTCGTTATTACGCCGCGGGAGGAGCTGCTTGTGCCGGTGGAGGAGCAGAAGGATTTGTTGAGTGAGGATGATAGGGGGACGATGACCAGGGATTTGCTGAATGATGATGATACAGGGACGGTGAAGCCGGGGGATGATCTGCTGAGTTCGAGCCCGGTTACTGTGAGGAGTTGGGGGGTTGGGGTTGCGGAGGGTAAAGGGAAGCAAAAGATGCTTCCGCCAACGCTGGGGGATTTCTTTGCGGTGAAGAAGGAGGAAGAAGAGGAGGAGATTGGAGAGCAGTCGGAGGGGGAGGAGGAGGAGGTTGAGTATGAGGAGGTGGTTGTGGTACCGAAGCAGGAGACAGCGCTGGGGAAGTTGGCGAGGTATCTTTAGGGGTGAAGTGAGGAAGCGACTGAATTTGCTTGGATGACTGGGTTTTGTATGGCTATTTAAGCGCGAGCGCAATGAGGTTTGTGAGTTTTGGGTTTCGGTGTCATATGACATGCGAAGCTGTTCATCGAGGTATTGTATCCGTGAGGCCAGTAGCCCCTGAATGCCAAGGCTTTAGGGTGAAAACATGGGACTGAAGGCATCACCACAACTCATCGCATCTTCTGAGCAAGACATGTCTCCGCCATCCACTACATCGTAATAACCAACAGCAAAAATGACCTCACACAGTCATGACAAAGGCCGTAGTGCTTGGTAGGCCAGGTAGCCACCTGACTTCGTGCCAGAAGTAATCGAAGAAGAAGGGCTTGCTTGGTGTTATCGTCCGATATGTGAGGAACCATTGTGTGTCTGGTGATGTTCGGTAGTGAAACTTTAACGTTAGCTTTGGCCGGCCGAGATACTGGATGGGGAGTTGGGAGAGGGAGGGTGGTGGAAGGCTGAAGAGAAAGATGGTCGGAATGGATGTCGAGAGACGGCCGCCGAGTTGGGAGAAGAAGGGCGGGGGAGTGTATTGAGCAGCATCCGTCGAGAATGCACCCGGCGAGGCTGGAGGGCATCGGGTGGGATGGGTGTGATGAGAAGCAGTTGACGTTCAGAGCTGAGAGTCGAGAGAGAGAGGGAGAGAGGGAGAGAGACGCGGCAGCTTCGCAAAGGGTTGAAAGATATTTTTCTCTTGATCGTTCGTTGTTAGTTAATAATCCATCATGATGGTTAAAAGTAAATTACTTCGGCTCGTGGGTCTCTGTATTCATAAGAATCGATATTCAGGAAAAAGAAAAGTCGAAAGATAATCGCTAGATATAAAAAAAGAAAAAAAAGAGGAAAAAAACAAAAAGAAAAAAAAAAGAGGAAAAAAAAAAAAAGAAAAAAAAAAAAAAAAAAAAAAAAAAAAAAAAAAAAAGAAAAAAAAAAAGAGAAAAAAAAAAAGAGAAAAAAAAGAGAAAAGAGTTCCGCAGCATGACCCAGTATTGAGTCGAACTCGTAGGGTGCGCTCAGATCTGGTGTCAGTCCTGCGAAATCTCTCCGGGTGCGTTGGTCGTAGCAGTATGCAGAGCGTCCTCTCATACCACTACGCCACCCAACCCTGGAGGCGTCCCTCGTGAGAGTTGTTCTCGAACTCGACCGTTAAGTTATATCCCCGGGAGCAACTCCACACCCACAGGGGCGCCCACACAGGCGACCACCCCAACCCTATACCTTGACCAGTCCAGCAGCAGGTCGCTGCATCACTTTCCAAAAGTAAACAACATTTTTGATTGATAACTCACAACACTCTCCATACAAACTAACCTTACACCGCTCATACTAAAAGCAGCAAGCTCCAACGCCCCTTCAAAACACCCCAATAGGATACACCCCCGGAATATTCCCCGTATCCGGCCTGATCACCGGCACACTCTCATACGCCCTCGCCTCCACCGTCCCATTAGCAAACGGCGGCATCCTCCTCACAGGAAACTTCTCAGCAATATGATTCGCCATATTCAACAGCAACCCCTCCGCAAACGGCCTCCCCAGTATCTCCATCCCTATCGGCACACCAATCGGCGCGTCCTCCGACGGAGGCGAGAAGCCCGCCGGTACGTGAACCACCGGCCGCCCAGTCAACGCGGCAAGAATCCCATTCCTCCCGCTCTGGGACGGGGAGCCAATCTTGACGACGAGGTTTTTCTGTTGGGGATAGATCAACGCGTCGAGGTTGTTCCTGACAAAGGTTGCGTCCAATGCTTGGGTGAGGTCCTGGATTTTGCGGAGGGAGTCGAGATAGGCTGTGCTAGCGGTGGAGGAGACAAGGGAGGATCGAATCATGCCCGACTGGCTCGGGATGACGAGGAATCTGCCGCTGTTGTACAGCTCGGCGAAGCTGTCTGGGCGAGGGGAGCCGCCGAGTCGAGGCCGGGCGAGGTAGGCGTCGAGGACCTCCCTGAACTCGTAGATTTGGACGTCGAGGGCTGCAAGGGTGACAGTGTTGTAGATGGATTCGGTGATGTTGACAACTGTGGCACCGGCTCCTTTCAGCTTTTCCACCATGTCAGCCATGACATCGTTGACCGGAGTCGTCTCGGCAGAGGCGGTATGGTTCAAGAAGCCGTCTAGAAAACCGAACCGTCGACCCGTCAGACTGCCACCATACAACGAGGCTGAATAGTCCCTGCCCCGCACCTCTGGCGGGACCAAGGCCGTGACGTTATCATTGGGGTCAAATCCCACACTTGCCATAACAGTCAGCGCAACAGCCAGATCCTTCGGATTGCGGGCAATCGCGCCAACAGTGTCCTGTGTGAAGCTGACGGGGATCACTCCGGCACGAGAAATCAGGCCCCTCGTAGGGCGAAAACTAAACAACGAGCCCGCATTGGCAGGACTTCTCAGCGAGTTTACCGTGTCAGTCCCCGTGCCAAAGATGGCGAAGTTGGAGGCCACCGCTGCTCCAGCCCCCCCACTGCTTCCTCCTGGCGTCCGAGTCTTGTCGTACGGGTTGACGGTCTGGCCGCCCAGAGACGAGACGGTCAAGCCCTCAAGAGCCATTTCGTGGAGGTTTGCCTTGCCGAGAATGACAGCACCGGCGTTTCTCAGAGCTGTGACGGTCGGGGCATCCTCCAACGGCTTGCTGTTGGCAAGGTCAAGGCAAGCCCCCGTTGTGTTCGTCCCAACAGCATCGTAGTTATCCTTGAGCACCACTGGGATGCAAAAAAGCGAGCCCGTGACGTTGCCGGCGGCAATCCGCTCGTCCAGCTTGCTCGCGATCGACAACGCCTCTGGGTTCAGCGAGATGATGGCATTGACAGTTGGGTTGAACTCCTCGACACGCGCGATGAACGCCGAGACAATCTCTCTGCAGGTAGTGATCTGGGTGAACAAGGCATTGTGCACACTGTCGATACTAGCTTCTCGGACATCAAACGCATTGCTGAGCGCCCATGCAGGAGACTCAGAAAGCCAAGCAAAGGCTACGAGTTGGATCAGAAGATGGTTCATGACTCGTGATATGGAACAGGCTGCCATCTTGGAAGGTGTAAGATGTTGTATTCTATGATTCTAACGTGTAACCAAGGACTACGACTGACCTTTGTGGCTGAACCTGCCCGTCCAAAATGTTGCTTCTTAGGCTTGCGATATGCGGTGGCTGTCCGTCCAGGTGTGTAAGCGCCCCGCAGTGATCCAGAGTCACTCATCAATCGGATCAAGATGTGATTCCGATGATGGGAGCTGTGGTGATACGCCTCGGTGTGGGGGACGCGTCGAATGGGGGAGCTCGTAAGATCCGCTGTGTCATCGTGGCCGTACAGAAAGAGCCGAAGGAATATGTGATGTGAACATGAGCCTCAACAAAGGCATCGTATCAGTCTCAATGCCCATTCGGTCTCTCTTCCCGATGAAGCTAGCGTGGTGTGGAGTGGTGGTTCGTCTTTGGCCAACCAGCAGTCTTGGACGGTAGTAGTGTGATGTCTGGTTGGGGAGTGCATTATGTGAGCTTCGACAAGGCGGAAGAACACCGCCGACGGGACTCGAACCTATTTCTCGACTGTTGGTCAGTTTTCATGTGGTGCCAGCTGGGATCGAACCCCTAACGTACCCGCAGTCTTCAGCTTAGGAGGCTGACGAGTTACCATTTCCCCGCGAGGGCTGCACGCAGACCACTTTTTTGTTGCCTTGGTGGCGGGTGCTAGAGTCTAAGTACCGTGTTGAGTCTATGGAACGTGGTACCTGGCGGAAACGACGACACTTGGTCAGGTGTAAGGCACGGCTGGCTGGTTGGGATGGGGAAGAGCGTGGAGAGTGTACATTATCTGTAAAATGGATAATGGGGCGCTGAGAGGCTTCCCGGTGTCCAAATTCTGGTGTTTGGGAATGGATAGGGGGGCATGTATGGCAGAACCTAATCTTTTCTCCGCAGGTGTCAACTTGGAACCTCACCTGTCGTTTTCTCATGATTTTAAAGGGTAAAAAGAAAAAAGAAAAAGAAAAAGAAAAAGAAAAAAGAAAAAGAAAAAGAAAACAGTGGCCTTGCCCACTGTCACAAGACAAAGTTTTAGCTAAGGGATGGGGGGCTGGAAAGCCTCGAGCGGGTGGCATTTTGGAAGCCCTGAAGAGAGCCACGCAAAGAGAGGGAGAGAGAAAACCCTTGTTGTTTCCTCATGTTTAGGCACAGTCCAAATGTCATACAAGATGTCTATGGTCAACATGTTCACGTGAGAATAGATACAACGAAACCTCACCTCTTCCGCTCGGCCAACTAAAGCTCACTCTTCTCCACCTTCGACGAGGTCTTGGTCTTGACCTTCACCGACCCAGGTGGCGTCCTCAACCCGAACAACACCAGAGCACTCACCACCGCAATGCCCGTCGCACCGAGGGTGTAGGCTGTGCCTCTCCCGGCCCACCAGTACACACTGGTGAACAAAATTGGCCCCAGGCCCCTTCCGAGCTGGCCCCAACTTCTCATAACACCCAGCTTCCTGCCGCGTTCATCCTCGCTCGCCTCGAAACTGCTCAGGGCGTTCAGGCCAGAAACAACAGTAGCCGAAGTGGTAGCGAGGCATGTGGCAGCCAGATATAGACCACCGACGGTGGTGATGCGACCGAGCATGGCAAAGGCAGCAAGGCAAGCCAACACGCCAGTCTTGACCGAGAGGAGCGGTGGAAGACGGCGAGTGACACCTCCCTGGAGGAGAGAGGCAACAAGACCAACATAGCCAAGCAGGCGACCATTACTGGCCGAGGAATATCCAAACAGATCATACGTCATGAAGGGCAGAGAGAATTCCATGCCGGAGAAGAACAGCAAGAAAGTGAAGTGGATAAAGTTGAGGAGAAAGTGAGAGTTGGTTCTCCGAATCGGCTTGGCCTCCGACTTGGTGCTCTTCTTGTCTGTGCCGGTCAACTTGGGGAGGGTCTCGGGAAGAGAGAACCAGAGGTAGACGGTCTCGGTAACGATGAGGAAAAGCGAGAACGAGGCAGCAGTAGCGAAAGGGTTGGCTGCCACGGTGGGAACCGTAGAGAGGTAAGCACCCAGGGCCGGACCGAAGGTAAAGGCAATGGAGAAGCATGCGCCGATGAGGGCCATGGTGGAGCCGCGGGAGGTGTCATCGGAGATGTCGGTTGCAATGGCGGTAGCAATCTGGATGTTGCCTTCGGAGAGACCGCCTACAACTCGGGAGGCGAGGAAGGTTCGGAAGTCGACAGCAACAACCCAAAGAAGGACAGAGAGAATGTTGCCTGCCATGCTGGCGAGAAGAGCAGTGCGCCGGCCATGGCGATCAGATAGGTGACCAATGATGGGGGAGGCAAAAGCTTGGAGAAGACTAAAGGGTACACAACGTCAACACAGGAGAACACATATGCCAGCAAAAAAGCGGGTTGCATACGAGAACAAGCTTCCCAGAGCCCCGCCCAGCAGCACAATATCATATCGGGACTCAATCGGACGCGCAAAGGCGGCCTTGTACGCATTGAGGTAGCCCAGCACGCCGGAAAGCAGAGTCTTGGATGCCGGGGCGGAAGCATCGAGCGGCGCCTCAGCGTTGCGGTAGAACTCGAGCAGTTTCGGGAACAGGGGCAGGATGAAGGTAAATGAGAGCTGCCGGCAAGTAAGAGAGAGCTGTCAGTATGCGTACAAGTGCCCGGCACCCCCAAGACCCAAGACACAAGACAAAATAAAATGTCATGCTTACCAAGTCCAACAGCAGGGAAACAAAGATGACCCTCAAAACCCTTTTCCGGGTCGCGGCATCTACGGCTGGTGCCATGTCCCTGAACCCGCGGGGGCAGGCCTTCTCGCTGTGTTTGTGTATCTGCTTACGTTGCCAGATGCTGGTGTCGCAAGGTGACGGGCGGCGGTGATGATGTAGGGAGCGTATGAATAAGCAGGTCTGTGTAATCGTACAATCTCGCCCTGCACAGTTAATGATAGTGTAGAAGGGCAACAGAACATTCCAAGTTACCGGGAAACCCGGGCGCATCAAATCAACAGCTCTGCCAACGTGGAAACCAAAATGTGGCCGAATTGTCGCAGCATCAAGCTGTCTCAGTCAATGGCGCGGAGCATAGCATCCATCAGCCACAGCGCCCCGCCGGCCCTTTGGAGCCTTCAGCCACATTGATCTTCAGCAGGGTGGGCCCCGGTGAGTAAGCCAGCCACGGGCGAAGAGGACATGGCAGACAACTTCTTCTCATCCCCATCTTTTGTCTTCTCTCAGCCACGTCAGTTCGGTATCCGGTCTCTGGCCTCAAGCATACGCCGAAAAGACGCCAGAAGCCCCTGTATCACAGAGGTGTTCTTAGGCTTCCGCTGTGCCACCTGGCCGTCGAAACTGGTGGCCCTCATGGTTGTGCCACCCAGATAGATGATGTCTTGATCGACCGAATGCTGAGCCCATGTCGTCCAATGGTCCCGTCATTCCCATTTGGCTGAATGGAGAATTCATGAAGAAGCTCGCCTCCACGCCTCTTACGAGGAGAAGGACAACTGTGTTTTACCACGCGCCGCCGCCAGCCAACGAACGGTCGACTGTGCCTGATCAGACTTGTGCCGTCGTCTCCCCTCCTTCCTCTCCGGGTGTTGGTGTGCCTGCTCTGTCTGCACAGCGTGGTGGTGGTGTGTTTTGCCTTGGCTGACGAATGTGATGCATCCATGGTTGTCTGGCAGATTCCCCGCTCCTAGACCGGATGCCGTCCCAACTCCCACTGGACAGCACTGCCGACTGCGGTGAACCACTTCCCCCAGACTTTGGGCAGGCTGATGACGGGCTCAAGCAGACCATAATCCACGGCGTTGTGTCGTGGTCAACCCGGTCGGCCGTGTTGATATCAATGTCTCTGCTCTCAGACCACTGCCGATGTCGTTGTGTCAACCTCCGGCAGCCATGGGAAGCCAGGGCAGTTGCTTCCGAGGGGGGCGGGAGGGAAGAGGTTGGAAAACAAGCTCAGCTCAAGCCATCCGCCGTGAGCTTAGGTTGTGCTCAAATGCAGGGGCACACTGCTGTGCCCTCCACCAACGCTGGCCCCAGAGCAACCAATGCAGGCACCGATTGTCGACTGGACGATCGGGGGTCACATCGTTTGGGAGGCGGGAGGCCCTCCATGGCTTCGTCCGTCGCGTCGTCCGGCACCTCTACTCACCAGCTGACGCAAGGGCCGAAAGACGCCACTCAGGGGTACTGTTCTTCCCTCTTTGTTTTTCCCCCCTCCAGGACAGGCTGCTCTGCATGTCTCTCTCCGTCATGCAGTCGGGTTTTCTTGTCTGTTGGGGCCATGGATCAGCTTAATATGGAAGTTGATTGCCAGGCACACCTTATATTCTTTAGCCGCCAAGCTCCCACATGCAAAGGGTACCTTGTTGGCCTTGTTTATCTCACCAAACCCGGTGGCATACATGATGTACACCACACTACACAGCAAGTTCGTGCGAAACCTGTTCCTCCCCCTCCCCCCCTGAGAGATCTGCGCTTTCGAATTGGACAGACTTGGTGATGGAGGGACGGTCCCGATCGTCGCCCCTTGTTGCTTGCTGTTGTCTGCCGTGCTGCAGTTGCTGATTCTCCCAGCCCCTGAGCACCCCACCAGGAGTTCCCTCGCACGAGTATTTTAGAGGGCATCCCCTCTTCTGATTATGCCTTTCTGCTTTCTCTGTTCCTAACCCTCAGTGCCTACGGTACCATTCACTCGTTCCTGTCTCTCGTTCTTCAACAGAGGTATCTACCATCACAATGAGGACCACAGTCGCCACCCTTCTCACTCTGGCTGCCCATGTGGCGGCCCACGGAGATGAATATCACGACGAGGCACCTTCCTTCTCTCTCGGTAGCCCCGTTGACAACCCGTTCGTGGGCAAGTGGACCACCAGCACCGTCTGGGCGACCACCACCCGCACCATCACCTCTTGCCCACCAGTCAACCCCGACTGCCCGGCTCACTCGACGGTTCTCACCACTGTTACCATTCCTGTCAGCACAACCATCTGCCCCGTGACGGAGACCGAGGCTCCTCCCCCTCCTCCACCTCCCACGACCGTGGTGCCCCCTCCTCCTCCACCTCCCCCGTCGACAGTCACGGCCACCACGCCCACACACGCCCCTCCTCCCCCCCCTCCTCCCCCGCCCCCGCCTCCTCCGGTGACCGAGACCCCGGCCCCTCCCCCGCCGCCTCCTCCGGTCACCGAAACCCCAGCTCCTCCCCCTCCTCCTCCTCCCCCGGTCACCACCCCGGCCCCTCCTCCTCCTACCACCATCGGAACCATCATCCCGCCTCCTATCACAACCACAACCGGAAGGCCAGTTACCGCCGGAGCTGCAACCATGCAGAAGGCAGGCGGAGCCCTGGCTGTCATCGCCGTCGCCGCTGCCCTCCTTTAAGCAAAGCAAAATCACCTCTTCGGCTTTGATATGAAAAGGCTCATGGATTAATGACTGGGATTTTCCACGGGGTTGGATTGATAGCAAAAGCAAAACTTCATAGATTTGAGACATGTTTTTTCTTTCTGAATGCGTAGTTTCTCGAGATATCTTGAGAGGAGAAGGGAAGGGAAAAAAAAATCATGAGAACAGTAATACTTTTAGTATTTTGCACACAGTTTACTTTGGTTTAATTATTGGTGATGCTGTTGCCCAATGCCCCTTGACCCATCTATGCTAGGTATGTATTGTGTCCACATCGCAAGAGAATGCCAAAAAGAATGTTTCCACAAAACATATCAACCTCATCTCTTTCTTCTCCCAAGATGCACGCTATACAATACCTCAACCCCCCTCCCCCGACAAACCCAAGCTACAATCAACAGCTACACAAAACAAAATCAGACCGAGACAAACCTCACCTCCCAGCCCTCTCGTCGCAGACATGGAGCATGGAAGATGCCAGTAAACACCCCCCCCCGCCTCCAAACCGCCCCAGAGTCGCGTCCGCCCCTGACAGCAACATGCACCACACCTTTCTCTGCCATTCTGCCGTTCGGCAGCCTTTGGCTGACAGGACGACAAACCGCCACCTTTGGACACCCACCCACCGTTTTTACCCGCCGTCCAACCCGCCCAATGTATGCCCGGCGGCACATTGACCATTCGGCAATGCAACCCTCCAATGTGATCCAAGCCCGCCCGTTGGCGTCACTCTCATCCAAACATTCGGTCCGCCGTGGTCGACAGAGTGACAAGCGAGAGGCGGCATGGAAGGTGGGCAGTGCGGTGATATCGAGTCGCTTAGTATGACGCAGGTCAAAAAGTTCGTATCGAGGGGAGGAGATAAATTGCCCAGCCCTGGGGCCGTTTTTGGTCGAAGGGTTCAGAAGTAGGTCGGTGGCTCCTGCTTGTCGGGTTGATCGATGGTATCGACCCGAAGGCTTGGTGTGTCCTGTGTAGCTGGCGAGGAGCTTGCGGGGTGAGGCGGCAAGTGTGGCATGGCGTCTCTCTAAATCAACGTTAGCGATGCTCTCGGCATGCCCTAAAGTTGGAATGTAAACAACACATACCAATATGCGCATTATGTGTTTGAAGCCCATCTGCTCACATTCCCACGTTCTTCTGTACGCTCCCTCAGGCACCCCCTGTCCCCGCCAACCTCCTCACAACCTCCTCCGCCTTCACCGTCCCCGCCAGCCCCAACCCCCCAAGCAACTCCCTCCCCGCCTCCCTGTCCCTCCCATTCTCCCCCACCACCACCAACTTTTCCACCTCTCCATCATCCCCAATCACCAACCTCCCCGTCCTCCCGTCCCCCCACTCAACGCTCACATGCCTAACCTCCGCATCCGCCGGACTGATATCCACCAGTCCACTCTTATCCCCACCATCCCCTCCCCTACCTAACCCAGCAGCCTTCCTCAAATCGGCCACTGTCCCCAACCTGGCATGATACCTCACCACCTCTCTCCTCACTCCCCTGGCAAATTTTCCCAGATCCTGCTTCCTCCTTGTATCATCCTTATCCGGCGAGGGGAGATATCTCGCTGCTAACCCAGACAGGGGGATACAGCTTGGCACAGTATGTCTGTGCACCCTGAGCCATTTCCTCTGCGGCCCTGGGAGGGATGAGGAAGACGCCCAGGGGCGGTTGAAAAGGACATAGTACGGCCTGAGAAATTTAGCTCTCGAAACAACTTCTATCCTCAGACCGAGGATGGAGCCAGCGTCGACGGCGTTGGGGTCGGGGTCCTGAGCGCGAAAGAGGGTGAGGGTTGCGCAGGTGCGGTAGAGGGTTTGGAGGTGATGGGATTGGTGGAGGGAGGATTGGGAGGTGAGGTTTGGGTCGGATGACAGGAGGGCGAGGGTGGAGGGGCTGGTGAGGAGGGTGGAGGCTTGGAGGGCGAGGGCGGATTTGAGGGCTTTGACTGGGCGCAGTTAGTGACGTGGTAACGGGAGAATGGGGGAAGAAGTTACTTTTGGATTGAAGGGCGGATATCTCATCGTCGAGGGTTGGAGGTTGAGGTGAGGTTCGTAGTGGGGAGGACATGGTGATGGTGATGGGTGATGGGTGAGTGAGAGGATGAGTGAGACGCGTGTTGGTGTCGCGTAGATATTGATCGGAAGCAGAAGCTGAAGAGGACGACATAAGGGATATCAGTCACAAGAGGACTAGAGCTGCTGTAAAAGCGAGATTCAATGATGGAGAATCCTTGTTGATTTTCCGCGGATATTTGTTCAGTCAAAACACTCATGTCACCAAGGATGCCTGGCAACGCCCGCCCCGCCATGGGCTTCCAGAACTTCAGAAGTTTTGGCTGCCGGACGCTAAACCAAACCGGCTAGCGCCCTTCAACTGCCAACTGAACCTGAACAGGGCAGTTGGGGAATGCAGCTGCAGCAGGAAGTCGGTGAGAGCGGGGTTTGAAACTTGGCAGTCAAGCCACAGCTAGCTCCCCCGCGATCTGCCGGAAACAGTTAGGCTCTACCGCCTTCAGGGGGTCGCCTCCAGGCTCCGGGCCCCCGGGCCCAGCGCAACGTGGCTTGGCTTGATTTTGGTCCTTGTTGGAGCGCCAGGGGGGCGTTGAGAAAGAGGCCAGTTTTGTAAAGAGGCCGTTGGAGCAACGACAACCTCGGTGCCTCATTGTCAACTTCGTCTCTCGTTAACCGTTTCCAAGCAAGAGGCTAGACCTCAGTATTTCCATCCCTCGATTTCGATCTTGCTGTCCCATGAGCCCTTCTGCTCTGCGCGCGTCCTGTCATTGAATCTACACATAACCCACACCAGTCGCTTCCCGACTTTCTGCGCCATCCGCAAAGAATATCACAAGTCTCGAACAGACCCCCCGAATACCATACACACTACACGTACATATGGGTGCCAAAGCCCGGCGCGCCAAATCGCCGACGACTCGAAGCGGCTCCCCCGGGTCAGGCAAGGCGGAGACCTCCTCCACGATGAACACAACCGAAGTGATGCGTCGCAACATCCCCCAAGCCCAAGACTCCTCCTCCGAAGCCGCCGCCGCCAGCCTGATGGCCCGCGAATCCTTCTCCCTCGACAACGACCCGTCGCCGAAAGACCGCGACGGGAGCAGCCATGGCTTCTTTGATCTGCCGAGACAAGACAGGAGGAACTTTGGTCTCCTCGTCCTCCTGTACTTCCTCCAGGGCATCCCCCTCGGCCTGGCCACCGGCTCCGTCCCGTTCCTCCTCAAGAACCACATGTCCTACGGCGAAATCGGCATCTTCAGCTTGGCCTCCTACCCCTATTCCCTCAAGCTCTTCTGGTCCCCCGTCGTCGACGCAGTCTGGTCCCCCAAGGTCGGCCGCCGCAAGTCATGGATCCTCCCCATCCAGCTCCTCTCAGGCATCGGCATGCTCTGGCTCGGCTCTGAAGTGGAAGCCCTCATGGCAACAACAGGCAAACCCGGCGGCCCAACAGTCTGGGGCTTTACAGGATGGTGGTTCTTCCTCGTCCTGATGTGTGCGACTCAAGACATCGCCGTCGACGGCTGGGCCCTCACCCTCCTTTCCCCAGCCAACATCTCCTACGCCTCCACCGCCCAAACCGTCGGCCTGACCGCCGGCCAGTTCATGTCCTACACCGTCTTCCTGGCTTTCAACTCGCCTGACTTTGCCAACCGCTGGATCCGCCCCATCCCCCTCGACCACGGAGTCATGTCTCTCGGAGGCTACCTAACCTTCTGGGGCTGGTCCTACATCCTCGTCACCCTAGGCCTCTTCCTCTTCAAACGAGAAGAGCGCACGAAGAACGAAGACGGCATATTCGACGTCTACTCCTCCATGTGGAAGATCCTCAACCTGAAAAACATTCAGACCATCATTGTCGTCCACCTCATTGCCAAAATCGGCTTCCAGGCCAACGACGCCGTCACCTCCCTCAAGCTCTTGGACAAGGGGTTCGGCACAAGCAACATGGCCCTCACCGTCCTCATCGACTTCCCCTTTGAGATCGGCCTCGGATACTACGCAGGGAAGTGGTCCCAGCAGTTCACCCCCATGCGCCTCTGGTCCTGGGGCTTCGCCGGCCGTCTCGTCGCCGCCCTCGTGGCACAGTTCACCGTCTCGATGTTTCCCGCCTCTGGCACCGTCACCCCGACTTACCTCCTCATGGTCATCCTCCAACACGTCTTTTCCACATTCACAAACACAATCATGTTCGTCGCCGTCTCGGCCTTCCACGCCAGGATTGCCGACCCGACCATTGGCGGCACGTACATGACACTGCTGGCAACGGTCTGCAACCTGGGCGGGACCTTTCCCAGGTTCTTCATCCTCAGGCTGGTAGATTACTTCACCAGCGCCACTTGTCTGCCGAATAACCTGGACAACTTGACCGCTGCCCAGCGGGAGAAAATTGCCTTGGCGGGTGCGCCCCTGATCAAGGAGCCGTTCTCGTGTGCTGTTCAGGCGGACAAGGAGACGTGTCTGGCCGGAGGGGGGATATGCGAGATGCAGAGGGATGGGTACCATGTTGTCAACATTTTGTGCGTCGCAATAGGCGTCGTCACGTTTGTGCTGTACATCAGACCCAAGGTCTTGCAGCTGCAGGCCCTGCCGTTGAGGGCTTGGAGGTTGGCTTCAGGGTCGCCAGTAAAACACTGAGCAGAGGTGAATTGTTGTTCACGTGTAAAAAAAGAAAAGAAAAGAAAAAGAAAATGATGCTAGTTTCAATTTCTCAAATGAGACTTTGTGCTCACTACCGCCCACCCAAATCCGGAGAACTTTGTCCAAGCAGAAAATACAGGAAATGTCATCTTGATAATCGACCTTGCCATGCTATGAACCTGAGTATGAAAATAGTACACTAATCAAGTGCAAGATGCCACCAAGGTTGTTAATATCTACCTCCCATGTTGATGATGCCGAGGCGCATCAACCAGCCTTGGTGGAAGTCCTGTCGGTGGGAGGGCCAGAAACGCCTTCTTCTCATCACCAAATCACAGATCGCACCACAAGAGACCAGGCAGATCACTGAAAACAGTTAGTTCTCTTTGTTGGTTAAGCATATCGCAACAGCTATGCTAAGGTATCATCCCATCCCAAGTTGTCGGTCATATGAGCAGAAATTTCCAGGTAAACTTCCGAACCCATCCGACAAACCTCCCAAGATTATTACCCCAGGCAAAATCAATCAAAAAAAAAAAAAAAAAAAAAAAAAAAAAAAAAGAACAAATGTGAAGTCATCCCTGATTTACCAACCAGAATCCTTCTCGGCGGTCGGCCGGGCAACCGGAGCAGCATCACCAGCGCCCCAGGGGTCGTCACCGCCATCACCACCATCGTTGGCATCACCGCCAAAGTTGTCCGCAGCGTTTTCGGTCTCATCGAAGTCTGAATCAGCTTCGAATCGGAGATGGGCGACATCCTCCGGGATGTAGCCAGCCAAGAAATCCGGGATCTCCTGGCCGGTCTCGAGAAGGGTACGGGTAAGCACGGAGGCAATGGGCTCATCGCGCTCGGTGAAGAAAGACGAGGCCATGCCACGATGGCCGATTCGACCAGTGCGACCTGGAAATGGTTAGCAACATGCAAGATGCTCAGAATCACGGTTGTCAGCATACCGATGCGATGAGTGTACTCCTCAATGCCACCGTAGTCCATCGAGGGGAGATCGTAATTGATGACGTGCATGACATTGCGCACGTCGATGCCACGAGCAGTGACACCAGTGGTGATCAGAATGGGAGCCAACCCGCTGCGGAAACCACGCAATGCAGCCTCACGCTCCTTTTGGGTGCGGTCGGCGTGCATCGATGTGCATGGAAACTTCAAATTGTAGAGGAAGTCATCCAACTCGTCAGCAGTCCGCTTGCTGTTGACGAAAATGATGGTGCGAGTGGGAGGCAAAGACTCCAAAAGATCGATGAGAGCCGACTTCTTATTGAAAGGAGCCGTCTCATAAACCACCTGCTTGATGTTCCGGTGGGTGCTACCGGCACGACCGACGCGCAGACGGACATGAGTCTCGGCCAGATGGTTCTTGGCCAAGTCCCGGAATTGCTTGGGGAAAGTGGCCGAGAACAACATGTATCTCACATTCCCCTCCTCGATCTCTGTTCATGAGTTAAGACACATAATCCTGTTTCCAACTCGTTGGATGGGAAGCAACTCACCGCCACCAGACATGATCGTGTCGAAGTCACCCTTCCAGTCATCGTGAAGCATCTCATCGGCCTCGTCAAGGACCATGTAACGAACACGGCGGAGGGTCAAGAGTCTGGTATCGTCCATGAAGTCGATCAGACGACCCGGAGACGCAATGAGAACGTCGCAGCCCTTTTGGAGCTGGGCGCGCTGCTCACTGGAAGGACCGCCACCGTAAATGACGCAAGGGCGAAGCATGGTGCGGTAGCAAAACTTCCGGGCTTCGGTGAAGACTTGAACAGCCAGCTCACGGCTGGGGCAGACGATGACAACGAGGGGCTCAGCGCGGACAGCCTGGTCGACACCCTCGCGGAAGGCGGCGGGATTGGGACGCGTAGCGGCCAACTTCTTGGCCTTGCCCATCAACTGATTCAGGATGGGAATCAGATAGGCGGCAGTCTTGCCGGAACCTGTACAAGACGGTCAGTCAATCTGTCTTCAGAAACAGAGTAAGAGGATAGTTACCCGTCTGGGCGACAGCGACCACGTCATAGCCCATCTTGATGGCAGGCAGGCAGTAACGCTGAATGGGAGTCGGGGTCTCATAACCAGCAAGCTTAACGTTGTTCAGCATAGCAGGATGGAGGCCAGCGGTCTCAAAGCTGGCAATGGGGTCGACGCGAGCAGGGCCCTCCTGGTAGACCTCGAGTTCAGCAATGCTACATGAAAGTCAGCTTGGCGATGTGAGAGGTCAGGAAAGAGTCGAAAAAACTTACTTGGAAAAGTCGACGCCCTGCTTCTTGCGAGTCTCGGGCTCGCCGAAAAGCTGGATCTCGAGAGCAGGATGCTCAGGGCCAACATCACCAATCTCGCCGTCGAACTCGTAGACGACAGCATTGTGCTCCCAGTCATGGTGACCCTCATCACCAAACTCGTTGTAGTTGTAAGGGACCTGCTGGGTCCACTGAGAGCCGGCCTCACTGTAGACCTTTTTTGCGGGCTTGGGCTTGGGCTTGGGCTTGGTCTCGCCGTCACCATTAAGGTCGGGGACGGCGGCGGCAAGATCGCCCGTGGCGAAGGAGTCGACAACCTCGTTGGAGGTCGTCTGGTCGTTCTTGTTGTCCCAATCAGACATGACGATGGCGATTGAGAATGGTAGGTCGACGAGGTTCTGACAAAACAATTAGAGAAGGACAGGCATTGAAGGTGAGGACCAAAGAAAGGTCTTCAAAGAGAGTGAGGGTGGGAGAAGAAGAGATAGGGATGAGAAAGGAGAGGAGAGAGCGGGGAAATATTTGAATGTGGAAGGCAGACAACAGTGGGAGGCAGACAACAGTGGGAGGCAGACAACAGTGGGAGGCAGACAACAGTGGGAGGCAGACAACAGTGGGAGGCAGTCAGGCCGGGAGCGAAAAGGGTAATAGGTAGGGCAGAGGGCAGAAGGGCGAAGAACCTAAGTCCTATGTGGAAGAAGATGGGCAGTGGGAAGGTGAAAGGACAGAAAGGCAACAAGGAATGCAGGCGATCAAGGTGCTTGAGGCTGGTTTGAGGGGAAGGAACGCCTCTTATATGACGTGTATGGGGAGGTTACCCTGTGGTGTTGAGGAAGGAACGAAAGGACCGACCATCCTGGGTGAAGTGGAATAGGTTTGAAGGTGCGGGAAACGGGGGCTAACCCCGGCAGCAGCGACACGTCGTTCCTGCCGGGCTTCCCAAGGACAAGGACAAGAATATGACTGACCCTGGCGTGACTAAAAGTCGTTGGCACTGGTCGAGGGCGTTAAAGGGCAGTGCGGTCTCTGGAGGGATGACGTCCTCGGCGTTGTTGCCAACAGAAGACTGACGGACTGGCTGTGGTGAGGAAGAGGAAGGGAGAGGACAGGGTGAGGAGAGGAAAGCTGCTGTGGTGGTGAGAATGAGATGTACTTACTGTGGTTTGACAGTCTTGTCTGATAGATACTGGAGAAGTGGTGGTGTGAAGTTCTGTCTTTAAACAGGCCTGTCGGAGGATGGTGGTTGTGTGGTGAAGGAAGAAAGATCTGGGGGAGGGCAACGTGACCGGGAATTTATACCCAGACAGTTGAGAAATGCCGGCAACAGCAGTGATGGCCGGCTTATAGTGACCGTAGCTCTCTGAGAAGGAACCGGCACGTTCCGGACAGGTTCGGATTTTTTATGTGCCTTTATTACGGGACTCTATGACGGGGCCGGCAGCAGATTAGGGCTTGATGGGGTGGTTGTTGAAGACCGGCGTTTGGCGCTGAAGATTCGCTGTTTGGGGCCGGAACTCAATAGAACAAGGACAACGACGGCGACGTTGGTGATGTGTACCTGCTCCGGCTGGGTCCGCTTCCAAGTCTCGGCAGCAATGGTGCTTAGTCACGGCAGCATTTGGAGATTCTAATCTTCTTTATTGTGGCCTGAGCCGGAATCTGGTGGTATTCTATGGTGGCCAACAGATTTGTCATACACCCCTCGTTTGGGCTTGAGGATATGCAATCAAGGGATGGGAACGGATAGGCTCAGGGGTCTCAGGAGTTGTGCGTTGCGATGGAGCTCTAGGTATGTTTCCTATGTTGCTGCAAAGATGTTTTGGTTCATAACGACAGGCAGCACCTCAGAACATGGCTCGCGGGTTGTCTCGCATCGAAACGAATGCTTGTCACACCACTAACTGCATTGTTCATCCAAACTGTACAGTTCCCAGTCAACAGAACCCGCTGCTGTCCATGCCCCATGGAAGGCACATAACCTGTTCTATGGCACGGGAAAGCAGAGGACCGGCCAGCCGCAGCCTGCAGCGATAAAGAGGCGGGAGGTGAGGTAGAAAGAAAGCAGACACGCATCTGGTTGAAAGTGCCAGAAGAAACAACAGCCCTGATATAAAGTGACTTAGCAGCGAAAGCCCAAGCAAACAAAAAAAAAAAGTAGGGTCGCCGCTTAGATCCCATACCGTACTCCGTAAGTCAAAAGGAATCCGAAAACATCAAAGAACAAACTCCACAAAATGCTAATTTTCAGATCCAGATTCAGGACCATCAAACCCGCCATTCAAGGCTCTCCCCAGCGCAGCTGCAGCCCTCCCAACCGTTCCCCCCTCCTTCCTGGCACCCTCCATACCAGTCGCGATGGTGGCTCTCCATCTGGCATCGAAAACACGCTGCCGCGACCCACGATCGAGGTACATTTCGTTTTCCTCGTCTCGTGGTATCCCGAAAAGGTTGAGATATGCAAAGGGATTCGGTGTGGTTGGCAGGCGATATATGTTGTCCCAGTAAGCCGCAGATTGGACAGGAATCGGAGCTTCAGGCTTGAAGCCGACTTCGAGAAACCTGGCGAGAGCTTGGATTTGTCTCGCCTGAGCTTCCGGGCCCTTCTTAGTGCCCAGAGTGGCTTTGGATGCCGTCGTCCAGCCTTTGCTGGTCATGGCTGAGCCAACACTGGGATTCCACCCGAGCATGGAGCTGAAGCTGTTGATTGTTTTCAACCAGCCCCCTGAACAAGAAACCACTTCATCCCCTGCCACATCGAGAAGCCAATCCAGGACGTTGAGCGTGTCTGTGCGAATATCTGGTGAAAGATGGGTCATGCCCCCGCGGATGTACATGAGAATCTTCTCCACATGCGCCCCAACCTCTGATGGCGGCAATGCTCGGAACAGCTTCAGAAGCTGGGCGCGTACCGACGTTGACGCATCTGATAACAGCGGAAGCAGCTTGCTCAGGACTCCTGACGTCCCAACTGGATTGTTTGGCGGGGTTGATGATATTTGGTTGGTGATGTAGGCGACGGCTTCGCGCCGTTGGGTATCAGACTTCGCCGAGATACACAGTGATAGATTCTGCTTGAATTGTTCGGCCGAGTCTATGCCGTCCGATGTGAGGGCTCCCTGATTGATGTGAATCGCTACGGTGTATTAGCACATGCATAGTAGATCTGGGAATGTGGAGAGATGTACATTTTGATTTGAAGCTGGTGTCTGTGAAATTGGCCGCCTTCGCCTTTTCCCTTCCCACTTTCAACTTGGCTTTCTAGGATGCATCAATCAGTTGTGTGTTTCTGGGACTGAAACGACTTGCGATATCGTACATTGAAGTCCCTCTTCTTCTCCCTTTTCTTTCTCATACTCGAACCCATCTTGACGTCTTAAGGTGATGACGACCCTCAGAATTCTCAATATATCAAGTGGCTGGCGCAAACAGCGACGATGTCGATGTGAACGTTGGGATAAGGTAGGGTCGACTGGAAATTTTAGCGGTGAAGCCGGGCAGAATGGTCCGCCCTTCGTTGACAAGCTGTCGCCAATGTGGGGGGGCCCACTCCCAGCTGGAGCACAGACCCTTTCCGCAGGCAGGGGGTGTGTGGGGCCAAGACCACAGTGGGTCGTCCTGGGGTTGATCGCTGAGAGCTGGCATTTGATGATATGGAGAAGCTTCGGATTCACTCCACAGTATTCAGATTCAAAGCAAACAAGGAACTAGAAGAGCGCTCGGCAGCTTCATGGATACACTCATTTTATCTTGATCTGATTTCATGAAACATAACTCTACGCGCAAGACAAGCACTCTGTGTCTCACCGCTCCCCGTCACGACATTGCTCCGTCATGAAAACAATGGCAGACAACTCGGAAATGGTATGTTGCGTTGCCCAGCCACTTGATGGCATCCAAGATGGCGACCTTTTACCAATCTGACAGAGGACTGGATAGACGGATTTTGAGTACATCAGCAAGAACTTTGACCGTTTACTGGGCAAACCGGGTGTCAAGGCAATTCTAGTCCTTGACCGCGAGACGGGCAATGTGTTGAAGACAGGCGGAAACACGGATTTATTCCGCAAGGAGAGCTCCGAATCTTCAAAGCCATCGATTTCCAATGATGCACCAAGCGACGGAGCGGCCGAACCTTCAACTGCTGATGGGGAGGGCGTGGTCGAGCTTGCAACCCTTGTTTGGAACTATGTCGACGTAACAGAACAGTTCGTGCAAGACCTGAATAAGGAGGTGGGTTTTGAGATGCTGTTGGGATTTTGCGCTTGAAGCTGATGTTTCTGTAGGATACAGCTCGACTGCAAAGGCTGCGTACCGCCACTCAAGAACTTGTCATCATCACGGACCCCAAGTTCATACTGGCTGTCGCTCATGACAAGCCAAATAGCGGCTGAACAATGAGGAAGCGGGCGAGGAGGGCTGGCTGGTTAGCATCCGGCAGTCTGAACATGAATACGGTTCATTCAAACATGGCAGCAGGAGTTGAGGTTATTGGCGTTTACTGAAAACTTGAAATGATACCCCGAGATTACCCTCCCATGAGGCGGCTGATAATACGTTAAAACTCCCACCGCGGTGACGAACAATCTTAGCAGTTGTGTCAAAGTTAGTACGACACCGCTCAATTCGGACAAAACCGACGGAATCACCCGTATGCTATTCCTGCTCACCCATTCAACGAGAGAGAATCGACGGTGAACCCAAGGGCTACGGATCAAAACCAGCAAATCAGATGTCGCCGTTGACACGTGTAAGTTCCAGGCTTGGTTCAGTCAGCCACGACGAAACGCACTAGACCTCGCCTGAGGTCATTCCTGGAATATCAAAAGCTGGTACTAGGGTTTCGAGCTCTCAAACAATGCGCATAACACCCGCGATCCTTGATCCTAATACACCGTGTACAATGTTATCTTGGGTGTTTTGGGAGCGTGGGGAGAGTGGGGAGGGGTTCGCCCATCGTAATAACCATCGCAGAATAATGCAGCAAGTTGCGAATCGAAGCAGAGACCTGCCTCTTTGGGTCCGCGATTGGCTTCCTTGTTTCCAACTCATCGCTTGGGTTCCGCGTGGAAGGGCGGCTTGATGATATAACTGACGGACATTAGACCCAGGTTCTTGTATCTCGCTCCCACGCTCCGTGACGTCCGTTTTCGGCCCATCTCAAACAGGTTGTTATCTACCGTCTGAAGGTTTCTACCGCCTTGATATTTGATCTCCTGGTCATCCTGGGTCCCCTCTTTTCCTGTGATCGACTCGGGATTTTTCTTTTTTTGAACTCTTTCCAATGTGTCCTGCGAGTAGCCGTCTGGCCGCCACAAGCACAAGCATCACAGACACGACGGCCGGCATGAGTTGGGTTGGCTGCAGTATTGGATGAAACCTGACCACCCCGGGGGAGTACAGACCCAAGAAGCGGGCACGACACTGCGAGGACACTGCGAGGACACTGCGAGGACACTGCGAGCACATATTACATACTCCGCACCATGCCTTCGTTCTCGATATTGCGAAGATCGCCAAAGGGCCACAAGAGGGGTGATCCCCCAGAGCAAGACGATGCCAAGACCTCGTCAACGCCAGAGGAAAGCGACGTCAGCAGCCCCTCACCACCCGCTGCAAGTCGCATCAACAGCACAACAAGCTCGACCGCCGAACCCGAAGCATGCAAGCCGTCAGACGTCAACAACAGAGACGGCAAGAAAGAACGGCGGGGCTTCAATAGGGACCTGTTGCACGACCTTCGAAGCCGACTCGTGGGAAAGCAGCCACCAGCACCATCAGAGTCGACCCCTCAGCGGGGAAGATGGCCCCCAAGACGAGGAGGCACAGCGGTAGAGGTAAGCAAGCCCCGACCCCGACCTCCGCCCTTCCCCAGATTTTCCCTATTGATTGCCGGTCTGGGGAAACCTGCACTGTTGGGTAATCGATAGCCGTTGGGTGTGTCTCTTACCCCTCGTTTCCATTGTCTTGTTTGCTCTGGCCAAATGGCAGAAAACAATGAGCGTCCAGTGCAAACACTTGGTTCCAGGTTGTTCTGAAGAGGTGACAACCCGAATGGCCTCTTTCCTGCAGCTTGGAGAATCTGGAAAGCCAAGCCACCGACGGAGGGGTGCACCTAGGATTGCCAGTAGAGAACAGCTCGAAGTGTCGTCACCCCTGAGGGACACCGCGTGACCTCGACGTCTTCCCGAGACTGGTTCCTGCGCCAATCGTACGAGGGCAGACTGGAACCTTGCGGGACTCCAGACAACCTCAACCACCTCAGCAAAGACCTTTGGATAGTTTCCAGACTCCTTCTAACGATACATTTGTCCTTCTTCATGACCATACTTGGAAGCAATGAGTGTTCCTGGCTGACCAATTCGTGATACACAACCCAGCCCTTGGAGACATCGGTACGGTCCACACCACTTTCACCCCTCTCGCCGCTGTCCCCGCGCTCCCCCGTCAACCCGAACAAGCCGCTCCCCTCACCACCTCCGCCTGGTAGCGAACAGGCCCGGTTTCCACCCCCAAAGCCAACCCTCAAGATCGCCCGCATCATGGCCACCCTCACAGACTCGGAGGTTGAGAAGCTCTTCTCGGGAGCACCTCAGTACTTTGCCCGCTCCGAGGGCCACTACACCGGCGCACCTCACCCCTCGGTTGCCTTTCCCTGGGACGAGTCTCTCGAGATCAGGGATCTCACAGACCACACGCAGATCGAAGACAAGGCCTGGGGCTGCGTCACGGCCTGGCCTCACATCACCCGCGATGTCCACGCCGACCGGTCCACCGCCCAGCGGGCCTCGGAGCAGAAACGCCGAGCTCACTTTTACCCCCGCTGCCGCGAGCGGCCGAACATGCTGAGCATGTTTGGGCTGGAAAAGGGCAGCCTGGGATACCAAGCCGCACTGGAGCTGTCGGTAGCAGACGCGCTCCAGGAAGAGCAATGGGGGTTTGAGAGCATTGGCACAAGGACCCCGGCGGTGATTGAGCAGAGGCAAAAGATGCTGACGTCCAAGGACGGGCTGAGACATATTGAGGAGAGTCTGATCATGGAGCAGCTGATCAAGAATGGGGCGAGGTATACGGAGAAGCACTTGCGGGAGAAGAGGGTTTCGAGCGAACTTTACAATGAGTTGTTCCTCCAGATTCTCCACCCGCCGACGAAGGTGCTGGACCACCGGGATCCGTACAGTCTTGCCGTGCAGATTTCGGCCTTGGTCAAGGTGCTGGCGGCCCCGAACATGTGGATTGATTTCTCGCACGTGGAGTGGAGAATCAGGTTGGGACAGCTGCTGTGGGGGAATGATTTGGGGGATGAGGTGGATGATGGGGCTTCGATCGGGACGGGAGATTCGTCGGGCGACATCTTTGAGGAGAGGTATTGGTTGCTGATGCAGATCTTGCTGGCTTGTGAGCTGCTCATCAGGTTGGATGCAATCACGGAGGGAGACGAGTTGGGAGTGGAGAGTATTCGACCGGCGGAGATTTTGCGGTTCGAGAGAGATGCGAACAAGTCGGTGAAGTGGTCGCTCATCCTTGCAAGAGCTTGGTTGGAAAACATCGAGGTCGTCAAGACAGAGGGCGCGGAGAGGTCATCAGATGAGAAGCCTTCTTCTGGGTGGTTGGCTTCGTTGACCAAACGCATGTCTCTGTCTCGCGAACACGGGCATGGGCATGGACATGGCCATAAAAATCATCACCATGATCCGGCCTATCTCATCAGAGGAAAGCACGTGCAGCGTCAGCTTAAGGGCCTGGAGCATTTTGCCAGGAGATTGCGGTGGCCGGATGAGAAGTCTTATGTCTCGACAATCTCTGACAACTGCCGCGCCGTGGTGGAAGGCACTCCGTTGACCACACCCCTCGCCAGTCCGAGCAGCCGAGCCGACAGTCAACGCTCGTCGTATTTTACCGTCCCTAGACCCAATTCGAAGTCTCGTCGGGTGGCATCCAGACGAAGAAAGATCTCGGCTGCAATGCACTCTTCTGGCTGGCTTTCCAAGAGCTATGTGTCCGGCCTGATGTTGCCCGGGGAAGGACTGTGCCATTTCTTGATGGCAACTCTGCTGGAGAACGACCCAGAAGCCATGGCGAGGCTGGGCCCCATGGCAAACCTCTGTGCTGGGTTCGTCTACTCTGGCAAGAGCTTCTGGAGCACTGCTTGCATCGTCGGCCGTGTGCTCGCTGCAGGCAAGGGTGCCGTAGAATGCATGGGATGGATTTCGAGTGATGTCACACCTCTTGGGCTTGGAGACGGCTGGGTCAACATCGAAGTCGAAGAGACTGCCGAAGACGCCCTCCATGTCGACAAGAAGGCTCGCCTCTGGGGCAAGCGCGCCATTGAAAACGAATCCAACGTTCTCGGTGACGCCGACCCTTCTTCTGTTCTGCCGGCGGACTTTATCATTCCATTTGAAAACATTTACCGGGACAGGGTCCCGCCTCTGATCCACATCGGCTTCGAGGCATTGCAGCTTTGCGCGCCGGCCGATTCGGTGCACACCACACCTAGTGAGAGCAACGGAGTAACACCGGTTTCAGAAGTCAGCAGCCGGCCTCCCGAGATTCACACCTACCCGGCGGCCATTAGCTTTACGGTTACGGATATGGACACGGAGGAGGTGACCGAGCACACCTTCTCGCTGGTGAAGGATATCAACTTTGTGACTGCGCACCCGTGTGTGCCGTCGCAGCACGTCAAGATTATGAAGTCGCCAAGCAGCCCGACTATTCGGCAGGTGGATTTGAATGGTGATGGTAGTGGTAAGGCTGCTACTGTTCTTGGTAGGTTTCTCTGTCTGTCACTCCTATCGTTGGTAACTAACAATACGGCAGGCCATCCCCTTCACAAGTACTTCGCATACACTGCGCTCCATCTCTCGGACCTGCTATTCTCCAAGAAAGACTTTACACTTGAAGCTCTGCTGGGTGACTACTCCAACGCCCCTCACAAACCAAGCCAGACACCTGCTTCGTCCTCCCCTCCTGCGGCAAAATTCCTCGTGGTAGACTGCATCACTGGCTTTCAGCCCCAACCGCAAGAACACGAGATCCCTCTGTCGCCGGTTATCAGCCGGTCAGACAGCTACAGCATGAACTCCCCTCTCTCCCCAGTTGGAGGTACTTTTGAGGGAAAGCTGGAGAGCGCCTCGAAGAAGATGCACAGTGAGAGTAGAAGACGGCAATTCGGCAGTGACATGGAGATGTTGGCTCGGGCGGTGTGTGCAGAGAGGGGGTGGAATGTGGTTGTTAGTCGGAGAAGAAGAGGCTGTCTGGCATGCGCGATTAGGGAGGCGGGAGCGTTGGGTTGGAAGGTGATTTTGAGAGTGGACTGAAGATGGGCTAATGACTATTGATGACATGCTACGGTTTGGAGAAGAGTGTAGGAAGAAGAAGGGCAACACTTGACCACTTTACAACATATCGAGTTTAATTATCAGTCGGGTTTTGGGGAGGGAGTTTTTATGGGTCTATTATTTAGGTTTTATAGGATTGAACATGATGGTGTTGATACCCGATTTTGGGTCGGTTTTGCTTGAAGGTGTGGACTTGATGGCAACCACCGGACAACTCAGCATTTTGTTAAAATACGAGACCATACATACAGTGTAAGGATATGTTGAAAAGGGGTTCAGATTTGGTATATGTATATTTCTGGTTGCCCTGAATGAACAATACTCGCCAACCCGCTGCCACAACCTGAAACACACCCACCACTGATTGACACCCATACATATGCTCCCTCAAACCAATTCATAATAGTCCAATGCTTCATCCATGCCTGCCTCATACTCCTCTCATCCATCAAATCACGCACCTGTCAACGCCACAGTTGCGCCACACCTATCCCCAATCCCAACTTCAACCCTCCACCCCTTTCTCAAAAGATCAAGACCATCCCTAAAGATCCCCCCCTTCAAGCGGCTTCTCCCCAGGCAACCTCGCCCCCTCAATCTCCTTCTCGGTCACACTCTCCCAATCCTTGGCGTCAATCCACCCGATATACGCCCTATCCCCAAACCCGCCCACCCAGTAAATCTCCGTCACCACCAACCTCACAAAGTGGCTCTCGTGAATCCTATTTCCCGGAAGCCAGTACTTCGCGTCCGGATGCGTGTTGGTGTAGCAAGTCTGAACCAGCTTGCCCACATCACTCTTTGGGTCGTCCGCTCCGGGGATGGGTTCGAGATACCCCATCAGGGAGTACCGCGGGAGAGCGGCGGCGCTGTAGGATTGGGGCTGAACGGGGGGTTCGGAAGAAAAGGGGTTGAGATGGGAGAGGAAGGACCTTGAGGGAGGGGGGAGGGGAGGGGGGGTCCAGGTTATGGCTAGGGAGAGGTTGGCGTTGGCTGCGTTGCGGAAGGTGGAGGAGATGTTGAGGGACAAGAGGGTCGGGTTGGAGGGTGCGAGGGGGTCACAGGCGGAGATGTATTCCATTAGGGCGTGGGGTTTGCCTTCAATTCCTGGGGGGTTGCGGGACGAGGTGGTGGAGGGGAAGATGGTCGAGATGGTGCCTAGCGGGGTTAGGGTTAGGATTCGGCGGGCGAGGATGGCGGATTCGCGGGCGGTGGGGATCTTGAAGGCATTGGTGCTGGGGGCGGTTGAGTCCTTGGGGATGGAGTAGGCCGAGGTGAGGGGGAGGAGGGTGGAGAGGAGGGTGGTGGGTTTCATTTTGGGGGGGGTTTTGTGCTTTAATGGAGAGTAAAAGATGAAGAGGGCCAAAACGGAAAGGGGAACGATATCAAACAAGAGGGCGGTCTTGTAAAGGGTCTTTGTAGCGCTTGCCTGCCAATGGGGTGGATGCCAGTGCAGAAGCGGGTGACCTTGGTTGCACCAACCACAACCCTGGGCCAAGACTATGGGGTCAAACGATCAAGCGTTGACGTTGGAGGGGGAGTGGGGAACAGTGGAAACACAGCTGCAGAGGCGAGGGCCAAGACTTCTTATCAATCTGATCTGATAATCCCTCGTCACCTCGAACTGATGGTGAAATGTCCCAAGCTGGACGAACAACTGGAGGAGACTTGAGCTAGAAGTGTCATTGGCTGAGAAGAGTTCTGTTATCACGTAAGACCAAGTTAACCTCAAGCTATTGAGGCTTTCTCCATCTTGGCTGAAGATTTCTTAGCAGTTGGGTCCTTGGCTAACATCCAGTTGAACTGGGCTCACGGTGGCATGTGCAAGTCTCGATTCACAACAGCTGCCGTGAAGGCACACTCAGAAGGTCCTTGATGATCGTGTTCGACGGGTAGTAGTCCAGGGCGAGCAGACGGGGCCGTAAAGGCGAGCCGAAGGGGCAGAATGATGTAAGGTAGTCACGTGTGGTTCACGTGAGCCTGGGCTCTGTCACCGGCGCTCACAACAACACAATGGGCTCTGACTTGGAAGCACCCCCAACTTCCAGCAATCGTTGGCAAGCTTGGCTGATCACCTCTCGGATCATCCTGTTCTTCTTGCAGCTGTTGTGATCGCATTCAACATATGCGGCAACCCTTGCCACAAGCGTTGGCGGCCATGTGAGAAAATCAAGCCACGTGACCATGTCCCTTTCGTTTGGCGAGCTGATGCTTTTGTCGCTTCCGCCAAGCCGTTCATCATCAGTGGCAGCTATGATGGCTGATCCGTGCGCAATTCCCCCTCCAGGTGGATCAAGCCACAGGCCCGGACCACAAGCTCGAACAGCTCTCCAGCCACATAATACACCCACAGCGCCATTCACCTGTGTAGACTGCGCCACGCAACAGCAGAGGTCAGTCACTTCAAAGCCCTGCGGGGCAGGTCGCCACGCCCACAATTCCTTAGCTAATCAGCCTAATCCACACAGAAATCGACAGCATCGAGTTGCGAAACCTTCCTCTGCTGCGTCCGCCTCCCGCTCCCATCCAAGACCCCGACTTTGAGTAGTTAACACCCATCACAAATCATCCAAAATGGGAAAGGTTCACGGAAGGTACGATAATCTTGACTTGGTCAAAGGTATCGCGATGATGGACTGATTTACTGACTTGTTCTCTCCTCAGTTTGGCTCGTGCCGGTATGTCTCTCTCCCCGCTGTCGCCCCCCGCGAGGACAACCTTGCTCGAGAAATTCTTGTCGATAGCAGTGCCTGAACAGCTATGGATCGAAACACGGGTTCTGACGGTTCTGGGATACAGGAAAGGTCAAGTCTCAGACCCCTAAGGTCGAGAAGCAGGAGAAGAAGAAGACTCCGTATGTTCCACCCTCGCAATTTTTCCAACTTCAACCCATGGGTGGGTTTTGACGATGACGGAACATTCATTCTGACACCTGAAATAGCAAGGGCCGTGCGAAGAAGAGACTCACTTACACTCGCCGTTTCGTCAACATCACCTTGACTGGTGGCAAGCGCAAGGTCAGTACCACCATCCGGAACAGCAAACCATCACCGTACAAGGGCCCCGGGCTGACAACACAACTATAGATGAACCCTAACCCCACTGCTTAAATTACCCAACCACCAACACAACGATGAACCTTTCTCGATACCCTGTTCGCGGCTCCTTCTGAGTTGAAGCAAGATCGGTCACCAGCAGCGATGTCGGGAGCTTTTGTCTTTGGGTAAGGACCAGAAGAGGGAACCAAAACTGGGAGACATGGAAATCTTTTCATGATGTGATGGATTGATTGGCTTTGCGAATCATGGGCGAAAGAGAAATCTGGCAGCTTGGGAGAAGGTCGTTATAATCAAGACCAATCCCCGAACCATCATCATGGGGGTCATTTAAATCATGGCTTACACACAGCATGGGATGTCATTTTTGCACGCTTTTATTTTCTTTCGGCAAACGGGAAATGGTATATCTGGGTCTATTTTCTTCCTTGCGACATGATACTGCCTACCTGCCTATAGCGTGTGACGAGACTGTCAGATATGAGAGAAGCCGCTGTGTGTCTTCTATCCTGCAAGCCAAATGATACAGCCTGTTTACCAGCGAAGGAAAGCTACGTCAGTGAGCTGGAAATGCCAACAAGGAAGGGAAGGGATCCTTGGCTATATACTTGCCTGTGACTTTGTGGTTTACGGGTCCGGATGCCATGTGTACATGTTGAGAGTCACCACCACAAAGTAATTGGCACACAAAAGTAGGTTTACCCATCTGGACCACATCATGTCTTGAAGCATAATTATTAGGCCTTTCAAGATAGTTAACAGGCCTTCAAAGATAGTCAATAGGCCCGTTGGTTTGCTTCAGAGGCATGGTTTATAGTCTGATATGCGTTAACTTACTTTTGCTGTGCCAATCACTTTGTGGGGAGGGTGCCACAGAGAGCCAGTAAGCTTGCAATCATATTGACGCTTTTCCATACAGCAAAAAGAGCTATTTCTATGAACAACCCGTTGGAGACAAAGGATGGTCATGAACGCCGCAGTCTCACCTCCTCGGCCCCCTGTCCCTCCTCTCACTATTCAAACTATCCCGTCCCAGGCGCGAATTCTCTTCCTGTTCCTGGCGCGACAAAAACATGCGATGCGCAAGAATGGACAGACGGTACTTCCACGATTGAGCAGACATCTCAACCCGCCTTGTCTCTTTGACCCGTTTCATTTTCTCGTCGAGCAAAAATGGTGGCCAATGCTCCTTGTTGAACACGCCGAGAATGTCGAAGAGGATGAGCACATAGATGCCCAGCCGACTCTCCATGTTCATGATCTGTTCGAATCCGTGTTTGGTGGCCTCCCAGTTGTGCTCGGGCAATATGCGGGCCCCTCCACGAACCAGCCAGAAGAGTAATTTGACTGATTCCAAGTCAAATGGCCCTTTCAAGAACCGATCGGGAATGGGTGTCAAAGGGTGGAGGTCCAAATAGCCGCCTTTAGGGCCCTGCGTATTCGTTCCGCTCTCATATTCGAGTTTCGTTGTGTTGTTAAACGGGCAGGCGTCGCAAAACTCTTGCCAGTCTTCGTCGAACCTCTCCCTGATCTTCTCCACTTCTCGCTCCCTGTATCCAATTTCTTGCTTCTCTTCAGCTCGCTGGTCTTCGTTGGCTTCCGATCCCTCTTGTTTTGGCTGTACCTGGGTCGGCGGTTTCCACAAGACGCACGCCGCTTTTTCCATGTGCCTCTCTGTGCGCTCTTGGCGACACCAGACCTGCTGGGCTTTGAGTATGAAATCAACATTCATGTAGCGCGTGTCATGCATGAGACGCGCAGCAAGCACATTGCCCTACAGAAAGACGTGTCAGCGCTGTGTTTGGTCAAAAGGCGGTGTCATAGTCTGGAACGGCCGGGTCGAGATGTTAAAAAGTAGGATAGCATTGCTCAACCACACCTCAAAGGATCCTTGAAACTCTTTCAAATAGCCAACCAGTTTCGAAGGATGGCTAAGAGGGCAGCAAGCTTTTCGGAGACACGCTTCGCTAATCAAAATAGAGCATAACACTGACCTGGAATTTGGGGTCCCCGGGAAACTGTTCAGGTTCAGGAGGGCTACCAATAGTGCTCCTCGGCCGGCCGAAATACATATCCCATGTTGGGCCAAATGCCGCCACAGCCATTTCGAGTTCAAATGATCTGTCTGACAAGAGACCTCGAAGAAACTTGCTGACCCTCAGGAGATGCAGGTTCTGTGACCTGACGGCTATGGGCCAGAGCATTTCGGGGGGTAGCGACTCGAGCATAGACTTCGGTGGGAAGGACTGCTTGGACCGTTTGGCAGACCTGGATGAAATAGCGTCGACATTATCGTGGCCGTTCTCCTCCTCTCTTTTCCTTCGGCGCTCCTCCATCAAGCTCCGAAGCTGCGCAGGGTTGGGGGGCTGCCACTTCGGCTTGCGACCGCGGCCCTTTACCTTGATAGGCGTGAGGGTCAACGGCCGCCGGCGAGGAATATTGTGAGAAGATGCGCAAGTCATAATGAGCACTATTCAGAGGAGTAATGGCGATATGGATTGGATTTGATGATACCAGAGAAAACTCGACGTGACGAAGGCGTTCAACCGAGTTTGGCAGATGATTTGACCTGAAGGGGACTGGTTTGGAGAGAACTAAAAACGCCCCTCAGTGAGGAGGTTGCTCATCTCTGTCAGGCTCTGACCCGTAGCTGACAGTCAAACACCTTCTCAATGGTTTCCCTCTTCGATGAATCCTCAAGATCCACTCTGCCGAATCAATGACAAGGGTTGATGGTGATGATGGTTGTGGTCAACATACCCTGTTGCATGCGCGGCGGGGAAGATACCTATTTTCCGTGCGGGCCAGTCAGGCGGTGGTTTACACCATCGGAGTCACTAGTTGTTGAGAGATAGGCGTTTACGCCATTTGCTCGTCTTCTGCTTATGGACTTCACTCAGAAGGCCATGTTTTGGGTACGAGGGCTACAACAACCACGACAGGGTGGATATTGCATGCCATGTACAACCCTGGCCACACGCAACCCTGATATCATCCGTATCATCCCAGGCTTACGCCGTCCATCAAGGAAAAGACAATGTTTGCCTCCAAACTTTGGATTCGTGGCAAAAGAACCCAGCCTGCCAGTTCTTTCAATATAAAGACTGCCACACTACGGGGTACTATGCAAGCTGCACATACATTGCGGGACGGCACAGCAAGCTCCAACAATTTTGCATGTGACGCTCTGACACCTGTGACATCACATCGCCCCGTTTCAGCAGCAGCCTTCACCTAACTAACAACCTTCTGACAGGCGGTGGAGCAAGCTTCCCTCGATCCTCGCCTCGCACCCCCAATCGGCTCGCTCCGAGAAGATTGTTACGGTCCTTTTGTACGATATAGGAATGTTTCCCTTTTGCAAGTTGTTTTCAGATTGATTGATATTTACTCAAATTCGCCCAACACAACGTCTGGCATACGAAAAGCGCGCCAATGGTCACCAGATAAGAGCCAACCAGTGGAATACAGCAAGCCCGCCAAGATGCCTGTCCCCTTTCTGGGGCGCCTTAACCCGTGAGACATTCACACCCCGTGGTGGCAGAGAGACAGCAACAATTTACTGATAAGATGATTTATTTGGGAGAAATAGCACCGAATATGCCGCCCTTGTTGGATCCTTTTTGCTTGTAGGGCTCGAGGCCTTTATTCGAATATTTACGCTTGCTTTGCGTGAGACGGCCCCCGATCTTGATCTCTACCGAGATTGAGCTCCCGAGCTAATCGTATTGTTCAGCGCCGTCGTTGCTACAGCTATGTTACGGGATCTCGAGACGTCTGTTTAATAGGTGGACTAGTCCAGCGCAGAAGCGGGCAGAGCAGAGGAGAAAATGCATGTTGTTTGTGCTGGAACATGCTAGGGGTAACAATACTGACGGTGAAATCCAGCGGTCTCGGCCTCGATTCGCGATGCCTCCGATTTCGTCGATTTATGTGCCATGTTTGGCTACACCGCCGAGGAACACGTGGTACGAACGGAGGATGGGTATTTGCTGGGAATACACAGACTTGCATGGCGGAAGGGGGAGGAGGAACGGAGGGTGAATCGCGGGCCAACCAGCATCAAGAAGAAGGTGGTTTACCTGCACCATGGGCTGCTAATGAACAGCGAGGTGTGGGTTTGCTTGACGGATGAGCAGCGCGCTTTGCCCTTTGCGTTGGTGGAGAAGGGTTTTGACGTTTGGGTAGGTAACCTCAAAATGGGGTGCCGAGGAGAGGGCACATGGCTGATCATATCTCTAGCTCGGAAACAACAGGGGCAACAAGTACTCGAAAAAGTCGATCCGATATTCCCCCACGACGACCGAGTTTTGGAACTTTTCCATTGACCAATTTGCCCTCCACGATATTCCTAATAGCATCAGCTACATTCTCGAGATCACCGGCCAGCCGTCCCTCTCCTACATCGGCTTCTCCCAAGGCACTGCGCAGGCTTTTGCCAGCTTGTCCATCCACCCCAAGCTCAACGAGCAGGTCAATGTCTTTATCGCTCTGGCGCCAGCCATGTCGCCAGCGGGCTTGTCTAACGGCATAGTTGACGCTCTGGTCAAGGCATCGCCACAGGTGCTGTTCCTCCTTTTCGGCCGGCGGTCCATACTCAGCTCGGCCACCATGTGGCAGTCAATCCTCTATCCACCACTGTTCACCAAGCTCATCGATCTAGGTCTCTCGTTTCTCTTCAGCTGGCAAACCAAAAACATCAGCACTTCGCAGAAACTGGCCGCTTACCCTCATCTCTACTCGTTCACCTCAACAAAATCAGTGGTACACTGGTTCCAGATCATACGAACCAAGTCCTTCCAGATGTATGATGACGATGTCCACCGGCCCCTGATCTCAGCCACCAGCAACAAGTACACCAAAGTCGCTAGGTACCCGACGAGGAACATCAAGACGCCGATCGTGCTCGTATACGGAGGTAGTGACTCGTTGGTGGATATCAAGGCCATGCTGAAGGAGCTTCCTAGTCAGACGCTAGCCAACGAAATCCCACACTATGAGCACCTGGACTTTTTGTGGGCGAGGGACGTGGACAAGTTGGTTTTCCAGCATGTCTTTGATGCGCTGGAGAGTTTCACTGGGGCGGAGCATACGAGGGAGGAGTATGAGCGGTATAGAACTGTCAGAAAACAGCACACAGACTTGGCCAAGATGGAGAGTGGGCTGAGAAGGGGAAGCCACCTGGCTAGGGGAAGTGATGTGGCTGATAGTGATGTCAGCACAGCGGTTGGGGAAGAAACAGTGAGGGTCGTGGAGTTGAATGGGAGTTCAAATGAGGACGCGGCCGGGGCTGGGGAGGAGATGGAGGAGGCGCAAAGTGAATGGGGGGTGTCACCTACAAAGAGGCTAGAAAGCCCGTTGAAGTTTGAGTCGAAGGGCTTGCCACAGTTTCAGGACCGTGAGAGGCCATGGTCGAGGGAGAGCCACATCCCTTCGCCGACAGCACAGCAGCAGCTACAGCTCCAACCCACCGTCTTGCCACCTAGGACAAGTAGGATTGCCAGGCCGAGGGCTAGCAAGGGGAACCTAGCTGCCGAGATAGCTGCTTCCGGTGGTGAGGACTACCCAAACTCCCCGCACACGCCCGTGTCCAAAGCGGAGATGACGGACGGGTTCGCAGACAGTCCAGCTGGCGACACTGGCCCTCACGCCGCCACGACGGGGATGACGGGGATGATGAACATGATGACTACTCCTAAGAGGAGGGGGACGGGAGGGAGTCATATGAGTTTTGACTCTATGAGGGGAGGGAGGGGAATTAGTCTGGGTGCCAGTAAGTTCTCCGACGCTGTTGCTGTTCTTGATGGGGAAGGAGGGGCAGAAGAACACTGACGAGGAATGTTGCAAAGGTAAGGCCGTCGGGGGGGTCACGACGAGCGCGAATGATATTGCTGGGTTGACTGCTAGCAGTCCGGGAGGTGGAGCGGGAAGTTCGGATGAGGGGGGTGGGAGCGGGTCGGTGCATTCGAGGAAGGGGTCGGCTGCAAGCGTTGGGTTGAAGAAGTGAGAGAGGTTGATTAGGATGATGCATTTTGGCGTTTGATCATGAGCTTTTTCATTCATTCAAGATCGGTTTTTCTTTGGGTTCTAGATTGGGAAAAGAACAGTCAGGGGGGTGACAAATAACCCTATGGGAAAGGCCTTTGACCAAGATTAACAGCACGCTATCTGGTCGCTGGGCATTGTGGCCTGGAACTGCTGGTTGCGAGTCCTCTTTTTTTTTTTTTTGGTTTTTTTTTTTTTTTTTTTTTTTTTGCATAGGTATACATGGTTACTACAGTTGGATAGATACAGACATACGCATACAGAGAGTAATAACAGTCGGGCGATATTCATGGACAAGATATGTGGAAGTGGATTCGAAGATTTACGCCTCAGTGGCCCTTTGAGGAGAGCGGGAGGGTTAGTTGGGATTTGAAGATCTGATCTGAGATCTGAGACGCGAGTTAGAGTAGACATCTGGCCTGTCTCATCGTCATCGTCTGGAACTCGGCCAGAAAGACCGACAGATGGATGGCGATATCGGATCCCGGTCCTCGCGGTTTTGTTTTCGCTGCCTATTGTGTGTACCTCCAATTTACCCTCCGGCCCCGTGGCTCTTTTGGCTGAAGAGAAGAGAAGATTGAGAGGGTGCCATCCCCAGACCATGGTAGCGAGGTAGCGAGCTTCACCGTTATCTTTTCCAGCCATGATTAAGTCCACGTGGGTGCGATGCTGGGAGTTGGATGGAGATGTTTCCAAGCTTTGGGTGTCATCGGTTTTATCGGAGAGAGGAGAGTCAAGAAGCGGTGGGAACTTGATGTGCTTTATCACCATGTCTCCCTGCCAGGGCATTGACAAGACGGCGTGAGTCGGGGCAGGCAGCCATATCAACCACTGAACGGTTCAGGCAAGCGAGTTGTGCCACGCACCAGATCTTGAATGTCCGAGATCCTTCCTTTCCGCCTGGCAGATCCTATCTTGAATCTGTATCCTGTGCTTTGCTTTTTCGTTCGGGCCGAAGACGATACGCTCTCGTCCTACACACAACCGGGGGAAACGGGGCGGAATTCGACTGGAAGAGTGGGGAGGGGGTGAGGAGATCTAGGAGAGATTCCCGGCCGGTGTGATGATATGTGAGAGGCTCAAGGATGGTGTAAAATACCGTATGTGTCATTACAGGCAGAGTTGGCTGTTACGCCAGCCTTACTGATAGTGTGTACGTACAGCAGGATGAAACAGCGAGAGCCCAATCAGGTGGGCGGCGTGGGCGCTCAGCTTACACAGCTGGGCGGCGGGAAGAGGCGGGAGCGGGTTGCACGAGGTGTTGCTCCGGCTCCGTTCTACGTAGGCCTTTTTTCCATGCAATGGGGGCGGCGATTAGGGCCGACAGAAGAATATCTCGAGTTGATACTTGGGTGGTGGTTGGATCAAGGGTCTTTGCTTGGTGCGGTGACGCAAACAGATCTGGGAAGATGGAACCCTACCTTGTGTTGGAGAGGGGACGGATCTCAGTTTCTGTGCCAATGTGATGTCTCAGGTTAATCGCATGCATTGTGTTGAGAGGCCAAAACCCGGTTGACATGTGGAAGGGGATGATCTTATGCCTGTTCCTATTTTTTATCATTCTCCGGGGTCTCAGCGAGGATTTGAACTGTCGGTCCTTTCGGGAAGTATGGGAGAGGAATGGAGGCAGTGTGTGAGACAGGAACAAAAGCTGGAGAAATCGAGGACAGAGCAGGCGAGAGGGACGGCGAGTGAGGGTATCTTATAGATGTCTTGGCTTTCAGTTTGGCATCTCCGTAAGCCCGGCTGGGAATCCTTCTGTTGCCAAAAATGACCCCATTCGGATCTGCCTGTGTTGGCTACGTGCGCCTTGTTATCCGCGACCTCCGTCGACACTGACCTCTGCTGAGAGGATGATCAGGGATGACAGATTACCGATACCCAGAGCGCTTTGCGGCTCACTTGGGTGATCTTCTTCTTCTCTTATCGACGATTTAGTACTCGATGGTCACGATGCTGAACTACCTATGAGAGGTGTCGCCTGCTCGGAATTCACCTCGCCAACAAAGGACTACTTCCGCGCTTGGTAGATGACACGCCGCCATGTGGCATAATGGGAATTCTAGAAGCAGATACGGGGGCCTGGCGAACAATTATACGGCTGGTCTCGGCCCTGCAGATGTCAATAGCACTCCGGTTCCGTACCCGCGCCCAGGCAAATGGGAACTCCCGCTTTTACAGCAACATTTTGCGCCAAAGCAGATAACCCAAAGAGCCAGACAAAAGTGCGAGCCAATGCATCCGAGAGCCCCCTGTTGATCTCTTTGCAGTCGTCCCAGGAAGGATTGGTCGGACGTGAATTCGGAAATCCCATCGCACCACACCAGCAAATTCCTATCCAGCGCTCAAGCAGCCTCAGCGCATCACGCCGTGCGGCATCACCAACGGGAGGCAGCTGGCGCGCGTTGATTCCGTACCGGGTCGATGGGTTGCCACGTCCACGAGGCGAACAAGGCTGGGTCTCACCCACGAGCCACGACCAGTTGCGTCGGTCGGTCAGTGAGGCAGTGTATTTTTGAGAACCTGCCGCCTGTTTGTTTCTTACAAACGCAGTACACTTTACTGTACTGAACTAACCTCTCGTCAGAACCCTACCTGGCACGAAGATCCAATGGCTCGGAACAAGCCAACCTCTCATCTGCTTGCATTTGCTTGCGTCACCTTTCTCTGTTTTCCCCATGCCCACGTCTACAAGGCCCTGATGCCCGGGCCCAAGATCACCAAGACCCTTGCCCGTTGATAGGTGAGACCTGTATCTCATCCAGACAGCATAGCCCTCCCGAGACAAGGACAACCCCCTCCCTTCGGCGGCACCAACGGGGGCAGGTACGGGGGGTACGTCACGGTGGTACCAAACAAAAGAACACTCCCTCGTGTGCGGTAACGGGTCAAAAAAGGAAAGAATTGGAGCCCGGGGTCCGATGGTGAAGGGAACGGGGGGCTGGACCGGAGACAGACAATGGACAAACATACCTCTCATAAAAGACCCTTCCTCCTGAGTCTCTACCACGCCCGGTCCTCCGAGACATGCTCAAGCTGAAACTATAACCTTCAGGCACAGCAAGAAGGCTGTGATATCAGTCTCTTTCCCCTCCACTTATAACTCTTATACCCCCTCTATCTCCCTCTCGCCTGGGATCTAGAACCTGAACTCCGTATACAATCATCTCTTCAACTTCCACTCATCGGACATAAGAGACAGGCAACGACACCTTCACACAGCAGCCTTTGAACCTCCCAACCGTCGTTATCCACTGGGCCTAGCCCGTAATCCCCGCCGTCTCCAACACCGTTCCCAACAGATCACCACCACCAACAGCCGCAATGTCCTCCACTGCCAACGAAGACAACCACGGGCCTGCTCCCGAAGGCTACGACACGTGGGAGAAATACTGCGCCGCCACAACAGCTCAGTTCTGCTTCGACGCCCAACCTCCCATCGAGGGCGTCTGGGAAAAGATCCCCTCCCTCACCACCAACGCCATCTTCGCCGCCCTCTTCGGCATCTCCTTCATCGCCTTCATCATCACCTACTTCCGCTCCCGCCGCCAGGGCACCTTTTTCACCGTCATGATGTGTCTTGGGCTGCTGTGTGAAATCGTCGGTTACGCCGGGAGAGCCGCATCGGCCAAGAACCCCTGGGACGACATGGGCTTCATGATTCAGATTGTGACTCTGACGATTGGACCGGCGTTTTTGGCTGCGGGTATCTACACTTGCCTGGCCAAGGTGGTGAGCGTCTATGGTGAGGAGAGCAGCAGGTTGCCCGCCGGTTGGTATACCCGCATCGTGAGTCGCCCGCCCCAACTTTTCTTCACATCTTGAAAGGCCAGAGTGCTGACCAAAACCAGTTCATCCCCTGCGACGTCGTCTCTCTTGTCCTCCAAGCCTCGGGAGGTGGCATCGCCGCCGCCTCGGACGACATCGACCTCCTCAACATGGGCAACAACATCATGATCGCCGGTCTCTCCTTCCAGGTCTTCATCCTCGCCGTCTTCCTCGCCGTGTCGGGCGAGTTCCTCCTCCGGGTCCGCAACCGCAAAAAGACCTACGGACCCGACGCCGGGTTTGAGCAAGCCGAGCCTGCCAAGTCCATCCGTCAGGGGTTCATGTTCAAGGCCATCATGATCGCGCTCGCGGTCAGCACCGTCGCCATCTTCTGGCGGTCGTGCTTCCGTGTCGCGGAGCTGTCCGAGGGCTGGAACGGCCCCCTCATGGCGAGGGAGGATCTCTTCATCGCGTTCGAGTCGGTCATGATCCTCATTGCCGTGGTGGTGATGAACGTGTTCAACCCCTGCATGGTGTTCGGTGTCATGATGAGCAGCAAGTGGAGGAAGCAGGGCGGGTTCAGAAAGTCCGAGAGCACGGCCACCACCTCCAGCGACGAGGAGCTCAACGTCCTCCGGCAGTCCGCTCAGGGCTCGAGGAGGGCGGCCGGTTTCGGAAACCAGAGGTACTACCAGAGCCAGGGGCATCACAATGGCAACCAGAACCAGAACAGCCGGTATGGTGATGTTTAAATCATGCCCGCCTTTTCTTTTGTCTTCTCTCTCCTTCTTTTTGAGTCTGAAGCAAGATGTACGCGAGTTGCCAAGGATGAACGACTGTTTTGTAAATGGGGGCGGGGCAAAGATGATAGATGTTTGCATTTTCAAAGCGATGGGTATGAAGTTGTGTACACCAGATACTGACACCAAGGCGTTTTCGGTTGGCTTTCTCTCATAGTTTCTTTTAACCCCTTCTCGAGAACTGGCTGTTCGATTCTTGGGAGCCGGGTGTTCGGTTAGGTAAATAGTTGCAAAATAGTTGCAAAAAAAAAAAAGAAACTGTCAAATAAGTTCGAAGTGCTTATTCTAATGCTTGATGTCGACCTTGGACAGTGACAAAATGAGCTCAAGAATGATAAAGGCATCTGTCCCCGGACCCCGAAACTGAATGGACTCCCAAACATCGTCCAATTTCGGCATCCAGACACCTCCCTCCCCTTCTGTCATTGACTCTTGGACCTCTCCCCTCCATCCTCCACGTCTCTTCCCCCGGCCACAAACCCCTCCTCCCTTCCCACCATCCCATCATCCTCCGGCTTCCCCTCCCGACAGGCCCAGCCATCTACAAACCTCAACGTCTCCCTCCCCCAAACCCGATTCATCACACACAACCTCACCGGCACCAAGATGATGATCAACAGCGGAAACCCCGGCGCTGCAACCGTAAGCGTCACGGCAAAGATCCCCACCGTGACCAAAATCTGCGTGACAGTATAAGCATGCACCCCTCCCCAACCCACCCCCGCAGGCAACTCGGGCAGCTCAGATGGCGGTGTGAGCAAGTGAAAGAACCTCGTCAGCATAGGGTTCACACTGAGGGACTGATAACCCATAAACATGAACAATCCCGCCAACACCGAAGTCGGTGTCAGACCCAAGACTCGCTGGAAAGGCGGGCTGACAAACACCATTATCATGGCTGCTTGCAGGAAGTGGGAGTATCGCTGTTCGTAGACCCTGGGAACAAGGTTCGTATGGGCGCCGCTTTCTTCTTCTTCTTCTTCGGGGGCCGGAACAACTTGATCCTCATCAACTACCCAATGCCGCAGGGATTCTGAATGAAGTGGTGCCTGTGGCAACAGCCCGTTGGCCGGCGGGATACCCAATATCCCACACAAGGCCGTTGTCGTGCCCAGCAAGGCAATATCCCATGCATATCCTCCAGGTTTGTTCACCCCGTACCGGTCGACAGTGCAGATGATGCTACTGATTTCATGGTCAAAATAGAAAAGTATCGTGATGATCGCCCCTGGAATGATCGAGATAAACACCCACTCCACAGGCAGCTCCCAGAACCTCACAAAAAACATCTCGCGCTCTGGATTCGTCGGCCGGAAAGAAGTCTGCACCGCAAGCCGGCCATGATCCAAGTCGGCCAGGTCTCCAATATACGGAATCCCAATAAACAGAATAATCGATATCGCAGTTGCATACTCAGACAATCCCATCCGGATGACACGCCCAAGAAGGGGCTTCCACTTTGTAGCCGTGGACAGGAGTATAGCAACCAAACACGTCCCAACAGCGCCAATCATGGCGTAGAGAAACGAGTCCAGCGGCATCTGCTCGTGCGTCCGCTTGAGCTCCATGGCGGCCTTGTGGAAGTAGATGATGCTGTTGAGCAGCGAGAAGATATCGGCGCTGAAGTCTGTAACATACTGCATGGTCCAGTCGTGGGCGTTGAAGATGGCCAAAAGGTAATGCATCCAAGCCGAATGGATAAGAGACCAGGCCATAACAGGCAGGAAGGGCACCTAATCCAGTCAGACTGAGCTTCTCAAAAAGAAATATATATATCTATATATATATGCACAAACAGCCATACCTTGAAGCTATCACTACACAACTCGTACAAATTCTCGGCCAGCACCGAAAACGGCCCAGTAACCCCAAGAATAGTCAACGGCTGAGCAGAGAACCTACCACAACGCACATCCCATTAGTCCCCAAACCCATACCCAACTTCTTCCAGACAGTGACTTACACCGCAAAGATGACACCACACAACCCAGTGCTAAAAACAACCTCAATCGTCCCCCACGATCTCCCAGTGAGAACGTACAGATCACTCGCAAAAGTGATGCCAGGCAGGATGTTGGTAAAAAAGACGTAGACAGCGCTGGCTACCACGAGCTGGTTGAAGACTGTCCAGTCCGACACCCATCGCCTCCGAAGGTTGCGAGCATCTTGCCTGAGAAGTCTGAACGGCTCCAGTTTGCCACCTTGACGAAAGTGGGCGAGAGTCCTCGAGGACCACGAAGATTGCCTGGCCATCTAGATACGAAATGGGTGTTATTGGCAGACGAGGCTCATGCCGATAGGAACTGGGACAGCCCGGGAGGATATCGACGCTGCTTCAGCAGAATATTATAAACACCATGTCGAGAAGCCAAGCCGAGGCTGACGTGGATAGTGATGCATCTCGAGGGCTATTTTTCTGGGCCGTCAGTATAGAGAAGCAAACGAGTGAGGGGTAACGCTCGGTCGATCATGTTTGAGCATGGCTGGACCGCGGTGGTGTTCTTTTGTATTGGCATGAGGGTCTCAACTCGTCGGTGAACAAGAGGTCAGTCTGCCTGTCGGATGCGTTGTTGGCCCCACGTGGGGAGAGTCGATGCTTGGGAAGAGACAAGCCAAGATCATGGCGTGGAACCACAGAACGGTATGACATCATTGGAGAACAGCGTGCCAGCACGCAACTTACAACACCATGGACAAGCATCACCACCTTCAAAGAGGCAAAGGTGATGACCTCAGGCAACAACATATCAAGAGAGAGTAACAATCACAAGCAACACCAAAGCACACATATTCACAGTAGAAAAGATCATAACGTTCGTGATCACCTCTAAGGGACTCTATTTTGTACTCAAGCACATATGAGAAGTTTTGCCGCAGAAACCCGTGACCTTTCCCTCCTCAAAATTGTGCCCCATACCAAATAACCGATTGCTCAAATTGAGCCAAGAGATCCGTAGCGCCAACACACATCGCGTGACGCTTTCCTTTCGGTGGCCAATGACCTGTGTCCCTGGAAGCGAATTTTTGTTTTTGCTGTTTAGGTGGAAGAAATGATTTATTTCTTGCCAGCCTTGGCAGCGGACTTGGTGACCTTGCCGGAACCAGCAGCGGCCTTCTCGACCTTCTTGATGACACCGACAGCGACGGTCTGACGCATGTCACGGACGGCGAAACGACCGAGGGGAGGGTACTCAGTGAAAGCCTCAACGCACATGGGCTTGGAGGGAACCATCTTGACGATGGCAGCATCACCAGACTTGATGAACTTGGGGCTCTCCTCAACGGCCTTACCAGTACGGCGGTCGATCTTCTGCAGGAGCTCAGAGAACTTGCAGGCGATGTGGGCAGTGTGGCAATCGAGGACGGGGGCGTAACCAGCACCGACCTGGCCGGGGTGGTTGAGGACGATGACCTGGGCATCGAAAGAGGCGGCGCCCATGGGGGGGTCGTTCTTGGAGTCACCGGCAACGTTGCCACGGCGGATTTCCTTGACGGAGACGTTCTTCACGTTGAAACCAACGTTGTCACCGGGGACACCCTCAGCGAGCTGCTCGTGGTGCATCTCGACGGACTTGACTTCAGTGGTGACGTTGGAAGGAGCGAAGGTAACGACCATACCGGGCTTGAGGACACCAGTCTCGATACGGCCGACAGGGACTGTGCCGATACCGCCGATCTTGTAGACGTCCTGGAGGGGAAGACGGAGGGGCTTGTCGGTGGGACGCTTGGGGGGCTCGATGGAGTCGATGGCCTCAAGGAGGGTCTTACCGGTGGCCTTGCCACCCTTGACCTCCTTCTCCCAGCCCTTGTACCAGGGGCAGTTGGTGGAAGCCTCAAGCATGTTGTCGCCGTTGAAACCGGAGATGGGGACGAAGGCAACAGTCTTGGGGTTGTAGCCGACCTTCTTGATGAAGTTGGAGGTCTCCTTGATGATCTCGTTGAAGCGAGCCTCGGACCACTTGGTGGTGTCCATCTTGTTGATGGCGACGATGAGCTGCTTGACACCGAGGGTGTAGGCGAGGAGAGCGTGCTCACGGGTCTGGCCATCCTTGGAGATACCAGCCTCGAACTCACCAGTACCGGCGGCAATGATGAGAATGGCGCAATCGGCCTGGGAAGTACCAGTAATCATGTTCTTGATGAAATCACGATGGCCGGGGGCATCTGGAAGAGCAAACATGTTAGCGTGATGCGAGAACAGAGGATGCATGACAGGTGTGTCAACTTACCGATGACGGTGACATAGTACTTGGGGGTCTCGAACTTCCAGAGGGCAATATCGATGGTGATACCACGCTCACGCTCGGCCTTCAACTTGTCAAGAACCCAGGCATACTTGAAGGAGCCCTTGCCGAGCTCAGCAGCTTCCTGTTGATGAAGTCAGTCACGATGTTCGACATTGCCAAGTCTGATGATGGCGGTGATGGTGGTGTTGAGCGGGCAGAATCGCGGGGTAAGTGGGGTCCGTGCTCGAAAAAATTTGCCAACTGTGCGTTTTGTGTGCCCCTCCCCCACCATGGTGAGAGGAGGGGCAGCACAAAGGCAGGCAGAAAATGGCGGGGAAATGTGATGAACCAGGCGAAAAACCGCCCAAATCGCCAGTGAATGCGATGTGTGCGAAATGTGTGTGGAAGTGAAGGAAATGAAGGGAAATGAGGAAAAAACTGACCTTCTCGAACTTCTCGATGGTACGCTTGTCAATACCACCGCACTTGTAGATCAAGTGACCAGTGGTGGTCGACTTGCCGGAATCGACGTGGCCGATAACGACGACGTTGATGTGAGTCTTGTCCTCCTTGCTGTTGATGAAGTCAGTGATGCTGTTCGACCGAGTCGCGGTCGAGGTCACGATGCCCGCGATGGTGATGAAAGATCGACTTACCCCATTTTGACGGTTTTGCGATCACAGATCGAAAAGTTTGAGGGATACGCTGCGCAGTGATGTTAGAAGGCGATGTTCTTCTCGATGAGGGTGACTGTTGATGATGCGAGAAGGGTAACGTACTGAAGTGGCAGTAAGATTGCTCGAATCAGGTATGCCGACGGAGGAAGTAAGAGGGAGAGGAAGTCAAGAATTTCTGGAGGGGTTGAAGTTTTTAAGGGCAAGAGGAGGAGGGGCGAGGCAGGTTGGTGGGGTAAAGAGAGCAGAGCCAGAATTTAAGTGGGTCCCACCACAGACCACAAAAATTTTGAGCAGGAAGCGGGTCAAGCCCTCGAAATCTACGGCCTCTGATTGGAGAATGGAACGCCGCGCCTTGCCGCCCCGCCGGTCAGGCTGCCTTCACTGCAGCAGCTTGCGTCTTGTAGCGGGTTACTGTTACCAAAGTACTCGAGGGCTCTGTTGATCACCGATCACAAACAGCTGGAATTTTTCAAAAAAAAAAAATATCATCTCGAATTCTCTCTTGTGACTACTCTCTGTGCTCCCTTGACTTCTTCCCTTGTGACGTGTCCGGCGAGTGGTGATTCTATTGCCGTGAGGCACGGAGCTGCCCCTCTCAGACATTGGCGATGCTTCAGACTGCCCCTCACTTGGCGCCCACGACGATAAGCCCCTCCTTCATGCTAATCCTTGCTGTGATATTTTCCGTCCTCACCAGGATGCCCGGGTGGTACCAATGGTCGTGCGACCGCTCGAGGTACATGGCTAAGATACTGAGGTACTTGGAAGGTGGGAGGAGTGTTTGCTTGTCGAATCTTTGGGCTTCTCTCTGCTGCATCTGGCTTCCAGCCCAACGACACACCATGCGACAATTGCTCCAGGGCTTGATTTGCTTGCCGCGTGAGTCAATCGTGAGATTCTTTCGATTCGCCTCTCACTCGAGCCAGCCCAGCTTGGCAGACACGGCGTGTTGCGGTGGCACCGAGCTTTAGAACTTTTGTTTCCACAGTCCCTACCACGAACCTCTCTCGTTCGTGAATTGGCACCTCTCAAAATGGGTTTGAAGCGGGGTTTCATGAACGGTTTGCCGCGGGGGACGGTGGCAAGAACGTCCAATGCTTTGGCCTGGGCCAATAGCAGAAGTGCTTCAGTTTCATCGAGGCGAATGCAATACCAAACCGCCGACAGTGCGCCACCCACAATGCTGCGATACGAATGTGCCATCTGGAGTCTGTGACATCCCATCTTGACGTTGACATTGGCGTCGGCCGCCTGCGAAGCTGTTGTCCAGCCCACCCAGCCTGCCAGCCCACCCCAAGCTAGTCCATTTGTCAAGTTCACAGAGGCATTTCTTGCAAATCTTTTTTTCAGGGTGGCTTCCCCCGATCACCATGATGTTGACATGGCAACACGAACACAGCTTTGGTGATGCCAACCCAAGAATCCCACATAGCTCCCCGGCAGCTTCAGGGTAGGCCTTTGTTAGCTCTCCAATGACCTGCTTTGAGATTTCCAGGAGGTCGGGGGCAACGTAAAGGTGCGTCTTCCTGCATCGAACACGGCAAGGTCCTTTCCCTACAGAGGTACGATCATGGCCTTGGATGTGACCTCGTCGACTGATATTATGTAATAGTCCCTGTGAGGCTCAGGGCTCCCGCTGCCAAGCTTCTCAACGGCAACGCTTCGTCAAGCTTTTTCGAGAAGAGATCTCTGGTTTCGAAAACCCCACCGAGCCCCTTTCAGGGGGGTCCGCCTACCGTGTTGCCGGGCCACCCTCCAACTCTCCAGGGAGTTTGCTGGAAGTATGATTCCACCCTTCACCGACCTCAATGGTTGGATTGCCCAGGGAAATCTCGCACCTTTTGGCGGCGCCATCGACGTCGAGATCTCGAGCAAGACCTGTGGTGGCTTTGGTCCATGACAAGTATGCTTCGCTGTGGCTACACCTTACAAGATAGTATCGGATGGGATGGGAGCACAATGATACCCGAGAAACCATGCTCGATGTTGCAGCGGTACCTGGCTGGGTTCGAATTTTCTTTTTTCTTGACCCAAGATCCCCACTTTGAAGCTAAAGTCTTGGAGTTACCTTACCCGTCCCTCCCGTTGTGGACAAAGGCTATCGATTCGGGTATGAATAGGACGGGGGTAGCTTTCGAGGCCTGAGGAGTCATCCGGCCCGAGAGAGACTCAAAGCCCCCCGTCAGCCCGGTTGGCCATTGACTGGACGGGAGATCTGCGTCTAGGGTTCTGGATTCGTCACAGCTCTCCAGCATGGCGCTCTCCTATGTGAATGCTTGTACATGATCCTGCCTTAGCCTAGTCGTCGGCGTAGAGCCCCGGTCCACTTGAGGAGTGTCTTGGATTCCGGCCCATTGGTTTGAGCAGTGACGTGCTCACCGGCATAGCTGTCTGCGGTTTCTTATGCTTGGCTTTTCTCTCGTGACCCAGTTATTGGGAGCCAGATCTCTGTATACCAGACGGGTGGCCTTCTCCCCGCTTTTCTTTTCCATCACCTATCCCCATGGGATTATATACGCTCTGGATAACACTGCAGCCATTCTACGTCAGGTAATTCAGGTATCTAACTTGGGCCTTCTGAAATATCAAATAAACCTGTCAACTATGGTTGAAAGCCTGTTGGCTGCCCTGGAAGGCATAAATAGATCCATTCACAGCAATCCATATCTCTCACGGAAGGGCTATCGTGTTTGGGGCCTATGGACTCTCTCTTCAGCATATTTCTCAAGGGAACCATGTGCTTCCCCATTGACAAAACCGTTTTCTGTCCACGGTATGAGGATGTGAAGCTTGACTCATCTTCAACCCAAAGTCACCACGACCCGTCCTCAGCGTTCAACGGCCTCAAACCTGCCAGCGCTTCCAAGATGAAGGTTACCACACAAACCCTGAGTTTGACCCTACCGTTACCTACCAAATGTGCCCACACCATGACACACCAAATCACGAATCAACTCAACTTCGGCATGTATCATGCTCCAATCTACACAGACCAGCCGCCCTCAACCTCAGCTCAACCAACCGTATGGGAGCAATCCCAAGTCTAGGACCCATAGAACGCACCGAGCATCAAGCTTGACAAGTGACTCTACGTCTCGAGGGCATAGATGTCTGGTAGAGAATGCGTTCAACAAAGATAACTCTAGGGCTGTCAGGAGAATAACAGTCTATCATAATGGCAGGCGCTTTCTCAGACGAACAAACCAATCGAGACATGATCTTTAAACCCTGCTCACAACTTTTTATGAGGTCAAGATGAGATACTATTGGTGGAGCGTTTTGAACCACGCAGGCTTGGTATCGATAAACGATCTGCAACCTTCCAGCTTCATATCGGGAACACATTGAATACCTAACGGTTGGAATCGATATCTTGGGACTAAAGGATTCCAACTCATACCTGCCTCGTCTCTCTTCAGTTTCAACCGCCCAGTGCAGTCTGTCAATTGCAGAGCAGCATTATCACACGAGACAAGCAACCCATCTTTCGTCTTCAAGGCAATGCTGCAGGCATGCGTGTATAGCTATACCTCTACCATCCCACAGCGTACACTCTCTACCTGCTAGATGTATAATCTAAAGCCTTATCCTCTGGCACTGTGTTGTTCCTTTTTTTTTTTTTTTTTTTTTTTTTTTTGCCCATCCCTTGCTTTTATACTCGATTCATATATCCCTCCCTATCCTAAGCTGATAGCTGCCTTACCTCCTCCTCGGTAAACCCAAACAAATGCAGCAAATCCAAAAGACTATCCCCGTTCAACCTCGAGCTTGCCTCCATCTGCACCATAGGCTTCGCGTTCCACGCCACTCCCAAGCCCGCTGCTTCCATCATCAACAAGTCATTCGCTCCATCACCGACCGCAACAACCTGTTCAAGTGCGATGCCCTCTTTCTCTGCAATCTCGATCAACAACTCCCTCTTTCTCTCCTTTCCGACGATCCTCCCCTTGACCTCACCGGTCAGCTTCCCGGTCTGCTCATCGATGACAACCTCGTTGGCATGAGCATAGTCAATTCCCAGCTCACCAGCCAACCAGCTGGTCAAGGGCAAGAAACCACCTGACAAGACGGCGGTCTTGACGCCAAGCCTCTTGAGAGCCTTGATCAACGGTCTGACACCGTTTGTAACGTCAAGTACAGGGCGCAGCTCATTGAAGAGCGTCCCTGGGAGGCCAGCAAGCAACTTTACGCGCTCGCGGAAGGCAGAGTCGAACTCGAGCTCTCCCATCATGGCGCGATGGGTGATATCTGCCACACGGGCAGCAAGATCAGGGGGATCTTTGATGGTGGCAGCCAGGAGATCGATGACCTCCTGAGTAATGAGGGTGCTGTCCATATCGAACACCACCAAGCGGGGGTACCGGCGCCAGAGGGTATCGGCTCGGAGGGCTACGTCGACGTTCCATTCTCTCTCAAAGCGGTAGATGAGCTCGTGCTTGCGGAGGTCCTTCAGGGGAAGGTAGTCGGAAGCGGGCGCCGGGGAAAGGGTGAGCTCGACGACGGTGGGATGGTGTTCTTGGTGAGACTGGTCGATCTTCAGGCAGCGGTGAGAAGAGTGAAGGTCGGTCGAGCCGGCAGGGAGAGGAAAGGTAGACATGAGGTGAAGGAAGGAGGCGATGCACATCGGCGAGACGTTGGCGCCGTAGAGGTGATCGAGGGGCTCAGGCTCGGTGGCGGGAGGCTCGAGGGGAAAGTCGTCGAGCTTGCTGGTGGGCGCCATGGTAGGGGGGAGGTCCGAGTCGGCGGCGCGGACCGAGGGCGACTGACCGCTCCCCTTGGGAGACGGATTGCGCTGCGGTGAGGGGATAGCATTTGATACTCTGGGGTTAGTGGACTTGTAAAACAGAGTAGCGATCAGTCTGTTGGTGGAAGCGCCAGGCAAAGGCGTGCAGTTGGGATGCGACAGCTCATGGCTCTGGCCATCGACGATCCTGGGCGGGTTCTCAGCTGAGGGGATTCCCTTGAAGGGAGAGATCTCGCGCGGGGGGGACACGCTGGTGGCTTGGAGATCCTCCACAACCGTGTCGATTCCGTAGTGGTTCTCGGGCTTGCTTGGAGGACGGTACTGCTGATGCTCTCTAAGAAACGAACTGCTCCGCATCGAAGCAGTCATGGAGGGGCGACCCTGACGGGTGGGAGACTGAGGATCCTGAGACATGTTTGCGGATCGCGCACAGCAGGCTACAAATTGTGATCTGGAGGTTATGTTTTAGTGACGACGTCCACACTCGACCGAAGCGACTCGACGACAAAGAAGCAGTACCTTGGACACCCTGGACTCGAATCTTCGACACGCGCGCTGCCACAGAACACCGAGCAAAGTGAACCTCCACGACAGACAGAACGCCCAACAGACCAATGGGCAGGAATGCTTGCGCGAACAGGGCGGCCAAGTATTTTTGTTCAATGGACGGACGGCAGCACCAAAAAACAAGGAAGTGGTCAACCCCACCATTCACCACGCTGAATCCGATTTTGGCCAGTCGGCAGACCCCGCCATCAGTTTCAAGGTGAGGGGCATCTGAACTCCATCCGGCACGCCCCGCACCCGAGATCGGCCAACCACACCGAGAAAAAGCTCTCCGTCAACCCGTCTGTCAGGTGGATTCCCTTCACCGGAAGGCAGTGCATGTAGACCTCCGAAACTCCGGGGTAAAGAATGGACATGGCCAATATCTCTGCCATACGTTGCGCCGGTTTTCATCGTCTGCCTGTTTGTCTGTCTACTGCGGGGTCAGCCCGACAGCCGTTGACCGTTTAGACGTCTCCGGTGCGGTATATTTAACTTTGAAGAAGGTCCTGTTAATAACTGTGGTTGCCTGCCCCGTCAGCACACGACCCACCATTTCGATGATTTTGTCCGGCCGTGAAACGGTTGATTGGAGGCCACCTACAAACAGGCTGCCCAGCTTTGTGTCGGCAGCAGATGCTCTGACAAATCGCCGTGGGAGAGCTGAGTAAATGTTGAAGAGATTGAGAAATACGCTTCAACCGGTTCATCACCATACTCTTTTTTTTGGGAGGGGGGGGGGCGTTGGAGAGACCATGTTTTTGACAGTTTCTGGGGTTGAGATTCTTATGGAGACGTTGAATACAGTGACATCATGGTTCAAGATTCACATCGACGACTGCCGGCTGACTAAGTCGATCAAGACACACCCCTTCAACCGTTGTTGGTGCTAGATGTCGTGCAACTCACGCCCTGCCATGACGACAACACCTCGACTTGACGCCCATGAGGAGTTCGAGAAGCGCACAGTGACTTGTCGACACAAGACAATGGGTGTTTGTCCCCGGCCCCTTGCCACAAAAGGGGCGGGCGGAACGACTTGGGGACGAGTCGACCCCCACAGAAAATGGGCCAAATTGACCAATGAAAATGCCTCCAGATGTCGTGATCAGCCTCCATGAAAACACCACCACTCTAGGGAAAGCTTCGTCAGAGTGCGCTCTTTGCAAAGGGCGACCGCAGCCCTCCCGAATCCGCTGCGATGGCCCAGTTTAGACAGGCAGGAGCCAATGCCAGGCCGTCCCTGGGTTCCGTCTGTGTCCTCCAGGGCCAAAGTGATCGTGGAAGCATCCATAATTACTAATGAGCTTAGTCCATGAACAGTGAAAACGTGCCTTTTGCTCCCCCCATCCCGGATGTCGGTCGGTCGTCGGTCTACAGGGTGGTCCTTCGACTTTCGTTCCGAAACGGCGGATGGGATCTTTCTTCGAAACGCTCCAACTGGAAAGCTATTAGTAGTGAACACTCCCCTCCCACCCCCAAAGCTCGACTTTGTTCCATATTCAATATCCCTCATCGATACTACCAACCCCCCCATTCCCTCTGAGCAACCCTTCTGTTGGCCTCATTCCCCGCCTTAATCACGACATCTGGTGTCCCGTCTTTACTTCCTCTCTTCCTCGCTCTTGCACGAAACGTTGGCATCCACTCAACAACATATCCACAAACTCTCAAAACGTGTTATAACCACCCAACCCGCCATCATGTCCACCGAAGAGTCTAGGGCCCCTTCCTCTCGCTCGTCGTCTAATGGCGACGACGCTTCCGTCGACTCGGGCTTTGCCTCGACTGGCAATTCCACCGCCAACCTCCCTGCCATCTCGCTCACCCCAGCACACCTGAAGCACCTCAACCAGCAACTGGAGCACATGCACCCCATGGACATCCTCAGGTTCTCCAAGGCCTTCTTCCCCAACCTGTACCAGACAACAGCCTTCGGCCTCACCGGTCTCGTCACCATCGATATGCTGGCCAAGATCCAGAAGGAGAACCCTCATTCGCTGCCCATTGACCTCATCTTCCTGGACACCCTTTACCACTTCAAGGAGACATATGAGCTCGTTGACACTGTCAAGGAGCGCTATGGGCTCAAGATGCATGTCTTTAAGCCACTTGACGTTGAGACAGTAGAGGAGTTTGAGAGCACATACGGAGAGAAGCTGTATGAGATGTCCTCGGAGCTGTACGACTGGGTCGCCAAGGTCGAGCCTCAACAAAGAGCATACGATGAACTGAAGGTTGGCGCCGTCCTGACTGGACGTCGCCGGTCTCAGGGTGGCCAGCGTGGTGCCATTCCCGTCATCGAGCTTGACGAGGAGAGAGGCATCATCAAGATCAACCCCCTCGTCACCTGGACCTTCAAGCAAGTCAACGACTACATCAAGGAGAACAATGTGCCATACAATGCCCTCCTCGATCGGGGGTACAAGTCCGTTGGTGACTGGCATTCGACAGTCCCGGTTGCCGAAGGCGAGGATGAGCGTGCCGGTCGGTGGAAGGGCCAGGAGAAGACTGAGTGCGGCATCCACAACAAGAAGAGCCGGTATGCTCAGTGGCTCAACCAGACCGCAACGGCGACGACACAGCAGCCAAGTCAGGAGGTCGCTGCCTGAGTGGTCTGTGTTGGGTGGCTGGGTAGAAGGACGATGGAGTTAATGACGATCAGGAGTACGCGGGGAAAAGGGATTGGGCGTTGCATACAACAACATATGAATAGGAGTTACCGGCGACTTGGGAAAACGGCGTTATGGGCGCAGCATGCCCGTCAGGACATCATCGGGGGATTGACATTGTTGCTTTAGACTGCATATTGCTAGCATCTTGTGGCATGGGAGCTCAGCACTGGCGAGAGAGAGTAGAATACCAGAATTGAACATGTTCAAAACATCGCCGGGTTTGAGTGAAAGTTGCTTGTCTTGGTCAGGTGCAAAGCCGATCCTCGACTTGGTCTGTGATTGGATGAGGGGTGCTGGAGTGACCCATCAGGACGCCATGTTCGTGCGGAGTCTCGTGAAAGCCAATGAGGATCCATGGTGATTAGTCAATGTTTCAGAGACTGGCTTGTGAAGCAGAAGAATTGTTCCAAGATATTTTGATGCTCGACCTGGAGAGCTTCATTCGCTGCTTCTCATCTCTCTATCTTACTGGACTTCCTGACGCGCACAGACCGCTCTGAGCCCTGATCACAAAGATGGTCAGGTTTCCCTGCCTCTGATTGGCTCCCCCGATTATCACTAACGTCATCTCACAACTCACCCTGCCTTCAACTTTTATTCACGCCCAGACTGAGCTCTGGCAAAGATCCCGTTGAGGCTCTCCAACCTATGTATATATGTGACAAGAAACTCAGCCAAATGCTGAGAAGCCAGACGCACTTGGCCCTTGCAAAATGAAGGGGCATGATCTACACCGTCCAGCCGTTCGATACATGTTTGAGCATCATGACTTTCAGCCTGATGCCAGTGGAGATTCTCGTACCAGAAACATCATTTCCACCGCTTTCCTACTCGTTGACCATCATGGCACGGCATCAACAGTCTTCACGTTCCGAGTGCTTGCTAAGACGAACACCATATTGAGCTGATAATCCTACTCATCTCGTTCAATCTCTCTGGTTGTTGAACTCTCTTCTGTAACCTTGTGTTGTTATTAGTCAAAATGTATCTCACATATCTACTTGCCCTAGCACTGGCAGCATATGCCTCTGCCCAGTCTCTAACTGGGATTCTCGCACAGAATAATGCCACACTAAGCACACTAGCAAGTATGACTGACCTCTTTCTGACCCTGCAAGCTTCAGAATTACTGACCCCTGAGGTCTCCTCCAACTCGTCCCGGACCTATTCCAGACCCTCTCCACCGCCCAAAACATCACCCTCCTCGCCCCCTCCAACGAAGCCTTCACCAACCTCTTGTCTCGGAACCCCCGCTCAGCAGAACTCATGACCAACCCCCGCGCCCTCTCCGGCGTTCTTCAGTACCACGTCCTCTCTGGAAAATTCCTCTCAACAGACTTCACCACCAGCCCCATCTTCCCCTCCACTCTCCTCTCCACCCCCTTCGCCAACGTCACCGGAGGCCAAAAACTCCAATTGACCCTCCTCAACGAAACAGCAAGCCTCTTCTCAGGCTACAAGCAAGCCTCCTCTGTCATCACCCCCGCATGCTTCCCCCCTTGGCCCATTATATACCTCTCATACTAACCCCTTCCAGGACCTAACCTTCGCCAACAGCAACAACACCCTCCACATCATCTCCTCCGTCCTCACCGTCCCAGCGCCCCTCTCTCAAACCCTCTCCAGCATAAACCTCACCTCTCTGGTCGGCGCCCTCACCACCGCCCGCCTCTCCTCCGGCACCTCCTCCTTCCAAGACATGACCCTCTTCGCCCCATCCAACCCCGCCTTCCAGGCAATCGGTTCAGCAGCCAGCGGCCTCTCAGACACGGACCTATCCAACATACTAGGCTACCACCTCGTCTCCTCCCGCATCCTCTTCTCCCCGCGACTCCTAGCCCAAGACCAGATCGTCTTGGCGACGCTCCAAGGCTCCAACCTGACCATCAGACGGGACGGCAACCAGCTGTTTGTCGACTCGGCGAGTGTGATACTGGGGGATGTGCTTGTCGGAAACGGGGTGGTGCATGTTATAGATAAGTACGCCCACACCCCCCCTCCCCCAACTTACCTACCCACCACCTCTCTTGGGTCTCGCAAGTTGCTGACATTGGGGATGGGCAGTGTCCTAAACCCATCCAACACATCGGCCACCCCTGACCCAGCAGCAGCAACCCAAGCTCCTGCTTTTGCTGAGTTCACTCCGGTGGCAGATATACCGTTCACGTCGGGAATCGTCCCCACGACGACATTTGTGCCAGTGACGGTTCCCCTGAATGGAGCGGGAAAGGGGGCCTTTGCGGCAGTGCCGACGGGGGTGATGTTGGCGGCTGGGGCGGCGGTTTTGGCGGCGGGGATGTAATGTTTTCTCGTTGAGTCTTTTATTTTCCGGGTTTTCGCTGAATTCGACGTGGTGACCTACCATCATTCGCTTTGAAGAGTTCAAAGGGCTTACTCTTCAGTCGTCTAACTCGTCAACCTCCACGCGACTAAAGACATCATTGCAAACGTGCCAAAGAGAAGAAAGGCTTCTCTTGAATATATAACCCTGTACAGGCTGTCTGCTCGTCCCTCTTTCCACTCCAACCGAGTGAAACAAGAAAAATTGAAGACGCTTCCCTTACTTCCGCCTTCTGATCTCTCCATCTATCTATCCGCTGCAATTGTATTTCTGATCCAGTCGAATGAAAAGATTGTGGAACGCCCGAGATTCCCCAAAAACACCAAACTTCCCTGAGAAACAAGAACCGTGTTTGCGTCCTGATCCCGTCCCTGCCCGCAATTTCGCGTAAGGCATCGAGGTACTTTCGACAAGCCCAAAAGGCAGAGCCAATCAAGCCACGCGAGCCGTGCGAGCCGTGCCATCAAATCAATCCCAGACGCTTTGTCCCCATCGTCGGTTGGGGCTGTATCGAGGAAAATGGAGCTGACGTCTGCGGCGCCATGAGCGTCGGTGTGGGCGACGGAGGCGTACCCAGAAGCGTGCGGAGCAAGGCGAGAGTGAAGGCGGCAATATATCATCAAAGCGGTCGCCGTCATAATGGTCAGGGTCATCTCCATCTGGATCATCTCCGTCGGGGCCACCTCCATTTGGGCCATCTCCGTTTGGGCCACCGCTGTTTGGATCACCTCGGCCTAGATCACCTTCGTCAGGATCACCTCCGTCTGGATCGCCTCCATCGGAATCACCTCCATCGGAATCACCTCCATCGGAATCACCTCCATTTGGACCACCACCGTTTGGGTCACCTCCGTCTGAACCATCCGTATCGTGATCGGTGGTATCGTGGTCAGGCCAGTCACGACTAGCCTCATCCCCAATGGGCTCCCCCTCCTCAATGGGATCCTCCTCCTCAATTGGATCATCGCCCCCAAAGGGATCGCAATCTCCCCGGTAATTACGGGTGCCGTACCCATACAACTCAATTGTCGCCGACCATAGCCCAGGCTGAAAACCGCGACTGCAAACAAGCTCAAGCAGCTTGTCGACAGTATTCTTGACGTCATTATCGAGGCCATCCTACTGGGCTTCTGTTGCGGATGGTTTTTCCCGCTCACCAGGCGGCGGGGATCTATTGTTGAGTGACATTTCCCTTTCGAGCTCGGCTTCAAGACTGCTTAAAAGATCGGGGCTGTCTGCTTCGGGTGCCTGAGGGGGTTCGGAAGCAGTAGGAAGAGTAGGAGAGGCCGATGTCTGGAGAGAGAGCTCTGGGATATGCGTTGGGACCCCAAGTGAAACAGAAGCTTCGGCTGCGGTGACAGGCTCGGTTGTCTGCGCCGAGAACGGGGGCTGCTCTTCTGGCATCGTGAGAGCTTCAGAGATGGTTTCTGCGGGCACAGAAGCTTGTTGATCTGCCATTGGGGGCGTAGAGGCGCTGGGCTTAGGAGCGGATGATGTTTCAGAGGTAACGGCTGTTTCTGTTTGCACCGTAGCTGATATTTCCAATGAGGATGGAAGAGGGATGTTTGTTTGAGTGTTTCCAAGGTCAATGTCCATGGAGACGGTAGTAGATTGGATGTCGAGGTAGCTGGCAGCAGCAGGCGCGGTCGCTGGCTCGGTGGGCGACACGACCATGACGTTCTTGAGGGGACTGCCTTCCGCGCGGGGAGAGTTAAATTTCGGACCCAATTGGAACCGTGGCTTGGAAACTGTGACCTCCTCTTCTGGAGTGGCGCGACGAGGCAGCTGCTCGTCTTCAGGTTCCTCAATCGAGCTTGGTCGGATAACCTCCGAAGCATCTGAGCCGAGCATCTCTTGATCTTGATCCTGACCTTGAGCTTGCTCTGTAACCTGCTCGACATCACTTGGAGCGTTGCCCACTTCAGGGGTCGCTGTTGACTCTTCTTCGCCGGCTTCTTCATCGCCACCTTCCTCCTCACCGTCTTCGTCGCCTTCTTCCCCTTCGTCACCGTCCTCCTCATCGGAAGGAATGACCGAGTTGTCGGCCATCTCGGTGTCCTGGCCTGCTGCATCGCCGTTCTCCTCGGACGTGATGACAACCTGTTGCCCGCTGTTAGCCACTCGACCTGATACCCGACTGGCCGCGGATGGCAAGAACTTACCCCTGGTGGACCCTCGCCGAGTACGCCCTCAACCGTGGCTTCAGCCGAAGCCTCGCCTCCAGCAGCTGCTTGTTGCTGTGACCTAGTGGCAGGCAAAGGCAGCTGACCAATCTTCCCGCTTCCCTTCTTCCTTCCTCTGCCCGGCCCCTTGGCCTTCCTCTTAGGCGGCGGTGGTCTCCGTTTGACGGGTGTCGCCTGCTGCCCCAGCGCCTCGCCAGCCGCAGCAACCGGTGCAGGCACTACCGTCGTGCGAATGATTTCACCGTCGACTTGCTGTCCTTCACTCAATGTGATCGTCTGCTCATACGGATTGCCTGCCGCATCGATGCTCCTCACAGTCGCCCTGGTGATTGTCGGTCCCGGTATATGAGCGACACTTGCAGTACTCGCCAGTGTGATGGTGTCCTTGTGTCTTTTTGCCAAGTGGGAGACTGAGGGGACCTCTGCATTCCTCGGCATCTGCTTCCACGCTCTGACAGTGAAGCCCTCGTTCCCCACCTCAGACTCCTTCTTGTCGCCCTTGGTCCCGAAATCGATGTCCTCGTCCTCGTCCTCGGGCGGGGGCCGCTTATACACCCTACCGGACCTCATCGCCCTGAGAAGCTCCTGGGAATGTGGCGGCAAGAGTGCTGTATCCTTGGGCATGCCGAAAGGCAACTCTATCGCCCAAATATCGTCCTTTTGATCGTCGTCAGGGGGAGGGCCCATGGCCACGTTGACTTCGCCGCGTGTCCATTGTCGAACCGGGAGACCTGAAAAACAGTACACTCATCAGCCACCTGTGATGTCACTAAAGGGGTTGGGAGCCATACCTTCAAAGTCATCATGTTCAACCACGCCAGCCCGGTTTCCCCTTCTGGTCTGCGCCGCCGTCCTATACTGCTGTTTCGGTGCAACCACAAGTCCATATTAACTTTCTAGATCTTTTGCCTGGACGTCCTCAACGCCCGATTTATCTCGGCAGTTTTGGAGGTTGGTTTGAGTCTTCCAATATAAATGAAAAGAGAAATGCCTTACCATAGGCGCCATTGTAAAACAAAACCAAGGCAAAAACAGCACCAAGGAAAAACGCAGCAACAAATCAATGACCGCCACCCCTGTTGCACAGTGCTAAACGGACCGGACCCCGAAGCTCACGCCGGATCTCACGTTACCCCGCGACAACTTTTGGATTATGGATTCCGAGTTCCGCTGGCCTCGGCCGGAAGCAACGGAGACTCCGGAGCTGGCGCAGGGGACTTGTGGATTTGCGCACAACGTTACGGGGCGTGGCGTCGCGACACCGACGACAGTGGCGCAAGTTGAGACCGGCGAGGACTAGGAAGGATGATGATCGGTCGCAAGTAAGGTTGGTTGGGTCTCGATGGTGGGTTTGGGCGTTTTCCGTAACGGGCGCTAGATATGTCAATGAAGTACTGTCCTGGTAACAGCTGTTGGAGTAGAATATTTGATGGTTGGCTGGAGATGGCTCTCAAAAGAGATGGGCGCAATTTGCTATATTGAAATGGAAGAAAGAGACTTGGTTGATTGCTTTTGAGGACCTCGATCTGATTTGCAGCTGCCCTGCCAATTCGTGTGTTGTCAGCACCTCGCGTGTCGAAATGTACAAAGCAGTGCACTAGTCGGATATAGCGATATCGATATATCCGAGAAGTCATCAGTGTGAGCCAGCAACACCCAAAGATTCGGACCTCGCCAAAGCTTCCAGGACCAGACAGGTAGGCACACTCTTGTTGACTCCCTTGAGGAGAATGAAGCTGAGTTTGATTCCCTTTCCTGCCACCGCCAACACCACATGATATCATTGTCCTCAGAGGTACACTGAAAAAGACGCACCCCCATTACTTTGTGCTGGTCCCTGTACAGCAAAACGCCTGCCTTCTTGGTAAAGAGTCCTTGTTCCTAGTATTTATACAAACAGCCCTACGTCGGTCCTCCTAGACACTGCCTCTTCGTCCGCTGACACCTTTAATCCCAGCTGCGAGTCAGGTTGTGTTAGCACCTCCCGTCTTCTGCAGATTCGGAGTGCAAGGATCAAGAACCTACCCGGTATCCTTCTGCCTCAGCACTTTCCCACCCTTGTCCTTCCCTGAGAGCCCGCCCTCCACCACAAGCCTGTCGTGCTTGTAAAACTGGCTGATCATTGTTTGCCTCTGTCGTAGTCTCGTTAGCCACTGTGTCTGCCTCTCTTCTTTTTTATGTCTCCTTCAGCACCATAACCCCCAAGCCTCCCTCTTCTCCCCGGTATCAAGATCCTACTCTCTTTGCCATATATCTGCCCCCTCCAGACTTCACCGCGGAAATCCGTGACTCACCTTCAACAAGTGCAACTGGTTCAAACCCTCCTGCACCAGCTCCTGCACCCTCCTTTCCTCCTCCACATTCTTGTTCTCCCTGAACGCATCCCTCGTCCGTCGCTTGGCGTACTCGCGAAAGTTGTAGTTGGCAAACTGGGAGGATTGCCGGAGGAGTTGCTTGTACTGTTGTTCTCCCCCCACCCCCCAATCCATCATTAGCATTTATCCTCTACTTGCTCAATCCAAGTTATTTTTTCTGGGGCAGCCATACCAGCGAAAGCACCTTTTGCGCCTGCTCCGGGCGCGGGGTAGCCATTTTTTTTTCCTTTGGGGGTTTCGCTCGTTTTCAGTCGCACGCAGGTTTTTGCTTTTTAGTGAGATTCGGGGGAAAAGGTTCAGGATTGTCAACGTCGAGAACTGTAGAGATCTAGCGTGGGTGTTACGTGTTTGTGTGGTGGTGGATTAGGATTGCTAATCCAGAATTATTTCCAGCATCCAAAAATCACCTACTGAACTGCCGCCAACCGAAAACGCTCTCCCCGCTCCCGTCCTATGACGGAATGCCGCGCTTGGCGGCGAAAGTTCGGATAGACCGCTGGTTGTTGCATATTCCGTAATCGAATCATAATGGATATATGCACATCAACACCACTTGGCGCTGGGCCAACATTCAGGGGCAAGAAGAAAATGCTGTTTATTCCCCTGTCATTGAATCAAGACTCAAGATTTGTATCACTCCTTCTTCCTTACTAAAAGCCACAAGGAAACAATAATGGCCGGGTCGACTGAAGGAAACAAGTAACCCTATAAGCAAAAAGGCAGCAGATCAAAATCCACCGCTGTTACCCCCAAAGCTCCAGAGTTCAGAAACATGTTCACAAAAGACACTTGCCATCCCAATTTCCCGGTCCAAGTTTTTATCCCATAGCCTACCTTCGTATCCCCGTAGGCAAAGAATGACAAAAGTCATCCCCGAAGCAAAAACAATACCCTTGACCTAAACGACGAAGTATCTCTTTCCCAACTCCCGCTATCAAACGACTACCCATCCACCCACATCAAAGGAAAAAAGCCAGTACCAAAAATGATCCATCTCGCTCAACCAAAGCACTAGTACCCCGTGTACATGTGCGGCGTCCCAACCCAGTTCTGCATAGTTTGAGGCACCCCATCGCTCATGTAATACCCCAACTCGTTCTCATACCCGTCATTCATCGGCAACCCTTGATGCTGCGTGTAATATGGCTGCGGTGCCGCCTGAGGATCATACGGGGCGCCCGGTGGTGGGCCCTGTCCCTCAGCGCTGTGAGGATGTTGACCGGGCCCGGGAGGTCCTGGAGCCGACCGATGAGTATCGAACGCCTCCAACAAAAGCCCAAGCCCATCAGTGGACTGCCTACCGCCTCCTGTCGGTGAATGCTGAGCATGCTGTTGCTGAGGCGACTGGACCTGATGTTGCTGCTGAGGTGCGTGCGGAGGCGGCGGCGCAGTAGGCAGTGGCAATCTCAAGTTGGGATCAATATACAACTGATGAGAATTGGCCGAGGGAGGCGGGCCCTGGGGTGGCGGCAAGATGGCAGAGCTTGGACCGCTGCCTTGTGTGGATGTTGGGGACACCACACCGTTGTGATTCTTGGCGCCTTCGGTCGAAGGAGTTGACGCTGGCAGGAGACGCGGCTGGATCGGCGTGAACACATCCTTGAGCGCCGGCTGCAGGACGTGAGGGATTGGATCTCTCTGGATTGAAGACACTAAGTCTCCCGAAGATGAAGAAGGGGGTGGAGGAGAGGAAATGGGGGGGGCTTGTGTGCTGTTCGAACTCGGAGCACTCACGCTATCAGCCATGCTGCCCTGCGTTTCTGCTGCCATTCCTGTTTTCGTTCTTGAAAACTTTTCCAGGTGGTCGAACCACCGAGACGCGAGCGGCCAGATGTTCTTGCTCTCGTTCAGGATACCGAGGATGCGCTGGACAATTTGCGGAGCATCACGCACGAGAATAGAGTCGGCACACACTGTGAAAATGTTAGCATATTTCCTTGCCATCGCTAGCCAGCAAGGTAGAACCTACACTTGGGATATTTGCACAGATAGCATGCCAGGAAGCCACATGTATATACACAGAAAGCCTGCCATCTGTCAGTACAGCTCTCAGTGCCAAAAGCCGAATGATTCTTACAGCCATCTGGGCTCCGGGACCCTCGTCTGGAGCTCTGTCTCCATACTGGATCTGGATTTGCTCATACAACTCCTTGACATTTCTGAACAGCTCTTGCGCCATATCATTCCAAAAGCGCGCCAAGGTCGCGTCTGAAGTGCCATGGTTGATCATGTTGTGTATGTACGCCTTACGGAGCACAATGTTGCAGAGCCGTGGCGTCATGGTCACTCCGAGATATGCCTGCATAGAACTCAAGTTAGCAAAGGGCCACGCAGCAAATAGCGTTCGATAAGCACACCAGATCATGACCTTCCTGCTTGTAGCCCTTCAGCAACAGGCTGCTCCACCTATGGTCATTCGGCAGCAATGCCTCCCACTCGGCCAGTTTCTTTTCCAGGACAGCATACTGACTGGTTGGCTCCCACGGTCTCGCGCTCTTATCGTGACTGATGGCCCGTCTAGAGATCCTGCCCCAGTAGTAATGCGCCTGGATCAACGTCGCAAACAGTGACCTCCCTGGGTCAGCAATCAGCTCGGGCTTCTCCAATGCAGGTTGGGTGTCCTCGAGAGCTGCTCTCGATTGGGGTTCCCGAGCCGCCGCAAAGTCTTGCTCGTCACAGGGAAGCAATGCCGTGATGTCGCTGGCTGCCAGCAACACAGGCGACTGTGCGCTTGAGTGCAAATTGTCCTGGCTGTGAAGCATCCACTAGATGCACGGTTAGCAACTCCCTTCTCCAGGTTTCAACAATTCAAGAACGTACCAAAGTTCTCCTTGCTGATTCGGCCTGGATTACCAGCTCCTTTGTTGGGTTTACCAAGACGTACGTCTCCTCCCTGTGCAGCTTGAGCAGCGTTGCCATCCTCATAGCGACGGCCATGTTGATCGAGCTCTTGTGAGTCAGACCACTCCCTTGCTGCGCGATACTCAACAGATAGAACGCCTGGCACCTCTCCAGACTTGGCTCCCTGTATAGCTCCATCATTGCCACAGCCGAAGCATGCTCCATGAAGATCTCGGCCGCGTTCACAGCACCGCCGTACCGTTCGACCAACGCCGGCGTCAACCTAGCGCTGACACTTAGTATTCCCAGAAGCAGAAACAAGCTGACGGACCGGGGGTTAACCGTCAATTTCTCGATAAACCTCTGCTTGGGGATGAATCCCAACTGGAAGTAATGTCTCGTAAAGTTGTTCACTGCGTCTAGGATATCCTCCAACGGTGGCAGGACCTCCCAGTCGTCCGGGCTTCGGGCAATGAGCTTTCCTCCAGGGCTCATCACCGCTCCGTTGGCTAGAATCTGCTGCTGCTGCTGCTGCTGCTGCTGGTCCAGGACATCCCTTCGAAACTTGAGAACCTCTCGTTTACTATTCTTATCAGCCCGGACCCGAGGGTGCCGGTATTCGCGGTCCTCATCTGGTTGGCCGCGGACCGGAAAGACACTTTACACGCACATCAGCAATCACTGACAAACAAAGGAAATCCCTCAGGTCATTGGGATGAGGCTGATCTCACCAGTCTTCTGGTCCAAGTCCTGCATCGGTGCATGATTGGCAAGGTGGCTTTCCCTTGTCCGTTTGGTGGCATTTGCTTCTCATACGACGACATCTAAAGTAGAGGCGAACAAGACATATGTTAGGTCAAGGAGCTTTACAACCTGGCACACATTGGCAATATCTAAAGATGAAATGGAGGGAAACAGGGAACTGAGCTTCTGGGCATATATGCACCAAACAGATTCCAACTGGTTTGATCGGCAACCGATAGACAGAATAGGATCAAAGTACGCACCTTCGGCAGGCAATAGGAGCTCTCCTCTTGACAGGTGGAGCCGCTGGAGGGGCCTGGGATGGCTGCTGTTGTTGTGGTTGTGCCAGAGCTACCGGCGACTGGGGGTGCTGCTGCAATTGATGATGGTGATGCTGCGGGTGTTGTTGCTGGATCTGTTGTTGCTGGATCTGTTGTTGCTGTTGCTGTTGCTGTTGTTGCTGCAGCTGTAACTGGGCGGCAGCCGCAATAGCAGAAGCCGGCAGCGGAGGAGGCGGCATGTCCATCGTGACGTTGGTACCGGCAGCATCAGGAGCAACCACGCCCTTCATTTCAACATCCATCTTTTATCTTTCTGTTGCGACAGCGACCTCCTGGTGTTGCGCCCCTGCCTTCCGGTCTCGCTCGCACTCTCTTACACCGGTGTGTCGTCCTCAGCACTACCGGCGATGCAAATCACAGCCGCACGTCGCGCGCCGCGATGCACGATTCGCGAGGTGTTGATCTGCACCAGGACTTCTTTCCCGCCGTATTCCGCCACTGTTAAGGAGATTCAAAACGAACAAGAAGCCTAGAACGAAGACCGGATGGTGGAATGCTTGCCGGAGGGACGCCGGAAAGGAGCAGCTGTTGCTGCCAGTGGGGTGGGAATGTTGCCGGCAGGGCAAAGTCGAGGTCCAATCTGAGCTCTGTGAGTTGCCAGGTCGAGGGGGGGTGGGGGTGTTTGCAAAACGTGACGGCAGCGCTCTAGGCAGCTAACCTTCCAGGGCAAAAGTGGAGGAAAACGTGTTGCCGGGCGCTCTTTTCGGGGCAAACTGCGGGGGTGCTTCAGGCTTGAATTCGACCAAAAAAAGGAAAAAAAAAGGAAAAAAAAAAAGGAAAAAAAAAAGGACATTCCACTGGTCGCTTGGGCCGTGCTGGCGCTGGCTTTAAACTATCCTCTCAGCGGGACATTGGAGTATCATGCCATGAAACGTGCTGCTTGGTGATAGAGGATTGGTTCACCGGTGAGAGGAAAAGAGAGAGAGAAGAAGACGAGGAAAAAGCAACTATAGTTCTTTTGCTTCATCCCACCCCCCTCTCCCCTCGCCGGGTTTCCGTCCGTCACATCTTCCCCCTCCCCCCCAGAAGGCTGATAGAAACCCAGCCACACGTGGTTATGGTATTATCTCTTGAGAGTGAGGCACATTATCCTTGAACTCCATGTACGAACGGATCAAATCCCGTCGTAAAGATAGCGACGAGACGTATTCGTTGGTTCTCGCGGCGCACTGCCTATCACCAACAAGGCCGGCCTGCCGCCCGAGTGTCCATCCACGCAGCATCATGTCATTTATCCCCCTGGGCCCACGTTTCCGTCCCATTTCCATCATGGTGCAATATGGCGAGCCTAGTCCGGTCTGTATCAGTGTAGTGGGTGTTGCGTGGCGTGTCAGACTGCTCTCCAAAACCATCCAGTATCATGCAAATCATCTTTGGTCTTCAACGACTATTTCGGGCAATTATCTTGTACTTCCTTGGCTTGCCTGCCATTGCAGTGTGACATTGCAACATAAAACCGTCCACCTCTATTGCCCCAATATTCGGCCATCCCTCATGAGACTATGCTCTTCCCCCCCCCCACCACCTCGGCACACCCACTCGCATTCCCTTCCCTTCCCTTCGCTTCCCGCCGTCTGACATGCCGTGCTCCGTGGTTGTGAGCCTCTGGGTACTTTCATCAAGCAGACACATTGCTACCCTGCCCGGTCCTCTTTGCCAGCCCAGCCAAGAGGAGTTCTAGTCCATCAAGTCCACTCTCACAACCGCTGCTTGCCGAGCGACCACACCCACAAATGCCCACCAACACGACGGCACGGAATAAGCCCCGATTCGATTCATGCTGCACGACCTGCCGCCAGCCCACTGGCCTGTCTGCCTGCCCACGCACCCACCACGGCAGCGGCACAGTCCAGAAAAAGTGTCACAGCGAGAGACGTGAGAGAGTGTGGGGGCATTGAGGAGGAGGCTCGCTGAAGTTCTGCCCGACGGTGTGACAAGAAAGAACCCCAAAAACAGACCCCTGAACAAACGACGCTTGAACTCCCACAACAGTGTTAACGACACTGTCTGGACATGTTCACATCTGGTTTCCTGTTGATATCAGCATCGATCTTCCAAACCAAACTCCGGAAACACATACTTTGAATACTGGAAGATGCCGAATCAATAACGTAGAATGTACCGACTCAGAATTGTGCTTTATCTACTCAGATCAGAGCAAAACGCTCACGCACTGTCCCACTTACACAACCACCACCACACCGAGCCCCCAGCATCACCAACACAGACCCAACCATCACCAAATACATACCCAATGATAAAACGAACAATCCGTCCCGGACTACTATCTTGACCAGAAGAAATTACACCCATTCCGCCCCATGTCTTCTCTGTCTCTTACAACAACACAAATTACTGAGGAGGAACCAGTCCTCTACTTCACCAGAACCACAAAAAGCTGCAAAACATGATAAGAACGGGCCGTAGCCCAAGAAATGCCCCCTCATCAAGAGTTCTCGTAATAGCCCTCGTTCCCTTTCTCTTCTGTGTAACAGGGAAAACAAACCCGCCGACCAAAGCCCGAATCACCCGAGCCTTGCCCATCCCCATCTCAAGCCCATCATGGCAAATCCCCCAGTCCCGTCGCAAGTGAAACCCTAGGTAGGTTACGAATAACTAGAATTGCCAGCCTGCTAACAAAACAACAAATCTACTGTCTATTCATCATCAGAGAGGAGCCCTACCCTGACCTTCCCTTAAGGCACCAGCCGGACATCTTGGGAGGGGGCAGGAGGGTGAGTAAGCAACCCAAGAGAAGAAGACCAAGCCCTACCCAACACCAACAGCCGCTTCCTTCCCCCCATACCCAATCCTCTTCACCTCCCAAGCCGACAGCACCCGGCAACTGGATCTTGCCTAAGCCATCCCCCGTGGATATTCATGTTCTAGATTCAGTCCCTAAGCCATCACCTACCTACCTGGACCCCTCATCCATGGTCCTCCCAGACTCATCACCTCCACTAAAAGCCTTTGAATCCCCCAGCGGGAAATCTTATCTGATCCGCAATCACTGCCTACCCTCCTACCTTAACCCCCATCTTCTCAACCTCTTCCTTTCCCCCGTCTTATCAGACTGATACCACCACGGCAAATCTCAACCTCCTCATCTCAGCAGGCCATCCCCGCAAGTCTCCAAACCAGCAGAAACCCAAAATCAAAGTAATCCGTCCCGCCACCCCCGCTCGCCGGGCCCGTCCATCCGTCCCGTTTCATTCCGTGTGCTTGTGTGTCTGTGTGTGAGTGAGTGTGTGCGTGTGCGCGTGTGTGTGTGTGTGTGTAGACCTCGATGGACCCCGATCCAGATGTTGTACCACCTACCTACCACATCCTCTCCCGCGCGGGAGGCAAACTGCATACTACCTGAGTTACGGCATCATTCCTTGGGACAACACCGTTCTAAACAACCCATAGACGTTAGACTTAACATCATCAAGATGCAGCATCTCATCTCTAATGATATTCATACACGCAACAGCAGTCACATCACACAGCCAGCCTCATCCTATTTGTTAGGGGTAACTTCTCATTCCTAGCTCTCTCTGTCTACCTAATCCGTAATCACAATAACAGAAACCATTCGTCACTCGACAAAAGGTCCGCCAAAGCAAAAGAAAACGGCTGGTATAGATCCGTTTCCCGATTTCCACCCTCCCGCCATTCATGTTGAGCAAAGCCATGATGACCAAATCGAAACGCTAGGTGCTTTTCTTGGTGTGTTGTTGCTGCTCTTCTTGTGCTGCGTGTTGAGTAGCGGTCCTGGCAATACATGCATTGCTTAGATCATGATCAAAACTCCATGTGTATGTCAACCTGCGTTCGAATTCCGCTATCATCGTTTCCTTTGACCTCCCATCCAAACTCCAGAACCTGTCCACTTGAACCGGTTTTTGAGCCATCCGTCCTGCCGCCGCCGCCTTTTGGGTAATAATGCGCTGAATAAAAAACTCTACATGATGGTGTCATATGCTCCATGCCCCTACCCGTTGGAAACATGGAACAAGTACATGATATCGCTCTATGCCGTCCCACAAACAAACAAGATAAAAAAAATAAAAAAAAAAGGGGAGGAAACAGTGCCAGCAGTCGCAAAGATACGGTAAAATAGTGTAGTGTCTTCTAGGGGTATGATGTCCGAATTAATAGTGCAATGGGATCTATATACACCGCCTGTGCATCTCGGTACTCGTCCATGTGATGTGTGTGGTGTGGTAGGAATTGTGTTGTGCCGTGTCGTCAGAGGTTGCGCTGCTTAGGGGGGTCGGGGGAAAGGGGGGGGGGTTGACGGGGCCACTTTACTGCTGAACAGACTGTCGGGTGCCACTGGGGTCGACGCAGATGGGTCTCAGCACTCAAAGGAAGGGAGGGGAGGATATGGCAGCTCCTTGCTGGCCAAGATTATTTTTTGCTTCATGTTTGCGACATCATGCCCTGAGCGCCGCCGATTTGACGCTTGACTTGTTCGCGGGCCCAGCGAGCAGTCTCAATGGTGCGGGGCTGGAACTCGCGGTTCTGGCGCGTCTCCTTGATCATGGCGGTAAGCCAATCCGCACGGAAGGCTTCAACCAGCTGGCCGTTAGGATAAGCATCGGCAAGATCACTGGTTAGTTGTTAGCAAGAGCCGCGTTTGAACAATGACCATGAATTGTAACTTACCCGATGACACCCATGGCAGACCGCATCAAAGCTTCGCTGCGGTTAGCATCGTTGGCGATGACGTTCAGCATCTCAAAGATTGACTGAACATATGGCTCGAGGACAGCGGCTAAAAGAAATGGGTCAGTTACATTCTCATGCAAGAATAGGGGACACAACATACTCTTGTTGCCAGACTTCATGGCTCCGATGATGCCACCCCAAGCATCCATAATGCCTTCTCTCAAGGTGATAACATAGTCGAACATTTCATAGGAGCCCTCGGCGCCGGCGGTGACGGTAGCAGCTTGCTGCAATACCTGCGCAACGACGGAGAGGTATGTCTCAAAGTGGCCACCAATAGCGCCAGCAATATCACCAAAGCATTGGAGGATGGCAGGCTTGAACTGGTTCGCAAGAGCAGTGCTCCTGAGGTTGTTCAGCAGGTAGTTCATGAAGTTATCGCACCAAGGCTGGCTGCGCTCGCCCATGGACCGTGTGATGTCGCTGACGAGGCCAATAGCCATCGAGCAGAGACCCGGCTCTTCTTGGTTGCCAAGAGCATTGTAAAGGAATGGAGAAAAGGCATCCATGTACTTGACGAAGTCCTCCTCCATCGCATTGGCAAGACTGCTGATGGTTGTGAAAGCGCCCTCGGGTACACTAGACTTTCCGTTGACGCTGCTCAGAATCTGGAGCAGGCACTGCATGATACGGTCACCCTGAGGAGCGATCTCCTTGTCCAGGCGCTCGATGATGGCCTGGAGGACGGTGCAGAGACTGGTCTGCATGTCCTCGAGGATGATCTTGTCTTCAATGCTGACGACCTGGGCCTGCATTGGGATGGTGCCCTCCAATCGCTCGATGGTAACGGTGGAAAGAGAGGCGACAGCCTGGAGACTCTCGCTGGCAGCGTTGCGCACGAACGTGTTCAGAACCTCATAGGCAGCAGTCCTGACGGAAGCCTCGCAGTCCATTCTGCCGGTGACAGCAAGCAAGTTTGTGACGCTCTGGTTGAAGTGAGGAGTCAAGGGGTTTTGAGAGGACTCGCCGTCACCAGAAAATCTCTCGGCAATGTTCATCAGGGCCCAGCAGCAAGAAGCGGCCATCTTGGGAGTGTTCATAAGACCGTTGAAGAGCGAGCGGATCAGAGCATCCAGGTGCTGAGTAGGGTCAATGGCATCGGCGCAGGTCTCGGTGATACGGCCGAGCGCATAAGCGGTCGAATCCCTAACGTGGATGGAAGGATCATCCATCATGGCAATGAGAGGGCCCATTCCTGACTTGACAATCCCCTCCAAGGTCTTTTCTTCCGGACCGTCCATGATAGCACCAAAGGCAGAGACGGCGGCATCACGGTAATGCCAGTCGTCGTGGCGGAGGTTGGCCTCGACAAACGCAATAACTGGAGGGACAATAGCAGCTCCAACCGACTGGGCATAGAGCTGCAAGCACTGGTAGGCGGCACGCGAGATGTTGTACTCGTCGTCTGAAGCGTCCTCGTCCTGCTTGGTGAGGAGGGCGAGGAGAACAGGGACGACCTCGTTGGTGGCAACGCGGCTGAAGTTGTAGAATGGGCGCATCTGCTCGGAGCTCTCGACCTGGGCATTGTCATCTTCAATGGCAATCTCCTCCTCGCATACTGTGCTCCAGAACTCAACCGCCAACTTGGCAACATCCTCGTCATCGCTCTTCATGCCCAGAATGGTAAGACCAAACAGAGCCTTCTCCATGTAGAACCGCATGTTCTCATAGTAGAGAGCCATGATGCGGTTCAGGCAGCCATAAGCACCCTGCTGAATCCGAGAGTCCTCGGCCTGGGTGGCCTCGCAGACAACCTGCATGATGTAGTTGCGCTCGCCTTCGTGCTTGAAATTGTTTCCGACAAATTCGAGGGAGTCACCCAACGCGGTGATGGCAGCGAGACGGACCTCGAGGTTGGTCTCCTCCTTGCGAGCACCCTGTACTACTGCCGTCAAGATGGCGTTCGAATGGGCAATCAAGCTGTTCCTCAGATCCTGATCCTGGCTCTCGCAGATGAACCCGATGGTTGTGAGGGAAGCCTGCTTCTGGTGGGGGCTGCCTTCGCTGACGTTGCGGACAAGAGACGCCATAAGATCTGGCCACTGGTCACGAGGCAGCTCGATCGCCGCGATGGCAGCGACGACCTGAGCGCAAGCCTGGCCGGCCTGGGCATTTGTGGAGGAAAGCGTCTCGAGAGCCAGCTGCTTGACGCGGGTCTTGGTTTCTTGGTCGGTCTGGTTCAGCCATTTCGCTTGTAAAGACTGTTGTCTGGCAAACTCGCGGGCACTGAAGGCGTTCTTGAGAGCGATACCGGCGGCGGCTCGAATATGTCCTTCGGCATTTTCATTCGCCAACGCTTGGACGAGCGTCAGGAGGTATTGTGACTGAAGGACAGAACATGTTAGCGAGACCGCCAGAATAGGGGCTGAGGAGGGCGAGGCCAGCAAAGACGTACAAAGTTTTGCTCGGCGGCCTGGATGAGCTGCTGCTCAGCGGCATTACGGAGCGCGCCATCTGGAAGGAAAATCAGTTAGCATGTGGGTGGCAGAGGAGATTCAACGATGATCACAACGTCATTTCACGTTGACCGCAGCGCGCCTGCAAAGAGGGGAGGAAGGCAGCAAGAGACTTACCAGGGCTCAGCGAGTTGGTGAGGACAGTGTTGATGTCCGGAGAGCCTTCCATGGTTGCTGTCTGGATACCGTGTCCGGGATGGAAAACGGGTTGGTGTGAAGGTGAGAGGAGGAGGGAGTGTTGACAGGGAGAAAGTTGGTATTCGACGCAACTAAAGTTTGCGTGGAACACAAGCGGGGGGTCGTGGATCCACGGGGCTTATCGGATTAGGACTACAAAGTCTTAGTGCCGCTGTTAGTTCCTTTGAGCTCCAAAAACAGCCAAACAGCCAGACACGTACGTCTCTCTGCCTCTCTGGTTCGGCAAACACGACTGACAGTGGAAGAAAAAGGCTGTAACGATTGGGCAATACACTCTGTCTCTCGAGTCAACAACCGCACCTTTCAAGCCTGAAGAGCTGTGGGATGCCGGAACCGAGCAAAGTCGTTGTATGGCTGCTAGGCAGAGACGAGCGGCACGCAAAGGAGTGTGTCGAATGTAGACGAGTTGGTTGCGAGACAGCACACAAAAAACTGTCCTGGGTATTTGCGAACGAGCTACTAGTCTCTGTCGAGGATGTGATCGAGGAAGGCAAGGAGAAGCGGTCACTGGAAAAGGAAGAAGATGATGGGGAGCTGATGCAGGGCAGACAGCAGACAGCAACCAAACTCTGGACTAGACCCCTACCAGTTTCTACTTTGCTCTACATCATATAAGCGGTGGACGCTCAACGTGGATGAACGTTCTTGTTGCCATGGTCCTGACCCCGCACTGTGCGGCCAGACTCTGAACCCATATGGAGCCCCGCACTTTTGCGGTGTTCTCAGGAGGGTAGCCCAGTGTCAAAAACCTCGGTGCACACGTTTCTAGGCGGGGCTGCCCCTCGCTAGACACGAGAGCACTGACCATCTCGTCAATCTGCAGCCTGGCAGCCTGATAGGGAGCAAGAGCCGACCCCTTCAAAACAGCATGTCCAAAGAAGACTGTGATTCTGGATTCTGCTGTCAGCACCCTTGCCTTACACAACTCCCTTCTGACCTGTCATGCTGTGTTGAAGTTTTACCGATGCTAGAATCACTTTCTGACACCTGTGTCAAGGATCAGCATGTCTTGATAAAGGCCTTCACGTGTTAAAAAAAAAAGAAACATCCATTTCTTCAGCCCTGCAGGGCCGTTTGTTTTGAATGGAACTGCTTCTAGACACTTCTGCGCCTCCTCAAACCCACCAATCAGGGTCGCCCATGGCTGGGCAAGGCAACCACTGACTCTTTCTCTTTCAGAGCCTTGTTGGTTTACCCACCTGTCCGACATCGCAACACCAACATAAGACTGGCCCAACAGAATCAATGCCGGTCTCTGAATATAGATAGGTATGTATCTATGAGTGCGATCAATGAAACGAGAAATTCCCCAACACACCCCGCGTCTGAACCTGGCACGGCGCATAAATTAGCTCCAGATGTCTCTGAAGATTTCATTGAATCGATTTCTCAAAATAATCACCAAGTACCATGATATGAAGCCATGAAGTTCAGCCATGAAATAAAACCATAACTTTTCACCGAATACTTGTCTCAGCAACCCCCAACCCCCCTCATCTCCCCCAAATTTTGGTATTAAGTAAACCACTCCCGAAGCCCCCTTTTCTTTTTTCGAACCGTGATGCACCCATGCTACCCCCCGGCTAAGATAACTGCAAACAAACACCACTAAGTGCCGATAACAATGTTGGAAAAAGGGTGATGATCAAGGAGATGTCATGAAGCAAATTTTCCCATCCTCTCTGCATAAACTCATATGAAAATCAAGGCCTGTCGTGTCAAGTCATGTCTTCGCTCGTTGCTCAGTCTTTGCCCATGCCCCGTTTGTAGGCATCTTATTCGGCCTTGTGCTCCAGGGACTGCATGTCCGGAACTTGGAGGCCGCCATTGGTAAGAGTCTGCTTGGGAATAATAGGGCTCCCATGGCGGCTGCTGGCAAACTGTTGCAAATAATGCGTTAGCTTCTCACTATCAATGACTTGGTGTACATCAACTTCACTTACGTTGCTGGCAGCACTAAGCAGCGCAATCAGCGAGCTCTGGACCACATCCTCGTGGATGCCCACTCCCCAAACCTTCTCTTCCACACCCGGGGCCACGCACTCGATGAATGTCGCCGCCTTGACTTCCCGTCCCCGGCCGACAGCATGCTCCTTGTAGTCCTGGACATCCAAGTCAATACCAATGGTTCGGAGAGCGTTTGCGGCACTGGAGATCGGACCGTTGCCACGGCCGCGGAGCTTGTACTCTTTGCCGTCAATCAAAATGACACCCTCGAAGACTCTCATCAGGTTCTTAGTATCCTGGGTCTTGCCGGAAGCCGGAGGTGCGGGAGAGGCGGAACGGTCGGGGTTGATGTTGTAGTCAACAATGTTGAAGCGGGAGTTCTTGTCAAGGTGGTAAGTTTCCCGGAAGAGGTCAGTAATCTCAGTGGGAAGGAGCTCGCGACCCTTTTGCTCCGCCATAGCCTGTACGACCTTGGCGAAAGCGACTTGCAGACCACGTGGGAGGTCCAGATGCAGGTTTTGCTGGATAACCCAAGCGGCACCGCCCTTTCCAGACTGCGAGTTGACGCGGATGACGGCCTGGTAGTCGCGACCAATATCCTTGGGGTCCAGAGGGAGGTAAGGAATCTGCCAGTGGTCGTCGTACTCCTTACCCTCCTTCTCCCGGATCTGGAAGCCCTTCTTGATAGCATCCTGGTGAGATCCGCTGAAAGCGCACACCACCAGAGACCCACCGTACGGCGCACGTGGGTGAACCTCGATCTTGTTGCACTCCTCCACTGTCTTGATGACCTTTTGGAGGTCCGAGAAGTCGATGTTGGGAGTCACGCCCTGTGTGTAAAGGTTGAGGGCAAGAGTGACCAGATCAACGTTTCCTGTCCGCTCCCCATTGCCAAACAGGCACCCCTCTACTCTGTCGGCTCCTGCCATCTGGGCCAGCTCGGCCGCAGCAACCGCACAGCCGCGGTCGTTGTGAGGGTGAAGGGACACGCAGATCTTCTCGCGCTCGGAGATGTTGCGGCAGAAGTACTCGATCTGGTCGGCATAGACGTTGGGGGTGGACATCTCGACGGTTGCCGGGAGGTTGAAAATGATGGGGTTCTCCTTGGTTGGGCCCCATGCCTCCTTGACAGCCTCACAGATCCTGACAACAAATTCTGGGCTGGTATCCGAGAAAGTTTCGGGACTGAACTCGAATGCCCACTCGGTACCCGACTGCGACGGATCGTCCTTGGTCAGTGACCGTACCAGAGCCGCACACTTGGAAGCAAGAACCACGCTCTCATCTTCCGAGAATCCAAAGATAACCCTCCGGAAACATTCGCTGGTAGCGAGATAGATGTGGACAATGGCCTTCTTGGCTCCCTTCAGCGAATCGACTGTGCGGCGAATGAGGTCCTCTCTGCAGGGCGACAGGACTTGGAGCCAGACATCATCGGGTACGGCGCCCGGGGTCTCGATCAGACGTCTTGTGAAATCGAAATCGGTCTGGGAAGCGGAGGGAAAGGATACTTCAATCTCCTTGTAGCCGAGCTCGGTGAGCATCTGGAAGTAACGCCATTTTTGATCACCGTTCTGTGCAGGGAACATCGTTAGCCGGACTGTTGTCTAGCAGTCGGACTCCAGACATACCATGGGGTCAACCAGACTCTGGTTGCCGTCTCTCAAATCTGTTGCCAGCCATCTTGGGGCCTTCTCGATGACTTTGTCTGGCCACTGACGGTCTGGGAGGTTCAGAGGTTGGAACCTCTTGTACTTCTTGGAGGGATCCTTGAGCCTACGACACCACAAATTCCCCAGTTAGCCATTGTTGTCCGGATTTGTGTCTTGTGTTTCGTGGCACTAGGGAAAGCTGTCCTGCTGTGTTTCTGCTGCCATGTTCCATGGAAAACAATGGGGTCAAACCTGGAAACTTACATAGGCATGGTGGACGAGATGCGGGGTGTTGAATCAAGAGGTGCTTGATGGATGCCTTGCAACGGCCTTTAGGTGCGACGGAGGAAGTTAAGCTGCAAGTAGAGTGGGCCGAGAGCAGTAGGTGTACTGTGGTTTGCAATTGAGAGGGACAGACACCTAGAGCTTGTGGAGAGAGACTCTTAGGTATTATTCGTGGGGCCCAGGGAAGATTCTTGATAGATTGGCGGACAAGTGCCGGCTGAAGTTGGGATGAGAAGCAGCAAGAAACAAAGAGGTGTGCCTAGGTGGTAGGTAGGTAGATATGGAATATATGGACAATGGAGATCTAGATGACGGGTAGATCATGGATACTTAAAGAGACGAAACAAGCTGGCGGGCCTGAGTCATTCGAGGTGAGTCCCCGTAATCGTCACGGCGCAAAGACCGGCCAAGGGCGCCCGAGAATGCCACTACCACGAAACAAAAAGAGGAAAGCATGGGACCCAGCCGAGGGGTTGCCGTTGCCATTGAGTGCCCAGCGTTCGCCCGAGTCCCGTTTTTCATACATAAACGCCCTCCTGGGACTCGCCACCAAATCAACATCCGCCAGCAAGCACGCCAGCTGGATCGGCAGCCGGCTGAGGCTTGCCGTGAAGAAGAGATGCGCCCTTGAGAACACAGCACATGATGGACAGATACCTGAAGTTTGAAAGCAGAAACCATGGATTGGCGGGGTCGTGCAGTTGATCCCTGTCCTACCCCAGCACCGAACCCGAACCCCTCCACTAGCAGGCCAAGAACCAATAACGTCGACTCCTTTGCCTGCCCTGCACAAACTTTTCTCTCTCTCTGCAACGCTCTGCCCATCCATGGCCCGCGTGGGCGGGTTGACGTGAGGCCGACCTGCTTTGCGCTCTGCCTTTGCAGGTCAAATATCAACTGGAACGAAGCCTCTGATCCCCATCCGATTCGTCGCCGATCACCGGTCAACCTCATGCTCCCAGCGGAAGAGGGGTTCCCCGGCCTTGGAGGGGCATCAGAATCCACCTACGTAAAGTGTGGACCCTCCGACCTTTCAACGGCCGCTGGAAACCGAACAAGCATCGGATGGCGCCATCAACTCAACACTCGCACATGGGACTCTTGACCACCAGCCATCAGAAATGTCCAAGTGCATCACCCGTCGACGGGTTTACATCTCCTACATGCGCCATGTCTTCTCGCGACTACACTAGAACACCCAATGCCGAGCCCCGCAAGCCTCACCGGCTACCGACACATCACGTTTTGGCACTTCCCGTTCCCGAAGTCTCCAGAGAATACCTATATTCTCGGCTGCATGCTGCAAACAGACCGCAACATACGGCCCCTTTTCCCCTTCCCGTGTCACCTACCTTTGCCCCTTTTCTGTCCTACCCATCCAGCTGCTGAAATTATCACCGAAATCCTGTTTTACATGAGCTTCAAAACCAGGTTCCCCGAGCCCCCAAGCACGGCTGAACAGACCAGTACCAAAGACTTTTACCCCACGAAACGGCACGGAGACGTTGCAACCTGCATATAACCACCAGCTTGCAACTATTCCCGCTGTCGATCAATGCTACTCGGCAACATCTGATCTGATACATTGCTGATCGTTAGGGTTGTAGTCGAAATCAACAGCTGAAGTGGTTGTACGTAATCGACTTATACATGGAGGTCCTTGCCATGTGGTGGTATAAGCCGAAGTCGGAGTTGGCTTGTGTAAACGTCCATTCTGGGATATGTCGTGCTCGAGACTGAAGGTTTTGTGACGTTTGTGGACATTTTGAGCCGTGTTTTTCGAGAATGCTGACAATGGGTCATGAAACTTGGAGCACGATATGTCGAGTTACATCACGACGATGGAAAGCCGAGCCCTGCAGCCCCGTGGGCTTGATGTCAAGTGACGGAGCTGTCAAGTACCAAACTGAAGGGCGAATTGACAACAGGGCAGGATGTTGGATTTATCAATCCCTTCATGTCTTCAATTTAGGCATGTTGTAACTTCAGAAATCAAATTGAAGAGACCTCTGGTGTCAGACTGCTGAAGCCGAACTCCATGACATCCGTCTGTCAAGAGTTCGAAGTTCAGGTAGCAGCCTATCACATTCACAGGAACACGTTCAAGGATAAAACACGTACCTGAGTTGAACTCTTCAGATGTCGGGCAAAAGACAGATGTTTGCGTGGCATCAGCGAACATCATTGGACGTCGCATATCATGAAATTGAGAAAGAAGACCAGATACAGCAATTCATATCAATTATCTTGCCTCTCCATATCTAAGCCATAAAGCCATTCGCTTTCTGCGTGTCAAGCCAAGGCCCGTCTATAGGGTATATAAAACGCTCTTCCCCCACCTCTCTCCCCGTTATCCAGCAACATCATACACAAAAGCACCCTTCATGTCCCGTTATTTACAGAAAAATCACACAACACCCAGTGATAAACCACCACCCACCCAAGAATAAAAAAGCCAAGGGAATAGAGAAAAGAGAAAGAATGTTAACCCCCTATCCTATCCGAATCACCAAGCCACCCACCCTCCCAAAGCAAATAAATACTATCGAAGTGAACCAACCCCAACCCCAACCCCTACTGTCCTGCTCACTACCAAGTAAAGCTCTCCTCCACAAAATCCACCACCGTCCCCAACCCTTGCATCCCCCTAACAGCACCCCTAACATCATCCCCCAACCCCCCCGGACCGCAAACCCCAACCACCATCGCCCCCATCTGCTCATCCTGCTCCTTAGCCAGCAGCGTGACCACGTTCGGCCTGCCCGGCAACTTTTGCACCGTCCCGCTCGTGCTCAGGACATTAACCCCCATCGCTGTCTTTGGCCTCGTCACAAAGATCTTGATCCGGAGGATCTCTTGCCTGTTGGGGAGGCGCAGGATCTGCTCCATGTAGGGGTGGATCCACTCCAACACCTCGTGGTCGCGCACGATCCAGACGAGGGTGATCCGACGGGTGCAGGCGGTGCGGTCGTTGCAGCCATTGATCAGGTGGCGGATGTAGGAGAGTTGGTGGGTGATTCCTGTTGCGCCGGCAAAGAGGACTACGTGCCCGTAAGAGTCGAAGCTGTGGTGGCCGGCGTAGGGGCCTTCAAAGGCAGCTCGGAGGGTGAGGGCTCCCAAGGGGGAGGCACGGGCGGTGTTGTAGAGTTGGCGGGTGAAGCCCGTGTGGGCGCCTATGATGAAGCTGACGGTGGTGGAGGTGGGGGTTGTTCCCGGGGGGTGTTTTTCTGAGGAGGATGAAGAAGAGGAGTAGGTGGGGAGGGAAGAAGGAGAGTACGTATGCTCGAACCAGGCGATGGAAAAGGGGTGGTTTTCCCAGGGTTTGAGACCGGCAAAACGCAGATAGGCGTGCTGGCCGGGTCTGACGGGGATGTGCCGTGGAAGGTGCATCGTCACTCGGCAGGCCTCGCCGGGCATGGGCTCGACAGTTGCGGTGGTATAACCCCTAGACGACCGGTTGGCATAGGCGAGGCGGATGACGCGGGCGAAGCGCTCGGCGCCCCAGAGGATGAAGATGGCGAGGACCCAGGGGATCTGGGGGAGACCGCCGTGGACGGTGGCGGAGACACAGTGGATCCAGGTGCAGATGAAGGCAACGAGGGCGAGGATTATGTGGGTGTTGAGAAAGGACTCGTAAAAGGCGTGGCGGACGGGCGAAAGGGAGAGGACGAGGATGACGAACATGGCGACGACGCCGACAGTTCCAGAGCTGATGAAGCGGTCGTAGAGAATCTTGTGCTTGACACCCTCCCAGCCGTCGTCGGCTACTTGGACGACAGCCCAGGCGATGAAGTGGATGAGGACCTCGAAGACGGACATGCGACCCATCCATCGGTGGAGGAGGTTGTAGGTGTCGAAGCTGATGTTGAGAAGGCCAATAAGGGGGTTGTTGCGACCGGCAAAGATGATCAGGGGGATCATGTTGACGACGGAGAGGGTTCCTGATCGGCCACGAATTTCGGCACAGAGGGCGTACTTGTTTGCTTGTTGCCAGTCGAGGACGAACATGTATGCGAGGTTGCTACCCAGGTATACAAGGAGGACCGCCGCTTGGAGTCTCGATGGGAGAGTGCCCATGTTGACAGCGCTGGAGAGCTGGATCTCGCGGTTGTGCCTCTTCTTCCATAATGGGGCGTAGATGAGTGACCTCTTCAGACCGGGCATCCAACTCCATTGCTTGACCTTCCAGAAATGCTGTTGCCTCCCCTTCGTATTCATCGCCGAAACCAGCCGTAGCTTGGCCCACGCCAACTGTCCTATCCTGATGAGCAGTATCATTACCCCCAAGCCGCCCAATGTCCACCATAGGATGTCGGTGAAGAGCATGTTGTTTGGCTGGTTGACGCCGTTGAGACCTGTATTATAGGGGGTGATGGTAGGGTTGGATATTGGTACTTCTTGGGTATTGGTGATTGTTGGTATTGTGTCTCGTAGCTGAAGTAGTGCTTCGGGAAAAGTGAGGTCTGGATCAGCGATCCCGCGCCGAGGATGGTCCATCCTGGGACCACGCATCTTGATGGTTGGGTGGTGGAATGGAAGATTGAAACGAAGTCGAAAAAGTCGAAGTGATCGTGATCGTCAAACAGATATGGAATTGCTCCAATGCGCCCAGTGACTTGCTTCTTTTCCCAGCGGTTTGTTGTCACCGAACCGCAGTGGGTGAATCCGCGTCAAGATTGGACGTTAGGCCACATACATTGCTATTGTGTGGCCAACAATGGAGAGGGAGGGACAATAGGACGAGAGGAGCAGGTCCCCTGCCCTCGCGTGCTCTTGAGGGCCACAACAAGGAAGAATCCCCGCTGGACAGGCAACCTCCAGAAAGGATTGGTGACCCTGTGTTGATAAAGGAAGCTTTGACCAGGATCGTCAGGTCGAAATTGAGACCGTCGTCGAGGCCGTCCTTGACTTGGCGCCGAAACGCCGGCACAGATCTGGAGATGTCACTAAACTGGCCCAGCGCAATCGCAACGGTCTCTAGAAACGAGGCTAGAAAGTCGCCGGTCTGGTTCGCAACCTGGGGTAATAATTTTCGTGGTGCCTGCTGTGGGCGGAGACAATGTAAACAAGCCGGGTGGATGACCAGGTCGTATGCCGACTGCCGTACTGTTGTCGAGCAAAGTCAACTGTTGTTGACTCCAAAAGACAGACAATAGAGATTGCCCACGGGATTGCAAGTGAATGTGCTTTTGTTGGCCTGCACAAGTGAGCCAGAGAGGGCATACAAGAAACAAAGAGAGGTTATAACCGTGGAACTCGCGTAAAGAAGTGTGGGCGAGAGCTCCCAGGGATATATGTCGAATGATGAATCCCAAAATTCGTAGGGAGGATCGCTCAACGAAGGGAAGTGGGCGAGGTGAGAAGAGACAGATATCGTTCGGTTCGAATTGCGAAATGCCGCCCTTTTTCTCTTTCAAGTCGTCCCTCACACAATAACACAGACAGCCAGACACAGTCCGACTCTGGTCCGTGTACCGAGTGACTGAAGCACCGGGCTAGAAGGCAAACCAAGATGGTCCCGATAGAAGGGATGAGAAAATGGGCCGAGGGTAAGGAGATGATAGTCGGAGGGCAACACAGACTCTCCAAAGTCTAAAAAACAAAAGGGAGGAAACTAAAAAAGAGAAACCATCGTGGCAGCACTGGAGTCACTTGACGGCACCATCCGAGATATGTACGGGATCCAGGTACGTGATGTGGCATCTGCCCACCTGCCTGCCATCTCACACCTTGCCCCTGAGTGAGCCGCAGAAGCGAAGGGCCAAAGGGGAACATGTTTTTGCGGCACGACCAGCCCATTCTGGCTGACAGAACTTTGGGCAAACCACCGTCATCCAACCGGGCCTCCGGGATGGGTTCCCAACGCTCCCAACGAGCGTGGGGTCCCCGGAGTTCGTTGCCACTCGCACCCTATCAAGACCAGGCGGAGGGCCTGCATCCAGACCGGGCGGTCTTGAGGGGTCATATCCATGGGCTGGCGGTGGAAATGGTTGGTGTTGTCCAGGGGCAGGGTGGAAAGCCAAGACATGACGGCCATGTCGTCGGTGTCTTGCTCAAAGCGATTTCATAGGGCGCGGGGCAGCAGCAACGGGATTCAGAAGTTGAGGCAGCTGAGCCATTGGGAGCTTCTGATTGGTCCAATGTTTTCCCTGCCCGACAGTCCGCCCCGGCCCGCCAAGAAAACAGCTACCTACACAAACAATCAAGACACCAGCCCTGAGGTACCAAGTATTACCGTCGCCAAGTCATCGAGAAGACGGCTGGGAAAGTAGAGGACGGAAGTTCTGTAAATATGCGACGTCCAAGATCTCTTGTCAAGTCTCTTACGGCCCGGTCTCCAAGCGATAAATATTCTCCGACTCGACTCTCACCGTCGCGGATGTTCGCCGTGCTTACAGCATACTGTCGTCCCATCACTCACCGCGCAACTGGAGGATCGCCGGTCCGTCCCACAGGCCTCCCTACTTCTGCATCCCTGTGCCACTGGCACTGGCTTGAGAGAGCGACAAACTGGCCTGCAGGCTTAAGGCAGGTACCCGGGTGTTCCCATTTGCCATAGACCAACGACTTGGAAATCGTCAAAGAGTCGGGATGACAGAGCTTGGTGATGGGCAGTAGTGAGGCCTGTGGTGATGTGATGTGGCTGGGGGCGCCATTTTTCAACATTATGCATTTTTGATCGCTCCCAGGCACCATCAACCTAATTGGAATGTATCCCTTCCTGGGAACGGAACACTCTTGCACGTTTGGGCATGTTTGTGGCGGAAGCTGCCGAAGGAGGGCAAGTTAAACTCTGCCTCGTCCAACTTCCGAGAGCCCGCGCGCCGGCACGATTTTGGATACGGAGGCCAAAACACACATGGCACAGCACACACACGAGGCAATCAATGTTTCGATCAAGCTAACATTTGCACGCGATCCCTCGGCGCTCGCTTCGATCAATGGTGGTTGTTGTACGAGTATCAAGCCGAGGGCTGTATTTACTGTTCCAAGGAGCTGTGGCCCACGGCTTCCGGAAATGACTGCGTAACCGCTGTCTGTTCGTATTCTGTTTCGTTACACCCTGTGAGAGACTGTGGTGGCGAGGTGGTGGACTCTTTTACCAATCCTCGACGAATCTTACCATATCGGCTCGGAGCCTATGTTTCCATGCTTGGAAGATCATCTAACAGGCCGTTGTCGAAGCCGAGCCCAGATCTGTTCACCGTATCCGATATCCCGGGAAGGCCGTGGAAGGTAGTCAAGTTGCTTTCAGACATTGAGGCTGATCAAAAATGGTATCTTTAGCTTAGGCCTTGGTTAAGCTGTGAGTTTGCCAACATGGCCGACAAAGAGTGATGGAGGTCTCAATCTTGGACTCGATACACTGGTGATACGCGTAGAGATCTGTGCTTCTGCTATGACATGAGACTATCCATGCTTGCCATTTGCGGATCGGTTTACGAGCTTGACCAGGCAGCCGGGATGAACTCGAAGAACTATAGTGTCAATGCTAGACATCAGACTGTGAGAGCCAGGAAGTCATATACGGACATCATGCTGAATCGGCAGTGCTGTCCAGTATAAGAAAACGCCACCTTTTATTGAACCAAGAGAATAGGAATGAATCGCAGAGCGCGAGATGGGATCTGATCACCATACTCCGTAAAACCATAGGTGTTGAGATGAAGTTGATAAGGCCCAAGCGTCATCCCACCTCTGGCTTACACCCCACAGTGCCAGCACCGTGCCCCAGACACCGTAATCCCGTCATCGCATTGGCCGGAAATTCCCGCCAGAAAGTAAAGCCGGAATTGAGATGCCAAGCCCAACCCGGAAACAGCATCACGAGTGAAACTGAATTGCGCCGACGACGACGAGCTCGCCAAAAACCCTCGAGGGACCCCTTGATACTCGATAGTATCCCCCCCAAATCGCCCACCTAATCTGTGCGCCGCCCCGTACAACCAGACAATCCCTCACAATGGGCTCGAGCTCGTCGAAGCCAGCGGCTACCGCTCCCCAGACCTGGAAGGCGTATGTCTATTTGCTTTCCAGGCTCACGAAGCTCTCAGCAGCAGTCCAGTTAACTGACGTTATTATCTACAAACAGCCCCGGCTCAGCAGGCCTCTCCGCCGAGCTCGTCCAACACCTCCAGTCCTCCCCCGAGGTAAGCCACCACCACCACCACCACCACCACCACCACCCCACCATATCTCCTTGCTCCCTCGAAGCTAATTCTCTTCCCCACAGACCGACGCCTCCCGCCTCCAGGCCATCGAGCTTGAGATCCAAGCCCGCGTCGCCGCCGAGCTCAAGCGTCTCCGCGACCAAGAATCTGAAGCCCTCCGCGCCGCCCAGGCCAAGCTTGCCGATTCGACTGACGACAAGACCGCCGACGACAACTCCAAGACTTCGTATACTGTCTCCAAAGAAGTGCAAGCTCTCCAGAAGAAGCTTGAGGAGCGCAAGAGGATCCGGTCTCAGCTGCCGGAGAGCCTGGAGAATGCTCGGTCTGGGGTGGTGAGGTGCTTGAGGGAGAATGACAGGCGGCCGTTGGACTGCTGGAGGGAGGTGGAGGCTTTTAAGGAGGAGGTGAGGAGGGTGGAGAAGGGGTGGGTTGAGAAGGTTGTTAGTTAGGGGTGGTAACGAAGTTGGTGGTCGGAGGAAACGAAGGCAAGGGGCCGAGAGCGGTGTTCATAGAGGGATTAAAACGAGGTGAAGATGACGAACCACCCAGAGTTGGCTTTGAGAGCACTGACCAAGGGGGGTCAAACTTGTATCATATCGAAGGGTGCCGAGGGCTGGTGGGAGATATCACTCAGTCGAGGCTTAAAAGTGAGCAGCTATAGACAATGGACTGGAAAGCAAGGCAAGCAGGCGTTCAAATCGCATTTCACCACCCCCAAAAATGATGAAATGTTTCAACTTTAGCTTGTTTATTTTACAGAACCTCAGGAGGCTCAAGTATGATTCCTATACCACCCTGCTCACTTTGCTGCTCCTTTTCAGTCGTCTCCTGCTTCTCCTTCTCAAGTTCCTGTTTTCTCCTCAGCCCCTCCGACCGTTTCCTCTCCCTCCTTGCGTCTGCATCCTCCCACCCATCCTTCTTTTTAGGTCCCTCCTCAAACCACCCCTTCAGTGCCTCCCTAAACCTCCCAATCCGCCTCTCATTCTCCTTAAACAACTTCTCACTATTTCTCACCACCCGGTCCAAGTACCCCCTCCCAACCACCGCCCTCCTCACCCCATCCGTACCTTCCACCCCGATCAAGCTCTCAAAACTCAGCCCCATCGACCTGACAGCAACAACAGGGTTGTGGTCGTCGTCCTGTCGTGAAAGTAAGCTCACAGCGCCCGTCTCTCGAAAGCCAGCCTCCATGCCCGCCTGGATGACCTTTTGGGCGTGGGAGTGTGATGCCGTCAATACATGTAAAATCTAATCTTGTTAGTCCCTTTCATCATGAAAAAAAAAATTGGGGGGGAGACTACCATGGGCTCAAACTTGAAGTGCACCATTCTCCCCTTCTCGTCACCCTCTCCCCCTTCCTGACCCTGCAACGACACCAACCCAAACAACGATTCATACCCCCGCTCCAGCTGTCCAGGCGGCAACGAAGAGATGGGATCATGGCTGACAAACAGCCACTCCCCGCCTCCCTTCCCCCCAGCACTCGAACTCCTCACCCCTCCCGCTGTTGCTGCTTCCTCCCGCTCATCTTGTGGAGAGGTACCAGTAGAGCGGCCTTCGAGGTAAACGCTGACTCGGCCCGCACAACTGCTTGTTGTCACGAGCCCTTCCCGGGCGTTGATTTCGTCGATGAGGTCGCGGATTCCGACATCGACGGATCCTTTGGGCGAGAGGTCGGTGTATTCTGCGTCTGGGACGGAGAGGGCAGACAAGATTTTGGTTTTGCGGTTGGCGAAACTGTGGGAGGGGGGAGGGAGGGGTTTGGGTGGTTTTGACATTTTGATTCCGAAAAAAAGGAAGAGGGAGAGTGAAAGTGAAAAATTGGAGAGGAGTGCTGATGTGAATTCGAGGTGTGAAAGAAGGTTGAAGAGTTGAGGGTTAAAAAGAAGTGGGTCACGTGTGGTCGGTTGGGAGGTTGAACATTCGAGGCTGACAATGACGCTCAAACCCCTACTTTCACTGCTGCAAAATAAAAGCTAGGTAAAGTAATGTAGTGCAATTGGAACAAGAAGGCAGCACCTGTAGGTTTAGTCACATCAAGCGGCCAACACATAAAAGTTACACATACAGGCAACCTGTCTCTTTACTCCGAACTGACATCAAGTCAATGGGTATAAATAATACCTCCCCATACTCCCTCCCTCTTCCCCCATTCCACCCCTTCCAAACCTGCAAGCACAAGCAAAAACATGCTTTTCCCCCCTTCCTCTCCAACAGTCTAACTAACCCCCTTCCCCCCAAGAAACAACAAATCCAAACAACCCAATCCTCCTCTCAAAAAGATCAAGAAAATACATTATGTAAGGGGGAAAAAACAAAGACTTTGGGCTGCGTGTGCGTGTGCGTGTGCGTGTGGTGTATATATACCACCAACTGTACAATGTCTCCCAACTCTTGAATGATGGGTCATCAAAAGTCTGTAAAAAAAACACCCAGCCCCCACCAAATCTTACAAGGAAAATGTGTGAAACGCCGCCGCTTTGTATGTATGAATGAACATCTCGTTGGGGATAAAAAAGGAAAAACTCGTGAGAACTTTGCAGTAACAGCGTGGGACATAAGCGTCAAAAAAAGGTGTGTAAAACATGTCAATGAAGAAACGAACAAGACAAGTACAGTCGGGGAATAAGTCTGGTAATGAGGCGTAAAAACGGAAATAGTCAAAAAGATTGTGTGTACAGTAGTAGCACAACGGTACCATCCGAGTCGATGGTGTGGTGTGTGGTGTGTGGTGTTTAGTTTGGTGGTGGTTGCTGTGCAAGTCCGCTCTCGAGGTCGTGTTGAGACCTCAGTTGTCTCGGCCCTTGAAAGCCTTGCTGTTGTTGTTGGTGAAGATGTGGTGAGTTCTTCACATCTTGCATCTCCATTCCCTCTTTCGAGTCGACGCCGGCCCCTGGGTTAGCGGGAACAGCCTTGCGAGCTTTCTTTATCCTCTTCGTCGGTGCGAGCCTCTGATCACCCTCGTACCACGATTGCTTGAATTGATAATACGTTGGCGGCCTTGGTCTGCAGAGCACCACAAACCAGTTTCTGAACCAGTTTCCTTGGGTGTAGGCTCTGAAGCGTTCCGCCTTGATGAACTTGGAAGAGTTGAGGTATTCACGGGTCGTCTCACCCCTAGCCATTAGGAACACATGGTACCCCGTCAAAGCGGCTGGGTACAGGAAGGCAATGAACCCGTAGATGACCATGGCGAAGGGCATGCGGAAGTGAGAAATTGACGCATTGAAGCTGATTTTCTGCTTGTGCTGGTAGACCAGAATCTGTGCAAGCGATGCACCAGACAGGTACACGCCCAGCAAGGTGGCGGTAAGAATGAAGGTGAAGAAGTAGCGGTAGTTGCGCCGGCCAACACAGTTGTTGAGCCACAGACAGTGGTGGTCCTGGGTCTCGACGCAGTTGTCGCAGAGACGGCAATGGTGGGCTCGTGGTGGACGCCACATCTGGCATGTCTTGCAGTATTTGCAGGGCACCTCCATGGCAGCGGCTGTCTTCTCGGCAGACTTGATGAGCACCCATTCGGTCGACGGCGGACTTGGCCTCCAGGGGTCATTGTTCTCTGAAGGTGGGAATCGATGTAGGTTGCGTGGGAGGATCTGGATCACTGTTAGTCCATGCTCGCTCACATCATACAAAAAATAGGCCTACCCCGGGATCCGTGGCCGATGCATGGCAAAAAGAAGACACGCAGAGGTAGTAAAGATAGGCGAAAGTGATGGGTATCGCTGGGGAAATATTGTTCCATATCCAAGGTGCCGAGAATATCAGAAACAAGATGCCAGGAATGACTACCAAAGACCCTGTCGCAATGTTGACCGGTCTATCTCTCGCATTTTGTAACCTGCCTCCAAAAAAGAAGATTGTGTTGCCCTGGAAATACTGATAGTTGCGGCCCACCTTCTTGGTCTTCTCCCCCGACGGGTGCTTGTCGTCCCTGCTTGCGGGTGGGAGTTGGGGTGACGAAGCTACCGAGTCCAGCTTCTCACCGCCCTGCATTTCTCGGTTGCTGTGGCCAGAATCGTTTCTCGGCATAAGAAAGTTGGATCGCAGAGATCGAGGTGTTCGCACAGGAGTCGGGATAGATACGCCAGCTTTGTTGTAGGTTTTGCTCATGTCGAGGGTAAGGTTTCTAGCATCACCAGGCTTCCTCTGCAACGGCCGGACGCTATCCGAAAAGCTCGAAGTCGCATGGTGGCCTGTCGGACTCGTGTTGGCCGTCCTCCTCTCGTACATATCCTGCTCGGTAAACTCCGTTCCTCTTGAGGGTGGTGACCGCATGTCCCCTTCATCAGCGGACTGTCTCACTACCTTGGCGCCTGGAGCCGAGTTCAGGCTGTCTCGCGCCGGGCTGTGGGGGTCCTCTTGGGACATAAATTGCCGGTTCACCGTCGTCGACCTCGCGAATCCTCTTTGCGCCTGTAATTTCTGCGAACTCATCGGGTGAAAGAAGGCATGCGATGTCAACGACGGAACATGGCTTCTGGTTGCTGAACTGGGTGGTCGAACTGCCTGTGTCGCGCTGCTGATGCTTGCAGTCCCGCTCCCACGCTTTCCCGCCAGCCCCTGACGTAAAGGCGTCCCTGAGCTCCATGGAGGTCTCCCAGATGCTCCTGTCCTCGCCGTTCCTGGACGAGAACTGAGGTCCGAATAGAAAGCGCTCCTCCTCTTGCCGCCTGCCGCGCGGTGCTCTTCCGTGTCTCCGCCGTCATCTGTCATGATATCGGTCATCCGCGAGGAAATTATACTCGGGGGACCAGCCATCTCAGATCGACCCGGAAACTGGGGAAAGCTGTCATCGTTAATGGTGCTGGTAGGAGAGAGAGCCCTCGGCGCTCCCTCCCCGGATGCCATGGTTTCGTCTTGCCGTTTTCACGTTCGCTCGGCTCAGGGCTCGGCTCTCAGTACTCGATTGGATGCAATTTTGGATCGAAGCAGTTCGTTTGGCGGCTCAAGTTTCAAGTGTTGTTCGTACCGCGCTATAACATCGCTGGTCGGCGGGATATGTGGTTGGAGAGGTCGGCCGGACACCAGGCAATAGACTCGAAAAACGGGCCTCAAAGTGCGACGAAGAGGAAAGGACGACTCGGTGTGATGATACGAATATCCGTTGCACCGTCACATAGACGTCGAGGGTCCGGGCGCGTTACACACGGCTGGAATGCAGTGCTGGATGGCGGTGGCTTCGGGACGGGTAATGCTCCACACTGCAGCTGTGTCTGCCGTCTGGGTGCGATCACTTCCGTGGATTTTCGCGTTTGCGAAACGGTGCAGCTGAGATTCGAATATGGGTGATAGAGAGCGCGAGTATGGTTGATTATCAAGAGAGACAAAGAGTTGGACAGATATCAAGAAGGAGGGGAAAAAGAGCGTCGAGAAAAAGCAATAGTGTGCGAATGGCCGCCCTGGGGACTGTGCCGTGAGACCAAGCAAGAGTCAGAGTCTCTTGTTCGTTGCCCGGAGTGTGAATCAGATGGACTTCTTTTCTTTTGGGCAAACCAACGAGTTGAGGGATCTCACTGGCTGCGGCCAGGACCGTGCCATCCCCGTTCTCCCACTATTTCCAGTTTTTGTTGCCCAGGCGAGTGGCCCAGCATCAGCATGTCCAGTGGGGGACTTGCATTGGCCTCCGATCTCCTGGGTTAATTGCGCTGCGTCAGGTTACCCCTGAATCCAGAGCCGTGCTCACAGTGATATCACTGCTATCATGCCCTCGAGAAAGGGCAAAGCTCGTGGCACAAAGATGCGGCAAACACAACTCTCGAGAAGAATAGCAAACAGCGACTCGGAATTGCGCTTTGGGCATCACTTGCGCTCAGGGCTTCGACATCTGTCCAAAGGATGTCCGGACTATGTGTGACCTGAGGGATGTGTGCTGTTCGAGAGAGACAACTGATGCAACCCAAGCTGCCACCCGTGCCTGTGTCCCTGTGCATTGCAGCTTGTCCTGTGATCTGATGCTGCAGCTCGAAAAGGGAGGCGTGGAGTCAGCAGCTGACGGCCAGTTCCGTGGCAGTTGTCCGCCCCCGCTCCACCTACAAAAAGACATGATTGGTCAGAAAGCTTCCCCAAGCTTGATGACGATGACAACCAATGACGGCACAGCTCATACAGTTCGGATGCCTTACGTAAGAAACGGGTGCCAAGTCTTCAAGCTTCGGCCCTGACGAAATCGTATGAGGGCCAGACGGCCAGAGCTAGCATCACGATTCCAGTTCCGAAGCTCCATTGCATCAGCAACCGCCTTTGACAAACAACACCGCAGAGATGGCTTCCCTCATCGCCCGCAGAGCTTTCAGCACGACCGTCCGCCGCCTCACCACCGGCGAGGAGGCTCTCAAGAGCGAGTCCAAGAAGAACCCCGAGATTCTGGTGCGTCAAATTCCGAGGTCCAGCCGCCGCCATTGCCGATGCCGTCGCCCCGGGTGCTGAATTGGTAGCCCGCGAGGGCAGTTCGGCACAGCTTGAGAATCCGAAAATTGGGTTGGAAACATGGCACGGGGCGCATGGAACGGCGGCGGTGGTTTGCCTGTAGCTGGGAGGGGTATTGAAGGAACATGTGAAAGCTGATATGATTATCATGATAGATCCTCGGTGGTATCATGGTCTGCGCTCTTGGTGGTGCTGGCTACTACTTCGGCCGCTCCCCTACCAAGTCCACCTCCGAGAACACCGTCCCTATCGCCGACAAGAGCATGCCCTGGGAAAGCGGTTCGACCCACGGCAAGTACCAGTATCACCCCGGTGGTGATGCCAGCGCTGCCCCCAAGGATGCCCCCAGCGCTGTCAACGTCGTCGTCGTCCCCAACGTCACTCTGCCCAAGGTATGGACTGTTATGTAGTATGCTTGAGGCAAATACTGATGCAATGGACAGGAGCTTCACGACAGATACAACAAGTGGGGCAAGGATGGCTATTAAACACTTTTTTCAGCTCGTGGGAGAGAGGGGGAGGTATTGCACAGGCAGTGAATGATGCATAAAAGAGGGCATCATTGTAAATATCTGGCTAGATGGCGGTGATTCGGGATCCAGGGCGGTCTTCAATAGAGTGCACTATTCTTGGTTTCCCTCCGTTCATTGAAGTGGTTCAACAAAGATGTCAGAGACTCAACCTGGGTATATCATATGTTTGTAGAAGTCAAGACGACAAGAAAAGGCTATACTAACACCTTCCCAAAATTCCCAGGGACGAACGCCTATCAATGCAATCCACCACTTTCAAAGTGCACCCAGTCTACTCGTCCTCCAACAGATTGGCGATGCCTGGGAGTTCATCATCCTATGTGTCTCTTGGCAGCATCGGCAAACTGCTCTTGCTGGAGACGTTCGAGTTCCTCCAATGTCATGCCGCTCTGCTCAAACTTGTTTGCCTTCTTCTCACGTCCCTATCATTGGGCGTCAGCATGTCTTCAGAACAAAGGAAACCCCAAGGTCTCTCACCTTTTGGACTTCCTTGTGCTCTGCAGCGGCTTCCAAAACGGCAGGGACGTAGTCGGCAAAGCCGAGTTGCTCCAATGCCTTGGTGATGTGGTCACAAGCGATAGTCTTTTTGGCTTCCTTCTCAGAAATCTCGTTTGCCTCGCTAGAGATGAGAGTGATGAACTCGACACAGCACTCTATAAGGAGGTCGCGGGCCTCCTTGGCGAAGGCGATGCCTGTTGACGATGGCAGAATCTCCCCAACAATCTTTTGAACAGTGGCTGCGCCGAATAGTCAGTAATCCACACGCTTCTTTGGTTGATAAGAATGAGATACATACCTTTGGGGAGGGACAGGTCGTCATTTCCTATCAGATACGATGTTAGCAAACTGTCGTCTCAGCACAAAAGTCCAAGTCAACCAGATATACCCAGCTCATCATGGTCAAAAGCTGACCAGTAACGGTCTTGACGGGGGATGTGCTCTGAAGGCATTTTTGCTTGTCTTGAGGGGTGCGGTGAAGATGTTTGTTGTGGGGTGGAAAGGCAACAGGAGCAAACGAATCAACGATATATGAAGGGAAGGTATTGTCCTCTGTTATCCCCGTAAATAAAGCCAATGGGTCGACAGTCCCTATTCGTATGCCGGGCGAGGCCTGAGGCTGTATAAGAGGTGTGTACATGACTTCAGATGACTTTAGGAAAGGGCCTCCACTGTGTTTAATAGTAGGATGCGCCCGCCAAACACCCGGTCGCATCAACGGAACCAAAACGCCACCCGACAAACTCGCAGTGTAGTTTCCTCCACTGCAGAATTAAAAACACGGCGGCTTACCTCCTAACTCGTGGTCCGACATGGTGGTATATGTAGGGTATAAGAAGGGGGTCTCGCCTCGGGTGATGGATGAAGCAAGGTATCGCTGATAACGATACACTTTTTTTGGTGACGGTATCGAACAAAGTGATGCGATGCCGCTATTCAATCTTCAGAGTGGTTTCCTCGCGTGTTGGAACTGGATTGCTTTGATAGACCTCGACACATGTTATGAACCGGAGAGCCGAGGGCTCTCAAAGCTTGAAGGTTGGTGAGCAGCCCTTTATACTCATATACCTAGCCTCCCGTCCTTCCAAAGTGGTTCTTTGAAGGCTGCCAATGCCAACCAGGTCGCGCGCTCAGCTTGTCCCACAACGCATTTGTGGCTTGTGAGATCCACCCACCCCGCCATGCCGCGTGGGCGCCACAAACCAACAGCGAAGCTCCCCACCTCCGCCTCATTTGGCTCCGGCTTGAAAATTTCAAGGTTCCTCTAAACTCCCTCCTTCGCAGTTGTTCCGACACCGAAAACAAAAAGGCGACTTCTCGTCGCGAATCTGAATTTTCCCTTCTTCCCCATCAACAAACAGTACTCCAATGCGCGCTCTGCCTTTGCAACACTGATCGGCGACATTGTAGAAACACGCAATGTTGCCTTCTTGGGGGGCCTGATCCCCCCCCGACCATTCCAGTAAGGTAAGCATACAACCCTCCGCTTTGCTCAGCACCCCGACGACCTTCATATGATGATATACTCGTGTCGCCCCAATCATACCCAATTATGGTGATAGACACAGTCAAGCCAAACGACACTACTGATCTTTTCCTCGTCCTCCACCCCGATTTTCTGCAGACTCTTCTCAGAATCCATAGCTAACAGCTCAAAAAGTATTTTAGATGCCTGCTACGAGCCGCTTCGACTGCGACATACGAACACCATGATGTTTATTATCGTACTTTATCATTCCAATTCCGACTCTACATGACGGATACATTTCACCTGATCTCGTTTTCTCGGTCGATGGCTTCATGGCAGCTTGTTCTTCTGCAAGAGGGACAGAGGACTAATATCGGTCCCTAGATCCAGACGGTGATGGCCGTGGTCTGGTTTTGGAGTTGTCTTGCTTGTAGGTAGCCTATTATTTTCTATTCTATGTCCCAACAGCACACGGCAATGTGATGAACAAACTTTTCGTGCTTAAAAAACCGAATATACAATGTGGAAACCAATCAGACTTTTCATCTTTCGACTGATTTGCCGCCTGTATCATCTTGAATATGCTTTTACTCGTTGGTTATGGACATTTCTAACCGGCAAATAGAACCATCTCAGCTTGTTCAACTCAGTTGGTACTCGGCCAATTCTGGCGCATTCCACCTGCAACAGTTAGCATCTCAACCTCTTATCGTGTGAGGACTCAGGTAGGCACGTACTTGAAATACCGTCCGGCCAGTTCTGGCTTCGCAGATACTGCAAGATTAGCAATAACACCACCAGACTGCTCTGGTCTCACCAATGTCCCTGCTTCAAACTCTTTGCTGAACGCTTCGTGATCTTTTGGTGCCATCTCCGCCTTGCCCTTTTCTCGAAGTTCCTTTTGCATGTCAGTGTCTACTCTCCCAGGGCTGACGGCTACCGAAGTGATGTCTGGTTCCTCAACGGCAATGTGCTTGGAAAGGTGGTTCAGCGCTGCTTTGGAGGTTCCGTAGGCGCCCCAAGCGGTGTAAGCTCCTGTTGCGGCGCCCGATGAGGTGAAGATGAGACGGCCTTTGGTTTCTCTCAGGTAGGGGATGGTTTCCTTGGCTAGGGCGAGGGCGCTAAAAAAGTTGGCATCGAAGAGGGCTTTCCAGTCGTCAATGGAGGAGTTGGCGACGCGGGTCATTGGCGACAGGGCGCCGTGGTTGATGATGACGGCGTTGATGTGATGGAAGTGGAGGAGGGCGAGTTCTTTGAGTTTGTAGGGTGTCTTTATGGGGGAGGGCGGGTTAGTTGTGATGTGTGAGTTGTGTATGTTTTGAGGTATGATACGCACATCAGGCAAGGTCATATCAGCCGCTAGATACTGGACTTGTGATGGGTATTCCTTCTGAAGCTCCTCCAGCTTTTCAGGGGAGCGAGCTGTGAGGACGACCTTGTGGCCTGCTTCGAGGAGGTGGGTGGCTATGGCGTGGCCGATGCCACGGCTGGCGCCGGTGATGATAATTACTTGAGGTTCTGGCATTTTGTTTGCTGGTGGTGGGGTATGGGTTGGAGAGTTGGATAGTGTCCTGCGGTGATTAGTTCACGTAGACTGCGTAGCTGTTCGGGAAGAGTGTTAATCCAGATTTTCGGGATTCGGTAACACCCCTCGCTCGAACTTGATTGCCCCTCTTTGAGGTTGACGTTGTGGGTGGAGCGCGGGGTATCGACTTCTGCTATTTAACTGCCTTTTGGGGAAGAGGAGATGTCGAATCAAGGGCGCAGAATGGGGAATTCGGCCCGGGCCTGATTGAAGATTGGTAGTCTGCTGAATTGTCCATTCAGAAGCATGAGATTCATGCTACTTGGTGGAGAGCTGGTTGGGATATCTGGAGGGGGTGACGCTTGTCGTTCATCTAACATCTTCATAGATACGATTGTTTCCACGCAATCTAGACCACTACATCACCTCTTTCAATCCCCAGCCCTGATGCTGACTTACTTCATCTTCTAACTTCAGCCTATTTCTCAGATTTTAAACACCCAACCCACCCTTACGACCAGTCCTTCAACCTCACCATGACCATCATCACCACCACCACCACCACCGACCCCAACGACAACATCATCATCCTCGGCTGCGGCATCATAGGCCTCTCCACAGCCTACTACCTCTACCTCTCACCAACCAACACCAACCCCATAACCCTCATCGATCCTTCGCCGGAACTCTTCTCCTCTGCCTCCGGCTTCGCAGGTGGCTTCCTCGCAAAAGATTGGTTCTCCCCCTCCCTCACCCCCCTCGGCGCCCTTTCGTTCAACGAACACGCCCGCCTGGCAGCTGAAAACAACGGCAGAGAAAATTGGGGGTACACACCCTCTACCTGCATCTCTTATATCCAGCACCATGACGGATCAAAGCAGCAGAAACGAGGTGATGACTGGTTGAGAAGTGGGACGTCAAGGGTTAATGCCGCGCCTGTCGAGGCGGAACATGACGAGGCGAGGAGACCGGGTTGGTTGAAGAAGAAGGAGGGGGATAAAGTCGAGGTTATCAGTGAGGAGGGGACTACGGCGCAGGTTGATCCTTTACGACTCTGTCAGTGGTTGTTGGGGGAGGTGATGAAAAGAGGGGGGAAGGTGCTACAGCCTGCGAAGGCGACGGGGTTGGTGAGGGATGATCTTACAGGGGAGGTTAAGGGGGTGAAAGTGAGGGACTTGAAAGATGGGAGTGAGAGGGTTGTGAAGGGGAATAGAGTTGTGATTACAGCTGGGGTTTGGACACCAAAGGTGTTTAGAACGCTGTTTCCCCAGGCAAAGGTAGGGATGAGGGTGGGGAGTTTGGCTGGGCATAGTATTGTCGTCCGGACACCCATTTGGGACACAAGAGAGGGGGAGAAAGAGTGTCATGCTGTTTTTACTACGCATGAAAAGAATTTCTGTCCGGAGATGTTTTCGAGGTTAGGCGGGGGAGGGGAGGTTTATTTTGCGGGGTTGAATGATTCTACTTTGGAGGTTCAGGATCCGGAGAAGGGGAAGGCCAGGCCGTTGGATGAGCAGAGGGGGTTGCTGAGGGAGGCGGTGGGGGATATTATAAAGGGTGGTGATGGGGGCTTGGAAGTTGTAAGGGAGGGGTTGTGTTTCCGACCTGTGACGGAGTGGGGGGCGCCGATTGTATCGCAGATCACAGGGGAGGACCTCGGGATCAGTGTTGGGGACGGGGGAGTTTGGGTTGCGGCCGGGCATGGGCCTTGGGGGATTGCGATGAGTTTGGGGACAGGTGTCGTCATGGCAGATTTGGTGGAAGGAAAGGAGACAAGGGCGGATGTAAGAGGTCTAGGATATCGTGGGCCCAACACTCATCCTGTTCTCGTTCATACCATTTAGCTGAGGCTGAAAGCTGGGGCTGTCCTATGGGCAGTCTGGTTCGCAGGTGTAAGAGGCGTTGACCAAATGTACCAGCACCTACATGAGATAGCTTATCCTCCTTGTTCGGAAGTTCTTCTCCTGGTGAATTGCATGGTGCGTCGTAGGCAGTGAAGCTCGTTAGTGTTTTGATTGGTTTCTCCGAGAGGGCGGACGGAAACGATGTTACAGCCCTCACGACTGCTTGGCATTAATATGGATGGCAGCCCTACCTAGGTTGGTATATTATCAGCAGAACTCCCTTCTTCTCCTTCATCATCTGGCGCTCAACATCAACGCATACTCCTGCTCTAGACCTTTAATCCAACTTCACACTGATCCACGTGAGTCTTCGCCTTTTTCCCCGGCCTATTTCAGCTTTGTTGTCTGCTTATTTAGCCCAAAACTATTACCTACACATTATCACTTGCATACCAGCACAAGAAAATCATTGCCCAAAGACTATGTAGCATAGCGCCGATACTCTATGGCGAGAACACACAACCTCTCAACCCCCTTCCGATCAAGTGAAAAAGATTCTCCGCTGTGTCCCAGTGATACTCTCCAGGTTAGATGTCTCCACACGGAAACCTCACCTTGATGCAGTCACAGTGGAGATTGTACTTGGATCTATCGCAATAGTCATTGGTACCTTCGGGATTCATCTGCTCTTTCTTACGGCTTCACCTCATGTACGAGATGCGTCCATTAAGATGAGAGGTAGCTCGAAAGAGAGACCACAGTCGGTGTTCAGCGGCATACTTCTTCATCTTGAGCTTCATCGACATAAGACTGGACTGGTGGGTTAGCGTGGGTTAGGAGTGTTTCGGGCTAGGGCTTCAAATGGGTATTTGTTTCTTGTTGGGCTGGGGTCGTGTGAGATGGGGAGCTGGGGTATGTTTATTGCAGGGTCTTTTGTGTGCTAATGACAGCATGTGTCCTGAATTGCTTGTTTGGGAATAAGCCTCATACTTTAAATATTGTGGCTGCTCCTGCTCAAACACCGCTATTCCAGAAATATTCTGCCTACCCGGGGGAACAAACGCATAGATGAGGCGAAAACAATAGCTTCGCGGTGTTGAACCGCCGTGCTGTCTTTTGAACTATTCAGAATGTCCATGTTGAAGAGCTGATGGTGTAGTAGCATGTGACTTGCCAAACAGCTGGTGCCCGAGTCTGGTGCTGGTTGTTCATACCACTGCTCGTTAACATTTCACTTGCCACATTGTACAGATGAATATGGTTTGTATTTGGGAACCACAATGTTGATAACCTTATGCACAACACCTCAACCCCCAAAACGGTTCTCGAACTTGCTATCGCAGCGTTGAACGGGTGTATATGAAGAGGAAGGGAGACACTGGATATATTGTAGCCGGTGCCAGCTGGTTGAAAGCCACGATCTTGGACACGAATGAACATCGCTGTGACCGCGTGCCACGGCAGAGTGTACCACCGGCAAGGCTTCCGGGCAGAGGGCGAAGGTTTGACAATTACCACTCATTGAATACATTGTAGCTGGGTTGTGGTTACATGCTGCATTTCGTTCTTCACCTCTGGCTCATGGTGTTTCGCTTCCAGGCTCTCACCATTTGTGTCGCTTCTAGATGACATTCAGCATTCCCCTCTTCAATGTCAGACAGGCGTACCAAGACAGGTGAGTCAAGGCCCATGAACAGAACACACCCAGAGCGAGGTACCCGAGCATCTCGACGTTGTATCGAGAGCATCAACTCGGATGAAATGAGGTCCAAGCATCCGACTGTGATCGATCAAGTGCTTGACAGCGCATGGACCACCAAGATAAGGTCAGTGCGAACGGGACGTTCCGTGTGTTTGGGCGACTTGGCTGCTTGGCTTCTCTCAGCTCCCGTTTCCCACACTGTCCTGAGCTTGGCTGTTGATGATCCAACAGCCCCAAGCTATCGATGTCGATAACAAATCTCCTTAATTGCCTCTTTTCAATCTATCCACCCGGCACATGACTTCAGGCGGTTATCAAAAGACGGCCGACCCGAATTGCCGGAGCCGACTCGAGGCCCAGTCCTCGTACCTGATTGAACAATGGCTTTCACCAGAGGGCGGCCGCAGCTGGGGTCACCTCTTGACATGCCCGGCCGGCAGCAACAGCAGTGAGAGCTGGAACCATTGAGAGACACAGCAGCTGGCGGATGGCGGACAGAGAATCCTCAGTGCCACGAGTCACCGTTCTGGAATGCTGCATCGAGAATCATCTTCAGTGAGCTTCACCCTCCCTTGCATCATGAGGGGACGTGGGAGAAAAGCTCGAGTCCGAGAACGCGGGCGAGAGGTTGAAGAGGCCAGCATCCAATCACCAGGCTTATTTACCCGCCCAGGCTGCAATGGCCCCCTGCTGTTCCCCGCTATGGGAACTTGCATGGGGAACCCCACTGTGCCCTTTTCGAGATCTCCCAGCATCGCGCCGTCATTTGCTCGTCCATCACGGCGATGCTCGAACGCCATTTGACAACTGCGTGGTGACCATCCAGGGCATCACACCAAGGTCACCAACAGTTGGACAGACGCATTGATTACTCGCTTATTGGGGTCTTGGTTCTTCTCAAGGGGTGGAGAATGAGAATGCGCCATTCTCAGTTCGCAATTCGCATGTCGGCGAACATGTCGTTTCCCACCTGCACCAAAGACAGCCATGAGGTGGTCACAATGGCGGTCGACCGTGAGGACACCCTGCCGCCAAGCATAGGTAATTGTCCGCTCCAAGTGGAAGGAGATTCGACAAGTCGGATGTCTCCGTTGTGCTTGGAAGAAGTCTTCACTGAAGAGGACAGCATCCGTTCGGCATGCGCGCGCACGCTGGGAGCTGCGTGGTTTTGTCCTACACCTCTTGCCTTTCCACGAGTGCCGACAGTTGTCATCAAGCAGTCAGCTTTGCTGTTGGTTCCTCTTGCGATAACGGTGCCGAACACTCACAGATCGCCGCAGAAACGAGCCCGGCCGGATCGAGCCTTCCTCACGGCCCCCAACCGGCCGTCTTTTCCTTTTCTTTCCTCTGAGCTCTGCCTTTCTCCTCTTCCATTTCCCAGCCAAGCCTATACCTAGCGCCCGGTGTCAAGGATTGTTCCCGATTCGGGTCGACGTACCGTGTGACATGCAGGTGCGCAGCGACACCAGCTGTGAGCTATTGCACCCAGCACCACGCACCCCAGAACATTGATCGACCAATATTAAGGCCCAGTGAACCGCTGGATTCTTCAGTTGCCAGGTCCGACTTTTCCTGTTCCTGACTTGATATTGATTCCGTCCCGCCTCAGGAGGGCATCTGGACATCTCGAGCCCAACAGCCCGGTACTGTGATCGCATCTGGAGGAGCACACGCGCGGCGGTTGGAGTTGTCCGTGGACGAAACCTAGGTGGACGTGACGGAACTTGCGACTTGCAGCCTCTCGCCCACCATCTCACCCACCATCTCACCCACCATCAACTCCCCCACACCAACATTGGAGATATAACTGCATTATAATAAGTCTCCCTACGCCCCTCTCCCGCGCCCCCCCCGCCGGATCCATCTCATTCTTTCGTCCTTCCCGGCTCCTTCCCGACGGTCGCCCCTAATACACCCCTTTCGTCACTTCTCATGGCCTTTCAAGTTGTGCCTCACGCTCTCTACTAAATGCTCTAATATTTTGATCGGGGGTCCGGTGTTCCTCGACCGAAGTCTGACCGGCGGCCGTTGCCGGCAGATCAGCTGCTTCTCTGTATCCCGACGACATTTCAAGTTCGAGGTTGCGTTCTACAGGGGCCGCCACACTCCCGCGCCCGTACGCGCACAACCACTACACAAATTACACCATGGCTTCACATGTGCGACCAGCGCTACGGAGCGCAGTCGACGCATCCGTTGAGGCCCTGAGCGGGTTGGTGAGGCGGATCAATATCCCGCTCTTACCCAACAGTCCACCGGGCTTAGTACAGGCACTCACGGTAGATCCGTGGTCACAATCGGGGAAATATGGGCTGGGTTGGACATATTTTGCGCTTGCTTTGGGAGGACTGACGCTGTTTATGAGGATATGGCACTATTGGCAGGATAAGATTCGGCAGGCGATCTACAAGCAGGATATGGAGAAGCACTTTCACCAGCTTTACAGCATGGAACCGGAGTGGGATAGATCGGCTGCCCTGGTGACGGGGGCGACAGCGCAGACGGCGGCTGAATCACGACGACACTTCTTTCCGGACGAGCAGCAGGCTGAGGAGGAGAAGAATTTCAAGCCGAAAGCGCATTTTTCATCTGTCGGATTTGTCAACGATACTCTGGCGCTATTCCGATGGGTTTTTTATCGACCAGTGCCAGACATTGTCTGGAGAAAACACCGCTTCACCTTTTCCTCACTCGCGGTGCTGAGTTGCGCCTTTATCGCCCTGGCCTTCGTCACGGTCTACTGCTTCTTACAGCAACCCCTATACTGGCAAAGCATCCGGTTCGGATCACCACCGGTGGCCGTTCGCTCCGGCATGATTGCCGTTGCCATGACACCGTGGATCATTGCCACTAGCACCAAGGCCAACATCATCACGCTGATCACCGGCATTGGACCCGAGAGACTCAACGTATTCCACCGTTGGCTGAGCTACCTCTGCCTGTTTCTCTCCCTGATTCACATGATCCCATTCTACATCCAGCCGGTCTGGGAGGATGGTGGCATGGAGGTCTTCGAGGCGCTGTTTCCTCCCGGTAGCGGCATCATCTATGGATCTGGGATTGCATGCATGGTCCCTCTGGGGTGGCTTTGTGTGGGATCGTTACCAATGTTCCGAAGAAAGGCATACGAAGTTTTCATCCTTCTCCATATCCCAGTCGGCTACGTTTACGTCGGTGTGCTCTTTTGGCATACCAAGAACTTTCTCATGTCATGGGCCTACTTGTATGCGACAGTGGCCATCATCGTCTTCTGCAACCTGTACCGTTTCTGCAAGCTGAATTGGACCAAGCCATGGCGCATGTCGTTTTTGATTGGAGACGAAGCAGCCATCAACATCATGACGGAGAACGCCATCAAGATCACCATCCCAACTCAGATGAGGTGGAAGCCGGGCCAGTACGTCTATCTACGCATGCCGGGCATTTCCATGTTCGAGAACCATCCTTTTACCATCTCCTCTCTTTGCAGCGCAGACTTTCCATCTGAATACGGCGAGGAGTACAGAGATTGTGTGCTGGTGTTCCGGCCATATGGAGGCTTTACGAAGAAGGTGCTCGAGACGGCCATTGATAAGGGGCCTTTCCACACCTACCGCGCGTTTCTCGACGGTCCGTACGGTGGTATGCGCCGAGAGCTTGCCGCATTTGATACCTGCATCCTCATCGCCGGTGGCAGCGGTATCACATCGCTCATGTCACAGCTGCTAAATCTGATCAAGCGCATGCGGGACGGCAAGGCCATCACCAAGAAAATCGTCGTGGTGTGGTCGCTCAAGCGGCTCGAGGCCATGGACTGGTTCCGGGAAGAGCTCCGTATCTGTCGTGAAGCCGCGCCCCCTGAGAGTGTTACTTGCAAGTTTTTCGTTACAGCATCAGTCCGGAAGCCGCCAAATTCTGGCATTCCTCATGGTCGTGCGCCCAGGCCGCTCAGCAATGCATTCCACGACAAGCTGGATGGCTTTGTGGCCAACATTGCTAGCAAACGCAACAGCGCCCTGATCATGTCCGAGGCCCAAGGCGACCCCGACAGAGAGCGGGAGCTGCGTGCTGAGGATGAGGACCGCATCACAGCGCTCCCTCAGCAGAAATATCTCCAACCACACACCTTCCCACCACCGCCACCGGGGCCTCCCCCAAACAACAACAACAACAACAACAACAACAACAACAACAACAACAACAACAACAACAACAACAACAACAACAGGCTATCTGTTGCGGAACAAACCCTTCGAAAACTTGAAGGCCGCGACGATGAGATCAAGCCCGTTGAAGGCGAACAGCAACAATATTCACACCCCCCAGCCCCTTCCAGCAAGGCACCCCCAACCAAGAAGAGCGAACCCGGCGGTGAATTCCATTTCCCCCCTCTAGCCCGGGAGAATGCGGCTCCCCATTTCAAATACGCACCTCCTGCCGGCCGCAAGCGATACAGCCAGATCCTCTCCGAGTCCGACCCCCGGCCCAGCGGAGCCGGCAGCGGCGGTAGTACCGACGCCCGACCGACTACCAGCGAGCTCGGCCACCAACACGCCGACTCATCCGGCAGCACGGAACCTTTCGCCACTCACCCCTCGCCCCCAGCAGCAGCAGAACCAACAACCGGATCCTCCAATGCTCCCGTCCGCCCACCAGAACTAGCCCACCTTCGCACCGACGTCGGCGGCGACCCCCGCCGCCCAAGACCAACTTCCCATTTTGGCCCTCCCTCAGGGTTTGATTTTGGCTTTCCAGAAACACCGACCGAATTTCAGCGCAATCTTATGAGGTTTGCGTTTCCTGTCCCGCACGAGATTGACGGCGGGTGGTCGGTGGAGTATGGGAGGCCAGATTTGGGGTACATGCTCAAGGAGTGGGCGACAGGAGGGCCGGATGGGAGGGGCGTGTTGGGGAGGAGGACCGCGGTGTTTGTGTGTGGGCCGCCGGCGATGAGAGTGGGCGTGGCGAATACGGTTGCGAGGTTGCAGGCCGAGATTTGGGGGGATGACATGCTCGAGGAGATCTTTTTGCATACAGAGAACTATGCGTTGTAAGAGTGGAGAGATGATGGAGAGGGTGATAAGGGTTGGGCATGTGAAAGGGAGATACCAGCACCAGAGGGATATGGTGTGTAGAGATGACTACGTGTACAGTTACTTTTCGGATTTGGATATATACCACTCTCTCTTGGAGAACAGGGCAGAGGGGGAGCGAACAGCTCACGTCTTTCTTGGTTGTGGTTGGATTGGGTTATGATAGGACACGGATACTACCACCTTTCTCGGGAGGCAATCCTCTGAGCTAATTGAACGATGATACCTTCAAAGCACCGTGTTCTTAGCCGATCGGACATGATACTTGAACTTGGTAATTGCGGCGTCATACTTATGCTTCTGGTCACCACTGCGGACGCAAATATGGGGTCAGTTCCGAAAAGGGGTAAATAGGGGCAAATGCCAAGAATCCCTCCAGCGCAGCTGCGAACCTGCCTTGCCAGTTCATACACTTGACTTGATACCAACTACAGCGGCATCTCTCACCATCACACAAAGTTGTGAGCTAGCTGGGGGGTTGAATGATTGTGAGGTTGACAGGTAGGTGTCACAACCAGAACTGTGACAACCAGCTCCCAGTTTCCTGCTCATTGACATCGGACACTTTGGTTGGGTTAGAACAGTTAGGAGCGTAAAGTCTCGACCATTTGTCAACGGACCTCTGGCCACCATCCAGGGAAAGTCGCACACCACCTAGGCACCTACCCCAGTCCCTCCGTTGCTGCCAGTCGATCATTCCAAAATTTCCGGTACTCTACTCTACCTACAACCGTCACCCAAACTCTGCCCCAGCATCCAGCGGTGAACTCCTTGCCTTTTCCAAGTCAAATCTCCCACTCCAACTCCCGTAACCCTACGCTTCCCTGTCGATACCACCCCGTGTAACACCCCCCCCTTCATCGTGTCACCTAGATCAAATTCTCCGCTCCTCTCTCACTGCCATCCAGCCCCCCCTCGGTCGGGACTAGATCCGATCGCAGATTCACTCACTCACATGCCGCCGGGGGAAGGGGGTTCAATGCATGGACGTTTTTTTCCGGCCGGTAGAAAATAACGGCTGGGCTAAAATCATGGCAAAGGCGAATGGGAATGGGAAACAGTAAGCCACGGCGTCTGTGGGGGGCTGTAAGGGGTGATTTGAGGCGTCGACGATTGTGGAGAGGGGTGGGGGAGGACAAAGGATGGGAGTTTTGTTTCGCACGTAAGGTTACTGTGGGCAGCGGTAATTAACTGCCTTCTCTCCCCGAATGCTGTGTTACTCGACTTTGGGGGATCTTTCGTGTTGAGTGAGATGAGCTAATGTGGGAAGCCGTTGAGGGGGCGGTTTCCGATTAGATGGTCCACTGAGGCAGGGGAGAGAGGGGCGGTTTGGGGATGGGGGTCGACATCGGGGTTTGGGGGTTGGCATTTGGGAGAGCTTGAGCTGGTGATAAGAAGAGGTTTGACAGGGAAAGGCGGTCGGTCAGGCATGAATCACATATGGCGGACGGACGGGTGGTCAGTGGGACAGAGGCGCAATGGATATCGGGACCGTCCATCTGAGTCGGATATCGGATGGAATATGGTGGTTTCAGGTATCCTGCTACGGTTGACTGGAATTTGGGGCAGAGATCTCGCCGTCAGCTCCTAAATGCGTGGCGCTTTGCATCCAGGTTGAGTGACAGACACGAACCTACTCAAAACGGCTAGGGGCGGTTTCCACCAGGCAAACATGGCACTTTGACACGCCATGTGCTAGCTACGGGTGCAACTGCCAGCGGGGGACGATCTCTGTTGCTACCAAGTATCGAACCCAAACTCCTTCTGCCGGGGACCTGAAGCTATCGAGCAAACATCAAAGTGCCCGGCATGTCGACCGCGCACCATCCAGTCCCGTCTGACAGCTCAGACAACTCACAAGATCACTGATCTGGGGGTCCGTGGTGAGTCAATGATCGTGTGCTACAGAAAAACATGGCTCGCTCCTTCCTCCTTCAGCAGGGCAAGGATACCCTCGACGGCTGGGCCAGGAGAAATCGGGGCAAGACAGCAATGGACCTTCCCTCCCTGGACTTTCCACGGGTGCCCACAGTGTCCGGAGGTGAGGTGACTTGCAGCTGCCCACGGAGGAGCTCCTTCCTCGGAGGCTACCCGGGAGTCTGGTGCCTGGTGCCTGGTGCCTGGTGCCTGGCTGGAAAACAGTATTGATAGCTTCTTTCTCCGCAACATGGCTTGGATCGCGTCGATCTTTGGGGACAAGTCCCCGAGACCGCTAAACATTGGCTTGACCGCCTTGGCCTGAATCACCGACATGTGCTTGTGGGAATATCGAACGGCAAATGTTGGTGCTTGCTTATGATAAGCTCCTTTTCGTCTTGTCTGTCTCGTTCTGTCCTCCTTCCCTGCCTTCTCCGAGACAGCAACACAAATAACACCCTTGGCCGTTGCACAACAGCTACACCTGGTGTTCCCCTTCTCTGCTACCCGGGTAGCTTTACATATCGGTACATCCCCCGTTCCTCCCGACCCCCAATTTGCAGATAGATCCCATCTGCCATTGAAATGGGAGCCATGCGAAAGGAAGCGGGCGTGTGTGCGTTCCCGTCATCGTCTGACCTGTCGATCCAAGAGAACACCGGCAGTCAGAAACCTGCGGTGACTGGGCTTTCGGACGAAAGAGACGCTCAACGGGCCTCGATTCCGCCTGCTCCCACTGCCGCCCCTTTTCTTCCCAACAAGTCGCCTGCTCGGAGCAGCCCGAGACCCGAGTCGCCAAACAAAGCAGCCCCGTCTAGCTCTGTTCACTCTGCTTCTTCTGGTGCTGTTCCTCAGAACCCAAACTCGGTTTCTTGTGCTGTGAGGAACTGGTCTTACTGGAACAACTGGGACGCCAACGGCACAATGGCTGGAATCGAGGGTCATGACGGCGCTATGGCTATGGAGGGCACAACTGTACGTGATACGGCCGTTCTCACATACGCAATCGAAGCAGCGTCAACTGACCACGGAAATATACAGAGTAATGCTCGTCGGTGGTTAGCCCTCGCGGCTCTGGCTTGCATGTGGACGAACGCTCAAGCCCCGTTATTCATGTTTGGTATGTCCACGGTGCCTCAGTGAAGGATATGTGCCTTGAAGAACTGACACAGTTTGCGACAGCCGGCGCCCCTGTTTATATCTACCGAGAGCTCGGCGGTATCGACCACTGGGTGTGGTTCGTATCTGCCAACCTCCTCGCCACGGCAGCAATTTCCCCCTTTGTCGGCGCCTTGTCGGATCTTGTCGGCCGTCGATTTGTTGCCCTTGCTGGCAATGCTTTGATTGTCATCGGCCAGATTATCTGCGGCGCTGCTACGAGCATGGATGCGTTTATTGGTAAGTCCTGATTTGAAAGTGGAAGGAGACAATGGCTGACAGTACTTTTTTTCTTTTTCCAGTTGGCATGGCCATCTCAGGTTTGGGAACTGGCATCAACGAGCTCACTGCCTTGGCGGGCGCCGCCGAGATTGTCCCCGTGTCTCGCCGCGGCTACTATGTGGCGGCAATGATCCTCACCATCCTCCCGTTTCTGCCGTCGGTCATGTATGCTCAGCTTATTTCGGCGTATTCGAGCTGGCGATATATTGCGGTTGTAACTACTGGTTGGGCTGCTATCGGTTTGGTCATGGCCTTTTTGTTCTACCACCCCCCTCCACGGATCGATGCCCATGCCGGCGAGAAGAGCGAGGTGCTGAAGAAGACGGACTGGGTTGGTGGGTTCTTGTCGATTGCTGGGCTTGTGCTGGTGGAGGTTGGGCTGTTAGGTGGCGGTTACAATGTAAGCTCTCTCTTGGCCTTCGAAAGAAAATATTATTGCTAAAACTTGGTAGGCTCCATGGAAGAGCGCGAGGATATTGGCTCCTCTCATAATCGGTGCCCTGGTTTTGGTGGCCTTTGTGGTGTGGGAACGGAAAGGGGCCAGCCATCCTATGGTGCCGAGAGACATGGGCAAGTCGCCTTGGACCTTGTGGCTGACTCTCATCATCACGTTCATTTCGGGCGCCAACTTCTTTTCAGTGTTGATGATTTGGCCGAGCGAGGCGTATAATGTGTATGGGCACGAGTAAGTCCTCTGAACACAAGAAAGCGGTGGGACATTGCTGACCCCTTTCCAGTCCCGTCGGAGTCGGTATCCGTGGTATGCCCTTCGCCTTTGGCACCATGGCCGGATGTGTCATCTCCCTGGTGATGCTTTCTTGGCTCAAGGGAAACATCAAGTGGATTCTGTTCGTCTCGTCAACATTGATGACACTGGGCTGTGGACTGCTGGCCATTGCCAGAGTCGACAACATTCAGACCGTGTACGGTGTTTTGTTCATTGCTGGTCTCGGCGTGGGCGGAGTTGTCGTCCCGGCATCGACAATCACGGCCATCATCTGCCCCAGCGATGTCATTGCTACAGTCACCGCCTTGACTATCGCCATCAGAATCGTAGGCGGTGCTATCGGATACGCCATTTACTACAACGTTTTTGTGTCGAAGCTCCTCCCCCAGCTGATGCAAATTGTAGGCGGAACCTGCGTCAAGGTTGGGATCGAACACGGCAAGATTGAACAGATCATCCAGATGACGGGAGCGTCGCTGGTCAACGAGATCAAGCACCTTCCGTTTGTGAACGAGGCTCAGTGGCATGCGATTGTGGCGGCTGGTCAGGTGGCTTATTCTCATGCATACCCCTGGGCCTATTACTGCAGTATTGCTTTTGGGGGTGTGTCGATGTTGGCGAGTTTGTTTTTGGGGGATCTAAATATGGATGATACGGTTGCGGTGGTTCTTTGATTCCGGGAAGGGGGGTGGTGGGGGTGTTAAGAGTAGGAATTTTGGCACGGGTTAATGGAGCGGTAATTGATGACATCTGGGGTTGGGAGTGGCCATCTTAGAGGTTGTAGAACTCGGAAAGTGGTATGGCCGGCAAGCTAGCTGTAGTTAGACGTAGGGCGCACACATTTTTCTTTTGTAGTGGATTTCGTGGGATGTGAGCGACGTGGTGTGTGTGTGTGTAAGGGGGCATAGGGGGTCGTACATGGTCGTTCAAGCGAGAAAAATATTGGTAATGTTTGATGGTGTGATCTTTTGGATGGGGTTTCAGGGCCAAGGGGAAACAGACTAGAAAGGGCTTGCCAATATCAGGGGAAAATCAGCTCTGTGATAGAATTTAAACTGGTTTTGTTTTATTTACATGTTTTTACTTGCTATGTATATCGCCTTCTTATTTCCCTACTTCTCCTCAGGCAACTCCCCAAACCGGTACTGCGCCCAAGCAAAACTAGCCTCGTGCATCGTCCACGTCTGTCTTCCTCGGTCCCCCCCCGCCGCCCCAACGGCGACATACAACGGCATCAAATGATCCATCCAAGGATGCGCCTGTCTCGCGTCTGGCCTCTTCAACACCCTGACCATTTCTTCTTTCCTCTTCTCAGCATCAGGCTGCTCGACAGCCTCCTTGAGGGCATTGTCAAACGACACGGCGTACGGCATGGGTTGAGGCTGCCCGAAGGCGAGGCGCATGTCCCGCAGGTTGTGGACCGTCATGCCTGTGCAGATGATGACAATGTTTTGCTCGCGGAGGGACTGGACGGCCTCGCCGAGGAGGAAGTGGGCCTGGGGGTTTTCCGAGTTGAAGAGGGACACCTGGACGAGGGGCACAGCCAAGGGGTTGGAGGCTGGGGGGAAGGCCACGTTGAAGCCGGAGAAGACGCCGTGGTCGAGGCCGCGGGAGAGGCCTCTGGCGCGGATGTTGGATTTGGCGAGGAGGGAGATGATGTGGGAGGCTAAGGAGGGGGAGCCGGTGGAGGGGAAGGTTGCTTTGTAGAAGTGAGGGGGGAAGCCGTAGAAGCTGGATTATGTCAGTGACATGATAAGTAAGCAGGGGGTGGTACGGAGGGTGGCATACTCGTAGATGAGGTCGGTCTTTTCGGCGTTGTTGACGTGGATTTCGTCTGGGCCGACGTTTTCGGGCTGCCAGTGGGCGGAGAAGACTACCACGGCAGAGGGCTTGACTTTTTGGGTGATTTCCTTGCCGATGGACTGGAGGATGGGGTAGACGGGGTGGGTGGTGTTGTATTGGACGTCGGGCTGCATCACTGTCAACTATTTAGGTTGAACGAGGGAGTGGCAATGAGACTTACGCCGCCATGGCTAAAGAAATACACTGGTGCTTTGGGCATTTTGGGCGGTTGTGAGACTGTTGTCGTTGACGAGACCGATGGGGCGGTGGAGAGGGTCGATAGAGGCGCGGTGGTTGGAGTATTAAAATAAGAAACGGGCAAAAAGTCTTGAGCTTCGTCAGGATTTGTGGCAAAGATAAAAGTGACAACGCCGGGGAAGACGCACTCATAAGAAGAGCTACGATGATCACAATAGATGGCAAGATGAAAAAAGCCGGGCGGCGAAGGACCCAAGTGTCGAACATGGCGAGCTTCTTTCTTATCAGATCTTGCAGATATATATAGGCTGCCTAAATAAGTAGGGGGTGAGGTTTTACTGAGTGTGTACAGATTTTAGCCTCAGGAATCTAGTTTACACCTTCGGCACCTCGCTCTCCCATCGCGCTTTCAAAGGCTTTGGTAAGAATCCATCGAAATTTCGTAAGCAACAGTTCCCTTTTCGAGCGGCATCCTGGAGAGACGACGTTGTGAGTGGAGAAGGAATCACGCCACGCAAGTCGGGAGTGTTGTCTGGGATTTGATCTGACAAGCGGGCAAAACAAAAGGCTTGTCAGGCGTGGCACGGGCCACTTGACTGAATGCGCTAACAGTATTTGCAGCGAGTAGTCATAGAGAAGAGTTATGGAGGACAGCCCCCCCCCACCTTGTTCCAACACGGGATGCCCCAACGAACAAAAATCCGGGGTCCGCTTTTTCGACAACACCAGTAACAAACAACAAAGATGACATCCCTCATTAGACAACCGCCCCTCCTCTTCCCTGCAACAGCCAGGCACACGGCCACGGTCATTTTCATCCATGGCCTGGGTGACACCGGTCATGGTTGGGCCTCGGCGGTCGAGAACTGGCGTCGCCGGCAGCGTCTCGATGAAGTCAAGTTCATCCTGCCTCATGCTCCTCAAATTCCAATCACCTGCAACTGGGGAATGAAGATGCCAGGATGGTATGATATTGTATGTAGTTCTCTTTCACTCCCTCTCTAGTTTCATTTCAGCCACTGAACGAATAAACAGCACACGATAGACGGCAACGCCGAATCCCTCCGAAAAAACGAAGACGAGGCGGGCATTTTGATCTCTCAGGCCTACATTCACGGCCTGATCCAGAGAGAGATCGATGCCGGCATTCCAGCGGAACGGATCGTTGTCGGTGGCTTCTCCCAGGGCGGCGCTATGAGTATCTTTGCAGGCTTGACCTCCAAGGTGAAGCTGGCTGGCATTGTTGCTTTGTCTTCATACCTGGTCTTGAGCCTCAAGTTTGCCGAGTTGGTACCAAAGCCTCAGGTGAACCAAGACACTCCCATCTTCATGGCTCATGGCGATTCGGACCAGGTGGTGAACACACAGTTGGGCAAGAAGTCGTATGAGTTGTTGAAGGAGATGGGGTATCAGCCCACGATGAAGATTTACCCGTGAGCCTCACATCGCCTTTGTCCTATAAGAGTCGAGAAAAGCTAACTGTCTTATTAGTGGTATGGGTCACTCGGCGTGCTTGGAGGAACTGGACGATGTCGAGGCCTTTTTGAGGCAAAGACTCCCTGCCTTGGGCAAGGAGGAGAAGCCTGAGTTGTAGTTATGAAATGTTGAGTGTATCCGGCACGGCACAAAGAGGTATTCTCGACTGGCAAACAGAATTGCTTACAAGGCATATCAGCTTTATGAGGGACACACTCTAAGGCCCATCAGTTATGTTGAAGGGGGACTGACGTTTGCATGTAAGTAGTGGAATCCATATTTGACTGGCCGATATTAAGAAAAAAAAAAACCTGCTTCAAAAGCTTTGTTGACCATCTGGTGAAGTTGGAGTCGTCAGCCTCATCACCAGACCTGCTCAAAACAGCAGGCACATGCCCACATGTTTGATGTGGTGTCGATCTGAAGAGTGATCCTGCAGCGGACACAACGTCTGTGCAACCCCTCGGCCGCTATCTTATCAGACCCTTGACCGCTACGAGACCCGCTGTTGGCCCGCCGCGCATCACCAGCAAATCCACCCCTGTAAGCCGCTCTGGTCCAGTACTCGACTCGAGGCAGCGCCGCTTGTTGCCTTGAATCGTTTGACATCTCTGACGACGACATCGCTGGCGCTGTTTTCTCCGACGTTTGTCATTTCCTTTGGGCTTTCTGCTGTCGCATATCTGTGTTTCTGGTCTTTTCTTCTGAGAAATCTGTCCATCATTACACCTTTCTGTATTGTATCAAAGAAACCAACCTTTTCAACTTCAAGAAACACACCGCCCCACCTACGTTACTTCTTCCCCTCCTCACTGGGAAGATCCCCATCCGCCAAGATCGACGAGAACCCGCCCGGGCGTCATCCCGAATAGGTGCCCGAGTAAATAAACACCTGATTCGACCCCTCACCTCCACCGCAGCCACAAAGCTCTTGCGTGGTGACTGTCATAAAGACGGAACAAGACCAAAGCGCAAAATTTGGAAAACGGCGAATGATACGGGGATAGGAGACCAACTTCAACATGCAATCTTCCTCCCATCCCCCGGGGATGCCACAACGGCCACCCTCCCCCTCCCCAAGCCAACTTCCTCCCATCCCAGGCTCGCCAACCTACTCCTACGCCTCCACCGCCCAACCCTCCCTCTCCCAGTTCAACCTCCCCCTACCACCCCCTCCCCGACCAGCCCACGCAGTCCTCACCAAAGCCGACCTCGAAAGCTCCCAAACTGCCTACGCCGATTTGCTCACAACCGCCAAAGCCTACCGCCTCGCCCTCGCTTCCCTCTCCACGGCCGCCAGCGCCTTCGGCTCCGCCCTCGAAGCATGCGCCCGCCTCAAAGAAGCCCGCGCCGAACCGCTCGGTCCGATCAACCCAGGGTTGTTATCAAACGGCAACACAGTCGGTGGCTCGCTCTCCAGCTCTTTCCACGCCGGTGGCGGCCCCCAAGGCAGTAACAACGCCAACCCCCCACCGCTCAACCTCAACAGCAACGTCATGAGCAAAAACGCCTGCACGGCTGACGCCCTCTTGACGGTGGCTGGTCTGCAGCACCTGGTCGCAAACCACAAGCACATCCTCTCCGAGACGGTCTACCGCTCTTTTGAAGTGCCCCTGCTTCACGAGCTGGATAAATGGCGGGGCGCGGTCGAGGACGAGGAGGAGAGCTATGCGTCTGCCGTGGCGGTTCAAAGCAAGGAAATCAACCGCCTTGAGAAGGAGGGACTAAAACTCCACAGGCAGAAGAGGAGGGATGTGAACATGTTTCGGAACCACCTTGTCGAGCTGACCACCAAGCTAGACGGGCTGACGTCCTTACACGGGGAACACGCGAGGACGCTGCTGAGGGAAAGTCAGGAGACGAGTGCGAGGATTGTGGAGGCGAGTTGCTCTCTTGTGCGGGCAGAGGTGGACATCTTTGAGAGCTTGGCACGCAAAGGGTGGACGGGGGGTGGTCTGGAGGAGGTTTTGGAGAGGGGGGTGGATTTGTTTGCTAACGAGGGGGAGGGGGGGATGATGGGGGAGCACGTCATGGGGGGATCACCGGGGAAGGAGTTTGGGGGCGGAGGGGTGGGAGGTGGGGGGGAGAGTAAACTGTTCAGTATACTACCTCCCAAGTCAATACTGGCGAATGATAGCTCGGGAGAAGGGGGGACGGTGAGGGGGGTGAGGGGGGACAGCTTGCTGATTTCTGCTGGAGGGGGTCTGGAAGGGCAGCAGGGGGATAGGTATCAGAGCTTGGCGGGTTTGGTGGGGTTGGATTCGTTGGGGGGCATGGACAAGGACGAGGAAGGAGGGAGTGTTTTTGCCGAGACGCAGCAAGGAGGGCAGCAGTTTAATCGGAGCAGGGGGGTGAGACCTTTTAGTCCGCAGCCGCAGCATGTGAGGATGAATCCGGACAGGTTATTAGGGACGAGTGTGGAGGTGGATCATGAGGGGGGGCTGGTGGGGATGGAGAAGAAGGATGACGACGAGGACAAGACGGAAACCGACGATGAAGAGGCGCATCCGTGGAGGAACGAGGGGTTGAGGAAGAGGAGGAGCTCGTCGAGTTTGGCGAGCGAGACGGGGAACTTGTTGTTGAGGGACAGGAGTTTGGTGAGTACGAGTTTGGGCGAACCCCAGGAGAGGGTTGGGGGCGGGGAGAGTAGTTGGAGTGTGGCCGACACAGAAAGGAATTCGCCTTGAGGTGTCAGTGTTGTGATCAAGGTGTGTGAATGCTGTGTGGATAAGCGAGAGAAAGAGAAAGAGAGATTGGATTGGCATGGTATACCCCTTTTAGAACATGACGATATGTGTAGACTTTTTTTTTTCTTTTTTTCTTTTTTTTTTTTTTTTTCCATGGCGATTATTTGATGTTGTTGATACGAATAGGGGGTTTGTTTACAAGTATCTATGAGGCTGTTTTTTTTTTTTTTGACTGCATACAATAGCATAGCGAATACACTGTTACCAGACTGGTTTTTTGACACATAATCTCTCCATTTCATTTTTGTACAATTGTCCCGTTCCCACGCTAGGTGTAAACAGTTAAAACTACGAATAATCACTGGCCGCAACAACAAATCCTAAACGCCTGCCTATTTATGCAACTCCGCCGCAAAAAGTATCAACAGGGGCTCAGTCTATCAACTCATTAATCCATGCCAAAAAAAATCTCTGTCTCCTTCTTTGTCTCCTTTGTTCTCCCTCCTTAGTCATCTTGGTCTGCCGCCTTCCGGATATCACCCCCAAACAACCCAAACAAGAAATCCAACCACCACAAAAACTTCCAGTACAGACTCGCAGCCACCCAGTCAAACTCGCCAAGCTCGGTTCGTGGGACCTGAGTCCCGATCATGGCGCCGTTGAACCAGCTGATGAAGGGAACGTAGTGTGCTACCCGCTGGGCGACCGACGGGGCGGGCAGGAGAGCTTGTTCCATGGGAAGGAGCTTAACCTTCCTCACTTCGGGGATCAGCCGGCAGAAATCATCCGCATCTTTATCCTGTTGCCGGGGTTGCTCGGCGACGATATTGTCAAAGGCAAATGGGTTGGGCGGTGTGACGGTTCGAGAGAGAGGCTGTGTCTCAAAGTCGGTAGAGGCGGCTGTGCCGGTGTCTGCTGTGTGACTAGAGGTGTGGGAGAACCCAGAGTCGAAGCTGTCGGGGTTGAGCCAGGCTGGGTTGAAGCCTGCGGCGGCCGCGGTGCCAGCTCGGGGTTGTTGTTGTGACTGGCGTCTGCCGGAGTTGGTGCGCTGGATGCCGAAGCCGGCGGCTATGGATGGGTCGGGAACGGCTTCGTCGCGCGGAGGTGGGAGGCCGGTGTATGGCTCGGCAAAGACCTGATGACCTAGGATGATTTGGGGAGAGGCATAGATGGCTGCTTCGGCGGCCTCGGCGGACTCGAAGGTGACCTTCACCCAATGCAACCCACTGTCGGCTTTATTAACCTTGGCGCGTTCTTCCGGGGTGAGGGCCTTCCGGCGGGCGAATGCTGGGTCCCGGAGTTCGGACTTGTATCGCCTGCTCTCCACTGGGGGGTCACGCGAGTAGTCCTCGCATATTCTCCCTGCGAGCTGCTCGTAGTGGTTGATGGCGGCATATTGCTGTTGGGCGGAGCGGTACCCTCGCAGTATGACCTCGGTTGGCTCTTTGGCCTTGATGAATTTGGCTTCTGGGGGTACCTTCTCGTCGTTTTGGGAGAGATTCTGCTGAGAAGTCGATGGGTGAAGACTTGGACGCCGTTGGTTCTGCGCAGCTCTGTCGCTTTGTGATGGCGCGGGGGCCTGGTGGATGGGGGCTTGGTTCGCGATCCAGTTGCTAAAGATCTTATCGGCAGCGGCTATGGTTGGATCTTCTTTTCTCGCAGGCGTCGCGGTTTTCGACCTCGCCCGTCGCGTCGACTTTCCAAACGACCCTGTCTCGTTGACTGCCTTCCTCGCTCTCAGCGAGCCATCCTGCCTGTTTTCCTCCATGTCAGTCGCGGCGGAGGGGGGTGGCAGATGGTTGTGAAATACGGACTGGGGAAAGACCATGGCATATGGTCTCTTGATACCGTCGTCTCCTACGTACAGCTCGTCGTCTGGCACGTTGTGTAGGATTAACGGGGCCATGGTTTTCAGGCGAACGCAGGGAGAGCAGGACAGCTGAGTAAGTTTTGCAGGGAGGGCGGGAGCCAATGGAATCAAAGGAAGAGAGCTGCTGTGAGAATCGAATATGCTGTGACCACAAAGCGAAATGGCCGGTTGAGCCTTTGTAGCCTGTTCTCCGAAGCTGCGAGTAAATGCGACGCGATTTTTTCAGTGGCTTGCAGGACCCCAATTCTTGATCTGGCCCCCAAAAGCCACCAAAGTTGTCTACCCAGCAACTACAGGATGGAGCCCCAGGGGAGCTTGGGCCACTGTTTGTGGTGTACACGGGCCATATCCGGTTAGAAGAATAGCAAAGAGCAGACCCGCTTGGAACAATAGCATTTGCAGGCCCCACGTCAACTTTTCCGGCCAAGTAAATATTTGCTGGAATATTGCTGTAGCCAACATTCCCAAGCAACAATAACATGGGATATGGGACTAGCGCCCCGACAACGACAGCAACCCCACGCACAGTCCACCAAAATGTCATCCGATCACTCCAACGACGAGGCGCCTGTAGGCCCCCAGCTGCGTTTCCCAGGCTGCCCACTGGGGGTGCTAGCAGCGCCTGGGAGCCTGCTGAAAACGTCCCGGCCCGCCGCCACCCTCAGCGACCTGCGCGGCTGCAAACCATCTTTGAAGAGGAAGACCACGAGGAACAGTCACCAGAACAGTTCCTCCCCGAGCTCCAAGAAATGGAGGAGCAACGACGACAGAGAGAGGGCCGGGCCCCAGAGCCCAAAGAAACCAAGGGGCAGGCGAGCGTGGCGCAGGAACCCAAGTACCTGCTCTACATTCGCTTGCCCATCAAGCGCGGCGACTTCGTCGATCCGCCGCTGGTACGTTGCACGCGCTCGCACTGTGCCCGCCTTGTGAACTCACTCACTGACGCCGGCATAGATGGACTGGAACGAAGAGAAGTCGAACGCGCTTTGGAGTATCATCTCCGATAACTCACGCTCGGGTGGAAATATCAACTGTAAGCCGGTTCATTCTTGTGTCTTTTGGTCTGAAGCATGTTACTAACATCAAGTCAGGGAACGAGCTGTAAGAGCCGCATGTTGCCTTGTCGATGAAGGACCTCAGTGTGTACTAACACTGTGTGCTTATAGAGCCTCACAATTCGAGGTGACCGTCGATTTCCTTATTCAGATGGCAAATTACCTCACAGATCGCCATGCAAGCCAAATCCGCGCTCAGATGCTCAAGGCAGCCACAGGTAGGGGTTCTGCTGCTCCTTCACCCATCCCCGGCGCCGAGCCTTCTTCCCACACCACCCATTATCCTCAGATATCGGAGCCCCCGAGACGCACTGGTTCGGCCAGTGGCAGAGCTCCTTCTTCTCTTTCTATGCGCAATGATCGCAAAGATACTCCGTCTGCCCCTCTCCCAAGACAGGACACAGAGTATGCCACCACCGTCGGAGCCGGCCCTTCTGCAGCCAAGCCCACCACCATCCCTCTCCGCCCTGCCGTCTCGCGCAACTCATCCGCCGGCACTACTATCCCAACCCAGACCCAGCTCGGCATCAGACCAGCCCCTTCTGTCACCTCCACCCGATCTACAGGTCGTTACATGTCTTCTTTCTCGTATCAACAGCGCGAAGGAACAGATCAAGATGACACCTCCACCTTCGGCGCCGCCCAGCCTTCTGTCTCCGCCAGCCCAGCTGCCTCAGAAAGCGAAGAGGAATCGGACTCTGACAACTCCCCCGTCCAGAGCCGTATCATTCGACGTCCGCCCCGATTCTCCGTTTACGGCGACCACCGCGCTGGATTTGACGGCCTTGCCGAAGAAGACGAGGATGAACCCGAGCCTGCGTTCTTACCGCCCCCACATCAACAACAGATGGATTTGGGCGCTACACTGAGAGGTGCCCCTGTTGGTGTCACCGGCGGTGGCGAGTTCAGCCAAACATCCGATTCATCAGCTAGTTCAGCGGCTATCGTTCACCGTCCTGGAACTGCCCTGGCAGCCGGTGGGGGTAGATACCCTGTTGCCGGTCAAGATCACATTCATGGGACACTATCCCCGAGAAGCAGAACGGCCGAGCTGAGGGAGAAAGGAAAGGGGGGTTCCCGTGAGGGCAGCGACGGCACGGGCACTCCCAGCATGGGGAGCAGTTTTAGTGATCTTGATGGTGAGTTTTTACATCATCCCTACCTACCCTTTCTTTCAGCCGGTACCAATCGTGCGTGTGTGTGCAATAGACGCTTCAGTCACCCAGTCAGCCCTGGAAGAAGCCCTCGCGAGCCGAATGCAAGACGGCACCATCGGGAGCAGGATGAGCGTCATCGGGCATGCGATCAAGAGTCGGTATTTGCCTAAAAGCCCAAAGTCGCCCGAGGGGAAGCGTTGAGAGTGGGAGAGGAGGGCGGGATGGGGGGGGGGATTCATGGGAGAGTTTGTATGATCAGAAATGGTTTAACGGAGGTGGACTGGGGAAGCTGGGACGGTGGACAGGCGGTTTTTACGGGTTGAGATTTCGATTGCTCATGTAGATGTACGCATGTATAGCGCCGGCGTTTGGGGTAGGGAGCGCGAGCACGCGCGGAAGGCATTCGGGCGCGAATTGATATTTGCTTTTTGCAGCTGATCAATGATGTCTGGGTGGTGGTTGTGAGTGTTAGTCTGGTGATCCCGGGGAAGTCGTGTGCTTCTTGTCCGAGATGTCTGTGAAACTGTCTTGTGGTCTTTGGATGCTGGGAATGGATTAATGACCGCGAGCTGAGGCGGGCTATCTGTCGTACCCAAGACTGGCAATCGTGGACTGGCGGGAGGCGGCTCTGACTAGACGGCTGTGCCATTGTTGGGCTGAATGATGATTTGCAAGTGACCATGGGGCAGCAGCAAAGAAAGGGCGTCGATAACCGGAGGGTTTCAGTCAGACATTGTGACATGTTCGCATATCTACCATGTAGTTTGGGCACCAAGTCACCCATCCGCAACAGCAACATTGTCGCCGGGTTCAAACTGCAGATAAGACGAAAGTGTAGCATCTCCCCGGAAGGAGACGTTTCGGCGGAAAAAGAGTCTAGATTCCGAGGAAATGCAGCTCGGGACAGATCCAGGTTACCCCCGCGGAGACGAGGCAGCACATCCTGCGGGATGTTCAGTAAAGTCGAGGGAATGTATGGGTTAGGTATCTTGGGAACCTTTTGCGAGATGGGTTGGGTGAGTTGGCTCGGAAAGATACAACACTTCGACATGGACTTGACAAAGTAGGTTGATGGGATGTATGTGAGAAGAAGGCACGGAATGGGGAACTGCTTCTCTGCGGATGCCCCCTTTGGGGTTATCCCAGCGGTGGTGTTGAGGGTGGGAAAGTGTGGGACGGAATTCTTTCCGGCGTGATATCTCGACTTTGTGCATTGACTGCGATGGCACGCAAAGGACAGGACACAAACCTCCCGGGGTTGAACTATGCTGTAGAGTTAGGCACGGAATTGCTCCCGCGTTGCAGAATTCACCCACGACACGCAGCTGACTGACTGCGGGCAGAAAGGCGGAGAGGGACGGCGGAATGGAGAGTCTTCTCCGGGTTGAAGTGTGTGGTACGGAAGCAAATATTCATGCTTGAGTGCGGTGGCAGGCCCCATTCTCTACAATACAACTTGGCCCGGAAACCCCTGTGGCCTCCGACAACCCATCTCAGTCACTGTCACTTCCAGATTTCTGCGCGCAAAAACATGAATTGTTGCGCAGTGCCCCACATCTTCCACTCGACAGCGGTGACTTATGCACCCAGGTGGAGGCTGCCGAGGGACAAGCTGCGATGCGGTGATGCTATTGGTCTGTGTCTTTTTCGCACTCGCGTATTCGCCCCAACCGTAGAATCCATTGGCGAGAGACACAATTCTTGCGGACCTGTCTCTCCTAAATCTGCGCGCACAATTTCAACTCTTGCGCGCAGAAAATCGAAACTTCCCAGACTCTGAATTGTTGCGCGCGCAAGAAATGCTGAAGCAGTTTTTGCGCAAGTGTCTCGGACAGAGAGCTGGGGCTGGGTGAGCACTGTGGGACGACGTGTGTGGGCGAACGTCTCACGTGGGTGCATGTGAGGAGTTCATTGGGTGAGAATGATGGGCAATCGATGGGATATGATGCTATCGTGTGCAAGTCATGGTGGTATGCTCGCTTTGTCGTCAATGTACCTTCATTTTGCCGTCAGTCTGGCACCAAAAACAACTGTCAGGATGGCCTCACTCACAGTGCTAGCATGTCGATCGACCAGTCGCTGACTGATTGGTCAGTACAACGTGATGGTGCACAGGATCTCAACTACAAAACTCAACAACAAGTTGCATACCCTTTACAACCAGAGAGGCACCATGACAGCTTTGCTAGATGCTCTTCTGCAATAGATCCTCACCGGTGTGGTTCTGTTTGAGGACTGCCTCCGCCATTTTGCTTCTTCATGCTGCATTCCCGTTGACCGGTGCGGGGGCTTTGCCTTGGCGAGTGTTTCCAGAGGCTGCATTGGGGATATCCGGGCACGTTGGGTTGTTTCGGCAGTCACCTTTCCATGGCTTCGGCTTACTTGATTGAGGTATCCCTGCTCTTGTCCCGAGGACGAGATACTGCAGCGATACCAGGCAGCAAGAGGTGGCCGTGAACTCGGGTTAGTGACCCCCCGGATTGTGGGTTGGGGGAGTTGTCAGCAGCCGAGACGCTAAGCTGGGATCACTCGGAGCGGCCCGCGAAGGATCGCTTGGCTTGTCGCGAGCATTGATTGCACTTTTGGGGCATTCAGCGATGCCCACACACTCCATGTCCTGCTCTGTTCATTTTTCTTGATGATGTTTATCTACCTCAAGCTGCTCCTACCAAGCTCTTCCTTACTCAATGACCTGACCACTCGACGTGTTTGCGGCTCGGCATCTCGCCCAACGGCAAGGACCAACCTATCGACCTCGCTCGCCTACGTTCTTTGATCGACTCTTATCGTCGTCTGGAGGCCTCTGGACCGATGCTTCAGTTGTACGTATCCAACTCAGAAAACTTGGAGGCTTGGTGGAAATAGGCGCTAACAATTTCTGGCATGAAGCCTCTACAGTCTAGTATCTCGTGACCGCCGCAAAACAATCCCCTACAAACAGCTCACCAGAATGCCCCATGATCTAACCTTCCTGCACCCAATGCTCGCTATGGCGGGGAATGGTACCCGAAGCTTGACGGAAAAATATCCCTTTCGTTCCATCATCTCTCCAACAACAGCCACTGGGCAACCAACATTTGCCCCTTCGAATATCGTCGGCCCATATCCAGCTTATTCAGGAGCGGGAATTCTGCAAGACCCCATTACGTCAAGGTCTTCTCAAAAGGAGCGAGATGCTCCAGACTTAGGGTCAGTGCGGAGGGTGTGAAGAAGAGGAACCTACAGCACCGAGTAAGTGATTGCTCGAAGCCTTGGTTTAGCAGCTTTTGCTTACCTTCTTGTTGCTTAGTTTGTCCCTTCGGATCTGGGTTCTTCCAATGGATATAGTGTCGAAGAGGCAGTTTTGGTTCTTGGTTCGATTCCATGGCGGCCGGCGTTTTACCCTTGCTCGAGCTGGGCTCGCCAATCTCGTCTCTATTCTTGATCGATATCGTATCGCAAGAGCTCCCGGATGCTCTCTTGGTGTGTACCAGTTCTATGGCATCGCCCAGCGCGGGGCCCGCAGCCCGCTCCTTCGCCTTGTTTTCTATATCGAGATCCCGACGAGCTTGCAAGATTCGACAGTAGAAGACACCAACTAGAGCCAACAAGACCAGGGTGACTGTGATAACGATGACGGCGATCTCGGCGGCGGTGATGTTAACGATATTGCCGGTGCCTCCGAGCTTGTCCTGGATGGCATTCGAAGACTGGTTGAAGTCTGCATGGTCACCCCCAGGTGATCCAATATAATCTGGCATTTTTGGTCCCTGAGCGCTTCGTCAGTTGCAAGGACTCGTCGACGGGACCGCTGAGTGGTCTAAACTGTCCCCAACGTACCGGAATTGCGTATGGGTGGATGGCGAAAGGTTGCCACGCGTCGACACCGAGTGTTGGAGTCGTCCAAGGAGTCAAAATCTTTGTCCTGTCAGTTATGTTGTGGAGGAGGCAATCTTTGGACGGGCCCCCTGATAAAGTATTGACTCGAGCCGATGAAGGAAGCCTACTCACTCTCCGCATCGCCGGATGACTACCGGTCCCGACGTGTCCCAGGGAAATCCGGGGAGACGCCAAGTTATGGAACTTGCCGACAATCGCAAACCGAGAGCAACTCCATGGCTACCTGCAAGAGCGGAGCGGTCAAGGTTTTCAAGTCACCAAGAGCACAGTGAACTGATTGGGAACTGGAGACAATGACGGGACGGCGCCAGTGCCTCGTACAAGCGGGTAGCTGCCACAACACAGTGAATCAGCCAAACTCAGCCGCTCGGTTCAGAGCGGTTAATGCTCTCGGCCAAGAGTTTGTGTGTCGGATCAAGGGTCCAAGTGCTAGGTTTGGTGAGCGCTTGGGAAGTGAATGCTGCTCCAGCTCTTCTTCGTCCCATCCTGTCAGCATTGGTGACAGTGCCACCGGATTTGAGCAACCTATGCATGCGATCTCGAGTTTCTCGCTCATCCTCCAACCAAAGCCATTACCGTGCCCTAACCGGGTCTTCTTCCCTCGACAAGAAGGCCAGGTGGACCAGGCGGCCGAACCTACGGATACCCGCGCAGCCGACGATAGACCACTGTATCTAGCATCTCTGTTTCTCCTGCAGCAATCCAGATCAGCATATATTAAACGCTACCACGGACCAACCTTGTGTATCATGCCCGTGGGTCACCGACTTGGGGACGGATCAACTGCAAGCGCCTCCCGACATCCTCAGCAGGAGGTAACTGGAGCACAAGAAGATATTTCAGGGGACCCTGCTCGTCGATCCTTCGAGCAAGGCACCGAGGAATATTACACTGCTTCATGCAGGCAACGCTGCTGCGAGACCAGATCTCCGCTGTCAGATGGTCAGATGACCTTAACGACTGGACAGAAGGTTTCTATGTCGCGAATAGTCACGTTGAAGTGAACAGCATCGAACAACCTCATGGGCAATCGCAACAACCACAGCATCACCACAGAGCCTGTTTCAACAACCGAAAGTGCCAATTTCACCGCCCGCCTCCCCAATTCCCGGTCCCGGATCGATCGAGGCGTTTTCATTCTCCTATAAATAAGTCTCATTGGCCACGGAGAATATTCCCATCGTGGTGACTGAGACTTCAGCACGTAACTCACTTCGCATGTCAGCACCCTATTTTGACACCTCATTTATCTTTTTCTCGTGCGTGGGTCGAGCATCTCCTCAAACAGGGTGGCCTTAAGGACTTAAGCGCACTGATCAACGGTTGCACTTGTGCCACTGTCGACCGTCGAGATGGTGGTACACATTCCACACATCGTGATTGTGATTGTGCGAAGAGAATCTGCTTTGTGTTTGGCAATCACGTTGATTTGTGGAACTTCATCGCCAGTCAGCTGTTGCCTTTTTCACAGTAGATCTCTCCTCAGGCTATGCTTCAAAAAGCACCCGGCTCATGTCTAAAGAAGCGGTGACCAGAGCTTTCCGTCTTTCCAAGTCACATCTCAGTCTTTTGACTTGCGGTCCCGAAACGTGATTAGACATTCCGAAACGGATGCTTTACTGACACATAAACTTATATTTTCTCTAGGCCAAACTCCGAAGTTTCAAACACTCCCATACTGGCATCCTGCCAGACACACGGCCATAGCAGGCTAAATGTTTGCCAGTCGTAGAAATGAGAAACAGAGCAGAATGTTTTTCTTCTCGACTTTTACATGAGTGCCTATTTCGACTCCAAAATCGCAACAGCTCGTGGCTGAGGGCAACCGTCAACAAGAAGTAATTTCTACCGCTTACCTCCGTGTTTTTCCGACAATCCGAGCGAGTCGCAGCTGTATTATGAGCTGATTGGAGTTGAGGTTCAAAAACATGAAACCAGACCCCAGACCCAAACTTGTAAAAAGCCTGGCCTGAAAACCAAAAGCTCACCCGCCCTCAAGGGGCGGGCGCCGAAAACCCAGCTACGAAAGGTTTTGCAAGGAATCCGCCATCGAGCTCTTGGTGAGCCCGGCGGTGGGCGGCGGCGTGAGCAGCCCTGATACCCTTGCCACTTGACCACAAGGGTTGTTGTGACGAGGGTAACTGAGGCTGTTGGAAGGAGTATGTTTGAACTACTATACAACACACTCGACCCCCTTTCTCGCCCACTCCTGACATATCAAGCCCCCTCACCAGCAGCGACCCTGCATGTGCAACATGACAATGTGTGGTGAGGTAAGCCAACTGACCAAGTTCAACCTAACCCTACACATACGAAACCACATCAGCATTCTCCCGTGCCAAATGATATACAATATGCCCTCCCTTCCAATGTTGTGATTGTATCCCAATTGTGCCTCTCAGAATCCCAAAATGACTGTCCCAGAAAAAGATCTCCAACCAATGCAAAGTATGTACACACACTCCAACCCAGGAGGTCAATAACACTCACTCTCCCAATACGCCGAATACGTCTGCTGAGCATCCAAACGCAAGCTACCCTCCACCGTATCGCTCCACCCAACCCCCTTCATCGACGGCCCTTTTCTCGGAAGCGTGACCTTATCCTTATTGCTGTCTGACCCGGGGTCTGATTGCCTTCTCTTCTTTGGCGGTGGCGCACTGACGGCTTCAACACGGTTATTGTTATCAACATTTTTGTCTTTAACAAGATCCCCCACCACCGTTTCCCCACTTCCATCAATATCTCCCCAATAATTTCGCCTCGACTTCGACCACTGCCTTTGATGCTGCTTCGCCAACAACGTCGTCCTCAACGGCTTCCTATTCCTCGGATGAGGCACCTTGATAATAGGCGGCTCCCCCACCGGCTTGTCCACGTGTTCCGCCCCCCTCTTCACCTCACCCACCTCCATCCCATCCTCATCCCCCCTCAGCGTTCTGTCACTATCGCTTCTATTCACCGCCCCGCCCCTCTCCTTCTCCAGCGACCCCGCCGCCACCATCGCCCCCAAAATATTCGGACACTCCTTCCTCAACTTATTCCCATCTCTCCTCCTCCCCATCCCGCCAGCAACAGTAACCACGTCCCCGACCCCCTCAATCTGCTCCTCCATCCCATTCCCTTCATCTACCAAAACAAAAACACACCCGCCAACAACCCCCAAAACAGTCAGCAACATCAGTATCCACGCCCCCGCCCTACCCCCCCGACTAACCGGCGGCCACGCACCCGCCCGCTGCAACGGATCATTCCGTCCCATATCCTGCCCCCCCGCCCCCGGATCCCCTTTACTCGTCCCCCCCTTTCGATCAGTCACCGGATCATGCCTCTGCCCAATCATATTCCCCAACACCACCTCCATGGCCGCCATCTGCTGCCCCACCCCCGTGCTCCCATCCCACTTGGGCCCCTGATTCCACTTCAGCCCGCACATTCGCCCATTCGCTCCTCCCCTACAGGTTCCCGCGGCAGCTTGGGCAGAAGACTGCAGCAGCGGCTTGATCCTGTCGTATGTCCAAGGCGCCCATTTAGTCGTGGCGGCCATCCAGCGGGAGAGGTAAGCTTTGAAAGACTGCTGGTCGAGGTCACAGAGGTCGACGGGCTCGCAGGCGACTTCGGTCATGATGTCCTTGTTGGGGCCGGTGAAGAAGACAGAGGTGCCGTTCAACAGGCCGTCGACACGGTCTCTCCAGACGGACTGGAGAGGGCCGGTGGTGTAATTGTACAATGCCGCCGCACCCAGCAAAAATGCGCCAGCATTGTAAGTCCACTGGTAGGGGGTTATTTCGGAGCAGTTGTTGATGTGGGTGCCGTCGTAGATGTAGTAGGACTCTGGATTGATGAGGTTGGTAGCCACCATCCAGTCCCAGGCTTTGTCTGCCCAGTCGGCGTAGGACTGGTTCCCTGTGTACAGGGCCAGCCGGGCAGCCAGGTTGAAAAAGCAAGCTTGGGATATGGAGTTCTTGTAGTCGTAGCCGTTGTTCCAGGTGAAGATCTGCCACCGGAGGCCGCCGCCGCAGTCCTCAGCGTCCCAGCGGGCGGCCTGGGTGTTGAAGACAGCTTGGGCGAGGGAGAGCCATTGTGGTTTGCCCGGGGGTGGGTTGTCAAAGTTGTACTCGGCGGCCGTCATGACGGCCATGCCCCAGAAGCCTTGGTCGTCGTTTCCTTCGGTGACGGTTTGGTTAGGGGGCATGTAGTCGTTATTGGGGCCGGTTTGGAAGAGGAGGCCTTCGGTGGCGAGGGCGTTCCAGCGGGTGTCGCCGGTGTAGTACCAGTAGTCAATTAGAGCGCCCATGAGGGCTCCTGCTTCCCACCCTGAGCTCCGGTTGGGTTAGTGTGTGTGAGGTCTTTCATGATGATTCTCTGGTGGGTTGGGTAGCAACCCACAGTAGTATGGCTGTGGAAGCAAACCAGGGGTGCCCCCTGGTTTGTCTCCTGAGTAGAATGACATCATGTCTTCGGTCATAGAGCTCGCGACGGATTTGAGAGAGTCTGCAGGGTGTCATAGAGTCAATGCCGGGACTGTGGTCAGGGTGTGGTGCACCGAGCCTCACCCGTTGAGCTCAAATCAAGTGTGTAAGCTGCAGTGAGCTGCGAGATCGACAGTAGACTGGCTGTCAGCCATGTCCGCGTCGTTGCCATCGGTGTCGTCCTGCTAGACCCGGGTTGTCGAGCCCATCTCGGCCCTGGTACGGTGGTGGATGCCATCGAGGGGGTCCAGTAATAGAAAAACAACAGGCCATGAAAGAAAGAGGGCACTTGTCCGGAGGCAATGTGGCATTAAAGAGAGGGAGATATGACTTCTAAACTTTGAAGCTTCGATAGATTAGCGAGTATCAAGTCATGGACTTGAAGAGGCCCGTTTCGTCCCATGATGGTAGAGCTTGGCCGTTAGCTCTGCTGCGCTTGCTCACCTGGAACTGGCTAACAAACGGGGACCGGAGGCAATGGCCTTGGACGAAGAAGAGTTCCGCGCGCTTTCCCCGATGTTGGAGTCCCTGACCCAGCCTAGCAGATTGTCTTGCAGAAGTATGAGGCAGTTGGGACCCTGACTCGACCCTGGAAACCGTTGGGGCTGGAGATGGGCCGGTCAACATGGCGTCAGTTCTGCGCTAACAAGAAGTCGGAGGCCTGGCAAACTTCAAAGTTGGAGATGGTGAAAAGATGCAGGCTGTACCTTGACCGACTCACAGCCATCTCAACGGCGCGGGAATGAGAAAGCCCGAGTTGCAGCTGCGGTGCCGGATGACAATGGCGAGAAGGGCTTCAGTCTGACCACTTGGAGGGAACCACAGCCTCATTGTACAAACCTCTTCCGTGGAATGGGTCCAGCAGAGCCGCACTGCGAGACGATATTATCCACATGCGATAAGCTTGTGTCCTTGTGCGCCCAGGACCCTGAATCCGTTCCCCAAGATGGCTTGTAGGTAAGCTGAAGACTGCTGAGAGATGTCTCCGGAGAGGGCAACTGATAAAACACATCGATAGAGACGGTCAACAGAACGGAGATCTCGGTTTGGTAAAGGAAGTTGCGTGTAACTCATCGAACAAAGATGGACGTTGGAATTGAGGTTGGCAGTGTGGTAGGGTGGGGCTGGAATGGTGTCACAACGGCCAGCCCCACTGCCAAGCGAGCCCCTCGGCCCATTTTCAACCGCTTCCCGATAAGCCAACCCTGTTTGTCTCAGCGCTTGTTCAACGTTTGCGAGAGCTAGCAAAGACAAAGAAGGCGCAACGCCAGGCGCGTCGTCTGTCAAAGGGAACGGGCGTCCAGATTCTGCAGATATTCAGCCTGGACACGCTTGGTTGCGCTTGTCTTCTCTCACGGTCCCAAACAATCCCAAACAATCCCACGGAGCATCATCCCACGCGCCAAGACACTCCAGCGATCTGGGGAAGACTGAAGCCACTGGCCCTTGCTCCCTGCTCCCTGCTCCCTGCTCCCTGCTCCCTGCTCCCTGCTCCCTGCTCCCTGCCCTGCTCCCTGCTGTTGTCGCCGGTCGCTAAGTCTTAGCGGCGTCCCACGCCCACCACCCCAGCCGGGCAATAAATAGCAGCGGTCAGCGGTACCCTTGACGGCACGTGGGAGCCCCCAACTGCTGTTCGCTGTCGGTCTGCCCGCTAGACATTTTGTTGTGGATGCTGTAATCCCGGAAGCCGGCCTGGAACTTCCCTCTTCCAACCCCCAGCCATTGTTCAATTCAGATCCTGTCCTCTCGCGCCGTCCGCCGTCCGCCCTCGAGCATTGCATTGCCTCGCCTACGACCACGCCCGCGTCTCTGCCAACGCGAGAATTGCCAATCATGGCCGCTATCGACCCCACAAAGGTGGGAAAATACCCAGTAATCCTCAGTCCTGAGCTGCTGGGGAAGCCATCCAAGGAAACATACACAGGCATTCGGTGTAAGCGGAACCAAAAAGACCCCTACTCTGCTGGTCTGGTTCAGCAAGGCAGCCACCCGACACAGCAGCGTGCGTTTACCACCAATTGTGCTAACAATATCTCGTTTGCAGATAACCACCGACCAACGCTCTCGTCAGACACAGCTCCGAGCACGGCCCATCTCAAGAAGTCCGCCAAAGACGGTTCCTACAACATTGGCTTCGATGACAAGGGCGACCGATATCAATACAATGGCGTACGAACCACCGAAGACAACAACTACACCCTCATATTCGATCCCACGCGCCAGGCCTTCATACTGCACCGCGTCGATTCCATGTTCCACATGAATCTGACAAGGACGCCAACGGATAATGTGGAAACATTACGAGAGAAGTTCCCCCAACTGGAGATCAAGAATGGCGGTTCATCTGGTGCCGCTGATTCCAAGCCACCGCCAACACAAGCGAAGGGCAAGGCGGCGGCATCCAAACTCAAAGAAGACCCTCCAGCCAAGGCCAAGCCGGCAGCCAGAGGAGCCGCGGCCAAAAACACACCAGCAGCAAAGAATACGCCAGAGGCCAAGGGTAAAGGAAAGGGCAAAGTGGAAAAGAAGGGGGCCGAAGCTCTCTTTCTACCGGATCCCAACGCCGCCCCGCCCGCCGCACCATCTCTTCCCATGCCATCTGTTCCTGAGAAGAAGCGTGAAGTACCACCGCCAAAGAAGAAAGTCGATGATGACGAGGATGATGAGGACGACGACGACGACGATGATTTTGGTCTCACAATCGAATATCCCGACGCCAAGCCCCCACCGCCTACGACTTTCCAGCCTGCTGCGTCTCTCAATAGACGCTTTTCAGAGTTTGGCAAGGGCGCCTACGAAGAAGAGGAAGAGCATAATCACGAGGAAGACTTCCGGCACTTTCAGCAACTTCGCGAGGAGTCAGACGAGAACGAGGAGTATGATTTTGAGGAGGTGGCGCCGGCTCCGAGTGCTCCGGTTTCGAGCTACGATACTCAGCCTGGAATGCCGGTGGAGGAGCCTGAAAAGTACACTTTTGATGCGGGCTCGTCAGATGAAGATGAGGAAGCCGAGGTGGATCCGATGCAGGGTGATTTGGAGGCGGAGCTTGAGGCGGCCTTTGGGGAGATGGATGAGAACGACAGAGGTAACGAGAGTGAGGTAAGCGAGGAGGAGTGAGCCAAATTCTGAACAGGGGTAGCTTTGATTAAGATATGCTGTATTTGCTTTCTTCTTGTCTTTGGTGTCTTGGTTTGGGATATTGAACTTTGGGAAGTTTGTGTTGGCGGTGTCTCGGGTTTCTTGGGTAGCCAGTTTGGGAAGCGGCAGGAGTTTTGGCGAGTGTTCACATTCAGAGGACAGGCATGCTTCATCTGTTGAACATTAGTTCAGGGGTCGGTTTGGAGAAAAGAGGTAATACTGCTGATACTTTGGGCGTAGGAAAAGTTGATGGGTGGCAGTTGGGCCAAGATTGAACATGTCACCGTAGCGAACTGAGATTTGCAGTGCAATACAAGAGGAATAGAGTGCATACTGTGTTTACGGACTCTGCCTGTACCAATGGAAATGCTGTACTTTGATGCTCGCTTGCCTGACATACAATACAATGACAGCTTAAGAGACCACAACCCTCAAAACCTCCTCCCACCCGACTCCTCGCTCATGACAAACATCTAGCCTACCCGCGTAACTCCTTGCTTCATAAGATCGCCAATAACATGCCAGCTTGCTGAAAGAAGAGGCTCTATGTACAACACTCAGACAAATCCACTCTCCTGCCCAAAGTCAATCACGTCTCCCAATCAATAATCACTGGGTCCTGCATCGTCCCCGCATCCAACTCCATAAAGTCCTCCTCCCTATACTCCGGCCACCCGTCCGCATCAACTTCATAACCCCGGGCCTCACACCTCGCCCGCCTGCCAGCCCCCTCCCTCCCTCCGTCCCACCGTCCAGTCATCGTTGCTGACCACCCCCTCGCGGACTCCCCCAGGTACTCCACCTCCTCATCATCCAACTTCATCGGCTGGTCCTTTGTGCCCAGGCCCCCCAGCCCCAGAAACTGGAGCTCGTCCCTCTCCTCGTCCGAGTCTGGGATTGCAATAGGGGAACTGTCACCCGACGAGGACGAAGGAGGTAAGTAGCTGCCAGCCACCCCGTCCTGCTTCCTCAAAAAGCGGATGAGATGCTCGTATAGCACCCTCACCACTGACGGCGCGAAAGCATTGCCGATCTGCTTCTTGACATTGGTTTCGGAAAACTGATGCCAGCGTGGAAACCCCTGCAGCACAGCATATTCCAGATCAGTGAATTGCCTCTCCCCCAACCAGTGGTAATTCTGGCCGCCAGAGCAGGTGATCGTGTTGACCGGCTTGCTCGGATCCCAAGGGCGCTTGGGCGGGTCAAACCGATGAACGGTGGCCAGATTGTGCATCGGATGGCCGCTTTTGATACGCTTGATCGCCAACAACGCTTGGTAGGGGGTCACGACAGGCCTCAGGCCGTCAACCTCGGGTGTTTTGGAGTGGGTAGGGGGAGGAAACGGGGGAAGCTTCTCGCCTGGCCCAGCACCGATGATGACCAGCCGGCGACGGGTTTGGGCGAGGCCGTACTGGTTCAGGTGGAGGATTTTGTACCTGAGGGAGTACCCGTGCGAGGTGAAACCTTGCAGGAAGGTGTGGAAATACAGACGGAAACGATCGTGGACGAGACCGAATGTTTGCTCCACCGTGAAAACCCTGGGGCGGAGCTTCTTGATGAGGTCGGTGCAGCTGAAGAGGACAGCGATGTTCTTCTCGTCATCTTTCCCGGCGACGGTGTGAGCCGGGGACCAGAACTGACACGGAGGGGAGAGGTGGAGGATGTCCGGGTAGGAATGCTCGGGCGGGAGGTCTTCGGTCACAAAGTCGGTTACCTCTTTTTGATAGATATGCGTGCCGGGGAAATTGCGACGGAGGGACCTCGCGGCGGGCTCCCAGTGGTCGAGAGAAAACAGAAGCCGGCAACCGGAGCGCTCGATACCCCGCGAGGCGCCACCCGCACCGGCGAAAATATCCGCGGCAGTATAGCGCTGCCCGGGCTGGAGATCACTGGCCTGTTCTGACCCTTCGTCCTCGAGGTCGAGCACTAGACCGGGGCTGTCCCTGTTGGGGATGTGTGAGCCACCAGGGACAACGCCGCCCCTCCACCTGTTCACCATCTGTGCGTCCTTCACTCGGTATCGGTCATCAACCTCATCCTCGCTTAGCCTGACAAAGGCGAACTCGCAGGCGGTTTTCGTCCTCGGATGGCGGTGCTCCTCTTTCCTCCACCGGCAGACAAGAGGCCCAGACTCCTTGATCATCTCCTTGCCCAGCCGGTGATATTCGTTAGCGTTGAACCGGTGATCTGGGAAGTCGGCGTTGGTCATCCGGAGATCCCTGAGCATCATCACCTGCCTGGGATCCACGTCGATGAGGGCTTGCTCCTTCCAACCCCGCTTGTCTGAGGTTTTCATCTTGGCGATCAAGCAAACCTCGTTCAGCTTCTTGGGGAGGCAGCCTTGGAAGTTCCGGCTCCTGCGGAAGCCCCAGCCGCGGAGCACGACGAAAGTTCGTTCAGGCTCGGTAATCTTCACGATGAAGAGGATACGGAGAAACTCGATTGCCTCTTGGTCCACGGAAGGTCGGAGCTCCACCGTCATGTGTGGCGTAAGAAGAAGCCCGTCGTCCAGTGTCCAGTATTGGAGAATGTCCTCATCGCTGGCTGTCGCCGTCCTTGGCCGTGAAGTTGCCGCGTTGTCGTCGGCATCTTCGGTAAGGTCGATTACCTCGTACAAGTCGCCCTCCAGTCGGCCCTCGGCCCGGTACTCCTGGTCCAACTCCTCAAAAGGGTTGACCTCGTTGCCGTACTCGTCGACTTCGAAAACATCGTCGACGTCGAATCTCTCTTCGAGAAGAAGATGACCCTCCTCAAGCTCATGCTTGATACCTGACAACGACTCATAGCCATCGTCGTCATCAATCACGAGTGGCTGTGACACCGACCCCGGGTTGTAAATTTCGGCCATTTTTTTGTGCGAGTAACAACGACTTGAAAATTGTGACAAGTGAGTACTCTAAGCGGCTAAAGCTCTATGACGGCTGTTTAGCTGGGTCAGTGGAGGGTACCGAAAATGAAGCGGAGTCTTGAAACGATAGCTTACAAGTCAAAAAGGGAGCTCTGATGCTTGATCTGCTCGTGTAGCTGCTTTTGGTTGTCAGAGAAGGAAGCTCAAAAATCGGACTTGAGAAGATCGGCTGCTACTTAAAAGTCTTTTGTTTTGGGGGGGGGGGAAGGCAAATATATAGCGGTGCTTTCGGTCGAGGAGAGCAAACAATAAATAATTGTTGGGGTCCTATTGACTGCAAAGAAAAAGGCCCTTATCTCTTATTCACTTGATCGTGAAAGGCGCGGCACAATAAGAAGTGAATGGGAAGAAGGAGCAAGAAGGATAAGGGCAACCGCTAGCCCACTCACACATCTGCTTGCTCGACAGATTCTGATCCAGAGCGGGAGCTTGCACTTCCATATTGTGGGATAAGGAAGCGAATCTGCCAGAAACTTTCTTACCAGAGATATGGACTTGTAAAAGGCAAGGCTGCTGGCAGGGCAGTGTGCTGAACGGTGGTGAAATGGACGCAGATGAGGATTTGGTGGGCGAAGCTGAGTGGTCAGTGATTTTGAGGGATGGTGAGGCAGGAAGTGCTCGAGTCGCAAAGTCGTAGAATTGTATCTGGGTTGGTTCGACGACGGAGTACTCAACAGGGGTCGGCTCACCTGCTGAGTCCGTAGGGCACTTGGAGCTGGGGAGGTCGGTGATAGGGAGAGTCTCTCAGCCAATTGGACCTGGATGCTTGAATAGTGAACTTCATAGCTCCGTGAAGGAAACCCTACTGGCTCAAGGTTGTTTGAACCAGTAAGAGCACCACTGTGACGGAACGTTCTGTCATAATTCCCATGATGTTGCGGAAGAGCTCGGTAGGGGGTCGGCCACCATGAGATGGGCAGCTTCCCCCACCTCCACTGTATCAAACTCATTGGGAGAATCAAAGATCATGGCCATCTGCTGTGCTCTTTATCAACAAGATGTCGATATTTCCATTTTAGGGTAAAGTGAAGGTCTCAGACAAGGACAACCGGTGAGCCATCCACCTTGTGTCGAAGTGGTGGAAGTGGTTGTCGGAGCAGCGTGATATGGTCCGAGCGTCGGCAAGGGGTGGGCAATTTCCCGCTTCAGGGCAGCCACGTAAAAGAGAAGCTGCATCACAGAAAGAAGATAGTTAGCTCAGATAGCTGGTCAGTATCATTACTCTATGGAAAACCATGTTCCACAACTTGTGCCGCTGCGGAATTTGAAGATAGTCGCATTCAGGGGCTGATGTTTGTCAACAGATCCAGAACTTAGTTGGTTACGTCACTGGGAAGACCAATGGGTTAGGGTTGTTTCAGCTTGATGTGGAGTGCACGGGGAAACTGTTCCCGGCTTTCCGCATGCTCCACCCAAGAAAAATAATTCCTCGCAGCCTGCAGCATTTTTGGAGCTTGAGAATTGCCTCAACTTTCTTTGCTATCCTCATCCATCCTCGCCCAGTCCACGGAACTCGATGTCACACACAGCGACAATATAAATAATCTCTGAGTAAGTCACTCTCTCTATGACATCTTCCTTGTTGCCTGATGACTTTACGATATGACAAAACCTTGACTGCCGAGACTGTTTGTGCGGAGAAAATATCCATCGCTGAACAACATACAAAACCACACCTTTGTACCACTTCAATGTGTTGGCCATTTGACTAACAGCTTTTGTTCAGGTTCAAACGATGTTGTATTAAGTAATCATGACTCCCATCAAAGAGCAGAATAATAACATGAGCTGTTCACCATGCCAATTTACCGGTGTTTGCCATATGATTGTTAAGCTACCCAATGCTTCAAAAGAAGGTAGCCCCAGCCATTATCAGTTGGGAGTAATCTTTGGTCTCTCTCAGGCCGCCCAGCTGATATTGGGCGGCCGGCTGTTTAGCGTGGTGATTTGTCATGGCCTTGGATCTGCTCGCATGTCTCATTCCCTCTCGTGACTTCAGCAGCTCGGGTTGGTGTGTGCTTTAGAGAGAGTAAAGGAACATTCACCGCAAAGTTGACTACACCCCATTTTCAAGTCATAGGAAGACTATTCAGACTTTAGATGACATCTTCCTGCGCCGGATTCATGCTTCAGGGCCCAACATACGCGACACATTGGCCCCCTACTCCAGACATTTGAACCACCAGTACTCTTCTATACACCATACTCCCACCACCGGGCCAGCAGGCTCATATTCCGTCCATGGCTTTCGACGGGTATTCTCAGTGCTTCGAAGGGCTTTCCATCTTGTTATCTTGTAGAAGCCCTCGCTCCTGCCTGTATTCACAATAGAGATCCAGCTTCTACCAACAACCGGCCGAGAACTCAGGTCCGTCCGATGTTTTGTACCTTACCGCTCCTGCCTAGCCACTCCTGAATGAAAGCGCTGTAGTATCAGCCGCACTGACTGTAATACCGCTAGTCTCGGCGGTAATCTGGCTGGTGAATTGGTCTCGGACGGAAAGAACGAAGCTTTGTCGGGCAAGCCACCTCACGGCAGGTGGGGTGGCCGATTTGCTCTGGGATTTACAGGACCTGTTTCTTAGCGGTCTATACATCTTGAGTTCTCTCACTCCTGGAGGGGTTGTGGAAACTTCCTCCCTTTTTCTTGCCTCAGAGACTTCTCACATACCCCAGAGTGGGAATATCGAGCACAGCGAAGCTCTATCGGCCAAACCGACCAGGCATCTCGACGAACACAAGTCTCACAGAAAGCCCATCAACACATGTTGGAAACTTTATGCAAAACTCCTCGATCTCGTGCTGACCTTCTCCTCTTAGTCTTCGCAACAACTCTCACGTATCATCCTCACCATGCGGACTCGCGGGGCAGCAAGACGAGCTGCCCAAGCTGCGGCAGCGGCCGAAGGCCCTCTTGTTCCAATTCTCCAGACGGCCGGAGAAACTCCGACCGGCGCTGAAGACAATGCTGTGATTGCGGCAGTTTCACTTCTTGACCAACTCGCCCCCCCTAGCAATTCAGTGCCTGAAAAGTCTCCAGCGCATTCTCCCGCTGCCTCATCGACTGAGCCTATCACCCCCCCAGACAGTGCCACCCCCAAGCGTAAGTTTGAAGCGACGTTGGCTGAACCGTCGGCTACCGAAACTCGCGCGAAACGCACACGTCGGACCAAGAAGACCGCTCAGCCGATCAAAGGTGGTTGGGTTCTTCCCCATGGTATGGGTTTGGTCACGCAGAATTCAGCTGTTTCCCTAGATGCGACCGAGAAGACTTCAGTGGGCAGTGAACCCGAGCCCATTTCTGAAGACAATTCAGCAGATCAACTCCAGACGGACGAACACCCCGCCGTTCCAGATCTCGAGATCGCTTTGACGCCACCAACCTCACCTTCCGCGAGTGCTCAGCCTTCAACCAAATCTCCGTCTGAAAGAGCTGCCCCAAGAAAGGCAGCTGGCAGAAAGGCTGCCCCCAGAAAAGCAGCTCCAAAGACTGCAGCCAGACAAAAACGCATTGGCTATCGTGTCACCAAAGCCAAAGCCCCTTCAAAAGAAGACAGCAAATCAGAGACATCCAGTCAGCTGGAAGTAGATGTTAAGCAGGAAGTAGCTGTCGAAACTGCCTCAAGGATCACTGAGGCAGAAACAGTTGTCGGTGACTCCGAGACTGTTGACGAGAACCTGCATGTCATACACCAAGAAGAGATCATTGGCCGGGTTACTCGTTCCCGTACTGCTGTCACCGCCCAAAAAGTGGTCAAGTGCGAGGAAAAGATCCCAGAGCAGACCCTTGTTGTTACCAAAAAGGAGGAAGTCGCCGAGGAAAAGACCAGCATTGTTGCGACTACTCGAAAGCTCATCATCTTCAAAGGGGCCACCTTGAAGGACAACCTCGTCACCAAAAGTCTGGGGAAGATTGTGGTGGATGCCTCACAGATTCTGAATCCCGATTACAGAACCCAAGTCAAGCGTGGCCAAAACAATCCTTACGGGTTGACGCCCGGTTACAGCCCATATCCCTACAGAAGAGTCCCCACCCCCGAGGCCTGCGAAGAGGTTCACAGGATCCTGACGGAGATGCACGGGGAGGTTAAACAGCCGGACAGAATCCCCACAGCCTCTCTGGAAATTGCTGGTTGCGGTGAGGTACCTTGTGTCCTTGACGCTCTTTTACGCACACTCATCAGCGGCAATACTTTGATGGCCATGGCTGATGCAGCGATCAGAAATTTGGGGAAAGATTTTGGGATTCGTACAGAGGGAAGCGGTGCGGGTAGTATCGATTGGGAGAAGGTGCGGGTTTCATCGCCCCAAGCCCTGGTGAACTCGATCAGAATCTCTGGCAATGGCCCCAAGAAAGCTCAACACATCAAGTTAATCCTGGACAAAGTGTACGAGGAGAACCTTGAGCGCATGAAGCAGGCTGGCACTGCCGAAAACACTGACAAGGATAGCGCTCCCCCCGATCTTCTTTCGCTCGACTACATGCACGCCATGACCAAAGACCAAGCGATGGAAAAGTTTGTGAGCTTTCCTGGAATTGGCATCAAGACAGCCGCCTGCGTCTCACTCTTTTGCCTGCGCATGCCGTGCTTTGCTGTCGATACCCATGTTCATAAGTTTTGCCGCTGGCTTGGTTGGACGCCAGTCAAGGCTGACCCTGACAATGTCTTTCGCCACGGAGATTTTATGGTGCCGGACCATTTAAAATACGGGCTACACCAGTTATTTATTCGTCATGGACAGACCTGCTTCAAATGTAGGAAGAACACCAAGCCCGGCACCAAGGACTGGCTTGGGGCCCCCGATTGCCCGCTTGAACATTTGCTTGATCGAAGCAAAGACGATGCTAAGCCACCGGCGCCCAAGAAACCGAGAAAGATGAGAAAGAACGCAGAGCAGGACGAGGATTCGGAAGATTCGGTTGCTGTCAAGGGAGAGGAATTTGAAGATGAAGGCACAGACGATGAAGATGAGGAGCAGCATGGCCCAGAGCAGATGGCTGACGAGGAGGAGAAGGCCAATGAGGAGGAGGATGAAGATGAGGAGGACGAAGAAAACGGGAAGATTGACGAGAACAATGAGGATGATGATGATGAGGAGGAGGAGGAGGAGGGTGAGGATGAGGGTGAGGATGAGGGTGAGGATGAGGGTGAGGATGAGGGTGATGATGGTTTCAATCAAGAGGAGGAGGATGCTAATGTGGATGAAGGCATGGATCGTGTGGAAGAAGATGACGGAGAGGATGCTGACGAGGAAGAGAACGAGGACCAGGACGTTGATATGGAGGATGAGGATGAGATTTAGAAGGACGACATGGATCATGACGCTTAAATCACAGTCCGGGGTGATTGTGGCATTGCCATTAACACAGTGGTTTTCATGAGCTGGCAAACGGCGAGAGAGCATTTGATTCAACCATGTTGACGCTTCTCACAGTTGCGAAAGGTTGCCGATGATATCGGTTTAAAGGGAGTATAGAAACGACGGGCTCAAACTCCCAGATAGCGTATAGTTTGCCAATGATTCATTTATACATCCAGCCAACCCAAGGTGCTCGCTCTGATGAAGTGACGAAGTGCTACGGAGTAACCAAATGTCGGTGATGTCGACAGGCACGACAGTTCAAAGGACCCCACTAGGTCAGCCACCCACTCAAGCCTCAAGCCTGTGCAGGGGTTCTAATTGTTGCCCCACTTAAAGTGCTCCACAGACGCCACGACGCGCTTGCTGTGGGACCAACTTCTCAAGGTTCGCGACTGCCCCAGAAATCCAGAAGCTGCAATCAAATCCACCCACGCACTGCAAATATTTGGCAGGTCAGCGCATTTTGCTTGCTACCTGCCCAGGGCCACGTGAAGAACCTGGCACTGCACAGATTTGCTTCCCTCGGAAAAGTTCTAGAGAGATTGACCGTGGCTTCCACTGCTGGCTCTTTCTCTCTTTGACTCTGACCGGATATCCCTGGTTTTCTCTGGGGGCTTTCTTCTCTGCATGCCCCCCGCAACAACTTGACAGTAGTGGCACCAGGTTGCCGATGGATGGTCTGTCCTGACCTACTCTTCAATAAACCCCATCGGTACAGCGTTCGATTCATCGACGTTGCTCGTCGAGCCAACCGCAGCCATGGAGGGCAATCTCGAGCAGACCATCATCGAATGGCACAATGATTTCGAAGACTTCCCACCCGACGCTCACCTGTGCTGCCCGAAACTAAACGACGATGATCTCACCGACTATGAGAACCTCGACTTCCCCGATGAGCCCGACGAGTCTGGCGGCGGCGCCGTGTCCGTCGAGGAAAAGAAAAAGCGAAACGAGGACTACAAGCATCGCCTCCAGATATCATACAACCTCAGCCTCCTGATGGGACTCCCGCCAGAGCGCTCGAGCACATGGCTTCCTAATTGGAAGGAGCGTGTTGAAACATACCTTACACGGTGCGACTCATGCATACGACGCTGGCACCGAGCACGGGAACCCTTTCTGCAACGCCTCCCCGAGTAAGTGGTTATCAGGCGGACTTGAGTACCCAAAGGTTGGTTCTAATGTGCTGTAGATGCCTGCGCCCTGAGCATATCCGTGTTATGGAAACCCACCTGGACGATTTCGACAGGGGGCGCATCGACCGCGGGTTGAAGGAAGCCAGAGATATACTTGAAAGGAATGGTCCGATGACAACAACGAAGTTGGTCCAGCACAGCATCTCGGCAGTCTTGGCTCTCTTCGAGGCACTCTGCAGTTGGAAGTATCTTGCGTTCAAGGATCGCATCCAGGACTTTGACTATGTTTTTGAGAACACCCAGCGTAAGAAGCCCGCCAAACTGCCTGGCGGTTTGCTTCCATCGATGACGTCCTTTCTCTTCTCCGAGTCAAAGTACAAGAGGGACTTTGCCGAGGCCGCTTGGGACCGGCGAGAACCCGAAAGCTTGAAGCAGGACGAGTGGGATTGGGCCGTATCTCCCTGGTTGACAGAGTCAATCCTGTGGGTTTCGATGAGCAGAGGGGGCAACACTCCAGATAAGATACCCAGATTCTGGCGGGGCTTTTCGAAAATACTGCGGCTGTTGGGCGAGAAACAAATTGTGAACTGGCTTCGAGCAATGGAGGTCTCGCCCAATATTTATTTTCTTGCCCTGGAGCACTTGATGACGGATTCAGACGAGGCCCTGTTGTCGGTCTTGCAAGGACTCCAAGGTCTCATGGAAAAGGCACCCAAAGCGTTTTGGGCTGCGTTTGCTCAGCTTTCGCCCAGCACCTTGGTGGAGCAAATCTTCATGAGCCCAGGCTTTCGTCCGCTCCTGAACAATTCGCTTCTGCCCGAGAGGATGGAATCGGGAGGTGACAGTGGCGACAAGGTACCGGCATTGGCTGGCTGGCTAATGGCCTTCATTCGTTCACTGCCGCAAATCCAGCGCTCAGATGCATGCGACACTGTTTTGCAGCATCTCCTGAGCACGTTTCGGCGGGATCCGTCGTGCGACCGCTCAGCACATGCTACTTGCACTCTCTCGGGCTTGGTTGCTCTCCACGAATGCTTGAAGGGCTTCTTGGACCCAGAGAACCCATTTGACACACAGACATCCCTCATCACGGTCAATCAGCTGTTGAACAAAGTACTCCAGTATGGTGAAGTCATCATTGGGGCCGCAAAGCTGAGGCCTGGGGACACATACAACATCGGTCTCTCCAAGGCCGGCATAGCCATTATTCACTCAGCTTTGGCCCTTGATGCGCGAGCCACGGAGATCGAATGGAAGGCCCTAGTTGATCGCCGGCCAGTCCAAAATATTATGAATAGGGATTCCGGGAAACTGTGGGAGTCTTTTCTTGAGATGCTCTGGCCCTCTCAGCTCGGCCATTTCGAACTGGCAGAAGCTATGCTACAAGCTACCCTGCCGCTACGTGCCATCGAGAAGTTCATCCCTAAGCGAAAGGATAAGCTCAAGAAGGAACACGAGGTATTCAACAATCGATATCAACAACAAACAGCTGCTATTGGAAAAGTCCTGAACCGCATGACCGACTTTACGCAGTCAGAGCTAGCAAACCTGTGCTCCAGTTATGGCAAGACGATCCAAGCCATCGTGTCATCGCTCATCCATGGCGAAGAGGCAATTCGCGAAGCTGGCTTTGAGCTGATCAAGGCCATAACTGACGAAATGGTTCGTAGCGATGCCATTGAAAGGATGGTGGAGAGGCATTTCCAGCCGTTTGTGCAAGCTATCACCAATGCTGTTGAAATCATCTCGGCGTACAAGGGTGAAGGTGCACCTTGGACTCACATGATCCCCATCCTCCAGTGCAGCGACTTCGTACTGAATGGCCTTTGCGATCCATCGTCCGGTCAGTTGAGACGCAAGACCCTGACGGCCGATGAGCGGGCCGTCGTCAAGAGCTGGTGGAGAAGTGTTTGGAGGGCCATCGATCACTCGTTTAGGATGATGAGGAAGTGGCACGAGATGGTCGAGAAGAAGGTGATGGAGGACTTTTGTCGAGATGTCATGGAGCTCGCCAACAAGCTGTTTGAGCAAGATGGTGTTCTTGCCTCTGCTCTAAGCCACCAAGAGAGCAGTGAAACTGGAATCCTGACCTCAGACGCCATGAAGGATGTCCTCGAGCCGCCTCGGTTCTATTCTTTCTCGCTGGTGGACATGCTTCAGCTCCGTGATCAGTACCTTATCTCTGGTATCATCAGGATCGTCAAGCAGCTGATCACCAGAATGAAGCAGCAGGACATGGCACTGCCTCCAAACACCTTGTTACACCTGGGCAAGATGATCAAGGACGCCAAGCGATCACATGGCGCCAGGCCAGAGTATCCTACTAAGACAAATCTGACGGACGAGCAGCGCATTGAACTACTCAAGGCTCTCGGAGAGGATGCCGTGATCGAGGAGCAGTTCATGGGCATCAAACCCGGCGAGAAAGAGGCTAGAGAGCGCGCTCTCAAGCAGAGCAAGCTTGACTTCTTCAAGGCGACCTCCAAGGACTACAAAGATCCTCTGCTCAGCCTCACACCGACGTATGACAAGAACAGGTCGAAGCTGGAGCAGCTGAAGTCCGAGATTGTCAAGCCCAAACAGCCAACAGTGCTTAGTCCAGCCGCTATTTCTGCAAAGCAGGCCTCCCTCAAGGAGGCGCGAGCTAGGGAGAAGGCCGAGAAGGCCAAGCGTGACGCCGAAGCTATTGCCAAGGCCAGAGCTTTGCGTGCGCCGGCAAAGATTGTGGCAGGTGAAGGCTCTGGTTTGCAGGGCATCGCTGGTGCAAAGGGCAAAGACCATGCCCCAGCGTTGAAGGACGAAATCATGGTTGGGTCGTCTTCGGAGGACGAGGACGAGTCGGATGATGATGATGAGGTGATTGTTCTCAAGGCCAAGAAGGCGAACAAGACCTTGAGCGAGGCTGATCAACGTCGTCTTGAGCTCTTGATGGCGAAGAACCGCGGACCTGTGAAGAAGGTCAAGCTCATGCGATCCGCCAAGGATATGCGTGCTCGTTTGATCCCCCCGATGGACACACTTCACCTTGCGATTCTTGAATGGGATATTTTTCATGAAGGGAATGACCCTCCAAATGGGTATCACTGTGCGGAAGTCTCCAACACGTACAACGATCCCGTCAGCTACAAGCAAACGTTTTTCCCCCTGCTCATCAATGAAGCCTGGCGGTCGTTCGTGACGGCCAAGGATGAAACTACCTCGAAGCAATTTGGGATCAAGGTTTTGAGTCGTATGGCGGTTGACAAGTTTGTCGAAGTCACGGCTTCGGTGCCTGCTGCGGTTTCCAAAGACCGTGGTCTCTCGGAAGGCGACATTGTTTTGATGTCAAGAGGAGAGGATCCCTTGAACCAACCGGAGGAGTTGCATTGTCTTTCTCGTATCTGGAAGACAACCTACAAGAAAGACATCGTCGAGGTTGTCTATCGGTTGAATGGTAGGGGAAATCCAATCCATCAGGCCCTTGTTCCGGGTAGCGAGTTCTCGGTGGTCAAGATCACCAACATGACCACAATCGAGCGCGAATATGCTGCTCTGGAAAGCTTGCAGTACTATGACTTGATGGATGAGGTTCTCAAGGCTGAACCGTCGCCGATGCTCAACTTTGGCGATCAGGCTATCAAAGGGGTGATGGACAACTACCAACTCAATCTTGGGCAAGCAAAGGCCATCTTGAATGCGAAGGAGAATGATGGGTTTACTTTGGTACAGGGCCCTCCGGGTACGGGCAAGACTAAAACCATTGTCGCCATGGTTGGCTGCCTGTTGTCGAATTCTCTCAAGGGTTCCAATGGTGCCGTCAGCATCCCCCGGCCGGGACTCACGGCAAAACCCACCACAGCCCCGGCCAGGAAGCTGCTTGTCTGTGCCCCCAGTAACGCAGCCGTGGATGAGCTGGTCTTGCGTCTCAAGCAGGGCGTAAAGACAATGAACGGAACCCACCACAAGATCGAGGTGCTGCGTCTCGGTCGAACTGACGCTATCAACGCTGGTGTTAAAGACGTGACCCTGGATGAGCAAGTCAAGGCACGGATGGAAGCGGTGATCAACAGCAGTGGACCCAGCGACCGCGAGCAAATGCACAAGGAAGCTGGCGAGATCAAGGTCAAACTCTCCGAGCTTCGGCCACAGCTTGATGCTGCTCAAGCTGCCGATGATCATCAGTTGATGAACAAGCTGAAGAGAGAGTACGACGACCTGATGAAACGCCGTGCCCACATCGGAGCTCGCATCGAGGCCGACAAGAGCAGTGGAAACACGTTCCAACGTGAGGTCGAGATCAAACGCCGACAGGTTCAGCAAGAAATTCTCGACAAAGCTCAGGTCTTGTGTGCCACACTGAGCGGTAGCGGCCACGAGATGTTCAAGAATCTCAATGTCGAGTTTGAGACGGTCATCATTGATGAGGCGGCCCAATGTGTGGAGCTTAGTGCACTCATCCCGCTCAAGTATGGCTGCTCAAAATGCATTCTGGTCGGTGATCCCAAGCAGCTGCCGCCTACCGTTCTCTCTCAGTCTGCTGCTAGATACGGCTACGACCAGAGCTTGTTCGTCCGCATGCAAAAGAACCACGCCAAAGATGTCCACCTGCTGGACATGCAGTATCGCATGCACCCCGAAATCAGCAGGTTCCCAAGCAAGGAGTTTTACGAAGGGCTGCTCCAAGACGGCGCCGACATGGCAGGCTTGCGTCTCCAGCCGTGGCACCAGAGCGTCTATCTTGGCCCTTACCGGTTCTTTGATGTCAAGGGTTCGCAATCGCGTGGGCCTAAAAACCAGTCCCTGGTTAACGAGGAAGAGCTCAAGGTTGCTATGAAACTGTACCAGCGCTTCCGCTCTGACTACAGCAACGTCGATGCCAGAGGCAAGATCGGCATCATTACTCCCTACAAGGCTCAGCTCCACAGATTGCGACAGAGGTTCACCGACAAGTACGGTGAGGGTATTACAGAGGAGATCGAGTTCAACACTACCGATGCGTTCCAGGGTCGTGAGTGTGAGATCATCATCTTTTCTTGCGTTCGTGCCAGCCCGACTGGTGGTATCGGTTTCATGACTGATATTCGCCGCATGAACGTCGGTCTGACACGTGCCAAGTCATCCCTGTGGATTTTGGGCGACTCCCGGGCGCTTCAGCAAGGTGAATACTGGAATAAGCTCATTGAGGATGCCAAGGAGCGTGACCGGTACACCACCGGTAACATTCTGGCCATGCTGGACAGCCGTGGCCCGCAGTTGCCAGCTGCCGCCTTTAAACAGCTGGGTGCCCCCCCTCCTGCAGCACCTCGCCCACGCCCAACCGAAGATGTTGAGATGCCTGATGCGCCTTCTTCTAATGTGGAGATGCCTGATGCGCCTCCAGCCAACCTGCCATATCGTCGCCCAAGCGGTCCTCGTGATGACATGCCGCCCACTATCCAGCCAACGGTTAGATCAACAGGAAAGAAGCGGGCGCGCGATAGCAACGACGACGGCCGCCCGTCCAAAAAGGTGAATATCGACATGGAACGAAACGAAGAATCAAGAACGCAGACGACTGACACTCTACAATTAGATTCAACAGAACGCGAATACGGCGCGTCACAATATGAATGCCGCTCCACCAGTCATGCCGAGAGCAGCCACGGTGAAGCCACCCATCGACCCGTCAGCTATGGAGGTGTTGGGCCTGGCGCCCCCGGAGAGGGCACCTGCGGCTCAACCTCCACGTCCGCAGCAATGGGGTCAGCAGCCTCAGGTGGCGAATGGGCCGGGACCAGGACAGGGCCCGAGACCGAACGGGCCGCCTAATGGACAGGGCCAGAGGCCTAGCGGACCCCCGCCCGGATCTAGGGTAAGTCATAGATGTGTCCTGCCAGTTCAGGGGAGTGCTGATGAATGAAATAGGGACCGGTACCGCCAGCACGCAAGCCAGCGAGCGACCCCTTTATTAGGCGGAAACCAGGGCCAAGACGTTAACCGAGAGACGTGTGGCTCATGATACGTTTGGAGATAGTGGGAAGTCGTGTTTGACGTTTAAAAAAGACTTTATGCGTCCTCCGGTCAGGCAAATATCGGTTTTATTGTTTTTTAATGGTTTATATACTATGCTCATCAGTGGGAAGGCCTTGCGCATTTTTATGGCTAAACAAAGGCCTTTGGTGGCATTGGTTGGCCACAGCCATGGAGCGGGGGTTAACCATGAAGATTTCATGCTTAGATATTTGTAGAAGCGACCATAGAGGGTTTATGCCATGGCTCCAGGGCTGGGGCTCTAGTTTTAGAGTGGGGAGATGGTTGCTTGAGGTGAGGGTTGAGAGGGCTCGTGAGATGGCTACGTGAGGCGAGGCGAGGGCTTTGGGTGCAACAACGTGGCTGCTGCACATATCGTGATTGTACTCGATGTCAACCTGGCATTGATGAGACTCGAACCTCGGACACACCATCATGGGTGCTACGGCTCCGCTTGTTCATCGACAGGCATGCTATACAGCACGATGGATTCCCCCTCCTTCTCCTTTTCCCCATCAGGGGAACCTTCTTCCCAGATTTACTGGGACCGATGCCAATGTTTACCACCTTCTAGCGAACGGTGCTGGCCCGGTCGACGTTGTTGACAGTGGATTCCATTGCCAAGATCCCCGATCCGCCGGTTGACGATCGACCAGAAGCTTGTTTTATGGGGATGAGATGGGAGAAGCTGCTTGGTTGGTAGATATTCTCCGACTGTGTGGGCTTGGCAGGACGGGGGGCTTGGCGTTGATATGACGAGGACGTTGAAGACGTTGGGGAAGTGCAGGAGATGCAGTTAGCCTGCAGAAAATTGGTACGGCGTGTTTTATTTTTGAATCTGAAACAGACCGTCTTTACGTATGTATGTGAGTCGGGATGCATAATAGGTGCTTGCGGACGGGGAGGACCGGGCGGGCATCGCGGAAGGGCAATCAGTGATGCCACGCATACGAGTTGCTATCTGAGGGGGGGTGTTGTTGAAGAGGGAAGGACGCCTCGGGCACACAAGTTGCGAGAGCTCAACTGGAGATATGGTAGCACATATCTGAGTTCGGGGGTTGTTTTCTCGAGTCGAAACAGAGATCGTCAGGTTGGGGATGTTGTTTGTTGTTGCTTTGCCATGCTCGTCATTCTGGGAGCGAATGTTTGAGGTTCGGCTGAGGTGAACACACAATGGAAGCAGGCGTGCAGAATCTGCCGGGTTTGTCGGGACGGGGTGCGAGTATTCCTGGGATGAGAGATGGGATATTACCTAAGAGACGCTGGGTATCAGCTAGCTCGGGTTTGTTCGCGAGCGCTCAGACGGTGATAACTGCTGGGAAGCTTGCCACGCTCAGATGACGCTTTTCCCACGCGCGTTGCTTGGGTCTAGGGGAGCTTAGCAGAAGGAAATGTTTGTTTGGAGTTGAGATCGGGGAGGGGGAGTGGGCGATTACTTGGTTAATAATAGTCGACTCATCTCGCCTTTTGGGAAGGGTGAGTTGATTCCCTCGTTTTTGTTTCTCTACGTCTTCATGCCCTGGCGGGACTTGTTCGCATTCGTTCGTCTTCCCTTGCGGCAAACATGGTGAGAGTCTCTCGCAGTTTTGATGATTTGATGACAAAAGTTATTTTTTGAGACATTATCTTCCTTTTTGGTTTCCTTGTTGACGAGAAGGGGTCATTGCCCTGGTTAATATCGTACCCCTTATCCGATATTTGCGGGACCGAGAGCTGGGTTTTGGACAGGTCTGCCTACCTACCCAGTGAGTGACCCCGGAGACACCTTCCGTAGATGGCTAACATGGATCGCAGTCAATAATTATCAAGCACGTTCGTCATCATGTCTTCGGACAACATTGGCGGGATACGAGTGCAGAGGGAGACTGTCATTGTGGTGGAAGACAGTTCCCATCTGCGCAACAGGCGAGGCGACTCTCTGGAGACCACCATCCGTTCAAACGAGCTGGAAGAAATGGACAGCCAAATATCCCAGTACAGCCGGCCCAAGACCTTCCGCAAGCTTTCGAATGCTTCGAGCATTCTCACCGACATTTTCCGCCCAGACACCGACGAGGACGTCATTCGGCGCAAGATCAAAAGGGCGAACGATAGGGATAGCTCGAGGGCCCTGATTGAGTTTCTCCGCAACACCTCGCCACCACCCCAGAACTACATGTCCATTCCTGACACGTTGGAGTCTCCACCTGTCACCACGAAGAAGAGACGGCCATTTTGGTCATTTTGGAAGAAGAGGGTCAAGAGAGGAAAGAAGGACGGGAGGCGCGCATCTGGTGGCGTAATTCGGCTGCCAGATACAGCTGTTGCTGGAACAACTACTGGTGGTTATCGCCACATCGCCATATCGATACCTATTGAGTACGACCATCTTGATGAGCCTACCCAAGAGCCGACCCCGCCGCCTTCAGATGACGAACGGGCTGGCACTGTCACGATTCTGCCGCCAGTAGAAGAAGAGAAGCGTGAGTCTAGCGAATCGGTTGCTTCAGGCACCACCAACGACAGTACAAGTGCCAACAGTGAGGAGTTGTTCCCGATGCTCCCGTCGCCAGAGTCGCCCATGGAAAGGCTCTCTACCGACCGCGTGCTCTCGGCCGCAGAACCCATAGCACAGGGGGGGACTGGGAGCCGGACACAATCTCGGCCACCCTCGCGGATGGCAAACTCTTCGGTCGGTGCCCACAGCATGATTACTATCCCTTCCCCCCATGAGCTGACACCGCTCCCAAAAGGCTCGATATCAGATTTCGTTCCGGTAGATGTCGTCACTGTCGACACTCGACCTCATACCGTCATGAGCAATCCCCCAAGTCCCGCAGATGAGCCCCCTGCCATGGGCATCAAACGTGATAACACCTCCAATATGTTCCTTCGACAACACACGCTGGATGCTATCCAAGACCCCCTGGATGCGGAACAAAGCGACAGAGAGGACATTCCGTCGACGAGACACTGCACACCTAGGAGCCCTCACCCTCTGTCTTTCCAATCAAGGGCCGCTTCGATCTTTCCGCCTCTAGAACCTTTCTCGCCATTATCACCCAAACCGAAACCCTCCTGCACTCTCCGTATCACACCCATCATGACCGTTGTTGATGTGCAGCCAGTCTCAGCACGCCAGTCACCAGCTCCTCGTTCGAAGGAGCAGCGCAGTCTTGTCAGCAAAAAAAGCACTGTTTCCCCTCTCCACGGCACCCCTGAGATTCACATCACCGGCTCCGACACGTCCCCCCACTCTCAACATCATGGACGAACAGTCCGCCATATGCCCAGCTTCTCCGACATGCGAAGCACGACCTCTATTGAACATCTCATTCTCGCGCGACACTCGAGTTTCGTTCCAACAGTTTCAACAAGCACCTCCTATAGCACCCTCCCTACCAGACCACCAACGGCTTGTTCATTCCGTCGTCCCTCTCCAGCAGCCGTCCCCCGGTCAGAGTCCCACCAGAACCTCCTACGTCAATACGAAGAACTCCACTACACCCACAACCACGAAATTGAACTTTTGGTTCAACGCCTCGACAGATTAGAATCGGTCAACAACCGCTGGCTCAACACCCTCATCCCCCTGATCGAGCGCCTGGCCCGCCGATTGCCCTCTTCCAGATCAACGTTGAGCACCTGCAAAAGCACAAGCGACATCGCCTCGGGGGCCGCCACGCCCAGAGCCACCACCACCACCACCACCACCACTACCACCACAAGGAGGAAACACTACTCCTGCCCTCAACACCGCAGCCCCTGCCCTCAACACCACAACCCCTACCCTCGCCACCGTATCTCCTCAGAGGCCTCCACAAACGACAGTGACTCCCTTGACTACCGACACCTCTCCCACTCCAACCCACCCATCCCGGCGGGTTATCATTCCCGGTACTACGAGCCGCCACAGACAATGAATACCTCTGATGTGAGCTCGCATTATTGGGATCCGAGTAATGATGACCTGTTGCTGCATTCGTACAGTCAGGGGGGGCAGGAGGTGGCGGTTGATCGGTTGCCGTCACGGCATGCGGGGGTGTCGTTGCTGGGAGGGGACTTTGGGACAATGTTTACGAGGCGCGTTAGGGAGGTTGAACAGAGACAAGAGGAAGAGAGGGGTGGGGAAAGCGGTCTGGGGAAGAGGGAGTGGCCTTGGCCGGGGATGTCGCAGCTGAGTGGGATGGAGACGCTGGAGCCGGTGATGAGAGGGTTGGTTGAGGAGATTGGAGCTGGAGAGGAGGGGGAGTTGAGAGAGGTGGAGGATCCTCTTGGGGGGCACAGGTGATGGGGGATAGGGGAAAGGGGATAAAGTCTATATTTTATGTGTCATGTGATGGAGTTATGAGCTTTAGAAGTAGACGATTTTGGAATCAATTGGATTGTTTGTCTCCAGTCTTGACCGAGTGTGGGTGATTGGATTGCGAAAATAGGCAGAGTAGTCACCACAGCTGCTGCAGCTAGATGACGGTTGGCGTGAGATGGCCCATCGGTCAAATAGATACATCATAACAGAGCTCTGTATGAGAAACAAGGCAAACATCGCCGTGCTCACGTGCTTACTTACAAACGCTGACATGGCTTGGTGTGACGAACCCCTATCCAGAACCTCTGAAAGGGATACTGGTTGAAGGCACTTCTGAACAATCCTGGTTCGGTACAGCTAAACAGTGTATAACAAATGGCTTGTCTCGATCACCATAGCTAAGATACTAACGATTGTGACTTGTATTGCATACTGCGGAACTGTCCATCTACACCAGCCAGCTCCTCCGTATATATAGACATAGGGACCGTGGACCGTTGACTTATAGACGGTCCTCGGTCCAGTCCTGATTGGTTCCTTGTGGCCCCCGCTGTCTTCCATAACCGTGACACTTGGCAGGTTGTAACACAGGCTCATCATCACCAAAAGTATGGGGAAGATTCTGGTCGATGCCTCGCAGATTCTGAATCCTGATTAGGCTGCTGAGCTACTGAAAGACGCCTTCCGAGACCGAGTCCAGGAGGTTCTTGAGCCAGAGCTTGAGGTTTTGCAGATGAAGAGGGGGTCCAAGATAACGTGGTGCATGGAGAGGGCCTTAGTGGCGCTGGTCGGCTTCCTCCGGTCATTGGATTCTCGACTGAACGAGTTAGTAAAGGAGGTGGTACAAGAGTTTGGATAGTGTACCTAGCCATGGGCCATAGGAAGGGTTGAAGAATGGGCTCGATGAATAGGGGTGGTGGAAAGATATCTACTTCGTTGAATCTCAGATATAAACAATTTTCGTAATGAATAACAACGCTGTCTATACTGTAATTAATGAACCATTCCAGGATGCGCGAAGCATGCATACACATCGTGATCCCATCCAGATAACTACCGACATGTGATGTGGTAAGGCAGTTTCAATGTTCAAACCGATCGAGTCTTCCAACGTGAAATATGCTCGCAAAGAGCAGGCTGGCTATTGGGGAAGGAGCTCTGGAAGAGCAACTCATCACAAGACAAACCGGCTGTTCACAGCAGAGAGCTATCCAAGAGGAAGAAGTAAAGGGGACGGGGATGGAAGCGGTGGAGGGGTATGTCGGCGTTGACGACTTTCACCTCACCATGATCCAGTAAAGTCTTGGCAGGGGTTCAGATCGAGCCGCCTCATCCAACGGCTTCAACCGCCCATTGAATGACGCACATGGCTTTGTTGGCAGCCTCACCCCATCAGGAATCCATTCACAAACCATCACCATCCTAACACTCTTCCCATCAGTATCACCAAGCTTGTCGCCATGTCCAAACCTTGGATCCTCCTCACCCCCTCAACCCGCGGCATCTCCCACTCCCTCCTCCACCACCTCCTCCGCACCACCCCCTCCACAATCCCCATCCTAACCACCACCCGCTCCCCCAACCTCCCCCCCTCCTATCCCGAATCAGACCGCCTCCACGTCGTAAACCTGGACGTAACAGATGAATCAGCCATCCAATCCGCCGCCGACAGAGCCAGGGAGCTGTTCCCGCCCAAAACCCACCACCTCCACCTGGCCCTCACCCTCCCCGGCATCCTCCTCACCCCCCCCGAGAAATCCATCTCCCAAATCACCGAGCCCAGCCTCCTCGAAACGCTGAGGGTAAACACCCTCGGTCCAGTCCTCTTAATGAAGCACTTCGTCCCTTTTCTCCCAAAGAGATCCGCCCCTCTCGAGCCCACAGAAGGTCTACCTCCCCACGCAACTTGGTTCGTCCTCCCCCTTATCCCGTAACCTCAATCTCTTTCTTAAACAGGCGTGGCAGGTTGTCTGTCTCGGCGCGAGTAGGCAGCATGACCGACAACCGCCTCGGAGGCTGGTACTCCTACCGTCTTTCCAAATCAGCCCTCAACTCGGCCGTCAAAACCCTCGACCTCGAGCTCCAGCAAAAGTCAGCCTCCAACTGCATAGCGGTAGGCTACCACCCGGGCACCGTCAAGACCGACCTCTCCCGCGGATTTTGGTCCGGCGTCCCCGAAGCAAACCTCTTCTCCCCAGAAGACGCAGCCGAAAAGCTCTGGAACGTGATCACTTCCTTAAACCCATCACAGCGAGGCAAAATCTGGGACTGGAAAGGAGAGGAGGTGCCCCCTTGATGTGTGATAGTAAATCAAGATACGCTTTGATAGAAACAAACACTGCCTGAGCTTGTGCTTTTGTGTAATACCTCCATACAGCGCCCCAAGCAGCGCTTAGCTAGAAGCAGTACGTCTATACATGAGAAAAGTAACCAGCGACAAACGGCTCGCTTGTTGTTGGATGCCACGAAACAGAATCTTAAAGAGCGACATCCTGAAAGGACGCTCCGTCACCTGGGGATTTCTTTCCCGCGTCTTTCTCTCCTCTCTCGTCGGCGCTACTGCTGCCTTTTCTGTCCTCGCCTTTATTACTCCCATCATCATCATCATCATCGTCGTCGTCATCGTCGTCGTCGTTGTCACCTTCTTCAACAGTGGGTTGCTTGGGGTGTGAAGGGTGCTCTTTTTGATCTTGCTCCCCTGACAGCGCCTTGTACCCGGGCTCCGCATCGTTCTCCTCATCCTTTCCCGCATCCCCCTCCTGGTCTTCTTCGCCATCACTGGAGCCAGACTCAACACCACCTCCCTGTTCCTTCGCCTCCTCTCCAGAGGGCGCACCGGTCGTCGCCACGGCAGGTTCAGCAGCCGGTGGCTGAGAAGGCAAATCCTTCTGCTGCTGTGGCTCAGGCTGCTTCGGCACCGGGCTCGGCGCCGTCGCCGAGAGGGGCGTCTCGTAACTCCCCGGCCCAACCCTCGCGGCATCCAGATAAAACTTGGTCACCCCCAAAATCCTCCCTCCTCTCTCGCAAGCATCCACCCACTCGGGCCTCACGACCGGGATATTCATCTCGTTGGCCTTCTCCCACTGTATTCCCCTGCCCTCCGTGGTAACAAAGTGCGTGGTGTCTATCCTAACCCCATCCACAATCTTGGCCCCGATCCTTTCCACCGCCGCCGTCAACCCCTCCTTCACCACCGCCGGGAGGATGCCCAACGTGATGGTGATACCGCTCAAATCAGTCATCTTATGCGTCCGGACCGTCACGCGCTGACTGGCAAACGTCCCGGCCGTGGTGCGAAGGACGAGGTGGAAGGTGTACTCGGTGTCGACCGCCAGGCCGCTGATCTTGGTAGAATGCATTTCGAGGGGCTTGGGGATGTTGCCGGCTTTCTGGCCATTCCGGTAGAGAGCCAGCGAGATTAAATCGGCAGTAGCGAGGTGGATAGGATCCCATTCTAGAACAACACTGGTCTGGGTCGCGTTGCGGCAGCGGAGGACGGGTGGGGAGGGCGCGTCGGCGCCGAAGGAGGAGAGGATCGAGTCTTGGAGGGAACGGAAGGCGCGCTCGGCGTGGGCTTCGGAGGCCTTGTTGCGCGCAACGTTGATGTCGACTATGGAGCCGGAGGAGATGTCGGGAGGAAGAAGAATGGAGGGGAATTCGATCTTGGGGTAAGGGTCAGCTCGGGAACTGGGGAGTAGGAGGGTTGTAGAAGGCGTTGTAAGTACCAGTCGCTTGTCAGGGGTCAGAAGGACAGTGACGCCGGCGTCGACCTTGCCGACCGTGAGAGAGACGAGCATGATTGCGGCTTGCGAGTTTCTTGCACGCGGGGAGATAATAGACCGGCGCAGTGTTGTATCTGAAGCTATACGGCTTCCAATCGCGGGCGGCTTGTAATGCTGGGATGGCCCGGACGACGATGTTGCGATTGAGGTTTGGGGAAGCTCTGGAAGCTCCAGGCGGACTTGCATAAGTGTCGTCGAGTTCCACCACCTTTGACGTACATATTGACGCTAAGCCCCAAAAGCTCACCTTGTGGCTTGGCATCTCGAAGCCACTCCCTCAGATCCCCCCGAGCTCTTCCTTTCAGCTATAATACACTTTTGTACACAACTACACGATGGTGAATCCCTCTGGCTTTCTACCCCTGGGCCTTTGAGAACCCATGCGCGGGTATCCAGGCATCTTGACATAGCTTGGCAGAATCTGAGTCTTGACCAACCCGGCCAGATACTCGACCAAGTCGTTCCATTCGAAGTTCAGTAGTGTCTTTGGTGACCATATTACCAGATTTATGGTACCGTAGAGAACTCTGCCGCTCCCGTCCAGCGCTGTCCCATCTGAATCAAAGCCATTGGCTTTGATAACAGCCTTGATGGCGGCCAGTGTCCTGCACTCGGCCTGGCGGCGCATCACCACAGTACTACCATCATTAGTCGTTGCTGTTGCGTAAAGCCAGAGAGGCCTATTGAGCTTCCACTCATAACAGCGCCAGAGGATCTTCTTGGTCAGAGGATGTTCTTGGGGCTGCAGGTATGGTTCATGCTGATGGTCAAAAGCATGCCTTCGGCAAGCTTGAACACGCAGGATGGTGAGTCTGGTTTGCTTAGGGATGGTCTTCACGGCCTCGCTAGATTCGATCTTGTGTGCCGCGGCGAAATCTTTGACTGGTTGGCTTGGATCCCAGCTGAGTGCTATGGGCAGGTTTGCCTGCCTGAAGGCTGATGGTTTCCATGGCTTTGCGGCTGGTCGTGTGCTGTAGGCTTTAGACAGCAATGGTGGAATGAGAGCCTTGTAAGTCGAGGCGGCGCGGCACATTGCCCGCTCCATGCTGAGAGAGCGAGGGATGAGGAGTCGAGTCACTGGTGGCTGTGGCTGACTTTCCCACAGGAAGTGAAGAGACTCTGCGAGGGGCAGATATTGCTCCGCTCACAAAGGGACCCCAGCTACACAGCGCTCGTGCCGGTAAGCATTGTCGGTAGGTATTGTCTGGAGCGGATGGTCTGGGAGGCCCTTGTGTTTCACAATGGGCAAAAAAGAAGAGATGGGAGCCACAAATAGCCCCCACTTATTACAGTGCACACACCCAATCAGCGGCAAGCTGAAAAAACAAGGTCTATTGGTATAAACCGCCTGCCACTGCCCCTCTCTCCTACCCAGCGCTTCCCTTCACACCCAAAAGCATCGGTCATCGCTGCAGCAATTTGCCAGCCCAAAAACAACCAAAAAGTTCTTGCATCGCCGAGAACTCGACCGCAACGCCCAATACCCCCATCACATATCGAGTCGTCCAGCCTAAGCGCTTAAACCCGCCAACATGCCCAAGAACAAGGGAAAGGGAGGCAAAAACAGACGTAGAGGAAAGAACGAGAACGAGTGCGTGTTTACCCCCCATCTTTTTCCTTGTTGCGCGCGCCCATCAGGCAGCCCACTGACATCTTAATCGCATCGCAGCAATGAGAAGCGCGAACTCACGTTCAAGGAGGACGGGCAAGAATACGCCCAGGTCCTGAAGATGTTGGGCAACGGCAGGCTCGAGGCCATGGTAAGCAGCTCCAAACACCAGTCCACCCACACATCTCGCTTTCCCATTCCCCCCATCCTCCTCTTGGCTCGGATCCGGATCCAGCCAGCCCGCTCGACCGGCCGAGTTGTAGAAGCAGCAGAACTGACTCTTGCGACAGTGCTTCGACGGTGTCAAGCGTCTCGGTCTCATCCGCGGCAAGCTCAGGAAAAAGATCTGGATCAACAACGGCGACATCATCCTCGTCTCGCTCCGCGAGTACCAGGATGAGAAGGGTGACGTTATCCTCAAGTACTCCGCCGACGAGGCTCGTTCTCTGTACGTTTTCTCCTTCCTTGTCCGCTCGCTCTCGATCACCCGCAGCCTACTAACAACCCCCCAGCAAGGCCTACGGCGAGCTCCCAGACACCGCCAAGATCAACGAGACCGACACCTTCGGCCCCGGCGAGGATGGCGACTGCGGCTTCGAGTTCGACGAGGACCGTGACAGCGACGACGAGGGCGGCGCTGCGGGCGCCAGCAAGGATATCGAGATTGATGACATTTGAGAAACCTCAGCCGAGAAATCTCGCCAGATATCAGCGCAAACGTCACGTAGCATTTCACACTCTGCGGTGGGGCGCACCCTTTCCTACTTCTTGGTCTCAAAAGGGTCGGGGAAGCACAAAACTGTCTTCTCTCTCAAACCTTGGTTCGTTGGTAACGCAAGCCAAGGTCCCCGACAGTTGGTGTTGGTCCTGTTGCAAAGTGTGGAAAAGTTGTTGATAGCGGAGGAGAGGGGTGGGAGGGGAGATGGCTCCGTGATGGGAGAGACGTCATGGGCTGGATCCTTCTCGAGTAATGGATTTGATGATAAAGAAACCTTTTTGTGCCTTGTGTTGTTTTTGCTTACACTTTTGTGTTGATTTTTTTTTTTTTTTTTTGGTTTGTTCTTTTGCATCGGTCAAAAAAGCGTGGGAAATAGACTGCCTGGGCTGGCAAAATAGTTCTGAATCAACATACCATCGTTTTCACGTCCATCTTATTTAATGTACCAGTGATATTTTGCTGGGGAGGGGGCCAAAGGAGACATGCCCGAAGCGCTCGCAAGAGTGGCATGTAATGCTCTTTTCAAACTACGAATTCAGAATGACTCTTTTCTTATCTTGCCTATTTCCCCTAACTCTACATACCCCTTCCCTATTCTTCACTTTTGTGAACATCCTTGGACCTCGTGATGCCATCTCAAAGTACCCTCTCTTTCTCATACTCCCGACCCCTTTCTCCTACTCCTTACAAAACTCGCTTGAACCAGCCATACAAACTTCTCCGTCTACTCTTTCCCTCCATGTCAAACTACCCTTCTCACCAAACTATCAACGCAGCCTCTTCTTCCACAAATCCTCACACTTAATCCCAGTCATCCCCGTCATCCTCATCATCTACTCACATGGTCAGCAACCGCCCGAAACATAAACATTTCATGATCAAGGGAAACTTACCACTCTTGCTAACTTTGTTCTTCCTCTTTTCCAACGCTAGCGCCAAAGCATCAGCCATCCCACCACCTGCCGCACCCCCAGCAGCAGCAGCCCCGACTCCCGCAGGCGGAAGACCACTTCCATGAGGGCCCGTATCGTTCCCGGGAACTTGGGCTCCAGATCGATCCCGAATCTGGCTCCGATCCACTTTTTTGAGTGCCTTAATACCGCCAGCACCACGAATACCATCCAACAAGGCGCCACGTCCTGGATCGCCAGAGGAAAGGGCGGGTGCGGCCGGCACGCTGGACGAGTACCCCGAGTCTCGGTTGGGGGGGGGAGGAGGAGGAGGCGGAGGAGGGGGGATGCCTCCTGCTGGAGGAGGCGGAGGGGGAGGTGGGGGGGGAATACCGCCCATCCCTGGTCCTGGAGGGGGAGGGGGAGGTGGTGGTGGGGGAGGAGCACCGCCCGATGGGGGGAGTGGTGGTGCCGGTGGTGCGCTGGATGCCGGAAGAGGAGGGGGAGGGGGTGCGTGTGACGAAGGCAAGGGTGGAGGGGGAGGTGCGTGTGACGAAGGTAGAGGAGGAGGCGGGGGCGCATTCGAAGCTGGAAGCGGTGGTGGAGGAGGCGCATTGGATGACGGCAGAGGGGGAGCTGGGCTTCTAACCGGCAATGAAGGAGGTGGTCGAGAGTTCATCGGCGGAAGAGGAGGCGCGCTCGAAGCCGGGGCCTTGGGAGGCAGAGGTGGAGGCGGGGCGTGCACTGGTGCCGCATTTCTCGACGGTGGAGCGGGAGGCACAGTGCCGCGACTCGGGGGAGGAGGAGGAACGCTCCGCTGTCCAGCAAAGGGTGGAGGGACGGCATGTCGGTGTGATGGTTCGCCATCTTCGATCGGTGTCTTTGGTGGCCGAGGCGGCGGTGGGGGTCCGGGAGCTGGAGGTGCCGGCACAGATCGAACCGGCTCGATACGCGCAAACTTGCCAGCGTCGGCGATGGGCGGGGGAACAGCGAATTTTGGTCCGGAGGGAAGAGGGGGGGTGTCTTCTCGCGGTAGTGTTGGCTCGCGCTCGGCTGGCGCATCCAGTTTATTGGCTGACCTTCTCGGAGCCGGCGGGGGAGGTGGCGCTGCTCCTCTTCTCGGGGCCGGGGGCGCCGGTGGTGCCGAGGGGGCCTCCGGGCGCCCTGCCGGAGGAGGTGGCGGAGGAGGCGCCCTCAGTCCTGCCCCTGATCCATTGACTGGAGGTGGTGGGGGAGGGGGTGCCGAGACTGGTTGACTGGCCTGGCTTGCCTGCTGTTCCTTGAGGAAATCAATGATGAAGTCCTGGTTGTCCTGGATAAAGTCGTCGGTAAGACCCTGTGCCTTCAAATCGTCTCCGAAATGTTCTCTCCATAGCGGGTCGAAGGCGTCCAGGGTAGCAAAGGCAGAGGGGGCCGGTGCCAAAACAGGCGGCGCACTGTACCCGTTGACGCTCCCGGATCTGTTATCTCGCGTCGAAGCGGCAGGGGCACGTGGCGATTCGGGCGGAGTGGGAGCGGACGAGTGACGGTGACCGAAGAGACCCCCAAGCAGACCATGGTGATGCTTGTGCGGGGCAGCTTGCGCCGAGCCTCCAAACGGTGTCTTCAGCGTGGCCTTGCTCGCGTTCTTCTCCCGGTCATTCATCTTCTTCAAGAACTGTTTGGCCTCCTTCTCGTCCACAAAGGACAGCCCCGCCAAACACTCTTCCAACTCAAACGTATGAAAAAAGACACGGTCTTGGTTGTAACTCCATGTGTCGAATATCTCTTGGTCCCAAATGACACCTCGGTTTCCGGGCTGTCCAGCCGTTAGCAAGGTGTACCAGCAATACCATTGTGCCACAAGTCCCAAGAATTGCCTACCGAGATGTCCACCATCTTCAACCAGTACGTGTTGCCGACCAGGTCATTCGCCAGCACCACAGCACCCTGTAACCCCGTGTATGTCCATTTCGACCGATTGGGATACGCTACGTAGAGGCGAGCAATGGCAACGGCGTGGATTTTGTTGGTTTGCTTGGGCACATGGCGCTTGACGGTCTCCTTGTCGTCGTCATTCAAGATTGAGGGCATCGCGGGGGAAAAGGGGGAAGGTCGGGCGGCGGTGGTGGTCGGTGATTCCGTGCGGCCTTCGGCTTGGGAGTTAGTTTGGAAAGATAGCCCAGAAATTATCGTCCCTGTAGGCTCAACATCAACAGATTGGGAATCTTGCAGGCAGCGGTCGGTGTTGTCCAGTGGGTGGTTTGGCTGGTGACTGATAGCCTGATAGACGCAGCGAGGCGCTAATAAGGCACATAGAAACTCGGCGCTACCGTCCTTGTGCGCAGCAAAAGGAGCCGTTGTCGTCAGCGAGTGCGCGGCGGAGAGCGAGGTGCCCGGTGCGGAGCAGGTGCAGTAGCTGTTTGCTGGTAGGAATGGTACCCAGAGCGTTCAGAACAATGGCAAGACGGAGGGCGGATACGTCGGGTTCGTGATGATGATTCTGGAAAGGCTGCTGCTGACGGGGGAGTTTCATTAAACGGTTGCTTGCATCACCAGGCTGCTGATTCAGGGAACCCTGCAGGTATCCAGCGGTCTCCTCTCTGGGATGGCATGGCCCTACGGGTCAGCCACAGTGAGGGGAGCAGGATAAGATTAAACACCGCCACAGCCCACCAACGACTCGTCGACTCCCAGGCGAGGTTGCTTTGGCTCTTTGAGCGCCGCCTTTATGGATTGGAGAATAAAAGAGTTCCAAGTCATCAGTTTTTGTATTTCCTGGCATCTGAAGCGCGATCCCCAGCCGTTTTCTGTACATGACCTGCCAACCGGTAGTTTGAGAACTCACATGCTGGTTGGCTCATGGCTTCAAGCGATCGGCGAGCGGCCGTTCCCAAAGAAGCTGGTTGAGTGAGTTCCTTGTCAGCTATACATACATATCTGAAGAGGTCACATTTAGGAACGATAGTCCGACGGAAACATAAGCACACATATGGGACAATTCATAGTTGTTGTAGGTTCGTCAGGTTCGTCATTAAAACTAATACACGCATAGTAATACAGCCCGGTCAGGGATCCGTCCAAGAGTCGGCCATGGAAAAAATGAAAACTAGGAAGATGATGGTCGAGTCCATTCAGTTGTTGAGGTCCTTTGCCTTCTCATGACGCTCCTCCTTGGTCCCCTCCTCCTGAGCATTGAAGTTATCACTGATGACAGGTCCAGGGTTGGCGGAGTGAGCTTCGAGGACTTTCTTGGTCTCCTCGCTGAGCTTCTGGAAGGTGCCCTTTTCACACAATGTCAGTCCCGTGCCATGTCGAGATGGTGGAAGACCGCGGTCCGCCTACCTTATCTTGCTCCTGCTCATCGATGGGCTGGATGGAGAACTTCTTGTTGGACTCAGACATGGTGATTGTTTGTTTGGCGCGGTGACGTGCAGTTGCAGGGGTGTGTAGGTGGGGCAGAGGGTGCTTGAGGGTTGAGAATGATATCTTTCGTGGAATCGTTAGGTTTTTGTGTGACTTGAGGAAGAAAAGAAAGAGGAGAGTTGCGAGTAGAGGGAGGAGAGCCTTTGCTTGCCTTTTAAGGAGATTTCCCTGAACTGGTACGTATCTCACACTTTGGATCTTGCTGGGGGACAATGACGTCGAGGGTCACGGGTTGGAGCGGTCTTCGGCGGGCGTCTTTGGGGCGCGGTCCGCTAAGGAGTTAGTGCCCAGTTGAGCGATACGGGGGTTCCTGTACTAACAAACGGTCCAGGGTTACGTGCCTGCATTCCTCTCATCCACACAGCCTTGATGCATGAGACCTCGCCTTGTGGTACCATCTTATGGTCTCGACGATGTTGTTTGAAGCGGTGTGAGAAGAACTCCAGACTGAACACAGCAAGTCAGTGAAGGCGCCCCGCATGTCTTCTGCCCGCACCCCCCCGCCTGTGCAGCCTGTGAAGCTCTCACTGCCCTTGGTGTGTCTCTCTTGTGCTGCATCCACAGCCGTTTGCTAACTCCCATCTCCATGTGTTAGGTATACCAGCAGAAGCTGTTTGAGGAGCTCCGCAAGGAGGATGAACTGGTGGTTCTGGCCCGAGGTCTCGGCCTCATGCGCCTTATCACGAACCTCCTTCACTCCTATGATGCCGCAGGAAACAACTTGATCGTCATCGTCAATGCCGAAGACAGGGAAAATGCCTGGATCGGTGAAGCGCTCGCCGAGCATGCCGCCATCAGTATGTCACCAAAGGCCAGGGGCCTCACCGTGGTCAACACCGACTACACGAGCGTGGGTGCTCGGGAGAAGATGTATGCTGGTGGTGGTATTTTCAGCGTCACATCACGTATCTTGGTCGTCGATATGTTGACCGGTCTCCTTAATCCGGAAACCATCACCGGCATGCTCGTTCTTCACGCCGACAAGGCTGTTGCAACTTCGTTAGAGGCCTTCATCATCAGGATATACCGCCAAAAGAACAAGGTCGGCTTTCTAAAGGCGTTCTCCGACAACCCAGACCCGTTCACGGCCGGCTTTTCGCCCTTGGCTACCATGATGAGGAACTTGTTTTTACGAAAAGCATCTTTGTGGCCACGATTTCATGTCCACGTCGCGCAGGCACTCGAGGGGAAGAAGAAAGCCGAGGTCATCGAGTTGGAGGTGCCAATGACCAACGCAATGCGTGAGATTCAGGTGGCCATCATGGAATGTGTCGAAGTCAGTATTCATGAGCTGAAGAAGGGCAACACGGGGCTTGAGATGGAAGACTGGAACCTCGACAGCGCTCTTCTCAAGAGCTTTGATGTTCTTGTCCGCAGACAGCTCGATCCTAATTGGCACCGGGTCAGCTGGAAAACAAAGCAGATTGTGGGCGATTTGACTGTACTCAGGGGTATGCTGCACTCAGTCTTGGCCCTCGATGCGGTCTCTTTTCTTCAGCAACTCGATACCATTCATGCTGCTCACTCGCCACCCCCTGGATCGACAAGACAGACCCAGTCTCCGTGGCTCTTTCTCGATGCAGCCCAGACCATCTTTGACACTGCCAAGAAGAGGGTTTATGCCAGCACCCAGAAAGCGAAGGCAGACTCCAGCATCGATTCTCTGCAACCTGTACTCGAAGAACAGCCAAAGTGGTCAGTATTGGCCGATGTGCTAGAAGAGATAGACCGTGACCTTTTCTTTGAGCAGCAAGCCCGTGACGATTCCAACGGCACCATTCTAATCATGTGCTCGGACACGAACACATGCCGCCAGCTCCGCGACTATCTTCAGACCATGCACGTCAAGCCGAGGACTGAGAAGCGCATTGAGGAGGTCTACGATCCAGAAGAGGACAAGCCTTCAGCCGCCTACATGATGCGCAAGAAGCTGCGCAGCTATCTCAAGTGGAAGAGGGAGTTTGCCCAGGTCAGCGCCACGCTGTTCGCGGAGAATCAAAAGGCGCTTAGTGGTGCCGTTGACCCCCGTCTTGCGCAGTCCAAAAGCCGGGCACCCTCTAACAAGAGACGTCGGGTCCGCGGTGGTGGAGCGGTAGGCTCTGGCTCGAGCCGTCTAGAGAATGGCAGCATCCCGCAGTACTTTGAGAAGCCTAATGAGGTCGCCGAGCTGATGGGGCAGATTGACATTACCGAAGCGGAAGCCAACCAGAAAGATGACCTCGTCATGGCTGACCCGTTGGAAGACATGGACGACTACTACCAGCTCTACGACATGCAAGATCTCGTCGTCATCCACGCGTACGACGGCGATCAGGACGAGCACGTGCTGGAAGAAGTCAAACCCAAGTACATCATCATGTACGAACCCGACGCCTCCTTCATCCGCCGAGTGGAAGTCTACCGCTCCAGCCACAACGATCGAAATGTCAGGGTCTACTTCCTCTACTACGGCGGCTCGGTCGAAGAACAACGCTACCTCTCCACCGTCCGCCGAGAGAAAGACAACTTCACCAAACTCATCAAAGAGCGCGCCTCCATGTCCCTGGTAATGACAGTCGACTCCTCCACCGAAGACCCCCAAGAAGCCTTTCTCCGCACAATCAACACCCGCATCGCCGGCGGCGGGAAGCTCTCCACCGCCACCGCTGAGCCGCCCCGAGTGGTGGTCGACGTTCGTGAATTCCGCTCTTCTTTGCCGTCCCTCCTCCACGGCCGGTCGATGGTCATCGTGCCGTGCATGTTGACAGTAGGAGATTACATCCTCTCCCCCAACATCTGCATAGAACGAAAATCCGTCTCGGATCTCATCTCCTCCTTCTCCAATGGAAGGCTCTACTCGCAATGCGAGACCATGTTCCAACACTACCAAAACCCTATGCTGCTCATCGAATTCGACCAAAACAAATCCTTCACCCTCGAACCATTCGCCGACCTGTCAGGAAGCATCTCCTCCCTCAACTCGGCCAACGCAGGCGAGAAGGACCTCCAGTCCAAGATTGTGTTGTTGACGTTGGCCTTCCCCAAGCTAAGAATAATCTGGAGCTCAAGCCCGTACGAAACAGCAGAGATTTTCGAACGGCTAAAGAGTCAAGAGAAGGAGCCTGATCCGATTGCCGCGGTCAGGGCAGGGTTGAATGACGAGGATGATGTCGAAGGGAGCCAGCAGGGGCAAGGGGCGGCTTTCAACCCGGAGCCGGGGGAGATGCTGGCCGCTGTGCCCGGGGTCACGCCGAAGAATATTGGGAATATTACGGCCAAGATGGAGAATATAAAGGAGGTTGCGAACGCGACGGTTGAGGAGCTGAGTGCGCTTGTTGGGAAGGAGGCGGGCAGGCAGATAGAGAGGTTCTTTGGGAGGGATTTGTTGGAGGATAGTTAAGCGACTGAGCGGAGGGTGTAGATGTGTCGATATGTGGTATGAGGTGGGAGGTAGATGCATAAAAAAATAAATAAAAAAAAAATGTTTGGTTGTCGGTTTGACATTCAAACATATCCAGTAACACAAACACAAAAATCATTCCAAGAGTATGCCGTATGAAAGATGTATTTATCTAGTAGGTAACCCCCATCAAACCGCAATGCCCTTCCTCCTCCCCTCCTCCTCGCCTCCCCTCCTGACTGCTCCCGCGTAAGAAACGCAGTCTGGGTATTTGGGTATCTTTATTCATTATCCTCCACTCCGTCGCTTTGCAAAAGAGAAAAAACGCCAGTTCATATCCCATTCATCGATAACAAAAGAAATCTTCCCCTTTCCCATCAATCATGAGCTGTGGTTGTGTTGATGGGACTTAAATGGCAGCAGTAGTCCCATGTCTCCTCCTCCCAAACCCTCTGCTCTTGCGGGTGGTGGTGCCACCGTGGCGACGGCGACCGCCGCAGGTGTTGCAGGTGAGGAAGCCGACGATGATGCCGAGGAAGTTGATGATGCCGTTGACGATGGCCATGATGATGTTGCCGATGCCGTTGATGATGGCCATGATTGTGCGGCCGATGGTGCGGAGAGCACTCTGGATCTGTTTCAAACGGTTAGTTATCAGTCGCTAGTGATGAAAGATGGTGGAGGAGGAGGAGGAGGAGACATACGCAAGAGACGACGGCGCCCATGTTGACTGGTAGGTTTGGTTTGGTTTGGTTTGGTTTGATTGGTGATTGTTTGTTTGTGGTAAAGTGGTGGTGGTTTATTCAAAGTCGCAAGCAAATACTTTGTATTTGTGTGTTGTGTCTGTTGATGCTGATGAAAGAAAGAAAAAAACGGAATCACACTCTGGTGGTGGGATGGGAAGATAATATACCAAACTTACCCCACGACTTGGTTCCGTTTCTTTGAACACAGCTTTCTAGCAGCCACTACCACATGCGTCTCCGTCAATAACCTGTTCCTGTCCTGTTCTGTTTGCTCCTGCTGGCTGGGCTGGCTGAACTGGCGCCCCCGTCATCGTCACTGGTCAACTGGTCAGTCTGGTGGTCGTCTCTGGCCCGAATGTGACGTCACCTGGCATTGTCTGCTTTTTTGTTTTCTACCCGACCGACCACTAACACACCCCTGTCGTCGATCAATCAGTTTGCGAAAATGGAAAGCATCAGATGGCATGTTTCTTTTTTGGGATGGGGGATTTGTTGGGTTCTGCATTCCAGCTACCCTTCTAGCTTGGAGTTGCTGGCCAGCCAACAGCCTGGATTCGAGCGGGTTGAAGGTGCGCTGCTTGCCAGCCATCTCGAAATCAAATCGTCAGATCCCCCATGTATCATGACTTCCTGCCCGCACAAGACATTCGGAAGACGCGGCTCCTCGTCTCCATGCCCATCCCTCTTCGCAATGACTTCACCTACTCTTCCAGTTATGTACAACAGCCCGCAAGAGTACCACCTTCGTACCGGCCACCTCCCGAACTGTGGCTTGATCCGCATTCTGATTCGACAGTCCTCAAAGGCGACGCTTGCGCACCACGCGCGTGGCCTGTCTCCGCAAAGTGGATATTGACGTCATTGACATTTGTCTCTCAAGTGGTCTGTGCCCTTCCCGTCCGCTCTTGGCGCTGCCTGCTTCTGCCAGTCCACCTTGGCGGGTTCCATCGGCTGGATTTTCAGGGTCTTCTGGTGGGACATCAAGCAATTGTTGTTTGCGGCTCGGCAATGATATCACAGGGAACCCCTGGGGTCTTCCACGTGCGAAGGGGTTTCATGGAAGTCTGCAAATATCGGTTCCCTGACAGATCCATGCAATGGATGAATAGCTTGAGCAAAAGCAAGCGTGTTAGGTAAACATTTCCATGTTCTAATTGTATGCCCACCATGTGGCTGGGGCACGACATCATCAAACAGCTAGATTTCCATTCCTTCCAACTGGCTGTCGACATGATGTGAATATCGTCATGCCCTAAAGCAACGCTTGCAACTAAAGTCCCCGGCGCCCATTTCCTCGGCATATGGTATCACCACAGCCTCCCTGCCTGTGCCTTCAGCCTCTTCTGTATCTGTACAAACTTGCCGAAGTTCATCTTCGTCGTGCTCGTCTCATCCACCCGCTCTCCACTGACAATGACATGAACCATCATCCTAGGATCGTACCGGAGCTCCGACAACAGCTTGGGTGTGATGAGGAAATACTGGCTTGTATGCTCTCGGCACGCCACCTCCACCATCCTCTCGTGAACCATACGCTCGTTGCGCGGGTCCATACCCTGGTTGATCTCGTCCACCACCCGGAATGGCGCCTGAGCCAGAGCCTGCAAAGCCATCAGGTAGAAAATGGTTGACACGGCACGCTCGCCACCGGACTGTCTGTGCTGGTCGAGCCGCTGAAGCGTCTCCCCCTGACGGAATCTGACCTTGATATCGATAGCCCACTTGTCAAAATCCGCGTCTTTGTGGACACCAACTTCGCCGGCACAGCTGATTTGCTCAAAGTTATAGCTAAAAGCATCATTAATCTGTGCGACGAGCTCGTCTAGGCGGGGCTCCCATTGGCTCTGGATCTCCTCGATTCTGGCGTTGAGCTGGGCCAGCCTTGTCTCCTGGTTTTCCGCAGCATGGCGAATCTGTTCGATCTTTTGGGCGTAAAGCTCGTACTCTTCCAGCGCCTGGGGGTTACCCGCTTCGATCATCTCCAGCTTCGCCTGCTCTGCCGCGATTAATCCCTCAAACTCGGCCACTGTCCTGTCCCGAGCAGCTGCCAGAAGGGCCACCCTGTTCTCATCGTTCAAGAACTCGCTGACCTTGTCTTGAGCTTCTCCGGCAGTTTGTCTGAACTCCTCGACATCCTTCTTAGCCTGTTCCACCTTTGCTTTCTCGTCTTCTAGTCTGGCTGTGATCTCGGCGTTCTTATCTTTGAGGCACTTGACATCCGATTCGGCCTCCAGCTCCCAGACTTGGGCTTCGAGGAGTTTTTGTCGCGTTTTACGGATAGCACCAAGCGTTTCGAAGTGTTTGATGACGGCCTTGGACATGTCCACGGTGGCATCGTCGAGTTGCCTCATAAGATCCACCCTGCGAGCTTTGGCCTCGTCAAGCTCCTTCTGGGTGCGTTCTTGTACCTTTTCTTTGGCATCTGGAAGCGGCTCTGTTAATACACTCACAATCGGGTCCACTGCCAGGGGTCTGTCATACCTATCTTGTCCGGCAGGCCGTTCCACTGCGTAAACTCGGCTTGCAACTGGTTCTTCTGCGCTATTAAACCGCTCTGATAGTTGGTTAGTTATATCCAGGTATGCGACAGGAAAAGATACATACCTTCTTCTCCTCAAGTTCCTTGATCTCCGCTGTGAGTGTTTTGTGCTTCTCGGCCACTTCTTTCAACTTTGTCAGCAACTCATCAGTCTTGCCATCGATCTCCTCGATCTTGCGTCTGATTTCGAGCTTTTCAGAACCATCAACCGGCTGGTCTGTCCAGAACCGGCCCTCGCTGAACTCAGTGACGCGCGTAGAGACCGCCCCCGGCCCATACTCTCTCCGGCGCATGATACGATAAAACTTGCGACCAGCAGAAAAGTAGTTGATGAGCTCGTCCTTTTGGATTTGCTCGAACTGGTCATCGGAAATCTCGTTCAAGCTAAGGGCAGACTGATGTAGTCTTTTCTCTGCGCAAAGCATGGCCAGCACGGGAGCGGGTCCGTCGAGGAAATCGAGAACATAGCCATCGAAGCCATACCATGAAAGCTGCTCCTTAGGCATAGGTGGCTTGAAGGAATCCAACGAGCTAAAGCAAGTCCGAACAGTAACGGAAAGGCCCAAAGTCCCATACAGCTGGTCGCTCAGCTTTTTGTGGTCCGCTCTGGTCTGTGTCGTGAAACAAAAGAAATCAGATCCCTGGAGCATGGACTGGACCAAGTCCTTGTAGCGCTTGTCTTTAACGGAGCACGTTAGCATGGGAGGCCCAAAGACTTCCTTTTCGAACCCTCCTTGGTTGTCTTTGAGCCAGGCCCAGCCCGCTGCTGCATCAGGGTTCATGTTCTTGAGCTGGTTGAGAAGTTGGCCCTCTTGCGAGTCCAGGGCCTCCAGTTCCTGCACCAATGCCATCTTCTGTTGCCTCAAACCATATCCCTCCGTCTTGATAGCGTCACGTTCTGGGACAAGATCCAAGGCCTTCTGCTGCTTCTCGCGCTTCTGGTGGTCTAGCTCTCGCTGTCAAAACTGTCAGTGACACAAACCTTTCGAGTGTACATAACTGCTCAAACTACCCACAATCTGGAGGTTCCATTCACCAGCCTTGAATTCCTTGGGCTTTTGTGCGTACTTTGCCTTCAGATCGGTGATCTCCTTCCTCAAAGCACCCATCCGCTTCCTCTTGTCCTTGAAATTGTCTTCCTCCGTCCGAATCGCGTTTTCCATCTGCGTCATTTTCCCACTTGCTGATTCCACCGGACCCAGCGCTTTGTCGGCCTCGGCTACAGCCTGCTCCAATTCTCGTCGCCGAAGAGTTACGACGCCTCTAACTTTGCGAGAATAATCCTGCTTTCTATTGACTGCTTCGAGGGCAGGCGCGACGCTTCTTTCGAGCCTCTTATAGGCGCGCTGTGACTCTTTCTTACGCATTCTGGCATCGTTAAAGTGTTCCCTGGCCTCTTGATATTGAGCGATCAGTCGAAGTTGCTTCAGTTTGATCAGCGCTTCCTGGATAGCCTTTCTCTCGCGAAGTTTGTCGACATCCGCCTGCAGAAGCCGCTGTTTGTCCTCCATCCTCTTGATGTCCTCGCGAGTCTTGTCCGTGATGGATTGCACTTCCTTTTGCTCCTTGAATCCCTGTTTCAATTCCTGCTGCCACACAATCATGTCCTGTGGCGCGGCGGCATGCAGAGTCTTCTCCAACAGCTCTACCGGAGTCAACCCAGCAAACTCCGCCACCTTGTCCTGTGGTAGGAACTGACATAGGTTGTCGATCTGAATACGAAGGCTCCGCATAAGCCTCTGAACATCCTTGAGGGTGGAACGGCTTCCGTTGATAGTGAACTTCCGACTATTATCCTCGCGCCTGATGACAAGCCCAATGACGTAGTTCTCGGCATCTTCAGGCTTCCGCTGTAGCTCAACCTCGAGTTCCGCCTCATCGTTGCCGTGCTTGACGAAGTCGCCAAAAGTACTCGCCCTCCCCAGTACGTTCGGTGGATAACCAAGTCCCAAGCAAATGGCACAGACCAGCGAACTTTTCCCTGTGCCGTTTGGCCCAATAACCATATTCAGGTTAGGTCCGAGAGAGAATTGGGCTTCGGAATAGGTAACGAAGTTGCGTAATTTCACACGCACAATTGCACCCGGTTGGAATGTACTTGCCGCTTCGGTCGCGGCAGTGTCATTATCGTGATAAGCCCGTGGCCCATCTCGCCCTCTTCGTCGCAGGAAGCTGTAGTCGTCGGCATCATCTGGGGCGGCTCTTTTCAGCGAGGTCGTTGGCGCCATTTCGCCCAAGCCAAGGAGTAAATGGACTGGGTAAATCGCTTTCCGTCAAAGACTCTTCCGAGAAAGAGGGTATTTCGAAAGACCAAAATCCACAGGGAATATGCACGCCTTTCGTCGGTTACAGCGTGGCCTTCAAGAGGTTCAGAACGCGTCGCGTTTGCTGCAGCGCGTGGTGGGGTTGGGGTTAATTGGTAAACTCAAAGGTGGAACTGCAATCCATACCCAAGTCCGTGCACGGCGACTGCTGTTGCTTAGGTAAGACATTATATTCGGCTGTTCCAAGTTCAACATCACAGCTGCTATCAACGGAGGAGAACGACAAGGTGGATGGGTTTTCGAGTGCGAGTGCCCGTGAAATTTCGATCTGTTACAGTACAACTGTTCGGGACAATACAAAATATGGGTGTATCATTTCGAATCTCATGATGACAAGTGGGCTCGAAAGAACGGAGGAGCCCCTTTGCCGGGGACCAGAGGTTCTCACCATGGGTAGATAGATATTGTGTATCATGGATCAGATCAGTAGTTTTAGATGTATTGGCATGAAGAAGTGGTTCTGGGATCGTGTTTTGGGGCCAGAATACTTGGCACAACCAGTTTTGTCTGGAATTCCATCGCACATAAAAACAAAACACCATGCTTCTGCTGCATTCCTCGCACTCTTCCACACCAGCACTGAGATATACCGGTACGGACAACACAGAGCATTCTCTCACACTGGGTACATGCGTGTTATCATCGACAAACTGCTCGTATGGGTAGTTGATGCCAGCACACAAGAGCGTGTACTGTTGGATCCTGGCAGAAAACACCCCAAGGGTCTTAATTTCCGAATGCCTTCAGCTCGAAACTCGGGACACCGAGCTTCCCCTTGCATAGTAGGTGACGACGAGCAAGCCGTAAAATGCACTGTATGGTTCCATGTCATATCGCGTTTCCATCTTACTGGCCAGCCCCATTGAAGCACTGGTTTTTCAGGCCCACGCGAGCCTGGCAGCGACTCTGTTGCAGCGGGTTGTTTTGTTGTGATCACAACAAAGCTGGTTGCTATGCAAGCTTTCTCTCGCTCCTGCCCTTCCCTCAGGCCCCAAGCTTTTCACCCCCCGCCATTCCACTCGCTGCATCTATCAAACTCCGCCCACCGACCCCAACTCCCACTCTCCTTCTCTCACCAGATCGTCGCCGGGCAGTGCTGACCTTCGCACCACCACCACAGTCGTTTAGCTTCTTACACGCTCATTTTTGTGTGTCTTTCCTTCCATCGCCAGTCCGACCTCAACACCACTCGTTAATTCATCTACAGCTTCTAATTCTCGAGGTTACATCTTCCAACCGACTCCTTCACTATCACTGCAACTTTCCAACCGTCCGATCGTTGATTTGCTTCTTACAGTCCTTTCTGCATCGGACCATGTACTGATCCGCCCTCGATCCCGTCAACCATGGATAGGCACAGCAACTCGCGACATGGCCGCCAGCCGCTCGCTGACACGACCAAGCGAGTCAACAATGCAACAGTCGTCAGCACGGCGCGTTCCCATCACAAAGGCAATGATGAGAATTACGTATTGAGGTCCAAGAAGGTTGTCAGAGGCTCGTCAACATCTGTTGTCGCCGGTACAAGTCATCAAGTCGAGCGTCAGACGAAAGGCACATCAGATCGACCAGTTGCAGTAGAACGCCCTGCGCCAGTCAGTCAGCATCTTTCAGCTGTTTCTCAGGAAGTCGACCTCGAAGCCGCCCGGCGCATCTCTCAATTTTCCAATGTTTCTTCCAATGCCTCCACCACAAGACAGCTCAAGACACACATTGGACCTTGGCAGCTGGGCAAGACATTAGGCAAGGGGACTTCGGCGCGTGTTCGTCTCGCACGTCACCGTGTTACTGGCCAATTGGTGGCCATCAAGATTTTGTCCAAAAGCACCGCCTTCATCAACCAGTCGGGTAGTCTGGCCAATCTTGACCGGCTCGAACATCGAACTCCCCAAACCGATGCGGAAGGCGGTCTTCGTCGAATGCCGATAGCTATCGAGCGCGAAATTGCCGTCCTTAAGCTCATCGAGCATCCAAACATTATCAAACTGCTTGACATTTGGGAGAACAGGTCGGAGATGTAAGTCAGCATACCCCGTGCGTGCTCGAATTGTGGACTAACTCGATGCTCCTTGCTAGCTACATGGTCACCGAATTTGTTGAAAAAGGCGACATGTTTGAGTTTATCCGCTCCGTTGGTGCTCTACGTGAATGGGAGGTCGTCTTTTACTTCCGCCAGATCATGAGTGCGCTGGATTACTGCCATTCATTGAACATCTGCCACCGAGATCTGAAGCCGGAGAACATTCTGCTTCACAGCAGTGGTCAGGTCAAAATTGCAGACTTTGGGATGGCGGCTTTGCAACAAAGCCAACACCATCAGCTCACAACGGCCTGTGGAAGTCCTCACTATGCGGCTCCGGAGTTGCTTCGACACCAGGCCTACAAAGGCTCAGCGGTCGACATTTGGAGCATGGGCGTCATCCTGTTCGTCATGCTTGCTGGCTATTTGCCGTTTGATGACGACGACCTTGGTGTCATGATTCAAAAGGCCAAACGCGCCGAGTACCGCATGCCCCCGCATTTGAGCAGGGAAGCTCAGGATCTGATCCGGAGGATGCTGGTGCCCCAGCCTGCGAATCGTATTACCATGGCCCAGATGTGGCAACACCCGCTCATCCTCAAGTACCCCGATATTCCGCAATGCTTCGAGTGGGAACAGCGCCAGCAATCAGGTTTGCAGAAACGCAATGTCTCGCCCATCCCTGAGGCGGAGGTGGACATTCAGATTCTGAGACAGCTCAAGGCGCTCTGGCACGCGTACCCCGAAGCTGAGCTCAAGCTCAAGTTGGCCCAGGAAAAGTAAGTTCTCCTGCCTTTATTGCGGTGACAGTGCAGATAACTAATCATTCCGGCAGACCGAACGATCAGAAACTGTTCTATCACCTGCTCTATAATCACCGTGAAGTCCAGTTGGAAAACTACAACAACAACGTACCCATCTCGAAGAGCGATTATCATCACCTCAAGCCTCCCAACTGGGGCAAACGCATCTCCACTTGCGAGTTTACCCAGCCAGGGCGATACGGTCAGAAACGAGCAGTGTCAAAGTTCACAGTCATCTCGAATGTGCCGGGGAAAGCAGACAAGGACGAAACGGGCACAATACGCAGCTATGATCCTTACAATGCGTCCCGGGTGTTCCATTCTGCCCCGTACGCCAGTCACGCCAAGATTATAATTCACCGCAATGGCTCTCAGGATGGCATCGGACGTTCTCCCACCACTGTCTCGCACTCGTATCGTTCATACAGGTCCAAGGGTGGTTCGGTGCGACACCAGCTTCGAACCCCTTCGCAACGGACCGCGACAACAGCCGGTCGTCTGCGGACCCCTCGGGGCTCCATGGGCTCAATTCATAGCCACCACAGCACCCCGAGAGTTCGTGTCAGCAGCAGGCTCTCCAGGCGTGGGGTTGACTTCTCAGCAGTCCGCAAAGGTCAGAAGTATCAGGGAAGCCGACATGGTTCTGTGGCTGCCCCAGCTAGCATTGCGGGCGACAACACGACATACGACCGCGATGCCTACTCGCCACGGAAAGCCACCAAGACCCCAAGGCCTACGACCACCGTGTCTATGGCTGACGTCAACAACAACAAGAAGGAGGAGAGGGTGCTTTGGGGCGAGGAACTCAAACAGTTTCATACCTCGATTGCCCGAGACATTGACGAAGCCTTCGGTAGCTCACTCCTCGTGTCAGCGCCCAGCGAGACGTTACTTCAGAGCCGTGAAGCCAGCCACTTGAGCTTTTCTTTGGCTGATTCGTCTTTTGCGCAAATGTCGCAGTCGTCGCTTGCTGGTCCGCGCTCGTTTGCGAGTAATCAGCGAGAGTATAGTAGACCATTGCCTCCAGTTCCGTCCCAATCCACCGTCTCTCCTCTGTCAATCCGCAAGCAGAGTCTGGAGGTTGCGCCTGTAACGCATAAAGTCTCACTCCTTGACCCTGGCTCAAGCATTCATCTTCCTGATCGTCGGGTGGTGTCAGATCCGATTCACAACCGCTCAGTGAAGACAGTCAACCCGCTTCCATCTATTTATGAGAGCAGCCCGGAGGCTGTCCCTGCAGAAACCCCAGTTCGTGTTAAGAACAGAGGGCTGGATTATTTGTCCCGGGCTGAGAACACCATTCGGGTGGTGAACTCGCCAACGGCGGTAGAAGGTGGCGATCTGGCTGCGGTTCCGCGGCCGCTCAACGTCCGCAAGCTATCTCTCCATCCAACCAAGAACGAACGCCCTACCACTGTTCAGGAGTCACGAAGACATGCATCCTACTCGGGTCATCAACCGACCCGCTCGGTTGACAATACAGAGAATGGCGTTGGTGCGCAGCCCAAGAACAGGGTGTCATCTTGGTTCAAACGCGCCTCCAAGGATGGAAACAGCCCCGCCGTTACCCCCACCACCGGGACGTTCCCCCAGCACGGCGAGGAATACGCCGGTTCGGAGGCTAGCGGGCCGCCCAGCAGGCCTGTCTCGTATTCCATCGACGAGCCTGCGGCATCGCGCGCTCAGAAGAAGAAGGCGTTTGGTTTGTCGTTCTGGAAGAGCAACAAGGATGGGCCGAAGATGTCTATTGGAGGTGAGAAGAAGACGCTGTGCTATGTCTTCAGCTGTGACATGCTAACTTTGCTTGCCATGATAGATTCCGAGTTTGAAGATGTGCACGTCCACGAAGACGGCAGGTCTCAGAAGAGATCTAAGGAGAAGCACAACAGTATGGCCGCTCAAAGTGTCTGGTCTGAGAGCGATGGGGGTGGCCGTAAGATTGAGGTGCAGCAGAACTGGCTGGCACGGCTATTCAGGGTCAAGCCGGCCATGCGATATCTTTGCTTTGCCATCCCCAAGCGGCGCGCGCGTCAGGAGATGGCGATCTTGCTTCGTGACTGGCGCAAGTATGGCATCAAGGATATCGAGGTTGACAAGGAGCGCAACATCATCTTTGCCCGTGTCGCTGCCAAGAACTGTAGGTTTTCTTCCCATTGTTTGTGAGGTCCGCTTGCTGATCACTCCTCCGTCATTAGATCTCAACCTCAAGGAAGTATCTTTTGCCATTGAGCTCATGACCGTCATTGAGCACGGGAAGCGAAACCAGCTCTGCATTGCTCGGTTCACACAAGAGAAGGGTGCCGCCAGCAGCTTCCACAAGGTGGTGGAGGCCATCAGCACTGCTTTCGATAACCGGGCTCTCATGGTTACCGACAAGCGGAAGATCAGTATGATGATCAAGACGCTCAACTCCTAATATCGACGATGGCCGGACGAGTATCCTCTTTGCACCTTTTTTTTTTTTTTTTTTTTTGTTTTTTTTTTGTTTTCTTCGGCATTCTCTCACACCAGCTATCGGCCACAATGGAAGGGAATTTAGGAGGTTTTCTTTCCACTGTCTGCATCTGGCACTTGGTCTTCGGACCTAGGTTGTTTCTTCGTCTATATATGGCGGAGTCTGGCCACCAGGGTCTGGTAATATTACTACTGGAGTGAAAGGTGCTGACGGCAGGTATACCTTGAGTTTGGGAAATAGCTTGGAGAAAAGAAGGAAGCATTGGAGATGATCGGGTCAGATGGATAAGACGGAGGCCTTGGCTGGGGGGATTATTCTTGTTTTGTTGGCATTTGTAGCGCTGGAGCATGACGGAGGGAAACAGGGAAGGGGTGTGTTTTGGTTTCCCCTCCCCCCATTCAGCGACAGATGGGGCTAATGCTTTGCAAGATACCCGAGCTTGGAGGTTCGAGTTTTGCTCGAGGTTTTCTATACCTTTCGTGCATTAAATTCTGGGGTTGTTAGGTAGCAGGCCAGACAGGATGAATGTAATCAAATAATGTGTTACCATTAGTCTGTACCAAAAAGCCCCCTTTGTTGCTCTTGAGAATGAATCAGGGGTTTGTTTTGTTAGCGATGCAGGGTTGCCGGGGGCAGCGGCGGGCGAATCGGCGATGTTCTGTTCGATTCTGCGATTCGTTAATTGCCGGTTGGCCTTCCGGGGGTGGGACATTTGGGAATTGCCCAATTATCTCGAGGTTTCTGGTGTCGGGATCTGCCGGACCGGCGCGGACGGATGGGTTGACAGGCTGGGTCAGCCAAGTGGTTGGGAAAAGGTGGTCGCGGGTAGAACAAAAAGGCGAGAGCGCGTTTTTCCATTTCAGCTTTTTGGCGCATCGTTCTCCTGTCATCTATACCCTCATTCTCGCAGCAACTCACTCTCCCTCTGGTGTCTCTTCTGTTCTTGGGCGCCCGAGTTATCTCATTCACCAAGTACGTAGCTGCTCGGCACCCCGCACCTCCCCCTCCCGCAGCACGACTGCTAACCGCCGCTCGGCGCTAGATACAGGGCTACTGTTTGTTTGTCAGGCGACTTTTTTTGCCCAGCATGCTTCGATCGGTTCGCATTGCCGGGCCCGCAGCCCGCGCCAGCCTTGCGGTGCCGAGGACAGCCAGCCGGTCGCTGAGCACATGTCTCAAGGCGACGGCCGGTCCCATTTCGTCACTTTCCAACAGCCAAACCGCCAACCTCCCCATCCGCCACCAGAGACCCTTCCACAGTAGTGCCGCGAGAATGTCGGCCAACACCAGAACCGAGAGCGATGCCTTTGGCGAGATCCAGGTCCCGGCCGACAAGTACTGGGGCGCTCAGACTGAGCGTTCCCTCGAGAACTTCAAGATCAACCAGCCCCAGGACCGCATGCCCCCGCCTATCGTCAAGGCGTTCGGTATCCTCAAGGGTGCTGCGGCGACGGTGAACATGCGCTATGGCCTTGGTATGAACCCTCTTTTTGCGCTCTTGCAGTGCGCTCTGGTATATTTCGTCCGAAGAAGAACGAGGGGCTGACCAGACGGGCAATATGTAGATCCTGAGATCGGCAAGGCCATTCAGCAGGCCGCGAAGGAGGTTGCTGACCTCAAGCTCCTCGACCACTTCCCCCTCGTCGTCTGGCAGACCGGCTCCGGCACTCAGTCCAACATGAACGCCAACGAGGTCATCAGCAACAGAGCCATCGAGATTCTGGGCGGCAAGATGGGCTCCAAGAAGCCTGTGCACCCCAACGACCACGTCAACCGCTCGGCTTCGTCCAACGACACCTTCCCCACCGTCATGCACATTGCTGCTGTGCTCGAGTTTGAGAACACCCTCCTCCCTGCGCTCAAGAGCCTTCGCGATGCGCTCCAGGCCAAGGTTGAGGAGTTCGAGGCCAAGAAGATCATCAAGATTGGCCGCACCCATCTCCAGGATGCCACTCCCCTGACCCTCGCTCAGGAGTTCAGCGGCTATGTTGCCCAGCTCGACTTCGGCATCAAGCGCGTCGAGTCTTCCCTCCCCGACCTCCGCCTCCTCGCCCAGGGCGGCACCGCCGTCGGCACCGGCATCAACACCTTCGAGGGCTTCGCCGAGGCCATCGCCGAGGAGGTTTCCAAGATGACCGGCACCGAGTTCAAGACCGCCCCCAACAAGTTCGAGGCGCTCGCTGCCCACGACGCCGTCGTCCAGGCCCACGGCAGCCTCAACACCCTCGCTGCCTCGCTCAGCAAGATTGCTCAGGACATCCGCTACCTCGGCAGCGGTCCCCGTTGCGGTCTCGGCGAGCTCAACCTCCCTGAGAACGAGCCCGGTTCGTCCATCATGCCCGGCAAGGTCAACCCCACCCAGTGCGAGGCCCTCACCATGGTCTGCGCTCAGGTTATGGGTAACCAGGTTGCTTGCACCATCGGCGGCATGAACGGCCAGTTCGAGCTCAACGTGTACAAGCCCCTGATTATCCGCAACCTCCTTCACAGCATCCGCATCCTGGCCGACGGCATGAAGAGCTTTGAGAAGAACCTTGTTGTCGGCCTCTCTGCCAACGAGAAGAAGATTGCCAGCATCATGAAGGAGTCGTAAGTCTTCCTGGACTCAAGCTGACTCGTGAGATATTGCATACTGACTTGACACTTTGTTAGCCTCATGTTGGTTACCTGCCTCAACCCCAAGATTGGCTATGACATGGCGAGCAAGGTCGCCAAGAACGCCCACAAGAAGGGCCTGACCCTCAAGGAGTCCGCCATGGAGCTCAACGCCCTCACCGAGGAGGAGTTTGACACCCTCGTCAGACCCGAGCTCATGGTTGGCCCTTCCCCCTACAAGGGTTAAACTGCCAGCCACCAGAAGAATGCTGGAAACCCAGAGAGAGCGTAGAGGGGTTGTGTGATGTCGGCGAGCGTATCGTGTAGTCGTCTCGATAAAGCCTCCCCTTGATTGGGTAAAGGTTTTTGATACGTGAGACTTGGGGTTAAAGCCCAAAGGCAGCGATATGCCTGATCACATCACCCACAACCCATCACTTTTGCGTGAAACACACCTCCGTGTAATAATATACCCCTTGTCGTCCATGACTTCACCTTACCGTTACATACCCCTTACCTTTTTACCTCTACGAAGATGTGTTATGACTAGAAAATTAAATTGATACCACCACTGCTACATATACTCATTTTTGCGGGGAGGGGAGAGAAGGTTGTTTCATGATGTGTCACTGAGATAAGAGCTAGAAGGAAGCCGAGCCACGGCTATAGTGATGGGTACGTATGATGTTCCATGTGGTCTGGTCTGGCCAACGTAATGATATGCCAATTGGAATCCCGGGTCTGAAGCCCTTTTTTCCCCCTTCGCATTGCGACATGCAGCATCACCGTCGACACAAACCCTGGTAAGTAAGTGTAAGAGACATCGGAAAGTACCGGGCGGACGGGGCGGCCGGTAGTAAACGGGCAAGGACAGACAGGCGAGGTGTCATAGCACAACCAGACAACGCAGGCAGAGGCGGATTCACGACGCCGATGAGGACATGGCATGGGAGGAGGGGGGCGATGACCTCGGCTCTGGGCCGGCAGATCGGAGGTTCACGGCGGTGGTGGAGAAAGGCGAGGGAAGTGGAGAGAGCTTTTGTTATTTGGTTTCGCCAACGCCCAACTTTTCTTGGCTTACGGGAGCTGGGGGTGATTGGCTTGGCTTATGATGTATGGAAGAAAAGGGTTGGAAGAGGAGTTTCTCTATCTCGATGGGATCGAGTCATCTGTTTGGGGGGTAATCGCCGCCATCGCTGGAGGGCGGGGTGTGGTGTAGTTTACTTGATGGGAATAAGAAGGAGGTTTAGGAACCAAACCACATAAAAGAAAGATATTGGATGGCGACGGAGGGGGTGAAAGCGTGTTTGCTGGTTTGATGGCGGGGAACGAGTAGGTGAGGTCATCGGAGCGCAAGTCATTACGCCGGGAGGGGCGCGGCACATGTCACATGTGAAGGCTGCACGCGTTGTGAGCTTGTCCAGTGTTCCCCTGATTGTGGGGGAGCGGAGTTGACCAATGGCAGCCGTGGGAGCACCCGGACGGCCGAGCGAGCATGGGAATTGAACGCCATGAAGAGACCAACCACATGTTATGGATTTGCTGGGGCAGGCGATGATGGAGTCCCTTGGACCGGATTGCCGAGTGGTGAGGAGGCAGAAGGAGGCAGAAGGAGGCAGAGATTGTTAGACAGATATAGGGCTAGTTCATGTCGGGTGTTGGATGTTGTTGGAGGGACGTCATCGTTTTGACAGCACATCATCAAAACTCCAAGCGTGTGCTTTCGCCGCATGCCGGAGCTTTGTTCTCTGGTTTCTTGAACAACATCGCGCATCTTGCTCTGACACGCTCTCTATACCGAGGGAGACACGACAGTTGGTTTTATTCTCGGTGAGTCAGCTTGGTTCCTTCTCTTGACTCAATCAGCTCGTCTGAGGTCGTTGTCTGTCGGTCGCGGGCATGCGTTCTGGATTATGACAGAAGCTCGAGATCTCTCCCTTTCCGGTCCTGTTCTTTTTTCCCACTTTCTCTGATACACCACATCCGCGTCCCCGGCACTCCTACGTCAATTGAACCTCGCGCTCCCCGCCCTTTTTCTTTGTTCCCTTTCCCCATACAGCTCTTCCTCCACAGTCTGGGTGAACCACACCCTGCCCACCCCCCCACTACCAATTGGCAGCTGTTTTACGACTAAGTACTTGACCCGCGGCTCACCTCGGCATTTTCACAACCGTTAGCGATTGTTGATTGACTCAGCTTGCTCTTTCGTCACGAGGTCCTAACGTTTTTGGTTCTGTTCTAGAGTATATATATACATACATACATATATATATATATATATAAACAGCTTCGCCTCCCTTTTTTAGGATCACCGAGCTTTGCACACACCACACCCACCCACATCACCCCACGCACCCAACATCACAATGCCTAGCACCGAGTCCATCCTTCAGGGCGTCAATGTCCTCGGCCCCGTTTCGGAGTCACAAAAGAAGATCCTCACACCGGAAGCTCTTGCTTTCCTGGCCCTTCTCCAGCGGTCATTCAACTCTACTCGCAAGGCTCTCCTTGAGCGCCGCAAGATCCGCCAGGCCGAGCTCGACAAGGGCGCTCTGCCTGACTTCCTTCCCGAGACCAGACACATTCGCGAGAACCCAACATGGAAGGGCGCGCCGCCCGCTCCCGGGCTTGTGGACCGCCGTGTGGAGATCACGGGCCCTACTGACCGCAAGATGGTGGTGAACGCGTTGAACGCTGATGTGTGGACTTACATGGCTGATTTTGAGGGTGAGTTTTGGGAATGAGATGAGATCGAGGGAGGGGGGCGGTGGTTCTGACATGTGATTCACAGACTCCAGCGCTCCCACATGGGACAACATGATCAACGGCCAGGTCAACCTCTACGACGCCAACCGCCGCCAGGTCGACTTCAAGATCGGCAACAAGGAGTACAAGCTCCGCACTGATAAGAAGCTCCCGACCTTGATCGTCCGCCCCCGTGGCTGGCATCTGGAGGAGAAGCACGTTACCGTCGACGGCGAGCCCATGTCTGGCTCTCTCTTCGACTTCGGTCTGTACTTCTTCCACAATGCCTTCCAGACCGTCAAGATGGGCTTCGGCCCTTACTTCTACCTTCCCAAGATGGAGTCTCACCTTGAGGCCCGTCTCTGGAACGATGTCTTCAACCTTGCTCAGGACTACATCGGCATGCCCAGAGGCACCATCCGCGGCACCGTCCTCATCGAGACCATCCTCGCCGCCTTTGAGATGGACGAGATCATCTACGAGCTCCGCGACCACTCTTCCGGCTTGAACTGCGGCAGGTGGGATTACATCTTCTCCGTGATCAAGAAGTTCCGCCAAAACTCCAACTTTGTCCTTCCCGATCGGTCGGCCGTCACCATGACCGTTCCCTTCATGGACGCCTACGTCAAGCTCCTCATCCAGACTTGCCACAAGCGCGGTGTCCACGCCATGGGTGGCATGGCTGCCCAGATTCCCATCAAGGACGACCCCAAGGCCAACGAGGCGGCTATGGAGGGTGTCAGAGCGGACAAGCTCCGCGAGGTCAAGGCCGGCCACGACGGCACCTGGGTTGCTCACCCTGCGCTGGCGGGCATCGCCGTGGACATCTTCAACAAGCACATGCCCACTCCCAACCAGCTGTTTGTCAGACGGGAGGATGTCACGATTGGTCAGAATGACTTGTTGAACATGAACGTGCCTGGTCAGATTACCGAGGCGGGTATCAGGAAGAACCTGAACATTGGCCTGGGCTACATGGAGGCTTGGATTAGGGGTGTTGGGTGTGTTCCTATTAACTACTTGATGTGAGTATTTCTCCGCTGCATACCATGACGAAGAGACACGGTGCTGACGATGAAAACAGGGAGGACGCCGCCACAGCCGAGGTTTCCCGCTCCCAGCTCTGGCAGTGGGTGCGCCACGGCGTCACCACCGCCGAGGGCAAGAAGGTTGACAAGCAGTACGCCCTCAAGCTCCTCAAGGAGCAGACCCAGGAGCTCGCCAGCAAGGCTCCTCAGGGCAACAAGTATGGTCTTGCGGCCCAGTACTTTTCCGGTCAGGTCACCGGTGAGGACTATGCTGATTTCTTGACGAGCCTGCTGTACAATGAGATCACCTCTGCTGGTCCGGCGAGAGCGGCTGCTAAGTTGTAAGTGGAGAAGGGGGGTGATGGGGGGACAAGTTAATGATGATGTGGTGGTGAGCGAAGAGAAGCAAGACTGTAAACTTTGTGCATTTGAGGCGTTGCGTTTGATATTTTTATATATTTTTTTGGGTTTTATAGGAGATGCAAATATGAATTGGATATCATGAGATCTTACCTACCTTAAGAGGGATGGCTTGTGTATTGATGGTGAAGTGCTTGGGCCATTGAAAGCCCGGTCACCCACCGTCTGGTTCATGGTGTCTCTTGAAGTTAAGTCTTTTCTCGACTTCAGATCTCCACAACAACACTGCGGAACGGACGGAATCGAGAGAAGAAGAGAGAGGGGTGACCAGGGCTGTGGGCACGTACCGTCACCGTCGTCGAGTGCTCGAAGGTGAATGGGTGGAGTAGTAGTGCTTCTCATCAGTCCCCCTCTCATCTTTATACCATGCATCCCCCATTATATCTACAACACTCTATCCTATAAATTAAGGCTGTAGCTATAAAATCAGGTGTAGAAATAGCCTTAACGACTGCTCCGAGAGTGACTCAGGGTTAACACTCTGTGGCCTATCTTACTGCCCGACAAAAGTGAAGCCTTTGGCGTACCGGAATTGGTGGTTTTACCTTGCTGATTATCATCCAGTTGACTACCTAGTCGATAGCCCAGTTAACTACCTGGTAGCACTAGTAGCATCACTATTACTCGCGATACCCAGGAATGTAAGAGTTATATCAAGAGAAACTCCAGGGGCTGCTTTTGTGCATGCGGTTTGCATGGTGTCAGACGCTAATGATACCACAACATACCTACCTTTCACATCACACCCAGTCATTTCCGTTATCATCAACACCGCAGTGTATTCTTTTCCCCAGGAATTGCAGTGTATACTTATGCTTGCAAGGGTCGTGGTTGATACACTGCCGTGGTGGTGATATGTGCATGTGGTGGTGGTGGTGGTGGTGGTGGTGGTGGTGGAAATCTAATGCTGGGGGCTTTGAGCCAGGTTTTATGTATATAAATATATATATATATATCTATATATATAGATATATATATGGTCTTCGGGCCGGGGTACGTCGATATGATGGGGGGATAAGTGTACAAGATGAGGGCTGTTTGCGTGTGATAAAGTCTCTTTTGATACCGGAACACAGAGGAGCATCAATGTCTTGTTGTTGGTTTGCTGGCCGGGTGCTTGTCCGGAGGGAGCGGGCGTTTTGTCTGTGTGGGAGGGGGCTTTCCACCCGAGGTTTGTAGAGGTCGATCCTGTTCCTGGAAACCCAATGGATCATTCTATCATTGGCTCTCGAGGCACACTGTCTCTCCCGTTCCCAAGTGGGGTCTGCAATCCGATGGTCCTCGTCATCACCACTATCATCGCCGTGTCCAACCGAGCCTTCGCATGTCCGACATGGTTTCCCCTTAACTCTCGTCATCTCCGCCACTTACAGTCCCAAGCGGGTCGATCTGGCCCTTGATGCCTACCATGGCACAGTTCATCCTCGCTTCAAGTTTGTTGAGTTGACCCTCGCGTGGATCCAACCACTATTGGACTGGGCTGGCAAGGCTCATCTGCGTAACCACGCACCAGATTACGTTTGACCTTTTATTACAAGATTATTCTGGACAGGTGTGGCTGTTCCCGCCTTCTCCCATAAGTGGAGAATCACATACAAAGTTTGGCAACCTGGAAAGCCAGTCGATAGCACCTTGACGGAGTCGCAAAACATGGTCCTGTCTTGACGCCCGAAAACATGTATTGACCGTGTAAGGCAAAATACCTTATGGGATAGATGCTTCGTGATGGCCCCCTATCCACCATCGGCTCCATTGGCCCCTGAACGAACAACAAACCCAAGACCCCCCTGCGTCACCGGTTCGACGAAGAGAAAACACAGCCATATTCTTCTGAGACCTGAGCATAAATACCCGAAGTCAAAGGCTCGTATACACCGCCGTCCCTATCGGAGGAAAGGTCTCAAAATGGATTACTCTCCTGCTTCTCGCAATTCTTTCTGGAAAGCTGCATATCCAAGACAATGACACCACACCTTTTTGCTTTTACCTTTGCTCGCCAAACATAAGAACATCTCAAAGTTATATGTTGTCTGACGTCAGTAAACTCGTTCCCAATCAGCCCGGAGATTTAAACCCATTCTTCCATTTCCCGTGGTACTGCGTGTGTCTCATTGACGCAGGAACCCGGGCAGCTGAGCGATCCAATTTTCCTCCTTGAGAATTAGGGGGGGCCGAGGTTGGGGCTCGTGTGACAGAGACAACAAAATTGGCAAACTTTGTGGGCCTCGACGGAGGGGATTCCATGTAGCAGCGGCGAGTTGCTGGAGGCGAGAAACGGAACACCCAGTATGGGTAGCCTGGTCCGGCGTGATCTCGGCGTCGCTCGGTGTGGTTGGCAGGTGGGATGGTGAGGATTAAGCTTATCGTGAGATCGGCACCAGGGGCGCAGACCAAGTACCGGACCGTCGGTAGCGGATGCCTGGGTGGCAGGTCTGACGGCCTTCTTTAGCATCTCGTTTCGTTCGTATTCGCCCGTTTCTTGGAGCTGTGGGGATGGTCGAGGCCGAACCAAACTGGTGGCAGGTTACCAGGACGCCTGAACATTCCCCGCCGACGTAGTTTGGCCTTGACAAGAATCGATTGCATACACGAAAGCCGGCTTGCTCGTGAGGTATGGGAGAAGCTGGATGGCACAGGAGCGCGGCGGCGAAGTTCAGAGGGGGGTTGTGTAAGATGCAGGTCCCAGGAGTGCTGGGTTACAGTCCAAGATGCGGCGGTTGAGAAGGGTGGAGAACGACGTCCTGTTTGGGAAGGTGTGGACAAGAAGGCAGGCATCGCTTTCATTGCTGTAATACCTACCTGTGTAGCTCCCGGCCCTGTGGTATCGAGCTGCCCGCCTCACTCCAGCCGTTCCGCCTGGCCGCTCAGCCTCTCCCCCTCTGGACACCGGCAGCCGTGTGCCGTTGTGGCTTCCATCTTGTATCTGCCGGCGCGGGAAGACGCGAGAGGCTGCTGTCAAAACGGCCACGATCTGATCTCTTGACAGCAGGCTAGTTCTGCAGTTCAGAGCTTGTGGCGATCAACTCCCGGTCCAGATGTGGCGTCAAAGCTCGAGAGGTCTGCCGGAGTTGCGGCTCAACACCAGCTGTCGGCGCCCCCTTTCGGGCGGAATCCGGCAGCCTGCACTGGGCCAGTTCTTGTATAGCTGGAATATGGAATATGGAATACGGGCACCAGCCGCGCGAGGACAGCACAGAACCTGTGCCGGCCCTTGTTCCAGCTGTTCAATTTTCCCGACAGCTTGCATCAAAGTATTGGGGATCACGTCTCGTTCTGGCTGTTGTGAATTTCGGTATTTCCCAGCCTATCAATCTCCCGCTTTTTCCACACCCCGGGTTTGCGCTGTAGTCGCCAAACAGATCAGCGCGAGCATGGGGTCGCGAGCATGGGGTCGCGCGCACAGTGACCGCCTTGCTGCCGTGCGAGGTCCTCTTGCGGGGAGGGCGTCGAAGGCCATCGTGGCTCTTCTTCATCTGTGTGTGTGGCTTGGTCGCACCCTGACTGGGCTCGACCCAACCTCCCGAGATATAAACAAGCACATGGGGCTACCCGTCACTGGTCTCAACCGTTCCCACTGCTTGTCGCACGCCACATTTGCTATCAAACTGCGTGGAGGCCGGTCGGTCTCAGCAACTGCACATTATGTGATGGGCTCCTCGATTTTGCAGCATGGGCCTGCTGTGCCAGGGGCAGGCACATCGGATCGTCAGCGGATAGATTGTCAGCCGCGGGCAAACAGGACCTGCAGCAGCCAGAAAGTAGAACATTCCGTGCCTTTTCGATAAGTGAGGAAAAAGGAAGACACCAACCAAAGGTGCTACTGTAATGCTCAACACTGACCCCGCCGTGGTCGGTTCGTTTCTGCTGTAACATCGCCTGGGCTGTCCCCGCAAGCAAGTGCGCCGTCTGGTCACATTGAGCAATCCCCGAGAGGATAGACGAGCAGCACATGTAATTCATACGATATCTGCTCTGATTCTGATTCTCCAAAACCTTGCTTGACGGTACTATATTGCACTGGGGGCACTAGACCCGCTCCAGGGTGTGCCGCTACGTGCGGCAGCCGATCATCTGGGGGAAAGCTGTAGCGGACGAGGCTTGTCCTAGTTCCTCATTGGATCTTGACAAAGCATGCCAGGAGGAAAGGCTCGTCTCCGTGTTTCTCTTCATCTTGATATAAGAACGCTGACATTTCTCGTCACAAGGCACACACAGCAGACAAGATTCTGTCATCTGTGGAAAACCGACCGGAATGATGAGCGGGGAAAGGCACAAGACAGCGTCCTTTTCCCCATCCCGTTCTGACGCATTCACGGCACGCAAAAGCCATACCCGCCAATCGCGGTACGGGTCGGGAGCGGTCAACCGACGGATTCGTCCATCTCGGCTCGCCCCAAGGTCCTTGACAGGGACTCGATCAGAGATGAAAAAAGAAAAGATTATGTATACATACATATATATGTATTGTATATGTATGTATTTATGTATGTATTTATGTATGTATATGTATGTATATGTATGTATTTATGTATGTATATATGTGTGTATATATGTATGTATTTATGTATGTATATATGTGTGTATATATGTATGTATTTATGTATGTATATATGTATGTGTATATGTATGTATACATATATATATACATATATATATATATATAAAAAGAAAAAATCCACCAAAAAAAAAAAAGCGCGCTGGGTGGTCTGTTCACCATGCTACGGAGCCTTTTTCCTGTGAGGTTGCTTTCCGTGCGACAACGCCATATCATAGTACAACTGAAGATGATGAGCCCGTGCAGGCTGCAGAGGAACTAGTGGTTCCCAATACACCCGGCGACTGGGTTACGATGGGGAAACGCCAGGGCGGATGCATGAGGGGATGTCTGGTCAGTCAGTGGTATCCAAAGGCCAGCCAGCTCCTCAGCTGAAAAAAGCGATGGCTATGCAGTCCCCCAACAAACACTAGCAAAAGACGGGCTCCGAGCCTACCTGTCAACAGCAAACAACAGGATGGTGCGGCAAAGAAGAAAGCCTGAGAGCCATCGCATCCCGAAAGAGCCAGGTGCCGGCCGCGTGTCCGATCTGTGTTTGAAACAACCGCATCGACTCGAATGGCTTTGCAGATAGGAAAGCGCCACGCGCACGATGAGCGAGAAAATGGCTGCATCAGCCCAGCGCCAGTGCCGCTGGAAAGCTACTGCCGCGATGTACATGCCGACATGGCTATCGCAGAGATGGTGGAAGGCGGCGGTGATGTGGGAAAATGGCCGTTTCCCCCAGTGCTGGGATAGGGGACCTGGTCCCCGACATTGATCACGGCGAAACATTGGTGTCTCTGTACCCGCGGAAGACATCGGGAGAAGAGAAGCCAGTTCGCCAAACCAATCCAGTGTCCTTGTTCAATGCCAAGAGGTCTGGACGGGCTGGCCAGCTGGAAAGGGTCTAATCCGGATCGAGACGCGGCCATCTCGTCCAAGAGGGCCGCCAAGCATGGATAGGGAGACACCGGTGACCGGGGTGCTGGCTTGGGGACTTTGCTTGGGGGGAAATCCAAGATGTCATCACCACCACCACTCACCAGCCAAGCTTCCCCAGCCGGCTTTGTCAGGTGGACCGAATAGATGGGACGGACTCCGCAAAGAAGCTATCGCTTGACGTTTGGTAGGGCTAGCGGCACTTCTGGTGAGCACAGCTTGTTGTTCTTGGGGACATGCCGCTATCCTTTGCTGTCGTTCGTGGCAGACCTGAATTGGGACCAAAAGAGCGGACCGCGATGCACCAGTCCACCTGTCATGTCATCCCTGGTGCGCATCAACCATGCTCTCTTTGACATGCGGCCAAGTCCGCCTACTAGGCATGTCATAATTCGGAGCGCAGGGACCAGAGACAAAAACCGCGCAACCGCAACTCAACATCAGCTGGTCGGGAGAGGGGGAGCTTGAGCCCATTCTGGCAGCTGGTTGAGGTGAGTGAGGGCTTCGCCAGATAGCTAGATAGCCAGTTGGACAAATTCGGACAGAGCACGCCCCCTCCATGCACGTACAGGACATGGAAAACTTCTCTCCCTGTTCCCTCTTGTTTTCTCTCTCTCTCTCTCTCTCTCTCTCTCTCTCTGTCTCTCTCTCTCTCTCTCTCCGCTCTCCCCCTCCCTCTCTCTCTCTCCGCTCTCCCCCTCCCTCTCTCTCTCTCCCAGGTAAGATGTAGCGTAGGGGGGCATGCGGCATGCATGCCGGAAGCATGGTACACGGGTGGGAGGGACGAAGGTGAGCGTGGGAGAGGCACAGCCAAAAAGTGAGGGATCTGACCTCCCTGTCAACGACCTCCCGCGCACCAGGGTTCTAGCTTGCCAAGAAGCGTACATCCTGAGAGTGTTCGACAACGAGAAAGAACACACATATTGAACCCAGCATTACCAAGTCGAGTTCTGGTGGATATTCTCTCGCGGCCAGGCGTGGAAGAAACAAGCTGCCATACTTGCCCTCAACCTCTGCTTCTCCCTCACCCACCCCTCGTGGCTCCCCCCAGCCCTCAACGTGCATTTGCGCGAGTGGGTAAGAAGCAGCGTCAAAAGGTTTTGGATGTTTGATGGAGCCCCGATCTTCAGGTCGGTTCGGACAGGCAGGCTATACCGCTTTTGGCTCCTCCTGCTGCGCTTGTTCACTGGGGTGTTGTTCAGCCCGGGTGCCGTAGACACACGCCCAGCGTGGGTGGCCGTATTACAGCTCCCGTAATTGGGGGTGGCCGTACGATACTAACAGTACACATCCATGTGTGTCGACATCAAGAAGAGTCGAGCCAGGGTCTCGGCACCAGGCTCGCAGACATTTTCCCAGCAAGCCGTGCCCTGTGCAGTCCAGTACCGCAGAGCTCTCCCAGCTGTGCATGCAGCAGGGCAGGGGGTATGTCTTTCGTTAAGAAGTCTTGAATGGACTGCTGTCTTTTCCCCAGTGCCTGAGGGGAAACACTGTTCAAAGCTGATGCTCACGTCTTGAGGAGTCACGAAGGGGACCTGTTTGGGGGAGTTGTTTCCTGCTTACTACCCATCCATCACCGGCTTTGATATCAGCTCAACGTGGAAGCCGCAACGGAGGCAAGCCTGGGCACCAACCTCAAGCCTTGTCCCATCCCACGTCCATGTCTGTCTACCGACGACAACGACGACAACGACCACCACCACCACCACCACCACCACCAACACCACCAACACCACCAAACACCACTAACACCACCACAGCATCAGGACTACCAGTTACACTTACGGCAACCCAGAAGGCCCTGCTACATTGTACCTCTCCTCACACCTTCCACCTGCTAGCCCACTCAGCCAACAAGCGCCACAGCCTGGCCCTGAGACATCCGAGACCGTACACACGCGCTGTGCTGTGCCCATTCCTCCGGGAGCCTGCTGCTGTCATTGCATCGCAGAGTCCACACTACGCATTTTCAAGAGCACGCCAATTTCAAGTCTGTGCGAGTCCCAGGAGAAGGGTGTGGCACACTCATCTCACCAGCACATCCCCAGTTCGTGTCCTTTCAGCCCTCCCGCGCTAGACAGGCCGGCCTGGTTCGATCCCAAATCAAAGACGCGCTTTTCCACCCCCATCTTTGAAAGTACAAAGCACGAGGGAAAGGGCACCCACACATCCGCCCCTAACACCGGCACCCTCCCCGCCAGCCCGCTTCCTCTCCCGTCCCAAGTCTCCAGCCTGTCGGTATACCTCGTCCCCACGGCGTCAGTCAACGGGTCTCTATGAAGGCCTACCGCACGAGGGGAACCGCGCAAGAGTAGCAGCAACACGAGGCAGCAGTAACAGCCCGGCGCGGTTGGCTTGAGGTCGTTATTCTATCCATCTCCCAGATCCTGGACCTGGAGCTGGACCTGGCCAGATTACCGACAGGGTCCCGAACCCGAAAACCACCAATTATTGGCAGTGTTCATACCGTGTATTTCGTACGGAACGCCCCTTCAGCATCGGCACTCCACCACGCCTTGTCAACGACCTCCACACATCAAAAGCTTAAGTACAAGAGGCGTTCATCCCCAGGTCACACGCATACTCGTCTCATCAGACTTTGTGGTGTTGAAGAACTTAGTTGCGCCCCCATCAAAACTTGATCTGCGCCATGTTCTAGGGCCACCGTTTTCTGGAAACCTTGCGAGCACTTGCTGTCACGTTGAACGGGTATAAAACTGATACGTGAGCCACGCCTCTCCATCCCACCGCCATCAAGCAATCGATCTTCCACCACAGCTTGTAGCCTCCAGTGGCTACCCCCTCTCTCTTGTCTGTGACGACGATCTCCGCCAAACCAAGGGCAGCAAAGTCAGTTGAGCATGCCTCCGCCGCCACCACCACCACCACCGCCGCCACCACCAAGGATGTCGCATCCTGAGTCTGGCGACGAAGAGGATTCCCTGTCCCCTCCTCCGAACAATGCAGCACGGAGAGAGGGAGCGCCAAATCTACCGTCAGTCAGTGGGATGTATTCTCACTCAGATCTATCAAGTACGCGAGACCCTAGACATCCAAGTGACCACAGTGATGATGGCCAAAGGGCGCTGCCGTTTTCTGAGCCGGCCCCTCGGAAGGCGTTCTCGGCGGCGCCCTCGGCCTCTTCTCCTCCCTCCTCTTCCCCTTATCCTTCTAGCCATACCAACATCACAATTGCCCGTAGAACAAGTATTCTGACTCCCACATCAGGGGCTGCAGTGGCGGACGGGACTAGCCCATCATCAGGAATCAACGGCAGCAGTTCGCAGCAGTCACCGGCCGGCGGTTCGTCTTTTTATGGCCACGGAAGCTGGGCTACGCCGGTGCCCCCGGGCAGCTACGGTTATTCGGGCAACAATTCCACTTCCGGGGCCTTCCAACGACCTATTCCCTTCAATTTTGCCTCCCCACTCCCACAGTATCACGGGCGAACCTCATCATCCCCAGCTAACGGCGGGGCCTTGCCGAGCGTCTCAGCATACCAAGGTCATCCGCCGTTCTCCAGTTCAGCAGGCGGCGGCGGTGGTGGCGGCAGTGGTGTGAACGGAGGCGGGGGGCTAGGAACCAACGGTGCTGGCGGAAACAACGCTGGTGTGAATGGGAGTGCTGGCTCTTTGGTTCTTTATGGTTCAAGCATGCCTTCCCACTCCCAGGAATCACCATCACCGTCGGTTCTTGCTTTGCCCGATCTCGCAGGTCAGGGCCAGGCAGCACCTCAGTCGTCGACGAATCGAGGTTCACCGCCGGTTGGGTCAGAGTACCGTTCACCTTCGACGCCTTACTACCCAACAGCATCGTCGCCGCAGCAAGGGACGTTTCCTTATGCCTCCCAGCCCGGACCATCCCCGAACGCCACGGGTGGGCCTCTCCCTGGGAGAAACCCCCTAGGTCCTCTGATGCCAGGGATGCATTCTCCGATATATGCCGGATCCCATCGGCCTCATCACCAGCCCCCAGCCACGTATCCTCCGTATCCAAGCATGCAGGGCTCGATGATGACCAATTTGCATCAGCCAAACCAGCCCATGGTGGTGTATGGTCATGTTTCTCATCCGTATCCCATTCACAACTACGCGGGATACCACCACCCGCAACCGCCGCTGCAAGAACGTCCTTTCAAGTGTGATCAGTGTAACCATAGCTTCAACAGAAACCATGACCTCAAGAGGCATTCAAGGATACACTTGGCCGTCAAGCCTTTTCCATGTGATAACTGCGAAAGGACCTTCTCGAGGAAGGATGCACTCAAGGTATGTGTTCGACAGTTTTTCTTTGGTTGTCTATCAGCTACATGTGCTGACTCTGTTTCCAGCGGCATATGTTGGTCAAGGGATGCCAGTCCAAGGACAAAGGCAAGGGTAAGGGCAGGGACAGGGACAAGGACCGGGACAATGCCGCGGCTCCCAGAAATGCAAACGCTCAAGGCGAGAGCCCACCTACGAGTGACGGGGATTCCTCTAGCCCGACGGCTTTGAGGAAGAGGCAGTAGGAATGTGTTCTTGACAGGGACATCAACCCTGACACGTCCGGACGGTGTCGAAGACGATGGCAGATGTCGATCAAGACCAACGACAGTGCGGGTATACCTTGATGATGCTGCGGGAAGTCAATGACAGGATTCAACAAGGAAGGCGAGGGAAGGGAAAGAAGAGAAAAGGAAAAAAAGAAAAAAAAAACGGGGGGGAAGGGGAAAGGGGGGTTGAAGACCATGAACACAAGGAACAAGGTCTGGTCCTGTTTTGGGGGAACATTGCCGCTTCGCTTCGTCTTTGTTTATATTTTTGACTTTGCACACAACACTATCCCTTGCAAGCGCGGAGGCTGGAGCTTGGGTGCTGGAGTTTGGGTACTGGGGCCAGCTGAATTGGGAGTTCTTGGGTTTCCTACTGTCAATATCATCACATGACCAAAGGGGGCTGGCTATTTTTGGGAGGGGGGGCAACTGGACAACGTTTGGCTCTGTTTTCAAGCTTGATACCCATACCCGTCTTTCCGTTTGTCTATTTTTTCTGCTTCACTTTTGTATTGTTGGACACAAGACGGGTACATTTTTTTCCATCTCTTTTTTGCACACAGCTCCTCGTCTCCGGGGAAAGCTATTGGAGTTGGGACATTTGGGCCAGGGCAAAGGGCGCACACACCCAACGACGAGGGCAAAAGTTAGGAAGACACAAGCTCTTGTTTGGGCAGGGGTTCGGCAGGATTGGTTTTTGGTTTTATCTCTGGTTCCCCTGGGAAACAAGGGGAAAGGGTTGGGTACTAGAGGTTCTGGCTTTGCTTGGCTGTTTTATATATCTCGAGATGTATTTGTTTTTGGGAATGGCTTGTTTTTATTTTTATTCTTTTTTTATTTAAAAAATGGGAGTGGTGGATGGGTCGACTGATAGCGTTTTTGACCCAACAAGCAGCGAATCGTATTCGGAATATTTTTACGAAAATCGTCACGACATTCGACAATGTCATTGCGATGGGCAGGCCGGCCAGATGAGGGACGATGCTGGGATAGGCTGGGGAATTGACTTGGTACTGTTTGGACGGTATTGTTTTTGTTTTCAAGAGAGGGCATAATGTGAATCAAGGATGGAACTGAAAAAGAGAAAAAAAACCCTCCATGGGAAAATCCCAGGCAGGCAAGATGAGCTTGACAGTGGCTCTGTCCACTGGAAAAAAAGAGCAAAAGAAAAGCTTGGTCAAGAGAGGGTTAGATTGTATATACCTGTTTACTTTTTGGTTTTTTTTTCTCTTCTTTTTCGAAGGGCTTTCTAGGGGTTATAACCCCTCCTCTTTTTTCAATGTGGAAAGGGTGAGTGAAGGGGAGAGAGAGAGAGAGAGAGTTATTAATCCAAAAAAATGAATTCTTGAGCGGGGATGGAAATTGGACGAGTGTGCACCCTCTTCCTCTTGATAATTGAATCATCTTGAGAAGTATTTTCTGACCATGTGAATACGTATTTGTGTGCTTTGGGTGACTATCATCACTTACCATCCAGACAAACTTTTCAACTACGTAGGCACTGAGAAGAACAAAACCCTCCCCCACGAGGCAAGCCGCTCTCCAGCATACACACACGCACACACACACACACACACACACACACACACACACACACACACACACACACACACACACACACACACACACACCAATGGCAAATCTCATTACCAAATAAGATCCCCTCAGCCAACTTCAACTTCGAAACCCACCATGGATGTTGTATAACCATCCAATTCTACCCATCCCCTCCCAGTCGAGTATGTGGAAGACACCCCCAGATCCGATCAAGATAACGACTTGCTCGGTCCGGAACAAAGCAGCCCGGGGCGTTCTTCGGTTCGCTGTTTGCTTGCCACTTCCGTACATACCTGCTCATCATCATCGAAGAAGAAGAAGAAGAAAAAAGAAACATTGGCAGAGACAAACTGTCACATTTCGGATACATACTGGTAAAGACCATGCACTTCCAACCAAACACTCCCCTCCACGCTTCAAGTGTGTGTATGAAAGCAACGCACGAAATGTCCAAACGCGGCAAGTGCCTTGCTGTCTGCATGTATGTATGTATCTCGGAAGCTTGGCAAGAGGAGACGGGATGGGTTCGATTGGTCTGATCGGTGTGTTGGCTAAGCTAACCAACACTCTCTTCCTGATCTTGATCACGGGTCATGAGGGAACACAAAAGTCGCCCCTATCTTTTCCAAGTAGTAGTGTGTCTACTTGATTGACCCTGTCTTACGAAAGCTCAAGAGTCGGAACCCAAGGTGTAGGACAAGAGGATGAGGTACTCGCCGGTCTGACCCTCCTTCACCGGTCCAACACACACTCATCACACACATGGATGCCCACACTTCCCCCAACTGCCTCCTCCCGAATATCTCCTGCGCCGAGAACCACAGGAGAAGCCGGATTGGGGGGGCCTGTTGTGGATGGGCAGAGCTGGATTGCACCATGCACACACCTCCCGTTGTGGTCCTCTTCCTATGCAAGAACGACACACTCTCACAATCGCTCTGCAATCGAATCCCTGACCCGGCCAGGCGAGGGGTCGGCGTAAGTTTGGGGGTGAGCTTACCGTTTCCATATTTTCTTTCGTTCGTTTTTCTTTTTCCTCGTCGTTCACTTCATTACGAAAGAGCCTTGCCATATGTATCATCAAGCAATAAGCAGGGGGTGTTTTTGGGCCTGGTTTTGACTGTACAGTGCGGCTGAACAGCCGAATGCTTGCCAAAGACGGATTGGTTCTCGAGTTGCCTTGTTGCAATTCCCAGTCGCGGTGGGAGCTTACTGTACCCAACTGAAGCCTTCGCCTCCTGGCAGGAAGTATCGAGTGATGCGGGTACATACATATTAGCGCCTGAGTCGTGTGTGTCGAGGCAGAGAGGCGTCCGGAGTTCAACACCACTTGAGAACTGTGAGGCGCCTAGGGCAAAATGTGCCGCCCATGAACAGCAGCATGCAGGGTTTCCACCGGGCTCAAGGGTGGTAGCCATGGCGTCCTGGGCGGCTCACGATTCAGCCTGGCCCCGATCAGGAAATAACAGGCTAGAGTAGTCAAGACATCGTCGGCTGATCTCGGCAATGAATGGTCTTCGTTCTGGTGTGCAATAAAATAACATGGTCGGATGAGTGCAAAGGCTGGACAAGGTAAGGACATAACTGTTATTACTTCCCAGCTTCAGGGCCGATCCATGACTCTTTCCCAGCGTTTTGGAGGCCGAAGTCGTCGGGTGACAAGTGCCGTGTACCAATCATGAATTTCCTCATGCTCTTTGCCGTCTGACAACACGGTACGACAGACTCTATTTGGTATTCACGCTGCCCGCCGCGTGCCTTCCCTACCTCAGCCACCCTTCTCGCCTGTGAATCGGGTTGTGAGTGAGAGGAGAGGAACGGATGCAGCCCTGACCGCCCATCCCCCAAGCCTACCCACCGATTCGGGGTCCAACATTGCAGGGTGTGGTTACCTCATGAACACAGCAGGATACTGGTCTCGTCCGGGAGAAGGGGTAGATGTAAAGGTTGTGCTTTTCGGTGGTAATGCCAAGGCTCGAGTATTGTTACGCGCCCAAAGGTATGATATCGGGGACTGGAGGTCCATAATCAAATTGCACCTTGAATCTTTAGGTAGTCCCGTAGCCTAAGCGCTGTGGGTTGAGAGAAAAGATCGAGTAAGCCACCACTGACTCAAGCCAAGAGATCCCTGTCTGCCTCCTCTTGTCCAATGCCGGGTGCTTGGAGGTGTGGCTGCGGGCAAAACGCCAGATCGACAGGAGGCTGAAGGGGGAGCTTAGCCTAACCAGATTGAGATGAAAGGTGAGGCTGAGACACTCGAACTGATATCTCTCTTTGCACGGCAGAGGCGTCATCTCGATCAAGATAAATCTGTATCTGTAAGTAAAGGGAACCCTATCACCCGTGTGTGTGCTCGAAGTCCTGGGGCTTACATCGAGTTTCTCAATACTGGCTCCATCGATCATGTATCACCAGCATTTTCTCCTCCCCGAGGCTACAATTGCTGGATACTAGGCCTTGAAGAGACACAGTAGAGAGGGCACATCTGTGGCAGGGGACCGTCTCCTCTATATTGGTCTGTCTCGGGATTTTAGGTGCAGCTCATCAGGCATGAGGATGATGAGCGCCTTCCAAAGGGTCTTGACCCTACGGAGCAATTGGACCTGGCCATGAGACCGTCGTACGTGAGTTGTCTGACACAATTTCGGAGGAAGATGAGCCAGACGGTGTTCATCTGGCATTCGAACTCGCATTCATACCTGATAGTACTATCCAGGTCCGACCTGGTCTCCAGGGCTGCGCTGGATGCGGTAGCACCAGGTGGGATTTCTGATGACAAAAGAAAGTATCGAAAACGGCAAAGAACATCGATGTGATGGTTCTGCAGATTATGATCTTGGGCTAACCGTGGGATGCAGGGTGGCATGTCGTCAAAATAGACTCGACTGGGACCATGTCTCCGGGACAGGCTCGATGCAACTGCAGCTGTCGGCTTGTCCAACGTAATATGTCTCCGGCCGCGCGCCGGCGATGGGCGTTCAGATTTCCGGGTTTGGCGGGTAAACGGATGGTCGCTGTCGGTCGGTCCGGGAGAGACCCATTGCTGCAGCCCAGGGCCAAAGAGGGTGTGGTGTGTTGGGGGATGTCTTGAGTGATCATGTTCTCGGTCTGACCAAACGGGACCTGTTGCCTCTCCTCCGGGACTCGCTTGCGCCTTCCCAATGTTCACCAGTGCTGCAATGACTCGATCCAGTCCCGAGTGGAATGACTCACAGCATTGTGTCATCCCCCAGATTTGACCAGAGGTGGAAGGAAGCTGCGACGATGTCTGGAATATGCACGCAAAGGAGCGGAGTCTTGTCCGGTCGTAACGTTACGTCCCAAGGCAAGCACAGCCGGCAGGAGCACTTTACCTCAGCAGCCTACCACTTGCCAGATCTGGATTGATACATCGCCTCGTTCAATCCGATCATCTTCTCGAATCCCAAGACTGCGATGATTGACATAGATAACGTCCGGGGTGGGCCTAATGACCCAGTTAGGACTGAGATACCTGGTACCTCCATATTTACCTTGGGTTTAATTGTTGCCGAGTCCTTGTTCATCCCATATCGAACTGAAATGGCACAGCATTCTCTCTTACAGCAGATGCTCACAATGGCGCTCTGATTGACCAAAGGTGGATATCTATTCGGTAGAGCTACCGGCCTTTTCCGGGACCAAGGTCTCGTGTATCTTGATTTTGTCTACTATTCCCCAACGTTGATGACAAGCATGGTGTCGAGGGCAGTTATGAATACTGGAAGAACCTCGTTTCATTCATGAATGGTAAGATAATATTCGACTTGTTTCTTCTAAAGGTGGAATATCAAAGTTTACTTGCCGTTGGTGTCGTGGACATGGCCCCCTGGTCAGCCATCTGCGCTCCCGCCCCCACATTTCAACCGACCCCTGTCGCTGCATCAACCCCCACATTTGAGCATGTTTCTTCCAAATCCAGACACCCAGATCACCATGGCATGGCGGAACATAAACCTCCCTCGCCGCTCCATGCGTGATCTTCTCTCCCATACACGTTTCATCCTCTGACAAGACAACAACTTGCTCCTGTTGTTCTTCTCACTACGTATTGCAAAGGCGATAAATATATCACTCACCACTTTCTCCGCGAGCCGTCCCGTCCTTACCATTCCATTCAAGAGAAAGAATTCACCAAGCACTATACCCCACGCGACGGCTAAACGGATACAACAAATATATCAGGGCAGCGCTCTCCGATCTGGTATCGCAAGAATCGTGGATGTCTTCTTTATCATCCTGCAACCTCGGGTCAGCCACATCACGCAATTGAGTCAGCAACGTGACACGCAACAACACCCCCTGAGATTCACCACCACTTAAACTCCAGTGGGGATCCTCAGAGTCTCTCGAACCATCCAATATCAACACAATGGACCCATTACTCTACGCCCGCCATGGCGCCGACTCTCACTCGGGCCACACCACCACCAACACCGCCGCCGCATCGACAAGCCCAGATGGCTCGATGGGCATGGACACGCACATGTCCATGATGGCCATCTTCCAAAACTCCATGTCCACCTCCCTGTTCTCGACGAAATGGACACCGACCAACGCCGGCGCCTACGCAGGCACATGCATCTTTCTCATTATCCTTGCCGTCATCTTCAGGGGGCTGCTAGCGTTCAAGTCATGGCAGGAGCTGAGGTGGTTGGATAAGGAGATGAACAGGCGGTATGTCGTGGTCAATGGAAAAGCGCCACTGGCAGAGAATCTCAGCAGGGATTCGCTAGGGAAGGCGGCGGTGCTGAGCGAGAACGGGGTGGAGGAGAACGTGGTTGTTGTGCAGAGGAGGACAGGGAGCCATGCGAGGCCGTGGAGGTTGAGTGTTGATCCGGTGAGGGCAGCGATTGATACCGTCGTGGCGGGCGTGGGTTATTTACTGTGAGTTATCACTATGACTGGATGTCGCGGAGGGGCGATACTAACAAATCGATATAGGATGTTGGCTGTGATGTCGATGAACGTGGGGTATTTCTTGTCCGTGTTGGGAGGCACATTCTTGGGTAGTCTGCTCGTGGGCAGATTTATTTCTTCTACGGAACACTAACATGGGGCATTTGGGTACGGAGTTTATGAGCGTGTTGGAATTGGTTTTTGGGTATATATTCGTCTACTTTGACTCGGATAAGAACATCAGATAAATGGCATGGCAAGGGGATGGATCCTGGCGCAGATGAAACATCTGAAGCATGGAAAAGTGCCATGGACAAGCACCAGAATCAACAACAATGCCATTGTCACGACACTTTCTGTGATGGATGTTGTACCCCCCCCCCTTTCATCTGATCACCATAGGGCCCCCCCGTGGTGAGGTCTCCGCATTAGCTCCGGAATCTTGCTCAAACCTGCGCAACGCGCGCTGACAGGTTGTGCTTGCTGACGGCAGGTTTCCCCACAGTTTTGGACGTAATGCCAAGGACGCTGCTATTCTTATCGAGCTTGCGACAGGTACCTCTGTACCTGTTGCGACTGCATCATGCTGTTGTTGATGGCTTGAGCATGATAACTTAGCAGCCTGATAACTATTCAGGTGGTCTTTTTTTTCTTTTTCTTTTTTTTCTTCTTTTTTTTTCTTTTTTTTTTAAAAATTTTTTTTTATTTATCAAAAAAGATGTCGGTGATGGTATATAGTGTGAAAATCAAGAATTGACGATGCAATCCCACAAGTCGCAGATCGCAAGAAATGTTGCAAGAAGAGTTGCAAGCCCGAGTCCCAAAGTCAAGGGTCGCAAAGTCGACAAAACAAGAGTGGCTTGAAAGGGCTTCCAGCCCAACTTTTTCATTGTCATCTGATTCAAACAGAAAAGGCGCCGTCTGGGCTGCTCCTGGAGGTTTTCAAGAACAATAAGTTTTGCTGACAGCCGTGAAGAAAAAAAAGAGAACTGCCCATCAGGATTCATAACGAGGTATGCCTGCGTACCTCGGAGTAAGGAGAACAACTGTTTAGTTCTTGTGGGTTGAGCGAGGATGATTTTGGACAACGCCCAAAGTGCTCGGTCATTAAGAAAAAGAAAGCAGGTTCTCTGTGGGCGAGCATTGTACAACTGACATATTGGACAAAATATACTTTTCAAGCATCACACAGCCTATATAATGGTGCTCTGTTAAGTTGGTTGAGATGATGTTGTGTGGATAGTTACAGTGGTTTGTTGAGTGCCGGCAGCTTTGTTGATCTGTGCCCTAGGGCGATTGCTACTTACTTTCTCGAGGGACTCCTTGGTGTGGTGTGCTGATGTGAGAAATAGGACGCGAAAAAGCCATATTCTGGCTTGCAGCTTGTGGTCGCCCTCACTGTATTTGTGGTTGTTGTCCTTATAGTTGTTTCGGCAGTAACATGCCGACGTCTATCTCTCACACAACTTTGGCAAGCATTCAGCCAAAGCCCCCTTTGTGGGATGCCGAGATAGGGTTGATACCCTGGTAAAATACCACCATCCAACATGTGCAAAAATAAATCTCCAATCGACAGTGTCCTGGTCCTCGAAAGCGGGAAGTGGTACCCTCCTCCTCCATCACCTCCCGACAAGTGTCATTCTTGCCAACCCCGCCACTATCTTAGCACCATGAAGCCAAGCGGAGCGTTCCTGAACCATTCCCTCCCAAGTAAAGCGCAAACTTCTTTCCCTAAAGTCAATTCCCCCCCCCCAAAAAAAAAAACCATTGTTTGCTGGGACGAAGAAGAAAACCTTAAAAGTGTCTTTGGGAATGGCTTGTCCCAATCGGGTCAGGTGTGAGGGTGCGTGTAAGTGCGTGTAAGTCAACCTTCTGCTTTCGGCGATGGCTGTGGACCACTACTCCTTTCGCGCTGCCTTTCCGACATCTCCCCAATCCTCAACGACGATCACAGGGGTAAAATTTTTGGTGTAAACTGACCGCAAAAGCCAGTCAACTACCTATCTACCCCCCACCAGGTAATCGGGAGTTGAGGTTGGTCGGATATGTTGGGCTTAAGAGAAACCTGATGCGTTTCCTGAGCATCTAGAAACCACCGTGGTTTGCTATTATCTTCAGGGATAACTACCGACATAACGGATAGATGAGATTGCTCTGGATTTGAACTTGCAGTTTTTAGTGTCCTGGAATTCTGAAGAGAAGAGTTGAGCTTCTAGCATGCGCCTTATTGACAGTGTCCTGGTATGAAGGTCGTCGACGAAAACGGCACCCATCCCCGCCTCGCCTCACAGCCCGAGCAACAGACCACCACACAACCAAAAATAAAGAAAAAAAGGGAAAAAAAAAAGGGCAAGTCCTTCATCGGTCAACCACCTCACAATACAAGGGCCATCCCAGTCCCCCACCCCCAAGCAGCTCTCTTTCTTCTTCCCCCGAGGGCAGCGCGTCATCGCCACGCCCAGGCGGCTCTGTGGATACATTACATGCACGTATAAAACCTGAACGGGACTTGCCGACCGACTCGACGCAGGCACCCGACCGGCAGGCATTGAGCCCAAGAATAAAACCGGGCAGCAAGTCCGTGTCTGTGAGTAGGTGATCGATTAATTGAACGCCCGGTCCGGTTAGGATCGCATCATTGTAAAAAATAAAAACGGTCAAAAAGGGATTAGCCAGGTTCCATGTAAGCCGGCTGTACTCTCCTTCCCAGTTGGGCCAACATCATCTCATTAACCTTATCCTCATGTTAATCCGGGAACGGTCTCAAGAAACACACGTAGCAACGCTGCCAGCAGGATTGTGAACTCGATATATTTCATGGTTAAAACTTTGTGCTATATCATACAGGTATAGGTACTCACTTTCTTCCGACGCCGTCCCCAGAGGTGCCCCCCTCCCCCTCCCCCTCCCCCTTCCCCCCAGCCCTCCCTCTTCCTCCCAGCGCAGCTGAAATTACATGAGAAACAACCGCCTCTCCCTCATCCACCAAGCTGTCCCCATCTCTATTTTGGGGAGAAATAGCATCATAAAGAGCAAGCGACCCGCAACAAAAAGGTCCAAGCCAGGTGATCAGTCAAAATCGCTAAACAGAGGTCTGGAAAATGAAAAGACGATTTTGCACCTGAGGTGTGAAATCGCTGTTCTTATGCTGGCCGAACCGTTCCCAATTCCTCCAAATCATAAGCCTTTTCTGCTCATATGTCGTGCCCCAAGTACGTTGCGTGTCCACCCAACCCTTCGCCAAAAAAGAACCAGAAAGAGTCTCAAGAACGACGGCAAACCACCAGGCAGAACTTGACAAGGCAAGTTGCCTTGAAAAAAAAATAGAAAACCAAGCCGACGCCGCCATGCGCAGACCCAACCTCCCAGGATCCCGAGTGCCAAAGACATTTTCGGTCTATAATCCCTTGTCCGCCACGCTTTTCGCTCGAATCCACCACCTTTAAAGCGCCACGCACACAGCACAAAGGGTCTGGGTCTGTCAGGCGAAACCAGAACCCAAATGTGTTCAAAAATCAAGAGCTGACCGCACCGATATCTGGACGGGTTGAGCGCACCAGATGTCCAACAAAAACAACCAGGGAAAGGTGGTGTCAGCAGAACCGAAATCCCGGCAAAACACCGCCGAAAAGCAAGAGGTATAAAATACGGAAGTAGGTAATGGACATGCCCCAATCAAACGCCGAACCAGATAAGCCTCGTCAAATGTGTGGCCTCATCGTGATGATGTCGCATGTGAAACTGGACGTTTACACAGGTGCATTAATTGCTGGGTATTGAGATACGTAAGGTAAAGTCATGACAAAACTCGGCCGGGACGGTTATGACTGGTGACCAGCGTGCTGTTGCAGACCGGATTGCGGCATGTATTGGCCGCCGCGCTGTTGGCTCACGTAGTTCTGATAAGCCATCGCGCTGGGGTCCATCCCGCCAACGGGCATGTAGTTGGGAGGCATGGCGTGAGGCTGCGCCATTCCAGGTCGTCCCTGCTGAGGAGGAAGATGGTTGCTGGGCGGCTCCTCAGGGGAGTCGACGGCATTAGTGTCCTCCACACCATTCTCAGCACTGCTAGAAGGCTCTGGCGCGTTCAAGCAGGCCTACATCAGCATGTCAGCAAAGATCCATGGCCATGATGCGACAGTTCACGCGACGCGGGCATCTTGCCCGGCTCCCGAGCTCATGTCTTACCTGGATCAGATTCTTGCCCTCGGACTTGGTAACCAGAGGCTGGAGCTTCGGCGTCGTGAATGTATAGACGAGGCCAGTTTCGGACACGACGAGGAGGAGCACCTGGGTGCCTGTCAAGACTGACAACTCGTAGGCCTGATATACACAGCAGGTCGGATTAGCGACTGATCGATTGTGGAGAAAAGACGCGTTGTTGCAAGGAGCGCGCTGCGCTGTCCAAACATGCGAACGAACGTACCTTCTTCATGATACCAGCCTTGCGCTTGGAAAATGTGATATGGCGGCGCGACTTGTCGCTGATGAACTTGATCTCAATCTTGCGACGCTCACGGCCGCCCTTCTCGTCATCGTCATCGTCGTCGTCGGCAGTGCTAGGTCGGGCGCGCTTGATGCCACGAGACTCTCCGGCGACCGAGTTTCCATTGCCGACCGAGTGCACGTCGTCGAGCTCGGTTGGGGTGGTTTGGTCGTGCTGGTCAGTGATGTCGGCCATTTTTACCGTTCAGGTATCACGAGATACAAAAAAGGCAAAATGGTGGAGATGCTGTTTTGAGCGGTATGCCGATGGCCTAGACTTGATCTGGCGTTCGAGCGGAGAGGTCGCCTTTTTGTCGCAGAAACCTGGTTGGGTGCTGCACTGTAGTCGAGGCTGGTCCGGCGGAAGGAAGCGAGGAATCACGTTTAATTTTTATTTGTTGCTTTGTCTGGCAGGCTGACCCAGGCAGGCAGTTCGCGTGTGTGGCATGCACCGGACGGAGCAACTCGACACACAGAATCGGATCGGTTTTCTTGAAGAGCGGTTGGGAACTGGCAGGCTGGGAGTAAGAAGAGAACACAAAAACAGATCAATCAAAGAAGCCGCGATGCAGATTGACTGAATTGACGGCGTCAAATACGTTTTTGGACTGCTGGCTCCCTGTCCAGAAACAAGCATCAAATGTAAGTAGGCGCACCTGGACTGAACGGGTTTGGTGACAGCGGAATGATTGAAAAGAGGATAGCGAGCTGGTGGCACGCAGCCTGCGGGCCATATGAACGGACCAGACAGTTAAAAAAACGAAGGCGGGGGGGGTGGTGGGGTGGCGGTCCTCGAGTGCACGGTGTGAGGTGGGAACGCGCGAAGCAAGGGGGCTGTCCCGAGGCCTTGCCAAAGGGAGGAAAGGACGCTAGCTGGGTAGCGGCATCCCTGGGGGCAACACCCACCTGCAGGAGGCTGCAGCAGCAAGTTTGAACTTCACACTTGACGGGAGGAGAGAAGGCTGCAAGAGCACCGTGGCTGCATCTCTGACACTGCTGCGTCTGACCTGTGGTGAGTTACCTCCCTTGTCACGAGTTTATCTCCATGCCTATGAAGCTCTCTTGGTCTCTTATAGGCACCGTGGCAGTCCTGGTTGGAGCTGAGTTTGAGCTTGAATGCAACTGCTGCACAAGAAAGCTGATTTCCGTTCGCGGAAGGGCACGGCTCAGGGAGAGCTCCAGCTGGCATCAGGTGACCAGTGATTGGTTGGTGACAGGCCTGTCAGCTCCACAACTGCCCTGTCAGGGTTCCGTCAGCACAGTGCACCGTTTGGACTGGAGACTGAGCGGCCAGGTAGCCACAGTTCGCTTGCGGAGAGATGCACTGTGGTAATCAAGCGATCCCCATCCCCCATCCCCCATCCCCCGGCCCTCGAGACCCAGGTTCAAGCAAGACCCGACCAGATCAGACCAAACAAAGTGCGGGAGGGACAAATAACGTTGGCGAAGAGACGGACCACCGAGTGCTCTGTGCCACCGGGCCTGTTCGCTGGGGCAATGGTCAATGGCAGTCTGACACGCGTGTGTGGGGGACTGAAGGCCTTGACGGCTTCCAGGCTGACTTCGATCTAAAACACCCAGGCCCAGGCCCAGGCCGCTGTCATCTGTCATCCTCTCGGCCATTTTATCAGGGCTGATCTCTGGAGAAGAGACGGAGAATGAAGACGGTGTTGCGGCCTTTCTCTCCACGGGGGAATATCCGATACCCACAGCCCTGGAGACACGATGGATCACTGTTTGTGATTCAACGGCAAGCGAAGGTGCCCGAGGCCGGCCAAGTGATGCTGGCGGCGAGGGACCGCTATTATTTCTTGCGCGTAACACTTCCGGCAGGGCACTTGCATCTGACATGGTAAATTTCAATGGGCTGTGTGAACCAGCACGGGAGGCGGTTCGCCGAGGATGCCCGTGGTTGTGGGGTCGTCAATGGTCTTCTTTGACGCCGCAACTCCGCAGTACCAGTCCGCGTCGCCCATCAGCCAGCACAGAGCGGCTTTCCTCTGGTTTCCTCACGCTTCACGCGTCCCTCCCTACCCCCTCTCGCTGCGAGGCAGAACAGGGATTTTTCGCGGGTCGGAACCACTCCTTAGGACGCCGTGTCCAATGACGAGCACCGCCAACCATCTTACACTTCCCATCCTCATCAGAACGATGCGAGGTGTGTGGAGGAGCAGCTACAAACTATCGAATTCCGAAGCCTCTCGAGTTGCCTCCATCGACCCCCTTGGAATTTCCCTGGAATGCAACCAGTGACGCTGGTGATCGCAGCCGACAATCAGCTCAGCGTGTAACCGCAGCGGGGTATTATTTTACTTCGTTTCTGCAATATATCTATCTACCTGCAGTTCTGGGTTGTCAGTACGGGGAAGAGATGAGATTAGAAATCTGTACGTCTACCGCTGGACTCTCCAGTCCCTTGGATCGATATTGGACGGAGAGTGATGGGCTGATGACAGATGGCGCACTGCTCCTCCCCCACCGACGATCGATGTGAAGGCTAGGTTGAGCTCGCCCGGGAGATGTGAGATGTACCGATGGCGGGCAATATGTTTTACTTCCCAGCCAACCGGCATCTCCGAACCAGAAAGCCGATCTGCAGATGACGAACAGAAAAAAATCTGACAGGTCAAGCGGCTCGATACACACTTGACATCGACGACAAGCCATCATGAACATTGAAGCATTGCTCAAACAAGATATGTCATATCTTGGCGTTCAACAAACCCGACCTCAAGCTCTGGAATTGTTGCGTTGCGTGGCCCCCGCGGCGGGGTTTTAGAATTTGTTTTTATAGCGACCCGTGCCGCTTCTTCCTGTCCGAGTCGTTGCGCGATGAGATCTTGAACGATTTGCCCGTGAGGTGAGGTCCCATGCATCAGGCAAGGGGGAGGGGAAGCGGGGAGAGGCGATAGCGCGTGATTGCACCCGTGGAGGATTTGCACACGAAAAAGGGGCCCTGGTAAGCCGTAGTCATAGCCGGGGGGGTCAAAGAGCCGCTGGTTGATGCACAAGTAGGGAGAGATTTTACTACTTGTATTGCTTCCGTTTCCAACATGGGAGAGGGGACCATCGATAGCGACGAAGTACCATGGGATTGTTCAGCTCTGGCTCTATTCTCTCGGCTCAAACTCCAGGTTCGACACTCCTGGTGTTTATCGATGCTCTGAGACTACGCCGATGCTTATTTGTCACTGTTTTCCACTCCGCTTCTTGAAGTGGAATCCCAACGGTGAAGTGTGGGCACTCGGCTTTGATGGTGAAATCGCTGGTGGATTGCGCCGGAGGCCGAGTGCAAAACTTCTCCTTCTGGAAGACAGCCGCGATCTGATTGGTTGACTACATTCAGCGCTCCGGGCGGGCCTCCACCTGGGGGCACCGAGCTTACTAAGCAATTCCTCGGAAGCGGGGCTTCCAACGGCCGAAGCATCTCGTCCGGTGTTTGAAGGCCTCGAACACTGTGCCAGCTGGTGAGTCTCCTGTCAGCTGGAACACTAGTCGAGAACCTGGGTTTTGCTGATCTAGAACGACATCACAGCTCACCAAACCCCCGCATGATATTTATAGAAAAACACTCTGTTGTCGATCATACATCAGGTGATGTTTTGTCGAAAACAGGACCGCGAATTGTTTTATATACTTTCCCGCTCACAATCTTGGGATATTCTCACACACTGCGTCGTATCTACACCGTCCACTCTTCAGCCGTTATGTCCAAAAAGCGGTGTCTTGAGAGAGAAAGCAGATTCGTCGGAAACAACGGATGGCGAAGCCACTGGGAACTTCAGAATCCTATCTTTGTACCACACCGACCCGATTTGCCCGATTCTGAACATCCGCCAACTCATAGTACCATGTAGTTGGGCTTGTCCCATCTGTGCAACAGAGGCGATGCTGCGATACGTTGCTCATCTTGGTCCAGCCGCCGTCAGAACGGGATCTCGAGGTTGTGTTAGCATCTGTGTCGCGCTGGGCGGAAAGAACGCAATGGTTCGATCTCGACCGTCCCCAGACCCCTTGCTTGGCCTGGGGTCGGGCGACCAATCCTGTGCCTCGGGGACGTTGCACTCGGCGCCACAGAGCGCCTGATGGTCCGTGCTGGCGCGTCCGTCCTTTGTCAACCCATGTCTCCCGACGCCATCTGAAACGGCTTCTGTTAGGGACCGAGAATCTCCTACGACACTGGACAGCGTCTGCGCAAGCCCTCGTACAGGCTGAAGCAGGCGGTTGACTCGCTGCGGTGGAGCAGAATCAGCTGTTTCTTGTCGCAGTCAAGCCCATTTCTCTTGGTGCATTGTCGCCAGGGCTGGGGGTTTGAAGCACAATCTGGCATTGTGGTAGGCTGAGCCCGTCTCAGTTGCGCTCCCTTTTGGGTCACCTCCTCCACTCTGCCAAGGTCCCTTCTCACCATCTCCCTCTCTTTTTGCAACCTCTCTCCTTTCCGTTTCCCATCTTCCGCTGGGGAAAGGGTGTCCTATCTTAATTTTTCGTTCTCGTTTGTTGGTTGAGGCTAGACCCTCGCAGTCTCTCATTTTTTTCTTGTTGCTTGTGTGTTCTGTCATTCCCTTTGGGTCCGCCTCGTGTACGTTTCGACGACAATTGCTCGCGCCGGGAGCCGGAACTCGACAAAACCTCCATCGCTCGATGCCGGGACACGAAATCATCACCATTCAACTTCGATTCGAACCGTTATTTTAATCAACATTTTTTTTGGGGGGGGTGCTGGGATTTGCAGGTCGATCTCGCCCGTGTACGCTCATTGCAAATATTTGAAAACCACGTACATACATATCACAAAGGACGAGACAAATTGGAAAGGGACGCCGGCCGTCAGTTACATACCGAAAATTGAAAGGAGAGACCTTGGAGGAACCGAAAACCGAGCTAGTTTCCCCGAAAAATAGGTTGCTCGCGAGCAGCCAACACACAACAACAAGATGGTGAACAAAGTACAAGCAGCCTACGTGATGGCAGACGGCCTCTTTCTTCTGATGGGCATCTTCATCATCGGCTTCTCAGTAATCGTCGGGAACATCAGGGATGAGATTCCAGAAAACGGGAGGCAGGCGGCCAGAAATCTTCTGTATCAGAGGTTTCCCCTCACAGCGGGTATCGTGAATGCGGTCTTCATTTTCCTCACATTTATGGTCACCCTACCGGGGCTGGCGACGCAGTCTCGCGGGTGGCTCAAGCTGGGCGCTTACATGACGACGTTTTGCGGGCTCTTCAGCATGATTCTTGGGTTGTTCCTGTGGATCTTGACGCTTAAGACAAGAGAGGATTTTGCGCCGCTTTATTGGGCGCAACCGGCGAATGTCCAGCAGCTTATGCAGGCGGAGGTACGTTTTGTTTTTTTTTTTTTTTTTTGTGTTCATCAACATGTGACACTGGAATTTCTCTTACTGATTATGACATAGTTCAACTGCTGCGGTTACTTCAACAGCACCTCCCCCGCGTTCGTCACTGATGCGACCTGTTCCAGCCCAGCGGCCGCGGCTCTCGTGCGCGGCTGTGCCACACCCATCACCTCGTTCGCCAACATCTTCCTCGACAATATCTTCACCGCCATGTTCGGCATGGTCGGTATCGACTTTGTGTTTGTCATGGCGACCGCTTGCCTGCTCAAGGACCGCAAGGAGAGGGAGAGGTTCAGGCATATCGATGAGAAGAGCGGGTATGGGAGGATTTGAAGCTATTTTTTCTTTCGGCAATGGGGTGCTGAGCCGCCTGGGCCGCCACGACTCGCCAGGATTGAGACGATGACGATCGAACATGGGATGGAAAAGGGTCCGCTTCTGGATTTGCGGCTGGTGAAAAGAAGAGAGGGAGGAGGGCGTGTGGCGAGCAGCGGCTTGTTGCACACATCACACCATTCATTCTTTGGCAGCATCATTGTTGGGCTGCAAAGTCTTACTTTTTTTTTTCTAGCTTTATGTTACATACCATATACCTTTTTATCTCTTTCTCATTTTTTCAGTTGTGAAATTTCGGTTCATGATCCCCCCCTGTATCGTTTGTAGATGCTGTCTGGATGGTGGATGGTGCGTATAGCTGGCTGTCTGCAGTTGTATATAATTATGTGTTTGGGCAAATTACATCTTGATGTTTGCAATGTCGACTGTCTTATCTCCTGTCCTTTGGTCTACCAAGGGTAGGCAGTAGGGAGTTACACCCTGCCCACCCACGCCATAGACAGAATAATAGAGACTGTACGTGGAATCAAGGCCTTGAAAGAGTAACCTTTCCATAACCACCCTTCCTCTACCCTCAAAAGCCAAGTTCACCCCACTTCCCACCCCCAAAACCTGTCTCCTCCGTCCAAACCCCGGGGCCTATGCCGGACCATGCTGGTGGATGGAGCGTCGCGGTAGGAGGGCGTGACCTGTGTATTTGTCCCGGATTTGTGACGGGTCAAGGTGGTTGGTGGAGGGGGCCGGCTGTGTTGCGCCATGCCGGCTGACAGAGGGCGGGTGGTGCTTGCGGTTCTCGTTGCGTCGTGCTGGCTGGTGGAGGGAGGTGGGTGCGGCGTTCCATTTTCAAGAACCGAGCGAAGATTTTTGGTTGACTGAGGATCAAGATAGCGGGGGATGATCGGAGTGCAAAGGGGCGTGAGCTGCTGGGAGATGGAGAGAGTGCATGTAGTGCGCCGGCGGACTATGTGTATCAAGCTGTCGTCGTCGTTGAAGGTAAGGGGTTGGTAAAGTGTCCATAGCAAACAAAGGGGTTGTCTTGCTGGTGAGTTGGGACAGCCGTCAAGTATGTTCGGCCACTCCCATCATGAGGTGGAAAGCTGACCACAACCAGGAGGAGTCTGCGAGGGACTCGGTGCAGGTTCTAGCCAACGCCTGAGATCACTCGCGTTGCCTTGTAGGTTTCGACTACAGGCTTCTTCGGGGGGTCCTCTCGAGGTGTCTGACCCTGATGATATCGTTTGAGTTGGCGAATTCCAAGCCAGCGACTGTTACTGACACACCGCAGACGGACTTCGTAAGTCAGCAAACAAGATAGCCAGCAACGACTAATCCCGCATCGAATGATGCAACTCAAGATAATGCATTTTTGGATATACAACTGAATTTAAGCAAAACTAACCCAACCCAAAACCCCTAATCAACGCCGGCCATGAATGCTTTCCTTTACATTGGCGGTGGTGGAGGTTCATCTTGACCACCCACAAGCCTCCTTGCCCCAGACTCAGATCTACTTCTCTCTGCTCTTGGATCTCTCGAAACACTCTCCTCATCTCTATATGTTTCCACAGGGGTATCTCTATACGATTCTCCTGCCCCACCGCCCCAAGTCGCCGAATCCTCCGTCGTCGGGAGAATCGGCGTGGTACTAGCAGACCTACTGCCGCTGCCTTTCCACCACCTCATCTTCCACAGGTTCCCCACCGCGTCCTGTAATCCACCGCCCGAGGTCTTCCTGGATGAGTTTCTTCGTGCGGTAAATCCCGGAAAGCCAGTTGACTTTCTTCTTCGCCTAAAGTCCCTCCTTGGCGAGGCTGACGAGGGTAATAATGGTTCCGTATCTGCTGGTGCATCGCCCAGAATGGGAAAGTCGGTCACACCCCTCCTTATCGCTTGACGGGCAGCGATTGTCTCCCTAGCTGGCAGCGTAGTCGACCGCCGTCTGTTCAAAACAGGGGGTATGGGCTCTGGTGACTCTCTGTCTTCGAGCTCGTCCCAGATCTCCGCTCGTTCTGTCCAGCGGTTGGAGACTGTCCTCATCGAGCGTGCCGTTGGCCTTTGTCGTGTTGGCATGACCAATGGTGATACCGGCGGTTGTTCAGCAGGGGTTTCCAAGGAAGTACGAGTTGGCTTAAAGGTTTGGTAGCTGCTGTAATGTGGTGGCGGTAGCGGCCGAGCTTCTTCCTCATCACCAAGTGCAGAGTGAAGCAGGAGCTCTTCCTCCTCTTCCTCGCCGTCCGTGTCCTCCACAAGGCCAAGACCAGGTGCGAGTGAAGACTGGCCGACACCAGGGGTATGTTGCTCGTCGCTGAGGCGCCATGACAGCGCGAGAACGCCAGATAGTAAAATAGCTGTTCCAAGGGCGATGAGACATGCGCGGAGCGGGCCTATCAGGTCTGTCTGACGGAAATAAATCAGGCCGTCCAGAATCGCGATAATGTTATAAACGCAGAAAATCAAGGGGTAAAGCACCGACGTCGAGACCAGCTTAAGCCCCCGATGAAGGTAGTAGAGTTGGCTGAGGGCCAACGTGACGAGACCCAGAACCAACATCCACGACTGCCAGTGTACAAACTGGTTGTCCCCATCGACAATTGTCCTGATGATGAGCTCCACAGCTGACTTGGCAACCAGGAGCGAGTGCGCAGATAGTATGCCACTTATGCATCCATACGCAAAACCCCTTGCCAGACGAAACCGTGTGTCCTGCATCCATGTTGTAAAATGGCTGACGAATTCTGTTGCCACCGCAATAGCAATCACTATTACCGCCTGGAACGACATCCAAATCACAAACGGCCGCCTCCCAAGCAGATCCAGCAGCTCCGTAAGCGTATGTGTCGGCGAGGGAATCGCCCCAAATATGGCAATCAAGACGGCGCCGCTGCAGACCAATAACGTCCCCCATAATGACCACCTCGTAAACGGTTCTCCGAGTATCAGGGTGGCGCAAATCGAGTTGAACACCAGTCCGGAAGCTTGTAATGTCGACAATACCGGCAGAGGGAGCATTGATATTTGGATAGAGCTCCCCAGCACGTTGGAAATGATAAACATTCCCATCCCCAGCTGCCACCTCCTCCTCCTGTAGGGCGGGCGTCTAACATCGTAAGGGCCCTTTTCGTCTTCGAGAATATGCGATTTTCGTTGGAGTGTGAGACCCAAGCTCTGAACACTGGTTGATAGAAGGCCGACTATAATGCCGAGCTGTCACCAGGGAGCTGTCAGCGACTTTCCTGCTGCGAGGTGTTTCCCATCATGTTGGAGGACAACTTACAGCAATGCTCCCGCCAGGAGACAAACCGCCTATAAGCCCCATTGCGCCAGTAGACAACCAGTCCTCCGGCGGTTCTCGAGGGCAAGTAAACGGTGTCCTATTGTGTTCGCATGGGCAATCGTTGTGGTGCTGAAATGTTGGGATAGGCAAAAGGAAAATCGGTGGTTAGGATTCGGATGGAACTAGTCGTAAATCGTAGCTGAACTGGACAAAAAAGGAAACAAAAAGAAAGAAAAATAGACGAGGTGCCCAAAGCCTGTTTACTCGAAAAATGTATTGAAAAGGTGGTAGGCGTGGAAACTCTGAATCGTGGGCCGGCGCTTCGTCGACCGTTCGCGTTGGGAAAGAGTAAAGATGCTGTGTCTGACCGCTGCCAGGAAACGTCACTCAGTGACGCTACCAGTTCCCGGGCACTCGATCAGAAGGGAGCAATGGGGTGTTTGTTGTTGCAGAAGGTTTGCAGACAGCCCGGCGTATGAGTGTTTCTCGTGTCGTTCAAATCCACAGTGGCCGAGGTCGAGGCTGGCTTACGGGGGGACTGCGATCTTGAGGCACGGTGGTCTGGGCCTGGGGAAGAGAGGCCACTAAAAAGGCCCGGCGCTGCTCCTGGTTGCGGTATGAGAGCTGTGAGACCACTGGGCCACCGCGGTCGGGTTCAGCAAGTTGTTTGCCGGGAACGGTCAGAGATGTGGTTCGCAAAAGCGGCGCATCGTGGATCTGGAGACACTTCGGACACGAGATGAGCGGGTGAGCAACGATTCGCAGACGAAACGCTGGCCTTTCTCCCGTCACTTCCACCGTGGGGACATTCGGCGACAGTGGACAGGGACAGGCCAAGACGCAGCTCAGCTGGGGCTGTCGGTGCGTGCCTGCATCACCAGGCCTGGCATGCTTTGGGCACCAGCCACATGTGCCAGCACATGCCAACATCAGGTGGCATTGTGGCTTCCATCCAAGCTGTGGCTTGACTTCCCGGTCCTTTATCTTATCAGTCCGAGGTGGGGGATGCAACGCGTGGCTGGGCTACTCAAGCAGACCCACCATTGCGAGCTCCTTGACCGGGGGCGGTTGCTTGTCAGCAGCTGTTGGTTCCAATGACATCGCAGGAGCCACAGCTGCGCGGCACCGCAACCTCCCATTGACTTTCTAATCGGCAATACCACTGCCTAGAGACATACAGCTACATTTTCCTGTGAAGGCTCACATCATCATAAACCTCCCCGCGCAAGCCTATCGAGATCATCTACAACCGCGGCCAGGCCAGAGCATATCGCATCCTCTAAACGACCCCCCTCCCGCTTGTCCTTGCGGAACCTGTATCACATAGTTCCCTACGAGTTCCAACTACAGAACCGCCCATCATGTCAAGTATTCACGCCTTGTCCGACGACCAGGTATGTCTTTTGGTTCTAGAAGCCCCCAAAACATATCACCTTTGGTGCAGCATCACCACTGGCTGCAATGGGGTTCAACACCACCCAATGGAGGGGAAGATGGCTAACGCCCCTCCCTCCAGGTCGGACAAGAACTCCGCAAAATGACCGCCTTCATCAAGCAAGAAGCCGAAGAAAAAGCCCGCGAAATTGAAATCAAAGCCAACGAAGAATTCTCCATGGAAAAGGGCAAGCTCGTCCTCCAGGAGACCGACGCCATCGACGCCGCCTACGCCAAAAAGTTCAAGCAGGCCACCATGTCGCAGCAAATCACCCGCTCCACAGTCGCCAACAAGACCCGTCTCCGCGTCCTGGGTGCCCGTCAGGAGTTGCTCGACGACATCTTCCAGGCGGCCGAGAAGAGGCTTAGCGAGGGGACCGAGGACAAGGGCAGGTACGAGGGCATCCTCAAGGATTTGATTCTGGAAGGGTTCTATGCGATGAACGAGCCGGAGCTGCAGATTAGGGCGAGGAAGGCGGATTATGAGCTGGTCAAGAATGCGATTGAGAAGGCGGAGGGGGAGTATAAGGAGAAGACGGGGAGGGAGGTCAAGGCGACGATTGATGAGGAGAATGAGGTTGCTGAGGGGAGGTAAGACGCATTCCACCTTCTATGGTTTCAGGACATCTGCTGACATGATATCATTTACGCAGCGCCGGTGGTGTGATCATTGTTGGTGGCAACGGCAAGATCGACATTGACAACACTTTGGAGGCCAGGCTGGATCTGCTGAAGGAGAGCGCCCTTCCCGCCATGCGCAAGGCTCTGTTTGGCGAGAACCCCAACCGCAAGTTCTTTGACTAAGCTTCCTATTCCTGTTTATGTTTCTTTGGGGTAGGGTTCATGACTGAGTAGTAGACAAGGAGGTGGCGGATAAAGTGTATTGTTGTTCCTATGATTCAACGTGCGTGCTGGTAGTGTTGAGCAAGCCAAAGTAGCATGGCGTGCGCGGGTATCAAGAGTTTGTATGTTTATATTACAAGGGGGCGTTCTTTTCCACGAAACCACAAGGAGGAGCAAAGCAATTCAAATACCATGCATCAACACCTACATTGTTGAACTATGACCTGCAGTGACTTTCCCCTAAGGAGTCGACGGCTCAGTCTTGGCCTTATTTTTCTTCCTCAGCATCCACTCCGTCAGGGAACTCTGGTTGACTGGCTTTTTGTCCTGATCCTCCTCGTCCTCGGACCTGAAAATGTGACCCACCGGCTTTGCCCTCGTCCTGATCACTCTCAGCAACATCGCCTCAAAGTCCTTGAGCTGCGCCTTGGCCTCCCATTTAGACGAGTGAGCCGCGCTGCCATCTGGAATCTGCGAGTACATGTTCCTCACATGGCGGGCCAGCAGGTCTACTTCGGCGTTGAACTGCCTGTGAGCGGCCTCGTTTGTCCCATCCTGTGGGGGGCAACCGTCGGCTACTGCGACGGCGATCATCTCGGACATGGCACGGAGGTTGTAAAACTCTTTGCTGTGCCTGTCGATGATGAAGTGCTCCGAGTGCTCCAGGAGGTCGAGGACGGACTGGATGGAGAAGGTTTCTTCTGGTCTGGAGCGGGCGCGTTGGGGTTCGTTGAAGAGGAAGGTTAGGGCTAGGCGGCGGCGGAGTTCGTTGAGGCGTGGGTGGGTGAAGGGGAGGGAGGAGATGGCGAGGGAGCGGAGGACTGGGGAATGGGTGTGGGAGTAGAGGGAGTCGGTTACGTCGCCGCACTGGGAGGGGGGTTAGCGAGTAGGCTGGGAGGACAGGAAAGGGGGGGAGCCTTACAAAATTGTTCCAGGCTTCCCGAGGGACGGCTCGGACTATGCGGGGAAGGCAGCCCTGAAAGTCTTGTGCCACGCCTGGGTCGTCGCGGACGATGTTGTCTATTCCTAGGCGGAGGAGGATAACCATGGCTTGGGTGAGGGAGGGGACTGAGAGGCCGTCGGCGGTTTTTGATAGAATGCGCAGGACGGTTTGCAAGGGGGTCCAGTCTCGTCCGGAATAGGGGTTCTTTCTTAGCCAGTTGCCTTGATCTTGTTGAGAAGCTGGTGCGAGGGCGTGTTTGGAGGCTCCAAGGTCTCGAAACATCTGAACGATAAGGTCGGGATCCATGACCCGCGCTGCCTGCGCTGGACAGACTCCAAGAAGTCTTAAATACTCTTCACGGAGCTTTCTAGACTTTTCGTGAAGGACTTCATCCAGAACCCAGAGGAAGATATCATCTGGTAGATCGCCCTGTTTGCTTTGGATGTAATAAGGCAGCCCATCTTCGATTATTTCCCGTCTGCCTTTTGCCTGAGCTAAGAATGACCATGGGCCCGTAGCCATTGCTTCTGGGAAGTTTGCCCTCGCCGTAATAGAGGCGCCGTCGTCGACCTGAGTCTCTTCCTCAAAGAAATACCACTCCGGCCTCACCTCCAGCGCTTCAGTCCTTTTAACAGCGAGAAGTCTCCTCCCTCTCTTAGCCTCATCCTCACTGCTGTCTAGATCCGGGAGAATAGCCTCCATGGCATCGCGAACGCCAGTGATTGGCCTGGCGCTGAACGAAGACCTGTCCTTCCTTGCTGGGGAGCCTTGAGCCATGGCAGCAGCAAGCCGCTGCTGGCTCTCATTCAATTTTCGATCCGTCTCTGCATGTTCAAGCAAGGCTTTGATGTCGTACCTGTGCTTTGTGTTGATTGTGAGTGGTGATGAGCAGGCCTCGACAGCGATTCTCTTTGCTTTTGGAGTTGCTAGCAGGGTAGAGGCCGGAGCTGGGGCCGAAGTAGGGAGAGAGGTGAAAAGGTCGGGAAACGCATCAGCGTCTGAGTCGTCCGAATCATCCTCTTCATCATCTGAGCCTTTGATCACTTCATTCCTGTCTCTAAGTTTCCTGACCGGTGGCAGTGACGAAGAAAATGAGCGTGGTGCTGAAGGAGGCGGTAGCGGTGAGGAAGAGAGTGAGCGTAGGGCTGAGGGTGGTGCTGGTGGGGACGGGGATGGTGATTGTGGTGGTGGTGGTGGTGGTGGTGGTGATGATGGTTTTTCGATTTGGGGTTGTTGGGGAGGGCTCGATGGATCCTCCACTTTTGGCTTAAAGAAGCTTGTGATAAAGGCATTACTCGACATGATGAATTATGAAGTCGCTCTGTTACTTGATTGGCCGAGTTCTTTTCCAGTGTCTCGAGATAATCCAGATCATCTGAAGCATCGCTTTGAAAGGGTGCCTTGGCGAGGCGCGTTCAGTGGACGCGTTTACAGCATATTTCGCGCCTTCCACTATAAAACCATGGGCGAGCCCCTTGGTCTGTGCTCGGCTTCTACACAGTATGGAACAAGACAAGAAAGCCTAAACCCCCATATGTGCATACCGTATTCCTTATCTCATCCTGACGGTGAGAAGGCCCTGTAGAACACGGTGCGAAGCACGAGAGAGAGGCTGAAACTCAAACAACACTGCCTCGGGATACTCTACAATCAAATCATTTGATTGGCCGAATGTAAGGTCAACTGTCTACAGCGAGATGAGTGTGTATGATAAACCGCCGCCAGTTGGCACGGAGTTTCTCAGAGAATGCCTGCCTTTCGGACTTTCACCGTGTTCGGGGATAGAAAGGGGGGCTGGGCCGCCATCTGGCATGATGCCAGCCCGCTCGGTTAACTCCGTGTCTGTTCCTTGGAGACCGAGTTTCGCAACAATGGGATTGTGTCTTCTGGGATAGCTACCGTTCCAACTCTATTTGCTGGTAAAGCAGTTGAGCAAACCTCACCATCCAGGGACAAGACCCCTATTGATCCACATATAGGGCGGTTAAGTGAGCAGGAGGTTGCGGAAGGCCAAGCACAAGTTTCGGTGCTGACTTCCTGGATTGCGATGAAACCCCATCCAGAGATCATCGACAACGGAACCTTGAGGTGCCCAATGAACTGATTGGGCTGAAGACTTCTGACCTCTGGGGCACAGTTTGAAAGGGGTTGATGTCTCACCAGCCCTGTCCCATCATGATGACATCGTCGGGAGCTAGTGATACAAGGCAACGGTTTTTCTCACTTGCGACGACCCTTGGGGCCGAGGGTTCCCAGAGGAAGTGGCTGAGGGTAGGGTCCGGTGCCGAGCATGCCGTCAGGTGGTGATCGATCTGATGGGTGAGGTGAGTGCGCAACTATTTGGGTATTCTGGTAGGCGTGGCGGTGGTGAAGAAAGCCCGCCATGTGCCATTCGTAGGCAGCGTGGCGCTGCCAACAGTCTGATGCCCAAGTTTCGGTCCGTGTCGTGATCTGAAGCACACACTGTTCGGTGTATTCATCAAGGCCGCAACAATATCTGCGCTCTTGGTGTCGGATGCGATGGTTTCCCAAAAGGCCGATTTTCGAAGTCCGCTAAGCCGTCGGAGAGCAAAGAGTGGGATAAAACCGCTAGGCGAGTTGTGCACGCCTTCTTGGCCAGCCGGGCTGCATATGTAGCGTCGTTTCTTTATGCTTCGATGCTTCCAATCGTCCAATGGCTATTCTTCGCCGATCTAAGGTGCAACGATGTCGGCACCCCGGGTCAAAGTCAAACTCCGAGATGGCGTACTGTGTGGAGACTGAAGCAAGCAGGCCCAGTAGTCGAGAAGCAACTTCGAGATAGGTGTAGAACTACAACATAGAAGGCTGAGAAGAAGGTTAGGGTCCTGTACGTGCACTATGTGCTGGAATGCCCATGGCTCTTTCTTTGGCTTCTTGTTCGGCTGGCGCGGCCACACCTTTCGTGTATTTCCAAACGTCTGAAGGCGCTCATACGGTCCATGTCTTGCAGAGGATCGTCGACCGCTTCGAGGCCCCAAATTGGAAGTTTCCTATGAGTCTCCGCTGCCCCACATTGGATTTACTAATCCACATGGACGTTGCAGCACATGGAAGGCGGTGTTCACTGCCGAGCTTTTGTGCGAGATGTCTGTTGGTGGATGGTTCGCTGTGATTTTTGTCCCTGTCTCTGGTTGAGAAAGGCGCAAGGAGGCACTGGGACTCGATGAGCATTTGACAGTGATGTACAGCGTAGCACAGGCATATGCTCCCCGTGGATTCATGCCGACAAAGAGTCCTCCAAAAGTCCCTCGAGATGAAATCATAGAACCGCCCCTACGGGCTGGCAGTTACACACGTTGGACAGCAGCCGGGCGGCTGGGGTGGGCTGGAGTGTGCTGGGTGCCCCACACTTTGTGCCGCGACGCCGTAAAATGAGAGCTTACGGACAGGGTTGCTGACCAATTCAGGGACCCGAAGTTAACGAAGTCCAGCGGGAGGGAAGAACGCAGTGTGCAGCACCGCAATCCACAGCCATCCCCATCCTGGAGCGTGTCCCCTTTTGGAGAACGTCCAGTTTCGCACCGGTTTTTCTCCTTCTTCTCCCTCCCGTTCATGCAGACCTCCCAGCAGCACATCCAGGCTTTTCCTTGCGAGCCCGTCCCCGCTGGATCATGAGGTGCTTGACGGTCTATCGCTGACTGCAACAACCCCGGCTCATCCGGTCCGCCACGTTTCTACTGCCCGTTTCGCCCTCGCGCATCAAAATCTCTCCCTGCTACATACTGCACCCTGACACCCGCGAGCCATCCCATCCCATCACGAGCACCACCAGTTTCTGCCACCGGTCCCAGTCTCGGCCAGGCTTCCCGAAGACCCCGATTCTTTCTGTTCGCCGTCGCCGCCGTCGCAACTTGAATAGAAGATTGCAATTCTTTCACCGTACGCGCCTGGCTCACAAGGAAGACGGACGGCTTGCTTGGCTTTCGAAACAACAGCACGAGCCCCAGCATCAAAGGCGCTTTTCCCCCCAGGTCCCGCCATCCTTTTGTTGGCCCCGGGCTATTTCTGCTCGACGACACGTATACGATCCGAGTTGTTGCTTTGGGTAGCCTAGGCCGTCTTCACTGCCCTGGTGTCGAATCGGTGACGGTACCGGACGGGGCCAGCCTGGCGAACGCAAGTGGGTTGATCGGGCGCTGCCCGGAATCCCCTCCTCGACATGGCTTCTCCACCAATGGCAGAAGAGGGGAACGATAACTTGGGGCCGGAAATATCGATGCAGAGGACACGATGGGCCACCCGGAAGATGACGGTGAAGAGTGGGACGAAGAAGCGTCTATCACTGATAGGCAGGAAACAACACAACCGGACCGCATCGGAAAAGAAGAGGGCATCTGGAGGAGCAGGTTCGCTACAGCAGCCCGAGGAGGCTGTCCCAGAAGAACAAGAGGTCGATACCCAGAGCGAGAGTGCGCACGACGAGGGCGGCCCTGCTCCAAGACAACTTTATTTTGGCCAGCCGTTGCCACGCGAACTCCAAGACGAAGAAGGCAAGCCGGCTCGACAGTTTACGAGAAACAAGATCCGAACGGCCAAGTACACGCCATTATCCTTTATTCCTAAAAACCTTTTCTTTCAATTTCACAATGTCGCCAACATATTCTTCTTGTTCATAGTGATTCTAGTTGTGAGTGGCCCCTGGGTTCGATTGAGCGGTCAACACTTCAGGTGTCATCGTTAACATTGTGGCAGATTTTCCCTATTTTTGGTGGTGTTAATCCTGGACTAAACGCCGTACCCCTAATTTTTATTATCTGCGTTACCGCAGTCAAGGACGCCATCGAAGATTACCGACGGACGATCCTGGATAATGAGCTCAACAATGCCCCCGTTCATCGGTTACTCGGGGTCGAGAATGTGAATGTGGAGGAGGACAACGTTTCTCTTTGGCGGAGGATAAAGAAGGCAACTTCGCGGTTCTTTGGAGCTCTCTGGCGTGCCATCGAGGGGTTATGGAAGAAGGACGAACACGCTGCCGAGGAGAAGTCGAAGTCGGTCGATCCGCGCATGTCGATTGAGACCAGGACGACACCCTGGGAGGCGGTCGCATCACCCATGTCACGAAACTCGTTTGTCTCGGCTCGAGAAGAAATTCAAATGACGCCAGTACCATCGCCGCTGCCACGAAATCATGAAGAGGCTCCCAGCACCTCCACCGCCGTGGAAAATGAGGGCCTTCTTCTCCAAGCGCTCAAGGGTGATATGATAAACCCAGACGTTCCGATCTCTGGTAAGGCCAGGTTTCACAGGGATGCTTGGAAGAGCTTGGTTGTGGGCGATTTTGTCCGTATCTACAACGACGACGAACTTCCGGCCGATATCATCATTCTCGCGACTTCGGATCCCGATGGTGCATGCTACGTCGAAACCAAGAACCTGGATGGTGAAACCAACTTGAAAGTTCGGTCCGCCCTTCGATGTGGTCGTACTCTGAAGCATGCCCGTGATTGCGAACGAGCTCGGTTCGTGATTGAAAGCGAGCCGCCTCAGGCAAATCTCTACAAGTACAATGGTGCGATCAAGTGGCAGCAAAAGGTCCCCTGGGATCCCAAAGGGGAGCCCAGGGAGATGTCGGAACCTATCAGCATCGACAACATGCTTCTCCGCGGATGCAATCTGCGCAATACTGAGTGGGCTCTCGGCATCGTTGTCTTCACCGGCCACGACACCAAGATCATGATGAATGCAGGTATCACGCCCAGTAAGCGGGCCCGCATCGCTCGCGAGCTGAACTTCAACGTCATCTGCAATCTGGGTATTCTCGTGGCGATCTGCTTGGTGGCTGCTTTTGTGAACGGTGTTACCTGGGCCAAGGACGATGCTTCGCTCGCTTGGTTTGAATATGGCTCCATCGGCTCAACGCCGGAACTGACGGGGTTCATCACATTCTGGGCTGCTGTCATCGTCTTCCAGAACTTGATTCCGATTTCCCTGTACATTTCGCTCGAAATTGTACGGACGCTACAGGCCTACTTCATCTACAGCGACATTGGGATGTACTATGATAAGATCGATCAGCCTTGTATCCCCAAGTCCTGGAATATCTCTGATGACGTCGGTCAAATTGAATACATTTTTTCGGACAAGACAGGCACACTCACGCAAAACGTCATGGAGTTCAAGAAAGCCACGATCAACGGTCAACCTTACGGCGAGGCCTACACGGAGGCACAGGCCGGCATGAACAAGCGTATGGGCATCGACGTTGAGAACGAGGCGAAGGTGATCCGGGCCGAGATCGCCGCAGCCAAGGTGAGGGCCCTGGAAGGCCTTCGTTCGCTCCACGAGAACCCGTACCTGCACGACGAGGATTTGACCTTCATTGCCCCTGATTTTGTGGAGGATCTCGCTGGTAAGAACGGCAGGGAACAGCAAGAGGCAAACGCGCATTTCATGCTGGCCCTTGCTCTCTGTCACACAGTGATCGCGGAGAAGGTTCCCGGCAACCCTCCTAAGATGGAATTCAAGGCTCAATCTCCAGATGAGGCTGCCCTGGTGGCAACCGCCCGCGATATGGGTTTCACAGTCCTCGGCTCCGCCAACGATGGGATCAACGTCAACGTCATGGGCGAGGACAGGCACTACCCGGTTCTCAACACCATCGAATTCAACTCTAGCAGAAAGAGGATGAGCGCAATCGTGAGGATGCCCGACGGCAAGATCATTTTGTTCTGCAAGGGTGCCGACAGCATCATTTACTCGCGTCTCAAGAAAGGAGAACAGCAGGAACTTCGCAAGGAAACCGCCAAACATCTCGAGATGTTCGCCATCGAGGGTCTCCGTACTTTGTGCATTGCACAAAAGGAGCTCTCCGAGGAAGAATACCGCGAGTGGCGAAAGGAGCACGACCTTGCCGCCACCGCGCTGGAAAACCGCGAGGACAGGCTCGAGGAGGTTGCTGATAAGATCGAGCGTGACTTGACCCTGCTGGGCGGCACGGCTATTGAAGACAGACTTCAGGACGGTGTCCCTGACACCATCGCTCTTCTCGGCGATGCCGGCATCAAGCTCTGGGTCCTGACTGGCGACAAGGTCGAAACGGCCATCAACATCGGTTTCTCTTGCAACCTCTTGCACAACGACATGGACCTTCTTCGCATCCAGGTTAACGAGGATGAAAGTGGCATGTCTTCGGAAGAGGATTATCTGGCGCACGCTGAAGAACAACTCGACAACGGTTTGGCCAAGTTTCAGATGACTGGCAGTGACGAAGAGCTTAAGATGGCTAAGAAGGACCATGAACCCCCGGCCGCTACTCACGGTCTCGTCATCGACGGTTTCACCCTCCGCTGGGTGCTCAGCGATGCCCTGAAGCAGAAGTTCTTGCTCTTGTGCAAGCAGTGCAAGTCAGTTCTCTGCTGCCGTGTCAGTCCCGCCCAGAAAGCCGCCGTGGTTGCCATGGTCAAGAACGGTCTCGATGTCATGACCCTGTCGATTGGTGATGGTGCCAACGATGTGGCCATGATCCAGGAAGCCGACGTGGGTGTCGGTATTGCTGGTGTCGAAGGTCGTCAAGCCGTCATGTCTTCGGATTATGCCATTGGACAGTTCCGCTTCTTGCAGAGGCTTGTTCTTGTTCACGGTCGATGGTCCTACCGGCGCTTGGCAGAGTCGATTAGCAACTTCTTCTACAAGAACATGATTTGGACCTTTGCCATTTTCTGGTTCCAAATCTACTGCAACTTCGACATCGCTTACATCTACGAGTATACCTATATCCTAATGTTCAACCTCTTCTTCACCTCGGTGCCGGTCATCCTCATGGGTGTGTTGGACCAGGATGTGTCGGACACTGTGTCGTTGGTGGTGCCCCAGCTCTATCGCCGTGGCATTGAGCGCAAGGAATGGACACAGACCAAGTTCTGGTAAGTAACATTCCCCTTTCCGCAAACGCAGTGGAGGCTCAAGCTAACGTTCACACCAGGGCATATATGGCTGATGGTGTCTACCAGTCCGCCGCTTGTTTCTTCATCCCATTCGTGTTCGTCACCTTGACGGCCACAGCAGCCGGCAACGGACTAGACATCGCAGAGCGCACACGTCTTGGGTGCTACATTGCCCACCCGGCCGTCTTCACGATCAATGCCTACATTCTCATCAACACCTACCGATGGGATTGGCTGACATTGCTCGCCATAGTAATCAGCGACATCTTCATCTTCTTCTGGACTGGAGTGTACACGGCTAGTACCTACGCTGTCACGTTCTACCAAGCCGCCCCCCAGGTTTACCAGGAGTTGACCTTTTGGATGTGTTTCATTGTCACGCCGGCTATCTGCTTGCTTCCGCGTCTCGTGGTCAAATGCATTCAGAAGCAGACGTTCCCTTACGATGTGGACATCATTCGGGAGCAGGCCAAGCAGGGCTTGTTCGATGATCCGCAGGCTGTTGCCACTGCAGCTGCCGCGTCCGAGGGTCTCGAGGGTACCTCTACGGGCTCTTCAGCCTCTTCGGGCAAGATGTCGGGCAGAAGTCGCAAGTCTAAGCACGCTCAATATGCGAGCGTGGACGAAGACAGGCGGCCTATCTATCCTCCCTCCATCGCAGCCACGCACAACACACGCGCACAGAACGGCAGCGATGGCACCAACTACATCATGCAAAACCGGCAGTCCATGGATCTCCCTGAGGCCGAGCTGGTTGACAGCATTCAAAGAGAAATTGCCGGACCTGGCCGGCCCTCGATAGACCGTGCCAGGCCGTCGTATGACCGGGTGAGGCGATCCATAGATCGGGTCCGTCCCAGCTTCGAGGCCAGTAACGACTTCACCTCGGCGGCGCGGCTCAGTAGGATTGAGTCGAGCCATTCGGCTCAAGGACTGCCGGGGCAGCGAAGGTTCAACCTGACCACGGTCAGGAAACGGGGGTTATCGGCATTCTCCAAGCAAAGCATTGAATGATTTGGTGTTGTGGAGGCGTGTTTGCTCTTGGAGGTTGAAAATTCGACTGTATATTATATTGGTTCCGGGACGACACACGCGTTGTTGCAGGGCAGCATCGCTGCTCTTTCTCTCTCCGCTGTTCCTCGATTTACCTCTGTGGTGTCTTTGAATTTTTCTCTTATTCCTTTTTTGTTCTTGATATCCCGGGTGTTTTTGCCACGTAGAGCTGTGTGGCGCACCCATCGCGCCGTTTAGAGCTTGCAGATGGTGAGGGTGGGGATGGAAAAGAGAGGAAGGGGCTGATTGGGAGGAAGGTTGTTTTGGGAGGTTGTAACTCAGAGAAGACTTGGCCTTTGGGTGGTGGCAGTGCTGGTGGTGGTGGGTGGTCAAGACAGAATACTCTCCTTTTTTGGCGAGACACAGGTCGTTTCTGTTGTTTACTGCTTTCTGAGATTAATGAAGCCGGCGTTTGGATGGTGCATTTGCAATTTTTTGGAGTTTGAACTTGCTGGGGGTGGTGGTGGTGGTGGTGGTGGTAGTACTTGTGTTTGGGGAAGAAGGGGGCAGGGTGGGCTCAAAAACGACACAAACAAACACACACACACCCACACATACAACAATTCAACTGCGCTGTATAGAGTTAGTCGGAGAGTCAATTTTGCATACATCCCTTATTATCAATGTTAGTGAGAGCTTCCTCTCTATCGAATATTCTGTATGTCTTGCCACTTGTGACTATGAGCAACTGGAGAATCTGATGTTGGTTGTCAGGGGGCCATCGCCAAGCCCGGCCCCTGCCAAGATGGCACGACCCGCAAGAAAGTGGTGTGAGGAAGGGAACAACCAAGCATCGCGTCCCACGCCGAAGCTGTGCCCACAGCTTCCTCTCCCAACAAAACCAGTCGCGGCACCACCAAAGCGTCCAGGCAGTGTCGTGAATAGGTCAATTGCAGTTGAAAAATCAGCAGCAATGGCGGAGACACTGATGGAGGCTCCCAGGAGCTTGCTCATCCAGCTGCGCCTGGCGATACAGGAGAAAACGTAGGCAGCGAGGATTGATGATGGCGCAAAGATTGGTTGCTAACTACTTTCAGGTCTCTTGCTATCTCCGAGTCCGCATGGTCGATTGTCTGGTCTGGGATTGCTTTGTTTGCTGTTTGGTATATGGCTGTTCGGGAGAACGACAAGCCCATCCTCTATCGAGTCCCGTCGCCGAAGGTTCCGGAGAACGCCGAGATTCTCGAGGAGCCAGCTATCAAGGTGCGCAGGCGGTCGCTGCATCATATTAGAATATACCAGGAGACTAATTGCTTGTACTCAACAGGTCTCTGGATCTACCGCTGTTCAATGCTATGCGCCGGCTACAGGCCAGTTCCTCGGCTTCGCCAACCCTTCCTCCTCGAACGCTATCGACCGTGCCATTGAGCAAGCAAAGGCCGCCCAGGAGCAATGGGCCACCACCTCGTTTCGCGAACGCCGGGCGGTTCTTAGAACCTTGCTTCAACATGTACTTGACAACCAGGAGGAGATCTGCCGCGTCGCCTGTCTCGACAGCGGTAAATCCATGGTCGACGCCCAGCTCGGCGAGATCCTCGTCACGGCCGAAAAGCTCGAATGGACCATCAAGCACGGTGAAAAGGCCCTCCGCCCCTCCCGCCGCCCTACCAACCTTCTCATGAGCTACAAGCGCAACACGGTCTACCACGAACCCCTCGGTGTTGTTGCGGCCTTGGTCAGCTGGAACTACCCCTTCCACAACTTCATCGGCCCCGTCATCTCGGCTCTCTTCTCCGGCAACGGCATCGTCGTCAAGGTCTCTGAGCAAACCGCCTGGTCATCCGGTTACTTCACCTCGATCGCGCGAGGTGCTCTCGTCGCACACGGGCACAACCCCTCCCTGATCCAAACGGTAGTCTGCTGGCCCCAAACCGCCTCCCATCTGACCTCCCACCCTGGAATCTCCCACATAACCTTCATCGGCTCCCGCCCCGTCTGCCACAAGGTCGCCGCCTCTGCCGCGAAGGCCCTCATCCCCGTGGTGGCTGAACTCGGAGGGAAGGACGCCTCCATCATCCTCGATTCCTTGCCCGACCGTGACGTCCCCCGCGTGGTTGAAACCCTGCTGCGAGGCTCCTTCCAGGCAGCGGGACAAAACTGCATCGGCATCGAGCGCATCATCGCCACCCCGGGCATCTACGACAGACTTGTTTCCCTCCTCGAACCTCGCGTCAAATCCCTCCGCCTAGGCCAAGACAAGGACGTGGGCGCCATGATCTCGGACGGCTCCTTCTCCCGCCTCGAATCGCTCATCTCGGAAGCCGTCTCCAAGGGGGCGAGACTGCTGGCCGGCGGGAGGAGGTACACCCACCCTGACCACCCCAAGGGTCACTACTTTACTCCCACTTTGCTGGTCGACGTGACTCCCGACATGGCCATCGCCAACGAGGAGTGTTTTGCCCCTGTGATGACGGTGATGAAGACGCCCTCCGACAGGGTGGAGGATATCCTCTCGGTAGCCAACGCTCCCGATTTCGGGCTGGGAAGTTCTGTTTTTGGAGGGGAGACGGACCCGAGAATACCGGTGATTGTGAAGAAGATCAAGGCGGGAATGATCGCGGTCAACGACTTTGGGGCTACGTACGCGGTGCAGCTACCTTTTGGCGGGGTGGCGGGCAGTGGGTACGGGAGGTTTGCCGGGGAGGAAGGGTTGAGGGGGTTGTGCAATGTCAAGTCGGTGTGTGAGGATCGGTTTGGGGCTTGGTGGTGGTTTGGGGGGGTGAGGACGAGTATCCCGCCTGCGATGAGGTATCCTGTGAACGACCAAGAAAGGAGCTCGAGGTTTGCTAGGGGGGTGGTGGAGATGGGGTACGCTCCGGGGTGGGGGAGGAAGCTGGCGAAGGGGTTGGGAAATATTATGGGGAACATGTGAGAAGGTGACGGGTGAGGCCAAAGGGAGGGTAAGGTGTGAGATAGGTGTCTGAATAATAATGATATTTCAAGTTAAGTGTCAAACGAGTAGCTCGTTTCGGGTGATGGCATTTCCCAGTCACATCGGGCATCACACACTGGCCAAGACATTTTGTATTCACGTGTGCCAATTGTATGCATATATATATATATATATATATATATATGTATATATCATACCATTTGCCATACCTGTTGCTATGCTTTGCTACAACACGCTTTCCTCTCCCTGCTAGTCGGAAATTAGGTATCCCTTTCATTGCCAATCTTCCCTTCAAAAAGGTCGGCAAAGAAACCTAAGCCTGCGTGGACAACGCAAAGAAATTCATCATCATGCCCTCTCCTGCTATTCTGACCCGCTGTGATCCATCATCGTCATTGTTGTGGCCTCCCATACATCCATCTCGTGTGTGTCTGGGCGTGCAACCTTCTTCCTACCCTGAGAAGAAAACGAAGGATTCCAGCAAAAAATTGTCTCTTCTCTCTCTCGCGCGCGCCCCATCCCGCCCATCTCATCTCGAACTAGGGTATCCCGTATTGTCTAACAAGAATCTGTAGGAAAGGAAAAAGATGATGAAAAAGAATCCCGCTGCCCACTTCGCCCATCATCAGCAAAGAGGCCCACGTTGATGCCCATTACCACACCGGGAGACAAAAGAAGGAAAGCGTCCACCAAAATCTAACATATGCCAGCCAGTTGTAGATTTCGCTGCAAAGGAAACAGTCCCATGGGCACCTGATCGAGTGTAATAAGAACCGCTGAAGCCCACCATCAGAAAGACAAAGTACCCAAAAAGACCAGAAAACGCGGGCCGGATGAAGCCATGCTACAAAAACATAACATCACGGCTAGCCTTCTTCCCGCAGTCAACTTCGCCCCTCTCTCCTCACCCGTCTCTGCAACGCCTGATCGATCTATTCAGTGTAACCCAGGGACTCCCACCACACCAATCGCCTTGCTCCCGAAATTAAAGAGCGTTGCGACGCTTTACCATCATCGAGGCTGTTTCGTAGCGAACGCGCCAGCGTCATTGACCACGCCATCCCCGTTGTCTGCCCAGCACCAGGTCAAAATCATCGTGGTATCAGAGAAAAGCCATATACAAAAAGAAATACCCCAAAAAGAAGCCACGAAAAACGTGAACAAAAGAAAGACAAAGCATGGTTATAAATCCATGCTTTGATATTGATTCCGATAGTCCTGTAGAGTCTGCCTCGTACCAAAGCTCAAAAATCCGATTCAGCCCGAACTCGGAGGCTGGCCAATAACCAATTACCAAGGCTCGAGGTTGATCGGAGACTGAGAAGGGTTCCAATGCCCAAGTAAGAACTCCCTGCGCCTGAAGAAACGCACGGCTTTTTAGAGACTCATAGTCAACCACTCCCACTCTTGGGGCTGGCCGCCTGTAACGATACCGCTCAACATGGTCGAGGACTGGTTGCCGGGCGCGCCTCTGGAGCCCGATCCGCCGGGAGGGCGTTGAGACACGCCGAAACTGCTACCGTTGGTAAAGCTCATACTGTTGGTGGCATGGGCTGAGGAGTAGCCGCTGCTAGATCCAACTGATCGGGCGGCTTCGTTCGAACCTGTCGAATTCTCGGGGCTATCAATGTCCATGCTGCTCGAAGGCTGGTCGGCAGCAGATCTGCTGTGGCGACGTTGGCGTTTCGAACCAAGAGTCGCGGCTCTGGTCAAGGATGCAGCGCCAGGACCAGGCATGTTCTTGGGTGGTGCTGCGGCAATCGGAATAACACCCTTGCCACCAATCACGCCGCTGGTAGAGCCAGCGCTACCATGATAGCTAGTAGGGGTGCTCCCAGCCGTGTTGCCCCCCGAGGCGGGGCCGCTCGCGGGACTTTCGCCATCATGAACGCTGTTCGATCGGTGTTGGGCAGCCGGAGGTGTGCTCACTTGTGTGGGCGGATGGTTGGCATTGGAAGTGATGGAAAGAGTGGAGTTCTTCCGGCCGGTCGCGCCCGACAGGTTGCTAGAAGAGCTGGAAGCGGCATTCTTCTTAGATCGAGTGCTGGTTCCGCTGACTGGCAAACTGGGCCCTGATCCACGGTTGCGTTTCTTGATCACGTCAGTCTTCAAGCTGAGCGGACGGACTACTCCATGAAGCTTCAAGAACAGGCCGCAGGCGTTGCAAAGAGGCTGGCCCTCGGGGTTCCGGCGCCAGAGAGGTGTTGTGGTTGTAGCGCAGTTCGTGCACATGGTGGGAGCACTGCTGTCCCCTTGGTTGCCACCGGCGCCCTGGAGGTTCGTGGTAGAGCCGTGCATTGAACCCGGCGGAGGTGAAGAAGGCCGGCTGGCTGCTACGGATGAGAGGCCAGCAGTGAACATGGCATCACCCGGCGGCGAGTTGGGGTTCGATTGTCCGAAGGAATGAGCCATGTTGGCCAATCCTGGTGTCGATGCCGTCCGGGGCATCTTGATTTGGCGTCCATTGGTCGTGCGGAACGACTGAGAGTGAGATCTAGCCAGACCGTAATCCCCATTCGCATCGACAAACTCGGTCGTCGTGCCCCCGATCGCGACATGTTTACGGGGCGGCCCGGCGGGATATCTCGCAGCTTGCGTGCTAAAGTTACCGGGCAATGTGGGATCCCACGCCAACGACGAGCTTGAGCTTTCGAAGCTGTCTTCTATGGTCATCGACAGGTTTCTGTCAGCAAACACTCCGCCCTCCTCATCATCCGACTCGGCGCCCCCAAAAAACATGGGCGGATCCTGGCCCAAGCCAACGCCGGGGGAGCGAGCAGCATGATCCTGTCCGAACACCGTTGACGGATCGATGTGACCAAAGCTACTCGGCGCAGTGAAAGCAGAGGTGGGGTCGGCGCTCGAGGTCGTCGTGGCGAACATCATGTTGCCGCTGTTCGGATAACTGAAATGCTGGCTGAGGGTGTTGTTCATACCGGACGGGCCCGTCCGGTATGGCTGCTGGCGCTGGCGCATATCCATGGAAGCAAAGTAAAACCCCTCGCCGCCCTCGCCCAGTGGGTGAGGGGTGGAGACTGCAGATTGATATGCAGAGCCAGGGGGCGAGTAAAAGTCTGCGCCAGCAAGCGAGCTTGGTTGCATCGTGTTGCCGTTGTAAACAGAGAAGTGATCATGAGCAACCATAGGCGAAGTCGATGGCGAGAAGGTAAAGTTGGGCTGGAAAGGACCAGCAGAGGTGATAATAGGATCGTTGTCGAGCTGGAAGGTGTCCAGGGGAAATGGAACACCTGGCTGATTGTTCGCTTGTGCCATGGTGTTTTGTTGCGAATTGTTGTTATCGAGTGAGTATTGATCAGCGTCCAGTCCGCCGGTTCCAAAGCCACTGTTCATGGCCGAGACGTGCGGAGAGAAGTTGGCAGGTCGTTTCCGGTTCTAGAGACACATTGACAAGGTCAGATCACCTGATCCTCAACGCGGATGCCTTGACACAATCACAAGTTGATACGCGGGAGGGGTCGGCCCGTAGACTTACACTTCTGCTTGTCTCATCGATGCTCGTTTTCCTAACTTGCCGGGGGAGATAGCCGAACTCCTCTGGCACGCGCTGATGTGCGGCCACAGGAACAGATTGCGGAATCATGGGCTGTGCTGCGTCCCTGCGCGGCTTGATGGGGATTGCAGAGGCCGTGGCGTAGCTGGAGCGTTCATCGGCTTGCCTGGCGCTCTCCGATCCGGGGGTAAGTGCCATGCCAGATGGGGTCCCTACAAGTTCATGGTTGATGTACTCGTCCAAGTTCATGGCGTCATGATCCGATGACTGGCGCAACTGCTGGGCGATTCCGCTGGGCGCATTGAGTGCCGCAGCACGCGACCGCTCCCGTCTTGAGGGGGTCCGGAGAGTCAGCGGAGCTCACCAACAATGGCGTATTCCCAGAATGCCATGTGGGAAAGTCGAAAACTTACTTGGCTTCCTCGGCCTGCTTGGCCTTTTGCAGTTTGATATGCATCGCCCTCCATGTTAAGTTTTCCAGCCTGTCCCGGTTGGGGAGGAGCTGCTTCGTCCTCGCGAACAGCTTCCAGATCTGTGTAGCCAAGGGGTCTTCCCTCTGCATCTCATCAAAGCCCTGGACGACATTGGGGCTGGTGCGCTCAAAAGGGGGGAAGACGGCAGCTTGAAGCAATCCCTGGTAAGGGCCATTGTATGGAGCAGGAGCGTCAAAGGGCAGGGCAGGATACCTTGGACGGGCGGAGGAAGTTGCGGCGGTGGTTATCCTCTGGCCGGTGGTCGGCTGGCCTGGGTGTGCATTTGCGGTGACTCGATCAGCTTTGGATCTTTGGTTGTGGGCAGCGTCCTGAGGTCTGCGGGGGAAGCGCCAGTCGTGCTCTGTGGATGTGGGATTCATGGAAGAAAGAGGGCTCATGGTAGAGAACGGCGTCGCCGTGCTCGCAGCCATTGCGTGGTACAATGGATGAGACCTTCTCGACGCTATGTGGTGAGGTGTGGTCCGGATGAAGGAACCTGGCGCAAAGAAGATCGCAAGTCTGCCGTTTTGGCTCTGGCTGGTTCCCCACGTTTGGAGAGCCACCTAACCGCACAGGCCTTTGTGTGCAGGCGGGGGGGTGGTGGTGTGGGGTGGATTCTGGGCAGCGGCCCAGTGCTATAGCAGCTGCTCCCGCTGGACTGCGCTGCGTCGACGAAATGCGAGATTGCGGCAACAAGCTTCGGAGCTTGAAGAGAACAAAACCGTCCGAGTGGCTTTTCTCTTCGACAAAAAGTTCTGCGAAGAGGGCACCCAAAGAAGCAGAAAAATAACAATATGACTTGCTCCGTGTGACACTTGCTCCGTATGTAGAGGTACAGGCCTGTGCTCAGGAAGAAACCGACGAGGAGAAGGAGGAGGGAGGGGTGCGCAAGACCGTGGGAGGATGGTGAAGCAAGGAAGGGGGGAGCTGCTGCACTTGGCCTGGCAGTCGGCAGGGTCCTCGGCGGCTTTTCCTTCAGGTGTTGTGGTGTTGATGAATGGCCCCCGCCGGAGTGGTGCGAGAGGAGAGAAAGATGGGACAGAGTGACAGGGCGCGCCTGAGTACAAAAAGATCATATGAATTGTCTCGACGAGGTCCCGGGTTGGGGATGGGTGGATGCTGGCCACCGCAAGCACAGCAATAACACACAGAGAGACGGGACTATACGGAAACGAAGGAGGAGGAGGAGGAGGAGCAGCAGCAGCAGCTGGAGAGGAGAGTGGGAATGGAGCATGGAGGTGGAGAGATCGTGTGCAAGCCACCCTCCCCGGTCCGTCGACATGCCCATAGGTGCCGGCGTGGACTGCCTGTTCATAGGGAGCAGGCCACTGCAAGCAGCTGGGTATCCATCCACCGCGCCGCCCGCCCACGTCGCGCTGTGCAAGAATCGGGAGCCCGGTTGGGACGGGGGTCATCTTATTCTGCCATCTCGCTGTGGGACCGCTAGATGGATCGCCGGCCTCTCGCTCCTCAGACAAGCATGCTAATTCTCACACTAGTCAAACCCCTAGGAAGCCAAGTTCTGCATACAACGGCAAATCCTACCTGCTGAGGTGTCTCGCCGTTGCAGGACTGTGGATTGTGCCTCCGTGTTCACATTTCCGTAAAACGGAGTGGCAAGGCAAGACATCTTTTAAGCTTATTCCTTCTCAGACTGCTAGAACCCGCAAACATGCCGAGTCTCCGAGGACTGCAAGGTGCAGAGTTGACAGGTGGATAGAAGTGGTCCTGAACAGGTCGACAGGAGACAAAGCCAGGTCTGCACTCTACGGGGTCAGGGTCTCCGCTCTCTGTTTGTCTCGAAGCTGCGGGATCTCGCACACTTCGCCAGGGAACCCTTTTGCGGGCGGATAATATGGGGCCATAAGAGGAAGAAAAGGCCGAGTCCCTACGGTCACCTTTCGGTCAGTCTATGACATGTCTGACATGGCCGACATGGTGGATGCCAAGATATTCAGAATAGTGCGAGTTTTGATCCCTGCCTGTCCATGCTCAAGAGAAACAGATTGCGCAGACGCATATCATAGTGATATTATCTCCACGGGGGTATTGACTTTTGGGATCCGCCGTAATCAGGGAAACCGCAACTTTGGAGAAAGGAAACACGGAACAAAACCAGTCGATGTCAACAGGGTCGGAGAGGGTCTTCTCGGAAGCCACACTGGTGGCCGCAGAACTAGTCTGGTGGGATTGCAAGTAACGGACCGAAGTCGCTGGTACTTCATGGGCCGCAGTGCAACCCCACTCCTCTTGGCGGAACGCACCCAAGTGGGCTGGTGTGTGTTTCTCGGCACGCAGTCGGCCTGCTAAACCTTCACCTGAGCCTATGACAGCGTGGGTGAGGAGAGCCAAACACACCAAGGCTGGAAGGGGAGCTTCTCCTCAGGGCATAGGAGACGGCCTATTGGGACAAAATGCCGGTTATTGGCCAACGCCGCACCGCATGGATGCCCCGGGTAGTGTACCAGGACGGCCCAGCAATAGCCCATGGCGGGGGGGCTTCGAGACAGAGCCATGGTGACAGAGACAGATGCCATGTAAGAGGTTTGAAGTCGGACAAAGAATATGTCACTGCTCGTGCACTGTACGGCTTGAACGCAGCCGATAATCTTGTGAAGCCGATCGGTCTGCTCGGCTCTGTGAGACGGGCGATGTCCATGTCGTCCCACACTGATGGGTGGCATGAGTTTTGAACTTTGCCGCCGAGCGTGTCGTCGTGCTGTGATGGGCAGCCTCTGAAGCGGAGAGCCCCATTCCAGCGTCCTGTCATGTGCAGGTGTCATGATTCCCAGTTCGGATTATCCTGGACACCACCCACCCACTCCGCTCTCCGCAACGCGGGACAGGATGGGTAGAAATGGGTGTGGCATTTCCAGACGCGTGGCTTTGGTGGTGAGACTGCTCGTCTGCGTGAGGGGTCTCGACCTGCGTGGGGTGATGGAGGTGGGAGAAGGGCATGGTTTCTCGCTGGCCATCGTGGCAGTGTTTGGGGGCTCTTCCATCAGCGAAGGGCTTCTAGGTATGCTGTCTACACTGTTGCGGTGAGCATGGGCTTTGTAGACTGAGAAAGGAGGGCATACCCAGCAGGTTTGTATTGCAAACACAATATCGTAATAGTGAGAAGGCAAAAGGAAGGAAATGAAAGTGATGGGGAACGGTTCCCAACATGGTTACAGCGAGGATCAGAAATGGATTCAGAGGGCAAGTACCGAGTACCTGACAGGGGTCTAGAGGGCCCAAGCGCCCTCCAGGATTCCCGTCATGGTGGTACCCCCACAGCTACCGGGCGGGAACAGACGACAAGCCATCGTCAGCTTCCTTCTGTCGTCCTTTGCTGTCAACGGCTCCGTGTAAGACCTTGGATGTCAGGGGATGTCAGTGGATGTCAGTGGATGTCAGCGGATGTCAGAGTAAGAATGGAAACCATTATCATGCCCGGTAAACCGTGCTGATCATGTTGTCTGTCTTGTTCATGTTTGAAGACTACAAACTCATAGGTAGCCAAGCCTCGACTTTTGTAACCCTTCTGCATGAACCACCTACCTAGTATTTCACACCCCCATACTCCTACAAACACCACCTTCGAACAGCGCATCATCAATCTGCCGATCCAATCTATCGACGAGGACGCACTTGCAATGACGACAGACGGACACAATGCCCAATGCGGTCCAAGCTTCTGGAGCATGGAGGGCTCTGAGGCTAGCCCCGGAGCAGTGGCCAAGGGTTGCTTGCTGAAAGCGATATCCCACCCAGCATTGGCGGCCCGTCTTCCATCTGCGTTTTCGGCGACACCACCCACCACAGACAGACCCAGACGGCAACAAAATCTGTCGTTGTGCCTATCGCCATCAACCTCATGTCATCATCATCGTCAACCAAAACAACGTGTCCTGACAACTGTCCACACCGGCGGCGGAGATTCAGACCGAATCTCCACACACAAAGCCCACCTGTCCTGCACGTCACGCAGATGCTTCGAAGCATTGGGGCGCTGGAGACAATGGAGTCCGCTGGAGACAATGGAGTCCGCTGGAGATAATAGAGTCCGCTGGAGACTCTGATCAACGGAGACACACAAGAGAGGCGCTACGATACCCGACTGCAACCGGGCTTGGGACAAGCTCTCTGGGCAGAGCCCCTCCCCTGACCGCCACAACAGAAAACAAACGTGGTGTTTAGCCTTCTTCCTGTTCCTTTATTTTCCGATCTGTGGATCTCCAATACCCCCTCCGTGCACCGGAACGCCTTCGCCCACGTACGCTAACAGCATCACCAAGGGCAGCCGTTGGGGCTGCCCAGAGCGCCCAGAAATGCGTTCCGACGAGGCCGGGTTCAGCAGTTGCTCGCGGCAAAACAACGACGGTCTTCCGACCAGCAGCCACAGACGCTGCCGCACCATCAACCGGCACAAATCTCTCATTTTGTAGCCACCCATGTTGTCGAACACGCAGAAATCCACCACCAAGAAACGACGAAAACGGTCCTACAAGGCAATGCCTACGGAAGCTCGAATCACAGACCTGGTATGAGGTGTGGTGGTGACATTGGTGGTGTCGTCGTCTCCAGCCGCCTCCATCATCCAGAGAAGTGACCCAGCCCTCACTCCCCGGAACCGGCCTCGTACCAAAGAGGGCAGACATCAGAGAAGACATGCGACCCAATCAACCTGTCGTGGTCGTTGGCCGATCTCGCTTCTTCCTTGCCAAGCTTGAAGAGCTACATACAGCCGCTTTGCGGTCAAACAAACGACAGATGCGAGATGACGGTAGTGGGTGCTGATGACTTTGCACACCTACAGTACCACCCAGCACCATCAATGGCATGTGAAAGCTGGGCGGTGGTGGATATGTGCTCTCAAACGTCCAAAGACCGTGCCCCTCACCAAGGAGCTTGTCTTGTCGCCGTCGTTGCCAAGAATCTTGCTGTCCTTTCCTGTTTGAGGTTACTACCGAGAAACTGAGCTTCCGACCACCCGAAACCCTCGGGCAAGCCATCTTCCCCCTCGTCCTCTGTATTGCCGGGTGGAACTGGGCTCCTCAACCGATGTGCCCAATGCCTTTTAGGTGCATTGGAACATTTCCAATATTGAGACTTTCGGTTGGATGGTCCAGCCGCCCAACCCCCTTCGCTTCCGATCACACACTGGTGTCTCGTGCGGGATTAAATCCATTGAACGCGGTCTGGTGGTTAAAGAACGACGTAGGCTGATGACCGAACGTGGAGGCGTGGCCAATGAGCTCCCTGTGAACCCGTGGGGGCTTCGGGGGATGGAGTCTCACCCCGCAACCTTGCGCCCGAGCGCGGAATCGACGTGGGGGTTGATTCATGCGAAGGGCGAGGCTGTAGAAGTTCAAAACGTCAGAATCCAGAAGCCGGTTGTTGGATGGAGTGGTGTGGGTGTCATGTTGGCCTTCGTTCTCTGCCTCTGGAAGGGTGGGAATTGCCATTCATCACAGGAAGTGTCGATCATGATGGTCATTGACATATTGTCCTCTGCCTCCGGTTCGCTGGCAGCTCAAGGGTCGTCCGTTTCTCGGGCTGAATACCTGGGTGATTACGGGCATTGGAAGTGGGAGGCTTTCGTCTTCTTTATAGCCCGCAAGCTCTGCTGACCTTCCGATGATCTTCCACGCGTCTTATCTGTGTGTGATAGGAAACCACACCGACCGTCCACTGAGAGTCTGTAGATCTGGCGAGCGACCATTCGCAATCCTCGTCAAACATGAGCACCAGCCCTAACTGTCAGGTATCTAGGCGCCTTTGGTAAGCCCAGAGATAGCCGGCGTTCCAAGCTGAGGCACTGCGAATCACACCTGCTGTTCAGGTACCATCCAGTCTGTTGCTTCTGCTCACATGGCTAGCTAACCTTGTCGCGGCTATTCGCCCACACCTACAGAATCACTGCACATCATGCCGGCATCCCTCCGTGCCATATGTGCTGCCGTAGGCATGGGCCCGGCAGGGTCCTAAGATTTGCATCTCTGGCTGCTGGACCCGAATCAGACCAGACATTATGTTGGTCAGGATGGTTCCATGGACTCGGTGAACTGAATCTCTAGCGAGACTGTTCGGCAAGCTAGAAGCTCAACGGCTTTGCCAAGTTGGCTTCCCAAGCCAAGACGGTAGCCGGCAGCCATTATCAGATGCTATCGGTCGGGATGGTCCTTGGTGACGAAGCGGATTGCGCTATCGCACATCATCGAGTTTTCCTCAGCCCCGGGGCCTTTGGAAACGAGTATCAAACAAGTTTGGTGAGTTGCGGCATGTGTCACATGCGCCGCCCGTTTCTTGCTGTCTCGGATGGAACACTGCATATACAACGGCGCGTCTTCCATCTTCACGGCCCGGGAAAAGGGGCGCTATCTTTTCTTTCTATGCCACGTGGTAACAAGGTTACAACGCTGGGAGGGGGTGACCAACACGTTGGGCTGGTATAAGTTCGGCCTGCCCTGCTGAATGGCTGCTCTACGCTCCCGTGGTGTTGACTTTTTGCTTCTCTTTCGCCTCGACGAGCTGCGGGCCTGGGAAGGGTATCTGCGAGAAGATGGAGGCTTATTCGACTCGGCGGTTGACTCTAGGGGCACCATTGGAGGCATGGTCCTGGGAAAGCTTGAAAATGGCTGAGCTGATGACTATCTCAACACCCCAAAATTGCCTTTATGTTTATCACGAGTTTCCAGGGCTTGATACTGGTCACCACGGAGCAAAGCGATCCCTGAACGGCCTATACAACACTGAACGATCTACCGAACGGATCTAGTACACAGCTTCTGGTGTGGCGATGGGTGAAGACCTCGAAGGGACCAGTCGAAGACGGGCTTGTCGGTATCGATTTCTGAGAAAACAAGCCCGTAGGGCAGTATATCAGTATCTGTTACAAATATTAATGGCTTCATTATCTGCTTGCCATAACCTGCTTGAGATCCCCTCCTTAGTCCAGTGACTAAATCGAATATCGTCCCCTGATAAGAGCCTTTGGGGTTTGGGACGGCTAAGTATAACATCGCAGGTCAGCTACGCCTCTTTGCTGACTACAGACGTCTAGGATCAAGTCACATCCAAAACCGATTCTCCAGTAACTGAGAGCTTGTCAAAATGGTACTCTGAAATTGTCTGCATCTTGCCTCCCAAAAAAGATATCACCCACACACGAGGAAAGTGACCACCAAGTATATCCTCGAAAGAAGTCAACAGCCACATCCTTCCCAATCACCAACCGACACAAGAAACCGCCGAATTCTCCAAGCAGAAACCACCGTCCAACCCCTCTTCGTTCACTCACCCATAACAATGTTAACCCAAGAAATAGAGCATCTTCACAAGAAGAAAGATAACACAGCAAACAGGTCATCTTCTTTTCAAAGCAACCCAGCCACGGCAACCACGCCACCCAAAACCGCACCCATGATCCTGACCCCGCTATCAACCTTACTCCCCTCCGCGGCGGCATTCCCGGTCGCCTGCGCCAAAAAGCTCGTGGTGGTGCTGTCCCCGCTCACCGCCAACGCCACCGTCGCCAACCCAATGGAGGTGCTGAAGCTGGTGACTCCATTATCAACCCCCGTGAACACTCTCGTCACCGTCTGAGTCTCGGTGCTCCACTTCCACCCCTTACCCCAAGGACCCCAAGGGCTACCACCCGCCTCGCCTCCGGGTCCCCAGCCGCCCGGGCCGCCAGCCCAAGGGTTGCCGTTCCATTCGCACCCGGTAACGGTGTAGACACCACCAGCCCAGGTCTTTGTCCACTCCCCGTCCCCGCCCCAGGCGTTGGAGCCGCGGCCGGAACCCCAGGCGCCGGTGAAGGCGGGAGCGGAGACGGTCAGGACGCCGGTGGAGCCAGCGGCGGAGCAGGAGGCCCACTGGGCGCAGAGGGAGGCGGAGAGGGAGGAGTAGGAGGTTACCGCCGTGGGGGAGGCGGAGCAGGCGGAGGAGATGCAGGAGATCAATGGGGCGGCCTGGGTTGGCTCGGCGCAGTAGGAGGTTGGTGCTGGCCAGGTGGAGTCTGCGTCCCAGAGGGAGGACATGCAGGATTGCTTTTTTTTTGGGGGGGGGGGAGGTTAGTTGGAGGTATTGTTGATGGAGAATTGGAAGGGGAGGCTTACAGCGCACTCGGGGGCACCGCCGTACCACTGGGCGTTGGCGGCCGCCGGGGCAAGGAAGGCCGTCACGGTTGAGGGTCTCATTTTGATGGTCAAGGAAGGGACAATAAAAGAGCAGTAGCGTTGACGATGAGGTTGAAGGAGGAGAGGAGGATAACAAGGTGAGGTGGGAGGTGGGGGAGAGAAGTGAAGAGGTTGGAATGAGACAACACAAGACAGGAAAACAAGGGATGGTGGGAGGGGGGTTTATATAACCCCCTACGTTATACTGATCGACAAGTACCTCAGCGAGCCTGATACAACGAGAAAACAACAAATAACATATCTCATCCGGGCGGTACGGCAGACGACAGAGGTGGAGGTGCGGGCTCTTCAAGCGGACCAACTAGTGCTGAGTCCAAGCAGTCCAATCTTTCGGTCTGCCCAACGTTAAGACGACAACGGAAGGCTATGGGCGCCGAGCTATGACAGACGCTGCAGGTCTGGCTTTAGCCCCGAGGTCGCTAGCTCCTCGACCGAGCCAAGTTGAGTTGGCATGATCAGAGCAAGAATGAAAGAAAAAAAGCTCGGATTGTCGTCAGGCATCTGGCTGTTGGGTTCCTGTTGAGCAACAACATCGTCCAACTGCCGTGTTCGAGACTAGAGACGCCGCTGGGACTGATATGCCGCGCGTCCATTTGGTAGTCCATACCTTTTCTTTGCCGTGTACGGCACCTACATTATCTAGATACCTGTGGTTGAAAATAGCAACCCCATGGGAATGTTGCCCTGCTTGCGGCTCTACCAGAAGAATGCCCCGATCTCGTACCGCCAAGACGGCCACGCAACACATCAGCGGGACCGGGCCGAAAAACACCGAGTGTGTTGAGCCTTTCCTGCTCGAATACCATCTCATCTATTCAGCTCCAGATCCTTGAAAGAAATCCTGAACATCACTCTCGGGACCGAGAGGTAAGGCGGCAGGGCTGGGGTGGGGAATACATTCGTCCTGTTTTCGGGGAGCAAAGCCAAAGGTCAGAAGCGATTGGGCGTCGGTCTTGCTACCTGCCATTGCCTGCCGTGTAGCTACATGTAAGCAGCAGCACGTCTGTCTGTGATGGACGACATGCTAGACAGAGCTCGCATGTGGCGGCTGCGCATGCCAGATGCCAAATCCAAGAGCGTTGTCGGGGGCAGAATCAGTCCCAAACACCCCGGCCGGCAAGTTCCATCTCAACTTCCACCCACCACCTTGAAGCGTGGTCACTTGATTCTTTATTTACCTTCCCCCCCTGGCTCTTTCCATCCAATGACGTCTTTGGTGGATATCTGTTTTTCCCTTTTCATACCCAAAATCCCCATCTTTAGGGCTGTGAGGGTGCCCTGAATCTGTTACAAATGCCAAGCCATCGTGACAAACATGATCGCCCTCAGGGATCATAGCAAGTTATCGATTCCATCAGACTGGGCCCAGAGTGGAGATCACATCTCAAGATTAGATCCCGCTGTTGGATTGGCCAACCGCTTACATCCAGGCTGACGACGACAATGTGGTGTAATGCTGTTACTTGTCACTTGTCTGCCATCTCCAATGTCTCGAATTACGCGTCTGCAACACAGCATTCCAGACCCCGCAGCCTGAGGCGGCAGCATACTATCCGCAAAGATGATCACTTGACAACCAATTTCCCTTGCGTTGCTGACATACCCACAGCCTGTTGTTCTACAAAAGCACAAGTTCATACTACGGTAAACTAACACAATTATCCTGCTTGCCTTTCTTGCCTTGCCTTCCCGCCATCTATCCCCTTCCCTGTGAAAACGCATCAACGACGCCGCGGCTCTCGCAAAGCAATGCAAACACTAAACCAAGTACTCAAGGCTAGTAAGGTAACCAAATACAAGCACAAACATGATTGAACAGACCCTCCTTCACATCAACTTAAACTCCCTCCTTCTCCTCTCCACCTCTTCCTGTGCCCCCCTCAGCTCCTTCATCCAGTCCCTCGGCTTCCCAGGTGAGGACTGCAAATGCGCCCCCTTGGACCTCCTCTGCTGAGCCTACAGCATGGTGCCAAAAGAAGGGGCCGCGTCCTCCTCAAACGGAATCTTCTTTCTTGGGCTGCTGCCATCCTCATTCGCCGGCTTGCGGTGCCGGAAGGTAAACCCGACAAACAAGCTCTTGCTCATCTCATCATCCCTGTCGGCCATGCCCTCAAGTGCCTGCTGCTTGTCGTGCACTTCCTTGTACTTGGCCATATCTGCCTCGTTGGAAAAGTCGTCAAAGTAGCCGGCGTCCGTCTCGGAGTCGAGCTCGGGGACGAACGGCGCCTTGGTCTCTCTGAGTATTTCCCAGTCCACTTCGGCAAAGTAGGGGTGGTTCTGGATATCCTTGATATTGGAGAAGCGCTTGGATCGGGAGTTGATGCAACTTCGAACTGTGTCAGTTTTCTGATCGCCGACAATGTTGCCTTTATGGTGGGTGGTACTCACGTTGTGATAAAGTTCCATGTCCGGTTGCTCAAAAAGTAGCTCGGATCTTCCCACACCGGCCTCTTCAGCACCTCCCGCCAGTGCTTCAGATTCCTCCACGTCTCATCCGCGTTGCTGCCGGCAAACGGGGGGAACCCCGTCAACGCTTCAAACAACATGCACCCCAAACTCCAGTAATCAACCGTAAAGTCATACTCCTCTCCCCTGAGCACCTCGGGAGCCATGTAATCGGGCGAGCCGACAATCGACTTGGCGTAGTTCACATCCTTGTCCCTCATGGACCGATATCCCTCCCGACGCTCTGCCACCGTACGCTGGTCCATTGGCTTACCGAACGGAACCGACGTCTCGGACGCCTTCTCCAGCCGGATCCTCATCGACTCGATCTTAGCGGGTGCGAGGAAACCGGCCGCCAGGCCAAAATCAGTGAGCTTCACATGGCCGGTGGAGTCGACCAGGAAGTTTTCCGGCTTGAGATCGCGATGAATGTAGCCCAGCTGGTGCAAGGCATCAACCGAGCAGAACATTTCCGCGATGTAGAACCGTGCATGCCTGTTGGACAACACCCCAGTGTTGTTGAGAAGCGTCCGGAAGTCACCGCCTGGTACGTATTCCATGGCAAGATAGATATTCTTGTCATCCTGGAACGAGTACAGCAGGCGGACCAGCCACTCGCTCTTGGCCGTTGTCAGAATGTCTCTCTCCGTCAAGACATGTCTAATCTCGTCGAGCTTGAACAGCAGCTTTTTGCTCATCACCTTGAGCGCGCACACCTCCTTGGTATCCTTCTTTTGCGCGAGGAAGACTTGACCGTAACCGCCCTGGCCAACTTGGGTGAGAATCTGGAAATCACCTTGCCTCAACCGGACTCGCCTCTTGCGGAGATTGGCGCGTTCTCGACCGGCGTACTTTGACCACATTTGCTTGTACGTCTCTGGGTCGGTCTCGGGCGGCTCGGGATATTCCGCCTTGAATGCATTGAGGCGGTTCTGTCTTTGACCGACATAGGTCAGGAGATCAAAGTAGTAATCGAGGAAGTCTATCCGTCGTATGTATCAGCAGGGATGCTCATCATGAGTGCTGAAACTAGACTTACACAACTGAGTGACATTGACCAAGCGCTTAACGTTTGGCTTTGACAAGATCTCTCGCTCCTCGGCGGTGAGACCCCGTGTCGTGTTGAACTTCTTGACAGTCCCTTGCGGTCTCTCTCGCTCTCGTGGCTGGTAGAGCTCTTGACGAGAGAGGGCGGCATGACTTGGCTGATATGTCGGCTCTTGGAAAGGGTCGCGCAACGAGACGGGTGGTGTGTTTTCTTGCATGTGGCTTCTCAGGGGACTGCCACCCTGCGTGGCGTTCTTGTGGACAAGACTATGCTCAACGGCCGATGGCCCCTCCTCGAAATGCTGCACGTTGCTCTTGCCAGGAGATAATGGGGCCGCAACGCTTTGTGGGCGACCCAGCTTGACGGGACTGTCGAGGATGCCCATGCCGGGCGGTGCTGCGAGCTTCAGACCATCAAAGGCGGCGGTAGGAAGATCATGGGCGCCGGGAGGTACTGTTCGCTTGCTGGGGCTGCCCTGTGGAGTGCTGACTGGGGTTGTGAAGTTGGTTTTGATCGGTGTGGAGGGGCGATTGTCCTGTTTCCCACCGGGGAATAGATTGGCCATGAAGCTCGCCATGGCCGTGTCAGGGGTGCGCCGAAGCGATGTGTGGAGATGTGATGGCTTGACCTTGTCTCTGCAGGTCGATAAATAGCCTGATAGTAAGATATGCTGATGTCTGTCGACTACCCTGCGGCCTGTCCGTTGTCTGTTCCAGCAGTAGGGGTTAAGAGATGGGATGCCGGTACAAAACAAAGCTCAGGAGAAGACCGGAAGATGATGTCAAGCGTCTCTGGTGTGCCTCCACGCAGGAGACCAAGCAGTCGCGCGCAGATGGAGACAAGCTGAAATCATGACGACCCAACTCGTTCTCTCCCGCTCTGATTGGGCAGCTTGCGCCAGAGGGGCTGCGTCAACACTTGTTGGAGGGGTAACGGCTCCTGCGAGTGCTCCAACCGGCCGGCCAGATGGCGGGGTGTGGTCTGTGCTTTCATGTCTTGGCACTGCTCAGTCCAGCTGCTAGGTCGCGTCACTGCAAGTTGGATTGGAGAATCTTCAGCCAGCCACTCTCGCGCACCATCCCTTCGCAATCTCACATATCGATCACCGAAGCAGCTGTTGAAAAGGAACGAGGTTATAAACTCAGCTATCACTACATCGGCGCGTCCACAAGGGGCAACCGGGACAATATCGAGAACACGCGGGCCCCTGAGTTCAGCAGCGGACTTGCAGCATGGCAAAAGAAAAGAAGTACAACCCAGTACAGGCCCAGCACAAGGCTGACAAGGCCAAGGCTGTCAAGAAAGGTGCGTTTTCTCTTCCCAATGACTGTGCTGAGGCCGATGACTAACATGCTGCGCGTCCACAGGCAAAGCAGAGCAGCAAGCGAGAAGAAACGAGAAGCTCGCCCAGAGGAATCCGGCCAGAATAGAACAGCAAATCAACGATCTTAAGGCTATAAAAGAAGGCGGCGGGAAGCTTACCGCTCTCGAAGAGCAGTCACTCGAGGCGTTGGAGAAGGACTTGAAGGCAGTCAAGAAAGCTCGTGAAGCTCTCGGAGACCGAGCGCCCCAGTTTGGTCGTGGGGGTCCGTCAAAGTCAGGCCAGAGAAACGACGGAGTACTTGGGAAGCGGAGAAGAGACGAGGACGAGTCGAGTGACGACAGTGATGTTCCCGAGGACGTGAGAAGAATACCTATGCCGCGAGACACACCGCCGCCTATCCCCAAAGAGATCATGGACGAATGGTACGCCAAGCGTCGGGCCAAAAGAAACGCAAACCAGGAGCCAGTGACAGAAAGGGCTCAGTCAGAAAATTCTGCCACGCCAGCACCAGTTGTGGAGTCCAAGATAGTGTACGAGGCCAAGCCGGTGGTGAGAGACTTGCGGAAGGAGGCGGTCAGCGCATTTGTTCCCACACATGTGCGTATGAAGATTGAAAAGGGCAAGGGACAAGGCGGCCTCCTCGAGCCTGAAGAAGCTGATCAATTGGAACGGGAAGGCTACCTTCGGGCGCCTGACACCCAGCAATCTGCCCCAAGCAAGGTTCCTCATGGGGTGACGCTTGAGGAAGTGGAAGACGAAGACAACTAATCTGACAACCCCAACCCACCGGTTTATCTGACAAATGTCTCATAACGCTCAGAGTCCGCCGAGGGCGGCCAATGTCTCACGGGAAGCCTCTTCGCAGCATTCCACACTGACGCCCGACATTTGCTTGGCATCAATGCTGGGAGAGTGTTTGGTGAGGTTGATAGCCAAACCAGGTGTCACTGGGCACACTGCAATCTCCAGTCTGACAACCTGCGCAGTGATACGATATGGCTGCAGAGGCCTTGTCAAGGTCTTGGTCGCAGAATGGTTGTACCTGTCAAACTGCTTTCATTATGTCATGCTCACTCTGGTTGGATAGGAGGGACCGATACAAATGCCACTGCACAGCGCATTGGTGTCGTCCCAGCTTTTTGTAAGGTTCCTGCATCAGATGGACCCTGATCCTGAATGCGATCAGATTGATAACTGCAAAGGGCAAGGATGCGCAGCATTTGGCCCAAGCAACTGGATGAGAACATGGAGGAATATAAGACTGGCGGAAGCGACCGGAAGATGGTGCACTGGAAATTCATCTTCCACAACTTACCGATCCCAACCGCATCACACACGCCTGTCACCGGAATGTTGGACCTTGTGCAAACCGCTTACGGCCACAAAACAGCGCACGTGCATGGATATAGCATCGTGGTGGCATCTGCAATGGCGTTTCGTCAACATTTGATGACCGCTGCTCAATAGGTAGCTTCTTGTTCCTGTTCCTTGCGGTGAGCTTTGACGCATAGTACGGCCTGATCTGATTCGATAGGTACCCAGAGCGGCAGATATCATCACCCAGTTTCATCGCATCGGAAGACCATCATGGAAATAAAAGTGCTCGAAAATTCTGGATGTGCGTGTGCTCATAATAAAACTTGCGTTTCCTCTGCTTCTTCCGTCTTCAGAGATCCCGACTACCTTGTTTCAAACTACCTCCAACAAGCCCTATCACAACAGCAGCAAGAAGCACAAAGGAATGAACGAAAAGGGTCCAACAACGTAAAGAAACAATGAAGAAAACCATGCGCTCGAGAACTCGCCTTCTCTTCAACCAAAGCAAATGCTATGCATAGCAATGCTCGACCTTCAAGACAAAAGTCCACCGCAAGTAGCAAAAGTAAAAGCAACCAACAGAGACTACAACAAGCAAAGAAAAGAAAGCCCGCTTGATATCCCCCCTTTCCCACTGCATCCATGCCAAATCAATGTCGCTTCACTTGTTTCCTTTGGGTTGGAATCCCGCCCATTTGCCAACCACCATACCAAAAGTCTCCTGGCATAAACCACAAACCGATAGAGATAATAAAAGTAAAGCTAGAAGACAACGCTGTGGTTCGCAGGGTCTCGCGTCACGCCGCATCACCCGCCGTCATTACAAGAACGTGTCCCACCTCCAACTTGCCTGCAGAGTCTCCTGGCTACAGCTGGACTCCTACAACTTTCCATGCCTAGCCTTGAAGATAGCAACCTTGTCATCATAGAACAAGATCTCCCTCAGCCGTAGCTTCACCGAATTAGCCCCTGACTCGACCCAGCCGTCGTCATACTCATCGACCAAGTCCGCACTGTTGTTGTTGCTGTTGCTGTTGTTGTTGTTGTTGTTGTTGTTGGCGTTATTGCTGTTCGTCCCAGCCGTGGTGCCTCCTATCCCAGTCCCTGTGGTCTGGTCATCATCCTCATCCCCGTCATCCTCACTTTGTGTCTCCTCGGGATCGCTAGTCGCCGTGGTAGGAGTGTTGTCGTCGTCTTCATCTTCCTCCTCGAGCTCCCCTTCGTCTTCGCCATTCTCAGACTGCTCATCCGAGTTGTCCGACTGGTGGTCATTCTCGTCTTCCGATGTATCCTCCGCATCCCCCAAATCAACCCCATTGGCTGACGTTGCACCGGCGTTGATGTTGTTGAAGCCATTATTGGAAAATATGCCGTTCATCTGCCCAGTAAAGGGATTCGCTATTGCTGGAGGAGCCGAAATATCCGGCGTGGTTGTTCCACCACTGGAGTCTGCTGCGCTTGATGAACCTGTCTCGCGGGATTCAAGCATTTCAAAGCATTTACTACCGACACCAACGTAGCAAAGCCGAATTTCGAGTCTCAGGGTAATAATGTCTGCAATCTGATGGGCGAGCTCTCGCGGTTCGAGTTTCCCGCCTGGGTAGTCTGCCACGTGAGCAATGTTAAGAGAACGCAGCTGCTGAAGGTTGAAGAGGCGTTGTAGGAAGGTGTGCTATATAGTCTGTTAGCTTGGTCCCTTTTAAGGGAAAGACAAAGTAATTTGCTTACCCAGTCCTTGTATTCCAACGACACGGCCAATTCCCTCAGATTGACCATGCGTCCGCTGGTGAGGTACTGTACAACCTCCGTACTTAGAGCCCAACTTCTCCACCTGGTGTTGTCGTTATTAGCAACATTGGGGTTGGCAGGGGGTTTGGCAGAGCTATCCAGCAGGAGTTTCCGCAGGCTTTGTGGATGTCTTCTCAGACAACCTTTGAAGACTTCAGCCAGCGGAACTGGGGGGCTGGAATCTCGTCTGCGATCTTGCAAGAACAAGACTTCAAGGGTGTTAGGCGCAAGGGTCTCTCTGATGAAGTTGACCAGAGCCAAGGTAGTAATGTCTGTATGAATTGACTTGAGGGCGAGATGGTACTGCAAGGGTGCGTTTGATGCTGCCATCCTGGACCCGTTGGGAGAAAGGCTGATTCCGTTGTTGACAGATGTCGGCTGAAAATTCTTGCGTAGCATCTTCCATAGGTTCTCGTGCTGGGCACAGTCGAGGAGCGTCAGATTTGTCAACACCGTCCAATCTAACGCCTGCCTACAGACATGCAGTGATAGTGTCACTCGCTCGAGCTCAAGGGTCTGTAGTTTGAGTTTGCCGTCCAGAACCTTCTTAGGGCCAGCTGTCGGATTACTACCCCTGCCACCTTTCAACCAATCTTTCTTCTTGTCCGAGGCATTCGGCTGTCCTTTGTCCGCAGCAGTATCGTCTTCGGACTGCTGAGTCTGCGATGGGCCGGAAGCGCTACTGGGTGAGGAGTTCCCAGTTAATGGTGACTGTGAGGAGGCTGTCGAGACTGGTGTGGTTGGCGAAGCGTTGTTCTCTGTGGCAGAACCAGCAACGGCTACGAGCTTCATCTTGCCTCTTAAAGAGCGGTGTTGCCTGATGTCATAGATCTTCCCAACCAGGACACCGATAACGCCCCCTAGACGCCTCTCGCCAATTGTGCTGCCTCCTGGAAACTGGGCTTTGTGGTCCACTTGTCGTAAGCCAGGCCCATCCCAAGCCTGAGCAAAGTCCTTGTGTACCGCATTTGCTGAGATACCCACACGGAGTTCTTGAAGCGTATCCTTGGAGCGCTCTATAAGTATGGCCATCTCGTCCAGGTAGCCCACTTCATCAATGTCCAGCACGGTCAAGCTCGTGAGTGGAGGCAAGACGCTAAAAGTTGGGTATTCGCAGTGGTAATTCGCGTAAGAGACTGGAGGCCGAGGTGAAGGGTGGGCGGCGTTTTCTGGAAGCATTATTCCCACAGTTGTGACATGGCTCCCTTGGGGAACAAGTGCAGTTGTACCCGCCACTGAATTTCCGTTCTGAGAAGCAGAGTTGCCGGACTGCTCCGAGTTGTCATGCCAGCGGACCCAGACCCTGCTGAGCTTACAGTCTCTGTCGGGCTGCTCAGCCAAGGATGCCAGCGCCATGAAGATGTCGGACAGCACACCGGTGGGCATGTCCCATATGAACGTCTCGAGGTTTTTCATTTTGGCGATCGCGAGTGCCACCATGGTCCCAAGCATTGTTCCACTCTCTTTACTGATCATGTACTCAGCAACCCAGTCGGCCGGCCCGTTGCCCAGCGAGAACTTCTTGATGTATTGTGCATACTCGTTACCCTTGAACTTAGCAAGTTGACGCGTATTTCGTGGAAATGCTCTGCGCATGGTGCGAGCAAAAGCGCTTCCGAGACACAGCGTCTTGAGCCCGTAGGTCAAGGCGTCCACGCTTTTGGATTCTGTTGCCGTGATGTGTCCATCTGGCCAAACAATATCGAACCGTGAGTATATCAGAGGTGTAGCAAGCCCGTGTAGAGCCGAGTTCGTCAAGGCAAGTGCAGTCAGATCGTTTGTATGAGTAATCTGGAGGGCACCATGTCAGTACGGCACTCGCATGAAGGCTTGATAGGAACAAAGATACCTCCTTAACGATCAGCTGCAAAATATCGACTGGAAGTTCGAGCAAGGTGAGGGGTCTACCCTGTCTGGGGGTAACATTGCGCTCTTGGTCCTTCTCTCTAATATAGTCGGTAACAACTTGAGTAGAGTTTCCTTGAGGTGTTCCGCTGGGTGCTTCGATTGGGGTGTCCATGGCTGACGGAGCCTCCTTCAGGCCAAGCGAGCAACTCTCATCGCCCGGCAGGATACCCCTGCTGGTATCCTCTCGTTTGGAGATGCCCCGGCAGCACCCCGAAGTTGAGAAGTTGATTGAACGGAAACGCAAATATATCTCGACGAGCGAATCGGTGGCTCGCGTTGTCGATGGGACTGGCTGGGGCCTGGCTTTCTATGCGCCGTGTGTGATTGAGTTTCGGGAAGCTTGAATGGCCCGGTGCACTAATACAAGTTTTGATGCTGCTGATGGCGCCTATTACTTAAAGCAACAACTCAGGAGGAACGACGATGATGGACTGATGATTCAAACGATGGCAGGAGACGCGTCAAAGGGCCCGTTCTCGACGCGAACGTATCAATACAGTGTTTGTCGTGGGCGGCTGGGGTGGTGTTGCAGCCCTGTGTGGAGAGATCCGCCCGCTCCTGAGCGCACAGGGCAACGGGCACGAGCGGAGCAGCGGCCAAGCCAAGCTGGTCCAGACGGCAAACAAGGCCAAATTGGGAATAGCGCTTCCAACCCCAGATTTCGACTAGAGCGGTTCTCGATCTCGAATGGCTAGGAATGGGTGACTGGACAGCTGATAATGGAATTTGTGACATTCCTGTAGAAGACCAAATCTGTACACCGAACCCTACGGCGGATGCTTTCAGTCTCTGTGGCCCTCTTCACCTCGGGGCTCTCTACGCTGTACTGTGCACAGCATACACCACGAATACACGTCTTGGCGCTCTTACACATCCTGGTCGGCACATGTTCTCTGGCGTTGGCCTGGTCCGTCTTGGCTCGGCTTGTCACTTGAACTCAACCCCACCATGTCCGCATGCCCCTCGTGCTGAGGTCAGTGGTTTGCTCTGCCTGATCAGCTTTCGCGTTCCCGATGTTGGATTCAGAGTGTGACCCAAGCCAGAGAGGAATTGTTCGACGGGAGAAGGCTATTTTCAGATGCAGCCCTCGCCGGTTGATGCCGATGCGGAAGGTGGAAGTCCATAGATGGAAGCCATCGCTGACGCCAGAGGACCCCTCCTTGCATGCGCAATCCCGCCGTCACCTTTTGATTTATTGCCGCTGTAGAGCAGCACAGCGCTCGACAACGGCGTTTCCAGTTTATGGACATCTGCGCCCAGTATTAATTGCTCAGTCCTCCGGGTCTTTGATGCCCTTTCTTTGCCTCTTGGTTGTGTTGTTCCTGTTTGTCCCCGCTCTTTCTCCGTGCTTGTGGAAAACCGTTGCTCCAGTGAGTGTGGACGCTTGGCACGGCTGTGGACTACGGCTTTCAGTTTTCTGTCCCTTGAACGGCGTCGTCGCGGTTCGTCATCTCTGCCCAACCACAACCACATTCTGCATCGCCCCGCGACTCGACGCGCTGTCTTGGGACCCGAAGTGACAGATCAGCTGTTCATCTCTTCGAGATCACTGTATGTATGTGGCCTCTTTTGCCCGTTCCTGCCACCGTGGCATGCGACGATTGCCAGGCTGCTGCTGCCAGGTTTTGGACACTCTTTCGGGGCTGGGCTTCGGCAGGCCGTCTCATTATTAAATGTCACTTTACCCACTGCTTGATTGCTGACAATCCTGTACTCAGTCTTCCGTAACAACTGCCAGTATTTGCGACGACATCGAAACCCCGCCTGTAGACCACCACGCTAGCCGGTCCCTGCGCAAAACATCAAGACCTCAACATCATACCTTTCCAACTCCAGTCGACAAATCCGAACCCATAATCATGGCTTCGTTTTTCCAGAACCTTTGGGAGTCCATCTTCACCCCAGGACCGACGCCAACGCTCCTTGTAGCCACGAATGTCACCTTCGCCGCCCTGCAGGTGGTGTTGGCCGCCATGTTGCTTGCCACATACAGTATTCACTTTATTATCCTCTCGGGTATCTGTGCCGGCCTGTGGATGTCTATCAATTGGTTCGCGGGCGAGTTGATCATTCATCAAATACAGGAGGAAGAGAAGGCGCGAAAGGCCAAGGCGGCTCAGATCCCAACATCCTCCGACGACAGCGAGACCGAGGTGGAGGCATCGAAGTCAACGGCGAGCTTAGGCAAAGGGAAGAAGCCAACACCGGAAGCAGCGGCGGTCAGCACCGTTGTCGAGCCAGCAGAAAACCAGGGCGAGTTGAAGCTGAGGGTACCAGTGGAGGAGCCAGGATCTAGCCAGGGACTTAAAAGCGGCGTCAGCACTGAGGATGAATGGGAGAAGGTCTCTGAGAATGAGAACGAGAAGGAGAAATAAATGTGCGAGCCACCTGTGTACCATAAGCTAAACCAGCTTAGAGAAACACCAATCAAGGCGCATAGCGAGAAGTAGTTGTACATAGTCGAAGTTTGGTCTGGGGGTGGTCTCTCATCCTAGTCTAGATCTGCGCTTACTACATTACCGATGGTAGCTTCAGGGCCTATTTTGGCTATACATCAATGCATACTGGAGGAGAATTCAAAAGCATATGATGTGGAACGGCAGGAGATAGGACTCCTTAATAGAGCAGTGTTGGTAAAGCAGTTGACAACACTGCAAACAACCCTAACCCGGAATGGGGGCACGTGCACGGCCCCGTGCTCCAAATTTCGCGTCGCGCTGCCATCAACCTTGAGAGCTCCACTGTTCACCATCTCCAGTAAGACCAACGATTGCGATCCAACAAGACGATAAACAACGGTGAAAATCAGCCGTCAAGCTTTCCACGAGCCCTCTATCTTAATACTTCGATAATACTCAGAGACCGCCAAGATGAAGCTCGTCAGGTACGCATAGGCCCTCCAGCCAGCAGTAGCCTTGCGCAATGCCCAAAGCTAACGATTACTCTCGCCGCCAGATTTCTTATGAAATGCCAGAACGAGTCGGTGACGATTGAACTGAAGGGGTACGACAAAATAATCTCTTATAAGGAATACTGCCAGCGGAAGGCTAATAGGGAAGGTATATAGCGGCACCATCATCTCTGGAACTATCGCCTCCGTCTCCCCACAAATGAACACGGCGCTCCGAAATGTCAAGATGACGCCTCGCGGGCAGGATACGATTCAGCTGGAGACTCTTAATGTTGTACGTATTGCTCTAGAAATCAAAACGCCGTCAAAGAACAAGCCACTGACTGTTCCGGTTCTGTAGCGCGGAAGCACCATTCGTTGTGAGTAGTTGGCGGTCCAATACAAAGTTCAAAGGACAAATTACTAACATCAAGCTCGAAAGATTACATCCTCCCCGATTCGCTTCCCCTCGACTCGCTCTTGATCGACGACTCTTCCAAGCCCAAGAACAAGGCCCGCAAGGAGGTGGATCGTGGTGGTGCCAGAGGCGGCGGTCGCGGTGGCCGTGGCATGCGTGGAGGAAGAGGCGGTCGCGGTGGCCGTGGCAGAGGAAGGGGTTAAGCTGGGAAACTTGGTGACATCAGGTTGGACTACGGACCTGGCCGCTGGTTGGGGTGCTGCCAAACGATGCGCCCAAGGTGTCCCTACCTGCGCTTTTCATCGGCAACGTATGGGCGATTCGATGGCGACAGGCAGAAGCAGCTCGACTAGGCGCGCACAAATCCACCGGAGGAGGACGAGGAGACACGAGAGATCACACAACATATGTGCGTCAGCACTCTTTGCGTTTTGACCATCAACAAAACATAGCGGAGACCTGAAAAGCGGCAGGGAATTCTGAATTTGGCGTTACTGGATGGATGATTTGATACTGCAAAAAGACTGCCAAGGGGTACGTTCTTGATTTTCTGATATATGGGGGAGGAGACAAAACGGCCTGTATTCATAGTGTTCTTACTCACCGAGGGTAGGACGGACCCGTTAACAATGACACCTCGATACTCGGACTTGTATATATCTGCCATACGATCAAACACATATATGTCATATATTGATCATGGCATATGACGATATGTTAAGAATTCAACCTCCCGTAATTTTTTCGACTCTTATCCACAGCATTACGCTTTCAAGAGCGACCCATCCATTTCCTGATTTCACAAGCCTCAACGTCTCACTCCCTCCATATCCTCACAATCTGCAACTTCTCCCACCCCGCCTGCCGTCCACTCGTTCCTACTGTCTCCGCCTTCCACCGTCTCCCCTCCCCAGCATTGTCCATCTCCCTAATCCTTTGCTTCACCGCCTCGGGCTTATTCCCCGCACACAACAGCAAGTAGGCGACCCCCCGCTTGCTGAGGACATCCCCCAAACTGTCGATAACCCTATCCGTCGTCTCCATCCCGTCTTTCCCACCTGCATAAGACAGCTCCAAGAGTTTAGACTCCTCCTCAAACGTCACTTTGCCCTCCTTCTTTTCCCTCAGCCTCTCAGGCAGGGCTGGTAAATCTTCAGTGGGAACATAAGGGGGGTTGAAGACCAGGACGTCGACTTGTCTCCCTCTCAAGCAAGAAGTGAGATCGCCTTGGACGGCGGAGAGAAATTCCCCTGATGTTGTGGGGTGGTCTTGGGAGGCGAGGGAGACGGTTTTGGCGGTGGAGGCGCAGGCGAAGGAGTTGATGTCGATGCCGAGGGTTAGGATGTCGGGGCGGGAGAAGATGTGGTTGGCGTGGGCGGTGAGGAAGGCCAGGACCACGCCGGAGCCGGGACCGATTTCGAGGACTAGAGGGGTGGGGGATGAGGGGGGAAAGTGGGAGGTGTGGAAGGTGAGGGAGGTGGGGGAGGAGAAGGTGTCGAGGAGGAGGAAGGAGTCTTCTGCTGGTTCGTAGACAAGGGTGTAGGGGACGTGGGAGGTGGAGGGGGTGGGGAGCATTTTGATGGTGTGTATGTAAGATGTGTGTTGATAGGTACGGGGTTATTGCTGTGGGGGGCGGTCTGGTGTTTCCGTGCTTGGCTGAGAAAGAAAGAGAAGAAGCTAGTTGTGGATAGCTTCGCTTTTGGGCCGGATTTGGTAAGTGGTTGATGTGTGTGAAAAGAGTGAGCACCAAGCGGGAATTTTGACAAGGACTTTTCAGTGGGTGGGGCACGTGATGAGCATGAGACAAGTATGAGTTTCTTGATCATACTTCTCACATGAGCAGCACCAGGTCAATAAGATTTCCCAAAATGCAAGCAAAAACAGGAGACATGCCATCGGTGATAGCGTCGTTGGTTTTCCCAAAGTTGAACCACGTGCCTTGAACATGTAGAAGGCCGCACCAAGGATGGGCTCTACCTATTATATGTCATGAGTCTGTATGAGGAAGAGAAAATGTACAAAATATCAACCCATATCATCTTTGCCTTCCGCTGTCCCTCTTAGATGATGCCAATATATCTCACGAATAACACAAAATCCCTCCCCCGGTCCTGCCTACTCGGCCCCAACCCCCAGCGAAATCCATGCCGATTCTTCACCAGCATTCTCGTGTCATTTCGCTCGTACTGTCCACTTAAGGTCGCTAATTTCACCCACGATATCGTCAGCAAATTACCTCATACTTCCTAACTGTTCCTCGTTGTAGCGAAAACCTACCAGGTGGGATATAGATGCCCCTGCGCCACTACTTTCTGCGGATATGGCGTTGCCTATCTATTGAACAGAGAGGGGCAGTTGTCGAAGCCGTAGCATGGGTGGCAAGAGACCGTGACGATTCCCCAGCGGTGGTGGCAGTGGAAGTCTTTATAGTGGCCTATTTGGCACATTTTCTTTCTCAGTGTTTTGTCAATGTGTGGCGGGGGTGGTAGCTGTACACTGCTGTAAAGAGGACAAGTGATATGGTTTTGAGTTGTGGGCTGCTTGGCCAGATGTCATGAGTGTAAAAGAGAGGAGTATGTCAGTCGGCAACTGAGAAGTGTCAGAAGCCCGTTGTGACACAGGCAATAGTCTTGGGATGCAGTTGTTGCCTGTTTGCTCCTCCTGCTTAGACAAAATGGAAGTGTAAATGGCAGAGGATCAGATGAATCGGACAAGTTATTCACTCATCTTGATATGATAAACTAACCCTAAAGACAACGCTGCCACCAAGCCTCTAATCTACCACCCAATACATAAGCATATTCCCATAGCTCCAACGCCATGCTTCCATAAGTCTTTCAACACGCAATGGGTAGTACTTTTATATCCATGGACTCTCGCCAGGATCATGCTCTGATGAAACCGCAACCGACTCCTTTCTCGACCCAGACGGCGATCCCGCTTCCGAAACACCACCATCCTCTTGCTCTATCCTCGTGCTCTTCCCCTGCTTCACACCAACTAACCTCTCCAACAACTCCTCTATCCTCTGCGTGCTCTCCTCCAACGCCTCCAACCTCGCGGTAATATTGCTCATCTCATCACTCTCACTAAGCACCTCCTGGAGCTCTGCTCTCAAACCAGGAAACGGCGCGATGCTATCACGTCTGCTCAAAGGTTTGGGGCCTCCCGGCGCCGCACCTCCCGCAGCCGTTGCCACAGCCGTCGTTGCCGCCGCCGTCTGGGCAGCTTGCTTCCTCGCTTCTGATGCCACTGAGTCTATGTGGCTGTTTCCTCTGGCGAACTGCCTCCGGATCAAGTGCCGCGTTAGGTCGTCATCGGTGGTTATTTGTTCGAGGACCGACTCCGGTGGTGGTACTTCGAACACGGTCGAGATATCGCTATGGGAGGTGATTCCCCATCTTTCCCAGAAGTGAAGCCCGGATTTCTTTTGGGCTTTGACGAAAGATGTGAGTTGGGTAGGTGGACCTCCTGGGGTACCGGGCCAGAGTGCTCTACGCTCGGCGACGGCGATGAACAGGAGGAGGGGGAGGTTGAGCAGACGGACACTCGCGACATGGATTTTGTGGAACCATCTCGGCGAGGCGAAGAATTTCAGGGGTACGAGGATGAAGATGGCGATGAGGTTAAATGGTGGTTGATAGGCGAAAATGGCATCGCCTTTGACACCCTCAAGGGTAAGTACGGCCCGGCGGAACTGAATCTCGGCCGGGGCGTTGGTGACGATGGTGCCAAATGTGGTCGAGAGCATCGATACGAGGATGGTGAGGAAGAGGGTGTTGCCCAAGAAAGCGAAAGCTACCATAAGAGCTGGTCCCAATATCTTGTGAAACTCAATCTGCTCTGTTGTTAGTACCGTGACAACTGACCAAGACGAAGACAACAAACCGAGTGATGGATCCCAGATCCGTCCAGTCCAAACCAGATGTATATCATCCACTTGCTGATGACACTGGAGAATGGTTAGCTAGCGGCAGGTTGGGATCTAGGTATGTAGTTACTTACAAAGGCGAGTATGCATCGTTTCCGAGCCACATAAGCGACAGTAAGAACCCGAAAAAGCACCAAATGGCCAACGCAGTCACCAGCGCAAAGTCAGACATCATGGACCGTAGACATAAAAATACAATATTGTCAGAGAGAAGGTTGAACGCCAACCGCGGCACAAGGACCGGTGCCCCCATGGCAAGGACGTCAAGAGCTTGCTGATCAGCTTCGGCATTTCTAGTCTTCCAGCCATATATGCGGAGGAACAAGTAGATCCAGTAAATGAAGGCAAAACCGACGTCGAGAAATGACCAAAGATTTTGGGCGTATACGTGCCTGGATTGAACTGTCAGCCAGGACACTGACAAAGTAGCAATAGACTCGGTCTAGACATACCATCCGTGCTCTAGTAAGGTGGCAAACTGATCCAGAACCCATCCCATGGCGTACACCGTAAAACAGATCTCGAGCTTGCTGAACTGTGTGGGATCTCTCTCGGCCATAAACACGACGTATAACGCCAACAAAATAAAGAACTGCATAATCTCGAGGTAATTTCTGGTCCGTGGAACCAAAAGACGATACTGGTTCAATAATGGCGCTTCTCGGGGATTGTACAAGGAGATAGGCCGCTGTTTGTATCTGTCTGCAATCAAGTCCATGTAACTCGAAGGCGTGTAAATCACGCGGCCGTCATAGATGGCATCAACCCTGATTTCAGTCAGCACAGTTTCTCTGACCTTGACAGAGGGGAGAGACTGACACTTTTTGGCAACTAGTACTGGCAAGAAATATTCTGGCCTCGCTTAGGATAGCCACTTCCAAAGCCGGAAGTGTCTTATGCCATGCTGTACTAGCCTGCACCTCCCTCCTGATCTCTTCGGGGGCATTTTGAAATGGCTCAAACCCAGCAATCAAGATGTGCGCCAGAACAAGCAGGTTATCTGGCCCGTCATTGTCCTCATTGAACCGTCTGAGAATACGGGTGGCAATGAGCTCGCACAGCATGGCGCGTGTTGAGTTGACATTTTGTCTGTTGCTGAGATGTTTCTGTTCGTTCAGAAACTGGGCTCTGTTGACCAATAAACAGTAGACGATGGAGATATCGTCCTGTTCATAGAGCTTGTCCACCAAAGGCCGGATAACACTGATGTTGATGCGCACATCACGGAGCTGATCGAGACTGAGATAGTCTTCCACAACTGAGATGATGTCGCGTCTGATTCGATGAATGTTGTTATAAACGGGAAGGTGCTTGTGAGTGCTTGTGTTATAGCTGAAGCAACTGAAGACCTGCTCGTCGGTCCGGTGTGGGAAGGTGGCGCGATGAGGGAGCAAGGGCCGCCGTTCAGGGGGCTCCTGGATTTGAATGTGAACTCCAGCTGCGGACCCGGCACCGGTCGTGGCACCCGGGCGCCGGCGGCCGCCCATGTTTTGGAGTTTCGGTAGGTAGTTGCCTGTAAATGTGCTCTATTGAAGTTGAATGATCCGAGCAAGTGACTTTTCAGAAGGTGGGGTGTTGTCGATCTGGAGATGAGAACATACGCTCCAGGTTGTCGTTGGGAATTGAAGTTTGAGTGTCCTTCAGCGTGCTGGCTCGTGGAACAGTGAGAGTGTGGTAAGAAAAAGACCTAGAAAGAGTTTGGGTAATCTCTGGAATGTGAATAAGCCAAACCAAGTGTCAATTTGTATAATCACGCCGTGTGAAAATATCAAGTTACGAGAGGAAGAAGGTAGCTTTTGATACATGATATCATCATTTATGAATGGATCTATGAGATGGTTGGCTGCCCTATTGGATCTCCGAGATGAGCGGCCAGCGGCTTATCGAGCTGTGCCCCACGCTGGTTTCAGCTGCAGACTGCAGTGCATAAAGGCGCTGATAAGATAAGCGATGCCAGGCACGCCGTTTAGCCTTCCCCACGCCAACTCCCAGCGGCTTGGGCCGGGAACAAACACCCCCTGTCGATATTTTTGCAGTGTGGATCACTTTCAAACGACGCCTGTCAGCAAAACCAGACGGTACGTCTAACTTCGACGACTTCATTCATCAAACCACACTCGGCTACTTATTGAGCTCAAGTCTCGATCTAATACACACAGACATTAGTAGTTTTCGTGTTAAGCTCACCCGAATCGCATCCACGATGGACGTCAGCGACGTGACTCCAGAGTTGGAACAGCTGGAGCTGGACCTCAACACACTCCAGGAAGTACTTCAACCACTTTTGAGTGATGTCGGCGATGTTTCGTCCAAGATGCCACTTCTCGACAAGGCCAAGCTTTATGTCTTGGTGTGCTATGCGATTGAATCACTCATATTCTGTAGGATACACCTACCATACTTGAGACTTCACCGGTCACTTACTGACATTCACTTCAGCGTCGTTGCGCCTAAATGGAGCTGATGCAAAAAGCCACCCCGTTTTCACAGAGTTAACCCGCGTCAGGCAGTACTTTGAGAAGATCCAGAAACTCGAGTCACCCCCAGAAGAGCGTGAAAACACGGTCAACACCGAGGCGGTGGCTCGCTTTGTCAGGAATGATCTGGTATGCTCGGCGTTTTCATGTCCACTACTTACAAGTACCGACCATGACTAACACGCTTCATAGGCCGACAACAAGGACATCAAGAACAAGCTGACGGAGCTGATTGCCAAAGAAAAAGCGAAGGCCGAAGCCAAAGCCGCCACGGCTGCTGCGGAAAAGAAGCGGCCTGCAGAGAACTCAACATCAGAAGTTCGTCCTGAAGAAGCTGGGAACAAGATTGCCAAACGGCCGAAGCGTGATGGATCCAAGAAGAAGAAATGAATGCTCCCCAAGGGGTTCAACATCAACATACTGCTAAGTCCAAGTGGACAGCAAAATCAGAGCTTGCCCCCAAGCACTTCTACGGCGGACCATGAGCATCGAGGTGATACAGCCTCAGCGTGAGTCTCATCGTGAAAAACTTGGGTCATGAGGCATAGCGAGGCAATTTCTGGAGTCTCACACCCGCTCAAGTCACACAACACAAGATACCCAACGGCAATCCACGGAAGTTGGGTCAGCTGCGCGTCCATTCTGATTATTTGGTTAAGAGATGGAGCATTGAAGCTTTAAGTTGGGCGGAGGGATTAGGGGTGTGGACGGCCGTCATAGACTACATGTCAGGTCTTGACCAAGACACAATACGTGCATTCAAATCATATCTCTCTCTTTTAATCCTCCGTAATACCAGCACAGCTATCTAAACCCTAACCCCCGGCCTTCTTCTTTGCCCCGCCACCGGCAGGGACCAACAAATCCTTAACATTCTATTGGCTTCTAGCCTCAGCGCCGCCTCTGAGTGGCCAATGGCAACATCCCATACCGTCCTCGTGGCCGCCCGGCGCGTTCATCTAGACTGTATACCGACGATCCGAACTGCCGCTATTTCTTTTCCCGCCGACAACGCCTCTCAACCTCAAACCTCACCACCTCAACACCACAAACCACGCATACACATTCACTCGTTGAATCACCCCCCCTTCCAAACCAAAAACCAAAAATGCCTCGCCAATCCCGTGGTCCCGCTCGCGCCCCCGCGCGCCCTACCGTTCCCGCTCGCTCTGCCCCCGCCCCAACCCAGCAGCAGCAAACCCGCCCAGCAACCACCTACGCCGGTCCCCAAACTGGTGCCCCTAATGCCGCTGCTCCCACCGCTGGTGCCCCTACCTCTCAGGGCCCAGGGCTGATGGCGCAGATGGCTTCTACTGCTGCGTATGCTCCCCCTCTTCCCCCTCCCCTCCTTTGACATCCGTGATGCTAACAGTATGTCTAGTGGTGTCGCCATCGGCTCTTCCGTAGGCCATGTAATCGGAGGCGGCATCTCCTCCCTCTTCGGCGGCGGCTCCTCCGCTGCCGCTGCCGACCCCGTCGACCAGGCCAACTCGGCCGCCAGCCAGCAAAACCAGACCTGGGGCGACAACTGCAAGGGCGCAACGACCCAGTTCACAAAGTGCATGGATGACAACCAAGGGAACATGCAGATTTGCGGGTGGTACCTCGAGCAGCTTAAGGCTTGCCAGCAGGCTGCTTCTCAGTACTAAGTTTTTGGTCTTGGTGCTGGGGAGTCAAGGGATGAGAGAGAGGGGGGCTTTGATGGTTGAAAAACTACGATCGTTACAAGCTTTGAAGGGGAGGATTGTTGAGTATTGTGAGATGGTGCGGTAGCGTTCAAGGTGAAAGACTTGTCTTTACAACAAGTTTGACAACCCACATGCGAGAGCCAGTCATCTCACAACTCACTTGTACATTATAACCAACTACCACTCGGCGGCGCAAACAATCAGCCTGTCTTGGACAACAACAACAAATTAATACCCCTCTGATTTGGATTTTTGCACTTTTTTTTGAGGTTGAGCAAAAAAACAGCAGCAAGAATCCATTCGGGTCAACTGATCAACTACCTAAATCCCCCCTACCCCTGGACACGATTAAACCAAGTCAAAATCCTACTGGTTGCCAAAACAAAATATCAAACTCCTACTCTTCATCATCCGGTCTCGGTTCAAAGTTCGTCTGTGATCTATGTTGGTAAACGTATTCTCCCTTGAAGTTTGCATGTCAAAGTCAACTTACCGAATTCCCGTTATAAAACTGCTGCTCACCCCTCCTCCTCACACTCTCCAGCCCGCCTATACGACGATCACCTCCTGCTGCTTGCCCTTGTCGTCCCCCACGATTCGGACTCTGCTGCCTAGGTGTGTCATCCCCATCCGACTCCTGCTCACCACCCACAGGACCAGAAGTACTAAACAGCGTCGAGAAAAAGCCGCCTATCAAACTGGCAACGAACAGAATGAATCCGATGAACCGCTGGAAGATACCCCCCCTTTCCCCTGCCGAAGTCGTCGAAGCGGCCGAGCTACCGCTACTGCGAGAGTAAGCAGACGAGTACTTTGGCACCGGGAGCAAAATCAATGTTGCCGAGGGTGTCAGCTCCAGCTCCTGCAACGTCTTCTCCTCCTCTGTCACATCGACCGTCTTACTAGGCAGCGGCGTGAGCAAAATCTTGAAGTTGAAGGGTTCTTTCCCGTCTTTTCGATTTTCTGTCACGAACTGCCGAACATCTTTTAACGTATCCGTGCTGGAGAACCGGCTGCGGAGGGTAGACCCGTCGAATAGCCTGACTTGGATCGCGGCGTGGGAAGAGACTCTGTTCGTTCTTGGGAGAAGCTGGCTGGCGGAGGCAAGAGGGACAGTAGAAGCCTCCGCCGCGGCTTTCCTCTCGGCTTCGAGAGCTTCCTGGCGGGCTTTTCTCTCGGCTTTGTCGTCCTCGATTTGTTTAAGAATTCGCTGGCGTTCTTCCCTGGCTTCCTTTTGCTTCTTCTTGAGGGCTTCTGCGTAGGCGTTGTGAGTGGTGGGAGGTTTGGTTGGGTCTTCGACAGCTTTGCCCTTCTCTTCGCGGCGGCGTTTGGCTTCTTCTTCGCGGCGTTTTTTGGCTTCGGCTTCGGCCTTCTTCATGCGTTCTATTCTGGCCGCGGTTTGGGCTGCTAGGGATTGGGCGTGAGATTGTTCGTTGGAGGTGGGCGGGGTTGCTTGGCCTGAGCTGCTAGCGTTGGACTCTGTGTTGGGAGCTGGTTGTGAAACTGTGACGGGTTGGGAAGCGGTAATCGCGACGGGGGCTGCTGGTGGAACGCTTGGGGAAGCAACGGGCTCGGGCTGGGTTGGCGGTGGTGGAGGAGCTTCAACAGGAGTGAGGGCCTTGCGAAGTCTTTCTATGAATAGTTCCTTGGGCACACCGGCAGCAATGTACTCTTTGAGTTGTCCGCTTCTGATAACCTGGTTAGGAATGCCTCAATGTACGCTCAGCACCCAACACTTACTTGATTACCACTAGTGTTGGTTTCTTGGGCAATGGGTAGAGCTGAGCGAGGAAGCCTTCCTCTTGTGATCCGGCCACCAAACGAAGTGTCACAGAAGTGGACCTCAACAATTCCACGATCTGATATGTGTCCGGTCAATAAACGAGCTTCCAAAAGCAATTGTTCGCCAAAACACACCTCTTCTTCCTTGAGATACTCATTCTCCCATGTTTGACTTTCATCTTGCTCATCTATGATAAGGTCAGCAACTTGAGACCAGATCGGGAATAACACCAATGACATACCGGTTACAAAACAGACAACAGACCTGGACTGCTGCAACGCCGCGCCGATCCCCTCCTGGAGAGAGCCCTGAAAGAAAGCCATTGTAAACAGCAACCCCCGCGATATGTTGTTGGCCGATGGGGCAGTGTCAACGTGTCGATTGGATGGCGTGAGGGGTCCAGAGACGGATGTACAAGACAGTCGAGGCAAGAGGAGATACTGTAAACCGCAGCTCTTCACCGAAAACACGTTTGAAAGCAAAACCGGGAGCAAGTTCCTAATAGAATTGATGACAGGCTCGCCGTTTTACAAAAGGGATGGAATTGTGTTCACGTTGTCCACGACAGCGGCAAGCCACATCGGTCCCAGACTACCCCCTGTAAGATTACGCTGCTTGCGGGGCACCCAGCTGCTCCAAACAGGGCAGCCAATCAAGTCACACAAACGGGGTCCTAAGCTTCCCCGAATTATGACGCGCGAATCCGTTTCTCTCTGTCGGCCAGTGGTCTGGGGAAAACTGGAAACTAAAAATCCCATCTCAATAAACATCCCACTTCTGGAAATCGCCCTTTTGGCTTCAAAATAAGGGGGCATATATCAGGGATGACAATGACGTCGGGAAGGATACTTCCCACCCTGCTCCGGTCCCTTCAAAGGTCAAGGACACCCCTCCCCCGCCCCCAATGGCCTCAACCCACCTCCACACTCAAGCCATCAACACCAAGAAAGTTCACCACCTCCCCTCCCTGCCGCCATGGTGATCCCCGCCGCCAACCGGCCGACGACCCCGGCTTCCAATCCATAGTCGACAACCCCCCCGAGCTCGTCCGCACAGGAAAACGCCACGGCCCCGGCCTCATCATCCTAGCCATCATCCCCATAACAGCATTCTTCCTCGGCACCTGGCAAGTGAAGCGCCTCTCCTGGAAGACAGACCTGATCGCCAAATGCGAGGACCGCATCGTCCGCCCCCCTCTCCCCCTCCCACCCCGCATCGACCCCTCGGCAATCTCTGACTTTGACTTCCGCCGCGTTCTTGTGACGGGCCACTACCGACACGATCAGGAGATGCTCATCGGCCCTCGCATGCGCGACGGCGAGCAAGGATACATTGTCGTTACCCCCCTGGAACGAAAGGACGATCCTGGTGCTACTATTCTCGTGAACCGAGGGTGGATTTCCAAAAAACACCAGGACCAGAAACTGAGACCCGAGGGGTTACCCACCGGGGAGGTGACGGTGGAGGGGTTGTTGAGGGAGCCGTGGAAGAAGAATATGTTCACCCCTGAGAACAGGCCGGACAAGGGGGAGTTTTACTTCCCTGATGTGAAGCAGATGGCCGAGTTGACTGGGAGTCAGCCTGTCTGGGTTGAGCAGACTATGAGTAGGTTTAAGTCCTGATCTGGGATATACTGGGTTGGGGAGCTAGCTATGGTTTTGCTAACTCTGATATGTGTGTGTGTACAGACCCTGACTATTTCACTACTCTAGAGTATGAACAAAAGGGTGTACCCATCGGGCGACCTGCCGAGGTCAACCTGCGCAACAACCATGCGCAGTACATCTTCACCTGGTATGTATATAGCTCCTCTCCTGTCTTTCGATGCCGCGGCGGTCAGTCTATGCGTAACTGCCATGGCGACGCGGCCTCCTCAGTGTGCTCGAATGCGTCATGAGCACTTTTATCTAACAATATCCTCAGGTATGGCCTCTCTCTGGCCACATCGATAATGTTCTGGCTGGTAGTCAAGAAGCCGCCAAAGGATATCACCCGTCGTGTTCGTATGAACAAGAACTGGTAAAACAACAATCTCACAAGGTCCAATGGCGGCATACAGGCCTCTCACGTCACGGATTCATCTTTTTCGCCAGCCGGAACTGCCCCTTCGCTTGCCTTGCGACGCTTTTTGGATAGGACAGGCGGTGGCATCCGAAGATCCTGTAATAACTCTCGTGGTAAATGCCGTGACGCAAGAGCAAAAGGCGTAGTCTGTGGGTTGATTTGACGCTGCCTAAGAGAGGAGCCTTGTCAGCAACCAAAAAACACATGTACAACCAAACACATTTTTGATATACAAAGATACCCCGTCACATACACATAGATTGTACAATAAGAACAAAAGAAAAGACGTACCTTCTCATCAGGGTAATGACATCACTCTCATTAATAGTATTCCGCCCAGCATGTTTGGAATACGCCTCCAGATCCTCCCCCAGCTGCTCAAAGAACCACTCGGAAGCCTGCATGATGGCGTTCATGGCGTCTGGGGTGATCCTCCCCTTGGCTCCGCTCGTCTTGGCGAAGTTTTGTGCCAGCCGTTTAACCACACCCGTTGGAAGGGAGGGGTACTGGATCCCGTGCTTGGAGATGTTGATGCGCTTTTTTCTTGCCGCCGCAGCAGCGCGTAGTTCGGCTCTTTGAGCATGGGTCAAAACTTCTGTTTCTGTTACGTTGCCAGCGGTCATGCGGGTTGTTTCGTTGAGGGTATTGTCAGGTTCTTCGTCGTCCATTTCCGCATCTGGGAGGTCTCCGAAGTCGTCAAAGTTGTGGTTGTCCATACCATCACCACCGTCGTAGCTGTCACTTCGGGCATCTTCCAATGGGGCAAAGTCTGGCTCGTCGAAGTCGGGGGGTTGACGGACGGGGGAGGATTGCACATCGGGGTTGATTACAAAGGAGGTTTGGTCGTCTAGATCGACAGGGACATGGATGCCGAAGTCGCTTTCGTGGCCGGTGTCTCGACGGCCGTCTTCTATTCTGTATAAACTTGTCAGAATCCGATCACAATGTTTACCATAAGGGGCATGTAGCTACCGTTCAGGAGACATGATATCCGCCATAGTAAAAGTACCCTCCTCCTCCACAACATTGATCGGCGGAAACATGCCCGACTCCCTTCCAAAATCCTCACTATGCAGCATATCATTCGTATTGAAAAAGTCGCTCATCCTCGTGCTGTTCAAGGACAGTCTGCCCCCAGGTCCCTCGCTATACGCCCTACGCGGCATCTCAACCGACTGCATGGTGAAGTTGTCCTCATTGTCCAGGAGCATCGACCGATGGGGGACGAGATCGTCGCTACCGCTGTCGTCGTCCCTGTCGATCGGCAGTGACAGCCGTGGTCTCTTGGGAATATCGGCTTCGTCGTCATCATCGTAGCTCATGTGGAATGGGCCAAGGGTGGTCTCGTGGGAGTCGTCATCGTCGGAAGGGTTATGGTTGGGGGTGTCGCCGGGAGAGGAGGAGGACGTTACTATCGGCTCTGTCCTTTTGGCGAGGATCCTTCCAAGGCCGAGGAGGAGGTCGCGGGGGGAGTCTCGGGCTTCGCGCACTGATTTCCGGCGGGCGCGGTGGGGGGTGAAGATTGCTGCCCGGCGGGAGTCGATGGTTCGGAAGGCGGCGCGAGCGTGGGGGGTTGCGGTTGGGGGGGCGTTTTTCCTTCCGGAGGCGGACAGGCCTTGTGGACGGCGCTGGCTGCCGGGGGTTTGGAGGAGGGAGCGGCGGAAGTTGGATACAGGGTCTGCGGATGCGGCTCTTGGTGTTGCGTCCAGTGGACGACTTTCGCGGGCCATGGTGCAGATCGGGTGGGTTATGAAAACGGGAAAACCGTGGTTGCTGTTTTATCTTCCCATCTCAAGATATCAGACAAGCATGGTATTTGGCGCTGTTCGTCTACTCTCTCAGATCAACTACATTATCGACGCGTGTGGTTGTTGTAGCTGTTCCCGGGTGACGCGACCAACTTCCAAGGTGCGCATAACACACCCCACAAGCTGATTGTGGAGCTACGATAGGCGATTGATAAGCCTTTGGGTATCCACTTTGAACCACCGACTTGGTGCCAAGCGTTCACCCCACGCAACAAATTAAGATGTTCACAGCCATGTCTAAACCAGAGTCAACATCTCAATCCAATGTCAGATGGATGAGACTCGGAAGATTTTTGTTCATTTCCTGGGTGCCTCGTCTGACTCGCTCTTGGACCTGTTCCTGGCCGGTCGTTGCGTCAAGTTAGCCACTTGCGGCCCGCGATGACTTCGCCGCCGTTGGTAAGGCGCTTTCAACAGCCAGAGGGCAATGCTATACGCGTTGGTCAGCAACCAGAGTATCAGCAGAAAGGTCAACCACCTGGGCCCTTCCGCTGATAGCTAGCCCTGACAGAGGGCCATCGGATTTCCCGACTGGCAGGACAGTTGATGGTGTCCATCGCTCACTGTGAGCTTTGGCCCCATCCCGCGGCGTTGTCAGGGATTGTCACAGAAACGAACATAGCCAGACGAATCAGGAGAGCAGTGTTTCCGCCATGGCCCCGACGCTTGGCCCTCCTCCATATCCAAACCTCCAAAGCCTCCCGTTACATGCGTGCGTCAAGACGCACCAGTGCCTGAAGTCCTGATCCCGGCTCGTTGTTGTTCACCCGCAGTGCTCGCACCATCACCTGGGAAAATGGTCCAACCTCTGTCAACAACGTATATGCCCGCTGACATACCTCCACACAAGCCCAACCCCGCGGGGGAACGTAGAAGCTTAGATATGATCTCAGTTCTGTCGATCAGTGAACCACAGACCCGCCGTCTCGGTCCATGACCGTTGAATAAGTTTCGAAATCGCTCGACGAAGTAAATAAACACTGGTATACAGTGCAGCAAGATTCACACCATCTGATAGATGTATATTGATACGATGACTTTTTCCATCATAGCCCACTCTCGTGTACCCACGTTATGCATCCGAGCGCGGGATTCAAGCCGTTGAGCATTTAATAAATCCGGTGGTGTACTCGATGTTGTGGAAGAGCCACCATGCTGTCCTAGTCCCGATACGATGACTAGGTATTCTTGTATCATGACGGCGGCCGGGCGATCAGAGGCCGGGCAGGTTCGAGGACGGTCACCGTGCCGTTCGAGACGGATTGCTGTGGTGCAACAACGTCTTGATGGGCGAGGCCCATAGAGCCTGCTTTCAGCTGGGTCGCTTATACCGACTTTGAAGACACCTCTTGACAGGTTGTTAGATAAAACCAGCCGTGCTGCCCCTGCGTTTAACTGTTGAAAGATGAACTCCGGTTGATTTGCCAACCACCCACGATTGAAAGCAAGATATTTCTGCCAAGTCGACGCAAGCTTGCACGGCCCGCAAAGGACGCATCGCCAAACGTTTCGAAGAGTCGAAAACCACTGCACGGATAACTCCCTGAACCTCGCGGGGGATAGGGGTCCTACGTTAGCTACACCAAATTGCGACACAGTGCGGCTATTTGAGACTCACCACACCTCACCTCACCTTGGGAGCCACCGCTATACCTGGAGAACAGCGATCCGATAAGGTAAAAGCTCCTGAGCCACTATCCGGTATGTCGTCCCTCTAACCTATCGCGTCGTCCTATTGTTCCCCTGCACAGCACAATCCGGCGCCGAGCAGCACAGCAGCCCTCCTAGAGGCGGGCACCTACGCGGGGATGGCGTCGGCACACTCTTGCCCTGGAGGCGAATCGCGTGTCGGAACAGAGTCGTGCTCGGTCCTGTGATCGTCGCGCCGACCTCTGGAGCTTGCCCCTCACATGTCTCGCCTGGCCAGGGCGGTTTGACGCCGAAAGTGTCAGAGATGGCCCAGTGCCAGGGCCCATTCCCAGTGGAAGCTCAACCCGCCCAGACAGGACATGTGCCGCCAAGACGATGGTGGAGCCGTGTTCTGCAGGCTGGAGCCAGCCAGTCAAACGACAGCGCCAGGGGAGCTGTTCTGCTTGGTTGTTGTCCTGCTGGAGTGGGTGGACAGTACCTTGCCGAAGGCTCCCACACAGTGCCGCTGGCTCTTTATCTCGACTCGCCCGGACCGCCAGCGTGCCAACGTCCCAACTCCCCCATTGCGCGCCCGAATTCGAATCCCACACCTCCTTTCCCGGCACCAAACCGTTCCGGCCCTGTGTCAAAACCTTTTCTGATTCCTCTAGGTGCCGTTTCTGCCCTTTCGCAGTCGAGAATCATCCATATCCAGAACCGTGGTCCGAACTACGTCCAAACACAGCTGCCAACTCATATCCAGCGCAGGGCAATTCTTGTCGCCCTTCTGCTCCGCTTGCTCACTCGTTGCAACCCTGCTCCCGCATCCTTCCGCCGCCCTTCGAATTCGATTGCACCGAGTGCATCGCTGCATCGCTGCATCACTGCACCACCTTCGAGGCCCGATACTGTTGTCTTTTTTGTTTTTTTTTTGTTTTCAGCCTTCCAGCAGCGACACTAATTCCCACGAGAAGCCAACTATCTCTCAACCATGGCCACCCCGCCCGTCCAGTCGATCAAGGTTCGTCAACAACGCCAGCCCGGCGCCGACACCGCCAGTTCCAATCCCAACCTCCTATACGCGTCATGAAGATTCGCGTCGAGGAGAACGCAAGGCTAATTGTTGCATTTCTTCGTGTATAGTGCGTCGTCACAGGTGATGGTGCCGTCGGCAAGGTAAGGATGCCCGTCATGTATTCTCTCCTTGGCCCTCCTGACTTTTTGACTGACCAACGTGGGGTAGACATGTCTGCTCATCTCCTACACAACAAATGCTTTCCCCGGCGAATACATCCCCACGGTATTCGACAACTACTCTGCGAGCGTAACTGTTGATGGAAGGCCCATCAGCTTGGGGTTGTGGGATACGGCCGGTCAGGAAGATTACGACAGACTGCGGCCTCTCTCATACCCCCAGACCGATGTTTTCCTCATCTGCTTCTCCCTCGTCAGCCCTCCTTCGTTTGACAACGTGAAGGCCAAGGTAGGGACCTCCTTATCGAGCAAGTTCTGATCATTCGCATATTCTGACGCGTTCTATAGTGGTGGCCTGAAATCGGACATCACGCTCCCAATATTCCCATTGTGCTGGTTGGCACCAAGCTGGACGCCAGAGATGACCCTAATACGCTCAAGACAATGGCCGAGAAGCGGTGGTCGCCTATTACCTACCCCATGGGATTGGCCCTTGCCAAGGAGATTGGAGCTTACAAGTACGCCGAATGCTCTGCCTTGACACAGATGGGTCTCAAGACCGTCTTTGACTATGCCATCAGGTAAGCAATTCATCTTTTTAACCACCGAAACACCTCAGATCAGAGACTAACTCAGCCACCTCAGAGCCGTCATTGAGCCCAAGGCCGCTCCTCAGACGAAGAAGAAGTCGTCCAAGTGCACGCTCCTCTAATAGCCTTTTTTTCTCGTCTTCAATTCGGAAAAAAAAAGGCAAAAAGGAGGTGCTTCTTACTAATCGCTACGACGAACGATTGTTTTCCGTAATGCAAACCATACAATCACACACACACCATCTATACCCGACGACATATGCCTGCGCCTGCTATTTGGCTTCAACCTCCATAGTGCAACCCCAATAACACCTCCTTCAAACCTTTTCCGGGGTCGCTTCGCGTGTGGATGAAGTATGACGTGTAGTTCGGGGGTTACACCGTACCTTTAGTATGGGATACCCTGCAAGATTTGAGGCTTGACTAGACGGAAGAAGGGATGAAGGCAGTCATGCAAGGTACGAAGATACCTAGGCTGTTTGAATCAACCCTTTTCTGGCTTTATGGCCGCGAATATTGTATTGGGGGTATACAAGAGTGTCGAGTAATCAGGCACATGTCGCTCTCAACGAACTCTCACGTTTTTGTGTTTCCTCCACACGCTGGCGATCCTACCCAACCGTCAATAATCTAGGGGTTGTTACTAGGGTTCTTTCTGTTGCTTCTCGTTTCTTTTTTATTTATTATTTCCTGTAGATAGCTGGGTTGGGGAGGGAGGAGGAGTGGGGGGGGGGGTACGTAGTTTGGGGTTGAGGTGGGAGGAGGGGAGAATATGATGAACGTGCGAAAGAAGACATGTTGAAACTGCTTTGATGTGAAATGCGGTGTCTGTTTGTATGCTGATGACAATTTAGTGTCGTATACTGGCTTCCCGTGGTGCACCACGATGATCCAAATTCACTTGGCTCTCTCAGCTTATCAACGTGTTCCAAAAAGACCGATACACCCTAGATGGTTGACGACATGAACTCTCCATTCTTCTCTCTCTTCTCTCTGAGCCCTACACTCTTCTATTTCTGCAACTTTTTCAGCCAGAAAACAAAAGGGGTATCATGAGCGTACTCCAACTTTTGCTTAAAACACCACTGTCCAACCAACCAGCCAGAACCACATTATATCTACCTAACAGCAAAGAGAAGCCCAGGTGTGAAACCTGTATCCACTCCCTTTTCCCCTTTTTTTTTTAACCAATGCATTTTCTCCTATATTTTCCCCCCTCTCAAGCCAGCAGTGGAAATGATCTACCACTTCTTTTGATTCCTCCCACCGCCGCCACCTCTCCCACCTCTACCTCTACCACCACCTCTCCCCCTACCACCACCGCCTCTACCACCACCACCCCTCCTACCCCTGCCACCACCACCATTGCTATACCCGAAATTGTCCTCCTCATCTTCGTTGAACTCGGCCCCGACCTGCGCCCGGCGGGAAGGGTGGATACCAGCTTGGTCGTCCTCCTCCTCAGCAGGCTTCTCCTCAGCAGGCTTCCCCTCAGCACCGCCAGCAGCCTTTGCCTTTTCCTTCTCGGCCTTTTCGACCTCCACCTTCTTCATCCTGCTGCGGCGCTCCTCGTTGAGCTTGGCGTTCTTCTCCTTGATCTTGTCGAGGCGTTGGGGGGTTTTGCCTCCGCCGCCGGCACTAATTATTTGCGTATGACTTGTCAGCAGAAACATCCATCAGGGGGAAAGGGGATAAGGGGGAACATACGTCAACTCAACATTGATCTTCCTCCCCTCAAACTCGGTGTGGTGAAACTTCTCCAGGCACGTCTTCATCCTGTCGAAGCGGTCAAACTCGACAAAGGCGATCCCGCGCGACTTTTTGGGGTCGTCGCGCTCGGTGAGGAGACGGACAGAGGTGGGCTGGAGAGCGGCGAAGTGGGCGGTGAGGGACTCCGCCGTGGCCGTGTAAGGGAGGTTGCCGACGAAGCAGATGAAGCGGCCCTTGGGTTGGGTCTCCTCCGCCGTTGCCTCCTCTTGCGACTTTGGTTTTTGGGCGTCGGGGTGGGAGGGGGGGAGCTGGTTCTCCTCTTTGGACTTCTTGTCCTTCTTGTCCTTTTTGTCTTTCCTGTCCTTCTTGGACTTCTTCTCGGAGGACTCGACGGCTGGTTCCTCAACGGCGGCGGGCTCCTCCTCTTCCTCCTCGGCAGCCGAATTGTCCTTCTTTTCCTTCTTTTCCTTCTTGTCCTTCTTTTCCTTCTTGTCCTTCTTCTCCTTCTTCTCAGACTTGTCCTTCTTTTCCTTCTTGTCCTTCTTTTCCTTCTTGGATTTCTTGTCGGAAGACTCAGACTTTGTCACCTCGCTCTTGCCGTTCTCGTCCACCTTGCTCTTCTTCATAACCTCCTGCTCTTGCGCCGCGACAGCGATGTCGTCCTCGTCGGAGCGGGAGCGCTTCTTGGAGCTTGACTTGCCCATTGTTGCTTTGTTGTTTTCCTCAAATCAAGCAATGTGAGAAAAGGAGAGCGCGATCCAGAAAAATATGGATTGCGACTGGAGGTGGAATCGGTGATGGGTGGTGGTTGACAAAGAAATTCAACCAGTAACGAAAAGAGAGAGAAAAAAAAAAAAAAAAAAAAAGGTTGTCGCCAAGTCGTTGTGCTGCGGCAGGGTCGAGAGCAATTCCGCGAAAAAAGCGAATTCTGCCAGCGTTGCGACCAAAGGCGGTGGGGAGGAATTTTGGTGGAGCGAATTGGGGACATGCCTATCGATAACAACAGCAAAGATAGCGCGTGTGGGATAGCGCGTGTGGAGCCCGGGATTGGGGCGCGCGCGCAGAGAAACAAGAGGCAAACTGCGGCCTGTTTTGGCGGCCACCTCTTGGATGTGTCCACACTCGAGTTACACAGTATGACTGATACGGTGAGAGATTGCTGGACATGAGGGACTTCTCAGAACAGTGAACATTGACTTACACCCTCCAAATGTCTCCACACAGTCCAGCACCTCGCCGGCCTCGAAAACCACCCACCCCGTCCAAAATAGCTGCATACTGCAAGGCAGATCTCGGGAGATCTCCTACGGAAACCCCCTCATTTTCGCTGCATCACAAAGGCACATTAGCCCAAACCTTGACAACCTCTTCTTCCCCCCCGTCACACATGCACACATCAAGGGACAAACTCAGTGACGTCAAATCTGGACAGATTGTTGTTCATATTTCATCTCCGAGTAGGTGTATAGACCTAAAAAGGAATGTGGGTATTTCTGAGGATCAAGAGAGAAAACGACCAAACCATAGGAAAATTTAAAAGAAAAAACGAAAAACACTGGAATCCGGAAAAAAACAACCCTCGTTTTGACGATGATGATGAAAAAAAATCGAAAGGAGTGTCAGCCGTGTGTGTTTTTGTCCAGCTCAGTCAGGGTCCCCTAAAAACGCCCGCAATCCAAAAGCCTCCCGCCCCCCCTGTGGCAACTTTCCAATCTTCTCCTTCGAGCACCTTTATCTCATACACCACTAGTTTAAACCTCCCCGGCGGGCTTGGCGGCGGTGTTGGTCTCCGCATCCTGGTAAGCAGGAGGGGCATCCTGCTCCTCCTCAGCCAAAAGCCCAGACTTCTCCTCGGCAACAACGGCCTCCTTGTGGGAAGCCTTGTGGAGAGAGTGACGTCTGGAGTGTCTACGGGAAGTGTGGGTAGGCTTGCGGAAGAAGCGCCACAAGCCAACAATAACGGTACCAACCGCCATACCGATCAAGCTAACGGCGACGCCAGCGACGAGACCGATGAGGACCGGAAGCAAGATGTGCGAGGTGATGTTCTTGAACAGCTTGCCCCAGCTGTGCTCGCGCATACCCATGCGACCAGGGCGAGGCTCGCTGTGGCCGTGGTGGCCACCATGATGGTGCTCGCCTCCGTGGTGGAAGGCAGGTCTCATGTCCATGCCCTCCTTGTTACCCCCATGGCAACCAGGAAGTCTCATCTTGCGGAGCTGCTCCATCTTCTCGTGCGCGGCAGCCATGAGCTGGCAGATCCGAGTGGTGCACTCGGCGGGCTTGTCCTCATCGGAAACCTCGACAATAGTCTGGGGGGCGGTCTTCTCGACCGTGGTCATGAGGAGTTTACCCTCCTGATCCTTCACAAGATTGACCCTGACCTTGGGAATGTTCTCGACAAACGTGTAGCCGACTTCAATAACCTGCAGTTCAACCTCAATAAGCTCAAAATTGCCATCAGTATCCTTCTGAACCGGGGAGACATGAAGCCCAAAGCCAAGTCGCTGAGCCTGCGGTTTCGGTCGTCGATGGTGCTTGCCCCTGCGATGCCCATCTTCTTCTCCACCATGGTGATCACGTCTTTTTTCCACCTCTGCACCGTCATCCAACACCTGGGGCGCCATCAAATTGCTAGAGAATGGGTCGGCAAAGGGGTACAATTCAAAGTCGTTCACCAGCAAACGATCGCCACCTTCAGGGCGGTGCTCGATGGCAAACAGAAGCTCGAGGTGGTTTGGTCGTCCAGTCTTGACCTGAATGTCTTGTCCAAAGCGCCCCTTGATGTTGAGCGGGCATCCAGGGCATTCAAGATCGATGGATTGGACCTCTGCGATTTTGGGCTCGGCGAACTCGACTTCCTGGGCGATCTTGAGGTCGGATTCGCTGATCTCGGGAGGGATGAGGAATGCGTTAGCAGCCGGGGCGGCCAAAAGGCCGGCAGCCGCTGCAAGTGAGAGCGACTTCATGAGCATGATTGCCGACGGAACAGTGGATTGGAAGTCAAGCTAGTGAGGGTTATCGCTAATCGTCCAGCGGCGGGAAGTCGACAGGCACCTGTCGCGGCGGTTGTGTGGTGGGTTCTCAGGTTGGAGGAAGAAACAGCAAAAGGGAAAGCAAGCGCAGATAAAAACGATGGTGATTTGTCGGTTAGTTGGGTAGGTATCGATGGGAGGATGCGAGCCAGTCGACTTTGTGTTATGGTGAAATGTGTTTGTGGTGTTGGAGGGAGGTGTGTTGCGTAGTGGCTGGCCACTGGCCTGCTGGCGACCCTGACTGTTAATAATGGAATGCTATCGTTAGAGACCCGGGCCTGCCGGAGCCAAACATTGTCTGGGTGGCGTCAGCCAAATGATGGCCCCTCCCAGGCCAGGAAGGGAAACAGAGCGGAGGTGCTCGGCGCCAATAGACGTAATAATTAGGGGCCTCAGGCATGCTCGATTTTCTCCACACAGTTCCGCCACTTTTCTTGCCATCCCATCTGCTTCTGGCTATTCTTCCAAGCAAATCCCAAATTCAGCAAACCCCGTCCAAGACCCCGAAACACCCCGCACCTAATGTGAACCACCGACCGACGACCGACCGGACCTTTCGCAACCAGCCCCCCCCAGGCCAGCCCGGTTACGCCATCAATACACCATAAATACCAGTCCTTCCTGTACGCAGTAAATAACAACAGGCAGGACGGAAGCAGGTCCGTCTTAGCACCCATGGATATCACCAACCTCTTGTACTCATAATCACTCTTCTGGATTCCCTCTCGTCCCCAGCTTCGGTCTCTTTGGCAGCCTCATCCGCAAGCTCCAGAACCATCCGCCTCACCCTGCTCCAACGAAGAAAGAGGCGACACCCCAGAAACCATCTTCTCCGCAGGGGTCCATCTCCTCCCCACTCTCAACCTCATCGTCGGGGTCTGTTTGAATCGCGACTACCCGTCAACAATCCCGATTTTCCGTGATCCTGAGTTTCCTCAAGCAGAACCAATCCCAACTGTACCCGACAGTATTCTGTAGAAAAGGCCACATACTGTAAATCCCCTCAATTCCCACGGTTAAACCATCTGTTATCCTTCTGCTCGCTTGCGTCCTACATAATCTTGGCACATCGCTTCAACTCGGCTACATCATCTATATCCTAATCGGGACGGGGAGAGCTTCCTGATTGGGTTTCTTATCATTGTCCCAGCTTGCCTTTCAATGGCAACTTGATAACAAAAGAGCAAAAGGGAGAGGTGGCAATGTAAACGACAATCAAGCAATTCTGTATAAATCAACATTAATTCAGGGCGTAAATATCCCCAACGGTCTGGTATCAGACATATCTGCAGATTTCTTCTCTTGCTCCCCAAACCTTCTCGCAACTCCAACTCCATATCTCCAAGACGCCCCCCGCCACCTAGATAAAGAACGGCAGGATTATGAAAAACAAGCTCGCTGTGAAAAGCTTTCTCTCCAAGGTTGGTTGGTATTGTACAACAGCTTTTCAGTCTTCTCGCCTCTCCCCAAACTCCCTGATACTCCTCTCGATCAAGTAACCACGCTCCTCACATAAAAGGTCCTAGGCCTTGATTCCCTGCCACCTCCCCCTTTGAACTTGACACCCACATAGTAAAACAAGATCGCTCCCGGCATTATAGCATAGAAACCCAAATATTCCCCACCCCCGCACCCTTATCCATCCTCATGCGTCCCCCCTACCACCCCTTTTCCAAGATCAACCCTCCAATCCACCAAATCCACACTCCACCCCCCTCCAACAGTCACGTTCCTCGCCTCTTCCACGCTCACGACCGGGCTAGTCCTGCTAAACAAATTCTGCAACGCAACCTGCACCCCCTCCGCCCCCCTCAAGCTCTCCTCCTGCAGCACAAACAGCACCACCACCCTCGCAAAATCCAGCACATCCTCCGTGACCTTGAACCCCGGCGTCGGCGTCGGCGTAGGCACCGTTGTCTGCCCTGAACTCAGCGGGATCGTCGTGGTAACCGTCCGGGTGACAGTTGGTGTGACTGTCAGTGTTGGTCTTATTGACGTTCCCGTCCCCGTTGATAACACCGTAGATCCCCCCTGCCGGACGGTACCGGTGGGAGTCCCCAAGGGATTCTGAGCATCGATCGTGATGGTGGTGAACTGCCCTGCGAGAATTGTAATCGTAGTCCAAAACACCCCATCGATCACCACCGCGTTGACGTTGACATCATTAACCTGCGCCAGAGCAGCCGCACTGCTTTGGCGGACGGCACTGCCGTCAAAGGTCACCAGGGCGTTGGTCGCCGTGCAGGACATGTTGGCCGAGTTAAGCTTGGCGATGACCTGCTCCCCATCCAACGGAATGGAAAAATTACTCTGGGCTTGCTGGATAAGTCGTGGGATGGCGTCCCCTACGGTAACATTGGACATGTTCTCCGGGCTGGAGAGAGTAAAGGTGGTGCAGCCTGGTGATGGAGCGGTGGTGCAGTCGAAGCCGGTGAAGCCGCCGGTGCAGATGCAGGAGCAAATTCCGTCGTTGAAGACGTTGGTGCCCCCGTTGGCGCATGTCAACTGCTCTTGACATTGTTGTATCGAGGCCTGAGCGTCGTTGCCGTTGTTTTGCCTGCGGATGACGAAGAACTCGATCGGGATAATGATAGCGGCGGCCATGATGACCAGAATGACAATCATTACCACGATAAACCCCCAAAGAGGGAGCCCACAGCACCGGCGGTTCTGCTTCTTGTCCGGATTGTCAGGGTCGCTGTCAGGGCCGTTGGCTTCCCGCGATGTGTTGTTGGAGCGTGTGTTCATCGGCAATGGCCATGACTGAACATGGTCTCGTATGCTGTTGCGGATACTGCGACGGCTGCTGCTTGCTCCTGGTTGGGCGGGTGGTGGGAAGGCTGCGAGCATGTCCGAGAGCCCGGATTGATGCTTCTCATTGCGAACTTCATGCCTGTTAGCTTCTGTTCTTTATATATCGAGCCAAGATGTGCCCTCACCTCCATATCCCTCCGAACCCGAATAGTCCAGGTCATCGAACCGACTCGCCGGTCTCTTGCCCTTTTCCAAACTCGCAGCTAGTTTCGTCGCCCGTCTGATCAATTCTGGCAAACTCGTCAAGCTCCCCCTCGCCTCGGCCTTTCGTACAGCATCCATATCCAACCGTGGCGGTCTTCGAATGGCCGACAGCCGGCTGTATTGTCTAGGTTCTAGAGTTTCTTGTGGAGATGGTGTTTTTTCTTCTCGCTGTGCCGGTGTGGTCGACGGATCATCCGCACTTGCCGAGGACAAGGCATTGATCACAGAATCCCGAGTGACTGCCGCGCCGATAGGCAACCTCGCTGAAGCTGGAATCGTGCTGGAAGAACTCGAATAGTCCACGTAACCTGTACCCTCGTCAAATGGCCCGCCTTGCAGTGGCCTTGGCTCCGGCCTCCTGTTTTGATCTTCCTGTTGCGGGCCAGGAGCCACTACGGTTCCCACGAGAGTTGGCTTCGCTCGTTTTCCGACACTAGCGTTTCGTACCAACCGACTCTCCTCCTCATCACCAAAAGGACCGGCCTCCTCCAGGATAGTGTCGTCGTAAAAGGCTTCCGGGTACTGAGGACTGGGTCCGGGTGATGGTGTGTCCCAGCCATCAGGTATCGCAGCGCTCGAGGCAAAAGATGTATGTGATCGAGAGCGAGGGCTCTCTTCGGGAATAGGTGAAACGTATGATACATTGGAGTAGAAAGACGAAACACCACGTCGCGCAGAGGGCGGCGGTCCGAGGTTGACGCTTCGTCTCGGTGGTCCTGGTGGAATCTGGGCTGGGATGGGGAAGTCAGGTATGGACGCTATTGAAGATTGTGTTGATGCTCGGGACACCGAGGACGGCGTTTCTGGCACGGGTAGCAACTCCTGGCCCGAGGGTTCTCTTCCGGGTCGCGGGCGATACTGGAATACCGGCGTGGGATCCTGCACCTTGGAGCCGTCCAATATCGAGGGCACTCGGCTCGGACGCGGAGGTCGTTGCGGCGGCTGCGACTTGCCCGGCGGTGGTCGATACGGTTCACCGCTGGCACTCGAGGGAGCTATAATAGGACCGCCTGCCAGGGGCCATTGTGGAACCTGTGTCGGGCGGGAGATCGCCACGCCGATATTCCCATCCTTCGTCTGTAGTCCTGGTGGTGCTTGTGGTCTCGATGGTCTTGAGATTTGCGGTTCCTCATCAGCTGCCCCTCGCCTTGACCTTGGTGGCGACCTTTCCTGCCTCGGTAACCCAGCAGCGGCACGCTCCCTCGCCCTTGCAATTGACCCAGCTGGTGGTGATCGGTCCATACCTCTCCCATCTTTAGTACTCATTTAGCTCAGAGCCCTCTTGCACCTCGGCTCATCCAGTCCGGCTGTTCGTTCCCTTCGAGTCCTCCTTTCCCTGGCTTTTTCGAATCCTTCCGGTCCTTCTTTCGACTCCACGAGCATAGGCTGTTGCTGATTTGGTTTCGACAAGAAACGGTTTGCCAATGTTTGCTGGAGGGCGGGTGGCACGAGCTGCCGCTGATGGTAAATAGTACACCGTGTCTGTCTCAACCTTCGGACCTCATAAACACCTGGTATCGCAAACGTCGGGTGCCCCCAGTCCCAAATCCCAGAGTCGTGGAACCGGACGCGTGTGTAGCCGCGACAAACGAGCGTAATCTCTGCCAGCGTAGGAGAATGGAAAAAAAAGATTGGACCGAACCCAGCGTGCACCGTGACACGAACCAGGCCCAACAAACAGGAAAACGAGAGAATTACTCTTCAACAAACCAGTGGCCTTCGATCTCGCGAAGCCAAATAAAACGACGTGACAGTCTATACGCCAGGTAATCAGAGGTCAGCCGTGGTGGCCTCGCGGGCAGAACGGGACAGACAGAAGGAAAGAAAGAAAACGAGCGTGTTCGGGGACGGGTAGCGCAACAACAGATCGATAGTATTCAACCCATTTGCCAGATTTGCCTGTTCAGGTTGGCCCGAGCAAAGGTGTGCGTGTGTGTGTGTGAGGTTACTACCTACCGCGAAGCCAAGCCAAGCCAAGCCAAGCCAGCGACGAACCCCTGGGGGGAACTGTGACGGGATGAGGTATCACGTACCTTTGTGTTTCGACGTCTCCACGAACACACCCCTGTCACCTCACACTGCGCGGTATTGGGGCGACCCGGTTGTATGCCGTACGTTGTGTCTATCCTGCCCACCCGGCGAATCAGGTGCAATGTCGTACAAGTCGCACGTTGTGCTGTAGTGCGAGGAACCGATGGAAAGACAAGCAACGGCGAGGACGACAACAACTTGGAGTGTTCTTTTTTTTTTCTTCTCGGGGGATTCGGGAGACTGCACCAAAGAGGCGTGGGACGTCGGTACTGGGCAGACTCGGTAATGGGAGGGGATCAGGATGAAATCGTGCACGTACGACCGAGACGGGGGGTGCCGTTTCAGATGTGCGGGAGAGCAAGAGAGCTCTTCGCGGCGGCACCCAGCTCCAGCAAGCAGAAGTGGTGTCTGAGAGATGAAGATCAAGAGAAAATCAAGCGTTGGCTGCAGTCCCTCGCAGAACCAGGCGATGACTAACGTAGTGCAGAGACGGTGTCGTGCAAGGCGTGCAGCGAGCAGCAGTGATGGCCAGCTAGTGATCAGTGAATCCGGTGATCTGAGAGATCCGCTGGAGCTCTTCTGGATATCCTGCCGAGAAGTTTGCCAGTCCAGAGCAGTGGTTCCAGATCACCGGCGGGAACCAACAGGAGCGTGAATGTGGCAAGCGGCGACAAGAGTGCGAATAGTTGCGAAAGGAGGGTTCGAAGGAGCGGCAATGCCGTCGGAGCCACGCGGGCGGCGGCGAACGGGTGACGGGATATGCTAAAGAATGACAAGAGTTTGGATGAACACGACAGCAGCAGCAACAACAACGATGACAGAAACGAAACTCGAGAAGGAAAACACAAAAACACGAAAACACGCCCCCCAGCGGGCTGTGATCGGGCTCAAGGGGCATCATGGCTCCGAGGGGACGGACACGGGGGCAGGAGCACGCAAGACACAGGGGGCAGGCACACGCGGAGGGTCTGGGCTTTGCCGTTGCCCGCAGCCCTGCAGGCTTCGGGGTGGCATTGTCCGTGGCCAGGGTTACATGGAAGTCTGTTTGGCCTGGACAATACGAAGCTGCCATATACGACGGTGACGACGGAAACAGGACGATGGAGGAGACTTTGGCTACGGCAGACCAGCTAGTGGGAAAGCATGCTGATGGAACAGAAGGGTGAAATACCACCAGGATGGATATTGGTAACAGTGCAAGAAGCATCGAGATCTCGGCTTTGATGGTCTTTCTGATCACGGTGAGAATTGCAGGGCTGCTTCTCTCCACTCCAGCGTAGATAAGGAGGTGGAGTCAGGCTCACTCTTAAACACTAGCGCCATCACCCACATGACGTTCTGGTCCAAGCGGTCGACCCCAACTTTACCATGAACAAGAGCAAAGGCAACGGATTACCCACAGCGACATTGTTCAGATGCCGTTGCCCACCGTGGCGTCAACCCGACGGATGGCCTGATTTCGGCCGCAAAAGACTCCCGCGATTCTCAACGGGCCCGATCGGAGACCGCCGGCGTGGCGCTGTCACCAACTCAATGCTTGACTCTCTATCACTGGGTTCGCAAACCCGGCAGCATCGGCTCCAACAGTCGCCCAAGCAGGCTTTGAGGTTTTCTTTGCGCAAGCAGACTATGTCTCTCCGTACCTACAGTCGCATCCCAACATCAGACGACGGAGAATTCGGACCAACACACGGCCTCCGGTTCGCTGATCGGATTCCGCCCGGGCTTTTCGTCGCACATTTTCTCAAAGTCTGCTGGATCCATTGCTGATTGGTGGCAGTATTCAAGGTCTTGCAAAGACAAAGAGCAAATCGCATCTCGAGCTTAAACTTGCATTGTGCCATGTTGCCGCCGTTTCCTTCCTCTGCTTCGAGAGCGATCAACCACAACCCACCCCCATACCATTGGTATTCCTCTTCTTCGTACCATGACGACTGCCCGTCCTGTCAAACATCTCGAGGTGTTCCGTTCCTTGTGACGAACCAACCAGTCAGGTTTCCTCGCACAACATCCGCCTCTCATCCGCGTTTCAAGTGACGTCGCGACGCATGGCCCAAGACAGAGGTTCATGCCGTCACACAGTCTGACTGATATTCCCCCTTTTCCATTTTGCGAGACTTCAAAGAAACCACAATTGGGCAACCGTGCCCTCTGAAACATGTTGCGCTGTTGCGGGAGAGTGCATTGAGGTCATATCAACTGCAGAGTTGCTCACATTCAGGCTTGCAGTTGATGGGAAATATGTTGGAACCCATCCAACAGCAGGGACTCATGAGACCTTTTGTCTTTTGGATGTTGGCGATATGTGGTTGCACAGTACCATGAATGCAAACCCCTATTTCTTCCCTTGCACCGAGATAACCCCTTTTACTACCGTGTTTATTTTGGTTACCCGAGACATCATAACGACATCTACCATCTAACTGGGGAGAAAACAAGCCTCATACACCAGCCATCTATCTTCTCTCGTTCACCTTATGATTGAAGCTGATTTTAGCATCCCGATATCAACATGCAGCCACCAGCCAGCACACCCTCTTACTCTCACATCACCAACCGTCTGTCAACCATCAGCCCAATCGCTCGCAAGAAAATAGCCGCGCTTCTACAGTGACTTACCTATCTCACACTCACAGCACCCTCTTCCCTCCGCCGTTTATCTCTTCTTTGCGCCTCTTTACACTAGGTATGTGTTCTCTGCAGTTTCTTTCCATCTACCTCTTCTCCGCCCATCCTCAAGAAAGCCACTTCCAATCAACCCTCCATAATAGCCGCTCAAACGTCCCAACATCTCAAGATTCCATCCTCAGTCCACCACCCCCACGGCTCCTTCACATGAGCTGAATACATAGCTGTGCCACCTAGCTAGGGTACTGACGTGCAAAAGAATTGGATGCGCAGTGTCTGATCAGATGCGTCTGACCTGTCAAGATTTACGAGATGGCCTGCACCATCTCTATTCTGGCTACAGTTCTCAGACGGAAAGTTCCGCGGCTGAGAAAAGAGCTCTGGTGCTGTTCTGCAATGTGATATATGTAAGTGTAGGTGATTGTGATATTTGGGAGTCCGATGCGTTGGCCGACATCGGCTGGGTGTTGATCAAGTTATGGGCTGGTGGTGTTATAGCTAGGAATGGAGTTGTTGGCCAACCAAGATGGTTTAGTCAAAGGTGGTTGTTTGGCTATTCAGGAGAAAGAAGTAGACACCAACACCGAGAAAGAAAATCCCATTGCTCCTACGCTTGCGCTAAATCCGAGTATATATCCCCCATTTGTCTTTTGCGTTTGTGAATTGTGCTTGCGTTCCCCCCGTCATGAATGAAGTTCCATGCCAAACCACTCCACACTCACTCCCTCAGCATATAAGACTGTGTAAAGATTCCAGAAAACTCAAACGACTCGCGCCTCCCCATCTGGCTCCAAGAGTATCGTTCCCCATTCCCGTTCAGGATAAACACACAAGTACAATTAAGATAAATATCCCGCCCGCCCAACTACCTCGCCAATCCCAATCATAGCCTAGCTTCATTCCCACATGTTTCAAAACCCTCGTAGTCCCTTCCCCAATCCATGACCCCCACCTCTCAAAGAATCACACACTTCTCCTTCCTCCTCCTCCTCCTCCTCCTCTTCTTCGCCGCCTCATCACTCATCTTCTGCCCCAACTCATCCCTCGCCTGCTTCTCCAGCATGTCTTCCCTCCTGCACAGCTGCCGACAAAGATCGATAAACACCTCGTCCACATTCGCTACATCTTCTCATCAGCCACCAACCCACATCACACACAACCAATAACAAGAAAACTTACTCCTCGTCCTAGCACTGCTCTCATAATACGGCGCGTTCCAACTCCTCGAAACGCCAAACGCCGTCGCCCTATCCACCGCCCTCTGATCTTCCAAATCGGCCTTGTTGCCCACTATCACAATCGGGACCGTGTCGTCGTCTTTGATGCGGCGAATCTCTTCTTTCAAGATCGCGAGCTCATCAAACGAGCTGCGGGAGGCGATGCTAAAGACTAGAATAAACCCTTGCCCCGATTTGAGGAACAGGTCGCGCATAGCGACGAATTGGTCTGTTCCTGCAGTGTCGAGGCTGGGGAGGAGGGGAAGAAGATGGAGTCAGTATAGTGCAACAAGACGCGTTCAGACGTGTGAAGAGTCAGCGTTGTGTGGGTGTGCTTACATCTCGAGTACTACTTGCCGTCCCTTGAAACCATGCGTCAGTAAAATGCATTGCGAGAGGAATGGCAAGAGACTCACATCAACAGTCACCTGCGTCCTGTATGAATCCTCGATTGTCGGATCATAGCTCTCAATCCATTCATTGTGGACAAATTGGGCTGTTCTCGTCAGTCAATCCTCACTCCAGGGTAAATAGGTGAAAGGGGACATATTCAGGGTTATGTGTGACCACCAAAAGAACCCAGGGTTATACAAGCAAAAACGGGGCATACACACCAGTCAAGCAACTCTTCCCGACACCACCTGAGATAAGCCAAAAAAAACAATGTCAGCCAAAACAGTCGTACTACCACTCAGGCAGTTCGCAACCACCAGCCATCGGGGCATTGCCACTCTTTCCCTCCTCCACCAAAGAAGAGAGCTCTCGTGAATTTCTGCGCAAGCGTGGGATATGTCGGGGAGAAGAGGAGGAAGGCAAACCAACCTGCGCCTAAAACTACCACATGGTATTCCCGACTAAACAATCAGGGTGGACACCACCCGACGTGTTAGCAAATGTGTTGTGCCCCAACCTTCCAAATAAAATTTTAGAAAAAAAAAAAATAAAATAAAAAATAAAAAAAAAAAAAAACCAAGAAACAACGCCAAAATCCCGAGAGCGTGTTTTGTCGAGATTAGGGCAGCTGATGAAAAACAAAGGGGAAAAGAGCGCGTAGATTTCTCTGATTCAGGACACGTTCTCGACATATACGAGCAGACGTATGAGAATTCATCTCATTGAGCTGGTAGATGGAGTATACCACACAAACGGTGGGTGACATGAAATGTAAAATGACGTAAACTGGAAATGCATGACTTACACGGGCTGATAGGTAAACCTCGACGGCATTGTGTATGCTGTGAAAGACTCGACACTGAGTGATATCCCGCAGCAGTCGTGGTTGAGGTGTTGAGAGGAAAGAAAGGAAACAGACCCTGGCTAGGTGAGTAGAGAACTCGCGCGTTTCCTTTGCAGGGCAGCCTTATATCTTGTGAAATGCCAGGCTGAGATATGATGTAGCAAGTCAAACCTGAAGCTCGCAGCTCCGACTCCTCACGGGACGCCAAACAGGCGGAATCGACACAGACTGGAGCCCCAGGTGCGGCTGCATGCAGCGAGAGTCGACCGGACCCGCGGGCTGGTGTGATAAAGGATGGCAAAAGAAACGAACGAGAAGGAAGGGAAATGAAGGGAGATGAAGGGAGATGAAAGGAAGTGATGCAATTTCTCTCTCCCTGCGGTCACCGGGTATTTTGCTGTCAGTTCTTTTCTCCTTCGCAAGGCCCCTAGGGAAAAAACGACTCGAGGACGAGCACGCGGCTTGTAATCAGGGGTGCTTGGTGCTGGGTCCTTTCTTGGGGGAGGCGGGGGTGGGGGTTCTTTGCTGGGGGTGCTTTGCTGGGGGTGCTTTGCTGGGGGTGCTTTGCTGGGGGTGCTTTGCTGGGGGTTCTTTGCTGGGGTGCTTGGCCGACAATTTTGGGGGCTGCGAGGCCGGGGGTTTAGGGGCACAAAGCGCGCGGAGCTGCGGGAGAGACGTCCAGTCGGAGCTTTAGCGGGCCGTGAGATGGAGCCCTTCTTTGCAACCGATGGCCGACCACCTCACCTTACAGCAATGCACCCAAAGCACCAAAGCACTCTGTGCAGACCCAGGACCGAGCGTTGGGAATCTGTTCTCGCCTATAGCAGGGAGGTGACAACGTCAGTGATGAGTGGTCCTTAGGGCGATCTTGCTGCTTTGGATCCGCTGGCTCGGGGGGGATCAATCAGCTGTAGTGTGTGGTGTCACCAGTTGTCTGCGGTTGTCTGCAGGGACGACTCCCTGTGTTCAGGGATTCTTGTGCCTCGCTCAACCCCGGGGTTCTCTGGCGCTGATGCTGACGCAAGGGTGGCCGGCGGGCACCAACAACTCTCACTTCTTGGAGCGAATCCGGAGTTGCGGTGTCGATGACGCCACGCAAGAGACGGGACCGGGGGAGGCACCTCGGTTGGTATAAACGTCACAGCGAGCACGAAGGATAGACAAGAGAGGGTGCCGATGTGGCAGGATATTGGGACAGGTATGGATATTGGATGGATCTACTAGCGGACCACCAGGACGGTTCCGAGGGCGGGTCGGTGTACTCCATAGGCAGTGTTAGCATAGGACGGTGGCCATCTGAAAACAAAGTCGGGATGACATATATGGAACACGCTGGATGCCGGGACACGGCAGAAATCAACAGAGCAAGACGGGACCGCAGCAGATCAGTCAGGCAGGCCGCAGCTCGGTCCTGACATCCTGACAGTGTCTTGCAGATCTTGGGATCGCCTTTTTTTTTGCCAGAATTTTTCATAGCACCTGCATGCCCCAGCGTCGGAATGGGCTCTGGTGAATGGATGATAGATGCGGGCGAGGCTAGCGAACGGACCAACTAGCACCCAAAAGGGCCCATCACAGCTGCATGATGCTGCTTCCCCGGCCAAAGAGGGGGGCGCTGTGAGCAAAAAGGCAAGGGGGTCCCACCAATTCCATCACCGACCACCTGAATTCAAACCCCCACCAACAATACCTCGCTGTCTTCCTGCAACGCTACGCCAGCTGCTCTGTCGACCATGCGCCGTGACAGCCAGCGAACAGAGCCAGGGCTTGTTGCATGCAGGAACAGACATGGGACTGTGCAGGTACGCAGCTCGACTGAGGCCTTTCATGGATCTTCCACCCTGTTTCTCGATGCTGATCTCGCCGCCCAAGGGCGCAAAGATGGCTGCGGCCGGCCCCGCACGCACAAACACCAGCTCATGTTGTTTCTGTCTGATCTGGCTCTTGATTCCGGTCTCCTGGTACCATGTCGATCCGGACCAGCTCCAACGGCCAGGCCAGCAGCTTGAGACGACTTTCTTTTCCCCGTCGAGACAGCAGGTCTGACCTGGTCTCGGAGCTGGGTTCTCCCTTACGCTCGCTAGCCCCTTGGCTGCACGCCCTAGGTGCACATTCTATCACCTCGCTAGAGACCGCCCTTGGTTGGCAGCAGCTGTCCTGCGGTGTTCTCAGCACAGCGTTTGGACCTCACGGAAAAAGGAACAAACTCGATGTTGAAAAGCCAATGGCCACTGCAGGTTACGCGGCAGCTCGTATCTTGGTCGTGTTTGTTTCCTCGCCTTCCACGAACCAACGACTGGCATTTTCTCCCGACTGGCCAGCATCTCCAAGTGACCAAGATGTCATCCGCTGACCATGCCAGTCAATAGCTCAAGCCCGAGCTTTTGGGATACACCACTCGGCCGGGGCCTAGGGTTAGCAACCTCGTTGCTTTTTCCCTTGTGTCTTTCCATGTTTTCCGGTTTGGCACACCTTGACGCACACATGGAAGGAAACTGTAGTCGGTGCTGGGATTTGACACCTACAAGGCGATGGACGTACAGGTGGCTTACGACAGGTTGCCGCTTGGGTCGGGATGGCCAGAGCTTTCAGAGGCAGATCCTGACTATCCGAGCGTTCTGGCACCGGTGTTTTCAAGTCGGCAGTTGCTTCTCGTCTTGGGAATCTGCTCCTCGTCACTCGATAGGGATGCAGAGCTCGCACTGGTCCGGTGATGGGGAATGTTTATATCTGCGCCACTCTACCCACTGTCTCCCCAGACTAGTCTGTTCCGTATTATCGGAAACTAAACAGTCTTGAGAAGCGGTGTGTCTGAGCTTGCGGGAAACGAAGCCAACCAGGTGAGGTGACGACGTACAGGATATGCTGAAGCCTCGGGCTCAATGGCAAGCAATCGGGAATGTAGCACCGCCACTCGGAGCTATGACAAACTGGATGAACGCAAGAGTGCTTTTTGGGACGATGGCGTCTTCTCACTGCCACCGTCAACTTGGCAAATACCTATCCTTCCTGTCGTAACCGCATCCTCTTGATCTTTGGAGCCTCACCACCCTCTGGGCAACACCTGAGAACGCTTGCCGTGTTATTGTAGAACATGCTAGCTATCATTCTGAGGCAGTTTGATGCATGATTCGAAGAGCGAATAACTCTGAAAGGTAGTGGATGACGTGGAAAACAAGACCAAGGAGATGATAAGAGGAGCTTCATGACTGAACTCGAGGTTGTTTTGGGATCGCACGTTTCCTGAAGCAGGCCTGGTGGACGGCGCGAGACAATTCGCACTGTGCGTTTCGGGGGCCTGGCCGTTCTGATTTGGCACCCAGTTGCCGGCAGACACTGAGAAATACAGTGCCAGAACCATACATCTCCTGTGCACACTGTCCGCTATTCCCAAAAAAATTCCATCCGCCCTCGACTCTGCCAAGCTTGATTCTTTGAAGGTCACTTGAGAACATCTTCATTCACCACAACAGAAACAGATCGCTTCATCATGTGGGCGACGCTTATTTGCCTAATTTGAAACCTCCTATTTTTGTCGACTAGACTCCAAAACACAGGGTCAATCTATCGATTGCATAGCAATAACGCACTTCTCGGGTCTCATTCTCTTATAAGCGGGTTCATCAACACCGACACCGAACACTTCTAAATGGCGCCCGAGGTCCAGAGCAAGAAGAGGAAGATCGACGACGAGGGTGTACTCGTCAAGAAGGCAAAGAAGAAACAGAAGAAGCAGCGTGAGGATGAGGCCGACCTGGATGTCGAGGCTGGTCTGAACAAGGCGTTCGCTCGGATGGACGGCCAGCTCCTGGCTGATCAACTTGCTCAAAAGACGTCTCGTTTTGGCACAGAGCTCAGTCCCATTGAGCTCTCAGATCTTTACATTTCGGGTGAGTGGCACTTCGACTTACGGGGCTTGCAGGACAAGGCTAACTCCATGATGTAGCCAACGCCATCAAAGACACCACTTCGTATGAGAAGCCGAGAAATCTCGAAAACCTACCAGATTTCCTGGAGAAGTTTTCAGCCGAGCCCGAGAAGCTCAACAATGCATCCAAGACGTGTGGTGCCCCGCATACACTAGTTGTCTCGGCTGCCGGTCTCCGAGCCGCTGATACTGTCAGGTGTGTACGAGTTTAGTTGTTGTATCGAGATAGCTGCTAACTTGCCCAAATCACAGAGCACTCAGGACGTTCCAAAAGAAGGGCAACACAGTCGCCAAGCTGGTAAGAAGCCATATCTACTCTCAGTCAATGACGCTGGCTGACTGATGATCACCAGTTTGCCAAGCATTTCAAGGTAGAAGAACAGGTCGCCTTTCTCCAAAAGAACCGCAGTGGCATGGCGGTTGGCACGCCTCAGCGCCTGGTTGATCTCATCGAGAATGGTAGGTATTCTTCCAGCAACTCTTACGTTCCTATGCTGACTGTGCAAAAGGGGCGCTCGCTACTTCGCATCTCAAAAGGATAATTGTTGATGCTTCACATATTGACCAGAAGAAGCGGGGGATTGTGGACATGAGGGAGACTTTGATGCCGCTTGTGAGGCTTCTGTCGAGGAAGGAGTTCAAGGACAAGTATACGGATCCCGACCACCCGATCGATCTCATCTTTTACTAAGCTCGGAGGAGTTTGAGTGTATTAATTTGTCTGTTGGTAGATATCCAAGCGCTGGCCAAGTGCACAGTTTCCGCACTAAGTCCCACCATCCATGACTGCGGTTCTTATTCTGGTGACTTGTACGTCTGGTAGCTGTTGCACGATGGCCTTCCGCAATTCAGATTGGAAAGAACCTCCTGCCCCGTCACCGGGACCACACCATTGGATTGTCATTCTGGGAAACAGTCCATGTTGTTGTTGTGCCTGCCTCGATCGGCTACTGGCACAACATCGCAGGCTCTGGCATGTCATGCTCCTGCCGTCCATATTCGTGGTGCCGGTGCCGGTGCCCAGGGTTTCCAGTATTTCAGCTTTGGGCCCTGTCTCCCTCTTCTCTCTTCCCATCACATTTCCATCATCAACAATCGCTCAGTGTTTCTGAACGTCGTTCTTTTCTTGGATTAGGTACCCGAATTCTGTCTCGTCGGTCGTTTGACACCTCCTTTTGGGAATCATATCTTTGCTTGCAGCTCTTCGAATCACCGACAAGTTTCTCGCCTTCAATATGAAGTCCACGGTGCTCTGGAGCATTACGCTATTCTCATCTGTCTCATCGGCCCGACAAAACAAAGAATCGCTGCCTCCCTGTGCCCAGATTTGTCTACAACCGCTCCTTCAAAGCACGAGCTGTGCCGACATCCGCTGTATCTGCCAGCGAAAGCAGGATCTACAGGTAACCTTTACTGAGATGCCCAGGCTCCCTTCACCTCACCCACTGACAATGTCTGACACAGAATCTTTTCCACTGCGTCTTCATTAACTGCAACGCTGTGGAATATTCACCCGCTCTGAAAACCGTCACGGGGAATTGCATCACATCCTCGGCTGTCAATACGGTTCAAGACATTGTAGCTAGCGACGAAACAGACACCAACGACATCATCAATCACCATTCGCCAATGCAACTCGAAGTCGCTCGGCACATGGGCCATGTTGGTGACGTTGGGTCTGGAGGACAAGGCAGTTTGGTTCCTGAAACAAGGATACTTTCGCCAAATACATTCTCAGAGAATCCAGACGGTCACCACCCCCCAGTCGGCCTCAGCATCAACCTTCACTACGATGATGGCAACACCGATGGCACGACGTCCTCGCCCAACCCCAAGGTACATGCCGAAAGGCTTCTATCTGGCGTCGGCACCAGTTCTGACATGACACATGTCATTGATGAGTATTCGCCAAACCATGTTGCTGGCAATCCTCCCGGCCCGTTTGTGTCCAGCGGTCCTCCTGCGCCTCGCCCACCGGGAGGAGGCAATGGCGGAGGCAGTGCTTCTCCCCCTCGGGTCGTTACCATGACACAGACTGTCACAGTTCCCCAAGCAGGTGCCGGCTCGGGCTCAGGTACTGGTTCCTATGCGTACGGTGGTTATCAAGGTGCGAATGCCGGCGGCAGCGGTGCTGGGTCATATGACTTTGGTGCCGGAAGTGGTAGCGGCGTGGGCGGAAAAGGGGCTTATGGTGCGGGTGCTGGGAATGGGGGCTCTGATCCTGCGGCATATGGTCGTCCTGGTGGAGGCAATGGCCAAACACTCACTGTCATCGAGACAACAACCATCTGTCTGAGTTCAGCTCAGCAGTCGCCGGCAGGAGGCTATGGCAACGGTGGAGGCGGATCACCACCATGTCCAGCAGGCAATGGCAATGGTAACGGGAACGGCAATGGGGCATGTCAACCTTCTGAGCCTGCTTTGCAAGGCCCGCTGGTCGAGACAGTCTTCCTCTTGGGCACCCCAAGTCCAATGGCCATTGCTCCAACAAGCTGTCCAGCCGGAGCCGGAAATGGGAACGAAGACGACGGTTCACAATATGCAGCCCAAGCCGCACCTGCACCTCTTCCTCCCCCTCCACCACCACCAGCCTATGTGACAATCACTCAAACAGTCGCTGCACCACCTCCTCCACCCTCCCCAGCTCCTGTTCCATTGGCGACTGTTTCGTTTGATCCTCTAGCGTACGCTCCTCCAAACACGCTTGCATACTTGGAAGCCAAGGGCGCAGGTTTGCAGCAACAAGTCGCAGACGAGACTACAACGTCTTTCTACACAGCAATCACTGCTGCTCCCCATTTCCAACAATCAGGGGCAGCGGGCGCATATGGCGACCCACCAGAAAGTGCAAGCGCAGCCACAGCCAACGGCAGCAATTCTCCAGCAGACAGTGATGGTGCAGTTGCGCCGATTCCCGCGATCCCACCGTCGATCTGGGGTGCTGGTCCAGCCCAAGTTACGGCAGCAAAAGCGGCGCAGGATGGCCCGTCTCTTGTGATGCTGTCAGCGGCCCTTGGGTTCATCCTACTGCAGGCTCTTTTCCTCACATTCTAGTCTCCTCTGGTTCCCTGTACACTACCATCACGATGTTAGGTTTAAGGTATTCGCATTATCACGGTTGGAGGTGTATGTTGCTGGTTATTTAGGTCATTATTGCAGTTAGGAGCAGCAGCCATTTTGACCCTTGCTTGTACTGGTATGATAACGTAACACAAGACAATGTACTTGTCAGTGAATTTCATCTTGATGGAGGTGGGAAAAGGGAAGAGAGAGAAAGGGGGGTAGATTAGATGGGAATGGATTGATGTTGTTGTCATTTGTTTTCTCCTGACTGTGATGACTGAGACTGTTCATCTGCCGATAGCAGTAAATGAGTCTTAGAAACCATAGGATAATGAACATTTCTGTCACGCCCAGACTCTCACACTGGTACGTTAGGCTAAAGGGTCTGTTGGTGCAGGCGGATCAGGGCCAGATCAGGATGATCACCTCAGGGTCCCAAGGGCTATATATACGGAGGGACTGGATGGGTGGCAGATAGTTCCACGGTATGCAATGCAAGTCATATTCGTTGGTATCAAGACTATTGTGATGGAGACCAAGCCATTGTTGTGCACTGTTTAGCCGCACCGAACCAGATTGTCTAGAAGCGCCTTCGACGAGTATCCCTTTCAGAGGTTCTGCATAGGGGTTCGTCACACTGTGCCACCTCACCAGTGGATGCTGGATAGAGAGAACCTGGTTCCGGTAGAAGATGGATTGGAGTTGCGTACATCAGCAAAGAATATCACACAGCAGTCGAGGGGCACACAAAAAGTCAAGGCAAACAATCTTCTGTTATTTTTCTTTCTCAGACCCAAAGCTGAAACAACACGGGCCGTCAAATACCTGTCTTCCCGTTCCTTCACTGATTCAATGACAATACCCGGATTTTTTCCACCAAAAAACATCCTCGAAACTGCAACTGAACCTGTGAATGAGTGGGATGACAGATATTGACTGCTCAGAGTTGGCCACAAAAGATTAAGGTTTGTAAGCAATCAAAGACTAATTTAACCCAGCAGGCACTCAATGAGTGTACAAAAAACACCTGTCAGGTGAAGAACTTGATGCCTCGCAAAATGATTGCTTTCTCCCGACCTTTGAGCGACCAAGTCCACTGGTAACAGACGGAAGAGGCGCTTACCTTACAGCGGGAAGGTTGAAGAGGATAACTAAGAAACCTTGGGAGACTGTTAATCTGATGGTCGGATGATTTGGTGAAAGGTCAAACAAGTCTCGCATTCTTGTGTCTCCATATTCAGAATATGTAAGAAATACTATCAGTTGGCCGACAGGTATAGCCGCACCGGCGAAAGTGAGCCACCTAGACGGTATCAATCGCAAATTACTCTCATCATAGTGAGAAACACAAGAAGACGAGACGAGGATGACCGGATGATGAGAGGAGGAGCGTACCATAAGAGTGACGAAATTGTCGTGCAATGTCGAACGAAAGATGAAGAAAAGAAAAGGAAAATTGTCGAAGATGGGCTCGCGGCAGATCCGACCTACCGTTTGGGCAGAAAAGCTAGTGTTTTTCGTCACTGGCTCAGTTTTGTGATACGAGCAGTTTGTGTGGTGTAGCTTTTCTGCAACTGGGGATCGAAAGATCACTGCAGTTGTCCGACGATCAACATCGGCGCCATCGCGGGCTGGACGCTGTGCTGTTGTTGGAGTCGTGTTGCGTTGTGTTGCGAAGTTGGGAAGCAGAAGCCAAAAAAAAAATTGGCGATTGAGCTTTTGAGGACGTTGAATTTTGCAGGCCCGATTAGATAAGCACTTTTTTTCTGTGGGTGCGTGGGTTAGGTGTGGGGTTTCAGCTGGCCACGGACCGGCAGTTGTTCCCCCCCTTTCAAGCTCACTGTTCACACTGCTTGCTGTACCCGAACCCTGCAAACGCATGCGAGGCAGTGTGACTGGGACTGTAAGTGATGGTCGTCGGCAATGGGCATAAACACTGAGCCTAGGGAAAGAGATTGGCCGAGTGTGGTGGTAAAAGGGGAAGAGCCCCATCATGGTGATTGGTGATGATCGTCAACAAATGTGAGACCACACCAGACACCGGCCACCTTCCCATTCAGCACGACAGCCCTGGAACGTGGCACCTCGCAATGCAGAGAAACATGGAATACTAGACTCTTCTGGCTCGGGATTATTGCCGGCAGTCTTCAGCTTGCTTTGTAGATGCGTGTTTCTGATTATCTATGTCCCTGTACCATGGGCGTGACTGTGGCAGACGCCGCTGTCCTCGTCTGTTTCAGTGGAACCAAACTGTCGGGAGGGACATGGTATGTATTGTTCACGTCGCCGAACTTGGCAGGCGTATGGTTTCAAGATTGAGAGGACAGCGTGTTGATTTATCGAGGGAAGGGTGCCCACAGGTGGCCGAGGCAAGATGGGTTGTCTGGCAGGAGTGTTGATGAAGTGACATCCCTTTCACATGGTGTTGATACATGTTGATACCATAAGTTGATCAGAATTTGAGGGTATCATGAGTCAAATAATATTATCGTAATAGTTCCCTGAGCCCCACGCCGAACTTTTCTCTCTCATCCCCTTCTCATGTCCCCCAGCCACCAAGCAACGCCAGTAAGAAGCAATCCTCCCCCCCAAAGCCACCAGATAAGAATATCAAAATCACAAGCACATGTCCAACTTTTACATAACCCCTACACCGCCATTGATGCCCCCATTGTATTATACAGTTTTGGTGATCGAGCCAGCTCTCTATAGGCAAGGTGTACCGCAAGTTCCGCAGGCTCGACCCTCGATGACCCAGGTCTCGAGGCCCTTGGCCGCACATGTAGGGCAACGGACACCGGGAAACTAGCAGAACGGTCAGACAGATGATTCACCCTGGATTATCGGGCTATCTTTGATCTTTCTTACCAGTCCCTGATCGATGTTATCTGATGGTTGAGAAACAGTCATCTGGCAGACTGGCGACTGACCACTTGTGATAGACATGGTGAAGGGTGAGGCGACTGTAGGCTTTTGAAGTGTTGCGGTCGTCTCTCTGAGGAAGCTATGGGTCTAGAGGTTGTAATGACAAAGTTTCAGAGCGTGAGCGTCCGGAATTGAGCGAGTCTCGAGTGCTAGAGATGGGATGAAGTTTCGAAGTGAGGACGATATATGGCTGTTGTGCCTGAGATGTGACAGATGGCCAAAGAGGATGTTGTAGATACTTATACTTTTGTGTCCGATGGCGTCAACGTCACAAGCTCCTAGGTTGGGTGTCGAACGAGGCTAACAGCAGGGGGGGACAAGAAACGAAGCAGCTCGGCTATCACCAACGATTGTCGTCAGTCTCTTGGATTCGAGGCGTTCAGGAACACAACGGGAACTCGTCGTCTGATCGCCGGTGAGTTTCCGGTGGAAGAATACGGGGACTTGCAGATAGCATGCTAGAGTTCTAGGTGCCAGTTGGGTTGCCTTGCCTTTTGATAGTCACAGGTGGATTGGTTCCACCGAGGGGTGGGAGTCAAGAAGTGACATCGTTGCTCTAGTACAAACAAAGAACAGGGAGAGGGGAAGAAAAAAAGGAATGGCTTTCGAAGCCCCACAAATCGACGGGTAGCAAGGGGAGAAGATGGCAGACCCTGATGAGCCCCGATCTCTCGGCCGTTGTTGCGGATGGTGCCGGTTCAGCCACCATTACGCACACCTTACCACACTCTACACTACCCACGATTCAAAGATATACCAGGATTGCAAAGGCAGACCAGGGAATACGCTCCGGGCCGACTTTGTGGGCACCCAGTACAAGCACAGCACAGCACAGTCCAAGCCCAGGGCAATGGATACTCATCGTGGTTGCTCGTGGTGTCTCTCAAACGGTGTCGGACCGCGTGATAGCATAGGAGGTGCATACTTGGGACATCAAGTGGCCCCGCCCAGCCCAGGCTGTTGATTTCAGGTATTTACGCAGGTTGTTTGCATATTGACCCGTTAGCGTCCGAGTGCCTGATCGCAGAATGCCTGCAACAAGCCGCGGGTGGCAGCTGGTAAAAGCATGGGAGTTGTGATAGCTCCGATTCGGTTCGATGCGTCGTTCGTTTCCCATGTTTTCGTTCCGTTGACAGCCGTTTGAAAATAAAAGACAAAAGCATAAGTTCGGTGAGCAATCGGCTGTCGGCCGTTGGTTTCCGCCTGTGCCACATCCGGTGGCCCAGGTCCCGTTCGTTCTTTGCCTCCGTCTTCTGTCATGTTTGACCAGGGCAAGCAGACGGATGGTGGTGAGAGGTCATATCGTCGGTTCTGTGCCCCGCCGTTTGAAAAGCCCTCTGCCCTCTCCTTCCTCCCCCTCTAGTCACGTATGGTCTTCTGAGTAGCGCTCAGACAGATTCCATGGTCACACTGTGATTTGTGCATGCGCAGGTCGACGACAAGAAGTCGTCACGGAACTGGGGTAAGTATCATCAGCGCTCTGCCCCCCCTGTGCGCTGCTGGGCTGGTGAGACATCCAGGCTGCGTCTGGCCAATCAGCGCCTTGTGAGGGACGCAAGAAACACCCGGATCGACAGCCACCAGTGATTTGCTGGGACTTCAAGGGTTCCCCATCGCTGCAAATCATCACGATCTCGGCACCGCATCGCTGATGAGCTGCGAATGCCATCTGTGAGATCGATTCCATCTCACTTGGGCCCCTCCGATGCTCTTGGCTGCAGAGAAACTACTCTTCTTCAGTGCTTTTCTGGGAGATATCCGGGTAAGAAACACCGCAGACCCCCACTGGCCAAGCTGACCTGGCGGTGATCATTGCCGCGCCTCGCGCAGGCACGACCTACATGCCTGGTGGTAAATCCCGACATGTGCTACGCTTGGGGACTTCAAGACACCATAACCAGCTGGAGACGGTGCAAAGCAGGACAGAGACTCGAACTTTGTATCACAGTCCCATAGCATAGACACCAGACAACGGAAACCTGCGTTTGTTACCACGCCGTCCACGATGGAGGCTTTTGTGGCCTGATATCAGGTTGGTTTGCGATGCAATCGACAGTCCTGCCTGGCGGTGAAAGGGTCGTCGATTCCCTCTCACTCAGCACTTTACGCAACCAGCCGGTAATCTCGCGTGGGGCATATGATTGTGGTGGCGGACTGGAGCTTGATCTTTTGTTTTGTTTTCTCGTTGCTTATGCGAGACAGCAGTTGATAAGCTCGTCTCCGGCCGGCCAGAAATGATGGCTCACCTACAACCACCAGCTGTGCGATAACCAACTCGACGTGGACAGCCGCCGTTGACACCGAAATCCCGAAATCTTCAGAGCGAGGAATGTTCTCTGGCCGTTCACATCAACCCTTCCCACATTTTTCGGGTCACACAAAAGTAACTACCCCCGAGAACCGGAACCCCCCCCCTCCCGCTTTTCCCTGCTCTTCTGTACTGGGCAGACCACGAAACAGCGCCACGAGGGCATCACAGGGAAGTGTTCCTCGGGTACTGCACGCTAGGTCATGCAAAGCTTGTTACACAGCGGACGCTGTCAGCCAGTGCTTCTACGGGCGAGGGTAACATGAGCCAGACTGTCGGGAACGAATGAGAACTCGCGGAATGGCTCCCTGTTGCAGTTGTGTCTTGTCTGTCACCCTTTTTACCTTGCAACGCCGAGGCGTCGCTTGCTGTTGTTGACAAGAGAATCGATACTACCACCCAGACAGACAAAGGCACAAGATTCGAAAATACCTCCTATCCATCATGTAGGTACATCTACCCTCTACATTTTACCGTGTGCTAGCTATCTTGGACAGCGCCCGGGTCGCAGTAGCAAATTGCTAATCATCTGCCTTGCCTGTGCTTGCACCCTCACCGCCGGTCATTCTGCACATATTGGCTCGAAACTCCTCCAGGTGGTCAGTGAGGTGCTTCCACCTGGCCCCCTCAACGTTGTGCCACCCTTAGCGGGAGTAGGCTCCGTGGCATCATCCCGCTTGCAAACAACGGTGTTGAGATATCTCTCATTTGGGCGCGGGAGGCAAATGACAGAAATAATGAGGCGGTCTAGATTGGGCTCTGGGGTCTTACGAAGCCGTGGTGACAGGATGACTAGCAGACTTCTTCCTTGTGTATTCATGCCACGACAGATCCGTGTGTACATACGCGGAAACTGTTGCCTTGACATATACGACCCATCACCTATCATACCTATCACTGCTCGAAACCATCCCACAGAGGCTAGTTGGGACGGGATACACGGTGGATACTGGGACAGGAAACACGGTAGATACTCTGTCGCAGCTGGAAACCATACCACGGAGACAACAGTTGGGATGAACGAGATGCTTGATACCAATCAGTATGCCACAAGTGCAAGAGTACACAAAAAAATATTCAAGACGCAACGTTGACGCCATGCAAATCTCGGTTTTGCTTTGCCTGTTATGTCCTGTCCTAACTAAACAAGAACGTCTGTAATAACAACTTTGATGGGGTATCCTATTCCAAAAGCTTTTCCTCCTTATCCATTCCATCCAAGGCTCCCATTGCGAGCTCATCCCATATAGAAGTAGTAAAAAAAAATATGGTAAATAAATAAACGACAACACCAGATCACCAAATCGCCAACTCCATCCGCTTTGATAAAAATGATAAAATGCCTAGTCAAGTGGATATAACGACGAAACAACGCCCGCTTCGCTGGGAAAAAAAGGGGGGAAAAGAGAAACTTGCCCTCCATGCTAAAAATTGATGAGAAGGGAATGCTAACCCCCTGAAAACAACAAAACATACGCCAGGATATCTATGCTTCGCTTGCTTGCTTGCCTTGGTGTTAAAAAAAAAAGAAAAAATATGGTATATATGCCAGCAGAAATGAATGAGATGGTGCAAGATGGCCTCCGGAGTCACACATTCGGCGGCGTGTGTTTCCCCCCCCGGACAGTTGAGGGTGTTGATTACGCAGGCGTCTCAGCCCGAAAAACCTTCTCAACCTTGACCAACAACTTCGCGTGCTCCGTCTTTCGACGAGTCTTGGACAGCAGGTCAATACACCGGTACCCGGTCTGCAGCCTGTCAAGGCGGATGCAGGCCCAAGCCATCAGGTTGTCGCGGATGGAGGAGCTGTCCTCTACTTTGAATCTGTACGCGTGTTGCTGTTAGCCACTGCTTGTAATAAAAGGACACAGACGGGCGGGATGAGAAGCGGTGTGGTTTCCGGAACGGAGCGGGAGGCGGTTGTCCATTGCGTGACCTGACGGCAAGGCGGTCAGAAGCAAAGAAAATTATTTTTTTTCTCGTCTTCCGTATGCCCCCCGTCTGTCGTTCGTCTCGCCGGTTCCCGCTCCGCCCAGCCTCTCCCGGACTTGTTCTGGCCTCATTCTGCGCTGCACAATTCCGAACGCGCCCGGCTTCCGTGATGTGCAAAGGACAACGGCCGGCCAGTACGGAAAGCCGCAGAGGAAAATTCCTCTCCTTCGGTTTCCCCCGAGAGAAAGAAAAAGCGTACCTGACAAAACTCAAGCCCTCAATCACATCCTTCACCTCAAAAAAGTCCAACGACTTGCTGTCATACCCCCAGTCAGGATTATCTGTCTCCGCCACCACCGTCTCCTTGACCAAATCCTGATTCCCCCCCTTTTGCTTCTCCACATGCAGCTCAACCTTCACCATCGGCCTGAATTTCCTATCCCCCATCACCCCTACCCCGCCTAACTGCCTCCTGTCCCGCGGTAAGGGAAGTACCTGCCCTGCCAGGACGGTAATTCGCAAATCCAATGTTCGCCTGGGGATGTCCTCCACGTCAACGTTTTCGTCACTCAACAGTCCTGGGGGCTTCAACACCCAGCCGTGAGTGTTCGCAAACATGGCGTCGTTGATCATCATCCCTTCGTCGGTGCGCTGCCAGTTCATGGCTACCATTTGGACCCCCCTTCTCCAGTGGAAAGAGGGGTCGGGGTTGCTGCTGTCTACGCGGAGACCCTTGGGGTATATCCTCATGAAGAAGTCGCGGTTGTGTGAGAGGAGAGTTCGGATTTTGGTAGCGTCGTGAGCCAAGGCGTGGAAGCAGTCTTCGCTGAGGCTGAAGATATGGGATGGGGTGCGGGAGTGGAGGGACTGGTGGTCGTCAAAGTGCTCGCTGTGGGTGTAGATCGCCAGGTCGGCCAGGGGCTTGGTAATGGGCGGTTTGGCTCTGATGGAGCTGATTCCGAGCTTCCTCCCGCGCTCAATCTCGTCTTCGACTTGCTTGTCAGATATGCGCTTGACTTTGATGAGGATTTTGTTGTAGAGTTCGTTGAGCCTTGGTTGTTGTGTAATGTGGTCGATGTGATCGAATGGCTTGTCGAGGAGGTAGCCGTCCCACTCTTCTTTCATGATTTGGACCATCATCTCTTGGTGTTCCTTGTCGGCGCCAACTTCGAGGGAGACAATGATGGGCAGGGGGTTCCTTTGGAACGCGGTTTCGCGGACGGCGATGCAGACTTCGCGGAAGCTGATCATGGAGGTCATGGTGCCGTGGTGGTGGACGACGGGCTCACCGTTGAATTTGTCCTCCTTGGAGCGAGAGGAGGCCCGGGATCGGCTTCCGACGAGGTCTCGCGGATCGAGGGTGGTAGAGCTTTCTCGCGTTTCTAGAGTTGAAAAGGTGGTTTGGGCGGCACTTGGACTCCGGCTGTGCTTGGATTCGAGCGATGAGAAGGCGCTTTGGGGGGCGCTAGGGCTACGGCTGTGTCTGCTCATGAGGGCATCGAGCCTTTCAGCGGCAATCCGCGGTATTGAGTTTGATGAAAACTGACGCCGGTGTTCCATTTGTGGCGATTTGGAGGGCGTTCGGGAGGTACTACGGGAGTGGGGATTGTTCCAGACGTCAATCTCTATGCAACGGCAACCGTTGCTGAGAACCTCGCGATAGGCATCAGCCGTGCTGTTGGACGAGAGCTGATTACCATCCAGATATGTGTTATGGCTGCTGCTAATGAAGTAGTTGCTGATCGGTTTTGAGGCGTCTAATTCCTCATGCCTCCTCACAGCAGACCACGCGGACTCATTTTGACTCCATACCCAAAAGAAGTCTTGGAAAGAGTACGACTCTTGGGTCAACGGCTCCACCCACAAGGCGCCTTGTGTTCCCTTGAGAAAGGCCTCGAACTTTTCTCTTCTTAGTGTCTTTTCGGACCCTCGTGCGATGTTGTAGACGTAGAGGATGTGTCTTCTGATGGAGTCATGGCAGGTAAAATGCGGGCGTATATTTCCACCCATCCCAGCCGACATAAGGGCAGCTTGGAGCATGGCCGATCTCCCCTGACTTGGAGCTCCGCGTCGAAGGGTTGTCATTCTGCGAATAAAGTTCCCCTTGCCCTTTTTCTTGGGCGGCTCTTCTCGCCCGAACTGCAGTCCCACGCCATGCATTAGCCTCCTGCCTGGTAGTATTTCCCAACGGCTTACCAAGAACAAGAACGGCACAGACTTACCCTTATGCAAAACATTTTGCCTGGCGATTGCCAACGGGCAAAACCCGCCGTCTGAAAATACACACGCCTCTCGGATTCGCGGTCAAAGGGTCGCTGCAGTCACGGTTCGTGGTGGATGGAGGCCTATGGCTATCGACACATTGGCTCGCCTGTGAGGCTGGGGGATTGCGGCAGCCAAAGCTAGCCCAGCCGCAGAGTTGGTAGGCGTAGCCAACGATATACGGGTATGTACAGCGAGGGTTGGGATGGAGGGAAGAAGAGGTGTGAGTGAGAGCCTCGAGCCATGAAGAAAAATAAGGACGAGGCGGCGCCTTTCTTTTGGGGAAGGGTGGTAGAGGATAAGCAAAACGGGGGCAGGGATGTCAGCAGTACCGAAGACCAAGCGGAGCCTTGTCCCGCACCAGGAGCTCGCTGCCGCCAATGGGTCCACGAGGAATGCCCCGCCCTCGGCTGATCGCTGTCCAACGACCACCACCACGAGTGGCCCGAAGATACGGTTCAGGGACAGCACCACACGACACGACGGCTTGACACAGGCCGTATCGCTTTGTAATCCATCCCTCCTCTGCCCAGAGCCGTCAGTTCTCAGCCAAGCATCACGGAGATGGCCCCAAAGCAGCATCGAGAGAGCTGCGTACCCGAATCCATCCCCAAAGTTGGCGGGCCTGGAGAACAAGGGCGTAACCGCGATCATGGCTGTGCAACAACTCGTTCAGAGGTGGGGAATCTTTGTGTCTCCAACACAGCAGCGTTCCCTTGTGGGCATTTGTTCACACGTTCTCCAACCATGTTGCTGACTTTTTCTCCAGATGGACCAGGACCACCTGTTCTGCCAGGGAGACCGCTGTCCCCCATCAGCCCTATCGAATCTCGTGCCCTTGGCTCAAGGACAGCCGACTGTTGTCCCGCATCTCCATCCGCTCGATTTCGATGCCTGTCGTGGCTGAGCTGCTGCCAGTCTGTTCGACCCCTTGGTTTAGAGTCTTTCTGGGGACACAGCATATTACATTAGCTGAGGTAACGTCACTCAAGCCTCAGCAAATTGAAACCGGCCCAGCCAAGCGCGGTAGAGAAATATCGTTGCGCTCTCTATAGCACTGTGCCGCTGGAATAAGGGGGCGAGTTCAAGCAAAACACATCATCAAATCAACATCGCAGTCGTCGCCGTGGTCGCCTTGGGCAGAAACAAGGCCAAAATGCTTGACCAAACCAACGGACCTCTCCATACCCAATCCAGCACTCTGACTTGCCAAACTACTGCTGTAGCAATCACCCACGCGGCGAATGACTACCCACACCAGAGGATGTGGTTCAAGTCGCCAACTCGGCCCAGTCCGCATACGCACAGCCTCCTCAGTTTTGGGGCACAGCAGACACCACGCAGGACCCAACCACACAACCGCAACGCAGCAGCTTCGGTCCTGTCCGGCTGGGCCTTGCATCAATTGCCTCACGTTCTTTTCCGCGGAATCCACCGTGTCTCCATCATCTGGACATCTCACAACACAACTGGGTTGGAGATGCCTGAGGAATATTATCCTCGAACCTGTTGATTCTTGTTACCCAAAGATTCCCACGGCTGGCTACACAAGCGAATACCACCCAAGAAAAGTACCATACAGTAGCGCAGCTGTAGGTAGCTCCCCCGCAAAGAGGACGAAAAGGAACGGGGCACGCACCGCCCTGCCGCAGTTGACGATCAACAACAAAAGCCGAAAGGAACGCCCCGCGGCCGCCATCACGGCCGGACCTTGTGGTGACCTGTAAACCCATCCGATCTTCGATGTATATCTGCAGCGCCTTCCGAACCTCAGACCCTCGAGCATCTGCAGCGGCATGCCACTTCCCTCCCCGGTGACACATGTCACAACTGAAAAGTCCGTCTACTATCTACTCAGATCTACCGGTGTGTACTCCAGCAAGGGTTCGCCTAGTAACCCGTCGAATCTAGAGTAGAGAGGGAAGCTTTTAACAGGAGATAATGACGTCTGTTGTCGAACCCAACCCCAAAGATAATCTTTAGACAAGCAGCACAGCCTCGGAGCAGCCTCACCTGCATATAGGTTCTCCACTCCAACGCATATTCAGGGTAGTCAGGTACCAAACCCTCCGCTCCCCCACCACGACCCTGACATTTGACTCAACCACAGAACCCAAACTTGGATTCTCCGGAACGGACGGCGTACTGACCTCTGTCTGGATATGTGACTGTTGCCATCTTCTCGCCGGGATACGCCGGCGGGCCGCTTTGAAACCGACGAGAGAAACATGACACAAGTCTCCCACAAATGATATACCTGGTGACAGGTGGTAAGTAATGGCGACAGTGGGTTCAGCAATCTCACTCTATCATGGTCCTCCATCTAGCTCTCTCTTCCGTACGTTCTTTCGCTCAACTTTCCCATCCCTCGCCCCCCCTTCTCCCGTACGCCAGTCACCCCTGACACCGGAGACACCGAAAGAACGTTGCTCACCACCCATACACACCACATCTGGAAACAAACATGCAGGAACTCTCCCCAATTTGGAACACCCATCCACACACCACCATCACCGCATAAGCAACACGCTGACCCGAAAACTTGGTAACCCGCGCCCATTGGGCAAGTCATCTTTGCAACTGGCTACCCCTAAGCATCCCCCACTCTCACCACACACACAGAAGCAGAACACAGGCAAAGAACAAAGTGATCACATCTCCAAAATGTCTCTTATTCTCCCCCTCAACAACCCCACGCATATACGGGGGTTGGAGGGTACACGAATATGTATATAAATAATACAAGCCAAGTCCCCCTCCCCCTCTCCCTCTCCCTCAATCACCACCACACTGCTGGGCCAGACCAAACCACCTCGATCCAGAAATCCCCTTCAAGATTTTCTTTTTTTTTATATATAAAAAAAGAAAACGTCCGTCCCTCCCTTTGTGAACCAAACTCTCCCCTATTCCAACTTCCAACTGGGTATAAATGTATGCTTTCTCTCCTTCCCTACCCCTTAAACAAAATAAAACAAAAGCGCCACTCCCAACAAAAATAAAAATCCGTAAAATGTGCAAATATGTTTCCATGGTAAATGTACAATAATTCCTACACAGCCTTATTCAAGCCGGTATTAGAAGTTAACAAGTTGCAAGGAAATGCCTGACGGAAAAGTTCGCGGATAGCGATGTGTGATGTGGATGTTCATAATGACGACTGCGACATTCGTCAGTCGAAAAAAAGAAGGAAGCGCCGTCTATGCGGGATATCATGATAAAAAACGACAACGCTAGGAAATAATCATGTGTGTGTGTGTGTGTGTGCCCGCTCACATCATCCCCAAATAGGGGCGTTGCGATAGGCGGGCGAGTTGTAGCTATGCAACACTCGGTAGGGAGGTTTTGGTCCATACGAGTTTTGCAAGCTCATGCTGCGCTTGCGATAATGTCCTCGTGGCAGCTGGGGGTAAGATGCATCTTGGTACCACTGCCCAGCCGAGGCATCAAGCTGACTCCGGCTCCAGGTGCTGGCCGGGGTGTGTTGCTGTTGCGCATACCGCGGTTCATACACTGGCTTGGAGGTTGCTGTGTAGCCGTTGGACATGGAGGGAGGATGTCCAGCTTGTGGCCGTCTTGCGAACTGGTTCCACTCATCGTGACTGGCCCGGTGCCTCAAGGGCTGCTGCTGCTGACTGGACCGCATCTGCCATGGCTGAGCACTGCTAGGGCGCTTGATGACATCCTCTTCGTGCTCCTGGACTGAGCTGAGTGAGCCCCGCCTGCTGCCACCATTCATCGATGTGTATGAAGGCTGGCGGGAAAGTCCGCCGTACTCAGACTGAACTTCCCAGGCGGGGGGCCTGTTGCTCGACTGACGGAATGCGGAAAGGCGGCGGGGATCCATTGTGGGTGCAGCAGAGGGCAGAGCCGCGTCCGGAATCATTCCTTGCTGGTATGATGGGTAGCTGCGAATGCTCTCCCTGCTGGGCTTCCTCGAGAGGGATTGAGCAGCAGGATAGCTCTGAATGCTCTCGCGGCTGGCCGTGCGGTGAAGACTCGAGTTGGATGACTGTGATCGTAAGGGCGGTGGCACGCGGAGGGACATCTGGCGCCTCGTCGCCATACTAACCGGAGGTGGTGTGTTGGTCTTGCTGCTCATGGACATCGCCTTGGCGAGTGGGCTAGGAAGCAAGGGTGATGGAAGCGAAGCAAGCAGTTCGGTGTGCGCGATGGCATACCTCGTATCCTCCTGGTCCTCGTCTGGGGGCGAGTAGATGACTGCACGACCACCCACCAGAGCATCAAGTGTCGCTTCGTGAGAGTGCCTAGGCGAGCTGTTGGCAAATTCAGAAACAAGCCGTGGCCTGCCATCCACGCTCCTTCGGTTCTCCAAACTCTGCCGAGCTGCTACAGGCTTCCGCACGATGGGCTTCTTCGGCATAACTTGCGAGGCGACGTGCGCAATGTGCGTGGGCACAGAGTGCATAGTTTGCCTCCACGAACTCTCCTTTGCGCTGTGCTCTGCTCCTGATTCAGCAGTAGCAGGAGGCTTCTGAGTCGTGTGAAGGGCATCGAGACTAGCCTCCATGCTTCCAACACTGAAAATGGTCTTGAGAGTATCCAAACTGGCTCGAGGCCTCAGTGCCAGCCTCTTGGTCGTTATGGGAAACCTGCCATTGTGCTCCTGAAGCTTGCTTTCCACCTCTCTCGGTATCGACGGAATGGCGTTCTGCTCAACAGCATGTGTCGCATGGGCTTCCAGTGGGCCAGCTGCAGAGCGACGAGCACTGCTTAGGAGTCTCTGGAGTCTGTTGGGTTTCTGAGGCTTGGTCCCAATGCTCAAGGTAGAGTTGTCAGACTTTGACGATTTGGCACTGACAGGAGTGGGGACAGATTCGGGAGACGCTGGTCCGCGATCACGAGATCGGAGGTTCTTGATTGGAGTCAGAGAAAGCGGCGCCCTAGAGTTTCCCGCTCTGTTGAGGCTACTCTCCGGAGCTAGATTGCTGGTGGAGCGGCTCGATTGTCTGGCAGACCTTGGATTGGGCGACGGACCCGGGCTCTCGCGGCGAGCATCTTTCGGAGGTACTGGAGGAGGCGGTGCTTCTCTCGGTGGTGCTATGACATAGGCGGGCACAATCTGCTCCCGCTCATCGGACCTGACTGAGCTGCTCCGGCGGTTTGCTTCCGACCGGCCCTCAAGCGAGCGCATGCTCTCCTTCTTAGAAGGTTGATCCTTCGCCTTGAAGGAGCGGAGAGAAACATTTGAGCTATAGCCGGAATCGGCTTTTGTCAATGGCTTGTGCGGGGATTCGGGGGAGGGGCTCGTTGTCGAGATGAATCCGCTGTCGCTTCTGGACAGAGCCTTGGTCGGAGTGACTTGAGATGGCTTTGCACTGGGATCCAGACGAACATCCAGAATCTCGGCAGCTGCAATCTCCGACAGAACATCATCCTCGAACAATGAATCCTCCTGGGCGGTATGCTTGGATGTGGTCTGCAGTCGCGGGCTTGCCGGAGGAGATAAACGGATAGAGAGCGGGCTAATGTTGACCTCCTTCAAGTACTGTCGAGTGCTCGTGACAGAGACGCCGTCAGAGACAACGCTTGTCTGCTGGCTTACAACGGTGGTGGTGGTGGTGTGACTGAGCCCCGCAGCAGCTGGCTGTTGTGTAGGTGGTATTGCAGCGGTGGTGGTGTTTGTCGTGCTGCTCTGGTCCGAAGCTGTCGTGTTGGCAAAGTAGTCATCATCTCCCCCCAACTTGAACCGACTTCCACCTTTTCTCTCCACCTCCGGACTCGAAGGGCTGGCGGGCCCGTTTGTGATACGCAAAGAACCCAACTTATAACCACCAATTGACTGATAATCTTCCTCGCGCGGCGTTACCGCTCTGGGAATCGACTCGACATCATCAATCCGAGGCGGCATAGAAACGATTCCATCTCGGTACGAGTCGAAAGACGGTTGCCTGGACAAACTTGGGGTAGGAGGGTGACTATATCGTGGATTGAATCTCGGTTGTCCGGGAACGCTGCGCATCGAATTTGCTCGGGTAGCAACGCCTGGCGTTTGGATGATGGATCTTCGTCGAACAGGCATATAGAGCGAGACTTCCGAGTTGGCACGGGTGACCGAGGTGCTCGGAGGGTTCGTCGGATTGGAGCTCTTCAACGTGGTCTCAGTGACAACCGTCATCCGGTTCTCTGACATGGTCGTCGCATGTTCAAGCCCTGGTTCTTCGACGAGATTCAACAAACGCTTAGCCTCATATGACGTCAAGTTATAGTTCCAAGATGTCCGGGTCCTAGGTTCGGATGACCACCTGTACAGACAGATGTTAGCAAAGACTTTCAAGACCCAACAATCGCCACAGACACAGAACATACTCCTCAGGCTCAGGCGGCCCATAGTATGCGACTGCCGACTCATACGTCAACGAGTTGGCCCTGTTCATCAGATCCACCATCCTCGATCCCGACCCAATACTGTCCCGATGGTCAGCGTCAGGCACAACCTGGGTTGACCTCACGCGGAACAGGCTTCTTCGTTTGGATTCCTGCTGCAGAGCTGGGACTGATGTGAACGAGGCACTGCGGCCGTTGCGTGTCTGGGCAGTGTCGGCCTGGTCAAAAACCGATGAGGTTGGGGTAGAGACTGGCGAGGGAGAAGACAATGGAGGATCTGGCAGTGGGCGGTTGGAGTATCTCTTGGGATTATTTGAGGAGCCGCTGGGGCTCAACAGACCGGCTGTGGCATGATTGTTGGTTTTTGGCTTGGACAGCTTCTGGGAATACCTCCGGGCTGTCTCAGTGGACTGGGCGTTTCCCATGGTGCCAGGAGTGGGCTATGGGGCAGTAGCCCACCGAGGGTCGACGGCAAGAGTGTTGCTAGGCGGATATTGCGGGTGCCATGCCGTTCCAATGCTGTGTGGTCCAGGAGTGATGTGCCGCGGTGAGGTGCTCGGGGGCTATGGGACAGCAATCAAGTCAAGACACGGGGCGAGAGCAGCCGGCTGTCGGGTTGGGAATAATTCGGAAACGGGGGGCGGGTGGACGGGTGGGAAGGAAAGGAAAAAGCTGAACTGAAGGAAACCGAGATGAACAGCCACACAAATGGGCCCAGCAGAAACCAGCCTGCCCTGGCTCAAAGGATGGCGTGTTTCCTGGGGGTTGCTGGGCCTCTCGCTCTGGCGAGGCTGGAAGAATCCGAGACGTATAGTAGACGTCGAAACACGACTGGAAGAAGGCAAGAAGATGGGGAGCAGGACAAGAGAGGGACTGGATGGGGCGCCGGGATGGGCGCGCGCGGTTGCTTTGTAGATGTAACAAGTCTTGGTTGTTACATGAGGTGCATGCGCCTGAGCCAGGGAACCCTCCCTTCTGTCCAGGGAGCACAGGAGCAAGAAAGCGGGGCTGCCCAGAGCAGGACGTGCGCCAGCTCCATCGTTGAGAGATCGATCCAGTTGACATCCGGGGCCCGGCCTACAGGCGTCTCGTCCTGCACCCGCCAACCTCCTCCAGCTTCGGTCCGGCTGCGCGGTGAGAAAGGGCATGTTCAAGTCTGTCGTATATTTGACAGATGGGCGTGGATGGCAGGGTGCAGCTCCAGATTCAGTGCCCGCATCCTGGTGCCCTTGCACCTGTTCCTGCTGCCACCATAAAGCCTGATTTGTCCCTTGCAATGATACACGACGTACCAAACAAGACGGGTGGCCGGACAGCCAATGAGTCGAACAACATAATCTATTCTCTCTTGCTCTACAGTGTCTACATACCATGAAGACCAGGCCTGAACAGCCCAAGATCAGGACTCGGTGAAGCGGGGTCCTTCAGTGTTGGCGATATCTGTTTCAGATGGGAGAGCTCCGGAAATCCACAGTCGTGCCGTCTTTGCATGTCTCAATTGGGCACTGTTGAGGACCTTATCCCAGTGAGCCTGCCCCAAAATGGCTTCGACGTCTGCCTCCGGTCAGTTGGCCAATTCCCGCTACATCGCCGGCCATCTCACAAGATGACAGCGCAATTTTATACGGCGAGATCTCTTGGCACGAGGTGAGGACAGCCGTGGAGCCTTGTCAAGCTGATAGTCCCCCAGCAAAGTCATATATCATGTCGCAGCAGCAACGAAATCTCTGGGTTTTCTGGAATTTCCATGATGCAAAGCAACTGTTGATCGTGTCTGAAAGCCCGGAAGCTCGGCTCCAGGTGAGGGGAGACTTCAGTGGTTGAACGACCAGCCAAGGCCACAATGCCACGCAATTTCAAGATGTGATCTCCGAGTTCTCGATCCTGCTGATTTTCTCTCATTCTTCATCAAACCCCCGCTTGGCGCCCGTCAGCCCCCCCGCAAGTAGGTGGGGGGGGGGGTAATCTTCTGAGCCTCCCTGTTCGGGATGTAACCCTGTGCGCGAAACGTCATCAGCCTGGAGGAGCAGCAACACCCGAGCGCGTCTCCTGGACATCGTGGACATTTTCCATGCCCAGATTGGGATCACAACTGCCGCCTCCGGCAACGCCATCTGCACTTCTGATTCGGGCGGAGAGGGACCATCTCCGGGAATTTCCAACGCACTCCCGAGATTCGTCGTGTCCGATAGATGGGCCACGCCCGGGGTCGGTCCTCGGCCAAGCCAAGACCGATCGATCTCTCTCACCGTCGACAGGTTGTTTGCTTTGTTGACTTTGACCCTACATCGACACGACAACCAGTGTTTTGCACAACTGTCGGGCAGAAAAGCGGTAAAATGGCGGGGACATGCAACAGCTATCAGAAGGAAGAGTCTGCATGAAGTCCAAGTGGAATAGCATGAGGGGTTGGAGGACCCCTTCGACACGTGGTGAGACATGGAGCGCCAGTTCACCAAGAAAACTCTGCTTTTCTCACGCTACTGCTGGTTGCTGGCAGGAGGAATGCAGTCTTTCAGAGTCGAGGCCCGCCTGGCGCCCGTCGAGACACCAGCGTCGTCGTCGTCGTCGTCGGGTCGGATGCTGTCGACGATCATGGTTTGACAGCATGAAGGTGAAGGTTGCAAAGAAAACCCACCCACCAAACCGGGCCTCTCACCACACCACCTTCAACACCCCTGTCTCTGCAGGATGCCCCCCGCCATTCACTCGCGGCTCAGCAGGTTCGGATGTCGACGCCAACACCGACTCTGACATCATCTTTTTTCAGTGATCCGACCAAGGCTTCGGTGCATGCACCCCACTCCCATCAAAGAGCCAGGATTTTCTTCTCTTCCAGCAACCTGTTTTGTTCCACTCGATGAAGGGAAGTATATCACGACTCGAATCCTGTCCGTTGGCTGTATTACTCGATCAAAACTCGGTCAAATCCGGGCAGCGGAACCAGGCCGGTAAGAATGCATGAATTGCTCGATGCTCAGAAGGCTCAGCGGCAAAATGGCACCCTGAAACCAAGGGACGGGCAGCAAAGAGGACACAATGGCAGAAGCAGAGCATCATCAGCCCGTCAATATTAGCCATTTTGATATTCACCGTGCAGTTGATTCATAGGATGAACCCAACTCTTGTGTCCTGATGAACTGCCGGATCGTGTCAGTGTGATCCCTTCGCTTTCTGCCTGCAGTCAAACAGGGTCCTTGCTTCAGCAGCCTCACACCAACCCCCTCCCTTTTTCTGTACGGAGATATCTTCCGTACGGTTCATCTCTCCCTCTCCTTGCCGCGTCTAATCGCTTTGACATTTTTTTTTTCCTTGTTTGTTTGGCGCGAGGTTGATCAGACGACAAACCTCACTGCCGCCGTTGAAACAAAAAGGAGGTCCAAACTCCATACCCAAGCCCCCTGAAACAACTTCATCGACACCACAGACTATTTCGGCAGTCGGGCACGCCACACCACATCATTGAGATTCTAGAATCTTTTCTGGTTCTGCTTAGCGATTTTTTTTATTTTTTTTTAATTTTTTTTTTTTTTTTTTTTTTATTTTTTTGACACTTTGACGTCTCTTGGAACCCCACCGGCAACAGACTTGGGGGGCAAGCCTCATGATCTGGTGTCGTCCATCGCCGGGTTTGGTAGCTGAAACGTGGGTTTTGAGATCCCCTTGATTGATCGGACGGAGGGAAAAAGTCTGGGGAGCCCTGACAGGCTGAAAGGCTTGCTTAACATGAGCTTCCATTGAGCTTAGTCCCAGGGGAAATGGGCAATGCTCTGAGAAAGGAGCTCTTGCTTTGTAGAATGTCGTTCTGCCAAATGAGCCTCAGTAGAATATGAACACATTAAAAGGCCCAAGACATACCTCTTTCCATGTTACTCCCATAGCATCACACAAAACACCATCCCAAAAACAAACCACCTAGTGTAAGCATCTGTGTATAACTTCACAGACTCAATCGATTAAAAACTACCTGAAAACTCAAGGTACCGTGTATTCCAAAACAAACAACGGGGTAAGGGGGGTTAACACCTCTTCGCCGCCGTCAGAATAATACAAAAACAAACATTTGTAATATCTCAAGAAGTGAAACCCCTTTCTCTCTTTTCCTTCTTTCAACAATAATGTCAATCTTTCTTGAACCCCTTCCTTACACTTTTCACTCCCCATTTCCCTGATTTTCCTTAACTTTTTCTCAAACTCCATCCAAAAAAATCACCAAACATACTCCTTTCTTAACCCCCTTTGAATATTCCACCAAACTGAAAAGATTCCTCCCTCAAAAAAGCCCCCCCCGCCTCCTGTGATAATAATACTCAAAACATCCCGAAAAGAAATGCTCTCAAGAATTAAAGAACATAATCCCTCACGCCCCTAAACCTCGCCCTAACTGTCGCCGTCGCCGTCGCCGTAGCCGTGACATCCGTCTCTGCCGTGGCAGTTACCTTATCCGTAGCGGTAGTGGTAACGACAACAATGACTGGGTCGTTTTGGCCTTGTCTCTTCTCTACCTTGCCGCCATCGTCTTCCTGCCCATTGGCATTATCGACTCTCCCCTCGTCAGGGTTGGGAATTCTTCTACCCCCCAAAGAAGGAAGCAACTCCGTCGCCCCAGGCCTCCAACTCTCCGTCACCGTCCTGCACGCTGCACCGATTGGTGTGGCGGTTGCGGCGACGGGGAAACGAAACTCGTTGGCGGAGAGCGAGACGGAGCAGGCTACCTTGCAGTCTTTGTCTTGGGTGCCCAAGCCGCCGCCGATGTTGGGGAGACGGCCTGCGGCGGGTGAGGTTGTGGTAGCTTGGGGTTGCTTGAAGATGTCACGGAACTCGGCGGGGATGAGGTGAGGTGGGAGGGGAGGGTGGAAGGTGAAGTTGGGGATTTGTCGAGGGATAGGGCGGGCGTCGGGTTTGGAATTGCTGTTGTCAGAAACGACCCGCCGGTTGTTAGGGGATGCGATAAATGCTCCTTCTTCTTCTTCGCCGCCGTTGGGGATGAATTCACTACCGAAGAGGGACTCAGACGTAGTGGAATCATCCGAGGTGATGGTGCCTTCATCTTCGCCGCCGTTGGGAACAAACTTGTTACCGAATTCAGAGCCCGTCTCGACGTGGGAGTCGGAAGTGAGACCATCTCCAGAAAATACAATGCCCTCTTCCTCGCCGCCGCCTGGGACAAACTCTGCTCCGAACTGAGACTCAGTCTCTCCAACCCCATCCCCAACTCTCGCTCCCGCTCCCCCGGAAGTAAAGTCTGTCCCTTCCTCCTCACCGCCCCCGGGAACAAACTCTGCTCCAAAGTCGGATTCTCCCCCGGTTCTCGCTCCAAAATCAGTGCCTTCTTCCTCCCCGCCCCCCGGGACGAATTCACCCCCAAAGTCTGACTCGACGTTATTGGTGTTGTCGTTGTTGGTATCGATGTTGACAACAGGAGTGTCGGCATCTACAACGATCCCTCCTGCCACCCCAGATCCCTTGCCCTTTCCTACGATGGAGGGAGTGGCAGAGGCGGATGAGGATGATGAGGAGGAAACTGAGCTGACGGGCATGCTGATTCCTTGTTGTTGTTGGGCGGGGATGGTGAAGCGGCCGGACGTACCGCCGAGACCGAGTGGTACTCTTGCTGGTGGTGTTGTTGAACTGGATGTGGTTGAAGAGCTTGAGCTAACTCTGCCTTGGGAAACAGAAATGGACGCTTGGCCTGGTGCTCCGGCTCCGGCTTGCACAGGAGTCACAGAGCCTGAAGTGCTCGAGCCGGGAGAACCAGCCGCTCCTCCAACACCAACGTTCACCGAAGCAGAAACCGGCAAAGCGCCCACTCCGACATCAATCGAAGCGGACACAGGTCCAACTTCAATAGCTTGTCCACTCAATGGCAGTCTCCCTGCTGCTGCCGCCCTCGAAGCCGAAGCCGAAGCCGAAGCTGAAGAGGCGGACGCGGCCCTTGCCGAACTCTCTGCTCTCAGAGCACTGAAAACCGCCGCAGCCGTAATCACATCATTGCTCCCTACCCCAGCTGCGCTCAAGAAACTCGCCCTGCTTGCACTGCTCACACTCGCCACAGAAGCGACGCTCGCAAGTGACGCACTGCGCACACTGGCACTGCTTGCGCTTCTCTGACTGGCAAACACTGACGCTGCGGTGATAACCACTGGTACGGTGGTGCCAGAGATGGAAACCATGACGCTTCCTGTTGTTGTAGCAGAAACAATACCCACGCTTGTGCCAGAGACGTCAATCTCGACGATGATGGCCTCGCCTTGTTGACGTCCAGCTTGGGCCTGCGAGACGGCGGCGGAGGCTTGACGGCCGGCGCCATTGACTGTGAGGTCGACAGTTGTTGTGCGAGTGGTGGTGAAATCTACTATTGTCGTGCGGGTTGAGGTTGTGGTGGTGGAGGAGGAGAGGATGGAAACGCGGAAGATGGAGACAGTGGAGCTGGATGTGCTAGTTGTTGTGGTCAGGGAGGTCGAGGTGCCGGTTGTGGTTGTGCTGGCTGAAGTGATGGTTGTTGAGATGGTGGAGGTGCCAGTTGTGGTTGTGCTAGGCACCGTGGTGGTTGTTGAGGTCGTCGCCGTGCCAGTGGTTGTTGTGCTGGATGTGCTGGTGGCGGTCGTCGACGTCGTTGCGGTGCCGGTAGTTGTGGTGCTGGATGTGCTGATGACCGTTGTTGATGTCGACAATGTGGACGTCGTCCGTGTGGTGGATGTCTCCGTTGTGGTGCTGCTTGTGGAGATGATAGTCACTCTGAAGACGGAGACGGAGCTGGAGCTGGTGCTCGTTGTTGTTGTTGTCGTCGTCGACGTACCCGTGGTAGTGGTGCTCGCTTGGGTGAGGGTAGTCGACGTGGTTGACGTGCCAGTGGTAGCGGTGCTGCTTGTACTGGTGGCAGTCGTGGACGTTGTGGTGGAGAAGGTGGACGTGGTGCTTGTTGTGCTTCTTGCCGTGGTGGACGTCGTGGTGGAAAAGGTGGACGTGGTGCTTGTTGTTGAGACGCTGGTGGAAGTGCTACCGCTAATGGTGACTCTGATGACGGTAGCGGAGGACGTGGTGGTTTCTGTGGTGGTCGTCGAGCTGGTTGACGTGGTCGTGGTGGTTGTGCTCGTAGTTGCCGTGCCAGTGGTGGTGGTACTGCTGGTGGATGTCCCCGTTGTTGTGGTGCTGGCCGAGGTGAGCGTCGTTGAAATCGTCGTTGTGCCCGTGGTTGTTGTGCTGGCCTGGGTGGTGGTGGTCGAGGTTGTTGATGTGCCAGTGGTCGTCGTACTGCTTGTGCTCGTTGCCGTGGTTGTTGTGGAGACGGTCGATGTGGTGCTCGTCGTGGAGACGCTTGTTGACGTGCTGCTGGTTGTTGCGATCGTCACCCTGATCACCGTTGCCGAGGAGGTGGTGGTTGACGTGGTTGTCTCGGTGGATGTGGAGGTGGTTTGGCTGAGCGAGGTGGACGTAGACGTTGTCGTCGTCGTAGTGCTAGATGTTGCCGTCCCGGTGGTGGTGGTGCTGCTTGTCGACGTGGTTTGGCTCGTGGATGTGGTGGTTGTGGTGGTGCTTGACGTCGCCGTGCCGGTAGTCGTAGTGCTGCTCGTTGTGGTGGTTCGACTGACAGAGGTGGACGTGGAGGTGGTGGTTGTCGTGGTACTGGAAGTCGACGTCCCCGTCGTCGTCGTGCTACTTGTCGAGGTGTCGGTAGTTGTCGTACTGGTTGTCGATGTCCCCGTCGTCGTCGTGCTGCTCGTTGATACCGAAGTTGTCGTGGTTGTAGTACTGCTTGTTGACGTGCCGGTGGTGGTAGTGGAAGTTGTCTCGGTGCCAGTAGTGGTGGTTGAGCTCGTCGACGTGCCAGTGGTAGTCGTGCTGCTCGTTGAAGTGGTCTCAGTCACAGACGTCGAGGTGGTTGTGGTGGTCGTTGAGCTTGTTGACGTGCCAGTGGTGGTGGTCGAGGTTGTCTCGGTGCCAGTGGTAGTTGTGCTGCTCGTCGAAGTGGTCTCGGTCACAGACGTCGAGGTGGTTGTGGTAGTCGTTGAGCTTGTTGATGTGCCGGTGGTCGTGGTGCTGCTTGTTGACGTAGTTTGGCTGACCGACGTGGTAGTGGTCGTCGTAGTCGTCGAGCTCGTTGACGTGCCGGTAGTTGTGGTACTGGTGGTCGATGTCCCGGTGGTTGTTGTGCTTGTGGTTGACGTGCCGGTAGTTGTGGTACTACTCGTTGAGGTGCCAGTGGTTGTTGTCGAGGTTGTCGAAGTCCCAGTGGTGGTCGTGCTGCTCGTGGAGGTGGTCTGACTCACGGATGTGGATGTGGAAGTGGTGGTGGTTGTCGTGCTGGAAGTCGATGTCCCTGTAGTCGTTGTACTGCTAGTAGATGTGGTTTGACTTGTAGATGTTGAAGTTGTCGTGGTTGACGTCGTTGAAGTGCCAGTCGTGATGGTTGATGTTGTCTCGGTGCCAGTTGTGGTGGTTGAGCTCGTAGACGTGCCGGTGGTGGTTGTAGTGGTTGAGCTTGTCTCAGTGCCGCTCGTGGTGGTCGACGTTGTCTCAGTGCCAGTGGTAGTTGTGGTGGTTGAGCTCGTGGATGTGCCAGTCGTGGTCGTCGAAGTTGTCTCAGTGCCTGTAGTTGTAGTCGATGTTGTGGAAGTGGCTGTGGTAGAGCTTGTTGATGTACCAGTGGTTGTTGTTGATGTTGTTGACGTGCCTGTGGTCGTGGTGAACGTTGTGGAGGTGCCAGTGGTAGTCGTCGAAGTTGTGGACGTGCCCGTGGTTGTGGTTGAGCTTGTTGATGTACCGGTAGTTGTTGTAGCTGTTGTAGATGTGTCGGTAGTCGTCGTTGACGTAGTCGTCGAGGTAGTTGAAGTGCCTGTGCTGGTTGTCGTAGTCGAACTTGTGGATGTACCAGTGGTGGTTGTGGACGTCGTTGAGGTGCCAGTGGTGGTCGTTGAAGTTGTTGAAGTGCCGGTAGTAGTGGTCGAGCTCGTGGACGTGCCGGTGGTGGTTGTAGAGCTGGTCTCCGTGCCGGTTGTCGTCGTGGAAGTGGTAGATGTGCCGGTGATTGTTGTGGAGGTGGTTGTCGAGGTCGTTTCCGTACCGGTAGTTGTTGTAGACGTTGTAGATGTGCCTGTAGTTGTCGTCGACGTAGTCGTGGAACTGGTTGACGTGCCAGTGGTAGTTGTGGAAGTCGTTGAAGTGCCAGTGGTTGTTGTTGAAGATGTCTCGGTGCCGGTTGTGGTCGTTGAGCTTGTCGACGTGCCAGTTGTAGTCGTTGATGTTGTTGATGTCCCGGTGGTGGTGGTTGAGCTCGTCGACGTCCCAGTGGTGGTCGTTGACGTCGTTGACGTACCAGTGGTTGTAGTTGAAGTGGTCGACGTCCCGGTGGTTGTCGTGGAAGTAGTTGTTGACGTGGTCGAAGTGCCAGTTGTTGTTGTTGAGCTTGTCAACGTGTCGGTGGCAGTGGTGGAGGTAGTCGAAGTCCCGGTTGTAGTTGTCGATGTAGTTGAAGTACCGGTGGTTGATGTGGTAGAAGTTCCGGTTGTTGTGGTTGATGTGGTTGACGTCTCGGTTGTGGCTGTTGAGGTAGTTGAAATCTCGGTTGTTGATGTGGTTGAAGTGCCGGTGGTGGTGGTTGACGTGGTCGAAGTGCCGGTTGTGGTCGTTGAAGTTGTCAAAGTGCCAGTGGTGGTAGTTGACGTAGTTGAAGTGCCTGTAGTAGTCGTCGACGTGGTTGTTGATGTGGTCGAAGTTCCGATAGTGGTTGTCAACGTGGTCGAAGTCTCGGTGGTCTCGGTGGTGAAAGTGTCAGTAGTCGTTGTTGATGTAGTAGAAGTCCCGGTTGTTGTGCTTGACGTTGTTGAAATCCCGGTTGTGGTGGTTGAGGTTGTTGAAGTACCAGTGGTAGTCGTCGAGGTTGTTGTTGACGTGGTTGAAGTCCCAGTGGTTGTGGTTGATGTCGTCGAAGTCCCTGTGGTGGTAGTTGACGTGGTTGAAGTCCCGGTAGTGGTAGTTGAGCTAGTTGACGTGCCAGTCGTTGTAGTTGAAGTCGTTGACGTGCCTGTGGTTGTTGTGCTGCTTGTGTCGGTTGTTGTCGTTGAAGTAGTCGAAGTTCCTGTGGTGGTGGTTGAGCTCGTCGATATGCCGGTTGTTGTTGTTGATGTTGTTGAAGTCCCAGTGGTCGTAGTTGAGCTTGTTGAGGTTGTCCCACTAACTGATGTTGACGTGGTTGTGGTTGTGGTGCTTGTCGTTGACGTCCCCGTGGTAGTAGTTGAGCTTGTGGAAGTGGTTTCGGTTACTGAAGTCGAGGTACTGGTGGTACTGGTGGTTGATGTCCCGGTAGTAGTCGTTGAGGTTGTCGAAGTGTCAGTAGTCGTTGTGCTTGAAGTGGACGTACCTGTGGTGGTGGTACTGGTTGTGGAAGTGCCCGTTGTGGTTGTGCTTGTCGTTGACGTATCAATAGTTGTTGTGGAGGTGGTGGAAGTGTCAGTAGTCGTGGTGCTTGACGTCGACGTGCCTGTGGTTGTGGTACTGGTTGTGGAGGTGCCAGTAGTCGTGGTGCTAGTCGTTGTGCTTGAAGTTGACGTGCCGGTAGTAGTTGTGCTTGAAGTGGACGTTCCGGTAGTAGTTGTGCTTGTGGTCTCTGTTCCGGTTGTAGTCGTCGAGCTTGTCGAGGTCGTCTGGGTAATTGATGTGGACGTAGAGGTAGATGTGGAAGTGGTGGTTGTGCTTGTGGTAGATGTCCCCGTGGTAGTTGTTGAACTTGTGGAGGTAGTCTCGCTCACTGATGTAGATGTGGATGTTGTAGTTGTGCTTGTGGTTGACGTTTCAGTAGCCGTCGTACTTGTCGTTGACGTCCCAGTCGTTGTCGTACTTGATGTTGACGTGCCAGTTGTGGTGGTGGAGCTCGTGGACGTTGTTTGACTAATAGACGTGGAAGTGCTTGTTGTAGTTGTGCTCGTGGTTGACGTCCCGGTTGTGGTGGTAGAGCTTGTTGAAGTCGTTTGGCTAACTGAAGTAGATGTGGTTGTAGTACTTGTAGTTTCTGTGCCCGTGGTGGTGGTGCTGCTTGTCGATGTGGTCTGGCTTACAGATGTGGACGTGGTTGTAGTGCTGGTTGTGGAGGTGCCAGTGGTTGTGGTGCTACTTGTTGAAGTGGTCTCGCTCACAGAGGTGGAAGTAGATGTGGTTGTGGTGCTGGTTGTGGAAGTCCCTGTGGTTGTTGTGCTGCTTGTTGAAGTGGTCTCGCTCACAGAGGTGGAAGTAGAGGTGGTTGTTGTACTCGTCGTTTCTGTCCCTGTGGTTGTTGTGCTACTCGTTGACGTTGTTTGACTGACAGAGGTAGATGTGAACGTTGTAGTGGTGCTTGTGGTTGAGGTTCCAGTAGTCGTAGTGCTGCTTGTTGATGTGGTCTCACTCACCGAGGTTGAAGTCGAAGTTGACGTCGTCGTCGTATCAGTTGTTGAGGTGCCAGTGGTTGTTGTGCTGCTTGTTGACGTGGTTTCGCTGACTGATGTAGATGTTGTGGTAGTTGTTGTGCTTGTTGTGGATGTGCCAGTGGTGGTTGTACTGCTAGTCGACGTGGTCTGGCTGACAGATGTTGATGTTGACGTCGATGTAGTGGTAGTACTTGTTGTTGAAGTGCCGGTTGTTGTAGTGCTGCTCGTAGACGTGGTCTCGCGCACAGATGTTGATGTTGATGTTGTTGTGGTAGTAGTGCTCGAGGTCTCTGTCCCAGTGGTGGTAACACTGCTGGTAGAAGTGGACGTAGTTGTTGTTGACGTTGTTGATGTGCCAGTTGTGGTGGTGCTACTGGTAGATGTGGTCTGGCTAATTGATGTAGAGGTGGAAGTTGAAGTTGATGTAGTTGTTGTTGATGTGGTTGATGTGCCAGTAGTGGTTGTGCTGGTAGAGGAAATGGACGTTGATGTTGTGGTTGTTGATGTTGTTGATGTGTCTGTTGTGGTGGTACTGCTTGTGGAAGTGGTCTCGCTGATTGAGGTGGAAGTGGAGGTTGATGTGGTTGTCGTTGACGTTGTCGATGTGCCGGTCGTTGTAGTACTGCTGGTAGAAGTGGTCTCACTTATCGATGTAGAGGTTGATGTGGTTGTGGATGTGGTTGTTGTACTCGTTGTTTCTGTCCCTGTGGTTGTGGTGCTGCTTGTCGAAGTGGTCTGGCTTATTGAAGTTGATGTTGTTGTAGTGCTTGTTGTTGATGTGCCAGTTGTTGTAGTACTAGTAGTTGTGCTAGTTGTTTCTGTCCCGGTTGTTGTAGTGCTTGAGGTTGAGGTTTCAGTGGTTGTAGAACTGCTTGTAGAGACACTTGTGGTTGTGGTGCTGATTGTCGATGTGTCTGTTGTTGTTGTGGAGCTAGTGGATGTCGCTGTTGTCGTCGTCGTTGTCTGAGTTGTAGTACTCGAGGTTGAGGTCCCCGTCGTGGTGGTACTGGTCGTGGAAATGTCTGTGGAAGTGGAGCTCGTAGTTGTCGTGGTAAGACTGGTAGAAGTGGAGCTAGTAGTTGTGAGACTTATTGATGTGCTTGTAGTTGTGGTTGTTGTCTCTGTGGTTGTGCTCGAAGTGGAAGTCCCGGTAGTGGTAGTGCTTGTAGTAGAAACATCTGTGGAAGTGGAGCTCGTAGTCGTGGTGGTGAGACTGGTGGAAGTGGAGCTGGCAGTTGTGAGACTTGTTGATGTGCTCGTAGTTGTGGTTGTTGTCTCCGTGGTTGTGCTCGAGGTCGACGTGCCAGTTGTGGTGGTGCTTGTGGTAGAGATATCTGTGGAAGTGGTGCTTGTTGTCGAAGTCTCAGTCGTGGTGGTCGTGGTCAAGCTGGTTGATGTAGAACTGGTAGTTGTCAAGCTCGTGGAAGTTGAATCGGTAGTTGTAAGGCTTGTAGAGGTAGAGCTAGTGGTTGTGAGGCTGGTGGATGTCGAGCTCGTGGTTGTTAGGTCAGTCGAGGTGCTGGTTGTGGTGGTTGTTGTAAGACTGGTGGAAGTCGAGCTTGTTGTGGTTAGGCTTGTGGACGTGGAGCTTGTCGTCGTAAGGCTCGTAGATGTAGAGCTTGTTGTTGTGAGGCTAGTTGACGTGCTTGTTGTCGTGGTGGTTGTAAGGCTGGTGGAAGTTGAAGTCGTTGTTGTCAGACTTGTTGATGTTGAGCTGGTAGTGGTAAGACTTGTGGAGGTTGAGCTTGTCGTTGTAAGGCTGGTGGACGTGGAGCTCGTGGTTGTCTCGGTCAGACTTGTTGATGTGCTTGTTGTAGTAGTCGTCGTAAGGCTGGTGGATGTGGAGCTTGTCGTTGTCTCGGTCAGACTTGTTGACGTACTTGTCGTAGTAGTAGTCGTAAGGCTAGTTGATGTAGAGCCTGTGGTTGTTAAGCTTGTGGATGTTGAGCTAGTTGTGGTTAAGCTTGTAGAGGTGCTTGAGGTAGTTGTCTCTGTTAGGCTAGTTGATGTGCTGGTTGTTGTGGTCAAGCTGGTCGAGGTGCTTGAGATGATTGTCTCTGTGAGGCTGGTTGATGTGCTGGTTGTTGTGGTTGTTGTGAGACTGGTAGATGTGGAGCTTGTGGTTGTGAGGCTAGTTGATGTTGAACTAGTCGTCGTCAAACTCGTTGATGTGGATGTAGATGTGGTTGTGGTTGTAGTTTCTGTGGTTGTACTTGACGTGGATGTGCCTGTGGTCGTGGTACTTGACGTTGACGTCGACGTGGTGGTCGTGCTTGTGGTTGATGTTCCGGTGGTTGTTGTGCTTGAAGTCGATGTCTCGGTGGTTGTTGTGCTGGTTGTTGAAGTAGAAGTCTCCGTGGCTGTTGTGCTCGATGTTGATGTCCCAGTAGTGGTGGTGCTTGTTGTCGAGGTGCCGGTTGTTGTCGTACTTGAAGTCTCTGTTCCTGTGGTGGTGGTGCTGGTTGTCGAGATATTTGTTGATGTAGACGTCGTTGTAGTCTCAGTGGTAGTACTTGAAGTAGACGTTCCCGTGGTAGTGGTACTCGTGGTTGAAATACTTGTTGATGTACTCGTTGTTGTGGTTTCAGTGGTGGTGCTTGATGTGGAAGTGCCAGTGGTGGTGGTGCTCGTTGTTGATGTTTCGGTTGTGGTTGTACTTGAGGTGGAAGTATCTATGGTCGTGGTGCTGGTTGTTGAGATACTTGTTGATGTAGATGTCGCTGTGGTCTCTGTGGTTGTACTCGATGTTGACGTGCCAGTAGTGGTGGTGCTGGTAGTTGAAATACTCGTAGATGTAGAGGTCGTTGTCGTCTCTGTGGTCGTACTCGACGTTGACGTGCCAGTAGTGGTGGTGCTGGTAGTTGAAATACTCGTAGATGTAGAGGTCGTTGTCGTCTCTGTGGTCGTACTCGACGTTGACGTGCCAGTAGTGGTGGTGCTGGTAGTTGAAATACTCGTAGATGTAGAGGTCGTTGTCGTCTCTGTGGTCGTACTCGACGTTGACGTGCCCGTAGTGGTAGTGCTGGTTGTTGAGATACTTGTTGATGTGGAGGTCGTTGTGGAAAGACTCGTTGAAGTGCTTGTCGTGGTTGTCGTCGTATCAGTTGTGGTGCTAGATGTGGATGTGCCCGTAGTTGTAGTGCTTGTTGTGGAAACACTAGTTGAAGTGCTTGTCGTGGTTGTTGTAGTATCAGTTGTGGTGCTGGACGTGGATGTGCCCGTCGTCGTGGTGCTCGTTGTGGAAATACTGGTGGAAGTGCTTGTAGTTGTGGTGGTTGTGTCGGTTGTTGTGCTCGTCGTTTCTGTCCCCGTGGTTGTAGTACTGCTTGTTGATGTGCTTGTCGTTGTAGTTGTTGTGGAGGTCGTTGTGCTCGTCGTTTCTGTCCCCGTGGTTGTGGTACTGCTTGTTGAGGTGCTGGTTGTGGTTGTGGTAGTGTCTGTAGTGGTGCTGGATGTTGACGTGCTGGTTGTGGTGGTAGTCGTGAGATCTGTCGAGGTTGAACTAGTGGTTGTAAGACTGGTAGAGGTGCTCGTTGTACTGGTCGTCGTCAGACTTGTAGATGTTGAACTGGAGGTTGTTGTCGTAGTTGTCGTAGTCAGATCAGTAGCGGTTGAGCTAGTTGTCGTTAGACTTGTGGACGTTGAACTGGTTGTTGTGGTGGTGGTTGTTGTCGTCAGATCTGTCGAGGTTGAACTAGTTGTTGTCAGACTTGTGGAAGTGCTGGTTGTGCTTGTAGTGGTAAGGCTTGTAGATGTTGAGCTTGAGGTTGTGGTTGTGGTGGTTGTTGTCAGATCTGTAGAAGTAGAACTAGTCGTTGTTAGACTTGTCGAAGTGCTAGTCGTACTCGTCGTTGTGAGACTTGTAGACGTCGAGCTGGTTGTGGTAGTGGTGGTCGTTAGACTCGTGGAAGTGCTGGTTGTACTGGTGGTTGTAAGATCCGTAGATGTTGAACTCGTTGTTGTGGTTGTCGTTGTGAGATCTGTCGATGTGGAACTTGTTGTGGTTAGACTGGTGGATGTAGAACTAGACGTTGTTGTGGTGGTGGTTGTGGTTAGACTCGTAGATGTAGAACTGGTCGTAGTTAAACTGGTAGATGTAGAACTGGATGTCGTTGTAGTGGTCGTCGTTGTTAGATCTGTGGATGTGGAACTCGTTGTGGTTAGACTGGTAGAGGTTGAACTAGACGTCGTTGTAGTGGTCGTCGTTGTGAGATCCGTGGAGGTGGAACTCGTCGTGGTCAGACTTGTGGAAGTTGAAGTCGTGGTTGTGGTCGTTAGACTGGTAGATGTTGAACTGGTCGTCGTCAGACTTGTCGACGTGCTTGTGCCGGTGGTGGTGGTACTAGTCGTTGAGGTCCCTGTGGTGGTTGTGCTCGTGGTGGACGTGCCAGTAGTGGTAGTGCTAGTGGTGGACGTGTCGGTGGTTGTAGTACTTGAGGTGGAGGTGGATGTGGCTGTGGTGGTAGTGCTAGTCGTCGTGGTTGTTGTGGATGTGGAGGTAGAGGTTGAGGTAGTCGTGCCGGTGGTGGTGGCTGTGGCCGATGTAGAGGTAGAGGTAGACGTTGTAGTTGTGGTGGTAGTCGATGTACTGGTCTGAATAGAAGTTGTGGTGGAAGTTGTGGTTGTGCTTGTCGTCGTAAAGGAGGTCGCTCGGCCAAGGCAGTTGTAGGTTGGATAAGGGGTAACAATTTGGGTTGACACATAGGACGAGAACACGCCCCCTCCATTGACAGCGTAAACTACCGGACTGTTCGGGGCACCGCAAGCAATGTTGTTGGCATCCCCGCATGGAACCCTACAGAATCCCATATTGTCGAATGTGAGACCGCTATTCACGGTTGGGGAGCAGTAGCAGTCCCTCCCGTTGACCATGCCCATCGCGTCATAATTGCCTGCGTTGCAAATGCTTGCACAGTTCTCCAATGTTGCAGGACTGATGTTCAATCTCGTGAGAGAAAGAGCCGAGTTGAAGACCCCCGTTCCGCCACCCGTACCAAATACGCTGCTTCCGTAGCAGCCGTTGATCAGATAAACACGCTGACCTGCTGAGACCGAAGGAGGTCGAATCAGAGCTGGCCCGGTGTTGATGATTAAACTGGAGGGATAACTTGGCTGCGCCAGAACCTTCGGGGGACCCAGGAGACTGGTTGGGGGATCAAAACACTCATAGTCTGGCTCAGCTTGCGTTGCCTTAAAGCCCGGGATGATCGGTGAGTAGCAACCCTGGAGCTCGGGGTTGATATAGACAGGCATATACGGTCCCCGGCCGCAACACCTCCCGGTGGCAATATCGCAGTTGCCGTTGGTACTATGATACATCTTGTTAACTCGGTAATCCCTAAGACTACCTTCCCTGAACTGTTGGGGGTTTGCTTACCCCCCAAGTGATGTACATGTTGTGTTGCAGTCTCCAGGGACAGGGAGGAGTTCTGGTCTAGCTCGAAATGAAGGAAAGCCAAACGTGGTTCCGCAAAAGCATCGAGTTGAACCGCTGAGTTCATGTTAGCTCTCCCCTTTTCAAGGCAAGACGACCTGGTCCATACGCATCTACCACGCCTGCCACGAGGGGATAACCCAGGCCAGCACATCTGTTCCAACACTCGTCGACCGTGGGGACGGTGAAAATGGCACGGCTGTCACCCGAGGGCATGCCACTCGGGAGATAGAAGCAGCCCAAGTAGTTATAAAACCCTGCAATGTACGGGTTTTGCGCTTGAATCGGCACCTGCGAGTTTGCAGCAAAGGAAGGGTCGACGTAGATTTGAGCGTCTGAGCCGCCACCGCAGGTCTGATTGGGGTTGCCCAGGCAGGGAATCTGGCAGACTGCGTCTTGCGTTGGGCTGTATCCTACAGGTAGCTGGATACCGCATCTGCAGGAGTTATCTCTCATGGCGGCAAACTTGTACCCGAAACCACGGCAGGCTCGGGCACAGTCAAGACCGGTAGCGGTGTTGTTGTAGTTAGAGCCGGGACTCCATCCTGGAAAACTCCTTGAGGGATCTGACGGCAGATAGCCCTGCGGATCGAACTGGAAATATGTCGGCTGGGCGACGGAGATGAAATTCTTGAAGCATCCTAGATTGATAAAGTTGTCAGAACCGCAGGCTTGTAACTCACGTTGTACTGTGCCATAGTAGGCTTGTCCATCGGTGATGCCCGCAAAACTCAATATCGTCAGGAGCACGGCCAGAATGGCCTGTCCCGTCCGGTTCCGCATCCTTGCGGTTGTCTCGCTGGACAAAATCAACTTCCTAGGAGGCAAAGACAGGCAGGTAAAAAGCCGGATGGTAGAACAGGACTGTCAAAGTGACGAGCCAGCAGAAAGCAGCCTTGGCTACGGAGGCAGAAAAGAATGACTGCGGGACGTAGCCTCAGGGAGCTGACGAGAAAAGTTCTTGACAGCGGCCCGCGAGCGTGCCCGGCAACGTGGGTTTGTATATGATAACCATCGTGACACTGGCGTCGCGAACGCGGTCCACTTTCCCCATGGTTGTTGAGACGCGACCAAGACAGGGCGATCGAGGCATGGAATGTTCACTGAGTGGTGGGTAGAATTTGAAGCGATGAAGAGAGCAAGGAGAAGGGGAGAATTCCTGGTGGTCTCAGTCCTCAGGAATAAAAAGGGATGAGGGGCCAAGCGATCGGGACGGCATTTCTAGCGAGAGTGGCTAGGCAACATGTACAACGAGGGCGAGGGACAAATGTGCACTGAGCGAGTGAACCATCGATATTTGTGTAAGTTGGTGATGCTATCATCTAGATACCTAACACTTTGGAGCTGCGCATCAGTAGAAGCCATGCGTTTCCCTCGCAAAAGCTCACTTACAATGGTGTTTCCATGCCGGACTCCCAACACCCGTCCGCTCGTCCCAGACAAAACCTGACCCGTAAAACCGACGATGGTTTCTAACAGCAAAAGCAGCAGAGTGCCAACTTGGCGGAAAATGATAAGCATAAAAGATCCAACTCCCCAGCCATCCCCGGGCTCTCGTAGGGCGTTATCAAGTGGTGCCATGGTCCAAGTTCCACGCCCCCTAGCCATCGAACTCGACCCCAACAACTTTGCCAGCCCCCGCGCCCTTGCCAGGCTCATTACCGGCCCCATTCCCACCACCCCCACCCTCAGGACTCCCGCTGGCACGTCCGGCACCTGCCGCTGTCGCGTCACTAGCTTCAGCGTCTGCACCTGTCAAGAGGTCTCGGTCCGAACTGCGCACGCTTCGCCGTTCCGCATCGCCAGAGAACGCCCCACTCTTTCCAGCCCCTGATGGCCGTCCAAGCCCCACATCATCGTCCTCTTCGTCGTCCTCCTCCTCGGTGCGCTGGCCTGGGAGCGCGTTCTTTTCAAGCTCGCGCTGGGCCTCCTCCATCCTACGGCGGACTTCAGCCGCCACGCGCATCCCGTCGGTGACAATGTTATCCAGGACACCGCGCAGGCCGCGACCTCCAGCGGCAGCACCAGGTGCCCCGGGAGCGCCACCGAGCGCGGCATTGACAGCCCGTCCGGCGCCGATACCAAGACTGGAGAAGGTAGTCAAGGACGATGCGCTGGTGGGTGTGGTCGAAGAGGCCAGACCCTCAATAATGTGAAATGATGCTGGGAAGGATGACTCGAAGAACTGTTCCAGAAGCTCGTCTGCAAGTACAACCATGCGGAATGTTGGGAGAGTAATGTGCAACGGGTTCGATGGGTCCAAGGCGGCGTTGGCCTTGACCGACTGAGCTTTGGACACCCGTCTTCGTGCTGACATGTCATCGTCCGTGGAGAGCCCTGCAGATGCTGAATTCAGTTGCAGCTCAGGTGGCTGGCCGAGCTTTTTGTCAGGGCGAACAGCTGCTGTTTTGGGACTTGCGGCTGGTGATTCCATGGACATGAGATCGTCACCGTCATCGTCGTCATCGCCAATGGCGAAGGCGTCGGGGTCTGCGAGCTCCTCATCATCCTCTAGCTTCTGCGCATCTAGTCGTTCTTGCACGTCTTGTATCGCATTTTGATTTTGTGGATGATCCGGGTCGGCATATTCAAAGCATCTCCTGATGAAGGCGCTGACGCTGCCAAGGAACCTCTCATTGATAGAATGGCCTGGGTTCTCGCCGCCACCGTTCACGTTGTCTGTACTGAGGGCGAGATTCGAACTTGACGGGCTTAGCGTGCCTTCCAGCCCACGGCGAGATAGGAAAAGTAAGGCCTCGGACATGCGCAATATGCCTTCGCGATCGACCCTGCCGTCTCCGTCGTCATCGTGTAGTTCAAAAAAGTAGTTGATGGTGCCCATGATGTCGCGCTTCCCTTTGATACGAGCCATGCCCGACACAACGTTTTGGAGAGTGAGAGCGGAGGCGGATCCCACGTCCCACTTCGCAAACAGTCGCTGGACAAATTCATGATCTGCCGGTTCGGGACCTGCCCCCCAGGGAGACAACGTCACGTCACCTCGTCTAAAGCTGCCGTAGAAGCTTGTCTGCCTATCCCCCATAGTCTCACGTCGCGGCGTGCTGGGTGCGTCCGAGATGGCCCATCTGGACATTCCCGCCAGGAATTCACGGAACGCGTCATAGTCCATCAGGCTGGTGCTCGGTCCCAACCCAACCCGACCTTTCTCGATGCTTTGGTCGTGTCCTTCAACAGCAGCCGCCCGTGAGCGGCTGTTCTTGGCTCGCCTTGCTTGCTCCTGCTTAATGATGTGGTCTCGCTGTTGTCTCTCGTACAACACGCCATAGAACCTGTCGTACAAGGCGGCCAACTCATCGGCGCTCAGCAGCTTGCTATCGGGGCCAAGATTTCTGATGGCCGTTCGCTTTGCAAAGCTCTCGATGTTGTTCAGGACGGCGTCCTTGTTTTTGAGGCGAAGCTCAGTAATACTGTTGTGCGTGATGCCCGAGAACTCCTTGAAGGCCACCACCATGAGCTCCTGGAACCGAGTGACCGCCCTGAGTTTGGGGTTCTCGGACTTGGGGTGAGCAGATTCATCGAGACGGGCAAAGTAGGACTTGAGGACCGAGATGAAGGCTCCGTCATCCGCCGCATCCAAGAGTTCCTCTCCGTTTATCCTCAAGATGGCCAGGCCAACCTGGAACAACACTTTGGGGCCCTCGACAAAGAACACGTCCAAGACCCTGAAGGCGAAGACGAGAGGCATCGAGTTGATATAAAGCGAGAGGAACCAAGGCAGCGACACGACAGACAGCTGCACGTCACTCTTCACGAGATGTTCCCACAAGATGGGCATGGTCTTCTCCACCAAGGACTCAAACACCTTTTGGTCGAGAAGGGTACCGTACATGGTGGTTGAATAGTAACCCGGCACCAACCGATCGCATAAGGCGGAGAGAAGGAAGAAGGCCTGTGCTTCTGACATGTAGATTAGCAAGGCCGCAACGACAATGTTCATCGCCTGGCAGTAGCCAACATCGGCATTGACCCAGCTGTAGGCAGTCAAGACCCGCCGAAGACGGCCGATGCCCTCCTCGCTCTGGAAGCCAGGATATTCCGGAAGACTGCGATTCAGGTCCTTTTCGATCTCATCAATAGCCAGAGATTCCATGCCCGAATGCTTGGCGAGCGTGTCGGCGTACAGTGTTGGGTTTTCAAGCCGCAGATATAGCGACCCAGACGTCAGCTCCCACATCTCACCCCTCAGCCTGTTTGGCAGCCCGACTCTGATTAGCTTGTGGAAGGTAGGCTGACGGATTAATGTCGCATTCCGTCCATTGTCTCTCAAATACTCGGCCCACAGCCGCATCTTGGCCCTGTCTCGAAGCTTCTTGGGATCGCCGGGGTACTTGAAAATGAGGCCCAAGCCGGCATCGGGAGGCGTCGCATTTTTCTGTTCTTCGGGCCGGAGAAGGTATTCGGAATAGCACTCGCTCACCACCTTTTTCAGTTTGGCCACATTTCCAACGTTGGTTCGGAGACCCTTTTTTAGACCATCGCAGAACCTCTCACATGCCTGCCGACTACTGGCCAGCTGGATGGTAATCCGTTGTTCTCTTAGGTCCTTCTTGTCCTTGTCCTTGGCGGCTTCCTGGCTTATGCCGTTCCATGTGCTGATAGCTAGGGCAAACTGCAGGCGCATTCAGTGTAAGTCAAAGCAAAGCAGGGCCGTTGAGAGAAGGCTTCTTACCTGAAAGTTCTGACTGTGAAGCCGCTCGACCCTCCGAATGGATGACAGGGGGAAGGTGAAGCCGTTCCCGCTCGGCCCTCCACCATGTGTCTGGCCAGTGAATACCGACGAAGTCGGCGTGCTCGCAGACTGCAAGAAACTGGATGGTGTGGTAGAGAAGCAGAGGTAGGACTCGGACAGGTGAAGCTTTCCGGCGTACTGGTAGCCTCTTTCACGGTCTCTGTCGCTCTGTGTGGCGTTGGAAAGGGGAATGGTAAGCTCGGCGGTGATCTCGTAGAGCGGGTGTTGAGAGGCTGGAAGTCTAAACTGGGCTTGAAAGAGGGATGCCTTGGATGGATTTCTGTCCGAGTCGGTGATATTCAAACCCTGATTGGGGTCCAGTAGCTGTTGGGCTTTTTGCACGAAGCTGGAGAGGTTCAACATGACGAGACGATTGCGTGTATTTGCCTATTCAAAAGAGTGTGTTGGTGGTAATCGGTGCTGGCCCTGCGGCGGCAGCGGACGAAGCGGTTCGCAAGATCGCAGGGCGGGCTCGGCGTGTGGTCAAGGATGGACGTGATCGGATGGCATTGCCCAGCAATGTACTGTAGTATACGTTGCGTGTGTGCGTGTGTGCGTGTGTGCGTGTGTGTGAGCGTGTTTGGACCCAAGTTGCTTACCGTCAGTCGACTACGGCCCCAGCTGAGAGCAAGGCTGTTGTTTGCTCGTCGGTGCAGTGCAGTGTTGCTGATGCTTCGAGACGGACTGACAGAAGCCTGGCAGCCACAGTCCATGCAGCTGGTGGCTTGGCACGGTTGTGGATTGTGGGGTTTCAGGGAACCCTTCTGCTGCCAGGTTGCCCATCCATGCCACCCTTGCCGCACACACACAACCCTGGCTTAACCCTGAGCTCACCTCGGATCGTGCGGCAAGGGGCCAATCTTCCAACACTCGTTCCCATCTTTTAGGGCATTTTTTGTTTTGGAATGCCTGTGGCTCAATACCACGCTCTTTGCCCTCATTATCCCGCTCCAAGATTACATCTGCGGACACGGCTGCTGCCCCAACAGGTTGACTTACAGATCGCGTCACAGTGTCGACAAGAGCCATCATGGAAGAGATGCAGGAACAGCTGTCTAGTGCCTAGCTGTAGAAGCGCCCTATGCGCCCTATGCCCCCTCTGCGCTACGCTAGGACCTGGTTTCAACAGCGACAGCCAGCCTCTGTCACATTCCTTCCTAGAATCCTCTTGAGGATGCGACTGTGGGCACAAATGGAAACGAAACACGAGTCCTACTCCTGTCCAGGGGAGCCGGTCACCACGTTTCGGTTTGGAAGCCGGGTTTATCCAGCCTGTAGACGCCGTTGCTTCCGAGTGCTGTCTGGTCGTTTGATATCCCAGACATCCCAGTTCACCATCATCACCATTGCCGCCCGAGTTGGCCGGATCCTGATTCGTCAATGCCAAGGCCAGAGCGGACCTGCCATCGAGAACACCCGAGACTTTGCGCGCTGCCAGCAGATGCTTGGAACCGTCAACCTGCATGGCGAACGTCATCTGCTGGCCATAAACATGCCGGGATCTCTTCAGCAGCAGCAGCAGCACCGCCTCTAAAGATTCCGCAACCCCCTCCCTACCCCTTTGTTCCCCTTGGATGAACCTCGAGCCCCTCTTGTTTGCAGCCACCCCACGCTCTCTGTACCCCCCGACCCGAGCCGCAGATACACACCCGCATCCACCATAGCCCGTCATTGTCCATAGGTCCGTCCTTTGCCGTCGGCCCCCCTCATCGCATCACTAGTACAGTCTTTCCCCCTCCTCCCTCAGCCCGGCCTCTACCGCTGCTACATATCCCTGTGAGGCTGGGCTCCTCTTTCTGATCTCATAGCGCTCACCAGCAAGCGCTGTTTCTCGTAGTCTCCTGTATCCTCCCCATATCAAACACCCACGTTGGCGCATTCATAAAGTGTCCCGTGGCGAAGGCTTCGATACCCAGCCGGCTCTTCCCGCTCCAGGCCTCATTCGTCGCTTTCTGCACCCAGCGCGCCCACAATGGCGGCCACTGTTGCGCATTCACAACAGCCCCTCTCGCCTGGGGGCCCAGCAAGTAATGGCGGCGGCGGCGGCGGTGGTGGTGCTGGTGGAGGAGGTGGTGGTCTTCATCCCTTGATGGCGGCCGCGGCAGCCAATGCCGCGAAGCAGCAGCAACAGCAGTCTCAGCAAAGGATAAATGCCCGCGATCAGGAGCCGTTTGATTTAACGTCCAAGAAGCTAAGTCTGGCCGATTTCTCAAGGGTGAGAACGTTAGGAACGGGTGAGTTGAAGCTGTCCTCCCTGCCGCATCCGAGTCCTGTACTAACCACCACAATCGCACAGGAACATTTGCGCGCGTATGCCTTGTTCGGCCATCGCACGGCACCGAAGCCGATCGCAGCAAAGTCTACGCTCTCAAAATTCTCCGCAAGACCGAGGGTACGTCTCATCTATTTTCACAGCCGTCCTAACCTCGCACTAACCTTTGGTTCCCTCTCAGTAATAAAACTAAAGCAAATCGACCACGTCCGCCACGAGCGGCAAATCCTCTCCGATGTCTCAGGGCACCCCTTCATCACCTCCTTCCAGGCCTCCTTCTCCGACCATGACTTTCTGTATATCCTCCTCGACTACATCCCCGGCGGCGAGCTCTTCACCTACCTCCGCAAATACCGCCGTTTCGACGAGGACATGGCCCGGTTTTATGCTGCTGAAATCGTCCTCGTGCTCGAATACCTGCACGAACACCAGGGCGGCATCGCCTACCGGGACATGAAGCCGGAAAACCTCCTCCTCGACGCAGAAGGCCACATCAAGCTTGTAGACTTTGGCTTTGCGAAACGGCTGGGCAACAACGAAAACGATCATCCCGAAGAGACGTACACCCTCTGCGGCACACCAGAATACCTCGCTCCAGAAGTGATTCACAACAAGGGGCACACCGCAGCGGTAGACTGGTGGGCGTTGGGGATTCTAATCTACGAGTTCCTAACCGGGTACCCACCGTTCTGGCACTCGAACCCAATCGAAATCTACAAACAGTATGTCCCCTCCCTTTTTCGTCTCACACTTCCCAGCTGCCCCTTAATAACACTTATCTCCCAGAATTGTAGAAAAACCGGTCGTCTTCCCCCAAGACCCACCCATCTCCCCAGAAGCAAAAGACATCATCCGCCAATTCTGCACGGTTGATCGTTCTCGAAGGTTAGGCAACATCAGCGGCGGCGCTGCCAGGGTAAAAGCTCACCCTTTTTTCAAGGGGGTGGACTGGGATGCGGTGCTGGCGAGGAAATACAAGGGTCCGATACTGCCACCGGTGAGGTACCCGGGGGATGCCCAGTGTTTTGATATTTACCCGGAGGAGGATGATAGGAAGGAGGAGTATACGGGTGAGATGGCTGAGAAGTATGACGAGTATTTCAAGGATTTTTAGTCGGTGATGCTACGGGTTGTGTTTGTTGTTTTTGTTTTGATTTTTTTTGTTGTTTTGGAACGGGTTTGGGTGGGGATACCAACATCCTTTTGTTGTTTTTGGTTATGTTTGTCAGGGTATGAGAGGGATTTTTTCTGCCACGGGCGGGCAAGTGATTTGAGGCTTTGGGAATTGGAACGGCGTTATGGGAAATTGGTACGAGGAGGTTATATTTGTGGTCTGGGTCACTGAATGGTGAATGGTGAGGGGTAGCATGCTGAGATATTTGAAGATTATGGAGAGGTTGGAAGTCGAAATTTGGCGTTCAGAAGGGGTAGGAGTTGCTAGCGCCGCAGATGTAAAAGGACGAGCATATGCTGATGGAAATGGGAGAGAAAGCGTGAATGATATGAGAAGACGAGATATGCACTAGGCGTGGATCAGTTGGTTGTATACCTAAGGTACTTTTGATGAAGAGAATAAGTGATCAATACAAAACGAGACATGGTCAAGAACAGTTTCCTGACTGATAGTATGTGGACAACTCTGGTTGCCGCTGCTGGCTTAATGAGAGAAAAAACATTGATCCACCTGCTGGGAATAAATATCCAATGAAGTCAATAGCTGCTGGCCTTGAGAGTTGGTCACAAACCAGCCCAAGATACCTTCCCTAGCACCCTGCCCATAGAATAATTGACACCGCAAGAGCTGTATGTCTTGTTTTGTTGTTTGGCTCTTCGAGTTTGAATCTCCACACACAAAAGACACAGCAACACCATCTTCTAATATAATCCATATCCTTTAAGCAAATATACGTAACTGCAGCTACTCACACACACCATTGGGAAGAAAACACTAACAAAGCCGACGAGAGCAGAATTCCATGTCACTTTCTTCCTCTCCATAGGTAAGTAAGGGTAGGTATCAAAATGTAACTAAAATAAAAACACATTGCTCACACTTCCCCCAGTGCCATATTACGCCTTGATCTTTCCGTTTCCACCAAATCCCACCCTTCCATGTCAGCCAGTTCCTTTCTTTCCTCCCACGCCCCAGTTCCTTATGGTATCGATACACCCCGCCCAATCGTTCTTCCAATGTAAATGCCCTAAGATGGTAAACAAACCGAACAAAACAGACAGGCAAAAACGCCAAAGCGATGACAGCGTACCCCCCCCAAAGAAAAAGCAAGTTTCGTAAAGATAAAACTCCGATCCAATCCAAGAAAGGAAAAAAGAAATGTGTGGTGTGGTCTGGTAGCGTCAATCGAAAAGGGAAATTTACTTCGCAATCCCAACCTCAGCTTCAGGCTCAACCTGAACCTCGTCTACCGTGATACTCTCCATCCCCGCCACCACAGGCAATATGTACTCCTGCTGCTGCTCGTGCTCAGCTACTATTTGCTGTTGCTGCAGGACCAGCTGTTGTTCCTCAGGCCACTTTGGCCCCCCAAGTCTCGCGAAGGCGACCCCCAGCTCTCTCTCCATTCTCACTCGAAGGATCTCCATCTCCAACTCCCACTTCCACTCTAGCCTCCTCTTCCTCTCCCTAAAGACCCCTACCATCTCTTCTTCCTCGTTTGTAAACTCAACCGCCAGATCCTCAATCTCTTCCGCTCGCCTGTCCATCAGCGCATCCATCTCCTTCTCATGCCGTCCAATCAGCTCCTCCAGCGCCTTCGCTTGCTTCTCCCTCAACACATTAATCTGCGACTGATGCTTCCTCTCCATCCCATCCCGTATGCAGTACTGCTGCCTCAGCTGTTCCCTATCCTTCATCGTGATCTCCCGTCTCGGCATCTTCCTCTCCTCCGGATCCGCACTCAGCTCACTCGCCGACGGCCGGTGCCTCCCACTGCAATAATCCTCCATATACTTCAGCTTCAGCCTAATCTTCTTCTCCTTCTCCTCCAAGCTCGCCAACAGCTCAAACTCGGCCAGCACCTGCCGATCCTCCAAATGCTGCTCCGTCTTGGCGTGCCTCTCCCTCATCTTCTCCGTCAGCTCGTCATACTTCTCCCCAAGCGCCATCCTCTTTTTCGAGTGCCTCTCCTTCATCTTCTGCTTCGCCCCCAGCTCGAAGGCCCTGAAACGATGCATCTCCGCCTCTTGTTCTCTCTTCAACATCCTAAACTCGACATTATCCAGTGTCCTCCTCTCCCTCTCCTGCCGCTCCATCTCCTCCTGCTCCGCCAACTTCTCCCTCGCCAGCTCCTCCGCCTCCAGCTCCGCCAACCTCGCCTCCTCCGCCACCCTCCTCCGCTCCAGCTCCTCCTCCCCGTTGCAAAAATTCGGACACCCCACGCACGGATCCCAGACCGCACCGCAAATGTAACAAAACTGCGCCTTGCACCGACAGGTGATATGCGTGCACCCCTGCGCCAGCTCCACCAACGTCCGGCACTTGTAGCACCTCCTCCACCCGGAACATTCCCCAATCTTAAGCACCGCGTCCAGCTCCCTATCAGACGGACAGTCCTGTCCCAGCCTGTGCGCGTTCCGTTTGCACATGACGCAAACCCTCGTCCGGCAGTACCTGCACACCGCTTCAAACGGGTGCTTCGGGTCGATTTTGGAGGTGGGGGGGATGAACTCGCCGCAGGTGGTGTTTGGGCAAAAGATTCGGTTTTCCCAGGGGGTGGAGTACTGCTGGACCGCTTTGAGGAATAGCTGCTGTTTGTCACGAGGGAGGACGTTCTTGATGATGGGGGTGGGGATGGGCTGGGTGCAGCAGCGGGGAGGCATTTTGGACTCGTCCGAGGTGGACTGGGCGATCATGACTTCAAGACAATCTTGACAGTAGGTGTGGCCGCACGGGAGGGTTTGGAGGGTGTTGTTTTCGCGGGAAAAGTCTTCGCGGCAGCAGATGCAGGGGCTGTGAAAAAAGGGGGTCAATATGGCGCTGAGGTGCCAACTCGAGCAAGAAAAACTTACATGGGCGTCAGAGAGGAAGGTGTAGCTCTCCTTCTCTTTAACCTGCTAGCAATGCTCCTCTTGAGATCCATCACCCCCTTCCTCGTCCCTGACCTAACCAACATCCCCACCGACCTCTCCGTCTTGTCATGCTGCGGCCTCATAAACTTGGGCTGATCCAGCGCAGGGTTGATCTGGCCTAGATACTTCTCATACTGCGAAAAAGTCAAACTCCTCGACCTCCTCCTCGCAGCAGACTCCGTCAACGTTGCCGGCAGCACTATCGAGTGGCGCGACGCAGGTGAACCAGAACCAGAGTTAACCGTCTCGTTCGAGCTCGTCGACGACACCGTCCTCCCATGCTGCCTAGTAAAAGCACCATCCGACCCACCACTCGACAGCTGCTCCTCCACCGTCAACCTCGCCCCCCCTTCAATCGGCAGCTCTATCCCCAACGCCGCCGCCTTGTCAGCAAGTTCCGACTCGATATCCGCCTCTGTTTTGCCGTCGGGCGGCTGCTGCTGCCCCAGGACCTCGCGGAGATAATCGATATCGCTTAACTCGGGTGGGCCACCGCCCGTGGTGGTGACGACAGGGCTGCCAGGATTCGAGATTTGGTTGTTCAGGATGGGCGACAGGGTAGCCATCGCCATGGCTGCTGCCGCAAAAACCAAATTAATATTCCAGTATAGGAAATTTATAAAAAAAAAAAAGGAAAAAGAAAGAAAAGCAAGCAGGACCGTATCCGATCAAACGGTGTTTTCTGGGAGTTTTCGAGGCATGACATGCGAAAATGACCTCTTGAGTGGTCCCATATGGTTCTTGTTCGAAGCGCCGTCGAGGGGTAGTGGATGGGGATGGGGTTATCGCAGTTGCCAATCCGGCTTCCGGACAAGGGCGAGGACCCTCTTCTCTCTCTCTTGGGTTGCAGGTGGGCTGTCTTGGCCGATCGTGCCAAGTCGGCAGGCAATGCCAGAGTTGTGTCTATCCGCACGGGCACGGCCCGAGAGCTTTGGGGCCAGCGCGATGGAGACGGGTCAATTCTCTGCTGTTGTTTGGAAAAGGAGAGAAAAAGTAAGAGATGCTGTTTGTGCAACTGGCAGGAATTGGGCTGGGCTGGGCTGGGCTGTATGCCCGTGTGCCCGTGTGCCCGTGTGCCCGTGTGCCTCGCGGTGAGCCGGATGACAGCTCTGAAAACAACTTGACTGGACACACACAGCTGGCCGCGGGTGACGGCCCAGTGTGATAGGCTCCAGACGGGGTCGCTCTAGATTCCGGGCCGCCGATTTTGGACTTTTTGCGCAGTCAGTGACCAGGCCTTGTCCCGGCTTGTCTGCCCACTACCTCGTACGATGAGTGATGACTTTTTATTCCAATATCTGACACTGATATTTGTTCCGGGAGAAATGTGTAAACAGTCTGATCAGCAGCGGCAAGCCATCTGGAGCCTCTCTCTCCAGCAAAGCCAGATACAAGCACACATCAACCGGGAACTCGGTGCGCCAGCCAACTTTGGGAGCCCCCAAGCATTCTTCGACGACGTTGATGCACCTGACGCCTGCATTTCCCTCCGCCGGTTGGCTCGGCCGAGGGTGGTGCATCTGGGAACGGTGTGTTAAGCCCCTTTCTATCACCATCACAGCACACAGATTGGGTAAATATCATGTGTACGGATATATCACCAAGTGAAATTCTACCGAGAGGCAGAAACCCTTCTCACAAACAAGACAGCCAGCCAGTTGAGTAAGACATCCCAAAACCGTGCCTTCACATAGTCGATCTCAGCTCGCCGCCGATCCCTCCCCCGTCTCATCAACAAAACCAAAAACCAAAACCTGCGAGTTATCAAGCCACACGCGACACCTTGCATCCGGTGAGCCTTCAAGCGACGATAATCCTTTCCCCTTCGTCTCTCGCGGCTAGACCTCGTTCCGAAGGGCATCTCCAGCCGACAGACTCGCACAAAGATGCTGCATCCACTCCCAACCCAGTCCATGCAATTCCTCATCGCGGTATAGAAAGCCAAAGCGGTGTATTTCCATCTGCCCAACGACCCGTGTGACAGTGTCTCACGAGTCCAAAAACTCATCCGCCACCACCAGCTATAATTGTGATCATCTGCCCTTCGTTGGGTGTCCAGCTTTTTACACAAAAGACCTCGTCACATTTCCCTGGCCCAATGTCTATCATATGCCCGATTCTGGCTTGACCGGTAAAGATCAGATTGCCGATTTGGCAACCCACCCTCCCCGAACCCGAACATCTTACCGCTCCCAGGTCAATCCAATCAAGCCTTGTATACATGACTGCAGGTCTCACATCTCGGGATCATCCCTGCTTGGTACAAAGCTTCAAGCCCTGAGTGTTGGGTGGGTTCCTTTACAGCAAAAAGCTGGCTGCACACCATCCCGATGCTTGTTTGCTCTTTCAGCTTCACCATTGCATTCGTAAGAATCCCATATTTCCCACAAAATAGGTAAAATTGTCGTATCATGGTTTTTCCATCCCATCAAACAACCTCCCACCTCGCCAACCAACCTATACTTTCACCCGCATTCCTAACCACACAAAACTTCCCCTCCCGGGGCCCCGTCTCCCTCAACGTCTCGAGCGCCCTTCCCGCCGAAATCGACCCAATCGCCGTCCCCCTTCCCTCGCTGAGGCTGAACGCGCCCGTAGTCACAAACCCAATCAAGTCCTCCTCCCCAGGACAAAGCGGGTGACCCCCAAAATCCGTCTGATTACCCGCGGCGGGCTTGGGATAGGGAACCTCCACAGCCAAAAGTGACCCGGCCAAAATCTTCTTCCTGGTCTCCATATCCACCCCAACCGGCATCTTTGGAACAGCAGCTCCCTTTTTCTTGTCCCCATTCGGTGCCTTGGAAAGCCATTGCTCGCTCAAGTCAACCGGCAACCCGTCCCTCGTCCTCGCCTCGGGCGTAGCAGGCACCTCTGCCTGCGTGGACGGAACGCCAACCGCACCTCCAACCTTCCCCCCCTTCCTCGGCAGCCGATAAATCCTCGCACAAGGCTTCGCAACCCCCCTCGTCACAAACTCCAACCCAACAGCAACAATCCCTCCCTCCGGCACCACCCCCTCCCCGCTTCCCGATTTCATCAATGCGCTAAACTCCGTCTTCGTCACCTGCCTGATCGTCATACCGACTGGAGATTGCGGCTGCTCGGCAGGTGGATCAACCACCATCGCTTCCGCGACGGCATCCGGGATCGACACTGCGTCAGGTTTCCCCTGGGTCCGGGTTCGGGCTGACACCCCAAACAGGTACTCAAAATCACACGCCAACCCATCTCCGATCTCGCCTTTTCTCCCCGCCCCGAGATCGAGCGACTTCCATTCCAATCTCTTGCTCTTTGGTCGTCGATCCCAATCCCTCCTCCTCTTGGCCCTCTCCTCCAGCTCCCAGTTCATGCCGGCAGTCGTTGCCGGGAAATCCCCCGGGAACCATGGAGTCCCGTGCTCAAAAGCGATTTGTCTCTGCTCTTCGAGCCCTCCCAGCCGAGGGTTCCCGCCTGTGCTGACGGGGTACTGCATCAAGCAGTACCAGATGGGCTGGATGCATTTCCACGGAGCGAGTAATGTCCACGTACCCTGGGCCTGACCGTCTGTGCCAGGTCTTGAGGCGAGCAACATGACTGGAATGGGGGGGTCTGCTGCGGTGACCTTGATAGGCTCTCCTGGAGCATTCGCGCCTTTTCGGCGGTTGAGTGACTTTTGTGATGGCATTCTCGAAGCTTGATAGCGGCTCTCTCGGTCGAATATGTCGTATGGCTTGAGGTTTTCCTCGACTGGCCAATCTGTGAGTGTCTTGAGAATTGTCTGTTCGCCTCCGCTGGGAATCTGGACTCGCTTTGGGGGATAAGACAAACGCGGGTCCCTGGCCGAAAAGGCAAGAATTGCGTCCTTGGGCAGAGATGCCGGATTTGCTACTCCAGCGAGGGACCGGAAGACATTAGCATGGCGTTCGGCCGCTTCTGGTGATTCGTGAAAGGGTTCAAGAATTCCCAACAGTGTTTCCGTAGAGGCCGGCCCAACTAGCTCAATGCTGCCGACTTCGAACCGTAGGTCCTCCACGTGAAGTTGAGGCTTCTGGCCCTTTGCAACCTTGAGCAACTCCTCAAATAATTCGAGGAAACAAGATGGATGAGTGCGAATAAGAATCTGCCTCCGGGGCTTCTTGGGCTTCTCAGACGTCTCCATCTCGTCCGAAGTTGTCGCAGGCGGTTGTGGGTTCCAGACTATCGTGGCGGGACCAATATCCCGTCTCGAACCCTTCTGTTGCCTGCTGACGGTACCTGTCCATTTCCGAACACCGGCCCTCCACTTCCTGCCTCTCGTATTCCAAAGACCCTCCTGTACCAACCCCAGATACCTTAACGCCCGCTCGAGACAGTCAGCCGTTCCATAAACCCCTATCGTGCTCATGTAACTGGTATCCCACGCAACCACCCCCTTTTGCCCGGAAGCACGATGTGTTGGTCGGTAGCACTTCGCCGTCGATGTGAGTGGAATGGCAAATCTCCACAAGGGGCTGCTTGGCCTCGTCATCGTGGCCCGTTTCGCATGCCATAAATGGGTTGGTAGCCAGGTCTTGTTAATCTGGCGTTTTCTGTATTTCGAGTCGGCTTTCGGTGGCTCGTTCAGCATGTTCCGTCGTATTTTTGGCCGTGGAGGTCTCGTCGTTACCACAGCTGATCCTCTCCTTTGCACCTCCTCCACCGCCCCATCACCGGCCTTCTTAGCCTTCCTCTTCCTTTTCTTCTCGGCCAAATATCGTAGCTTCCTCATCGTCTCGGCGCGTATTCGGGCACGGGTTGTGCGGGGCTTGCGTTTCCTCGACTCGACCGTCGGCGTGTTGTCTTCCAGCATTTCCTTCCTCGCTTGCGCACGCAGTCTCTTTGGCACTCTCTTCACATTATGGCTTGCTGTCCTCCGGCGCATCGCGCGGGGCACCATCTGGAAAACACGGGTGGCATTGACGGCCTTGCATTTGTTCATGCTTCTTTCGAGGGATTTGATTTCGAATTCACGGGCATTGAGGAATCTGTTCAAATCGAGCTTGCCGTCTTCGAGCGCAGCATCGGAGGGCTGTGTGCGAATGGTGCGGGCAGCTTGAACTTTGGCGCGCTTGGTGGTGCGCGTGTTGTCTGGTTGGCGTCCGTGGCTGTCTTTGGCCCCTCCTGGAGGGTCTTTTCGTTTCACCATCTTGGCTGTGGCCTTGGGAAGTACGAGAATGCCGTGAAGACCTCCCAATTGAGCCCAGTCCCGAATAATTCTGTTTGTCGTTGAGCTTGTTAGCTGTGTAAATGAAGTCACTGTTTCACTTTGGACCTTGAATTTTTGGACCTGTTATCTAATCAGACGGCCCCTGCACTAGGCCCAGGACGACTTGGCGTGCCCCTCGGCCCAAGCTCCACCCCCCGGCCGTTCCCTGACAGGCGCGAGATCCCCCGAGAACCCCTTGGCACCACCAGCCAACGACCAAGCAAGTTTCAGCAACCACCTCTTTAGAAGCATTGCAATGCCTGGCATTGAGCCCGCCGGTGCCTTCTGAAGCTGCCAGAGAGTCTTCAACGGACAATCCAGGTTAGTGAACTTGTATATTCTCCCCACTGACGTTCCATCGCGATTAGAGCCGAATGTCCCGCGGTCTCGGTGCTTCCGGCGATGCTTTTACCTTCCATTCCAAGTTTTGACGATACCTTGCCCTGCCCTGGACTCTGCCGTACCTTATTACCACACTACTACTGTACCTAAATACCGCGGGCGATAAGCTGATATACGGTATTATAGTCGCAATCTGGAAGAAAGTCACCGAACCTGGACCTGTCGCGCCCCGACGTCAGCCTCTGGTTTCGACGAAACGGTCCGCCATCTGACACTCTCCAGTAATAGCTCGTCTCATGTGCATCAATCACTCCATACCATAGGCTACATACCTTCATAATCTGTGCTAGTGACAAGTCATGGCATCCCTAAGTAAGCATGACTAGCAATTCTTTTTTTTTCTTCTCCTCTTTCCTCTTCACCACTCGTCTTGTCAACCTGCCTCCCTTGCCTCTGAAGAAGCTCTTCAGCCAATCTGGTTTCACTGGCATTTCACGCTTCATTGTTCATTGTCTTGCATTTGGCAACATCACCCAAACCGTTGCTCCAGCATTCTACCAGTACACAAGCCGCAACAACGTCTTTATACCAAAAACCACCAAACCAACCGTGCACCAACCTTAACACTCCTGTCTCTTTACTTCGGACCCAACGGGGGATACTTTACGTCACTTGGTCATAACGGTCTCAGGCTGCTGACATGCCCATCTTTCCTATAGTCAGCAAATCTAGAAAGGTATGGGTTTTTTCCACTTCTCTTCGTGCACCAGTTTGATTGGGTACGAGTAAGGTGAGACAATGAGACAGCTAACATCGCCCCTTTCTCCACAGCCTAGGTTCGAGGTACATCTCAAGGTAAGGCTCAATAACCATCCCCTTCTCTGTGACTAAGCACATGACTTACAGCTGATCAGATATACGACCTCAACAACGTGCCACTCGTGTCGGGAGTGTCACTGATCAAATGGCACCTCCCCCACAGCATACACAGTGAACAACGAGGGCGCACACAAAAATGTCCCATTCAAAATCACCGGGTAGACTACAACTACTCCCGTGTCTTCTCGGTCCGCATCGGCATCGACCGGAACAGCAACCTGGTGGAATGCCCTATAGAGTTCGAAGTGCTCCAAGAGTTCAGCGGCTCCGGCACCGCCAGCACGAGCGGCCGCGATGAGAAAATCAACCTTGGTGTCGTCCGTCTCAACCTAAGCGAGTACATTGAGGAAAGCGAGGCCATCCTCCGAGATGGTGTCATTCCCGGCGGGCCAAGTCTAAGGGATATCCTCTCCTCCCCTACCAGCCGCGATCTCAAATCCGGCGCCAGCAGCCACCACCGCAAACGCAGCTCCCTAAGTAACACCACCGTCCCGGGGACCGTTGACGGCAGCCCCCGCTCCTCTCATGCGTCAGAAGCAGAAGACGACAGCAACACCACCAGCCCCATGTCCGAGGTCCGTGATGGCGTCACGCGCCGGTATCTGATGCAAGAGTCCAAAATCAACTCGACGCTCAAAATTTCCATCCTCATGATCCAAGTGGACGGCGAAAGGAACTACGCGGCTCCATCCCCGAAATCAGCCCCTGTATTCGGCGGCATCGCCGGTTTTGTCGCCGGCGAGGCCCTCGAGCCGGTTGACGTGGGGAAATCGTCCAACGGGCACGTTCCCTCTTCCCTCGTTGGAAAATCTCGTGACGTGTTTGAAGCGCAGGATATGTACCGCCGCACTTTGGCAGCCAGCTGGGCCAGCCAGCCGGGCGAGCTCCCCGCAGACGAGTGCATCGAGGATATCTTCTCCGGCGGCGACGGGTTCCGTCGCGCGTCCAAAGCCCCCAATGGAAGGGGGCACACCAGACGGACGACGGTCCTGCCGGGCCGCCTTCCGTCCGCAAACCGCCTCTTGCCGTCGTTCAGACACGAATCGAGCAATCCCGCTGATGAGACGGACGACGAGGTGGAAAGCCACAGCTCGCAGGAAATGATGTCGTCCACCCTTCGCCCGCGCGACCTCCACCGATTCCGCCATCACCTGAGGCACAGGAGCGGGTCGAGTGACGGGGATACTGTCCTGGGTCAACAACACCAAGATCAACAGCCCGACTTGAACCGGGAGTCGTCGCGGGGTGTTGGGCTGGGTATGGCCGGGGGGATGAGGCAGTTGCACAGGAGGGAGGAGAGCAAAATCACGCACGCGGGTGGGTTGAGGAGTCGGAGTTCGAGTTTGGTTACCCTCGGGAGCGGGTTCGGCAATAAGGAGAGTGGCGGGACGACGACGGGGAGCAGTGACCACCATGAGAGGGAGAGGACGAGGGGGTTTGGGTATTTTAAGCGGGGGAAGGAGGTGGACGAGATGGAGGTGAGGGAGGATTTGGTTGCTTGGACGGTTCCCTCTTCTGGTGGGGTGGCCGGTGTGGTGGTTTAATCAGGTTGTTGTCTGGGGTGATGAGTTCTCAGTTGGGAAAAGAGCAAGCAAGCGGGCGGTTTGTTTCTTTTGTTGTTGGACACGTGTGTGTGTGTGTGTGTGTGGGTGTGTGTGTGTGTGGGTATATGGCAACACACTGGTTTCTAAAACACTAGCCATCCCTCCCCTAAGAGGATGGGCAATTTTTAATGACACTTGGATTTGGCTGATTGAAACCGTTCTGGCACATGACATAATTCATAATATATTTACGCTTCCCAACCCCCATCTCGCAAGTTCACATACGCACACCTGCGTCCCACAGCAAATGACATGCCATATAAACCCCCAACCATATCCATCTACAATGAGAAAAAAAAAGAAACAATCAACAAACAACCGCTGAGTCTATTGATGACAATGCCTGCCTATCCATTCCATAGAGGCTTTCCCCACCTCGAGCGCCTTTTCGTTTTCCTTTTGACCCTTCCATGCAGCTGGTGGTATCCTCCTTCTCCGTTTCCTCATCACCGAACCCCCTCCGAAAACTCATACACCATCTCAAAGTCTTCGTCCTCCTCCTCGTCCCAACTATGCCCGTACAATTTGTAACCTCCCTCCTCATCCGACGCATCCGACCCCGCCTTATGGTCACAACCAACGCCAAGGCAGTCTCCCCGAATGCACCCCATATACAAGGAAGCCGGCCACTCAGTTGTAGTCTAAATCCCTGAGCAAGTCTTGGGGGGTCCACTCATCCAGCTCCGTGCCTTTTAGCAGGAGCTTTTGTGTCTTTTTATCAACGGTTTGCCCTCACCCGAGCTCGCCAACCTTCTAAGCGTTCAGTTGGCCTCTCACACCGCCCTGGGCGCCAACTTCTCTCGTCGTGAGAATGACGGAAAGATCGGCGTTGACCTGGACAGTAACCTCGACCTTGCCGCCCTTCTTCACATTGCGGATGGCAGCCTCGGCAAGGGTGTTGCCAATATTCCATACCTTCTCGCGCTTCTCCTCTTCTTCCTCCTCGTCGTCGGAGAAGTCAGACTCTTCGTCAGAGTCAGCAGCATCCTCGACCTTGGCGGTCTTGTCCTCCTTGGGCTTGGGCTCAGGCTTGGTAACCTTGATGTGGGTGTTGCCCTCGACGAACTTGACAAGAACATCACCGCCGTCTTTGGGCGCGGCGACGTGGACTGTCCTCTTGGCGGGGACGGCAGTCTCGGCGGGAACAACAGGAACGAAGATCTCCTCGCCGGCAGCGTTCAGAGAGACGACACCAATGGCGTTGCTGATGTGGGCCACAGTGGTGACGGCAGCGTGGGTCGACTGGTCGATGTCGTCGGCCTCGTAATCCTGGATCAGGCTGGCCTGGAGAGCAGCGCCACGAGCGCCGAGCTCGGAAGGGTTGATGGCATAGGGGTTGGTGGAGGGGGCCAAGATTCTGGTGGTCTGGGGGAAGATGTTGCTGAAGTTGGAAGCAATGCGAGGAGTGTGGGCAGTGCCACCAGACAGAATGACCTCGTCAATGTCAAGAACGTCAAGGCCGGCCTTCTTGATGACAGACTCAACCAGGCGGTTGATGCCCTCGAAAACGGTCCTGGAAAGAGTCTCGTAACGGAGGCGGTTGATGGTGCTGGCGAAATCGATACCGTCGGACAAGCTTTCAACGCTGAAGCTGGCGTTGGCACCGATGCTGAGGGCCCTCTTGGTGGCCTCGGCCTCGAACTTGAGCTTGGCGAGGCCTCTGGCGTTCTCACGGGGGTCCTTGGCGCTGGGGTTGCGCTTGAGGAACTCCTTGGCGAAGTGATCCATCAGGATCTTGTCAAGAGCAACACCGTTGAACTCGTAGTCGTGGGCAGTGGCGAGGACGGTGTACATGCCTTGACGGCTGGCAATGACGGCAACGTCGGAGCGGGTGCCGCCCAGCTCGGCAACGACAACGATCTTGTCCTCGACCTGAGCCTCGGGGCGCGCATCGTAGGCGAGCGCCGCAGCGACGGGCTCGCTGATCAACTGGAGAACCTCGAGATCGGCAGCGTTGGCAGCAGCAAGAAGGGCGGCCTTTTGCTTGTCGTTGAAGTTGGTAGGGACGGTGATGACGGCAGAGGTGACCTTCTTGCCAAGGTAATCGGAAGCAGAGCCGACCAGGCGACGGAGGTAGCGGGTGGCAACCTCGGAGACGGAAACGGTGGACGGCTCAGCGTCCTCCTCGGCCTTGTCCTTGATGGTGAAAGAGACGGCTCCGTCAACATCCTTGGGGTGCGCAGAGGCGTGGTTGTGGGTAGGGTCGATATGCTCGAAGCTGCGGGCTTGTTAGTAACTGTCGTTGCTGTCTGACATGGCCACATACTCTTTCCCGAGGAAGTCACGGAAGTAGGCGACTGTGTTATTTGGGTTTCTGATCAGGAAAGCCTTCGCCTGCTGACCGTAGTACTCATCGCCGTCGACGTAGGAGAGGATTGTTGGGATCTGACGGTCTGTTCCGGGTGTGTTAGCGCTTGGAGGGACCAGGGGCCTCGAGTCTGATGCTTACCTCCGTCCTCGTTGGCGATAACCTCAGCCTTATCGTCAACAGTGTAGGCGATGGAGCTGTTGGAGTTGCCAAAGGTCAAGCCAATGACGGTCCGGTTCTCCGGCGCAACAGACTTGGCACCGCTCATTTTGACTGTAACTGGCGATTGCGAAGGAAGGGAGGATTCTTTGAGGCCGAAGAGGGGTGGTGATGTCTCTTGAAGCGGCGTGGGAATGGCAATTCGTAGTTAAAAATTGGTCAACAGTGGTGGGGGATCCAAAAATTTCCACTGTCAAAAAATATTGGCCCAAGTCTTCGCAGGGATGCGGGACACTGTGGGGGCCCACATCGAGGTACCAGTGACATGGTGAGTATGGGGCGCGGTTGGTCGCGGAGCAGCATTTGGTCTCCTATTCACCTATCAAGCTGGGTCATAGTTTCGCTGAGCAAGACAAGGCTCAGGTGGGGGACCCCGTAGTCATAGCAAGAGAGTTTTCTTGCTCACTGCTGCCATGGCCGTTGATCACTGCTGTACTAGCAACCTTGCTTGGACTCCATCGAGTGTCAGCCCAACCACAAGTCCAGCAGGTTTACAGAGCCAAGATCAACGAACGAACAGCCCCCACCAAGGCTGCAGCACCTGAAGCGCAATCGATATCCGCATCGCAAGGCTGAACTGGAAATTTCCCCAGACCAAACCAAAGCCAAACACCAGCATCCCAAACCGCCATCTCTTTTTGATACCCCTATCGCCGCCACGACAACACCAATTCTAGCCCCAATAATCGGAGAAACTTGCCATCTCTCCCAAGTCACAACCACAACCCACAAAATCACAATCGCGCGCCCACCATGACTACCACCGAACGCCCCCTAGTCCTCCCCGGCGACCCCATCTCCCCAGATCTCATCCCCTCCTCCACCTCCAAACCGCTCCGCCTCGGCCCCGGCCTCCGCCATGTCCCCCCAAGCGACATCGTCCCCGTCGTCGCCGGCCAGCTGATCACCAACCACCAAAAGAACTCCATGTGGGTGGAATACAACAACAACCGGGTATGTTCCCCCCGCCTTCCCCCTTTCACGATTCCCACTAACCCATCCATAGTACATCCCAACCCCAGGCGACCTAATAATAGCTCAAATCCTCCGCTCCGGCCCAGACCTCTACTTCACCTCCATATCCCCCTACACACCCCCCGCGACCCTCCCCCACCTCTCCTTCGAGTCGGCCACCAAGAAGACCCGGCCTCAGCTCGCCCCGGGAGCCCTCGTCTACGCCCGCGTGGTCTTGGCAAACAAGCACATGGATCCCGAGATCGAGTGTGTCTCCCAGTCCACGGGGAAGTCGGACGGCCTGGGGGAGCTGAAAGGGGGGATGGTGTTTGATGTTTCGTTGCAGTTTGCCAGACGGTTGCTCATGGCGAAGAGCAAGGAGGAGGGAAAGGTGGAAGTGCTGGAGCTGCTAGGGGGGGAGGGGTTGGCGTTCGAGATTGCGGTGGGGAGGAATGGAAAGGTTTGGGTTGGAGGGGAGGATGTGAAGGCTATTGTGGTGGTCGGGAGGGCGTTGAGGGAGACGGACGAGGGGGGGTTGGGGGTGGAGGCGCAGAGGAAGTTGGTGAAGAGGTTGGCCAAGGGGATGAAGTGAGGGGGATAAGTTTGAGAGGAGAGATGTGTGAGATGATGATACCAATACGACCAAAGTAATGTTCGATCTTCAAGAGATCAAACGACTCGAAAATAAAGCTTGGATGGATGGCTGAGCAGGTGCAGGCATGTCCCATCAGTAACGCACACGAGACAGAAAAGGTCATCAACACCCGCCAAAAAGCGGAAGTAATGCCGCCGTATAGCGCGTTTCCATTTCAAAGTCGTTACCCCTATTAAATCTAGGGTTACGAACTAAAAAAAAAAAAAAAAAAAAGGAAAAAAACATCAAAATCAAGCCAGGAGCCCTTCCATGACTTTTTCGCTGATCCCAAAAGAAAATCGAAAATACATGTACAAAAACAAAGCAAGAGAAATGCTATGTCCTGTCTTCCATATCCCGCGAGAGAGAGAGAGAGAGAGAAAATCTTGAAACGCTTTCAATGCCCCCTTGATATCGCCCGAAAAAAATTCCACCCTTCCGGAAAAAAACATAGATGGCCTGCTTTTAAACCAGTATCTCCTGGATTTTGTTCCTCCATGTTGGGTATAAACGAACGTTTCCTTTGCGAGGAATGTTCCGCACTCCTCGCCATATATCCCCCCACCCCCTCCCCCCTTATTCTTCCACGTTGATTATACACCAACCATCATCTCATCGATAAACTCCGGCTCGGGATCCGTTGTTGGTGTAAGCTGGTGCTTGTTGACCATGTGTCTCCTCCAGTTGTCCTTGCGAGGGAATGACTTGCCCCCTTGCTTCGAGTAAGGGCAGTCGTGGACCGTGCAGTAAAACTTGCGGGTTTTGAAGTGCTTGTCGTTGATGTGCCTGTCTAGATGGGTCTTGGTGCCGAATCTCATGGTGCAGCCTGCGTGTGGGCACTCATGCGGTCGGTCGTGGTAGCGTTTGTGGTGACTGGTGTATGTGTTAGAACACGGGCCTGCAGGAGGGGATGAGACGGGAACATACTTGAGCTTGTGGATCTGATCAAAGATGCGATCACACTTGTTGCAGGCAAAGGCCTTCTCTTGTCCCCCGGGTGATAACCCCGCCGGTGTGGCTGGTGACGGGGCCGAGAGCCCTGGAGAAAGGGTCGATGATGGATGTGGGGACTGGCCTGGTGATGGGATGGGAGAGACGTTGAGGTACATTCCATTGTGGGGGTCGAGTTCGGATGGCGGTGATGGGGATGCCGTGTACGCAGTGAGGCGTGTGTCAGGGGTATTTTGGACGGTCGAGGGAAGTGATGGACCTGACGGTGGTGGCGTCGAGTAATCTTGAATCACGGTGCCGTTACCGTCGTAGTAACCTAATGGAACGCCAAAATCTTGCACTAATCCCATCTCTGGCGTCTGCTGGTATGAAGGCTGATATGGTGGGGACTGATAGCTTTGTTCACCAAAGCTTTGCTGGTTCAGGTTGAGGTTCTGTTGGCCAAGGTCCTGCTGGCCAAGGTTCTGCTGGCCAAGGTTCTGCTGGCCAAGGCTTTGCTGGCCAAGGCTTTGCTGGCCAAAGTTATACTCTGGTTCTGGTGACAGGCCAGCTCCGTTGATGTACTGGACCTGGTGGTTCTGGTCGATATACTGCAGCTGAGGCTCCTGGGCCATTGTTGGTGGGAAGGTGTCAGTTGGCGGTGAAGGGGCTGGGGGTGATGGCGAGTTCTCGGCCTTGAGAATCTCCTGTTCGACCATCCAAGCGCTCTCGACCTGATTCGTGGGGTTCATAAAGTCCATAGGGTTGCCGCTGGGGCCGGCAGTGTAGCTGAATGGGGGACTCGGGATATCCGACACAATGGTGGGTGGAGGCAGACTATCGACACGCTGGAGCGGCCCTGGAACTTTATTCCGCTGGCTGAAACTATGCAGTGGGTTGATAGGCGTGACAGTCCGGTCACCGTCAGGTGAAGTGATGTCGAGTCCAAGTCCAGGGAATGGATGCTGACTTGGCGACACTGGGCTAGGCAAGACCGAGGCTGAAGCGTAAGTCGCTGGCGGCACAAAGGCCAAGTCTGCGGGGTTGGGGATGGTAGTAAAGGTTCCTGGTTCCGTGTAAATAACTGGTTCGCTGAACTGGGAAAGGTCCGTTCCTTGGGGAAGGGCGTCACTACCTGGTGGGAGAGTCGGATCGTTATAATAGCCCCAGTTGAGACCACTCGGGTCGGGATGGTGCTCCTCGATGATAGGCTGGCCGATGGGTTGTCCTGCTATCGGCTCCTGGTAGGCAAGAATATCGCCTGTGAGAACAGAAGACGAGCGGGTGCCGGTCGATCGCTTGCTGTCCCGACGTCCCTCGCCAGATGAAGTCCGGAAGATACTAGTGAGTTTCTCTCGGAAAGTGGAGTGTTGCGAAGGGGGCTCAAAAGACTCGGGCTCCTCGACGATGTTGCTAAAAGTGCCCTGACGACTTGGCGAAGCGAACGAAGAGTCAAAGTTCAACTGGCGTGTGCTGTCCTTGCCGGTGGTGCCTTTTGAAGCGGAACGTGACTTTGACGAGGCACTCGTGGGTGACCGGATCAGACCGGCTGCCGGTGCAGAGACTGCCTGGCCTCCAGTTTGGGCCTGGCCGGGGAAGGACTCGGGCCGGGGTGACGGCGAAGCAGATGGCGAGACGGGCGACGGGAGACCTTGGTCAAGAGAAACGCCTTGCGGGAGGGCTGGCTGAGAGGGAAGCTGATCCAAGCTGGTCTTTGTTGGTGATGTATTCTGGCCGTTGATATCTGGTATGCCGTGTGCGGGTTGTTCGTGAGCGGTGCCAGCTTGACTATCGGAGCCAGGAACTAGGTGATCCTTTGAATACTTTTTGGTAGAATCGTCATCAGGATGAGCGAAGTTGGGGCCTCCGGGGCTCTGCCCCATCTCTGCCAGGGTGTTTTCATCATGACGGTTGATCCATCGCCGTCTTGCAAAGGGAAAGATGCAGAGCAGGATAATGAGGACTCCCACCACTGATCCTACCACTGCCCCCGCAATGGCGCCGGCAGAGAGCGGCGATGTCGACCGGGCGGCGAGCACCGAACGCTCCGCAAAAACCGGCATGATGCAGAGACGGCGAGCGGTCAATCGCTGGTTTACGGATGCGTCAGAATGCCGGTGAGGGAAAAAGAGGCCGTCGCCGGGTAAAGAAATCAATTCGACGTGTCGTTGAAAGGGAGTCTCCAAGCCACGGTGCGTTGTGTCCCACAATGGGCGAGGCTGTGCTAGCACCACGGAGCACCCGACAAAACCATGAAAGACCAGCACGAGCACGCTTCCCTGCAACAATAAGGATTCCCCGGTGAGAATGGAGAGAGACAAGAGAGGGATCCAATGGCTGTCGGGGGCCGGGCTAACGTCAGGCAGCAGAACTCATGAGAACGGCCATGTTGAGATTGAGAGAGATGCGATGATGAGCTGAGTTGAGCAGAATGGGATGAACAGATGGAAGCGGCGGAAATCACACCGGGTCACTGTGGAAATGCCCAGCGCGCTCTCCAGCAGTTTGGGGCCTTAAGATTAATCGCTTCAGCCTCACGAACAGCGACCTCGTTAGCGAGCGAGACCCCTACCTCTTCTGGGACTGGTGGATGGGACGTCGACTTGGGATGCTGTGGCAGGTGAGATGCCGGTTTCCAGGATTCTGACTGGACAAACCGGTGGCCTCCCTCCCCCGGCTCCCTCTCCCCAATCCTCCCCGCCACCGTGCCGTGCATCAGCCATGGTGGACAACGAGCAGGCCAAGCTTTTCTTCAAGAGACTTGATGAGCGCTTGGTCTGGTGGTCTCCCCCACAGCAGCAAGGGGGCCAGAAGGGTCACGCCAACCGCCACCGCAGTGCTCACCAATCCTGTTTGAAGTCATCAACACAGATGATAGAACCCGGCAGTCTGGTACCAAGCGCCGACTTGAAACAAGCGTCGACGTTGGCAGCTCCCGAGGCTGTGCTAGCTTTCGATCCACCCTCGGCAACTGGGTATCTTTGTGACCTTGCATTGTTACCGTTGTGGCTTCTCGACATATCTCCAAGAATACTGTGGCTGATCATGAGTGGCAGGCATCAGTAATGCCCTCTCTTGACACACATGCTGTCCTACGTGCGAGACCGGCCTCTCCGGCTGTGTGATAGCACGGTATATGATGCCTGGCATATCAAAAGATGCACATGTGGGCATTGAAGCTTTTGCTGTGTCGTTACATTTCAAGATGGAAGCTCAGCCCTCTTATGCGGGGAAGAGCTCTATCACACATGGAGAGCAATCCCACCCTCCATAAAGCATAGACAGCATCCAAGACCAACGGTTCCTTTCCGCCGACGCAAACAGCTTGGCATGGACGACCACAGACATGCAGAAATCGGATCTCGGGGCATACGGAATGCCCGACCTCGAGGTGAACACTCTCAGGTAAGTCGATGATGGATGGCTCAGTGCTGTCCGCTGTTCCGTTGGCGGAATGAGAGCAAGTTTGGTGACAAGACAATGACGCAGCTGCCCAACAGTTCGCCATACAAATAAGCACTACGCCGAACATGAGATGGACCTTTACAAGGTTTGGTCCAACGATTGAGGAAGCTTGAGCAGAGCATCCCGATGAGGACGGATCGAAACGGCTCTCGATTCAAACTGCGGGGTGGGCAGCCAATCAGTTGAGTCGAATCGACAGATGACGCCGTTATTGGGGGTTATGGGGAGGTGGGATGCCTGTATGTCCGCGCGTCCCACCATCAGGTATAACAAGTCTGAGAGGGAACCTGAGAAGGAAAGCTGAGTTGGTGAGCCTGGTTTCCCTTGAGATCTAGTTCTCGTCTCTGAAAACTGATCCGGCATAGTCTCGCTCTGGGGCTTGGTGACCATGAAGCATCTAACCGTTCTCTTTGCCGCTACCGCAGCCGCTCTGGTTGCCCCTGATCAGGCAATCAAGCTTGACGAGCACCAACCCGCCGTCTCTCCAGATTTGGTACAAACCTGGTGGGATTCCACCGTCTCCCGCTCGGCCAAGATCTTTACCAAGATCGAGAAACGCATCGAAAAGGCCACCAGCGAATTCGACGGCTACTCCTTCGACGGCTTCGACGGCTTCAACAGTGACAGCAACTTACCCCCTCTGCCTCTTCACGAGCGTAAGCCCCGCCGTGGCGACAAGACCAAGACCATCTACGAGTTGATAAAATCCAACAAGTACACCACCAAGTTCGCCTCCCTCCTTGACAACGATGACTTCTCCGACATCAAGGACCTCCTCGACTCCACCTCCCACAACAAGACCCTTTTCGTCCCTACCGACAAAGCCTTTGAGCGCATCCCCCACCACGGCGACAAGCCTCCCCCCAAGGAGTTCGTTCTGGCCCTGTTGAAATACCACATCGCCCCCGGCCTGCACACCAAGGTCGATCTTTACCACAAGCACACCCTCCCCTCCAACCTGTCGCTCGACACCCTCGGCTCCCGCCCCCAGCGGCTGAGGATCTCAACCGGCCTGCTGTTCTCCATCAGGGTCAACGTCATCTCCAAAATCGTCTACGGCAACATCCTCGCCAAAAACGGCATCATCCACGCCATTGACCACATCCTCGTCCCACCCCCTTCCCAGGAGAAGATCATCTCCCTGCTGCCCAACACCTTCAGCACCTTCTCGCTCGGTCTGGAAAAGACCGAACTCTCCGTCCCAGACCACAAAGGCGGCACCCTTTTCGCACCAACCAACTCGGCCTGGCGACGTCTCGGCCCCCGCGCCAACGCCTTCTTGTTCTCCCACCACGGGTTGAAGTACCTCGAGGCACTGCTCAAGTACCACTTTGTCGTCGACCAGACCCTCTACAGCGACGCCTTTTATAATAGTCACAAGGACGAGAAGGCTGCTGTGGAAGATGCAGAGGGCGGAAAGTATTGGCATGTGGATCTGGAGACGCTGCTGGACGACAAGGCAATCGCGGTTGACGTCAAGAGGTGGAAGGGGTGGGTCAGTATTGTGCTGAATGGGTTCACCAAGGTGATCTTCCAGGACGGGATTGCCAGCGATGGTGTTGTCCAAGTGGTGGGGAAGGTTTTGATTCCGCCTCATGGGCATCACGGACATGCTGGGGAGGATGACGACAAGGATATTGAGGTTGAGGAATTGAAGGCTAGGCTGGAGAGGTATGTGGACAGAGACGAGGCCGGGGATTTGTAGCGAAGGACTGCAGTTGGATCTGGGTCGGGATTTTGGGATATGCGAGGAGGTTTGGGGATGAAGACCACTTCCGCTCGTGGTAAAACAGGACACTCGCTTGAGCGGCAGGATACTTTTGATTTCATGACATGTATAGCAAGATTGTACCAAAACACCGTTCTAGCTGCGGTATTCTGACCACAGCTTCTGTATCAAAAATAAACGCCACAAGGTAGTTACACCTCAAATCACAACATCAACCACCACCCCCCCCTCGCCCCCCTCCAAAACCCCCCACCTCTGCTCCCTGTTCCTCCTCGTCCAGACCTCGCCCTCCCCCTTTTCGTCTGCCTCTCTTTCAAAAACCCCAACCTCGTCCCCTAGCACCTCGACCACCCACCCAACATCACGCCTCGTACAGAACAAATGCACCCCCACCAACCTCCCAAAAACCTGTCCCCACGCCGGCCTGCTGTCACTCTTCCTCCCGTGTTGCTGTCCTGCTCCCCCCGTCCAGAAAATAGACGTCAACTCCCCGACCTCCAGCTTCCTCTCCCCCCCGCCGGTCTCGGCTGCCGGGGGTAGGGGCACGCCGTCGTTGTGCAACGCGGTGGCAGAGTTGAGCAGTATCACCAGCGGTCCTCCACTCGCAACCCTGCCCAGCTGGACAGCGAGATTGGCCACGAACCCATGAGCGGCAGCTTTGTCGGTCGACTTGGAGGTGAAAAGGCTGTTGATCAGGGCTGCCGTGCCCATGACCAGGACGGCATCAGGCGTTCCCACCCCGCCGCCTTGGCGAAGAGAAAGCTCAGCGAGGACTTCGACCAGACCGTGGAGGTCAAAGATGCGGGAGATGGAAACGAGGGAGAGACGCTCTTTGACTTTGGAGCCGAGGTCGACGGCCCCGCCAATTCTTGAGAGCTGCTCTGCCAGCACTTGTCGCAGCTTCGGGAGCAGGCTTTGGACTGGCAGGGTGGTCACTATCAAGGCCGTTTTCTCGTGGGCCGCTTGTGTGAGGGCGACGGCGATGGTTTGTAATGCGAGCTGCAATTATTCAGGTTAGGGAGAACCACAAACCAGCGGATGGAGCGGGAAGAGAAGAAGAAAAAAAAAAAAAAAAAAAAAAAGAAAAAAAAAAAAAAAAAAAAAAAAAAAAAGAAAAAAAAAGGGATCACAAGTGAAAGAGGGAGCATACACCAAGAGAGAAGTCGTCATCCTCCGAACTTATCCCCACCACCGAGCCACCATCCAGCCCGCCCAACAAGACATTTTGATCAAAGTCTGCACAGCCGGTGGGATATCTTGGTTTGGTTTGCTGTGTTTGGATGGATCGAGACAATAAGGAGAGTGCGGTTTTGGGTGGAGGGATTAAGGAGTCGAATTGCGTTGTTGTAGTTGTAGTTGTAGTTGTAGTTGTTGTTGTTGTTGGTGTTGTTGTAGTTGTCGTGGGAGGTGCAGGTGGGGGTTGGGTTGTTGTGTCCATTGAACTGCAGGTGTTGTTGCCAAAGTAAATCAATTACAGGCTTTATTTCCGATCAAAAGTCCAAGTCAGATTCGCGTCAAGTCTGGAAAAGATCACTTTTTCGTGTAGTGACTGTGTGGTGTAGCGAATCTGAACTGACTGAGATGTGGTTGAGTGAGCTTGCTCAGGTCAACAAGAAGCAGCTTTACCAACGCCCAACTTACACAGGGAGCAACGAGTCCTCCGCCAACTGTTCGATTGAAAATCGCATTTACGGTGTCAAAATACCTGATGCTGAATATGGGCTACCTGAAAACTCCACTGCCCCTTACCTTGGACATGTAAATGCGCCTCCCAGCCTTTGTTTGCTCGGGAAATCAGAAAGCAACTCATGCTTGGCCACTGACATGCATAACTGCTGCATAAACTTATCCACCGCCCTCAACACCAACACCGTCACCATTCCTCTGACCCAGACTCTGAAAAGTCACCATAACTATATCTGACTAGATCTATTCCTCATAGAAAAGACAGTCTTCCTTTAAGATCCCCATCTCCATAACCGTTTCACCCCAACCCCTAATCCAAACACCGCTTCACCCACAAAACCCTGATCTGACAGCCTGCCCCCTCCCCCCCCCCTTCCCATAAAACCCACCCGTTCCTTACATGAGCCCCTTTGATCTGCCCCATCGCCAGTCCCTTACCCACTAACCCACCAACTACCCACCAAGCAAAGCACCATAATCACAACCCATTGGCTCGACCGCAAAATCAAAATCAATACTGCCTACTCAATTCAAGATTATCAACAACACTACTACCTCTTACACAAACCAACTGTCCCAGAACCACCAGCGCAGTCCCCCTCTCCTTTTGCCAGTGGTTTTTCCGTGAATGTGAGACTTCATCCTGAACAACAGTAACCGAGTAAACTCTCAACCCTTCCTAGGAACCCCAGCAACAAGAGCGACGAAACAAGAAAAGTCATCACCAAAGCAACAACGGGCTCTATGTACAACATTCACCACACATCCCACACGCACAGGGAACTAGGACGCCTCTCGACAAGGAAAAGAAAAAAAAACCTGGCCTGTTCCTGAATTTTCTCCGTGTACTGAAATCAAAAACAACAAGCCATCCAACCTGATCCCGTCCCGTCCGTCTCCTTCGCACCAAAACAAAAAAATTACACGGCTTGACTTCCTCTCCCTTCTCTTCCTGGTTGTTGTCTCATCCACCATCCTCACTGCACGTCATAGACGCTCTCTCCTCTCCCCAAAACACCTCGTAAAAGACCCCATGCGAAGCAGTCGTCCCCGAATCGACCAGTGGTTCCTCTAAACCGCGGTTCCAGGAGCAGGAGGCATGCCCATATCAGAGCTGCCCTGGCCAGGACGCTGGCGCCGTCCGCCCTTCAGACTCTTCATGCGGCCCAAGATTCCACCACTCTTAGGTTGTGGGCCATCCTCGCCGCCTGTGCCGTCCGTCGTCGATCTCCGCTCGAGGCCGTAACCACCCCTGGGGCTGCCGGGAGACTTGGGCCCGGCGTTGGACTCCTTGCGCACGCTGAATCCCTCTTCACCCCTCGCTTGGCCATATTCGTTGAAGAATGGGTTGCGCTCCCCGTTGGCGCCAGCAGAGGCGGGTCCGCTCTCGGAGGGGGATCGGCGAGACCCGTAGGCTCCTTCGGGGTTGGTGGTTCTGCCAGAAGCCTGGAAATCGCGGGGCTGGCGGTTGATGTTGCGGATACGATGGGCGAGGGACTTCTTGCGCTGCAGCCCTTCCTGCATAACCTCTTGAGCACGCTCCTCCTCGCGTTTCTGGATCGCTGTGCGGGCGGCCGGGGCGCCCTCCAAAAAGGTCGACGTGCCGAGCCCGAGGGATTCGTCGCCGTGGAGGACGTTGCCGCGGCTGAGGGGGTCAAACATGGGCAACTCGCCCTTGCTGGTCGTGGGAGGAGCGCCGTTTCTATCCTTGGAGCCCTTGGACCACTCCCTGAAAGCTTCATCGTCGTGTCCACCCAAGAATGTCGAGTGGTCGGGGCGAGCGTTCAGAGGACCAGAACCACCGAGGGTGTTGTTGAGCGAGCCTTCAGGGAAGGCTTGCATAGGTGCACGCCGGCTGCCAGTGCGGTTGCGGTGGGGGTTGAGGGCATCGAAAGGTCCGTCGTGATGGAAAACTGTCCAAAGATTAGAATCAAAAGCTCCAGAAACAAAGAGTGCGAGAACCACATACTTCCTGTTCCATAGATGCTGGTGGCGTCTAATTGATCGATAATGTCGAGCTTGCGGCTGGCGGGCTTCCTATCCTTGCCACCACCCTCGCGTTGCCGACGTTCACGCTCACGACGTCTCTGATCCCGGGCCTTCTTCTCTTCCTCGGTCATGATCTTATCGGCACCGACAATGGAAGAGTCGGAATTTCTACGGGGCCTTCGCTGGTCCTGGCGCTGTCTCGGAGGGGAGCGGGGTGTGTCGATAGGGATCAACAGTTCGGCGTTGGACTGCTTCCGGCCGGCACGCATAGCCTCTTCCTGGGATCGAGTGGGACGGTGGTTGGGCCCTGGGCCATTGCGGCTAACACTCGGCACATTCTCACGTCCCGGTGGCAGAGGACCGCGGCGGCCCATGGGAGGCTTCGGGGCCTCAGCTCTCGCAGCTGCAGAGTTGGACTCCTCTAGCGTCAACGAACCCTGCGAGTCAAGCGGCGTTAATTCAAGGTTCCGTCACAATCTCGTTGTATCAATGGCGGACGCTCAGAAAATGACGAGAAACCTACGAATATTTCTTCGGCCGTGAGCGACGGGCGCTTATCGTATGACGACATGTTGTCGGAAACAGATCGGATATTTGGGTTGCTGGCCCTGTTGGCAATGGTGGGATCCAGAAAAGGGTTGCGCGAAGTAGGGCGCGGAGGAGGGTCGTCAAAGGGCGAGGTTGGACTTTGCTGAGCAGGCGACGCAGCGCGGTTGCGGAAAGGGTTGTTGGAGGGAAGGTTGAGGAACAACCGATCAGACTGCTGATCTAGAGCAGGGCCAGCACGTCAGTAAATCATCAGGTGGGCAGGTTGCGAGCAAGGAACGGCGGTGGATCGGGGACGGCGGCACCATGCATGCAAATGACGACTGTGAGAGGAAGATGAAACACCAATCTCCTTAACATGACACAGCAGGCTCGACGGCAGAGCGAACCGATAGAAATTGCCCAGACGCCAACATCAACGAAAACTGGGAAGTGGGCACACGTCCGCGCAAATCTGTCCCATGTTTTTCGACCCACGCACCAGTCACACTTGACCGCCGCGTGTTTTGAGTTGGGGGGTTCCTCTCCAAGGGATGCTGCAGGGGGACAGGCGCTCAACTCACCGTGATCTGGTTGGGCGGTGGCCATGATGGGCAGGACACGATAAGGCGAGCGTCGGTGAATGCAAAGATGCGATAGGACACGATGCACGATGTGATGTCTGTGTGTGATTGAAGGTTACCGTAGACGCTTCCGAGAGGCGGCCTGGGCGGATGTCGGGTTTTCGTGCTGCTTGTTTTTCTTTCTTTTTTTTTCTTTTTTTTCCCTGTGGCACCGTGTCAAAAATGTCTGGCACTTCATCATTCCTTTGGCTGGAGCTAGCGTCATACCAGTTGTCTGTGTCTGTTGCTAGAGATAAGAAGGACAAGTTTGGCCAACGGTTGTTCGTGGGGCCCCGGGCCCGTCTCTGTTTCAATTCCCCCTTCGAACACCTCCTAGGCAATGCTCCTAGCAGTTGATCTCGGTCTTTTCTCTGTGTGCTAACTTAGCAGCAGCAGCCGGTTCGGAGCAGGTGTTCCGAGATCACACAACAGCGACAGACCCAAAGACTGACTGGCTGGCTCGACTCTATTTCGATCGAGATTCGACTGCACACGCTGTGCTCGCTCGACTGGGCGGCGGGTGCTTTGACTTGGTACTGCCCTGGGGATGATGGGTTGGTTGCGTGGGGAGGAGAGATGGCGCGAAGAATAATTCACTACGTGATGCAGGTCGTTTTGCAACCAAATTGACTTCTGCCCGTGAGAGCCCTTGGGCTGTCGTCGGTAGTAGGCAGATGTCCAGTCGGCAATGTCGCGTCTGTCTGCAGCTGGCAGAGTTGAAGCCCCTGACGTAGGGCAGCCCAGGTTAGGTATCTCGGGAGCAGCAGACGGCAAGAACGCGCACGATGGCTACCAACAGTGATCACTACCGTACCGTATCTGAGAGAAGGTCGAGCACGAACTGCGGATTGATTTTGCGACGCTGCAAGGGCGAAACAGAGGCCGCGGGTTGGAATTGTTGAGACAGAGAGGTAGCGGGCGGATGACTGGCGGCGGACGGGGCTCGCGGAGGAGGAGGAATGGGGTCTTTGGTGGATTCCAGCTCGGGGATCGTCGTTACCAAGAGCTCACCACGCGGCCACCCCGAAGCGAACAAGAGTTCAACCGAGGAAAGGGAGCGACAGAGCGTCAAAAGTGCGAAACTGACTGCTTCCAGCTTAGGTTCTGGATACCTTCTGGATACTGGGGGGATCTTCCACCAGATTGTCGCGAAACAAAACAGGCTGCAGTCTTGCTTCGCGCCGTGGGAAGCTGGAGAATGCTGTGTGGATCGCCCGCGCAGGTCGAGGTGGAGATTCGGGGGCCAGGTAGGTGCGGCGGGAATCTGGGAATCTGCAAACAATGGCGCAGGTACGTGATGGTGGTGATCCTAGGTGCTGTGTTTGCCCACAGGATGCTACACTCAGCTTCAAAGTAAATAAAGAATGCTGCGATAGAAGCAGAATATTAACTCGCCCTCTCTCTTTGTCCCGTTGTTTGGGATGAAAAAGGGATGGGGCGGGGGATGATGATAGAAAGGTGTTGGACTTTGACCCTGAAGACTCCTCCTTGGGTGGTCACGTTAATAAAAAAGTTATGGAACCACCAAGCTCTCCGTCTCGGCGTCTGGGGGTCCGTTCTGGGGGGGGGGGGCAGCAATCGCGAACAACCCTTTTTCTCCTAGGCCCTTCGCTTGTCCACTTGTGTCGCATCCAGATCAGCCACCAACAGCTCTTGAGAAATGAACAACCCCTCGGCAGTGTTTGTTTGCTACGAAAAACGAAGAAATCATGTCAAAAAGGAAACACTACGCAGAGACGACAGGACAGCAGCCGCGCCGTGCTCTCTGCCACGTTCCTAACGGTTGTCCCCTGGTCCACCCAACAAATATCCCGGGCTTGGGCGGTGGAGCGGACGACAAGGAAGGTCACTTCACGATGGTGGACTGACCGGCAACGGGGGTCTGGTCATTGGAATTGCGGTCCTGCCGGCGTCCGGGTGTTTGCTTCTCCCGTCGGCTACGGAGCCGAGAGAGGAGTTGCGGTGATCGCATCAGAGGCACTCAAAACGACAGCTATGGTAAAGTGTGTAGATATCATGTTCACCTCCCTACCAGCTCTGTTTGGTGCCGCCCTCGTCAGCACATGCGTCATTTCTCACCTTCTCCTGAGCCATTTCAGCAGTTCGTGGCAGGTCCTATTTCCCCGCAAAGTCGATGGCCAGGACAGCCCAATGATCGCCAATATAGGAACCCCCCAACGGTGAGCTGCAGGAGCAGGAGTCCAGGTTCGTCCCCCATCTCAGACATCCCACCCTTCTTTTTTCACTTGCTTTTTCCTCCCTCTCCGCGCCCTCACTTCCAGCTCTCGACAACCAAACCAAATCAAATCGAGATCTCGGTGGCTGCAGGTTGGACCCTGAAGATGCAACATCAGCCGGGACACGGGGGACGGGGCACGGTGATGGATCGAGGACCCTTGGGCCGGGGTGTTGATTAAGTGCCAAGTCTTATCATCGACACAATTCCACAATTACCGGCCCCTTCCTTGTCCGCGCCTGCATAAAGGGGGTTTGCCTTTTTTTATGCCGCTTGTGAACTCTGCCCCACCTTCCGAATTCACAGCCAGATCCACAACTCCATGGACCCTGAACTGCGATATCGACAGGTTTGCGGCGGGGTATATTGGGCTACGGTGGACGAGGGGTCCAGCGGGGTCCAGCGGGGTATGAAATGGACTGTAGGCTTATGAGCACCTGGACACCTTGATGTCTAATGCTCGGGTGAATAGGCCAACTTTCGCCCCAAGCTCGACGAAGTTGAAAGTAACTGTTGTTGTTCACTCACTCATCAAGCATCATGAAGAGTACCACGGAAAGACGAGTAGAGGGGTTCAATGATGATGGGAATCCAGCGGTACCTTGTGTGAGCTGTTTTGTGAGATATCACAGGCCAACTCATGGTGCATAACCATCCGAGTGGTGCCTATCATGAGATTTCTCGTCAAATGATGAGCAGTCATAGGATGTCCGACCCCCATGAGACTATAGGCAGTATGAGTAGATGTCTACTGAAGCCCGAGAACATTCCATGGCACCAGATCTACCTCAACTAAAGCAAGAAAGAGCTCTGGATCACAATATCCCCAGTCCATAAGATGTCACCATGGCCTGAAGCCTCAGCCACAGACATGAAGCAACCCAGATCTGGCATGCCCAACACCCAAACTCTGATTCAGTAAGACATGATGACATCTCCCGTCCTACCTACCTCCCATTTCTCAACATCGAAACTCACTCCGAGTTACGTGACAAGCTGACCATGTCGAGAACCAGCCATTGCCTCATCCACAGTGTCTTCGACACCGAGCACGGTTGGACCGATGTTCGATAACTCCGATGTCTATGCCCAACCCAACACCGGGTGTATCTTTGTGCAACCTGCCTCCCACTCCCTCCCTAATCCCCGATCTCGAATGGTCATTGTGTCACCAGCACCAAAGCCCGGCTATCTCGGAACTACTAACGGATCGGACTGAGAATGAGTAGGTCGGGTTAGTAAATCTCCGACCTTTTATTACATCAAAACCGTAGATGTAATAGGACTTGGTCGGAGATGGGCTCTGTACCTACACAAACCTTCTTCGCTGTCGTACAAACACAGCATCCCGTCTCACACAGCCCCTCACGTGGGCGCTCTGTGGCGAAAGAATAATATATGTTATTCTACGCAGTAGCGTGGAAGACAATAGCGGGCACACCCCTTGGCTTCAATAAGAAAGATAGACAAGGCGGCCCCCAAAACCGGTTTCTAGTTTTGGGGAAGAGAGAGAAAGCCGATGTCTTCCCACAGCCCTCAACCCAGGGCCGCGGATGAACGATGCCATCAAAGTGAGTCGGCTCGATACATCGCGTCGTGTTCGGTGTCGAACTACTGGGTTGGTGACCGAATCAAGAGGCTGTGGGAGAATTAGTCTGGGGATGGATGACTTGCATAGGTCTGGCACAAGCAAAACACCAAACACAGCCCAAAAACGTGGAGAAACAACAACTTTGCCCGCTTGTTTCGACTCTCGGGCTGAGCGGTAATAGGACCTATACGTGCGTAGTGTATCACTACCTGACCCAAAAAAACAAAAAAGGTCATCTGAATCATTTTTTGGGATGCTGTCAAGTGTGGGTCGCGGCCCGAGTGAGGGGAAAGCCACACACCATGGAAGCCCTGGCTCCCCCTCATCAAAAGGGCGCACCCTTGAATAAATCAGCACACGCGGGCACGGCCGCGGGCCGTAAGTTACCACTTCTTGAACATGTTTCTCCTGGATATGCCGATCTGAATCGGAAACGACGTGGGAGAGGCGGTGGGCGGTCCAGAAACATCTAGAGGCAACATTCATGTCCGGGAGAAAGGCAAACTTGAGGGTGGTATTGAGGGGGGGCGTTCTGGATGCCTTCCAGGTTCCCTCCCATATCAGCCAATCGTGGATTTTGGAGAGTTGAATGCCCCCCCTGCTCACGCCCTACGATCTCGTTCCCACCGCTCGCAAAAGCCGGGATACAGTGTGAGCAGTGAACACTTCGGCTGACCCGTTGCAGCGATGCCGTTTTCTTAGCGTTGTGTAAGGAAAAGTGGAAGGTCGAGATGCACCGAAAGGGAGCGCGGATCTATGTTTTCGTAGGGATTTAATAATAGGCGCTGATGGTCGATAGCACCGCCGCGGGCTTTGGGACGGCCGTTTGATAGGTGCGTAGGCGACAGACAGACAGCAACTGCAGTTTCCAAGGCTTCCATTTCCGAAAGGGCGTCGGGTTTATCGTTCGTTTTCAAAAGAAGCAGGCAAAAGTGTCTGAAAGAAAAAGAAACACATGACTTTGTTATTTGCAAGTTGGCTTGGATATCCCTTGGGTGCAGGATGGAGGAAGCATGAGTTGGAATTCCAAGTTTGCACAATCCCACTTTCCCCAAAAGTGCGTTTCCTGCACTGTGCGTCGGGCACGCGAGGAGAACTGCTGTCCGCCTACCAGAAGGCGACACAAGCCAGCGCCAACGCCCCATGAACAACCCTGGCAAGCCCAATGCCTGTCGTTTCTCTGTATAATGCTCAAATGCGAACTGTCAACAAAGACACGAATCAGATTGGGCTGCTTGCTGGCTGTGCCTGAAACGGCTGTTCAGAGTGCCTCCTCCAACCGACGGTGAGAGCTTCGGTGTCGCCCTGGGCGCACACCCGCACTGTGCGGTCCATGCGTCTGGTCGGGGCGAGGCCAGCAACTGGAGAGCCTGCCCACCTCTTCGTCCCACAACGGGGGGGGCGGACGCCGAGCCCGCCCCAGCATGGACCTCGCCCGTCAGCCTGTCAGGTTGGCCCAGCCCAGGTCTTTCAGGTCTCCAGCACCAAACACTTTCCATTCTCTCTCCCTCGCTCTCCTCTGCCCTTCTCCTTTCCCAAATATCGTCACCGTCTCCCGCCCTTTGACAGCAATAGCACAGAAGGGCTATTCTGAGGGTAAGAAGCCCCCTTCCCCGTGCCCATTGTTTGCCATCGTCGTGTCTTGTTTTTCTCGTGCCTGGTCCACAACTGCGAGCTAACCACGATCCGCCCGCTTAACAGGCCTGATCTCTGTTCCTTGCCACCCCTTCCAACCCTTCCAACCCTTCCACGGTCGGAAAGCAGGAAATCCTTCCCCCTCCATTCGACAACTCACCTCACCACAACCGAACCCGTCGTCGACACATCGACCCCGGCCGACCCGCGCCTTGATCGAACACACTCCCCCATTGCGGATATCAATAGGTGAGTTGGAAACAAGACAGAGATGCATTTGTTGTTTTTGGCTTCGTTTTACCCCCCTAAGAAAAGGGCTCAGTTCCGGTCCCGAGTTCTGGGCGGATGCGAGACGTCCTTGTCCGCCTTTTTCACCGTCCTCATATTCCGAGGCGAGACTCCCCGTCATCACGCATCTGATCTGCCCACTGCACCGATGTCCCTTGGTTGCACCGGGTGAAAGACTTGAGCCGTTCCTTTGACTACACTACACCACACTACCTCACCGCCTGTGCCCAGTTTTTTCCCTCATCCGGTTCTACCCTAAGCCCCAGACCTGAAACCTCGAAACACGCCTAGGCAAGAGACTAACGGCTCCATTTAAACTACAGCCTTTCGCAACGTCCGAACGACTTCAAACCCTCTCACTGTCGATTAACCACTGAATCTTCTCGGAGCGAACACATGACATCCGCCAACAGCATGACTACCATGGTACGCATCCCTTTCTTCGGTCGGCGATGATGCATCTCGCTTTTGCCCATGGCCTTGATGGCCGTCGATCGGAGCGAATGAAAAAAAAAAATGAAAAAAAAAAAAAACAAAAAAAAAAAAAACATCTTGTTCGAAATGACCGCTGACATGTTCGTATAGGATCTTCGCGTCGGTAACAAGTACCGCATCGGTCGCAAGATCGGTTCCGGTTCTTTCGGCGACATCTACCTGGGCACCAACATCATCTCGGGCGAAGAAATTGCCATCAAGCTCGAAAGCGTCAAGGCCAAGCACCCCCAGCTGGAATATGAGGCCCGCGTCTACAAGTCCCTTGCCGGTGGTGTTGGCATTCCCTTCGTGCGGTGGTTCGGCACCGAGTGCGACTACAATGCTATGGTCCTGGACCTCCTCGGCCCCTCCCTGGAGGATCTCTTCAACTTCTGCAACCGCAAGTTCTCGTTGAAGACGGTCCTGCTCCTGGCCGACCAGTTGATTTCCCGCATCGAGTACATCCACGCCAAGTCGTTCATCCACCGTGACATCAAGCCCGACAACTTCCTCATGGGTATCGGTAAGCGCGGCAACCAGGTCAACGTGATCGATTTCGGTTTGGCCAAGAAGTACCGCGACCCCAAGACGCACTTCCACATTCCTTACAGAGAGAACAAGAACTTGACTGGCACCGCTCGTTATGCGTCTATCAACACTCACCTGGGCGTCGAGCAGTCTCGCCGTGACGACATGGAGTCTCTCGGCTATGTCATGCTCTACTTTTGCCGCGGATCTCTGCCTTGGCAGGGACTCAAGGCTGCCACCAAGAAGCAGAAGTACGACCGCATCATGGAGAAGAAGATGACGACGCCCACCGATGTGCTGTGCCGCGGGTTCCCTAACGAGTTTGCTATCTACCTGAACTACACTCGCTCGCTCCGCTTCGACGACAAGCCGGACTACAGTTACCTCCGCAAGATCTTCCGCGATCTCTTCGTCCGCGAGGGTTTCCAGTACGACTATGTCTTTGACTGGACTGTGTACAAGTATCAGAAGAACGCCCAGGCCATCCAGCAGGCTGCCAACCAGCCCGGTCAGGCCGCCGCCGAATCCAAGGACAACACTGCGGCCGCCCGTAAGGAGAGCCAGCCCGCTGCCCCCCGCGGAACCAGGAAGGTCGGCGAGACCCCCGAGACCAACCGTGCCGTCGGAGGAAGCGACAGGATGTGAGTTACAGCCCAAAAGCATTCCTAGTAAGGAATCATATTTCCTTCGAGTTTGGTGTGCTCATCAACGCTGGCCGGAGGGACAATGCTGACATGGAGTGCTGACAATCAGTTTGCGATAAATAGGCTGCGCTCGGCCGCTAAAGGTCAAGGCGCTGGCACAGGATATGCTTCCAAACAGTACCGCCCCATGGAGTGAAGCAACACCTGATACTGGCAATTTTCACACGGAACCCTCTTTCCCCTTGGGTTGTAGCATTAGTGGATTCTCATCGATTGTGTGTGGGTTATGGTCGACCTGCGGCCCCCACTATGAATTGTCCTTGATTTCTACGGCAGAGCACATTCTCGTGCTCTGCCGGGAGCGGATCAGCATCGATAGCAGATACACGCCTCAGCACCCAGTTTTACGAATTGCGTCTTTTTTCTTTTTCGTTTTTCGGCATCTCATCAGTTATGACCCCCTTTTCCTTCTGGCTCGGATGACTGTTTATTCACAAGTGTTCTCGCAAGCTGCTTGGCCCCTATGGCTAGGAGCTTGGAGAGGATTTCGGACTGGGTAAACTGATCGGACGAACGGCATGCCCGGCACTCTGACTTGTTCGGGGTGTCGAATATCGAGAGACGGTCGGCTGTCGGCGGACCAGATTCAACATAATGCTGCGCAACTTGGTTGGATTGGGGAGACTGCTTGTCTGTCGACGGTTTCGAGCAGCTGGTTTTTCGGGTCGCCACAGCAGATTGACAACACAAGGCACACCGCTTTCGACACGGACTACCGCGCTCAAACTTTTCGTTCTTGTTTTTGTTTTCTGTTTTTTTCCATTATGCCTTTTCGTCACTTGCACTTCATCGCATCGGGATCCGCTTGTGGGGAGGTCAGGGGAAGAAGCGTTTTCTTTTGCAATGATGGGCAAGATGAGATGGAGATCTGGCAAAGCCGAACTTGCGTCTTTGGTGATTTCCGCTTCCCGGTGGTACTTTGAAAGGGCTTGCGGAGGCGTAGTTGGAGATCCAGAGGCATGTCGTTGCATTTGCTTGGCAGGGAGGTTTTGAGTCGAGGAGGCTGTGACACACGGGGATGGCTGGTTGGGGGAAACTGCGGAGTGGGATGGATTGGCCGCTGGCGGTGATGTGATTCAGGAGAGAGGACCATGGGATCACGCACTAGCTAGTACTGTACCATCTCCGTGGACCTTCTTCGGAGAATTTTCCCTGCGGTCATGGTCGGGGAAGCCGGACGGGAATAAGTGGAACTAGGAAGCTGCGCCGGGTCCGGGTGTGGGAAGGCGACTCGCACTCAAGACTGAACTGGGGACGGCAGGCAATGCATGGCGGCAGGTAGTTTTCATAAATTCAGGTCTTGTTTTGCTCTTCACCAGTCTGCCAGTGATTTTTGTGTGAAAGCATGACTGCTGTTCCAGGATAATTCCCGGGTTGGATCAGGTATGTTCGCAAAGCGACCATTGAACTGAAGCGGGTGGCTCAGCCTCCTTTGGTGTGCTGCATGGAAAAGTCGGTGTCTGGTGTTCTGGTGAGGCTGTGTGAATGTCACACGCAGATTGCAGAATACGCAGTCATAGACCGAGTGAGTGACTTTTGCTTGGCGGGCAGTAACCGAGTACGTAGACCACTGAGCAAAGAAGCAGCAGCTAGGCAGGCAAATGTGTATAAGAAGGGATGTAGGTTAGATACCTGAGGTTTTCTTCTTGTTCTAGAAGAGTTATCTTTTGGTGTGTGATAACTGATAGAATCGATCTTCATAATTGCTCCCTTGATTGATTGGTTTTCTTGTTTTTTGTTATTTTTTATTTTTTTTATTTTATTTTTATTTATTTATTTTTTTATTTATTTTTATTTATTTATTTTTTTTGTTTTACGGGAGGAGCAGACTGGCTTTGTCAGGGTTCATTCCCATATAAACAGCTCGCCTCACACGATTTTATTTTCAGTTCCCCCAACTTTCCCGCTGCGACGACACAAACAGCCTGAATACGTCACTGACACACTTGCTACGACACTCCTTCCACCTTTTGGTCCGTACCAGATCCTCGACGCAAGCAGCGATGGGCTTGCAATCGGGGAGCACGGCGAACCTCCCTCCCACGGCGGGCATCAACATTGACATTGACGTCACCGCTCCTCAAACGGCCACCGACGGCGGGATGAAGCTCTCCAAGGCGGGGGTGGAGCTGCTGGTGCTGACGTTTAACTGCGCGAAGAATGTCGTGGATGTGCCTGTTTTTGGGGGGCATTTGCGGGATGCGCTGCTGGGACAAGATGGTTTGCCCGAACTGGTGGTGATGTGTGTTTTTTTTTTTTTTTCTCTTTTCCTCTCACCCCGCCCACCCCACACCAGTTCCCCGTCTGATCTTTTTCGGATGGTTTCTTGCTAACTTGATGGGTTCAGGTCGCTCCAGGAAATTGCACCGCTGTCATACTCCTTCCTCGGGGAGTGGTGGTTGAGGGGGTATTACGACGCTTTTGGGCAGGCGTTGAATCTCGCTGCTGCCGGGCAAAAGTACACGCTTGTGAAGGGGAAGAACGTGGGCATGACGGCGCTGTTGGTGTTTGCGCTTTGTCCCGAGAGGATTTCTGGAACGCTAGAGGAAGGGGAGGTGGGCTTTGGGGCCGCCGGGATGGGGAACAAGGGGGCGGTGGGGGTGAGGGTGAACTATCAAGGGCAGGAGCTGACGTTTGTGGCTACGCATTTGGCGGCTATGGAGTGGAACCTCAAGAAGAGGAATGCTAATTGGAGGGCGGTGGTGGGTGGGCTGACGTTTGAGGATCCGCGGGTGGTGCTGCCGGGGGTGTTTGGGGAGAGGCCGGCGACGACGCAAGTGGATAGGTCGGGGGCGGGGGAGAGGTCGATGCCGCTGGAGAGGACGGGGAGTATGGATTCTAGTGAGGAGGAAGACGCGCCGCTGCTTTCTCCGCCTTCCACCTTCTCGCTTGTCAGCGACGACACACCCGCCCTGACGCCAGAGCAAAAGCGACGGCTCCAAGACATCTCCATCTTCAAACCTACCTCGCACCTTTTTGTGGCGGGCGACCTCAACTACCGCATCTCCTCCACCACCCCCCCTCCCGGCTCTGCCTTCCCCAGCTTTGACCCAGCCTCCGAAAACCACTACAGCCACTTCTTCTCCCGGGATCAGCTCACTCAAGAACGCCTCGCCGGTCGGACATTCCACGGGATGTCCGAGGCCGAGGTCACCTTTGGCCCAACATACAAGTACGATATTCTGGACTCGCCAGAAGGGGCAGTGAATGAGGCTGCCGCAGCAGAGGGGAGCGAGGTTCCCTGGAAATTTGCCTCGCACCGATGGCCGGCGTGGACAGACCGGGTTTTGTTCAGCGCTGCCGAGGGGGCAGAGGTCGAGACGGGTGTGTATGGGAGTTTGCCTGTGGTGCAGAGTTCGGATCACAGGGCTGTTTTTTGGAGGGGGAGGGTGCCATTGCCTGATGGAGATAAGAAGCTGGAGGGGGAAGTTGTAGGAAAGAAAAAGCTCCCGGTCGATATTGATGTCTGGGCTTGGGGGAGGAGGCAGACGGCTAGGAGGAGGGAGCTGGTGGTGGGTTTGTTGGCTTTGGTTTGGAGTACCAAGGAGGGAGCGGTTTTCCTGGGGACGATGGCGATGGTGGGGATGGGGTGGTGGTGGTTTGCCCATGGGGGTTTGTTATGAGGACTTGACGGCTTGGCTGGCTTTGTTGGATGGGAAAGCATACATGTCGCAGTGGCTTCATGGGGGGCATAGGCAACGAAGAGTAGACAGCAAAGGGGGAGGGAGTATGGAGTGCTTGGTGATACCCGACTCAGTTTTATTAGAGGTGGTGTTCGCTCATGATACAATTTGAAGGCTTCTTTGTGTTGTTCTGCGGGATGGATGTTTACACGACTGGTTAGCAATTGCTTGTTGAATTCTCGACGTGGCTGTATCAACCTGGGGCAGGTAGACAGCATCAATCAAGTAGTATCCATTCGTAAATGGCTCGGTCAGGAAGCAGCTGGATAACTACGGGGGGCTATTCCCACGCTCAGAGCTGTAATCAGAGCGCTACAAGACAACGCAACATCGCGTTTGATAAATAGGTTGTTCGCAGTATCTCTACCTCCTGCTGATCTCAATAAAAGAGCTACAGTTTCCATCCTTTCATAATCCTATACATTCTCTCGCTTCCTGACCAACTTATACTTCCCCCCGCTCACAACCTCCACCGCCCCTTCCTCCACCTTCTCGCCCAAAAACGACTGCAGCTCTTCGTGACTCCACGAAAACCCCCCTATAACTAACACCCCCATCATCATGGCAATCTGATTGATCGGCATTGTCACGCTCGAATTTGTGAGCATCCCCTGAATGTACTTCCAATACACCTCCCTCTTCTCCTTCTCCTTATCACTCAGCTTCTTCGCCCCTCCCTCCTTTGGCCCTGCCGTCGCCGCCTCCTTCTCCCTGCCCTTCTCCTCTACCGCCTGGCCCTGTTGAGCATCCTCACCCACAGGCACATTCTCATCAGACAGCCTCTCCAAAACGACAAACACGCCCCCATCCGCCGTGCTAACCTTCCTGAGCACCCTCTTCCTCGCCCAGAAGTCACACGCCGCCGCAATGAGATCCCCATCGAGCTGAAGCTCAAGATACAAATCATCTACCGCTTTCTTGACCGGCGTCGTCGAGGAATCCGGTGACGACTGAAACGCATAGATAACCGTCGCCTGAACGGTATCGCAGTCCACCGTCACCGTTCTATCCTCCAACTCCAGCTCCACCCTCGCCTGACCCAGCTGGTTGAGCCAGGTGAGTTTTCTGTCCGATTTCAGATCCTCATACCCCTTTTCGTATTGCTTTTGCAAGTCGAGAATCGGAGCCGGGAGGAGGAAGTGCTCCTTTTCAAAAGCGGGCCAATACATGCGGGAGAGGATGCGAGCGTGGTATCCTGTGTCCTTCTGTTCTTTGCTCTTCTCAGAAGACTGGGGAGTGGCGACTGACTTGCCCTTGTTATCCGGTGTAGCCAGCACTGGGGGTTGCCCTGGGATATTGGATGGTTGTGGGCCACCGGCGTTATTTCTTCGGATTTTGGAATTCAGCTTTCTTGATTCTTGGATATCTCTGATCATAACGTCGCACTTTTGGAGGGCGGCTTCTCCGAAGCGTCGTTTGAGGAGGTTGAGCACCCGCATTTCTTGTTCGAAAGATTTGGGGTCTCCTAACAGACGCTCGGCGATGACAGCGGTGAACTCGTTGATGAAAACATCCTCTGCTCCCAGGGCCGAGATCAAGGTGCCGATCACATCCTCGGACTTGGGACGCTTGTAGTTGGCGCCAGCGTCAACAGGGTCAGGAACCCAGTTGAGGTCGTTCCAGTCCAGTTCTTGGTCATCATCCGTGGCACCAGCGCGACGGACAGAGGCGGATTCGTTGAGGAGCTTGGCGAGCTCGACCAGTTTGTTGACCTTCTTCGCGCGGGCCAGAACTGGTCCCTGCCTATGAGCTGGTGCTGGAGCAGGGGTCGATGGGTTGCTATCCCTCCCTTGCCTGCTGCGTGTGGTGGGTGTTTTGCATGTCGTAGCCGTTGATGAACCAGCAACACCTGGCGTCGAATATGCCTGCGCTTTGATCTCTCTTCGGCCGAGGTCGGCAGCAGCAGCTGTAGGACCGGACGCCCCTCGCTGCAATCTCTCGTCCTCGTCAATCTGCTGAACCTTTGCTGCAGCTTCAATCTCCTCTTTGCTGGCCAGCAGGCCGGCCACTACTACCCGCACGGAGTCTTCACGCTGGACGAGATACAGCTGCAGTCCTGGCTCGATATTCCCCAACAACACCTTGCTGTGATCAAGTGCGTGGAATGTCTTGATGATGTGGATGTACGTCTGCAAAATCTCTAGTGTGCTGCACCCAGGATGTAACAATCTTTGTTCCAGCGCCTTCGAGAAGTTTTCCGTGAGCAACTGTCTCCGAGTAGTAGTCGTGATAGTAGCCTTCAAATCCTCCAGCGCACCCTTAGCATCCGGCCAGGCAAGAACAATGTCGAACAGCTCCTGAATACGCAACGCAGCCAACCGGCCCAAAGCCAGTGACTGGCATGCCTTGAGATCGGCCAGTGACATCGGCGTCGCGTTGATCCACGACAGAACCTGGACATTCAACTGTGCATACCGGTTCTCGACCCAGTCCTTGAGCGACTTGATACAAGAAGAGGTGGCAGCTGGCACTGTCGCATCCCCTCCAGACCCCCTCGAAGTCGTAAAAACACTGCTGGCCGCAGCCGTCCCAGCACCCCCAACCACATTCCCCTCCTCAGGATCGCTCGCTGCCCAAACTCCCGCATAAGCTCCCTTGACAAATCTCGACATCATATCGTTCATAACCTCCGCAAACAGCACTTCAAACCTCTCGCCCGTCAACCCAACATTATGCAGTTGCTTCACCAACCCCCCCAACTTTCTCTTCGCCGCCAAAACATCGAAATCGTTCTCCTGGGGAATAGCCGGTGGCGCCCCCCAAGGCCCCTTCTTACTACCCAACCTAACCATCAACCCCTCCACACCCAATATCACCCCGGCCAGCTTCGTCAGAACAACTTTCACACTCCCCATCACCCCGCCTTGCGAGGCAGAATTCGCAATCAGCGCATGGATATCCCTCTTGAACTTCATCCCAAACGAGCTATTGTCCTGCTCCCCGGAAGCCCGTCTCAACCCCTCCAACAACGAATTCAACCCCTCAAAATACATGCCCAACGCCCCCTCCAGCGTCTCAATCGTGCTCATCACCACGGCCATATGCCTATCATACTGGCTCCCTCCACTCCACTCCCGGCCACGTCCGGCAGCAGTAGAATCAACCGAATGCTTATTCCTCTGATGCCTCCGGTGGGTAACCCCCTGAGCTGCCAAAGTCCCAGCAGCAGCAGCAGCAGCAGCGGTGTCCGACCCCCCCGCCAAAAGGGGCACCACCCACATGGCGAAGTGCGCCCTCACCTGGCTTACATACCACCCTATCACGTCCCTCCTCTCCCTCGCTTCCGGTAGCACAGCCTCTGCATTCTCTAACAGGGACAAACACTGCAGAAACTGCTCCCGTTCCTCGTCTACCTTCTGGTTCCTCCGACGCCGTGATTGAGGTTGCTCTCGGGCAGCAGTCAAACTCTCCAGTGATAAGCCGGGACTTGATTCCCCCGCTCCCGGAGCTGGACCGGCAGCACTCGCAGGGAGAGCCACCCGTGAAGTTACAACCTCCCACGCCTGATCATACGCCCTCTGGTGCTCATTACCTGGCGCATACTCATTACCTGGCGCATATGGATGTGGTGGCTGTGGTTCAGGTGTGCTATGCCCCAGCGTGGCCGACGACGAAGGAGCAAGATAGGGGTCAACACTATGACCAGCACCACTCCCTAATTTCGAACCCCCCAACCCCTGTCCCGGATCTGGATACTGAACTCCCGCTACCGCAGTGGTACTGGTAACCTCCCCGCTGAAAACAGACTGGAAAACCCTTTTCCTCCGCTGCTGCCTCCAAGCAGAGGCCACAACTAGACCTGCCATCGCTAGGCTGCTGTCAAGTCCGTTGATCAACAACAAAACTTCAGCGGACGGCAACCGGCCCGCACAGCAATTTCCCTCCCACTTTTCCTCCCAGCCCGTCACCGACCTCTTCCCTCCACAATCCGGAAACCCCGAGAATTCTGCCCGATCTCCCTCCGCTTCAATGCCGAACCTATCCCGCACCCGGTGCCTAGATCCCCTTGCGGTTTCTCCAATATCAGAATCCCAAGCCCTTTTGATCACCCGGTAACTTTTCAACCCGAGACTTCCAGATCTCAATCTCCAGGCCAAGATCGAGGCCGGTGAGCTGGTCTAGCCTGCACCACACACCCGCGTTTTTCCACGCCCCAAAACTTCCAATCGCAAGAATTTCCCTAGACGGCCTTTAGGTAGGTAGGTAGGTAGGTAGGTAGGTAGGGGGGTGGGGGGCGGCTTCAGCACGCAGACCGGTGGCGTGGTAAAAAAAAAAAAAAAAAAAAAAAAAAAAAAAAATGTTTCGCCTTTTGGAGAGACCGCGGCCCAGTCCACAGAGACAAGAAAAAACGTGGGGAGGAGGAGGAGGAGGAGGTGGTGGTGGCAGGTCAAGAATATCGGCCTGATAGCTGGTCCGTTCGGGGTCTGGTATGTGTGATGTTAGTTTTGAGCTGATGGGTGGTGGTGGTCGCGGTGTGGCGTGGCCCGCTGCTGCCGGCTCAGATCGATAACCGCACCTACACACACTCAAACAAAAGTCCGTTGGTGGTGTGGATTCCCGAGGGACAAATGTAATATTGATTGTTGCTTGCTGTCGATCAACCTCGTTGTGTTCGTCAGCAGATGAATGGTGGACAAAAGTCCCCAAGTTGCTCCTGCCTGCTAAAGATACTTACACCCTCCCAAAACGGCAGCCACACGGTCCAGGACCCACGCAACGGTTAAGGGTGCTCCTGCACTTGCTGATCTGTTCCCAAATGAACGGGTTGCGTGGCAGTGGGAAGGTACAGACCACTCCGTCCCCTCTCAAAAATCGTGAAGAATGGGGCCGGCGTTGGTTTGTGTGGGTTTGCCCGCTTCTTACCCAGCAGCCCACAACGCTGTGTTGTGTTGACGTTCAGCGTCCCAATAGTGGGGCTTTACGCCCCCCTACAAACCCTTTCCCTGGCATTCAGCCAACCCCCAAATCACCACCGCAGCCTCCCGTCCCAGCCTCGCCTGCACCATCATCAAAATGTTTCGCACCCCCACCAAGCGCCAGCAACCTGCATCTGACAATTGCACAGGTAAGATTCTGGAAGGCCAATACTTCCTCCCTCTTTCCAAATCCATCTTTGGAAATAAAAAAACCGCGCTTGTTTGACCCTTTTGCCTTCCTTCAGGTAATCCGCCGCAGCTGCCAAGAGCTCCAAATTTCCCAGGTCTTAAGCGCGAACTAACGCGCGCTAGAGGCGGATAACGTCAATAGTGCAGATCCTTCCACCAGCCTAAATTATGCAGTAAATCGATAGACATCCTCCGTTTTTGCTCTACCCCTACCCCCCAGCTTAGGTAACCCGGCAAGGTGTGCATACATCTTTCTCCCACCCGGCATCTCTCCCACATCCCTCAAGCCGCACGTGCCAAAACAACACCACCACCACCACCACCACCACCACTCTCGGTAGCCCCCAACCCAATCGTCCCCTTCACGGGAAAACCTCGCGCGGGATGTTCGCTGCCTCACCGCGGCACATGAAGCATCGCTTGCTATTGCTTGCCCTGTCTGGCCTCCTGATGAAGAAGGCGGTCAACCTAACAAGCAAATCCCCCCTCTCCTCTCCCCGCATTTCCATTCAAACACACCCCAACAACAACAACAACAACAACAACAACAACAACACAAACCGTCTCATCCAAAACGGACATCTTCGTCTACATATTTAACATGGACCATCGTATTGGTCGGATTTATTCTCATCGACAAGACGGCCCGGATTTATCGGGGTCCTCCATCTATAATTCCCTGCATGTGCCACGTTTTGAGGCGTTCTCACAACCAAAAAAATGCATTCGTTAGCTGACAAAGTTCATCCCATCGTCATCAGTAATAATCATCATATCGGAAATGCAATATTGAAACACCACATGCTCTTGCAAACCAACACACTAACCATCAAAACCAAGCAACGGGGAAAATACCTCCTCTAACAAACCCTCCAAGTTTAGCACTTTGTTGACGTCTTCTGGCTTGTCCTCGACAACAACTCTGCCTCCATGCGCCACACCTCATCTCGTCGTGTGTGAACCATCTCCCCCAACCACCACAACTTCCGTTCCACAAGCCAGTAATCCTCGACAACAATAGAAATCATTCTCATTATCGGTTTCCAATTCAAGAACCCCCCCTCCCCCCGTCTATTGCCAGCGCAGCGCTTGTGCAATTCCGCCTTGGTAAAAACTGAACACAAGCGTAGTCGTTGGGCCCTGTCCGGTTCGTCTCGTACACCATGAGATCTGATATCCTGCCGCCACTTTGAGTCCCAGCAGTGAGATTTGTCAAGAACGCCATGGTTCCATCCCGCCGGTCTTATCTCGCCATCTCGATATCGTACCACTATCACGGAGCAAATCAGAAAACCTACCTGTTGTTCGGATACCCATTCCTGCCAAAGTTCCGGCCAACATGGTGAGCGCCATCCGTCTCTCTGTCACCACCCCTCCTCATGGCGTCGTTAGTCCTGTAAGGAAACAAAAAAACCCCACAAGGATCCTGGCACCCGGTGTGGAGCTCACCGGGTTCCAGGGCTTAGCTGGTGGTGCATCGCACCGTCACCTTGGTCCGCCCACGGGTAATCCTCAAAACTTGACATCGGCCTTCCACCTATCGCACTGGCGGGTTCGTATAGACGCAATCCGTGAATGCTGGCCGCGAGAAGCACCCAGTGATACCATACCATATCCCAGGTGAAACCCAGCCATCATCGGGTCACCATGGGACGCCCCCCTACGGCGCAGTGTCTTTCTAGAAGCTGTCTCATTCTCTTGAAAATGTTGAGCTGGCCACTCGATGTTGCAACGGGGGCTGGTGTTGTCGCATCACCTGGTTCCACCCTGTAGCTAGGAAATAAGCGCGTCCTCTTGTTGACATCGTGGCTGACCGTAGATAAAAAAAGACGAACGAGCCGTGCTTGGACAGGGATCGGTCGCTGCTGCCTGCCGGGGGTGTCCCGTTCTCCGGGTCTCGTTACGGATCCAGCAAGGTCCAATTCTAAGGAAGCCGGTCCCGATAACACTGGCTCTAGCAACACCGGCACCGAGACAGCAACGGCATCTCAAAGAAGAACCCGGGCCATTCTCCACAGATTGCCTTCACCCAAGTCTTTTGCACTATCTGCTCAAGTAGCCAACGGCAGAGCGGCCGGAGTCGGCAATGTTGGAAGCGGGCCCCGGTACCGGGGTGTAACGAGCCTCGGGGAAGCGGGATTGAGCCGCAAATGGTTGACCCGCATGGGACCGTTGCCAGACAAACACAGTTCATTCTTGTTTACAGCAATCCGGGCGCATAACAACAATCTCCACCGATCAGTGAAAATTTATGACCAGGAGAAAATGCACTTACGATCTCCCGATGCCGTGGTCGTGTTTCATAACATCGATGCAGAGTCAGCAACCGTCCTTGCATGGTTGAATTGCACCCAAGAAACAGAAAACAAGGGAGGCTTGCCTTCTGGCAAGGGGGTGTAATTGCAGCGAAACAAACCTTGATATGCATTTACCGGGCTGCTGCGCTTCACTTGCTGCGCAGCAATTGTTGGTAACAGGCCGGTCTGGAGACTGACCAACGAGATGTGCCCCAACAGGTATCCCGGGCCAACAGAATAAGAAAGTACTGCCAAACTCACCAGTTCTGTGAGCCGGACCTGGTAGGTGGAAATCCGCTGGCGGGCCGACGGGATCCTCTCCGTCAGCTCATCCCCGAGGGGCGCCTATATGGCCGGTGGCTGCTGACGCTCCAAAAAGGCAACGCTCCATGGAAGAGCATGACGCAGCACAACTGTCGGGTTGCTCGGTTGTGCTTGTGCCGTACACGTCCTCCTGATGATCCGGACTCCGAGCGATGGGTAACACAAGCATATGTGACCGTTCGTATTGTTCAAATCGCCTTCAGACGCAGTGATTTACCATGCATGATATGATGACCGCTTCTCGAACAATTCCAGATGCGATGTCGACGTCGTTGTGGTACAGTTGGATCTAAATCCGGTCTTGGCATCGAATCGCGGAGATATAGCCGGGCCACGGCCTCCGTACGGACGTCTGACCTTCCGGAAGCTGTCGGATCTTCATTAGCGAGCATGACTGCCGGACACCTCGCCGGAGCCGATGGGCCTAGTCAGACCCGGGTCGCCACGCTATCTCGCAAGAAGACACTCGGTGTTTTGAGCTTCCCGCCACCATTAGGCATCTTGGTGGCACAGTGGCCGCGGAAATGGCTAGGGACCCAGCATGCTGGGTGAGCTCGGATGCTCGCGTTGTCACAAAATACGGTGAAAGGTGAAGAATTGCACTCACCACTTGGTCATCTGCTCGCACTGTCATAGCACGAGCCCGGACGCTGCCCATTCACGAGTGTCCAACACGATTTGAGGTGGTGGTTGACATGTTCTGGTTTGGAGCTATTTCTAGCGCGGCTGTGTAACCCTTATGCCAGACTTGACAGCAGCAACTCCCCGCTGAGTGTTATCGCATGGTCTTCGGTCTTCGCGGGTAACAAAGTCATCGCTGAAACAGATCTTCCAGGGGAAAGTTGAGATTGATTTCAGCCAGCAGAATTCTCTCAAACATCATTGGTGCGGGCCCGATGTCGACTGTTGGCCACCCTCGAGTCTCCTAATTGGGCCAGGGCATCCTTGGAGATCGCTTGTTATCTGTGGCCATGATACCAATCTTGTTTGTTCCCACGACGTGGTCTTCCAATGGCCCAGTGGCGTTTTCCCCTCGAGACCGAGGTTGGTATCAAATCGTGACACCTGTGTGAGCTGTTGGGGATTGTGGGTGAAGTTCCCGATCACAAAGGCACAAATGCCCGCTCTCTGCTGTGTCAAAGGAGGAGCCAAAATCCGAGGATTTGTCAGGCACTTGTTCGAGTCCATGAATAGTTGAGCCTGAAGATCGCAGATGGGACACATGATAGGCTGGCGCTCTATGCCGGGCTCTCATGGATATGGCCCTGGATCGTGTGATATCTGTGTGAAAAAGAAATGACTGCATTTGAAATTAGCACGGCGTGGTCATCTCGTCAACAGCAGAATTGATCCGCTGTAGGAGCCCTGATGAAGGCTGCCCCTGAGCATTCCTTGATCAGGGGAGACATACCTGACAAGCACAGCCATGGCAATGTGTTTGGCGACGATCTGCCGTCCACGCGCGGAGATCAAAGCTATCGAGTGCGCTGTTGGAAAGCACATGGCTTTTGTGAGTTTCTGGTGGGCGGTTTGCCGCCATTGAAGATGGCCGCCGAGTTGGCCGCACCTTGGGTGCAGCCACAGTCATCACTGCCAAAAGCCCTCAGGTAGGGCCCGACATCACTTGCTCTGGAAGGCAGACAGCAAACAGATGTTGCCGTGAGGACTTTGTATATTTTGCGCATCGGGGTGTGTTAGTCAGAGGTCGGATGATAGGGCGGTGAAGTGATGTGGAACTGGAGGCTGACAACGTCACTTGTGGGATCAACCTGGCAGGCGCCCCCCGGGAGTTGACTGCGGGAAGAAGGAGCAACGGTCAGACTGCAGCCCTCCTTCTGAGGTAGGAACTCGGGAGCGGGAAGGACCCAGTGCGTGCCTCCTGCCTCTAGTTCGTCTGACTGACGGCCAACTGCCCATTTCTTCCAACTGGACTGATTGGGAAGGAGGCACCTTGATTTGCATAGCGCCAATGTGGAAGTGAAGAAGAGCTGTAACCTTTGCCGATGCACACTCAACGGTGCTTGTTACATTGATCATATTTCTGCTTAATAAAATGGGTATAGTAATTGGCCAAAGAAGGCTCGTAACCTGCGCCATCACAGGTCCTCAAATAACACACATCAAATCCCCCCTTTGTTGCCGGTTCCCTTTTCTGGAGCAAGCTGCCGAACTCCCAGTCTTCTACACCTATAAGTTCGGCATCGTTTTCGCCATCCCCTAGTATATGCGACCCCCTGAGAAGCACTCTTCACTGTCCCCTAATTCTAGAAAAACCCACCGAAAAAAAAAAAAAAAAAAAGGCATAATGTACCAGAGAAGAAGTGTATAGAGAAAAGATAAAATGTCCAGAAGAAAAGAACCAAAATTCCCTCCCAAAATCTCGCCATGCAAAAGGGATGTGTACAGAAATCAGAATAGAAATTGTAGTCGAAACGCAAATCCAGAAACACCTGCAGCCCGCTGGAGCTCAGTTGCTGCTCTTCTTCTTGCACTTGTCGTGTGCCAGATGCCCATTTCTCGCCGTGGTTCGTGTGAATTCTGCGCCGCAGTTGGGACACGTCGCCTTCGTGGCCTGTCCTGACTTTTCACGCTGGTGCCGGAGAAGGTTGCTGAAGGTAGAAAACTGGCGACCGTTGCATCCGTGCTCCCAACACTGTGGCTTTGGTCGGCTGTGTACCACTCGTACCTGTCCGCTCGTTTCTTGAGGTCCTGGGCCCATCACGGGTGGAACTGAGTACATGCCAAGATTCGGGTCTCCCATGACTGGTCTGCTGCTGAGGAAGGTGTCAGTAACCGCCCGATTGTTTCCCGGGTTGGAAACATACCCATAGTGCGATGGTAGACTCGGGGCCGGAGATGGCTGGTAGCTGTAGCCTGGCATGTACGACTGTGGCGGGTAGGGACTCGGGAACATGTTTGTCTGGCTTTGATCTGGAAGGGGAGGCGAGAAGGGCGGCAAATAATGTGACGTTGTAGGTTCGGCCATGAGCGACATTTGAGATGGCGCGGTGGTATAGATCGGCATCGTGGAGGAGCCTGTCGTCAAGTCGGCCAGCGCTACTGGAGGTGAGTACACCGATTCGGAGCCACTTCCCGCCCTTCGCCCGCGAGCGTGCATCTTCGAACTGTGTCGGGCCTGGTCTCGTTGGCGTTTTAGTTCCCTCTGTTCCGGCGTGAGTGTGTTTCTTGGCGGGCTGCCCGTGATCGAGCGTGATCCGCTGGGCGGTGATAAACTGGCTTCTGATCCGTAGTGGTGGCTCATGTCAGGCGGCAAAAGACCGCTTCCAGAGTCCAATACTGTTGCTGCTGGTGAGCATGCATTGTCCGTCCAGCATGATAGGGAGGCTGACGCACCTGGCCAAGTGAAAGAAGATCTGCTTCCCATGCTGAATCCTGGATCGTATGATACGGCAACGGCGCTGGATGGGTGTCAGTCACGATCCTTTCTGCAACTCTCTAACTGGCGTGCGTAGTACCTCATGCTTTCCGGCTCGATCGATGCCAGCGGCGATGACGTCGAAGCCGTTTCCCCGTGGTCTGGTGCAGGTTCCAGTCGTAACAGTGGTGTGCCGTGGACTGATGCGTGTTCCGCTTCGAACCACTCAGTGTCCGAGGGTAGGTGTGCAAAGTGTTGTTGATGTGGAGAGATGGAGCTGGAAAGATAGGTGGGCGGGTGGGACAGGCTCGGACTTAAGTATACGGGTGAGGCCAGGCGCCTCGAGGATGGTGGTCTGCTGCTGCTGGTATAGGAACCGGTTTCCAGGGACGGAGACTCGGCAAGCTGCAAGTTCTGAAAGAGCCCTTCTGTTGTAGACACCCCGCTACCGGCTCTCGATCTGGCGTTGTGTGAGTAAGTGTTGTCGAAGTCTTGGTCTGAATAGGAGGAGTCCATCTTGTATGGAGAAACGAGACTGGGGGGAAAAGAAGACACACTAAGAAAACAAAAAGGAACTCGAGTGGAAGACCACCTACGTTTGTCAGTAATGGTATGGATCTGCCGCTATAAAGTTGACGGCAAAAAGGCACTCGTCGACTTATATGAGGATGTCAACGGAACGTGTGAGGTCTGGCGTCGGGTCTCTGGCCCGTGAAGCGATCAGGTAGCAAGATTTCGAACAAAGCTTGTCAATCTATCTTTGGGGTAGCTTGAAGCTTTTTCGATGGCAATGGCCCTCAGCCTCAAAGGTCTTGGAGCATGGGGCCGGGGAGGCTAGGCTTATAACGTGGAGAGAGGCAGTACCCATCCCCACACATACCCTGCTTGGGGTACTGCTGTACATGGCGGTTGCACCTTGCTCCTGAGGTATCCATACATCGAGCACCCAGAGCGAGTTTGGGCCGGCAAGGAATCCGCACCCCAAGTGGGCAGCGGGTATACATGGGTTCAACAAGCCTGACAGGGAGAAAGGCCGGGAACGACAGAGAGAGCGAGGCACGTTCCAGGGGTCGGGGTAAGGGGTTCTGGCAAGGGCCACTGAACGGCGGGAGACAGGGTGGGTGTGGGTGGTGGTGTGGATCTAGAACAGTACCTCGATACAAACAAGATGCATAAAAAGAGCGCGGGAAAACAAGCCCTACAATGGAAGAGACAACCAAAAAGAGACTAGCTTGGAGAAATATGCTAAATTGACTGCTTGTCAAGTTGACGAGTCAGCGACCCTACTGGGGCAATGACAGCATTGCGTACACTGTGTAGGTATGGGGAAGGTCTCTTCCGCAGGTGGTAGCGTGCCCGTGTGCTTGACAGTTGGTCAAGATGTACGTCCTCCCCCTGAAGACCAAACATTGGAAAGAGTCTCCTCCTTCAGAATCTCGCTCCCACATGGAATGAAGATGGCCGAGCATAGAGAAGAAGGGGGGAGAGGAAACAAGAGACTGAGAACGGACTGAGCGATCAAGTGGCGCAGAAGTGAAACGGTCATGTCATGGCCCCCAGGCTCCAGCGTTTCCATCTCTGTCCGTGAATGCCCGGTTCAGGTGCCAGCAGAAGATTATGGGAAGCTGTGCCGCGCGGTGCTATGAGAAACAGCATGCTCTTAGGTGAAAAGAAGGTGTATGTGCCGTGCCCAGACAGGACTGCCCAGCAATGTCGCGGGAGAGGTGGCATGGGATGTTGAAGATGTTCCTCTGAGTGGTGCAACTGCACTCTTATCCAAGACAATGCTGCACAATGACCACATGCCTATGATCAAGGTGACGGTGACCATACAGGTTGTCCCAGGAGTGTATCTGCGGCGTCCGGCGGAATCAATCAGACCAAAGAAGCAAACGCCGGTTCCCGCCATACGCAGCTGGCGTCTGTTCGAGTTGATTTGTGCGGGTTTGACTTGGACGTTTCACGGCGCCAGACCCAAATACCGCCACGGTGAAGAGTTCGGAGGGTTTGGTGGGCATGACGGCAGACGAGCGAGGAGAAAGGGATCTCGCAGAACTCCCAGAGACGACGTTATTCATGTAGCGGGGCAGGATCAGTATTGTCAGCGGGGAGAGCCAACGGGTCAAATTGCCTCATTGAGAGACATGGGGAGTCTGGAAAGATCCACTCCTGCAGAAGACTCAAAGTCCCTCGCCGGGAGGACAAAAAGACAGGCAAAATACCTGTGGAAAGATGCGGCAGCGATGTGAAGGGTTCAGGCGAAGTTGCCATAAGCACATGTTTTCGTGGTCTCCGAGAGAAATGCCTGCCGGCGGCTCATGACCGGCGTATCCTGAGGGGAGACTTGTGAACAAGCTGTCAGCAGGGGAATGATTTCTTTGGTGTGGGCGACCACCTCGAGGTTGTGGCAGAGGGAGATGAAGTCGTGTTGAAGGATCCTGAACCCTGTCCCGACGCACTGGGTCAAGTTGGTGATTCCGTTTCGAAGAACCCCATCGTGCATAGCGTATACCGGTCAAAACGGGCGTGCACGGGCCATCCATCGCGGCAAACCGGCGAACATTAAACGATTGACGAGCGGTTGTCTCGCATGTCCCGACCCAGCAGGGGTTGCACTGGACAGTAGGCGCAGCTTAGGCCACCACTTTCACAAGGCTTTCCAGCTCCGGGGCACTGGAAGTCCTAAAATGATACTCTTGCTGTTACATCTGGGGGAATTTGTCCTGCAAACATCGCCCGACAGGCGCCTCTGTGCAACTCCCAAGGTCTTGCTGCTGTCACGGCGAACGACAAGCGATCCAACCTCAAAAGTCCCCCGTCGGACTTTTGCGCCAAGACATGTCATCTACGCCGCTGGCTCGAGGTCTTCCCGCATTGTCTTCGATTTGTTCTCGAAGCCCGTGAGCCCTTGCGGCGCTGGCACAGCTGTTCCCAACACTGCTCATGCGCGGCGCTTGTTTGCTTAGATGAGGGAGGGAAGGAGAGTGTTTGACGTTCTCGCGACCGCCGAAAGGCTATTTGATATTGAAACAAAAAGCCGGGCGGCCGGAGCCCCGGACACTTCGGCGATCACAACGACGCGCACGGCGATAGTTCTCGGGAGACCCCACTTCTTCCCAGCGGCGCTCGTTCTTTGGTGGAATACCTAAATCACCGTCACTTACACAACCACGTCTATATTAAAACGTAATTTTCTCAACCACCACTTCCTCAAATCCTCTCATCTTTTGAACACTGCTGTTTTAGTACTTTTGAAACATATAAGAATTTTGGTAGAATTTTATGGCTGTCTTTGAGTGAGAATGGTGTGTATGAAAGGCTGCTAATTGTATAGTGTCTTCGGTTTTTTGTGGCCAGGGAGAATACGAAGAAACCCAGCTCGGTCGACATCTACACTAGTGCACTCACCTGCCAAACTCGGGAAGAGAATGGAGTCCAATAGTCTGCTCCAAGACTCTCGTAAGTGGGCAAACCAATCGAAATCAAGCTGACAGTGCAGTATGCCCTGTCCCAGGAGATGCAAGTGCAATCGGTCTATAATGCAGTCTGACAGCGTACCTGGTGCCCAATCATGCCAAGAATGCATAGGTCTGGTCTCCTATTTCATGACTACTTCCGTCTCATGCTCTCGCAAGTCCGTGCCAAGCTTGCCTGCCCACACAAGTTAAGCATCATCCACAGCGGGATTGACTCCAGACAAGTTCTAGCGTGAACCCGTGAAGGTGCCTGAGATCTTTGGGGTCCGTCCTCTGGATGTTGGCACTAGACTTTTACATACATCTCAGTCATGCCAGCCATACATACTGTAGCCTGAGTGGCCAAGCTAGAGTCCCTCCCCCCTAAGTACATGCTGATATCCTCGATATCTGCATGCAAGATGCCTTTTTTGAACATCCCATTGCATTGAAGAAGGTATTCCAGTCTCGGTATCTGATTCGACAACACCACCCCTCTTCACCTGCAGATGCTAAGCCTGGAGTGAGGGGCAGCATTGTTGTGGAGACCACGAACCCCCGCGCAATCGACACGGCCGTTAAGTTTAGCCACATTTTATTCTGTTGCCTGGGCTAGTCCCCAACTTCATCGCCTGTTATTGCCCCGTATCGGAAACCGATCTCTTGAAATCGGACTTTGATCGCGGCTCGCGCCCATCTAGCTCCCAGTTACGCTGCGTAAGAACTCAAATTTCGGGATCGTGATGGCGCAGCCGTTTCAACGACATTAGAAGCTTGTCTAGACCCTGAAGAGCGCGAGGAGCAGCCAACAACCAGAATCTCCATGTTAAGTACAGACATTCGGGTGCCTGTACCATTTCACAGCCTACCCAACACACCCATAGATAGACATGTCAGCCCGGTTCAGTTATCAAGCTATCTTTCACAGACCTCAGCAACCCAACCGTGAAAGTGGCAGAGTTGGCTGCATTCTGGCGGCTAGCATTCCCAATCACGGAGACTCCTGTCAGCCACAGAAACCGAAGTCACACTTCTAGCCGCCGTCCGCGCATATGAATGCAGTTCCCAATGCCGACGCTCGAATCAAACGTGGTCTATCTCCGGCGCCGGTAGCGTAGCCAGAAGGACTATCGAAATGGTGGGTGGTGTTGTCCTTCCCGAAGATCACCCAAACATCATCCATCTGCACCATTTCCATACCAGTTTTGCGGGGGCGTGAGATGTTAAAGTCCCAAACATCAAAAGTGACAACAGGTGCCTGGGGGCCGAAGTGGCTGTCGGGATATGCACTTTTGAACCCAAATCTTCCGATTGGATTGGCCAACATTCGGGTCAGCCGTGCTGCCCGCGATCGAGGATTTTCCTGTTGAGGACTGGCATACAGGCACTGGTTACACCAACAGTACCAACAGCAACGGGCAAGCCGCCGCCCACGCAGCTAACAGTCAGTCGTAGGAACACACTTAAAGCGGGGTGCCGTCCTGGCATGGCTATGTCGCGATAAATAGGACAGTCCTCAACACCCCGCTTTAGATGTTCCAACAGGTATCACAACAGAAGCCCTATTACAACCACATGACAGGAACGCTGAAATCGCACGCCGTGGGTTCCGTCGTTGGACCTCAAGGGCACAGCAACACTCATGACATATGCCCTTGGTTCTCCTCATCACTGCCCACCACCCGGTGCCTCACTCGTGCCGTTGGAGAGACGGGTGGGCAGTCAGCAGGTGTCTGTCATTACAACTTCATCCCCGCATCCACCGCGATTGCTCGTACATCCCGCATCGTTTGTTCAGAAGCACCCCGCGATCTATGTGACTGGGTATGCAGTCTCTCCACTGAGGGCTTTTTTTCCACTTGTCAGTGTAGCGTTCACCCTGTCAGCTTCACCGACTCTTTACGTTTGCGGCGGCTTGCTTGCAGAGTGCCTACAGTAGATTTGAATACGCCAGGCAATCTATTTGCCCGAATGATCATCTCACATAACAGGGGGCGCTGCCTCAGTGATATTCCACCCGGGCTGATCATCTTCTGCTCAAGCTGAGGTTCACAAGTACTCCAGCCCAACGTCCATGTGATAAGGGCGGTGAGAAGGCGATGGTGCTTATCTACTACGGAGTCATTCTGGGTCAGCATGCAGTCAGCGAGTCAAATAACAGGTACCGTCTTGCAGCAGCTGCGCGGTCTGATGGTTCTGCACATCGAGGTCAGAAGTTCAGTGAACGAACGAGTTGATCCATCAGCCCTGTAGGGCGGCGGGCTTGTGCGTCAGTGGCTGAAAGGGCGTTTCTTCAAGGCTGGAACCACTGCGTGTGGCTTGTGACAACCAATTCGGACAAACGGCGGCCGGCAGCAAAAGTGTTGGACCGAGAAACGGTGAGAACGACAGTTACACCGGTCAGATTCGAATCTCGCAAACACACACAACGTGCCACCGGCTTACCCAGTTCCGCGCGCTCCACAACAGATGCCAGATGGGTTCACAACAACTGCTGTTGGTCGTACAATAACCACTCGCTATGAACCAACCCGCCCACAGTTGGGCCAGAGTGCCAGACGCCACACTCGCGAGCATGAGGAATCACCTGGGATGACACGTGTGTGGAGTAGGTGATCACTAGGTATATCCGGTATGTTTTCCGACTGTTTCTTCAAAAAGCCGTCCGTCCTCTAACCTGGTCGAGCTTTCGCAGCCATCTGACCCTGACCCAACATGGGGAATCTTTGCTAATCCGAAACCCGGACACCGCCAGAGAGGCACAGCTAGTCGGCCATGCCATCGAGCTGCCTTTTCGGGGCCTGGCGCTGGAACCTTAGTTGCAGTTGGAAACTATACATTCTCAAATCACGATATTCGCCCATATGGCCCAGCGAAGCTTGAGCTCTACCGTATCCGACTAGTAACTGCAACTCGTTTCGAAAGCGACCCAAAGTCCGAGGTCTCCACGCGATGACACTCATCCATCAGCGATTGGAAATCGATACCCGAGGCTTTGCAAGCAACCAACCACTGGCTCTTGTTGCACCTTCGCCGGCTTCCAAATCCAGAAACCCGATGGTGCCAGCCTTCGGTCGTTCACCAGCAGTTTGTCAGGGTCTGCAACCAAAAAACTCACAAGGCCACCATCAGCCCTATCAGGCAATATGGCTCTGTTTCGGGTGTGGCTCGAGCTGGCTCATTGTGCATCAGCCCCATCACTCGGCGGCCGGAAGACACGCTGTGGCGTTCAACCGCCATAACGACACGGCGCTGCCTGTTTCGCTCGGACTTGCACGAAAGTCCCATCCCTGAAGCCAATGTTGCCATCATGATCGCCCCGGCTTCTTCAGTGATACAGTTGTTATTACACTTGTAAGATTTGGTTAGACGATGAAGCCTCTGCATCATCTCGCCTATCGCCCTCAGTTTTCCCTGCCTCTGGGCCTGACTAGACTACCCACGGAAGCTACAAGGTGGCACTGGGTGACTTCTTGAAGTGTATAGTCGTTCGTCATTACTTGATATATTCTTGGCTCATCTGGATATTGCGTCTTTCTAGAAGCAGAGCGCCTGGCGTCAGAACTGTAACCGCTGCTGACATAATGACCTTGATGTGATGGTGGCGCTGAAGGATTCGCAAATATGCGCCTGGCGTAGTTGGTACCGACCAAGACAAGCGTTTTAGCGGTCGAAGATGCGAAACATGAAGGGGAGGCGGCGTGGGACTTCTTCCAGAAGCTCGAAATTCTTCTGTTGCTATGGTTGTGGCAGTCGGACGGAACAGACGGAAGGGATATCATCACATCACATCGCATCCGACCTTGATATCCAGGGCGTCCGAGCGGTGACCCTGATGATAGCACGCTCTCTTCTAGGAAGATATGCTCCGCTCGCCAGTGGCCCCAGTACGGAGTACAGCAGTAGCCAAGTTTGCTGCAAGGACGGAATATCCAAGCCATCTGTCAGAATCTCATGCTCCTCTAGACGCATGGAACCCGGCACTCCACGCCCGTTTCCCCGAAGTTTATAGGTACCTTATCTCGACCGGGGAAGCAAGAGCGGGCATCACGGAAGAAGGGGAAAGGGGAGGCAGTTCTACAGGCTGGTGTTTTGTCGGAGATGGCTCCGGTACACGCCAGCCAGCTCGGGCTCCCCTGTCTCCCTAACTCTATCTATTTCCTACCTTAGCACATGGAAACTATCAAAGCACCCACATACGAAGTCGTCTCTCCTCATTCGCCAGCCCGAAGACGCTCTGTGCCACTGACTACGACCCCGTCCTTCATGAAGCCCCCCCTGCATAGAGACTGTGGGGGGAAGGAGCGTACCATTGTCCGTTGTTGTCAAAGTTCTTTGATCCTACCGGACGGATAGGGAGCGCAGAGCCAAGGCTTCCTTACCGGTGAACAAATTGGGGAACCTTGTCATCGTGGGGAGCAGCGGCGGCCGGAGGAGGAGGGTTAGGAGTAGGGTACCTTGATGGTTGTGTCTCGGGCGGGAGAGTGGCTGACTATGACTGGACATTCCAAACCCTGAGGGGTTGCGAAAGGGCCTTTCAACCCGCCCGGAGGACCTGTCAACAATCTTGGTGGCAGAACAATTTCCACCGCTGAGTAACCACATCGTGGTGGTTTATATCCCGTCAAGCAGAACATTTCTAAACGACGCGGTGTGGGTAAGGGATTTGCGCAGCTCGATACCCACAACCCATCCACTCACTCAGTTTTGTCACTGCCAACAAGCAAAAAATAACACGGTACACGACTCAACTTCCTTGATTTTAGTGACTACTGTAATGCAGTTCCACCACCGCCCCCTTTCCCCCCATGATTCCACCAGCCAGCCGGACCAACCGGAACAGAAGGCTTTACGAAGCTGTCCGCTTGCTGCCCATGTTATGCTTGGGTGAAACTCTAACAAGGGATGTCGATGATGTCGACAGAGAGGAAAATAACACGCGCCGCAGATAACTTGTCATGATGCAACTGCAACTCCTTGCATTGGGAGGCTTGAAATGCTGCCGAGATGAACGCCGTGGGAGGAGGAGGAGACGTGCGTCGCGGTGTTGCTTTTTTGGCGCGGTTGTTTCGAGATTGGGTGGTGTAGGGGGTTAAGGTAAGGGGATGGATCCTTCCCGATGGAAAGGAGCTGTGCCTCTTCCTTCTCCTGGAGTAGGTCGCCGACGACGACGACGACTACCACTAACATCACTGTGAAGGGGAAGGAGTCGGGGGGATTTGGTTAGAGAGTAGAGAGAGAGAGAGAGAGAGAGAGAGAGAGAGAGAGAGAGAGAGAGAAGGAGAAGAGAGAGAGAGAGAGAAGGAGAAAGAGAGAGAGAGAGGTGGGAGAAAGGGCATGCGGGAGAGAGGCCAGACAAGCTTCTTGCAATGTGCCGCCGCCACGAAGCTGTGGGAGAGTGGTTTGCTGGAGCTCTTAGCTGTCAAAGCATCACGAGTACGAGCGCGCTTGAGACTGGACGTCAACAACATCAACAACAACAGACCAAATTAGATATCGGATAGAGCTAGCAAGCCTTCCCAAGTGCAATTTCTACCTGCCCCTACCAAGCCATCTTCACAGCCGCCGCCGACACCGACGGACAGCTTTCGGTCCCGACAGCAGGGTAGATCATATCATTATTGAGATCAAAAACTCCACTTAACTATCTATCTACCACCCCCCGTCCCCCCCGGGCCCAGACGCGCGGCTGTAGTCGGAACTTTTGGCCTTGATTTCTTGTCGGTGTTGAGGCGAAGCCTCCATGTATCTGGTCACTAACCTATGTGATAGCATCTGCTATCATGCAGGGAGATCGCTATTATAAACACAACACGCCACTTTCAAGCAAAAGAAAAACGTGGCGAACCAGTGGTTTCTCAAACAATCTAGAAGCCTAATTTTTTTTCGAAGCAACGAGGTCTGAATTAACATGGCCGGATTAAAATCCGACCCTTTTTCTTGACCAGGGGGGGGTGTTGGCTGTAAGTTGCAGACTTGGATCGGGTGGCCAGCCGGCCGGGCTTGGGTTGGGCCCTGACAGGTACCAGCAAGTTTTTCTGTGTTCTTGACAGCAGTATAGGTATCTGCTTTCTGGGTTGACGGGGGAGAGGCAACGGTGGGATGGAACGTCGAAATACCGCATGGCGAGCTGGCTGGCTTCCCTGGTTGTGTGGTATGCAGTTTATGTGTTTTCTCTCATGTTCAGGGATTGTGATGGTGATTATTCAGAGGCAAAAGATTCCCCGATATCTCCATGAGCTTAGGTAGCTTCCAACTACTTCAACAGGTCAGCCCATACACCTATTCATCTCGATAACACACGGCAAGGATTCCTCAAACGGTTGGGAAAGTTAACGGCCATCGGAAAGGACCCGAGGAGAAGGGGGTGAGCCGTACCAGGGAGGCGAGCTGCAAGGTGAACTTGAACTTGAGAGGCGAGACTGGAAACCTTGTCGCCAGACTTGAGGGGTGGTGGTGGTCAATTTCCCTTCTGGAAGCGAAATGCCGAGCACTCTCTCACTCACTCTCTCTCTCTCTCTCTCTCTCTCTCCCACGGGAGGATTTGTGGGAAAGCGGGAAGGGAATGCGGTGAGTCGGTATGGGGTAGTAGTCGTGTAGGTACATGCGGTATCATTCAGGCGTTTTTCTACGCCGCCTCCTTTGTGCTTTGTCTCCTGCCTTTGTAGGGCTGGTGCTGCTTCATGTTGCCTTGGAGATGTGTTTGTTGGATAGAGATGGTGAGTATTGTGCTGCCGGGTGATGTACAGCGTGACGCGGTTGTATCATGAGGAGGCTATAATAAGGTTCATGGGTATTATGGTAAGGGGCTCTTGTTAGCCCCGATGGAGAGGGTGTAGCGCCGAGGGGGGAGGTGAGGATGGATTTGTTTGTTAGGGAGGGTTGGGGAAGATGATATGTAGGTATGCATCTATCAGAGAATACGTCTCAATATAGGTATCACTGGTGATATGAGAGCGGTGTATAGTATGAATGACGATAGTAGTGTGCCTGTTTCCCTGTTGGGTTTCAAAGTGGTATCTAGATAATTCCATGATGGCATTCAATGATGATCACTTGGCCCAGTTTGCAAAGTTCTGCCCTCCTCGCCGTAACGACGTCAACACGCGACACGACATCAAAATTAGTGGCCCGAAGCTAGTCTACACTCTCTCAATAGAATTTAGTTTCCCAGATAGCCTATTCTGGAGATTCAAGACTCGAGTTGAATTTCACAAGGTCAGTTTTCACAGACCATCACCATCACCATCACTGTGTATGACACACACAACCACACCCAACAACCCCGACCACCGGAGGGGGCCATACGTAACCTCTATGTTTGCCTAAACATCCCATCTTTCCTACCATCTCAATCTCAAACCTCCCATTGCTCTAGATTTGTCATCCCGTCACACATACTCCCCCCCCTTTCCACCAAACCATGCGGCGTACACAATTTCCAACAAAAGCACACACAGGAAGCCAAAGCAAATCTCCAAGCGCCCGGTGTTTCAGGGCATAACCTAAATAGAACAGCACATTCACTCACAAAACCAAGTTGGTAGCACGAGACATGTCCCTCGCCGGCGTGTGTGTGGGAGAGCCCTCCTCAAACGTGGGGGTGCCTGTTCTCAACCTCAGAAGTCCCTACCAAGCCCAGGGGCTTACCCCTCCAACTCATCCCACCGCCCGAGAGAGCAGGGCGAAGAGAGACCATGGCTAAGGTAGACTCAAGAGGCAACAATAGCCTCCCCTTGCCTTGCCAGTGTTGAAACCTGGCAATAGTCTGGCCGGATGGCAACCACCTCCCCCCTTTTCAGCCCCCTCAGCTACAGACAAACATTCTCCCCAAACATTCATTACCTGACCCAAAACCGCTTTTAAAACACTGCCTCCACCCCGGGTTGTCTTGAGATTGTGCTCGCCCTTCAGGGGGATGTTCTAACTAGCGGCTTGGAGAACAGCAAGACCCGGGTCAGTATCGTGAACCGTGAGGTAGCTACACACTGCTCAATAGATATAGTTTGTGAAGCAGAAAGCGAAGTAGTGACCGCGATGTTTAAGTTTACTCCTCAAGATTGACGGCTACCTTCCAACTGATAATCAAGAACACGTAACTGCAGTCGTTCAAAGTGAGTAGTGCGATGTAATGTGCATTGATTCTGCCTTGGTGTGATATACTGAAAGAGGTTCATGACGCCCACGTAGTATCTCGTTTAGAGCAACACAACAACTGCTTCTGTCATGACTCACCAAGAAGCCTAGTGAGAAAAGGAAAATAAAGTATTGTTGGTGATGGGTAAATGCTGACATCTAACAATACTCATTAAAAAGAAAAAGAAAAAGAAAAAGAAAAAAAAAAAGAAAAAAAAAAGACAAAAGGGTCTGGAGGATACATGATGAGGCCCATATAGACTAGCCTGTGGTGAGAGATTATACTTTCCTTCTCGCCGGAGTTGGTGATCGTCAAAGATCAAGGTCTGACTCTTTGGGGACTGAACATACCTTAGGTAGGCATGAGGGCATTTGAGTATCAAACCATTTTAAATTGTCTATTCACTTTCTTATTTTTACTTCACTGGCATCGATTTGGAATGGAAACCAGTCTCACTAAGAAACCTTCAAAGGGCATCTGTCTCAACTCAGCCCAGCGGCTCTCAAGGCCTTCTGTCAACACACACAGGCACATGTCACAACAACATCAGGGGCAACCCACAGAAACGTCAGTCACCTTGGTTAAGCAGTTTAATCCTTTCTCTTGGTACCCAGGGTGAACAACTAGATAAGGTAGGTAGGTAAACTCCCGCCCGTCTTCAGTATTCAGCAGAGCCTGCCGAACAATGACAGAAAGAAACAAGGCTCGTAAAAAGATCTCACCATCATCACCAAAAAACCGAATCCCAGTCCAAAGTGTGCACACACCATACACGACATAAAAAAAAAGCGACCGAATGCCAGCTTGAATACTCCATATCCCATGATTACGTAGTGAGGTAAGCAAAAACGAGAAAAAACAACAACAACCATCGACAGCTATACACACAGCCCGCCCACCCGTCCGTCCATCATCACCCAGAAACCCAGGCCACAGTAACCAACACCACACCCCCCCTATACACCCCACATTGCCCCTATCCAACGTCCCTCTCAACCTTCACACATCATCCCTACTGAATAGTCCCCTGCCTCAGCTCCTCCGAATCAGGCACCACATCCTCAATCGAGTGCTCCCTCTGCCTCAGCCCCTGCTTCTCCCCCACCATCGGCCCCGTCGCCACACTGCTAGTCCCCTTACCCCCAGCAGGAACAGCAGCCTTCTCCTTCTTCGCCGGCTCAAACCTCTTCTTCACCGCAGAAATCATCTTGAAATACCAATACCAGTTCAGCGTGTTCAGCGTCAGATTGCTCGCCACGTACGTGACCGCCAACCAAACCGGCACCGGCCCCGCATCCTTGGCAAAATGCATCAAATTCTTGTCCACCCCAGAAGCCTTCTCAAACGCGGCAGCAATGTAACCCGCATCGGGGCCCCTCTGCACAGCCTTCCACATGTCAACATACACAACAGCGGATTGGTACGTTCCCCAGACGAGTCTGCAGCAGAAGAAGACGACCAAAAGCGCGATCCCGTTGTAGAGCTGCGGCTTGGAACCGGTCATGTTCAGCTTGTCAAAGAACCAGTGGATGTTCAGGAACGGGGTGGAGAGCTCGTAGAGGATGAAGATGGAGGAGTAGTAGTTCAGATAGGGGCGCTAGTAGTTTCGTCAGTACACCGCACTGCATCAAAACAGGGGGCGAGAGAGAGGGAGCATCAAAACGTACGAATCCAAAAGTATATACCGCCAGCGCGCTCACCGCATGCGCCAGCAGCCCCAAACCAAAAATATCCAGATTCAACAGCGTGATTCCCAAGTCCCAGACGAAATATCCCGCTGCCAGAGCCTGGATCATGCCACTTGCTCCAGTGTACCCCCATACTCTCTGCTCCCAGTCGCTGTTGGCCCTCTCCTCGTCATAGTACATCGTCCATAGCGCCAGCCCGTTGATCAGGACTGACTGCGCGAGGGAAACGACATGGGCATCCCAGTTGGCCTTTCTGGCGCGGTGGTTCTTGGGGTAGTATTTCGAGAAGAAGGCGTTGGAGATGATGGGGGAGAGGATGGTGTGCACAAAGGTGTAGAAGGCGGCGGCGCCGAGGACTTCGTGGATGTGCAGAGGGAGAGTGGGGAGGTGAAGGGCGTCGGCGTAGGGTTGGATCCAGGCTGAGAGGGCCGGGATCGGGGCGATGGGGAAGGGGTCGCGCATGGTGGGCGGCTGTCTGAAGCAGGCGTTGCTGATGCTTTCTAGACGGGGGCGGTTTTGTCGATGGTGCTTGATGGAGTTATAGGGGTTGTGTCGATCGAAAACGAGGTGTATTCCGTTCGTAGGCACCAACCTCGACAAAGGGTTGGTGGTGGTTGGAAAAGAGAAGGCCAAATCAGGCGGCTGTTGCCGTTTGATAAAAGGGGTGGTGGTTATTGGTCACCAGGCACCCACACACCTCTCTACCTCCAGGCAGATGATGCAGCCTCTACACTTTGCAACCGCCTTCTTTCAGAAACAGTTCGAAGTGTAGTGTCGTCGGGATATCGTTGTTGCACCCGCAGTTGCTGTGTGATGTCTCCGTTCCGTTAACAACCAGCCATGTGCCCCGTTGTCATTCGCGTATGGATAATGGATAACTCGGAAGAGAGCTGTTGCAGCAAACCGTCGGTTGTCGTCGTTCATCAGCCTGTTCTGGACCACTCAAGTCCCTTTGAGGTGCGTTTTGTTGGGGATCTGAACCAGTCTTGGCACAGATCAAGCTTCTTATCTTTATCAACAGGCCGAGTACCCTCTACCTCTGCCTTGCCTCATCTGTCGCACAATTTCAGGTACTCTCTACAGGGTATCCAGGTGCAACCCTCCAGCGGGGTGCCAAAGTAACTTCCACACCAGGTAGCTTTCCGTCCCGTCACGCGGGCACTTGGTGGGTAAACGTCATTCTGAGACTTGGGTCAGATGTCGCTTCTAGCTCAACCAGGTTGGGGCTGAAAAGGTGGACCTCTTTGACCATGACCTTGCTGGGCATTCTTCAGGTCAAAGATGCCGAGGTACGTGATGTTCCAAACTTGTGAGAAATTGGAGAAGAGGAAAAAGGGCGTATATGTGGATTATCATATGATCTCTGCCTTGGGTTGAGGTCCCTCGACGTGGACAAGATAGGTAGCTGGCACCAACCATGCTGAACCGCGCCTTGAAAGAATGTATAAACGGTGTCTCATTCCCAAGATGGTCACACATCCCAAATCACACACTCACTACCCATGGACTTCTCAAAACGGTTCCTAAAGTTTACTAACATATATTTCCCTATCGTCCTCTCAACTGATGCTGCGAAGTCGCCCTAGGTGTACGTACAGTTACCCCTTCTTCTCTGTTTGTTTACCCCTTTTCCCACGCACGCTATACTAGAACCAACATATTTTGCATGGCACAGTACAACAAGCAGTTCTACTCGAAGAAAAACAACGCATTGAATAATAAAAAGCAAAAAATAGATATAGTAAAATCGGTTGCATCGCTTCAGCCCACAACAGCCACAGCCGGAGACAACCCACACAACTCAATACAACACAAACAACAGCCCCCTTCTCTTCCAAGAACCACCCCTTCTAACCACTCCTCAACCCACCAACTTTCCCCCGTACATCCCCCTGGCCACCCTCTATTCACATTACCACCCATCCCAACCCCCTCACAAACTATAATTAAAACCCAAACGGATTATCCGGTGCTATTAACGCGTCAGCATTTTCATCGCTTCATTGTAATCTAGGTTCAAAAAAACTAAAAAAAAAAGTAAAAAAATAAAAAAAAAAAGACTTACTAGCTGCAGCCAGATTCGCCCTCCGTCCGGTAGCCTGCGGCGCCAACTTCTTCGCATCAGGCTGCACCCCGAATCTCACCGGCGGTGGCGGCCCCGTCTTCTGCGGCATCAAAGGCTGCATCGGCGCCGCCAACCCCCCACCCACTTGACTCCCCGTTGTCCCAAACCCAGTCAGTCCCGTCATCTGCGGCTGCAGCACACTCATACCCGTCTGCTGAGGCTGCAACGGCATGGGCAGCCCGCCACCAGGAGCAAAAGGCTGTTGCTGAACCGGCGGCTGTCCGAACCCACCAACACCAAACCCGGTAGGCTGCATCTGCATCGGCTGCATGGGTGGTGCCATGCCCGTGGGTTGTGACATGAACGGCCCCGCCGGAACAGGCTGGAAACCTGTTGGCTGAGCAGGAATACCCGTCATCATGGGCTGCATCATGGGCTGCATCCCCGTCATTTGAGGCTGCATCTGCTGCTGTTGGGCTTGCATCTGAGCGGCGTATTGCTGCTGCATCCGCTGCTGGCTGATCTCGGCTAGGCTCTGACCCGGGGGCGCGACTTGTGTCTGGAAGCCCGTCATCTGGGGCTGGAGTGGTGGTGGCGCGAATTGACTGGGTTGAGCCGTCTGAGGAGCTGATAGTGGTCGAGACGGAGGAGGAGGAGCGATCAAACCGCCTTGACCCTGGGTATACTGAGGTGCCACAGGTCTAGCACGGGCAATGTTTTGCGGGAGCTGTTGAGTGAGCGGCTGTCCGTTGACAACGGGAGCCTGCAGACCACCAAAAAAGCCAGGGGTCGCGCCGATAGGCTGTGGAACTTGCGCGGGAGCTGGAACCGGGGCAACTGCGGCGGCGGTGGGAGCAGGCGAGAAGTCCAAAGCAGGAGGAGCTGGTGGAGGCTGAACCTGTTCTGGAACTAATGGCTGAGAGAGCAATGACAGTTCCTGCATCGAGCCCGTGAGCTTGGCCGTACTGGGCGCGGACGCGGGGGCGGGAGCGGGAACGGGAGCGGGAGCAGGGGCTGGCGCAGGAGCCGCAACGGGAGCCGGTGCAGGTTCAGGTGCCTTCGCTGCCGGAGCTGGTTCGGGAGTCTTGGAAGGCTTCACATCCCAAGCATCGTCATCGAATCCACCTGCGGGTTTGCTTGGAGCGGCCGCTGCAGCTGCCGGTCCTGTCGCAGTGGTGGGAGACGCCGACTTGGGCTCGGCACCGCTACCGTCCTTCTTAAAGGCATTAGGATCAACAACGTTGTTGGTCTCTACTGGTGGGGCTGGCCGTCCCTTTCTGGTGTTGTTGCGGAGAGCGCCCCCAGGACCCGAGAACAAACCACCACCAGACTCATCATCGCCAACACTACCCTTGCCTCGGGCATACTTCGTATCCAGGTATCGCATAACCTTGATGATATCACCTTCTTTGAATCCCAATTTCCTCAACACCGTAGCATTCACGTCTGGCAGCACGCTCTCATCCATGGAGTCCCTTTCGAACGCTTGACAGTACCGTTCGCAGGACTGAGGTTGAATGTCGCAATCCAGGAAAAACTGGAACCAATCGTAAGTGGACTTCTTTGGCTCAATAGACGCTCCGACCTTGGTCTTGGAAGACGAGGAACGTCCACTGCGAGCATTCTCGGCGGCAGCCTTCTTCTTGAGATCGGAAAGGGGCTTGTCTTCGTCGAGCGAGATGCCGGTGATCTGCTCGACATATTCCAGATCCGTAATCGACATCTTGGCGATGGGTACCGCGATCCTGACACCGTTCACCTTGTGCAAGTTGAGCTTGCCATCCTTCACCCCGAGGAACTGAGCCTCGACGGTAAAAGACTTTGACCGATCCGTCCACGTCCGCACCTTGGCCGGGTCGGGTTCTTGCAGTAGAGAGGATGGTCAGCGAGCGCTCTTCAAACCCCACAGATCACAAGAAACTTACTCGACTTGACGCTCCCATCCTTCGATTTCGACGAACCCGAGGCTCCGTTCTCGCGTCTGCTGGAGTGCTGTTGTCCCACAGTGTTACCATTTCTGGCCTGAGACAAACTACTACTTCGCTCGGGCAAACGCAATCCAGGGCCTACCTCTGAACTTCTCCCCTCCCTTTCCTTTCTCTCCTCCCGCTTCGCCGCCTTGAGCGCCTCCTTCGTCAATCTCGCCTCCTCCAGCCGGTTCTGCTCGATGGTCGACCGGCCCGCGTTGATACCGGAAGCCGATGTCGGAACCGGAGTGTCGAGAATGCCGGTGACTTCAATGTAGCTGCTCGGAACGACGCCTTCCAACTGGTTCTTAACCCTGCGGACCATCCACCACTCCTCGCTCTTGGTGTCGTCCAAGATGATAACCTCATCACCAATCCCAACCGTAACCTCGTCCTCGCCCTGGGCCAAGAAATCGTACAAAACAACGCCAGTCTTTTGCTGAGGCACCTTGCTCCCCTTGGTGGCCTTGACAATCTCCATCAGTCCCTCAGCACGCACGGCCCCGGCCAGCTCCCCAAGCATCGCAACAATCTCTTCTGCGGTGTCCTTTGCGCCCGCATGAAAGTCGATGCTCTTGCTTGGTTTGACCAGCTCCATAAAGACGTGCTTGCCTTCCCGAGAATAATGCGTCATCAAGTTCGCCGTCCACTCCTGCGATGGGCCGTCCGAAGCATGTTCGGGAGCAATCAAGATAATGCCAGTCCGAAGGTTGATGCCCAGAGTAGTAGGCATCTTCTTCTTCTTGCCCATCACCGAGACCATTTCATTAATGTTATACATGTGAAAGTCGCCAGGGGTGAGTGGTGCCGTGTTTGGAGTCTGAGGAACAGAGTCGCTATAGCGGTCGATGCGATCACTGTCACGGAACCCGTGTGTCTTCAGACCGCCCGAAGCAGGCGCCGAGCGGGCAGGCTCCGAGACCTGAGAATCACCACGCGGCCGGGTCGGAAGAGGTGGCGATTTGACCTCTTGTTCTTCTTCTTCCTCAGCAACATGCCGTTGTCCAGATGGCTGGAGGTCCAATGGCGCGGGGGTATGACCTCCCCGAGCAGCCATCATACCCGCAATCATGCTGGCTGGGTTCGGCGCGACAGGAGGCGAAGCCGGGCTGGCCGGCTCCGATGGGGGTCTCGGGGGAAGGGCGGGGCTGGGTGCGGCATCGCTCGGCGTCCTGACGGGAAGCGGAGGCGGAGTTGGGATGGACGGTGCGGCCTCCTCCTGCTTTTGTCCACCAGCCGCAATCTCAATGTAATTGGCCGGCGCGAACCCGAAATCTCCTTGGTACCCTACCAAAATCCAATCCGGGTCAGTAGTATCGTAAACGTCAAGCTGGGCGTCCTCGGGGAAGGACAGCTCCTCGTCGGTTTGCCTGGTGTATTCATACAGCGCGCGAGCCTTGCTTTCCGGTTTTACCTGCAGCCATTGTACACCTCGTATCAGCGAGACCAAAGAATGGCCAAGTACCCTCCAATGCTCTGACGTGACGTACCTCCTCGATGTAGTTATTCGGGATCAAGCCAACCGGCTCATCCTCATCCTCGGCCGTAGCCTTCTTCTTGGCCTTCCACCAGTCATCATCCGTGCTCTTTTCCAACACATACAGAACGTCGCCCTCGGTGATTGATAGTTCCCCCTCCGCCTGGGGAGTGTAGTCGTACAGGGCCTTGTACACACCAAGGAACCCCATTGCTGCCGCAGTCTTCGTAACTCGAGCTGGATCGATCGTTAAGGGGGGGGGGGGAGCGGGGTGCCGCGCGCTATCGGTCGAGATGGTCAATGGCACGAAGCATTCGGAAAGGGGTTCACGGCCTTGTTGGAAAATGGCTGGTTGTCGTCACAGGCGGCGAAGGGCACTGCGCGCGCGCGGGGAAAGGCTGATGCAACAGGAGATTTCCCTCTGCTGGCTGGTTTTTCCTTGACTGTTGACTGTTGACGTTGGGCTGTAGCCGAAGCCAGTGGACTTGGCGCTTCCAGAGAGAACGCTGGACTGTTGCAACAGGCGGACGAATCGAATGCGAATGGGAAAGTGGACAAACGTGGGCGTTGCCCCGGAAAGTGGACCGAAAAGGCGCGAGCGTGTGGTCTTTTGCCCACAAATGGCTCGCTCTTCCGCCGGTGGTGGTGCTTCTTCTTCGTCCAAGCCTTTCTCGCTCACTCTCTCCCTCACTCTCTCCCTCTTGTCGTCCTGGGATAATCAAAAAGGTCGGATAAGGTGGGTACGGAAATAATAGCATGCAAAAGGAGGTGGTCGAGAGATGATTGAATGAATGGGGACCCAGAAGCTATTGCTCGGCGGACCGGGGGAAATTGGCCGGGCTATTCCCAATATGTTTCAAAGGCTAGACTGGACAGGAGTTGAAGATGTGCCTGCAAGAAGGCGCAACATAACAACGCAGTTCTGTAGAGAGATATGCACATGCTCTAGGTTTGTCTAGGACGAGTGAAAAGCCGACGTCTCATAGCAGAATTCAATTAACACATACATGTGCACGAGTCCGCCCGGGCAGCCTTCTCTTTCCTGTCTCTGTACAACTGGCAGTCAGCCTTAGATAACACACTGTCAGTCCCTGTCTGGCAGCTGGCGTCGATCCCGTCTGCTGAAAGTGGGTGGGGGCATTTAAACGGAGCGCCACGTGCTCTTCCACGGGTCTGGAACCCTTTGGAAAAAGGGGGTAAACGGTCGCCCCTGAACACGGATGATGTAAACACGGTCCAAACATGATGGGACCGTTGCTTTGAGATTCATCAAATTCTCTATCTAGCCAGACCTTTCTTAATATTTATCCAGATGGTTCCCGAAGCCAAGCTCGAAACTTGCCCTAGTTACCGCGCCCCTCCTTGGAAGCATCTCTCTTGGAAGACACTTTCCGCAGCGCAGCGTCGTCACTCTCATGCATCGAGCTCTGCCTTGTGCTATCCCGCCGCCTCCGCGAAACAACTCCCGGGAAGTATCTCGGCTCATGGCCTGAAATGTGTTCCTCCGAGCCGGAAACCGTCAATGGGGAAGCCGTTACTGGGCTTGAAAAGACCTGGGATTGTGCGCTAACTGCCGGGCTACCGGTCTCAACCCTGGCGGACTTGCCAATAATGTTCGGGCCCTGAACTTGCGAGGCGGGAGATGGCGCATGGCTCTGTTGCTTGGAATCCGCCGTGACAGTATTCTTGGAGGACATTGCAAGGGACGCCATGCTCTGCGCGGCGGCATCCACAGCAGCCGCATTTTCAGCGATCGATGTGTATCTCTCCACCCTGACAGCAACAGGTCAGTCTCAACACAAACTTTGAGCATCCAAACAAGGCATAAAACTTACATTCTGCGCTCCTCCATTAAAGTGCGGTACCGGAACTCCTCTCTTCTATCAGGTACGTTGGTCTTCACCATGTTGCCCCCAGCACCCGGAATGTTGAAGTTGGGCCCTAACCACTGCTGCTTCACCGAGTACTCGTAGCCGCTCTGCTTGACAGAGTTCTTGGCCAGCTCGCACATATCGACCGGGCTCAGCTTGTAAATCTGCGCCGCGACAGCGTACTCCTCAATCAACGGTTCCTTGGTAAAGGCAAACTGAAGCGGGTCGTCGGTTGACAACGACACGTTCAATCCACGTTTGAAGTACTGGTAGAAGGGGTTCCTTTCGTAGGCCAAGAACAAGGCGTTGTTGCTGAGGGGCGACATGGCGATGCCGATCTGTTCGAGATAGAAAATGTACTGCAGCAAGGGAACCTTCCGGAGAAGCAGTCCGTGACTGATGCTGTGGCAACAGAGGGCAGCGGCAGCAAGATGCTCGCTGTCACCTGCCTCCCCGCAGTGCGGTCGGAGAACAAAGGTGTTGAAGCCCCGCCTCTTGCGCCAGACGTTCAGCGAGGTCATGTTGGCGAACAGATAGTAGATCCAGTAGCTGTAAGGAGGATTCTGCTTGCTATCCCACACCCGAGGGACTGGAAACTTCTTGAACAACCTCCTCTCGACCTTGCTTTCGTCATCGACACTATCGAATCCAATGACTCTTTGCAGGAAGACGTGGAGTTTGGGGTGACTATTTGGGTCTTTTGTGACTTCAAACAGAGGCCGGAAGATATTCACAACCACTTGTTCGAAATTACCCATCAAATCGCTAGCCTTGTACACATCATACAGGCGAGGGATCTGAATGAGCCACCGGACATTGTGAGAGAAGAGCTTGTTGTCAATAACCCAAGCCGCAAGTTTGTCCCACTCGTCAAGCGACCGTCCGTAGATGGAAATGCGCCATTCCACCATCTGGTACTTGCTCGACTCCAAATCGGAGATGACCTCTTTGGTGATCTCAGCCAGGTAACGACCATTGATAAAGTTGTCCGTCTTCAAGAAAATGGTACGCAGTCGAGATTCGCCAATAGGGTTGTACTTGAGGTTGAACTTGTCGAACCGGTGGAAGGAGTCCTTGTGGGCGTGCATGTCCAGCGTGTCGATACTCAAATCATAGGCCGTGAGGTTGATACTTTCAAACACCTCCGCCAGTGTCAAATGCTTGCCATCTCTGTACAAAACGATCTCGTCCGGAAACTTCTTCATTTTGCTCTTGATGAACCGCAGCAGATGCTTCTGGTTCATACAAGCAGAGTGGTGAACGTGCGTGTCCACCTTTCTGACGTTGTAAAAGTCACGGTGAGGCACCTTTTTGCTGTCGGCGGTCTCCTGGTACTCGTTCAACAGCTGGTAGAGGTTGAACTTGCCCTCCAGATACTGCAACCGCCGGAAGGCAAAGCTCTTGCTGGGTCCGTCCGATGACACGCTCGAAATCTCGTCGAGATCAAGGTAGTACTCTTTGATGGTAGGCACCTTGATGACAGGCGAATTTGTTTTGCTCGCCTCCTCGGTCTCATACACCTGGTAGACGCCGTTGTCATCAAGTCGGTATGTCATCTCGCTCGGACCCGGGAGGGGTAGCAAGTCATCCATGTCAAAATCCTCGCCAATGTCCTGCCCGGGCTTCCGCTTACTCCTATATGGCTTTTGGGGAGTGTCGGGAATATCGAAAGATTGGTCGCTGGAACGCTGCTTATCTTTGTCCATGCTCAGAACCATGCTATTAGCCATGCTGTTGTAGGCGCTGTTCTGAGCCTTTGTGCTCCGGCCAGCCTTGTCTCTCTCCTCGCTCCACGCTGGCTCTGGGGGCGGCGGGTAGATGGGCCAGCTAGGGTCATCTTTGGGATTGTCCTCGGGGCCTTGACTAGATAGGCTGATGTATCTGTGACGAATATTCAAGATGTTCTGGATCCTTTGGAATATGGTGCTCAATTCCGCTGTGATCTGAGGGTCCGCGTCCATGTAGGTGCTGCTTCCGATACCCGCAACAGCGCCCGTGTTAAGGAGCATCTGCTGCTGAACCGCTGGGTCGATTTGATTCCCGGGAGCGCCCGCGGCGTTGTTGAGATTGGTGAAGCTACCGCGGCTTGGAAGGCTGCTCAAGCCAAAGTGACTCGGATCGCGCCTCGCTGCGCTGAGGGGAGGCTCATATCCAGATTCGGGCAGGATCGCCGGGTCGAGGTCTGAAAGCCTGATCCCGCTGGCGTTGTGCGCGGGGTTCTGGCCCAGCGCGGTATCGATATTGCCCAAGGTGTGAGACGTCCCCGAAGAAAGCAATGGGCTTCCCTGAGGGGAGAACTGGGTCTGTGTTTGCGTCTGCATGGTGCGGCTGTCCGTCTGGCTCCGCTGGTAGAACAGTTTGGCCTCTGACTGGGTCATTTGGCGTTCGGCAACGAGGTCGAAAAAGGCGGTCTTATGGGGCATGTCTCGGGGAAGCATGCCCTCCTCGAGCTCTGCATCATCCGCCCTGCGGACGTGGCCATCCGAACCAGGACTTTGGACAAGTGAATCGGGTGCCCCGTGAGAGCGGCCATGTTCGTGTTGTTCGAGCAAACCGTCGGATTCCGTGTCACTCTGCCCGTGCCGGGTGTACTCCTCGTCGTCCGAATCGTTGGTCGGCATTTGTGTTGCTGCAAACCTGGGCGACGTCGAGTTTGACGACGGGTCATGCGAGAATGAGTGTTCTGTTCACTGCATTAACCGGCTGTTCCACGCGCGTAGACAGGTCACACTCAAGTTGACATTTTGAGCGGCTGGCAAACGCAGGATTGACAGAGCCCAGAGCAACAGCGAGGCGTGGTAAGAAGCATTCCTAGGTAGCAAATGTTGAGACAAACTTACGGCACATCGTTGAGGCTGATCGTGGGCAAAAAAGGAGGGGTAGAAGCCACAAAAATAATTAGATACCGCACACTCTTGACTGGCTGTTGAGTGGCCGTTTTTCCAAATCCAAAACAGCTTCTTGAGTGTTCAGCTCCCGCCGTTGGTTGGATAATATATACAGGCGCCCATCAGGACCAATGTCTTGGTTGAGTCACCGCCCCCTCAACGAAGTCCTCTCCCTTCTTGGGCTCTGGCACTTTTCACCTATCGTTTTAGCGATAAGGCAAGGCATGACGTACCAGGGCGAGGCGCTAATCGCCTGCCAAGCTCAGCTAAGAAGCTCTTTGTTCTAGCGGCTTAGCAAGCATGCATACCGACCCCAGCCGCCGCGGGAACCCCTGGATTGGAACGTTCAGGGTCCCACTGGGAGAAGGGGCACGGCGCCTTCCGGGCGGACTCGTGCTCACAAGCACCGGCCCGAAACAATGTTGTTTCTCGGTATCAGTCACATGGCATCCAACCAAGAATGCTAAGTGGTGGCTGTTGCGCCCAACTGGGAAGGTGAACAGCTGGAAATCTCGGCCCTGTATGGGGCCTACCATGTTTGTATCAGGTAATATCTACAACTGGGGCTTGCTCACAAAGCAGCTCCTCAAGATTTGGTCGGCGCGGTGCCCCTCCTGCTAGGCGGCTTCCGCTTTCCGTCCAAAGAGTACAGTCCTCCTGCGAAAAATACAATACAGGCTCCTATCAGCGTTCCAAACGCCAGCCGGTTTCCAAAAAGCCATATACTCAACAACAGACTGATCAACTTGCGAATGTTGAGAACAATTGTCACTGTCAGAGCCGAGCTAGCTGCAGCCAAGAGGTTGACGCCCCGAATGCAGGCATACTGCGTCAAGACGTTGAGCGTGAGGTAGAACAGTTGGCTGGGTATGTGTATCTTCTCGACAAGCCGTTGCAGGCTGGGTGAAAAGTTAGGATAGTCCTCCGGCGGGGGGATTGGAAGCGACAGCGGAGGGCTGTTGGCAAGCTTCATGAACTGTCTAATCAAAGACGGCAAGAATGGCAGGAACAAGGGGATCGAGAGAAGATGCGAGTAGAACATGTTCTCCTTCCACTGCGGGCCGTACATGCGGTATGTCTCTTCGGTGTAGAGGCCCATGATAGCAGAGAGGACCTGCGCGACGAACAGGATTGTGAGGCCAGTTACAAAGCTCGTAGTCCCGGCAGATCCACTACTCGTAGTTCCCTACATCACACGTTAGCTTCATGTTCATGCCCATAGGACCCCGATAAACCGTGCCGACATACCTTGGTCTGTGAATCAGACCAGGCGGCAGTGATCACTCCCACAGTAAGCAAGAGCACAGCTGTCACCTGGATCCGAGAATATCTCTTGCCGTACAAGCTCCCAGCCAGCATGGTGGTGATGCTGCCTCCAGAGCGCAAGATGATGTGCACCGGCACAGAAATGTCATAGCTAAAGGCGTGGTTGTTGAGAACATTGATGGCGAAGAACAGTACAATGTTGACGAGCCAGCGGCGAATTGGGACTCTGTTGGATTTGAGGTAGAACGGTGGCCGTCTGCTGTCGAGTTGGGAGGGGAGACTGGTGATGGCGACAAAGATGAATTGCACAAAAGTCAACAAGAAACCTGGCCGCAGCGCAACTGTGTTAGTGCCGTCGCCCAATTGCCCATCAGAAAGTGAAACATACCACTGTCAGGTTCCACCTTGATAATTGACTCGAGCGCAAAGACATTGGAGCAGCAGCCGCCAAAAATCAGCGACAGCATAGCTCCAACGGCCAGCCATTGCGGGATGGTCTCGATAAACATGCGCCCTGCGAGCGCCATGGCGCGACTGAAGACCGGACGGTTGTCATCGATGCCATACATCTCGGCCTTCTCGAGGGACGGAGCGGCGTTGATAACGCGGGGCGACGGTGCCGGCAAACTGAAGCCCTTGTCGCCGCGATCTTTGTTGGTCGAAGGCGTTTGCTGCAGTTTATGCGGCGCCGGGCGACGACGGGCGGCCATGGCCAGGGGTTGTGGGCGGCGCGGGGGCCGTTACGACGAGCGCATACAGGTTCGGGAATATTGTTAACGGAGAATAGGGGGCTGACTCGGCCTTGCCCAGCTATGCGGATAGGCTGTAGCGATGCAAGAAGAGACTCTGCTGAAACGGCGGCCCTCGCACCAGTGCACGAGTGTTGGTTTGGATGTTGCCTTGTCGGCTGCTGACGGGTGGGCGAGGGCAAGTGATGGCGGGGCAGGCAGAGAAAAAAGCGAGGGTGTCAACGGCAGCGAGTGGAGAGTTGTTGTTCTCGAGAGGGTGGACGGTGGACGGTGGACGGTGGACGGTGGACGGCCAGTTGTGTGCTGACACGATGTTGTGGTTCAGGTTCCGAGGAAACAAACTGGCATGAATTACTTCGGCTTTCTGCGGCGGCGGTAGCACCAGCATTAAAAACGCCAATCCCTCCCCTAAGTGGCCGGCATTTTCGCAGAGTCGCCCGTGCAGCCGTTGCTTAACTATCTCGTCGTTGCAGAAACCCAGGGCTACGTTACTCTGGTTTTCGAACTTCCATGTGGCCACAAGACAAGGCGACAAAGCCTCTAGAAGCACGGTGGAGATGTTCCGCGATACCCACCGCCCGCCATGATCCATGTCCAGATTGGGCGGAAGCCTGACGGGCAAGTGCCCTGAGATTACAGGGTGGCTTGCCATTTGCCGAGCCGGGATCTTTGCTGGCTTCCTTGGCTGAAGCCTCCCACTGAGGTCCCTCTGCAAGTCGTATTGTGGTGGTGGGGTGCAGCTGGGAAGAAGGCTTGAGATTGTTGAACCTGCATGCCCAGATCTTCGGCCGGTAGTTCAAAGTTCGATATCTGCTTCTTTGCCCCGGAATATGGATTGATGGTGTAAGTGGCTTGATACGGGAGCATTCCGGCGGGTCTCGTCTCGTATGTTTCAGTGTGTTCTCGGCTGTTTGTCAAGTCCGTTCAGGCGGACGATGAGAATCCGAAGCCCGGGTTTGGTCTTGTTCGCAGATGCAAGTGACACATGGCATGTGGATTTCTGATCTGATATGACCGTGCAAAATGAGGGTCATAGGCATGCTCTGGCAAGCAACTGGCACCACTAAGAGAAGTACTAGTTTGTAGCCACCTCAACTACGCCTCCCCATCATGGTTGACGTAACAACTGGCAGTTATACTTGGAGTTCTACCCGTACATGTCAAGTCATACCTTTTACCTCCCTGTAGGTTGGAGATGGGTTGCCGTCCTATCCCCCGAAATGTGAGTGAGGTACCTGAGTTCTTCTTTTCATTTCACAGCAGTTTACTGAGGGCATATATCGTAAACATATGCCTCGCACAGAATGTGATGTCAGGTAAGATAACTTACCTTGGATACAGTTAGGAGCAGTCTTGAGCACTCTGTAAGTGAACCATGGAACATACGGTAGTGAAACGGCAGAACGGCCTGTTCAACCCTAACCCATCTCAAATCACAAGCCCCACAATACTTGGCTGCGGCTCATCATTCACCACTCACTTCATCAAACATTGTCAAGCAGAACGGTCACCTCAACACAGCAAAAAACAATCACATTTCATCAGCACCACTTTACAGAGCTACCAATTTAGCTACAAATACACAGACTCTCTGTAGCCCTTTAATTTCATGCTTTCCGTAGTACTGAAATGAGCCTGCCACCATGTGTGTCTCTCATAACCCACCCCCCTATTCACTACTGTCGCCATACTTACAGTACATTCCCCAGGACCGTCTTCGCACTCATCATCATCAACAAGGCCGGCGGTCTCATTTACAACCGAACCTTCCACGAAGGGGGCCTAAACAAAATCAGCACCAACGACTATCTCGTCCTCGCTGGTACTTTCCATGGGTATGAGGCCGCCACTCCTCACTTTGTCCTTACTGACACCCATCACCTCAAGCGTCCACGCCATTACAGCCCGCCTCAGCCCCATCCCCACCCCCGGAGCAAACCGCAACTCGGCCTCATCAGCTGGCACCATGATCCGGCCGGAACCACCATCCGGATTGGAAGTCCTAGAGTCAGAAAACTTTCGGCTGCAATGCTTCACTACTCTGACAGGCATCAAGTTCCTCCTCTTCACCGACACAACACAAACAAACGTCGATTTGACCATGCGGCGGGTCTACGAGATGTACACAGACTATGTCATGAAGAACCCATTCTACCAGTTGGAAATGCCGGTGCGCTGCGACATGTTTGACAGGAAGTTGTTGTCGTATATTAGGGAGATCAACAACAGGTAGACAGTGTCTGCTGGTCAAGGGCTGGTGTTGGTCTGTCAAGTGTCGGATTCAAGCATGAGGAGTTATCAGGCGTTCATGGGAAACATTATGAGATCCACAGTGCGATTAGGGGAATTACTCCGCCGTTTAATGACAGAACAGATCTATTCTACAAGAAGAAGCCCTTCCGCTGGGGGCATAACCGCTGATTCTTTGGGAAGAGTTGATATCGTGTGCCATCACACATTCTGAGCGCGATGCGAAGCCATTGGTGCCCTGTTACTAAGAGGTGTCCATCTTATCATCATCCTTCTTGTTGCCACTGGGCTCTCCGTCTTTGCCCAGCAGAGGTGTTGACTCGTTATCTTCCTTGACAGTCTCCAACGTGTTCTGACCAGCAGCCTCCGCCTCGGCACGAGCTGCCCTCTCCTGCCGGGCCTTTTCCTCTTCCATACTCATACGCAGAGCCAGCGCCAACTCTGGGTCAGCGGACGGGTCGACGCCGAACTCGAATTCCTCGGCAGCACTGCCACCACCGCCGGCACCACCTTGACCGGCATTCTCTCCAAGAAAAATGGGTGTAGCGAGAAGCTGATCGCTGAGCAGCTTGGAACTGGGGGGAATAACCTCCAGATGCGAGCCCTGGCCACTGCCCTTGACTATTTCGTTGAACGCCGTGAGCTTCTTCTGATTCTCCTCATCTATATCGCCAAACAGCACAAAGTCGACACTCGTGTTGGCCTTCTTCATCTTCTTGGCGAGCTTGACCAGGTCGCTCTCGATGTCTTCGATGGGGGAGCAGACAAACACGACGATGCGCGCCCGCTGGGATTTGTTTTGTCGGTGCTTGAGGGCGAGCTACAGAAGACACCATCGGTCAGCATTAGGAGAAGTTGATCCTCACTGCGCAGCAACTCACATGTGCTACTTGAATACCAGTCGCAAGATGAGCGGATCCACGGATGTTCTTTTTCGTCCGATGCAAGCCTTCGAGGATCTTGCCTTGATCTACCGTAAGAGTCGCCAGAACCTCAGGGCCCTTGCCGCCCATGCTCATAAGACCGACCGACGACTCGGGATTGCCCTGGATGACGTTCTGGAAGAGGATGTTAACGGCATCGCATTGCGCCTCGAACCGGGTTGGTGTGTAGTCGCCGTTCCTGCTGCTCTCGCTGTTGTCCACCACGATCATGACCGCCTCGAGCACCATGTTGGGCAGTTGGTTTGGGGTGTTGTCTGAATAAGGAGAAGCAAAAGTGGATTGGCCGTAGTTTATCAGTAAAACACTGACAAAGGGAGAGATGGGCTGTGGAATTGTCGGGTGGTTTGAAGTTGAAGCTTCGAAAAGCAACTGGAAGTGAATGTGCTGAGGTAACAGAGCTCCCGCCTGCGTAAGGCGGTTCAGCCTGGAGACCGTCGCGCCGACACCCAACCCTGGTCCAAAGCCTCAAGGTAGCGTCACCGATAAGGCCTCACACTGTGCCGCTATCAGCAGGTAGCGGTACCACCTGGGGTTGCGCCTGGCTGACCCCACCAAAATTCAAGCCCCACAGGCAACCGTGCGCCCCCAAACACCTAGCTCTGGCATTTGTTTACTTTGCAAACACGGGCCACTCACGTCAAAGATCGCGGGTAGCCCTTCCCACATTTCGACTGTTCGCTCAACTCGCCCCTTGCGAATCTTGTTTTGACCAGAATTTGGCACAGGACTTTCTGCAATTCAAATATTCTACGGACGAAATACTTGATCTATCCCCTACAACCGCGTTCATCAACCTATTGCGCCGTAGTTTCTTCCACTCCGATAAAACCACAGAACCAATGTCGAGCGACAACGAAATGGCCATGGTGCCGACAGAAACGGCCCTAGACGGTCAAAGGAGTCCGATCAAGATGAGGAAACGAGGTGTCACAGCCACGCAGAAGCAGGCTCTCATGGAGAACCTTCAACTCGAGAGTATGTATCCCACTGTTACTTGACGCGACAAACATAATTAACACCCCCCTCAGTTACCGAACGAGCCCGCAAACTCCGAACAAACTACAGCATCCACGCGCAAAGTCTTCGGACACGAATTGAAATACGCGTCAACCGCATCCCAATGTCCCTCCGAAAAATGAAGATGGGCGACTTGCTTGACAAGTACTCCAACCAGCAACGACCCGCCGTAGCCGGCTACCTCAAAGGACCCCCCGTACCAGAAAAGGACTCCAACCCTTCCAAGGTCTACCCTCCCCGAGCAGGAGGCGTGACCTACCCATCCGCAGCAGCAGGTGCCCCGCCCAAGCGCCGCAGCCACGAGATGACCGGCGGCGACAAGGAAAACGAAAACGACGCGCTCGCTAACCCGAAGAAGCGTCCCAGAGCCGAGCAATTGCCGCCGCCATCGTCATCCCAGGCGCAACCTCCTCCGCCACGAAGCCAAAACAACAACAACGTCCTCTCCCCCACCTCCTCAAACACCCGGACGGTCGGTAGATGCAACCCCACGACTACACCAGGCAACACCATCCGCTCGGGAATCGCCCGCCCAACGGGAAATGTCTCCCCGACAAAAGGCACCACGTCAACCTCCCACTCTTTACACAATACCATCTCCCGTCCCCCGCCGTCGGTCTCCCGCCCTGGAACATCGGCTTCGGTCAGAAAAATGAACTTTTCATCGTCCACCTCCACCACAGCCTCTTCCTCCGCAGTGAAGAGAAAACGCGCCTTGACAGCTGCTGCGCCTACCCCGCAAGCGGTAAGAACAACCGGTGCCAACCGGACTGGGCAGCAACAACGAAGGGTTAGTGGCACTTCGGAGTCTAGCGAGGCGAGCACGGGAACGGTGATTAAGAAGCGGCCGGCGACGGCCCCGGGGGAGAGGCCCCCGATCACGAAGGCGATGGCTGGGGGAAGTGGGCACGCGAAGAGCAAGAGTGGTATTTCCGGGTTGGGAGGGGGGAAGAAGGCGGCGACTGTTGGGGCGAGCGCGGGGAAGAAGGTCGTTGCCGCTGCGGCGGCGGGAGGGAAGGTTGGGACGACGGGGAGTGCAGCGGGACGGGTGTTGAGGAAGAGGGCGCAGGTGTAGGGGAGATATGAAGGGGCGTGTTCTGTTCTGATGACGTTGTGTTAGTATTTTGGTATTATTTGAGGGCTTTGGGAGAATCGGGTGGTTGGTGGGCATTATCATTGCACGTGGCGTTTTGTTTTAGGCTGGTCGTTGGGTACAGGATAGTACAGTTCGATATGGGATAAGGGGCCATAGGATATAGCAACCAAGGGGCGGGTTTGTGTGGTGTTTTTTTTATATATATATCCAGTTTTTTTCCACCCGGTAGAAGGGGGTCATTCTAGCATGTCTTTGTTATTTTTTATAGCACCAACAAATATTTGGCTCCTTGAAGCACAAAAGAAACATCCTTTCCAGATTTATCTACGAAACTGAACCCAACACGCTCTCCATGTTTATCCTTGTTTAACCAGCAGCAGCCCCCTTCTTCTTCTTATCTTCTACCAGCTCAATGTTATCCTCGGGCACATCCTTGTACTTTTCGAGGATGAACTCCTCAATTTCATCACTGACATCACCCTGGACTACGATTTCCTCACCGCCCGAGGGGGTTTTGGTGACGGACGAGCCGGTCGCGAATTTCTTACCAAAGTCCTTGGACACCTGTTTTTTTTGTCACTGTCAACATCCCCCTGCTTTCAAAGGTATATCATGGGGGGGTAATAAGATTACCTTTTTCAAGTCCAACCCAAAAGCCTCCAGCCCAGAGACAGAGGTGACATACTTGCGCTTGTTGCGCTCGATCCGCTTGATAGTGACGACGCTGTTGGAGAGCTTTTCGGCCTGCTTCTGTTCGGCGGCCTCGGCTTTCGCGGCCTTCTTTTTGGCGTCTTTGGCGGCGCGTTCCTGGGCTTCAAGGGAGAGGGAGGCGGTGGCTGCGGAGAGGGCTTCGGGGGACCAGATCTTGGAGTAGAGGTCCGGGTGGGACTTTTCGAGCCATTTCTGACATTTGGCGGTTGTTCCGCCGTATTCGCAGTACTAAGAGACGGGGTGTCAGTTTGGGTTAAGGGGTGTCGCGTGATGGGTTGCGTGTTGGAAGAGATGGGCATGCGCAGGAGGAGGGGGAAGGGTAGCGGGAGGCAGTTCGTACCTCGGGTGGTAGTGTGCACACTGGAGAATATAGGTTAGCTATGGTTGTCTTATGGATTATGTTCACGACGGCAGGAGAAAAGGGATAAATAGGGGAGGTGGTGAGCATCGCGACAGCCACAAACAGGTGATGTCACTGTGAGGGACAGCTCCAGGATGGAGGGGCAGAATTGCTAAGAAACGGAGCTCCCTACCACCACAGTAGGTCACATGCCGGCTGGCAGCAGAGGTCTCGGCCATTACAGTTCGGGAGTTCTGACCGGTACAGAAATCGAAGTTGGGTTTGATATGATAATCGCGAGGTTGTTATCGTGGATGTTCGCCTGAATGGACTGCCCCTCCTAGGAATTGGACTGCGGGGCTGACTTTGATGGCGGGGCACTGCGACAGGAACAAAAAGCAGCGAAGCTGGAAGGGGAAGGCGGAGACAGAGCTCTCTGGCAGTTGATCAGTGGCAGAATTCAACCAATCATCTTTTACAGTTTTGCATGTGAGCCCCGCATTGTCTTTCAGCGGCTCGAACTCCAAGCCTCCAAGTGGTGGCGGCAAGCCGGCGCTTCCATCTCGACAATGTGCTCATGTGCAATCTTCTATCCCCTTTCGGTACGGCTTCGAAGCTCCTTCCATGTCTGATTGACTTTCCGACATGATCACGAGTCTCGGCACACCGGCTAGCGATTAGGGAGATTATCACGGATCGACTATCACCTACCTTGGATGAACTCGAAGCTCTGCAGTCAGCATCACTCGTTCATCTCAGTCACCAGCGTCGCGCTCGATCACCACTGCTCGGCACTCGTCACTCATCACGATTTCTGTCACCGCTCACCACTATTTCGTGCCACCAGCCGAACATCTGAACAACAGGTCTGTGAGAGCGCAAGTGTTCTCTCAAGGTTGGCTCTCTGGCTGTCTCTATTCTTATTCTCACCTTTTCTTATCATTGACAACACATATGGAAGCTTCCGGTTTTCGGTCATAAGCTGCATATATGGGATGGGGTAGCAGCACATCTGCCGAGTTTGGCAGTTGGGCAATCTTCACAATTGCGAAGAAATGCAAGCAATCAGCCGACAGGAAACACACACCCAAAGTTCCGTCGAGAGGGAGAGGTGTGGTAAGACAGACAGCCAGGAACAGAAGATCTGGTGTTTCCTGTCACTCTCTATCTTGGCGCTCACGGCACTGTTGGCATTACATTGCCACATTCACACAGCTATTGTGCATCGAGCAGTAATAGCTTGGCTGAGCTGGAGCGAAAGTGATGGTGATAGTGATCAGAGCTGAGTTGGGCTGGCGGGATGGGTTATATGCAAGTGCTACCAACCTTGAAGAAGCACCAGAGGCCGGCAACAGGCATGCTAGATGGGCGGCTGCACCAACGGACCGGAGAGGAGGGCCATAGGTTGTCACGCTATGTCGAGGGAGATCGACAGGTCGGCCGAGTGGCGCTCTCAACGAAATGTTTCTTGGATGTGGTGTTTCCTGGTCACGACTGTTGGTCTTTGCCGTTTCACGCCGCCACGAAGCATCATGCGAAGGCCCATTGCGTGCAGCTTCGTCGACATGGGTAAAGGTATTGTGGTGAATGGCTTTTGTGGGGATGACGGAAAAGGTGGGTGGTTCATCTTGGGCGAAGAGGCTGTCGGGACCAATTGAGGGAGGCCAGGCGCCGTTGTAAGCGCCGGCCTTACATCTGGCGTTGCACCTCTCGCTCTTATTGGCTACACCAGCTGCACTCTGTTCCTGGAACTGCCACCATCAAGACCTCATTGGCGCGCGCCTTGTCTTCGCATAGCATTTATCGATTCGTCGTCGACCTGTTCCGGTGGCCATGCGTCCGCTGATTCGCTGCCGCCGTCGATATTGCACTGGTGATGCTGCCGGACGCATACTAGTGTGCCAATGTCGAGAGACACCCGCCAGACGGCAGCAAGAAGCCGTCAGAGATGCCAGTTCAGCGTGCCATCTGCGCTTCTCTGACCGCGGTCACACCATGTCGAATGACTCGATCTGTCAGTCCCATCAACTTGGCGGGAAGGAAGCCATCGAATCTTGCCGTTAGCCGCCTCGGTGGGTATGCATCTCGATCCCATGTCGTTGGTGTCTCTTTGGTGGAGGGCTTCTTATAATATCTCGCTTTCCAGTCACCTGGCTCCGTTGGCAATTTGGAGTCTTCCCCATTCTCTTCTCTACGCCTCTTGCGCACTTACATTATAGTGCTTCGTTGACCGAAGCCGGTCCTGTCTTTCACACCATCTTTCTTAATTAGTGTTACATTTCCGGCGCAGGTCGTCTTCCGGCTTACCTGACAGAGTTTATTTTGCGTGTTTGTGCCACGCTTTTTGGAGTATTGGATCCTACCAACGATACCAGTTACCATAATGTCCGACCAAGTTTTGCTGCCCCAGGTTGCGTACCGGCCACCCTCCCCGCAGGGTCGGCGGAGGCCGGCGCGGACACTTAATCCTATAATGGAGGAGCCAGAGCACTCGAGAGACTCGTTCGCCTCGAGGAGGAGAAGGAACGGGCCTTCGGTTGAGAAGATTGAACAGTGGCTTTCCCCCATGAGCGACCACTTCCCCACACCAAGAGGAATGCACTTTCTGGCCGCCCCGATCCTGCCAGCTACACCATCAGTGCTCTCCCAGGCAACTAACGAGAGCGAGCCCGAGCTCGATAATGACGACGTCAGCTCCGAAGCTTCATCATCAAACCCATCCTTCCAGTGGAACCACAGCAGCAACAACCGAGAGAGTATCATGACCGATGTCACCGAGTTTGATGATCTGTACGATGTGTCCGATGACGAGATCCGACGAAAGCAGCGTCTTCAGGCAAACGGTATCGGCCGGCAACGGAGCTCCACCCGGAGCTCAAGGAGTTCAAGGAACCTCAAGAGATCATCCAGGGCCTCCCTTGAGTTTCGCCGGTCATTGACCCCTCTTGTGATCCCAGAGGAAGTCCAGCAAGCCGCGAAGAAGGTTTTGTCGCCCATCCCACCAACACCGCCATCCGCTGTTGCCATGTCACCAGCTATCATGTCACTTATGGAACTGAGGCAAAGACAAGATACTCCCCGCGTCTCAGCCCCACCATCTCTCGACGGCAGCATCAACTCGGAGGAAATGGCCGCCATGTCAGCACCACCCACTCCCGTGGTTGGTTCTGAGTATGGTGTCGATGAGGAGTGGTCTGGAGTTCGTCTCCAGCCTGGTGCTCTCGAGACTCTCCAGGCCCTCGCTGGTGACGAATCAGCGTTTGCTGAGCAACCCACTCAGGTTATTGAGGTGCCACAAGAGATGGCTCAAACCCGCAGACAGCCTCCCCGCATCATGACCAACTTGAACCGGGCCCCATCAGCAGCCCGCCTGTCTCTTGCTGATCTCAGCAAGCTCGAGATTCCATCCCCAGGTGGCTTCTTTTCTGAGCTCTCGTCTGCCAGCCGGCAAACATGGCACGCTGAGAAGAACAGCGAGGAAACCGATGAGGGCCAACCGCCTACTTCTACAACCGCTGAGAATTTTTACAAGATCCCATGGAGCCGCGACAGAGTTCCTCCCCCACCACCCAGGCCACTGCACCTCGACAACCTGCCATCAGCCATCATCGAGCGTGTTGTTGAGTTCCCCGAGACCCAGGGCCAGGAGGACCTCCCGACAGCCATTCGCATTGAGCCTACCCCAGTTCCTCTTACTGCTATTAGAATTCCACCCACTCCTAGACGGTCTGAGGCCACTGCTTCCGAGACTGCTGTTGGCGAGCCCAGCTCACCAATCGTTGTTACTGAGATCATTGCCGAGCTTGACCGTGATTATGTCGCCAAGCAAGAGGAGAATGTTGTCTCCCACGCTGGCCGCACCCAGATGTGGCTCATGGCTCAGCGCGCCTACCTTCAAGGTGTTGCCGGCTTCTCTGATGAGGCCGAGGAGCAAGAATCTGAGGCTTCTGAGCACGAGTCCGAGGCCGAGGACAAGGTCGAGGAGCCCAAGGTTGAGGCTACCGAAGAGGTGCCCCTGAAGAAGTCCAAGTCCGTCCGCTTCTCCGCCCTTCCCCTGGACAACTTCCCTCAACCCCCCAAGAAGCTCCCACCCAAGCTCCTCCGTCAGGAGTCGGCTTACTACCGCGCCTTCACCGACTTCACCGTCCGCTCCTGCCACACCGACGCCTTTGTCCACCGTCAGCCCCGCTTCGAGGCTCTTCAGGCCCAGCGCATTTCCCTCAGAGATGCCCACCGCAACCAGCTCCTCGGAAAGTACCAGCTCTCCGTCGTCCCTCAGTCCGCCAAGAAGCGCATGAGCACCAACGTTGTCCGCGGCGATGACAACCTCATTGACGACCCTGAGAAGCTCCGCGCCGACAAGGAAGCTGACGCCCTCAGCCAGATGCACATGTCCGCCTGGCACGTCGCCGCTACCAAGCAGCTCAACGGCGGCAGGCTTGTTTCTGCTCCCGTCGGCAAGCGCCTCGCTCGTCAGTCCAGCTTTGCCCCTGGCACAGGCAGCAATGGCCTCCCCCGTGACCGGGCTAGAATCCTTGATCTCGGCGGCCAGGGCGCCTGCGACTGGGCCTGGCATGCTGCCCTCCAGTTCCCCAACTGCAAGATTTATACTGTCACCACCAAGGCCATCCGTCAACTCTCCAACTCCAACATCCGTGGCCCTCCCAACCATAGGCAGGTCGCGGTGGAGAGGTTGACCAAGCTTCCCTTTGCGGACAACCAGTTCGATCTCATCTCCGCTCGTGAGCTCCATGCTGTGCTGAAGATGTCGGGCGAGAACGGGGTGGACGAGTGGGACGCCTGTCTGGCCGAGTGCATGCGCGTCCTCAAGCCAGGAGGCTACATCGAGTTCAACCTCTTGGATGCCGACATCATCAACGCGGGAGAGTTGGGCAACGCCAAGGCGGTCGAGTTTGGGTTCGCGCTGCAGACTCTGGGATATGACGCCCGCCCGACAAAGAACTTCATCTCGAGGCTTGACAAGGCCGGTTTCGAGGATGTGAGGAGGGCGTGGGTTGCTATGCCGGTGGGACCCAAGAAGCTGCCCAAGCCGGTGGTGAGTGTCGGTCGGGATGAGGCGGGCGGGGAGGAGAGGGAGGTTCTTCGGATGGAAGCGGTGGTGAGCGGGTCGAGCGATAATATTGCTGCTGTTACGGGGTTGGTTGCGGGGTGGAGTTGGGAGAAGTGGCTGTTGAGGGCGGAGATGGAGAGGGCGGCGGGGGAGTTGAGGTTGGCGGATACGGTTACGCCTGGGAAGGCGATGAAGGAGGCGGGGAAGATGATTGCTGATGTTAGCGCTGTTGTTGAGGAGGGGAGGGCGAAGGGGAGTTTGTTTAGGTGTTTGAAGGGGTATGCGAGGAAGCCGGTTCCTAAGCCCAAGGTGGAATTGGCGGATGAGTTGAATGAGTTGGATCGGAGTGGGAGCATCAGAATTTGCTTGGATACCGAGAGCTTGTATTGAGTGCATGATGTGATGATGGGTGGAGTTGGACGGGTTGGGTTCATGAAGGGACGAAAGTGATGATTGGACATCATCGTGGACATATTATCGTCGGTCACAGACGAGGATTTTACTTTGTTCAGATGTACATACATACATATATACCTGCTACACATATTGTTTGGGGATGATGATGATGAGAATTATATAATAATATTGGGGGCGATTTATTCATCTGCACTGCTCTTGCCACCCGTCATGTGTTCCGTGTGTCCGCCTTTATGGATGTGTCATGCTAGACATGATGGTCAAACCATTCTCTAGAATCCGGTGGTCACATCACATTCCCTTACACTCTCATCAACAGACTTTGATGTCATGATGCTCTCTCTCTCTATAACGTAAATAAACATCCTAACAACGATCCGTCTTGGTTCAGTGTTGGAGGCCAATTGAGTATGCTCGCTCGAAAGCAGATAAAAGAATGCCTGGCTCATCACCATTCCTCATGACAGCTCATCCCCAGGCCCATCATCATTGCCCCATCCCCCGCCATAGAAATCCGACCAGAAAGAAAAAACCAAATCTATCAAGAGAAGCCAAAACCCAAACTTTTCCCCATCCTCCTTTGTACCAAACAAGAGAGCAATGAATCGAGCAATGATCTATCCTCCCTTCGCAAACGCGTTGTGATATTCACCCCCTTCCCTCCCAGTTTGCCTTTCTATTTTCCTCCTTCTAGTTTCCCAACCCCTTATACATCCCACCATCCAAGCTCCCGACCCCCCCTTTGTTGCGTGTATTTCCCTTCCCCCTTTTCCTTCCTTTTGTTTCATTTTTTATTCTCTTTCTTTATTTTTTTTTTCTTTTTTTTTTTTTTTTTTGGGCCCATCGACCCTTTTTTTGTCCTTGTATCTTTTTCATTTTTTTTTATTTATTTTTTTGATGTTTTACTTTTTCTCTCCCCTTCGCCTTCCCTCTGCCTCTTTTCTTCCCCATTGCTCCCTCCCTTCTTCCCCGCCCTTCCCCCCTTCACCACCTCCATCTCACCTCAAAGATGAGCCCCCATAAACCCAAACGTCACCTCCCTCCCAAAACTCCCCCCCACCACCTCCCCCTCGGAACCGCTGCCGCTGCCGTCCCAATCCGACACCGGCCAGGAGGAGCACCTGGCGCAGTAGCTCCCCTTTCTTGCGCCGACCGAGCTCACGAGCGAATCCCTCTTGGAGGGGTGCATCACGGCAGGACCGAAGGAGTTGCGCCAGCCTACTGGTGATGTCGGGATGGGGATTGGGATCGGCTGCGTTGCCGTGGGCTGTTCCTGAACTGCTGCTCTGGGCTGCTCGGCGGGGAGTAGTGACTCCTGGACGAGTTGTTGTCTTGTCTCGGGGATGGCAGCAGGGGGTTGCGGCTGGTGATCCTTTGGGGTCTGTTGTCTGGTGGTGGTGGTGGTGGCAGTAGTGGTGGTGATCCATGTCGAGTTCTGGTAGTGTTGCTTGGTGGTGTAAAAGGTAACCAGGATGCTGACAAGAATGGCTACCAGGACGAGGAGGGCGAGGCTGAGGGGGCTGGCTGGAAGCCAGAGGAGAAATTGGAAGGTATCCATGGTGGGTGGTAAGTGTTGATGTAAACCATAAATTGGTTGAATGCTGATGTGACGATAATGTGAAGAACGAATGTAATGAACAGAGGCGAAGGCGAAGGCGAAGGGGAAGCACATTCTTTTATTCTGCATCATCACCAACTTGCTCACTGCTACTACGTCAACCCGCAACCATAGCAATTACGGACACACCGCCAGCCTGACGCCAAAGGGCGATGGCCTGGTAGCTTTCCTGAACGTCGGCCAGGGGCTATTACCCTCCAGCGCGTCCTCAGGCTCATACAAACTAGTCTGATGGTGGTGGCACGGGCTTCGAATGCCTCGTCGACGACGCCATCGCCTCCCATTACGGGGGAAAGGGGCTGTTCGGCTGCTACAGGACCGTCATCTCCCAACACACCAGCCACAGTGGAAGGTACCAGCCATCGGGTTCGTCATTACCGGCCCAGGCGTACGTGAACTATGATCAAAGGTCAGATGCTTGGCAAGAGTTCTACGAGGGGGCATAGGGCGACCCAGCTGGGGAAAGCTGAATGACAGGCGGATGGTTCTATCCCCAAAACGGACAGGCTGTGCACTGGAAGCTTGGGAGGCCTGACTGAGGAAGGGAAAGAGGGGTGAGGGGAAAGCTTGTGCCACAGAAGCACAACTGGTGACGACTGGTTTGTGGCTGGGCAATAAGAGCAAAGGGGTGTGAGCGGCCATGAGCGGGCGGCTAGAGCATTGAGGCAGGGGGCTTGCACCATTGAATGATAAGGGCTTCAACTCCTTGGTTTGTGGTGGAGGGTGGTAGATAGCAGCGATTCGGCGAGCCTCTCATCGAGGAGGGCCCATGTGCTGCTGCAACGCACACAATCTAGTGACTTCTAGGGGGTCCTTCCCAACTCGGAACATCGGAGCAGCCGCCTCTTTGTCGGCTGTCCGGTCTGCCAGTATCAGGTAGAGGGACGGTGAAGCTCCGATCAATGCTGCGCAAGCCTCGACAGGAGGTGATGTCTCGACTGTCTCTTCCCATTCCACTCGTGAGCCATGCTCTGCACTGACGGTGCCGGTGCCGGCGCCATGCGTTACACTGCTCAAGCAAGCTGCAAGTTTCCCATCACATAAATTGACCGGACCATTGTCCAGTCACTCCAACGAAAGAGAAACACGGCGATACGGACCAGGTCCTTACCCCACCCGCCTCACTCTTCGTCAGTTACCTGCCATCGGCCCGTACCTGGCAGAGTGTGGGAGGATGACATGCTGGAGAACCGGGTGTTGCCGGCGACGACGTCAAGGCTGATGAACGGGATTGAATCTGGAAGCGAGGGTCGAACACCCTGATTCTTCAAGAAATAAAGTGGATCTGGGTTGCGGGAACAGCGTTGGTGACAGCCGGTTCGTGGGACGGGCCTCTCAGCGCTGCAAGAGCTGCAAACGCCAGGCGGATGGCACGGGACCAGCGACTCTCCCCTCGCAGCACCCACCCGATGTCACGCCGTTGAAAAACGTGGAGCCCAAAGACCAGGCGCTGCGGCTCTCGGAGCGAAACAAGCGGCAGAGCGGACGTTGCTGAGGGGAGAAATGCGGGCCTGGGGGCCGGCACCAGGATTCCCATGATGCAAGCAACATGATGGCGCAATAAGCACTGGCCAAGATGCATTGCCCAATGCCAACCTGAGTCAAGAAACTGGGGAACCGTGGCTTGGACGAACGAAGGTTGACTTAACGTCGCCTGTATGCTGGGAGACTATTGCCCGGAGATGCGGAGTAGGTGCTCGCAGTTGCTATCGCGCGATATGACTGCCATCGTAGCAACCCCAATCTGCACGAAGGGGCTGGCATGCAAGCCTTGCGAGGGACCAACGAGACACTCGAACCAGCTGACGGGCCGTCTTCCTTCCTGAGAGCAGCAGGTGGACGGGCGGGCATCGAGGTTGTATTCTCATGTCGGCAAAAGATACCACCTGCATCGCGGCCACAGGATGCCGTTCGGCTTCTGGATTGGTTAGCACATACACCCTACATGGGATTACATGCCATGGACCGCGGCGCGGAGTGCGTGACATATAGAGTACCTGGCCTACCTCCTCTTGCTCCTCCCGCCGGACCAGCCAGACGTGCCGCGACACCGCTTCGAGCCCTGACTCGAGAGAGAGCCTTGCATACGCCGTCTTGTCTGTTGCCAATGATGACGGGTGTCTCATCCAGCCTGGGATTCGCGGGTAGGATGGAGATAAATGCAACGGCGCGCGGGGGGAGGCCTAAGAAAAGAAGCTAGAAGCTGGAAGACAAGAAAGAGGTAAACTGGAAATTCCGTCACACAGGTCAGCTTCATGGTTCCAACGGTCTTCTGGACCCCGGCTCTGCATCGCATCCAGGCTATTCCAGCCCCGGAAAAGCACCGAGAGCTCGAGCCCTAGCTTACCCTGGCGGGGCATTGAGGTGTCCAGTCTCAGAGTTCCCCTCGTGCGGAGAGGGCGGACTGCGAGACGAAATCGTGCGTTATGCTTGGACAGTTGTAAGTGAGGGTGAGGGTGAGCTGGAGACGGGATGGGCTACACAAAGGGCAGCAGGTGCAGCAAGAGGTGCAGTTGACAGAGGAAGCAGAGGACGGAGAGCACCGGGGACTGGAAAGGGCAGCTAGGAAGGAAGCTCTCTACTCTGCCGCCTCGCCCTTCTGTAGCAGAAGCAGAGGTCCCTGGACGACAGCGAAAACAACTTGACCATGTTGCGCCCCACTTCCCCCAATTGACCCTTTGACTGTGGTTTAATAATACCCCAAGTGAGGAGCTGCGCGTATCCATCGCCAAAAAACCGACTCGGTTGTTGGGCTGTCCTTGACAGCTTCTCCCTGGGTTCTGTTTGACAGACATTGACAGCTCCGAGTCCGAGCCCGAGCCGGTCTGTCTTCCAGTTCTCCGGATACCTATCACCCAGCAGGCTGCCAGGCCCTGCCTCTCTCTCTCAAGAGTCACAGCTTCACCTCGCCCTGCCCTGCCCTGCCCTGAGCTAATTTCACCTTCCACCGTGCCCGCGCGCACTATGGCCTTGTGATGCATCTCAGCGCCGTTGACTCGCCGCCACAACCGTCCTACCATGTTGCGCAAACCGGCCCGCCAGAACCTCTGTCACTGACGCACCAAGAGCCTTGATCGGAGCTGGTCTGTGGATGAAGAAACACCCGCTGCTGCTGGTGCCGCCACCACCGCCTCCGCCTCCGCGACACGGTCGCCGAGAGCGTTTTCCGGCCTCCGGCTCGGTGTTTTGTGTGAACAACCTAAGCACAGTTTGTGAAAGAGCACAGAGCAGAGAGCCTCGCTTCGGCATCAACTGCCGTGCTGTGGCTGCGCCCGTGTCCAACCCCTAGCCTTCCCCGACGCCGCCGCCGAGGGGGCCTGACGCTATGGCCGCCGACAATATCGCGCCGCTGCCGCTGCCGGCATCTTCGTCTCGGCCCGAGCGCAACTCGCTCTCAGTACCACCACCGCCGTCGTCTGTCCTGGCCGCACCTGTTGGAGCTGGAGGTGCCCCCCATCACTCTCCTCATCCAGCGCCTCAGTATGATCCGTCGTTGGATCCCACCATCAAGCACCTGCTGGATCAGCAGGCCGAAATTCAGGCCAAACTAGCTGTCCTGCTTCCTCAGAAATATGGCCCCAACATCAAGGTCGAGCTTGAAATGCTGCGGCATAAGCATCGTGTGCTGCGCGCGTATGCCGACGAGAACCGTGAGCCACCCTCATCCCCCCCCGTCCACCGTGGCTTCTTTTCTCCCAGGGTTGTCAAGTTGCTCCAAGTCTATCTCGTCTAATACCAACCTTTCGTCAGAATTCTCCAACAAAATCCCTCTCCTGTCCGAAATAGAAGAGGCCCGAACGTTGCAGTATAACTGCGAATGCATCGAGGCAGCCTGTCTCGAACATGGTAAGTCACGTCTCTGGCTCCATTGCTCTGCCTGCTCGGAGGGTTGACTAGAACTTTTTATCTGGTAGGCGTGGACCTGCAGGACCCTAGGTTTCTTGACACCCTCAAGTATCATTATTTTCGGGATCAAGCGCCGGAAGGGTATGCTGCATGGCTGGACAGGAACGTTGCCCGCTTCGACCCAGTTGTGTCTGCAATGAGGTTGAGGGATAGCGTACCTCTAGGTTTTCGGACTCACCACTCCTACAAGTGTTGGGATGAGAGGTGTATGCACTACATCTACGGATATCCTCTTCACGATGACCGAGATCAACACTCGAGAGAGCATGTCTCTCTCCAAAAAAGAGACTCGGGTCTCTCAGTCAGCGGCACACCACCGCTTGTCTTCCCCGAGAAGACCAACCGAAATTACAGCGCCGATTACAGCAAGCAGCCATCTCCTTTGTATCTACCTCGTCCAGGCCCCAACATTCAGCTTGCGCCAATAGCAACAAACAGTCAACCTCCGGCAAAAGACCACCGCGAATCGCTAAGGAGCTATTCGTTTGTACCCGAACATCCGGCAGGCCCTCGTGGGTCAGTCGATTCCGAGGTCGATCCCTTGCTGCCGCCGTTGAAGCGCAGTCGTGTGGGGCAATCGCGGTTGGAATCAATTGGTGAGCTGCGGCTGCTCCGGGAGGTCGGGCCATGTCTTCGATGTAAAGTCTTGAAAAAGGGGGTGAGTGCGCTACTGCCGACTAAGGATTCGTACTTTGTTCGCTGACCGTCTTAGTGTGATTCCAATGATCCATGTGGACTTTGTCCTGAACCAACAGCCCTGTCAGATAATGATTTTTGGAAAGCTTTGGGCTGTCATCGGGGACCGCTCGCCAATTTTACGGAGACTATGCTTCCCAGTACGGCTCTTCTTCTTTGCTGATTTATCTTGTCAAGCGGCTGTGAAGCTAACACTTGTCTTCAGCCGCCGTTTCCCCTCGACACACGCAGACTCCCATGACCTCCCCGCTTGCAATTCGCCGAAACATGAACGAATTTCTCGAACGATCATTCGTCATTGCACCAGAAATCGCGAGGATGGTCAAGGATGATCTGGACTTTGATGATGGTTTTTGGTGGACAGAAGATCTAGCCAACTTACCTCCGTCCAACCCAACGCTGGCATCATTCGGCAAAGAGCCCGTGGACCGCCCTCCACCGGTCCTGACCGTATTGGCAGCAAGCTGGAATATGAGTGGCACCTACAACTTTTGGCAACTTCTCAAAATGAGCGGCGTTCTCTCGGCAAGCAGGGAGTCGGAGGCGGTGACATATCCAGTCTTGTATCGGGCCAAACTACTGCTTCGAGAAGCGCTATTTTATGACCTTCAGCTGCCCGACCCAGCTATCCACGGCGAGCCAAGCAGCTCGAGCACCCACATCATATTCGACGATGCCGATCTCTACGGACGTTTCCAGTTGCTTTACAATTGCATGACGCAGTTCCTGCACTCTCTCGATACTCAGATGATGAGATCCAACACGCTGGACCCAAAGACTTGGCTCGCAAGCTTCTTTTCACTCTGCATCTTTAGCATCGTCAGAACGTTGCTTGTGGACAGGGCCGCACAAGCACGCGTTAACTCGCCCACCGAGCCTGCCACATCGGCCATGCACGCAGTTTACAAAGCTCTGGTTTGCATCTTCGCAGCCTCTACCACCATGTTACTAGATGGCCACGAATCAGAGCTGAACAACGAAGACCGCGAGCTACTCGCTTCAGTTGGGGCGTTCCTCGGAAGGAACTCTTGGGCGGAGCGTGGTTTGACAAGTACGAAAGACTTCTTGCTGTTTCTCGGTAGCGGAGAGATTGAGGGCAGTGTTTACCATGGGTTTTTGAAGCAGCGGTCATCGCAAAGGCAAGGATCCTTCGTCCTACCCCCGATCGCCAAGCCTGCGGAAGAGCCGCGGAAGCCGCTGCCAGATATGAGACCTCTTGCCCACCCGTGGGGCTCCAACGTCCCGGGACAAGCCGACAGGGATATTTATGTTTTTAAAGGAGAGCCGGACCGATTGCTCACATCACCACAGTCTATGGATATGGGAAGGCGCCACACCGTTGCCGAAAGCCCAACGTTCCCCAGACAGGCTGGTCGTGGGCTGACCTCGCCCATCGCGGCACCGAGGCTTCGACCATCATACCAAAGGCCGCCTTTGCGGAGAGTATACTGCACGAAATGTAACGAGTACCCTGAGGGTTTCCGTGGCGAACACGAACTGAGAAGACACAACGATGCCAAGCATGCTGCTCTGGTCAAGAGATGGGTTTGCACAGAGCCTCAGGGCCCACTCAATTCACCCCAGCCCGTGATACCTCTCTCGAAATGCAAGGCCTGCGTGACCCAAAAACGCTACGGCGCCTACTACAACGCAGCAGCGCATCTGAGACGAGCTCACTTCAATCCTCATCGTGGTGGTAAAGCGAGCGGGGACTGGCCGCCGATGAATATCTTGAAAGACTGGATGCGGGAAGTACGGCAGTCGATTGACGTACAGGATCAGGACGATGCGTCCAGTGGAGAAGACGAGGGGCATGATTACAAGAACACCCATGACTTTATCTCCCCACCTCGGCGCCGCTCACCACCGGTTCTAGAAGCACCACGCCTAGCCCCTGCGCCTCCTCCACCACCGCCGGCACACATGGGACATCCACATCCACACGGTCTCCCGGTACCCTCTCAGCCGCTGCTGGCCCCTTCGTTCGGCCCGATGGCTCATGTTGGGCCCCTCGGCTCTCTCGGCTCAGTAGGGGGTCCAGTTGGCCCACCACCTATGATCATACAAAGCTCACCGGGTGCCTACATGACACCGACCCCGGTCCTCAAGAGCAACGACGAGTCACAGCTCACACCTACTTCGGCATCCTCCTCCGTCCGCAACCGCTGCCCCCATCCAGAATGCGGTCGTGTTTTCAAGGACTTGGCAGCTCACATGCTGACCCACATGGAGGAACGTCCTGAAAAGTGCCCAATCGAGACCTGCGAGTATCATATTAAGGGGTTCGCGCGAAAATACGACAAGAACAGACATGCCCTCACACACTACAAAGGCACCATGATCTGCCCATTTTGTCCTGGTGCCGGGACATCCTACGAGAAGGCCTTCAACCGGGCGGATGTCTTCAAGCGTCACTTGACAGCCGTGCACAACGTCGAGCAGACACCACCGAACAGCAGGAAGCTCATTTTGACATCTGGGTCCGCGCGAGCCGGTGCTGCCGGGGCAAAGTGCAGCATTTGCCAGAGCCAGTTCGCTACAGCCCAGGAGTTTTATGAGCATTTGGATGACTGTGTGTTGAACGTCATCGTTCCTTCTACGCCAAAGACGACGGGCGGCGGGGGTGGGAACGCCAGTGAGAGGAAAGATTCTGTTGCCCGGACGCCGGCAACGGCAACGGAGAAGGGCAAAGAGCTTGAGCACGATTCACATGTTCAACTGGATGTAGACATGGATGAAGACTCCCGAAGAGGCTCCGAATACAGCGACAGGGCATCTGTTGTTCAGACCACCCGCGAAGAACGCACCCAACTGTACCAGCAGGAACCCAGCACTCGGGTTTCATCGGCACAGGCTTCTCCAGCTCCTTCGTCGATCCAGACCTCCAAAACCGAGCCATCTGGGCAACTGCCCAACTCACACGCCGATCACGAATCAGAGATTGCTTCGGAGATCCAAGTCGCCGTGCCGCCCCGGCCATCGAAGGAGGACGCGATGGACGTGGTGGAAGAAACGAACGGCGTTGGGGCTGGCCAGCCACAACAGCAGAAGTCAGAGCCCCCCGAGTTGCCACTCGAAGTTAAACCATACCAAGCCTTGCGTCGGCCGGAGGTGACGCTTGGATCACCGGTCCCGCCGGATGCGATGGATACGGACTAAATCTTGCCGACTCCTATTACATCCATTTATTTCGAATTTTTTTGGTGATTCTGGTCTAAAAAGATATGGGAGATGAGTCCATGACTTGGCTAGAATGAGAGGGATCAAGATATCTACTTTTTATGTTTCAAGGGGGAAAGTGAGATTTTATAATGATGACGGATTTATATCTTCTATTCTACTGTCATTCACAATTTTGGAAGGGGGAAGGAGAGGTCTTTCGTGGGATATATATTTATGTGTAATATATATATGTGAGGGGTTGTTTCTCTGAGCTGAGTGGTCAGCTGAAATGGTTATATTTATCTTCTTTGGATTATCCATTTCTTTGAACAAACAGAGGGTGTGGTTGATGTGTATGTTGGGACCACATGGGGCCAGAAGGCCCGTTCTTGTGAAATCGCCATCAGCTGCCTTCTCGAATGTATATCAAGCACCATACAATGATTGGCAACCGAGGGGTCACGGCATGGGGACTCTTCTCTATCACCTGGTAGGACTCTGCACATCTGTGCCGTGATGCCATCGCAACCATGGCAAATCCACAACAACAGCATCCACCACCAACCACCTTGAGGGGAAATCCCCTCAATGCTGTGCACACCACACCTCCTGACAGCGAGACTGTACACAAGCTGTAACCGACAGGGCGAAACCGGAACGAACCTCCATGCTGTGAAACCACACTCGGGGCAGAACAATAGGGTGAACCATCGATCGAGGCAGACACCAGAAAAGCGAACACCCGACACCTTACCTTATACCACGTTTGTGGTGATACACACCAGATCGGGCATTCCGGTGCTGGGTCATCAACAGGTCGTGATATCTATCAGGCTCAGGTCAGGTGGAGATGTTTTAACGTGATCCTCCGGGAGCTACACAAGTTTTCCAGCAGCTGATCATCACCCAGTAAGGTATACCAACTCTCTAACGGGGCCGGTCATGATTCCATGTCGGAAGTGGCCGGCCGCCCAAAGCCTCAAGCTATCAGAGGGTTGGGAAAAGATTCTTAAAAAAAACAAAGAACCCAAAAAAAATGTGGCCGATTAAACCATAGGAAGTATTCATTGCTCTGAAAGCTCCAACCTCCCTCAAACGTACGGCAATCTAATATATTTTTTTCTAGCAAGCTAGCAATGAGCATTCTGGCAGACATGGAGGAGAAGAAGTCTATAGACGCGGCGCTGGCTGCATTTGATGTATGAAAGAAGGAGAAAAAGAGAAACGCGCAAAGACGCGAAAAAAAAATTTGGTGGTTTTAATGGGAGGAGGCCCCACTTTGCTGGGCAGTGTGCTAACGTCCCACTATCGAACACCCCGCACTGTTCTTGGTAGGCAGGATAATGCAAGATTGAGATTTGGGGGATGGCGATTCCGATTTCCCCCGCCTTTGTTTTTTTTTTTTTTTTTTTTGGGCTGTGACGGATGGGTTGGGGATCACAGGATAGGCTGTCATGGAAGAGTAACCGCTGGTCAACGTTTCTGGCTGAAATGTTTTCAGATCATTTACCAAGATGTTTCTTGAGTAGGTCCGTGGGGTGGTCGACGACCCCTCCCTCCACCCCACCAGACCAGCATGTCCAGCTGCGAAACCTTTGACCCTTTTTTTGGGCTTGGGCCAAGAAGGGAGATGCCCCGCTGGTCTTGGATGAAGCTAAGTGTTCGTGGGGTTGATATCACGGCCGGCAAAGCGTGCTGGCCAAATGGAGAGGCGAGGTTTGTGACGTCGATGCTGATGCGGGTTATGCCGCGGGGACGTGGGTGATGACCTGTGGGGCTATACTAGGCAGAAGAGATCACCTCATCATGAATGGTGTCAAAAGAGCCAGATGATGGAACGGTAGAGAGGTCGACAGCCACAGAGCGAGACACATGTCTGGTTTCCACAATATGTAGTTGTGCTCTGTTACACACGTGGGGAGGAAGCTGGAAGGATATTGGCTGTGTGGGTGTGAAGTCTTCAAAGGGGGGGGTCCGGCGTGGCTGAATATGTATACTCGGTATCTGAACCGTCAAGGTGCTCAAGAGACGAAAAAGGAAGAAACTTGCTTTGCTGTGGATGGTGATCGGAAGCGAAAAAGACGCAGTTCAGATGGGCGGTACAGCAGGTAATCAACTCATAGCAGTTGGTTTTATTGTGGTGATACGAAAAAAGAATAATCTGGGAAGAATTTCTTAGGTTTGCTTCTGGGGTATTAAAAACGAAGACATCCCACGGCTCCCACCACATCCCCGTTCAGTGTCACAGGCTGGGCATCTTGTGATCGACTGACTTGACAACCCAAAGGGTTCTCGCAAAAAAGGAGCCAAGACTCCATCCACACATGACAAGAGCCCGGAAGAAGCGTCATCCTCTGACACTGGCCCAGACCGCGACCGTTTGTTGGCCACCACACTTTGTCGCCTTGCCCGCCCAGCTGAGGGTCTGAAAAGCTAAAACAGGCTTGAGAACCACTTTACAGTGGGCTCCTCCTCCCTTTGACGCCCAAAAACATTCGACGGCCATCTAGATTTCTTTTCCACCACCCTACCGACCCGCTCCTCTTTCTCGATTCCCATCATGCCTGGTATGACAACCTATATCTAAAGAAAGGCGCCCCAGCGCGAAAACACCGCCGCCCACCCACGGAAGGGATACTCCTGAATTGTTATTATTATTTTTCCCCCTGTTACTATTTCGTTTTTTCCAGCCGTCAACCAAATGATGGCTCTCCAGCGCATTCTGTGCCTGGGACTGCTGTACCATGGCGTCATTGCCAGGCTCTCGGGTTCAGGTCCAACTGCGGCGGCGGCAGAGCAGCACATACTGTCGAATTCTGCCCCGCGAAAAGGGCTGCACGGCAGGTTCCTGCATATCACAGGTGAGCTATCCCCTCCATCACCCATTGCTATCGGAGCTTCGCGGCAGGCTCTGTGTCCCATCGCGGCAGGCTCTGTGGCCCATCGCGGCAGGCCTGGCATTTCTGAGGAACTGAAATTGACATTCTGGAAATTCACACGCAGACATCCATCCCGATGAATTCTACAAAGTGCACTCATCCACAGACGAAGACGACGGATGCCACAAGGGCGAAGGGCCAGCAGGGCCGTACGGTGCCGAGACGACCGATTGCGATTCGCCGTACTCGCTGGTGAATGCGACGTTTGACTGGATTGAGGCGAATTTAAAAGACAAGATTGATTTTGTCGTGTGGACGGGCGACACGGCGCGTCACGATCGCGACGATGATTTGCCCCGCACGCAGGACCAGGTGCTCGGGACCAACACCTGGATTGCGGACAAGTTTGCCGAGATGCTCAGGAACGAGGAGACGGGACATGGGATGAGCATACCGGTTGTGCCGACGTTCGGGAATAACGATATCTTGCCGCATAACATTTTGCTGCCGGGGCCGAATAAGTGGTTGCAGACGTATACGCACATCTGGAGGCATTTTATCCCAGAGGCGCAGAGGCATAGCTTTGAGTTTGGAGGCTGGTTCCACGTCGAGGTTATTCCGAATCGGTTGGCGGTGTTCAGCTTGAATACGCTGTACTTTTTCGACCGGAATGCGGGTGTGGATGGATGTGAGAACCCATCCGAGCCAGGGTTTAAGCAGCTGGAGTGGTTGAGAGTGCAGTTGGAGTTTATGAGGGAGAGGGGAATGAAGGTTATCTTGATGGGCCATGTCCCGCCAGCGAGGACGGACAGCAAGAAGCTTTGGGATGAGACTTGCTGGCAAAAGTACACGCTCTGGCTGCACCAGTATAGGGATGTGGTTATCAGCGGGATGTATGGGCACATGAACATCGATCACTTCCTTATCCACGACACCCACGACGTCGACATCGCCTTCTTGAACGGTCTATCACCCGAATTCGGCGTTCGCGAGTACTTGGACGATGAGCTTACGATTCAGGGTGGCACCGATTATCTGATGGAACTCCGCGATGACTGGTCCAAGCTGACACCCCCAACTGTGCCGGGCAAGTCGAACGAAGTGAATCAGGACGGAAAGAAGGGCAGAACCAGAAAGCCAAAGCGCAAGGATCCTTGGGGGGAGCGATATGTGTTGTCGCTGGTCAGCCCCAGCATCGTACCAACGTATTTCCCCACGTTACGCGTGGTGGAATACAACATCTCTGGCCTTGAGAACACACCTCTTTGGCGCGACATGCCTGGCAATGGCGCGAAGAACTCGTCGCACCCTGCCAGTGCCCCGAGCGCACCTCCGAAGCACCTCGACCTGCGAAGCTTGTCGCCGATAGACGACCTGAGCGATTCCTTCGAAAATGTCGAAACCGACGAGAAGAAAAAGAAGAAGGGCGGCAAACGCCCAGAGAAGGACAAGAAGCCTCACGATCCCAACCTCATCATTCCTCCTCCACCAGCGAAGACGAGCCCTCCCGGACCTGCGTATTCTCAGCAGCCTCTGAGCTTGACAGGGTACACACAGTACTTTGCTAACCTAACGCACATCAACAACCTCAACCTTACCGATTTGAACAGCGTCGAGCCAACAACAACCAACAGCCTTCTCTCCCTGCTCCAATCCTCGAAATCGTGGCTTATGAAGTGGCGAAAGGGGAAGAACGGAGGGAAGAAGCCGCTGACACCGAAACCGGACCCGAGAGAATTTGCTTTTGAAGTCGAGTACAGCACTTTCAATGACAAGATCTACAAGCTGGGAGATTTGACGGTGAACAGCTTTGTGGAGTTGGCGTATAGGATTGGGCAGAAGGCCAAGGGCAAGAGTCTGGTTGAGATGGCTGGCGATGAAGAGGTGAGAGATGTTGAGGAGGAGCATGACTATGATGAGTCCGATTTTGAGTCGGACAGTGACTCTGATGATGAAGAGATGGAGGCTGAGGCAAAGAAGGGGGACAAGAAGAAGGGAGACAAGAAAAAGAAGGGCAAGAAAGGGGACAAGAAGAAGAAGAAGAAGGGGAAGAGGAACAAGACCTGGCTGCATTTTTTGAGTCATGCGTTTGTTGGGACGTTGGATAAGGGTGAGCTGAAGAGGTACTCATGATTTGGTTTCTACCAAGCAGGAGTGATACGAGGGATTGCTCAGCTGGGGCGATCTGTGTGGTTATCTGCTGGTTCATGGGGCGGGTACTTGCATGCATCTATGGCGTTATGTTTTCAAGGGAGGTTTTTTTTTTTTTTTTTTTATGGTTCATACTATACCTGGACAGTGTTGCATTGAAGACGGAAAAGGGGGCAAAAGAAGAGTGCAAGAAGCGTTGGAGTCTCACGGCATCATGTTGGCATGGAGTGGATAGATTCTTCTGCTGGGATTTACGTGGTGAATTCAAGGGGCTCGATGGAGCTAGAACATGTAGGAAATAGGTAATACAAAGATCAAAACATTTATCTATAAGACTTTATTGCGGCTTGCTAAGAGAGAGAAAAAGGGGGTGAGTGCCACACTCTCAGCCACATATTCTCAGCTCAAAGAAGCTTGCGCCACACCAATTAAACCCAGGCACGTCACGCTGCTGTAACTTTGCAGCAACACGCGCGTTGGTGTCTATCTTAATCTTTATCGCCAATCCATTTCCCCTTCTCCATTTGATGCTCAGCTGTCTTGGAGAAAGCTTTGAGGACTTTCCCTGTCGTTCGTTTTGTCTTCTGCTTCTAGGCCATTGAAACATGATGCCCTAATCTTGTCTCTTCCTGTTTCCCACCTTAAACACAGCAAAGCCGCAGCAGCAGCGCAATGCTCCCCCTTCGCCGACTCCTCCGTCTCCCCACCAGCTTCGCCCGCCGCCACGCCCGCCGACGACGAATGTACCTCCTCTTTTTGCTGCTGCTCCTAGTAGGGGTGGTGATTCTGCCGCTGTACGTGGTGTACTACCCGCCCTCGTCGCTAATCCGCTACTTCTCCCACCGCTGGACCGACGTCCTCTTCCGGATCTGGCTGCCCCCCGACAAGAAGATTGTGGCGCTTACTATTGACGACGCGCCGTCTGATCACACGAGGGGGATTCTCTCCGCGCTCTCTGCCAGCGGGGCGCACGCGACGTTTTTTGTGATTGGGTCGCAGGTTCCTGGGCGGGAGGGGATCCTGAGGGAGATTGTGAGGCAGGGGCACGAGCTGGGGAATCACGGGATGCATGATGAGCCTGCGAGGGGGTTGTCGACGGAGGAGCTGGAGAGGGAGATGAGGGAGGTGCAGGGGATGATTGATAGGGCTTATAGGGACGAGGGGAAAGAGCCGCCGAGGGAGGGGAGGGAGAGGTATTATAGGCCGGGGAGCGGGTTTTTTAGCGATAGGATTAGGGGGGTGGTGAACCGGTTGGGCTACAGGTTGGTGTTGGGGAGTATTTATCCTCATGATGCGCAGGTTGGGTGGGCGGGGGTGAATGGGAGGCATATCTTGGGGATGTTGGATCCGGGCGGGGTGATTATTTGTCATGATAGGAGGAGTTGGACGAGGCCGATGTTGGACAGGGTGTTGCCTGAGATGGGGAGGAAGGGATGGGAGGCTAGGACGGTGACGGGGTTGCTGGGGGAGGTGACGGGGTGAGATGGGGGGATAACTAATCCAGTGCGATTTGACTGTGGCGTGAGATGCAATCTACATGTGGGATTGTTTTTGGTCGAGGAGGGCTTGGGGGAAGATCATATAATCGGCATTGATACAGAGGCTTGCCTTTGCCCCAACTCGACCGGCCTTATCCGACGATGCAAGCACGACACATGGCATGACACTCGTGAAGCCAGCGCACAGAGCAAGATGTCAACATTGGAAGCAATCGGACATGTTCACGAGGCCACTGTTTTTCTCGACCAGAGGCACTGACGATTCTCACCACGATGCATAAAGTAACGGGGCCGCGCGGTAGAGGTCGGTATCGGCCGGTGAAGCAGCTCCGATGTGCCATCCGGGAAGCCCCTGTGAAAGTGGCGAGTGGGGAGGGGCAACTGCTTCTAGAAGCGTTGTGGATGCAAAGGCCGCCGCTAGCAGCAGTTGAGACGCCCTTGGAATGACGAATTCCACCATATGGAGCCGCCCAGCTGCCCCGCGCCGATATCGAACGTTTATATGGGCCGCTCAACACCAGCTCACTTACACCGACCGGTTTCTGTCCTTGTCGTCACATACCACTCACTAATCTACCAAAATGGCGTCTGATGAGCTTCCTGTTCGCCCCGCTGGGTCTGCGGTCAAGGCCGTCGTTGAGGGCCCCAACTCGCTCGCTGTCGCCTTTGGCAGGGAGCTGTCTATGGCTTCTCGCTCGGTCCATGCCGATGACTATATCAACAATCACCAGGCCGTGGCTCCCCCCATGCACGTTTCTACCACTTTCCGATATAACCGGGACCCCGAACAGTTGAGACCATGGGACAATCTCAACGTGAGTGCTTCACACCATATCACACCCCATGTTCACTGCCACTAACACAATGTTCAGCCCAATGCCCCTTATGACTCTCACGTGTACTCCCGAGACAGTGCACCAAACACCACCCGCTTCGAGGCCATCCTCACCTCGCTCCTCGGAGCCCCATCACTCAGTTATGCATCCGGTCTCGCCGCCTTCCACGCCATGATTGTCTTCCTCAACCCCAAACGTGTGGCTATCGGCGGTGGTTATCACGGCTGCCATGGCATTCTCCACATCATGAAGAAGCTCAACGGCCTCGAGCAGCTTGAACTGGAGGACGATGCCGACCTTGCCAAACTCGAAAAGGGCGATGTTATTCACGTCGAGACACCCCTTAACCCCACGGGCGAGGCTCGCGACCTGGCTTACTACCGCAAGATGGCCGACGAAAAGGGGTGCTATCTCACCGTTGACGCCACCTTTGCCCCCCCCCCTCTGATGGAGCCCTTCAAGTACAACGTCGATATCGTCATGCACTCTGCCACCAAGTATTTCGGCGGCCACTCCGACATGCTTGCCGGTGTCCTCGCCATCCGCCCAGACAGAGCCGAGAAGTGGCTCCCGGAGCTCAGGGAGGAGCGCCTCCACCTTGGAGGTGTGATGGGCTCTCTTGAAGGCTGGCTTGGCGTCCGTAGCGTCCGCACTTTGGAACTGAGAGTCAAGCGCCAGAGCGAGAGCGCCCAGAAACTGGTTGATTTCCTTGCCGAGAAGAAGGCGGCCGGCGACAACAGCAACATCATTGCGCAGTCTGTCTTCAAGATTCAGCACGCTTCTCAGCAGCCGGAGGCAAAGGATGAGAACTCGTGGCTGAGGAAGCAGATGCCCAATGGATTTGGGCCGGTGTTCAGCTTGTGGTTGGAGAGCGAGGAGAAGGCGAAGAGGTTGCCTAGCAAGCTGCAGTTGTTCCACCATGCTACGAGTCTGGGTGGAGTGGAGAGTTTGATTGAGTGGAGGGCGATGACGGATCCCAAGGTGGATAGGAGGTTGTTGAGAGTTAGCATCGGTGTGGAGGGTTGGGAGGATTTGAGGGATGACTTGGTGCAGGGGCTGGAGAGGTTGAAGGAGGAGGGGTTTTAGAGGGGATTGGGGTGTATAAAAGAAAAGGGATATAGGTAGATGGAACCAAGATGTCTTGTGGTTGCTAATTTCTTGGCCCAGCATGGTACGTAACGGCTCGGGCATGAATCCTTTTTTTTTTATTGCAGCGTGAAAGAAGGGGATATTCAGCTGAGAGTAAGCGGCTACGCTGCATAGATGACCTACATGAGGCTGGTTGTGATATTTTTGTCTGCCTCAGGTAAGATGAAGCTGCAGTACCAAGAGGATGGATCAGGCAAACCTCTTCGTCTGAATGGAAGTATCCAGTCCTGAAGCCTGCTGACTGCTTCACTTTTGTAAAGACGTTTGCAAAGAAGAAGCCCGGTGTTGTCCATCACCTTGCCGTGAGTATGATTTTTGTGCAAACGGGCGAGATGTCCGGTCAAGTGGTGAGGCAGTCATTGGGAGCACGATGCAGTTTTCTTGAAGGATGAACACACACGATTGGAGCTTCGTTTTGGGGAAGTGTTTTGGCGTGAAATGAGGAGATGCTTAGACATCCAATCCACAGGTCGAGACGAGGAGCTGGAATCAAACAGAACGCTCGACGACAACGGTCTTTGACCATCCCGACCTGGTTGCTGTAACTGGAGAAGCTGTCAACAAGACCTTGGCGAGGCCGGGGTGATCAGGCGGTCGCATGCTGACAGCCAGCAGACAGAGAGAGCATTTGACACCGGAACAGTGACAATTCCAGAAACCAGAAACAGCGTGAGGGGGTGGGAGAATTTGTGCATAGAGGTCAGAAACATCCCTGTTGATGTGAGTAGAGCATCGTGCCAAAAACCCATCACTAACCAAGACTAGCATATGTCTTGAACCGACCTCTATATTCGTTACCCTCATTACCATGAATTATTACAGTAGTATATGTGTACCTCCCACTTCATCATTCCATCCCAAACCCAGACCCCATAACGCCTTTTCATCAGCAAAAAAACGACCCACCACACAAAGATGTTGGTGATATGTCTGTTTTCCAAGCAATATGCCCCCCCCCCCCACCCATTCAACACAGACGGCTGCCCATCTATCGCCATGACTCCTCTGGTCAGAATGATGCCCCCTAATATCATGCACGTCCTTTAAGCATCAACCTCAACCGCACCCCCATTCGCCGCCGACCTATCAACAGGGAAAGGCATGGCCCCCAACTCCGCTCCCTGCCCGCTCTGCGCCCTCTTTCTCGACGCCCCAGGCAGGAAACTCCATGATGACGTCGCGTTGCTATTCACAGTATGCGCTGCATCGGTCGTCTCATGGGTGTGCTCAGATCCAAATCTCGCAAAGAGCCCCTTCTTCTTCGGCAACGCTGGAGTCTGTGTCTGTTCAGCTTGTTGCTGGTGCTGGTGCTGCGCTGTGGTCTTGGATTCACCACCTAGCCCAACATCCTCAAAACCCTCTTCCGGGGTAGGTGGTTCCCGGCTTAGGAGCGATGAGCGCGTGTGCATCATGCGGGGGAAGCGGGCGGAGGAATCGAGGGATTGGCGTGGCACAGGGTCGGTGATGTAGCTTCTGGCGGAGATGTCCTATTGTGTGTTAGCGGTTGGGCCAAGAGGGGGGTTTGGGAGAGAAAGGCGTACAAAGGAGCGGCGGTAAGAATCGAATGATTCCCTCGAGATGGGGAAGTGCTCAATGTCACCCGAGCCATCCCGGCTGCTTCTGTCGCTGGAGGTTCGGGAGAGGTACCGGCGTGGCCAGGTAGCTTCCTTTTCAGTGGGAGATGGCTGGAGGGTCGCGTCAGTACTGGGAAGGATATGTGAAAGAGAGGAGGCGGTAGCTCACAGGAAGGTAGATTCCACTATCATTGACCACTGCATGAACAGGCGCGGAGTCAGTTTTCGGTGCTTGAAGCTGTGTCGCCACGATGGTGAAGATCCCAAGCCTCCCGCTCAGTTATGTGGGGGAAGGGACCGCTCATTCAGGAGACTTCGAGGGAACCGTACCGCTCATCTTGTATTCCCCTGTGTCCTGGCTCCTCCTGCTGCTGCGAATGCTGAACGCCGACGATGCCTTTGACCCAACAGTATCTACCCTTTCAAAACCCGGCGACAGCACACTTTCCTTCACACTCCCGGCCGCCGACCCCGGCCGTGAGTTTTCATCATGAGCGGTGACGATGACACCGGGACGGCGCGCAAAGGGGTTGCGGATTGGCATGCTGAAGATATTACGTATGAAGCGAGCTCGACAACCGAACTCCAGAAATTGACCGGCTTCTTCCAAAAAATGCTTTCAAACAATTTGAAGAGGCAGAGAGAACCAGTCGCGCGCAAAAAGGAGAAAAAACCAAGAATTCGAAGCTTGAACAGGAACGGTCTGCGATGGCCGGGGTGTCGGTGTTTAAATTCAGAATGGCAAATGCAGGGCCAAGAACATAACAAGAAGGCCCGTCCCAGCAGGATTGGTTCGAGGGTGGTCAGACGATCATATTCGGACGGAAGAAAAGCTCTGGTTGGTCGCCTTTCCACTAAGGAACTTCCCTGAATGTCTTACAGCCCTGAATAAAACATGCTGTAAGATCTCTGTACCAGCGGGCGGTGCAGGCCGCTTAGTGGGGTCGTGGAAAACCGTTCCTTTTCGGTGCCCCTCTCGACCCCGCAAGTCGGAGCATGGAGTGCCCGGCTGCCCGGCTCTGAACCCGCACCAAGAGATGGGCGAGAATGCGACTTTGCCCGGCATCATCGCCTACACCACCTCTCGGCGGTCAAAGCAAAATAAATCCGAACATGACGTTGTTGAGGCACGGCTGCCAAAGCTATCCAGACATCTCCGCGCTTCCTTCTGCCGAGCAAGCTGAATGAGTGTACACAAAACAGCCCCAAGAACCGCCTGTCAGCCCAAGACAAATCCATATTGGTTTCATGCAGGCAATGCCACGTTGGAGATGCATTCCTTCCCACTCTTCCCAGCCTGTCTTCCAGAAACTCTCAAAGTCGGGCTCAGAGACGCTTTGCCACTTCGATCGAGGATCCGACCTCGAGCACCTGTTGTGTCTTGATCAACAATAGCAGCCCACTATGCGACCCCTCGATGTACATAAGATGACAAGTCCCACCAAGATCGTACAACCTTCCTCACACAAGATCTCACCTACTTGTTACAGGTTGGTGACGCAAGGCACACACACCCGTAGATCACTGATCGCAGCGCCGAGCTTGCCGGAGAGCAGAGTGTGCAGCTGCGCAGCCTACCGGCTAAATCATCGATAAAACCCTCATCAGCACATGAGCGGATGTAGTCTCTGAAGTGACATTGCTCAAATCGTCAGCCAAGAATACTCGGTCGAGTCCCAGATCGACCCAACACTATAGATGTCCAAATCATATCTTTGATTCGTAGCATACTTCTGTCATGAATTCCCTTGCCAAGGGGTAGGATTCCACCAGTCTGGTTGAACCAGTGTGGCCTTGGTCATCTTCTTCCTGTAGCTAGTGTGCTTTTCCCTCTCTCAGCTTCCTCACGCAACCTTGTTGTATCGACCTCAGTTCCTGACAACTTCCATCATTAGTCGGAATCACTGTCCTCACTGGGAGAGAACCCCTTGAATTCCTCCTCGGAATCATCCACAACACCAACGCCCGAAGCCTCGCCATTCCCTTCCTCTTCCGAGGAGGGCTCTTCGTCTTGTTCCTCAATCTCAAACATCGCACTAACATCCCATCGGTCGCCCTTGGCGCTCTGGGAGACGTACTTTACGAAGCGGAGAGTCCCGCTATCGCGCAGCACAATGCTCATCTTGTTCCAGGAGGCAGCCTGGAAGAAGAGAATGTTGTCGTCCTCATCGCTGGTCTTGTAGATGGCAGCATCCTCGTTGCTGTCGTCATCGCCAGCCATGTAAACCTCGTGGCCACCAACTTCGAGCTCTTCCTCAGGCTCGGGCTCCTTTTCAACAGCCTTGCCCTTGCCCTTGCCCTTGCCTTTGGCATCGCTGCCGTTAGCAGACTTGCCGTTGGCCTTCTCCTTTCCTTTGCCGTTCGCCGCGCCGTTCTTGCCTTTCTTCTTGGGCTGCTCCTCTTCAGAGGACTCCTCCTCCTCCTCCTCTTCTTCCTCATCCTCGTCGTCCTCAACATCGCCCCAGCCAGTGGTGGGCGTCAGGCCAATATTGACTTCGAGTCTAGGCTTGCCCTCATGGCCGGTCGCGAGTGTGTAGTCTTGTCCATGGCGGAAGCGCCTGGCCAGTAAATCGACGCTTTCGACCGTAGAGCGCGTAGCCATCTGCAGCCACAGGCGGAATTGTCTGGATGGCAAAAGAACCTCGAGCAGCTCCTTGAGGGGCGACTCCTCGGTCTTCTCCTCTCCAGGCTGGAGGTAAAGATATCTGTGCTTGTGAGGTGGGCGCGCAACCTTCCAGGCGCCCTTCTCGATCTCATCACTGCTTTCCGGTAGTGGCTTCTTCTCCTGGTCCTCCACATATTTGCGAAGATTCTCGGCGAATCTGGGATGCAGAATGTCTGGCAAGGTGATGCTGAACTCCTCCTCAAAGTGTTCGGCGACGCGCTCGATGGTGTCTGGTGTGAGGTAGGTCGGCGCGATGTACTTCAAAAGGAACTCCAGATCAGACTCATCCAGAGGGAAGTCATCCTCCTCGAGTTTGCTCTTCTCAACCCTTATGGGTTTCGCCTGCGGCTGGTCGTGCTGGTCTGGGTTACCCTGCAGCTGCATCAGTCCGCTCTTGTGAGCCGCTTCTCTCTCGGCACCCTCCACCCACCCGTCCTCTCCAACCTGGGGAATGTGGAACCACCCGCTGATGGCCATGCGGATGCGCCCAGCATTCTTCTCGAGCTCCTCCGGGCTGGCAGCATGGTAGACCTCCTCGACATCGTGGAAGGACTCGCCGGGCTGCACGGCAAAGAAAGAGAGCTGGTTCCAGGCTGGCGGGATAGACTTGACAAAGTCTGGCAGGGGTGTCTTGGCAACCTCGCCGTCCTTGCCCTCTCGGTCGACGACGGGGAAGAGGCGAAGAGCTCCGCCCCACTCGGGCTGCCATGGTGTGTCCGGGTCGGTAAGGTACAGAATGTAGCTGACTTTTCGAGAACCGATAACATCGTCGTGGCACAAGAGGTAGCAGCCGGGTGTGTAGACATTGATGGCCATATCGGTCTTGCGCCCACTCAAGGGACCGCAGCCGGTGATGTGCGAAACATATTCGCGGAAGGTCTGGGAGTAGAGCGCATCGCGGAGGGCGAGAAGGGAGGGGAGCTTGGCCAATGCCTTGTCGTCGAGTCCGTCGAGGTTGGCAAGGTCACCACTTTGGTGGATCTTGTAGATGTCGGTCTCTTTGGGGGTGAAGTGAACGTTGGCCTTGATTTCTTCGCGAACCTTGCGCAGGAGGGAGTCGTCGGCGAGCTCGTGGATTACGCTGTGTTTATACGGTGTTGATGTCGCATACTCTGAGGTGTACTTTCCGAGGACCTTCTTGTCAAACAGCCCCTTGCGGAAGCGGGCTTTGGCATCCTCGTCGCTGAGAGCTATGATGGAGGAGTTGTGTCAGCGTCTATCGTATCGCCGGAGCTATCGGTGGACGGGTTGAGGGGCAGCAGCAGGCTTATTACTGTTCTTGGACCGCTTCTTGATGGCTTTCCTGCCATCAGCTGGAGAATCGGCCTTTCTCTTCATCTTCATGGTGCAATTGGATCTGTTGCACAGGATTTGGAGTTGGTTTTCGGTGGAAAATGGAGCAGAAAAAGAAGAGCTCCGGGAATGGGCTGATATCCAAAGATAAAATATCCCATGAAGAACATGTGCGGGTCCAAAACTTTTTATGCCCCACCTTGGGGAAACGAACATGGGCCGACCCTGAAACATGCGATCGATTGGCTCGCTGTGGGGTCAAACGCTCTCGACTGACATCTGCCGTAGGCCATGATTGACTCGAGAAAGCGGCGAGGCCATGCGCAGGTCTTGCATGATGCGCGAAGCGCCTGTTCCAGTTGCAAGCTCATGGCGGTGCGTAGCGCTGCTTCGAGAGGGTGAGCAGGCTTTGGTACCGCGCAGGTTATATGGTAATGCCATAAGCCCCCCCCTCCCCCTCCCTTACTCGATCTAGGCGCTTCTCTTTAACAGCATCTTTCCTCCGGTTGGACCTCTTGAGCATCAGAATTCGCCGTAGTTGTTAGGCCTCGGCGCCTGTCTGGAGATGGCTGCTTCCACGTCAGGATGGCAACCAACAAGACACAGAGACGTCTGCATGGAGCCGCCGGTGATCTCTTTCCGGTGGGATCGCCTTGATCCTATTTATGCGTCTCTTATGCAGCTTTCAGTCTCGATCCTTAGATCCGGCTTTGAAAGGCTCCATTGGCAGTTGATATAAAAGAGAATGATAGTTGCAGGTAGGGAGGTGGGTGTCGACATTGAATCGACCAATAGAGCCCTCTCTTTGTTATCCACTTGGAGATGATGGTGCCCGACATCCCGGGCCGTTGACTAAAGTCAAACATGACTTCAACGTAAGGTAGTCAGTGTCTTGGGTTTATTCTTGTCTTGTGTCTTCCCAAGTGCGGACCGAGGAGTGCCTTGGACACTCGGTGGCCCCCAAACAGAGAGTCTGAAAACAAGTCTAATTCAGATGCCGCCATTTACACCTGAAGATATTGACGGCGTGAGGGCAAGCTTCCCCGCATTGTCAGGAGATTATATATTCTTCAATACTGCAGCTGGAAGCCAGGTATTGGGATCAGTAGCTGATCGGTATGATTAAACCAGTCTCCATGCCACCAGTGCCCTGCCGAAGCTGATGCGTGTCCCAGTGTGCGGGACTACCTCATAACTCCAAACCTCGTCAACGACGGTTATAAAGCCGCAGCAGACTTTATCAACGCCTCCCCAGATGAAATAGGTTCGTAGACCCTAAAGCTGCTCTATTTCACCCTCCCATAAAACCGCATTGCTCTCTTACACAACCACCCCTAGTCTTCGGCTCCTCCGCAACCCAACTCCTTTACAACCTCTCTCACGCCCTCTCTTTCTCACCCGAAGATGAGATCCTCCTCTGCCCCCTCGACCACGAGTCCAACATTGCCCCTTGGCTCGCCTTAGCAGCACGTCAAAATCTCAAAGTCCGCTGGTGGCACCCCCAACTCCCACCTGAAGATCAACCGGGTTGCGTCAACCCCAAACTCGACCTCACCAACCCTCCCATCTCCCCCAAAACCCGCCTCATTTGTTTAACCCACACAACCAACATCCTCGGCACCATCCACGACATCAAATCCCTCTCCGCCAAAATCCGCCTCCTAAACCCCCAGACCCTTCTCTGCGTTGACGGCGTAGCCCACGCACCCCACCGCCGAATCGACGTCAAAGATCTCGGGGTCGACTTTTACGTCTTCAGCTGGTACAAGCTTTTCGGACCTCGAATCTCACAGCTGTACGCCAGTCCCTGCGCTAGGGCACAGCTCCAGTCCATGGGGCATTTCTTCAACCCTGCTGAGAGTTTGGATGACAAGATTGGGCTGGCGGGGGGGTGGTGTCAGGAGTTGATTTACGGGATTCTGGCTGTGGTGAAGTATCTGACGCCGAGATGGGAGGGGGTTGTAGACCAGGAGGAGAGGTTACAGTCGGTTTTGCTGGGTTTGTTGGCGGGGTTGGATGGAAAGATAACGATTTACGGGGAGTGGTGTGGTGATGCTAAGGTGAGGGTGCCAACGGTGAGTTTTAGGGTGAGGGGGTGGAAGTCGAAGGATTTTGTAGAGGCTATTGAGCGGGAGACAAATGGGAGGGTTAAGGTGAGCTGGGGGACTTATTACTCTGTGAGGCTGGCTAAGGAGGTGCTTGGGTTGGGGGATGATGGGGTTGTGAGGGTGAGTTTGGCGCATTATAACACTGGTAAGTTATTGCGTTGATGGGATTTGAACGAGTTGAAGCTGACTGTAAGTAGTGGAGGAGATACGGTTGTTCTATACCGCTCTTCTAAAGGTGCTGGGCCTTGAGGGAAGCGGTAATGGTGCGAGGGAAAGTGATTGGAAGATCTAGGGGCTGAGGCGACACAATGGCCAAACAAAAAAAATAACAAAAGAACGCAAAAAGTAGGACTGGAAGCCCTGGACTCTGATCAAGCCGAGCAGGCGAGCACAATCCACATTTTGCGGTGAACCTTTGCGAGCAAAGGTCCAATAAACCACACGCCGCCGTTGACCACTGCGCCAAATACCCCTATCTCCGTTCCTTGATGCCTACTGGTGCAAGTCTTGCTCTTAAATAGAGGCATCTGCATTTCGAGTCACCTATCTCACACCGTGCTACACCTCTATAACTTGCCACTCCTCTTCTCGACGGCCTCCCTGAGCAGAGAAATCACCTCGGAGGGATCCTTCGCACCGAACACCGCACTGCCAGCAACAATAACATTGGCACCCGCGTCCGCAGCCTGGTCGATCGTGCCAGGTCCCAGCCCACCATCAACCTCAATGTTCAAGTCCGGGTACCGCTTCCGCAACTCCTCCACCTTGGGCAGCTCAGAAGCCATGAACTTTTGACCACCAAACCCAGGCTCGACAGTCATAACCAAAACCATCTATTCTCGAATCAGTAACAACCTTGCCACTACCTGTCGGGATATCCACTCACATCAGGCTTCTCCTTAGGATCTTCGCTCTCAATCAAATCAAACAGCACATTAGCGGGAGTAGCCGGCTTGATAGCAATACCGGCCAGCATGCCCTGGTCATGAATGTACCGGATCAGCTCCCTCGGGCTCGTCTTCTCGTCCGACTTGCTCTCGGGGCTCTCAGCAGCAGACGAGTTGATGGCGGCCTCGTAGTGGAAGCAGTATAGATCGCACCCGGCGTTCTTGAACTCCTTGACCCACTTCTTGGGCTCAGCGATCATCATGTGGCAGTCAAAGGTGCCCTTGCCAAAGGACTCGGCGGGCTTCTCAACATGGGAGCGGATCTTGACGACAACTGGGGGGCCGAAGGTGAGGTTGGGGACGAAGTGGCCGTCCCTGAGGGGGGAAGTGTTAGTGATAGGAATGAGTGCGAGGTGCAATAGTAACTTGACTTACATGATATCAACATGGAGCCAGTCGGCACCTTGCTTGATAGTCCTCGAGCATGCCGCGCCGAGATCGGCAAAGTCTGCCGAGAGAATGGAAGGGGCAATGATAGCTTTGGGGGCCATTGTGTTTACTTTATGAAGCTATCGCCAAACCTCTGGGATAGGGGGTCCTGGGCAAGATCGGATGATGTCCTTCGGTGCCAGAGCCTTGCTGAGCCCCAACCAAATGTTCTGCGCGGGGGCGGGGCAGAATGACGCAGGCTGGCGGATACAAACAGTGGGGAGACCCCTGAAAGGTGGGCTTGGCGAGAAGGTCTGGGCTTGATCGCGGGTTGACATCACTCCATTTTTTGTAGCGTCTCCCCAACAAGTGCGGTGACGCTCGGGATTCAAGCTGGGTGAGTGGTGAGTGCCTTTGAGGTTGATGTCGTTCAAAGAAAAGCACAAGACAGCTTCCCCGCTCATGAGATTTTATTCATCTCGACACAACCAAAGTAATCGCGTCACCAGAGTGTAAGAGAGACGGGCCAAAATGGCATCCTTCCTCTCATACATCCCGCTGGTCAACCGACTGGTGAGAGGGGCGCCCACTACCATCGATCTTCCTCCCGTCGAGGTTCACAATGTGGAAGCAGACCCGGACAAGAGGCCGCGCACGTTGAAGCATCTTCTGAAGGCCAACCATGTCAATCACTCCATTCTGTATCACAATCTCGAATTCGACAACCACATGGCGCACATTCTGTGCTCATCATATCTGCTCGGCGCAGAATCACAACACTTGTATCACATATTCGAAGTGGAAGCCAAAACCCTCGAGCCGTGGAAAGATTCCCCTGCAGAGATGGGCGAGGAAGACTGGCGTGATTTCCTCGGAGACAAAAGATACCAAAGAGCTTTCGTAGACTTTTTCGAGGATGCCTTGGCGATGAAGCACGCGTATAAGTGGAAGGGTGTAGTGGACGAGTACATGTTCTCCGGAGATGAGCCCCTCGTCAATGGTCTTGTTGGCGGTCGTATGTCATGCCTACCCACTCGTTTTGACTCATCTTACTAACCACCATCAGTCGGTCACCCCCTCATCCACCTTGGCTACGCCTACGAGTTCGACAGTCGCGAGATCGCCACAGAGGCCCTCGGTCTTGCCTCTACACAGTACAACTATCTCCACAGATACCTCGACGACCCAACCTACACCGTCAAACCAACCACCTCATCCACTCCCTTGGAGCTCCTGAACAAGCTCTCCAACGACACCCGCTTCGACAATCTCTTCAAAACCCCCGCCTTCTCCAACATCGAAGCCCTCTTCCACAGCAAAGAATCCGAAGGCTTGGTACTGGAGTACTGGAATGCCTGGGACATCACCTCCTCTGCCTGCTCCCCAGCAGAACAATTCCAGCTCTCACAAGAAGCCGCTGTCCAACTTTTAGTAGCAACCGTTGCCCCGGGAACACACTCTTACAACTTCTTCCTGGTGCACGTTCTAACCACCAGCCACGCCGTGAGAGTTCTCTTGCCGTTCATTCCGGCGAAATTCCATGTCAGTATTGTGAGACAGTGGTGGTTGTTGGCCTTGGCGGCGTATATTGCTGTCTTGAGGCCGAAGATTGACGTGGATTATGTGCCTGGGGAGGGGGAGCTGAAGGGGAAGGGGTGGAAGTATGTTGAGCACAAGGCTTTGACGGGGGAATGGGCTACTGACGCGCATTATGTCAAGGGTGAGTTCCTTCCTGATGATGAAGTGTGAGATGAGATTGCTGACCGAGACGGGAATGATAGCCATCCGGGCGATGAGGGAAGCGGCGAGGACTTGGGGGGATGTTCATGAGAAGTATTTGGCTGCTGCTGTGAGGTTTAGTGATGATTTTGAGGGGTGGTTTTGAAGCGTTGAGGGAGAGGGGAGGTTGAGATATGGGTGCGGAAGTTGATCTTTGAGTTGGCATCGAAACGGTCGTTCAGCTGAGCTTACATGTTATATTTTGGGGGTTCTGTCTGGCATCAAAACTGCAATATTATCAAGGAGGTTGTAGCATGCATATAATTTCATACTCGGTCCCATTCATGTCTCTTTCATGTTAGCTATCGTGGTTGCGGTGACAAAGCGAAGGGTTAGGGCTGTCCTATCAGTACGTCGGAGCACAGACCTTGTGGATCGTCAGGTCCCCTGCAGCCCGCTGGCTGCCTGGCGCCGGGGCACCGCAACTTGATTCCCAATGCAAGACGCAGCCTTGTCAACGCTTTCAGCTTCCCACACAACCTGGACCTTCACCAAACCACTTTTGAAATGATGGATGTTTCACTTCCATCGGGTCGATAGAGCTTCAAACAAGTCAAATCACCGCATTCCAGTCCCGTGCAAACCACCTACAGCTTTCACCCAAACCCAGGCGCAATGCCTCCCCCACCAACCAAACGCCGGAAGCGCGCCGCCGCGATAGACGACTCGGACGATGACGATGCCGACACTGATATCAACCGCTCTCCTTCCCCACCCGTGAGACAAAAAGCCAGACCCGCCACGCGAACGTCGGCTCGAAACACTATCCAGCGTTTTTTTGTCTCGTCACCGGAGAACTCACCGCAAAAATCACAATCAAGATTGGATTTGGAGGAGTCGATAATCGAGGAAAGCCCGAGTCCGGTACGGAAGAGGAGTAGGAACTTTGGTGCTGTGGCTGCAGGAACCCAATCGAAGAGCCCGATCAAGACACGGGCTACTCGAGCGGCGGCTGGGAAGAGGGCGCTGGAGGAGGAGAAGGGGAAGTCGGGGGATTTAAGGACGTTGTTTTCGAAACAGGCGCAACGGAACTCGACTGGGACGGGAGGTAACAAGGGTAATGGGGTTACGACAAACAAGACACAGGTATTGGAGATTGAGGATATCATCAGTGACCCTATTGATGACGATGATATGCCGCTGGTGAGGAGGAGTGCCGGCGCGACGGTAACTACACAACCTGGGAAGAGCATCATTGGGTTGAGGGCTCAGAAACGGAAAGAAAACGATGGGAGTGGGATTGGGGTTGGAGCATCGCACCTGCCGCTATCGCAGCATTCTAACGGGAGTCTGAGCGCGGGAGGGGCGAGGTTCTTGAACAGGAGTAGGGGTGGGACTGTTATGGCTGCGAGTCAAACTCCTAGCCAGACGCAACATGTGGAAAAGCCGAGCATAGTAGACGACGATCCGCGGCCATGGTCGGAGAAGTACGGACCGGTTAACCTGGAGGAATTGGCGGTTCATAAGAAGAAGGTGGCGGATGTGAGAAGGTGGTTGGAGGATGTGTATGGTGGGAGGTTAAGACAACGGTTGTTGATTCTGAAGGGAGCGGCAGGGACAGGGAAGACGACAACACTACGACTGCTCGCCAGGGATCTGAAATGCGAGGTTCTGGAGTGGAGGAACCCAAACAATTCATTCGGGGCTGTGGGGCAGGCTTACCAGAGCGCAGCATCACAATTCGAAGAATTCCTCGGTCGGGGTGGGAAATTTGGGCAGTTAGACTTCGAAGAAGACGAAGAGCAGGAGCCAGAGATGGCGCCTCCGCATTTGCCGGCACAGAATGGGTCAGACAAGAAGCTGATCTTGATTGAAGAGTTTCCCAACACCTTTATGCGGTCATCTGCAGGGTTGGTCTCTTTTCGAAATGCGATAATACAGTATTTGGCAGCGAATACGCCGGCCATAGTGGGATGGGGCCGGGCTTCTTCTTCGGGGCCCATCACGCCTATTGTCATGGTTATTTCGGAAACACTGCTCACTACTGCGTCTGCTTCAGCAGATAGCTTTACGGCACATCGATTACTAGGACCCGAGGTTCTTCGACACCCTGGGACGGCAATCGTTGAGTTCAACCCTGTTGCACCAACACTCCTGGCGAAAGCCTTGGAGGTGATAGTGCAAAAAGAGGCACGCAAATCGGGAAGACGACGGACACCCGGACCGCTTGTGCTGCAGCGACTGGGCGAAATTGGTGATATCCGCAGTGCTGTGTCCTCCTTGGAGTTTCTCTGCGTCAAAGGCGACGATGATACCGATTGGGGTTCTCAAGTCGCCTTGGCCAAGACGAAGAAATCGAAAAGCGTGCCCACTTTGACCAAGGCTGAGAAGGATAGCTTAGAGCTCGTTTCGCAGCGAGAGGCGACGCTCGGGATATTCCATGCCGTGGGCAAAGTGGTGTACAACAAGAGAGGTGGTAAGCTGACAGGCGAACCAGCATCGGCAGCAGAAACGCTGCCTAGCCATATGGCGCGGTTTGCGAGGCCTAACCCATCGCTTGTTTCGGTTGATACGCTGATGGATGAGACTGGAACTGATACCCATACGTTTATCTCAGCATTACACGAGAATTACCCCTTGTCGTGTGAGCAAACTTCGCCTCAGGATGAGAACTCATCGCTGGATTACATCAACGGCTGCCTTGATTACCTATCTGAAGCTGACCTCCTGTGCCCATCCTGGGATATCTTCTTTGGAGGCAAAGGCTATGGAGGTGGGTATGCAGGGAAGGATTCAAGCAGCCATGTTTTAAGGCAGGATGAGATGGCCTTTCAGGTTGCTGTCCGAGGACTGCTCTTTTCGCTGCCATCGCCCGTGAAACGGCAAAGCCACCCTACGCAAGGGGGTAGCCGTGGCAACGATGCTCACAAGATGTTTTATCCTACGTATCTGAAACTGTGGCGGACCAAGGAGGAACTGGAGGGTCTGACGGACCTGATGGCTACCAAGATGCTTAAAGGGGAATATGGTGGGTCTGGTCACCACTCATCAGCATCACAAGGGCGCGGTGCCCATGGTGCGTCTGCTTTTCGGCAAGCAGTGCCATTCGGGACCACCAGTAGCCAGTTCGCCTCGTCTGCTCGTCACAACCGGCAACAGCCAGAAGCAGAACCACCTTCTCATACACCTCTACTATCACTTGGCAATGCCGCTCGTCAAGAGCTTCTGCTCGAGCGCCTACCATACATGGCGCACATCGCCCGCCGCAACCGATCGGCGTTTTGCACCTCACAAGCTAAAGAGCTGGAAAAGATCGCTTCGTTCAGGGGCATTGGTCGAGCGGGTGCGGACGAGGAAGATGGGGCGGACTCGGCAGACGAGGACAGCGGAGGTGCGAAAGAGGCAGCAACCTCTTGGGCTACGGATAAACCGACCGAGGAGATGACTCCACGGAAGAAGAGGAGGACGGGACTGGGTGCGATTCTTCATCCGACGCAAAAGGCGGGGGATGGAGAAGAGGAGCTGCAGAGGTTGCCGATAGAGAGTTTGGTGATTAGTGATGATGATATTGAGGATGATTAGATGGGACTGAGAGTGAAAGGTTCTGGAGTTTGTAGGGATAACAAAATGATACCACTGTGTAAACGGCGTTTAGAGGTTGGGAATATAGCATCATTGGACGGGAAGATTAGGACAAAGGGCGCATGTGAGTACATCGAGATAATAAAGGTAGAAGACGACACCACATTCGACACAACTTTTTGTTTGTGCAACCGGTTTCTAATGGTTGCTCACATTGTCATACAACAACGTGACGGATCGAGAGCCAGTTTTGGTGCCTGTTTTTGACGGCGGTGCAATCACTGAAATATTCCTATTTGACAGTCTATTTGACAGTCGGGAACTAATTTGCTGATCGGCAACTAGGTGAATTGTGAATCAAAGCAGATAAAAGCGTTTGGACAAATGTGCTACAAGCTCAAGACGACTTTTTTTTTTTTTTTTTTTTTTTTTTTGGCAGTTTAGATGAGGTTTCCGGACTGAAGAAGCGAGTTTTGTTTTCGCCCGCTATTGGGGCCGGATGTCTATCGAGGTGCGTTGATGATGTCCAAACGAGGTGTTTAGCTGGCCTGTGTGTCTGTGTTGGCACTTTGAATGACTGAAATGACTGAGGGACACACACATCAAGTGAAGATGGAATAACAGGGGGCTGCATAAACAATGATCAGGTTGTGAAGCATTATTTGTGCTATTGTGCAAAACGCATTGATCCATAGTTTTAGTGGACCAGGCTTTTATAAGCCCCAAGTTTGCAGGTTTAGGTCGGAGTAGGCCCGCTCAGTCCGAACTCATTTCCTGCCTTTTACCGGATGTGACCGTGAGTTGGCCTCAAATACTCCATTCTACAATCTTTGGAAACAAAACCTCTGGTACATCCAGAATTCGATTCTTCTTTTTGCAACTTTTTTGCACACATGAAAATGTCCAATTTCATGCAGTCTGGTATTCCCACTTTGATCTTTGGTTTGATGCTGGTTTTTTTTTAAGGTGGAAGTTGTTTTTGTCAATGCCGCAGCGCCATGGTGTTTGTGCGATACTGCTTCGAGGTTTCGACTCGAATGATGACGACCTCGGAGACAACCAAACACCATCTCAGGAAACAGATGACGTGCTTTCACTCAGAGGAAGGAAGATGGTTCCCGCCACACCATCGGGAATTAGCCTTCCCCCAAAGCCTGGAGGAGGAGGAGGGAATCTGGGGTAAGGTGCCCAAACCGCGAGTGGTGACCCACTGGTGATGATGGCTTCTGGAGGAGTTGCACCTTGATGGCCAGAGCGTCATCATGCTTCTGCGCGTCCAGTTTTGCTGCAGTCTACTTGACAGGCTTTCATGAGTTGGCCAACGTGTCAGCAGTCTCATTCATTTCATATGATATTGAAGAACTCCCATCAGATATCGGTATGTTCAAACTGCATCGAAATCGGAGAGACAAAGCGGCTAGCCCCGTGCGGGGTGCGGATCCAGTGCCGGGGCGCTGCCGGAAATGTGCCGCCGGCTGGGCTTGGCTCACGTTGTGCCTCGCCTCGCTGTTGGAGAGCTGACCTAGGAACTTGCGTTGCAACCTCGGCTCAAGTCCATCATCACCACCGCCGCCTTCGCTCTCGTAGCCACAGCCTCGGATAGTAGGGCCTTCCCTATTATTAGACCATGGACCTCTAGCATTCACCATTGTCCCTTTTTGCTGTCGTGATTCCTTTTTGCTGCTTCGTTCTGGCGTCATCAAGCAAGCACGCGCTCGCTTTCTCATTGGTGTTTGTGTTCGCTACAGCTCCGTAACCCCAGCGCGCCAGCCAGTCGCAAGTAGCGGTGGCGGGGGTATTTGTTGCTTGAGTCGAGTCCCGGATACCAGGTGGAAGAGGGGAGGCTGAATATCGACGTCTATAAAAACAACACCGCTTTGTTTGGCTAATCTGGTTTGGACTACTGCGCGCAAAGTTAGAAAAGGAAACAGTTCACAATGGCAGGAAGAGTCCGTCACCCAATCGACATCCGCTCCCTGGAGCGATGGCTGAACAAGACCGTCCCTGAGATTGAGACGCCCCTTGAAGTCCACCAGGTAACTCACCTCGTCACCAACCCCCCCTTCATCACCACCACTGCTAACACTACAAAACAGTTTGGATTCGGCCAATCAAACCCCACCTACCAGCTCACCACCCCCTCGGGCGACCGCTACGTCCTCCGCAAGAAGCCTCCCGGAAAGCTCGTCTCCAAAACCGCCCACAAGGTCGAGCGCGAGTACCGCATCATCGCCGCCCTCTCCACCACCGACGTCCCCGTGCCCAGAGCCTACTGCCTCTGCGAAGATGACTCTGTCATCGGCACCCCCTTCTACATCATGGAGTTCCTCGACGGGCGCATCTTCGAAGACCCCGTCATCCCCAACGTCCTCCCCGACCACCGCCGCGCCATCTGGGCCGACGCCGTCCGCACCCTGGCCAAACTCCACCGCATCGACCCAAAAAGCGTCGGGCTGGAGAGCTTCGGCCGCCACGACGGCTTCTACAACCGGCAGATCGCCACCTGGAAGCAAATCTGCGGTGCCCAGGCCGCGGTCGAGGACGTGGACACAAAAGAGCAAGTCGGACAGCTCCCCTTCTTCGAGGAGCTCATGGCCTTTTTCGGCGATGGGAAGGCCCAGCCGGCGGACAAGGGGACGCTGATCCACGGAGACTTCAAGATTGACAACCTGGTCTTCCACAAGACGGAGCCGAGGGTGATTGGGATTCTGGAGTATGACCCCCTTCTCCTTCCCTGTGCTGCTTGCGACTACCATGCTAACAAGTGCTGTCACAAACAAAGCTGGGAGATGTCCACCATCGGGCACCCCCTTTCCGATTTGGCGAACCTGCTGACGCCGTATTACACCGCGTTTTTGGACCCTGCTCGGTCGGTGCACTTGCACCCTGGGTTCTTGCCCAAGGCGACGAGGGGGTTGCCGTCGAGGGAGGATTTGACAGAGTTGTATTTTGCGGTGCTGGAGCCCGAGGCGAGGGAGGAGGATAGGGCGGTGGTGGAGACGAGGAGGAGGGAGCTGCAGTGGGCGCAGGCGTTTAGCATTTTCAGGTTGGCGGCGATTTGCCAGGGGATTGCCGCTAGGTTGGCGAGGAGGCAGGCGAGCAGTGAGCAGGCCAAGAGGCACGGGGATGCGAGGACGCTGTTTGCTGAATTTGCGTGGGAGCTGGCGCAGAGCAGCAAGGGGGCGGAGGCCAAGACGAGTAAGTTATGAGGGGTGGGATATATATAGTGTTGCCGTGTGTTGAGCAACGAGAGATATTTTGAAATTTTGAACAACGAGCTTTATCGGGTCTTCCAGTTTCATTTTGAGAATGATATCATGATCCGGGACTGGATGGGAAAAAAAAAACAAAAAAAAAAAAGACTGACTCGACTTGCGATTGCTTCTTGATCATCTTCAACCCGCAAGCTGAGATGACACCTCCAACTGTAAGACAAACCAACCGGCTCTCGTCCGAGCAGGTAACAGCCCCCCGACATAACCTCCTCTTAAAATATACTATTGTCCCTTATAACTAGCCCCACTCCATCCTTGCCTCATGTGGAAAGATAGATCCGTTCCTTCTCAGGCCTCAAAAGCTTTCTCTCATGCCTACCCGCACTTAACCAATCGTCCTTTCGAGCCAACGTAGCCTCTTCGCCATGCCCGAGAACGTCTTACGTCCCTTATGACTATGTTTTCCAGTAGATATACTTCTTCCTGTCATCTCTCGACTTACAGTATTAGCTATTTCAAGCCGGCCAGGACGACTAGAAAGGATGTAGATTTCTATCCTTGCTAAATCTGTCATTGGTGTGCTTGCCCGATATCTCTGGTCAGATAGGATGGAATATCTCAAGAGCAACCTCTTATATATATATATATATATATTTTTAAAAAAAATGGGATAGGGGAGGGGTTCTGCTTACAAGGAAATTCATGATGAGACCAGAAGGGCAAGTTTTGTATTCGCCTTTCGCATGTTATTCAAGAGAAGGGGACGTCCCTGGAGCTGGTGTCGAGGATTTCAAAGATATATCCACTCTGCTTGGTTTCATGCACCGCAAAACATATTTAACCATCGCTTATTCTGCTGCTATTCCTCTTCACGAATCACAACTATCCCACAGAACACCAAGCGCTTAGTGAGAAGAGTGATGTTGTCTCCCTATTCTGTTTCGCCAGCCTTTGCTCCTGATTACCGCAAGGCTAGGAGGCATCAACGAAAAGCTAGACCTAAGTGACGACGAATTCAGGGTAACAAGTGTAAAAGAGACAATAGCCCAAGGCACGAAATCGGATCCCATCCATCCCATCTCATCTCGTCTAGCCACCGCCCCCCTCAAAGTGGCGAGATTACCATTCCCACTACCCGTCCCATCATCACTTCCAGTCCAGTCCACTTATTCCATGCCCTTTGCTCACTCCGCTGCAAATCTCTCTTCCTTCTCCGTTCTCGTAGATTCACTTGCTGTCCGTTCTTCGCTGCCTGGTCTCATTCTTCCCGGACGCAATCCCCACCGAATCGCCAATCGCAGACTGATTGTCAACGTAAAAAAAAAAAAAAAAAAAAAAAAAAAAAAAAGAAAAAAGTGACAAAACTCCATGATGAATCCCCCCCTTCCGAACAATGTCCTCTCATAGCCGATTCGTTTCGCAATGAGGCCTAATGAGAAAAAACAGCACCAAGCCAAAACCAAAACCATTCCCTTTCCTTCCCACCCCTCCAGTCAAAGAAAACGAAAAGCCACTCTTGGTGAACTGAACCGAAAAACCGAGCTCCCGCGTAAGCCATCCCAAATCGCGTTTCGTTTTCCTCCCACTGGCGAAAAAAGAAAACGCCGTTCTCGTTGGTAACCCGTGGCTCGCAATGATCAAAGCCACACGAGGTCAAAAAGCGCCGAAAAGAAAATAGTGGCGATTGAAGAAAGAAGCCTCAGAACTTCAGCTGCTGTGCCGTTTTGTGTTGCTCCCGAAAAAAAAATCAAAAGTCTATGCCCATATTGTCTGTGCGGTGCGAGTGGGAAAGAAAAAAGAAAAGGAGAAAACAAAGAGTGGGAGGCATGGTATAGATCGACTCCGGATAGGCATCAGGGGAGGAGACGAAAATGTCGCAGAGTTGATGGGGAAAAGAAAAAAAAAACAGACGAGTTTGGGTATTAAGGATGAAGGGAAAAAGAGAAAAAGAAATCACAAAAGCTGGTTCGTTGTCAGTGGCCGCCTTTCGCTCACTGCTTCCCCTCGCTGAAGCTACCGCTCCGACGTCGTTTTTGTGGCGGCTCACCCGCTTCCCCGCGGGCGTTCTGGGGCAACTGAGGCTGCGGATGGCCATAGCCTCGCTGGGGAGCGAGCGAGCTTGTTGATGACGCCCGTTGCTGGTGCAGCCGCTCGCGAACGACCTGTGGGCCACCCAACGTTCTGCTGGAAGCCGGTCCAAGCGTCTCTGCTCTCAACTGAGCCTCTACCTCCGCAATCAAGTCGGCATTTGACCGGCCGTCCCTCGTGGTCGAGTATGTCGAGTTGTATCCCGGTCTGACTCTTGACAAGTTCCGGGGGGCTGGGGCCGGCTGAGTAGTAGGGTTCGCGCCGCGGGCGGACATTCCATGACGCACAGCTGCCGAAAATGGGTGCGTGCATGGTGTGTTCAGATCGGGTAACAAAGACGGAAAAGCAGACGGGTTAGGACGGAGGATCGAAGGGCTCCTCAGAGAGTCGGCCGGTGCAGGCGGCGCCAAAAACTGCAACAGGTTATGGCGCATAGTATCGGGGAGGAGGGTGCCCCTGCCCATGTTGCTGTTGCTGCCCATACCCGGTTGGAGCTGCCGCCCGGCGCGAAGCAGCCCAGTCAGCCCGACGGAACTTTCTTGGGTGAAGGGAAAGGAAACAGGGGGGGCAAAGAGGGGCATCTGTTGCTCACCGCTTGCTCCTGGCGGGCCACTTGGTTGGAATGGTCCCGGGGGGGCAGCACCAACTGAGCCAGGAAAACCGGCCATGCTCGGGAAAGCACCATGGGGAGGAGGCCCCGGGCGAGAGCCCGAAGGAGTGGCAAAGTTCGAAGCTGGAGGGCCGTAGCCACGGGCGGCACCGAACCGGGCCCGAGTCCTCCGCATGCTTTCGGTCGAGGGGTCGGAGGGAGAGGCCCGGCGCTCCCCGCTCTGGACACTTCTCGACGGCGGGTGGGTAGGCAATCGGCTGCCTGGTTCGGGGCCATGCCGATATGGCATTCCTACAAACTCTCCCGTCCTGTTGACAGCTGTTAGCACACCTACTCGACAGCGCCACAGCTTTTGAAATCCCAAACAACTCACGCTCGAATATATCCCTGAACACTGGGGGGCATGACAGGTTCAGAAGGCACCTTGTCTCGGCAGTAAGGGCAGCTGTCAGACTCTTCAAACCACTTCTTGATGCAGTGGTCACCGAAAACGTGCTTGCACTTTGGAAGTCGAAGCGGAGCCTCGCTGATCCCCTCGGGACTCGTCACTCCAAAGTCATTGTAACAAATGACACAAGCTGTCAGCCAAGTCAGCACCGTTGAGCTCGAACTGACAGCTGGAGGGGCAGGGAGCACTTACTTCTCTCGGATGCCGTCAGGCTCTCCATATCGACGCTCTGCAACGAGGCCAATGCTTTCTTGGAGGCCACACGCTTGTTGCTCGACATCTGGCCACGAAGAAGCTGCTGTTGGCGGAGACGACTCTCGTCCGGCATGTATCCGTGGCCGAACTGGGTGGCAAAGCGGTACGCTTCATCATCGTCGTCGATCGGGCTGTAGTCCTCTTCGCTTTCATCGTAGTCGTCACCGGTTGGTTGGGCCAGCTCAGCACGAGCTCGACGAATCACGCTTCGGCGTTGTTCACCACTGAACCCCCGATACATGGCCAGGGTCGAGTCACCGGCGGTCATTGGGCGAGGTTCGGGAAGCGGTAACTGACCGGACGCCCTGTTGCTCCCGGGGCCACGATCCGATCGTCTCGACGGCTCCCCTGAGCCATTGACCGGCTGGGGCAAGCCAGAGGACGCCGGGCCGGCTCCAGAACTTGGGTTGGAAGACATGTTGGTACCCGAAGCTGCCTGGGAGGGCTGAGCGGCGGGGGCATCGCTGGGAGAAGGGCGGTCGGTATTCATGGCTACAGAAGACAGCGCCTCCCGGCCAGGCTGACTCTGGTAAAGTTGGTGGGTTTGGTTTTGGGTTGACGCTTGAGGAAAAGACGGGGCTGGTGGCAAGCCCGAGTGGCTCTGGTGGTTTTGAATAACTGGCGCCACCGAAAACCGGTGGAGGGCAGAAGGATGGCGGTAGGGGAAGGAGAAGGGTGGTGGCACGGTGGAATCGAGATGTGGAAGATTTTGGTTCGAGTGAAAGCTGGGTGGCACAGAGTTGGACCCGCTAGGGTTTGTACTCCCTGCTCCGCCGTTGGGAAAGAATTGATCGGAGCCTGACGGCCTCAAGATTGACTGCAGCTGCAACGGAACCGAAAGGAGCGGGATGGCATGTGACGGGGGAGGGCCGGGGGCAGAAGCGGGGGCCACCCACTGATATGCGGGACTGGCACTCTGTGCCGAAGAGGACCATCCGGGGTAGATCGGATCGTAGTGCGGGTGCGGATGGGGATGAGAGAGGGAGTACGAGTGGGACTGGGAATGAGGCAGTGGCAGAGACAATGGGGGGGATTGAGTCTGTTGTTGTTGTTGTTGTTGTTGTTGCTGTTGTTGTTGTTGTTGGTTGTGTTGTTGCTGTTGTTGCTGCTGCTGCTGCTGCTGCTGCGGTTGTTGTGGTTGTTGTTGTTGTTGCTGTTGCTGTTGCAGTTGTCCGTGGCTGGGCTGTTGAGGGTGATGGTGTGGCTGAAGGGAGAGGTTGCGGCTGTGGGATGGCCGAGGAGCGTGGGGTCCTTGGTTTTGTCTGGACAGGTGGTACAGAGAGTTAACGCCATGGTGGTAGTGCGGGTATGAGGGGTAAAGATGAGGCAAGCCTGATGGCTGGCGATGCTGTTGTTCATTCCGGAAAAAGGGGCAACCGCCCTGACCCTGTGGTGGCACACCTTGGAATCCGGAATGCGTTGCTGGATGTGCGGGCGCCTGAGAGGTTGGCACCTCGGCCTGGTGCATCTCATAGTCCATTTGATCCATCTTGTTCTGCTCAGTCACCCGGACCGTGGTTCTGATTGCGATTCACAACGGGTAGCTGCAGTAGATAGCCTATGGGGGTGTGAGGCTGCTGCAGTTTCCGCCGTGAACTTCCTGATCCGTGGTTGGGCTCCTTTCAGCGGAGATGGCAACTGTCCCAGGTGTTTTTGACAAAGAAAGCGAAGCTCCTGAGCTTGTGGCTCTCACCGCTCTGCCCGTTCCCTAAAGATGCTCTGGCTCGTAATCCTCTCTTGCTTCCAGCCGGTGGCGGGACTTCGTGATGGCTAGGTTGAATATTGGCTCCGTCTAGTGGCTGAGAACCTCGATGGCCCAGATTTACGACTGGCAAAGCTGAAACTTTGATCCTCCACCATGCATAAGTAAATGTCCAGCGTGTCCGAGTCTTCCCCAACCGCAAAAACGGGCTCGTTTCGGGGTCGTGGACAGGGTTAGAGTTCGTCGGTGATTGATGCTCACTTTCGCCGTCGTGTTATCACCAGATATACTCGCTGAGGTCAGGCAGTCGCAAATCAGGGGCAATGGTCGTGGAAGTTTTCTGCTCTGCAACTTGAGCGCAAGCGGCGGAGTCAGTTATTTATCTCCAAGAAAATCCTAACTGCTCACAGCAGTCTCGAGCCCTCCGGCGGCAGGCTCTGCCCATCACGCCCCTGCAGAATCCCAGAGGGAGGGGAGGGGTGGGGGGTGAATTGCTCGTGGTTGCTCACTTATTCATTCATAAATCCCACGTATGAGGTGACAGCTAGATAGACCGAGCTCCAGACTCCACACCGGGCCAGAGGACTGATAAGACCAGAAGGAAACCCGCCGATAAGCCGAGAGGCAGAAGATAAAAGCGCCTGGTTGGAGATGTGCTCCGACAAGGACACAAAAGCTGAACAAGAGAGCAAAGACCTCAAAGGGATGGTGGTGAGGACACGGGTTTCGGCTGTGTGTTGAGGGAAGGCAGGTGTCGGAAAGAGAGCAAAAGGGAGAAGAAAGGGAACGGACGGAACAGGCTGTTGGGGATCGTGTCGGTTTTGTATCATCAAAAGCAAGAAAGACCCGAAGCAGCATGGAGCCTGAGCATGGAACATGGGGGGCAGGGCGGAGCAAAAAAGGCAAGGCACTTGTCCCGTCGAGCAAGTTCCAGTTTCAAGCCCAAGTAGGTATCAGTTTTGTTAGCAGGACGAGCCCAGTCAAGTCCAAGTCAAGGCTGGCTGGATGGGCTTGGTCATGTCAGGTCAGGTCACCGAGTCACCAAGAGTCACCCGTAATCAATTCGTTGCTGGTCACTCGGTGGTCACAGGCGGGACTGCAGAGCAGGCACCAGTAAGAGCCACCTCCAACCCGCTACCTCTCTTACCCTCGCGAGAACAAAAGCAGCAAGGAAGAGAGAGTAAGAGGGGTCCTCGATCACTCGCAGGTCTCGCTCGCATCGGCGGCATCTTTGCCCAGCCAAACCGAGGGCCGCTGTTGGTGGACTGCAGCGGGTGGATCCCCTGTACGTACCGTAAGCTACTGTACCGTACACAGCGCTGCGTAAAAAGAGACCGTCAAAGACATGAGCGGCCGCACCCCTCACTCACCCCTCCCTGATCGGTCCAGCGAGCAAGCCAGCAAGCCAGCAAGCCAGCCAGCCAGCGCTGTGCTTTGGTGCTTTGGTGGGGGGCGGGGGACGGACGGAGGAGAGGGGTGAGTGAGGGGTGCGAGGGAGGGGCTTCTGTGGAAAGTGCCGTCTGAGACTCCAAAAAGGCAAAAAGTGGAAGGCACAAACAACCGTTCTCAAAGGAACCTAGCCAAGGGCGTCGAGTGTACAGTGCCTAATGCCAGGCGGGCAGCCAATAAAACAAAGTTAAAAACAAAAAACCGCAAACTTTCCAAGCTGGAAAAAAATGCAACACACGTCTCAACAAAGCGGCGGCCGGGAGCCTGGGCTGGACTGTGTGTGGTGCGGGGATGCAGCATGCCCGTCCAAGGGACCAAAAATGAACAAAACCCGGAGAAAACGGACGATTGTCAGCATCGAGATTACGAACAAGACATGCTGAAGAGCAAATCGTCAGAAGGCAATCTGTAACCGTGGACCGGAAAAGCAGCTTGCGGCAGCAGGTCGCAAACGGCACCCGCAACAGAAGCACTTCAGACGGGGAGCACCTCGGTCTCAAGTCCGGTACCGCCGTGTGTGCGCCTTGGATGTGCCAGCGGTTGGAGGTGTGCTGTGTGTTCTGTACAGCGTCACTTGGTCGCCTTTTTATTAGGCTGTCTGGTTTCTGTGGGAATAATACCCGTCTGTCTCTCTGGTGAGGTATTGAACGGTAATCAAACAACCCAACCCAATCGCAATCCCGCCCACTGCCACACACCAACCCCAACCCCAACCCCAACCCCAACTGGAAGCTGTTCACCGTCGACGCCCCATGCCCAGCGCCCATCCTTGGACCTGGACCTGGATGAACCTGAAGCCAAACATGAACCTTGTCCCTGCCACATCACCCTTTCTGCCACCGTCCACCGTGTTGCAGCGTGCTGGCCCGGGGTGGAAGTCCACGAATTGTCAGTCGGTTGACCAGCCCGGAGTCCTTCAAGGTTGCCCTGGAGCGCAAGGAATCGCTGCTTCCGAGCCACATTATTACCGATGCCATCTTCTGGCCCGGTTCCGTCTCTCTGCATCAGGGCTGCGCTGGTTGTCATGCTGTGGCTCCGAGGCTGGAAGTGCGGCGAACAAAGAGACTTTTCACCAAACTCCATACTCGGAGCTGCTCTGATCCAAAAAAGTCCCTCGTATGCTGTGTTTACCGAAAAGGGTATGCTGGTGTTGTTCTGTACAACCCATATCCACCCAGACACCGGTCATCATGGTCGTCACCAAGCCGACTCTCCTTCCTCATCCTTCGCATGCTTCGGCTTTCGTGGCTCCTGCTATGCCGCAACCCATCACGCCCCCCCCCCTCTTCTCAAGGCAACGTGTCGCAAGCTAAGTTGCATTTTCCTCGGGCCTAGCCATCAAGCGATATCGACGCCTGAATTATCGCTCTATGTATGTATACACTACCGCCCCTCCCGCACTCGCCATTCGATTTCAACCATGGATCGCTTGCTCACAGCTCTGGGCGCATATTGATCAACAGCTTTCGAACCCAAAACCTTTAATTTTGGCAACACATTTTCCTGCCCTTCCGGCTTCTTGCTCCGGGTACGTACTGGTTTGGAGCTCGGCTTGGCAAGCCAGATGCGCCCCGCTATTCCGTTTCTGTTCCTGTGCGCCTGGGATCCCTGCGGCCGGGATCCTTATCTATTGGTCAGCCGACAGCCTCGAAATGAAGCTCAACACCTGATTCGCTTCCTTCATCTTTGATCCTGGAGCTGATCATGTACCCCTGTTCAGAATGATGACATTCCATCTTATCAGCTTCGCCCGATCACTTACAAATGACGGCAATGCCCCGCTTCAAAAAGCTGTCTGAACCAAGCTCTCGACATCGAAACTGGACCGGAAACATGGCCTCGACCGTTTGGCTGCCGTGAGGGAGAAGGGATGGGTTGGATGGCGTCCTGCGCAGCGTCCGGTGATACTGGGCTAACTGCCACGCATGCCCAAGCTCTCGATGGTGAGCTGTGCTGCACTGGCGCGTTAGGTTTGATGCTCACGTTACCCCTCATCAACCCCTCCCCCCGTCTGTCCTGGGCTGGTCGTTTCTTTGATGGGCCTGGAATGCCCACCACGACCAGCATCGACCAGCATCGCCAACCCTCCTCCTCCCTGCCAAGCCGACATGGGAAAGCGGGCGTCGGCAACTTGTGCCCTTGGCCGGCCGATGGTGCGCAACTCCATGTTGCTCTTTGGCGACGCATGTCTTTTCGCTGAGAAGCCGTCGTCAAATAGCCTTCCACTCCTGGCTTACCTGCATGGAAAGAGAAATAACGCTGCTTGACTCGCAAACACCCGGTCGACACGAGCAGCAGCAGGTAGCGACGTCGCACACGAGCAGTCCTGCCACCAACATCCAGAGATGCAAATAGCTTCGGGATTTTTGCTCATAATCGCAACCCTAGCGCCCTCTGTGGCCCAGCACCAGCACCACCTCCAACAACAACCAACCCCCGACCCCAGCACCCGATAGAGAGCCATGCTGGAATCCTCGACTCGACTTGCTTGTGTGTGGCCTGGCAGCAGCATGTCACCATGCTCTCTCGGACCGCTCTTTGCCACTCGACATTACTTATCACCACATCCTTGCAGCAAATAGCGCACCTCCGCACCACTGCAACCGCTTTCTTCGCGCCAGGCGCAATCTGCGCCCTAAGGGAAAAAACGAACGAAATGGACCACCTGCCCCGTCTGTCGCAGTGCAATGTTGTGTGCTGGATGCCGAAAACGACAGCCAGGTTCGTGTCGGGCCAAGGACAGTTCTCATCCGTACGGCCTATCACATTTCGTCCCGTCGTATCCGTTCCGGCTTTGACAAGTCAATCCTTCTTAGCACTGACCCCCGGTTCCGGTGTTTTGAGTCCAGCGAGAACACTTTTCCCAGCCACTCTGACTTTTGTTGTACGCTGTTCAACCGGAGCAAGGGCACTGGTGTCCCCTTATCCAGAATTTCGTGGTCAAACATTGAAATTTGCTTGTTGACTTCTGCGCTGAGATTTGCGGTTGTTTTTCTATGGTATTGAATTTCTTCCGTTTCCGCCGCCGGCCCGGGGTTTACGGTTTACGGAGCCTCAAACAAGCGGGGTTGGTCCCCGGATCCGGACCCGGCCCGGAAGCTCCAATGCTTCTCGCCAAGCCGGACCGGGGGCCTTGCGTTTTCTTGCGCGCAATCCATTCTAGAGTCCTGCCGCTCCGTGTAGCCGACTTCGCTTCGGTGTTGTACTGCATTCAGTTATCGTGACGGTTAGTTTTATTTTATTTTAAAGCATGTGCTGCACGGAGCTATCTCCGTCGTCGTACAGGACCGCGAGACCCCTAGGTGGTGTCCCGGTTCTTCAGTCATCAACGACCGCATTCTCGCTGGGCATGGAACCTGTGCTCTCAGATATGCAGAGATATCAGTACAGAGGGCGACACAGTGACCTTTGGTTCTACAATTATACCAGTATTTGTCTGATCGCTCGCACCCAAGTGTTCGGGCGTACCCAGTGCGTCGCCTTTTCCACGGCGTAGGTTGAGAACGCCTTGCCCTTACGATATAGTTCTGCTCCATATATTTCAGCGCAGTAACTTTCTCGGTTGCCACCGACGTCTTGGCTCCAAAGTTCTCTTCCAAAAGAAGCCTGCCAGTTCGTCAAGCTATCCATTCAGCCAAAGCCCGACTGTTACTGCCAAGTAGGCCGCGATACCACTGTAGAGCAGACTTCCCTCAGCAGGTCTCTCGACTGCGTGCGAAATGTTGGCAAGGCTGCTTCCGGAACGGGTTTGGCAACGGCCAGATCGCCGGCCTTGACGAATACAAACTGCCTGCCCGAGAGACTCGCCTGTTGCTCACGTACACCTGGACCCGAAACTGAGCGCGGGAAGCAAGGAGGCTTGTGTTCTCGGAAACCCATCGTTAAAATACAGTGCCGTCACTATGATGTCGACATCTTCCTCTCCCCCTTGCTGATTGAGACACAGAAAAGATTAGTTTACTTACGACCCCTGGTTCTTCTTTCTCAAGAAGGTTTAATGTGAGCTTTGGAAAGTGAGCTTTGCCATGCTGTCAACCACAAGACGCTCGAGAATACAAAGCTTTGTTTCATGGAGTGATTCGACCAAACTGTGTGATCTAATTGTGTCAAGATGGGCGGTTCTACCCGAGAAAAGGCAACATTCACCTCCCATGTGTCGATGCCATCCCTGACAAACACACCAAACATCCCATTAAACCCTCACCCCGCCCAAACATCTCTACCCCGATCCCTGCTTAACAAAGTCTGCTAACCTTTTAATCCCCTTCCCCTTCCTCTTCAAACTCCTCAAAGGCGGCCTGGGCTCCTCACCCCACCTAAACCGTTCCTCATCCTCCGTCATCACAGAAGAGATGCTCTCCGGTTCCTCCACCACCGCAACCTTTTCCTTCCCCTTCCCCTTCCCCTTCCCCTTCTCCTTCGCTTCCTCTTCCTCTTTCTCTTTAGCAGCAAGACGCTCCAGCCGTCCCTTCAACCACTCCTCCTCTGCCCGATCCGCATCCTGTCTCCTCTTTCTGGCGGTTTGCATGTCGTTCAGCATCTGCTCCACCTCTTTGCGGGTCGCCTGCTCGTCTTCGTCTGCGTCCTCGTCAGAAAAGGCTTCAAACACCGCCTCGTGGTTGCCAGCAGCTTCGTCGCCGTCTATACTCTGGATCTCCCAGTCTTCATCTGTGCTGTCGTGGCTGTCAGGATGGGATGTTTTCCCGGGGGAGGGCGCAGTTTGCGCAGAGGAGTTGGTGGTCGGGATGGCGGGATCTGTGGGGTTGCCTGAGCAATAGACTCGGATGCCCTCGCCTAGTTGCTCGTTTTGTTGCCGGTCTGGACCTTGATTGTAGTACTGCCTTTCCCGTTGGTTCCGACTTTGGGTCTCTTCTTGAACATGGTCTTGTTTCTGGTCTGGAGCTTGTCCATGCCCCTGCTCCTGGTCCTGCGCCTGTTCTTGATCTCCGTCTTGATGCTCATGCCCGCCAACGCCATCACCAGCACCTTCGTCGTTCTCGGGGATAGCGCCCGTGTCGGGACTGGCATCGGGGATGTACACAGGCCTGTCAGGTGGCGGTCGCGAACCAGAGGGCGGTGGGCTAGGCGGCGGACTGGGGGCCGGACTGGGAGCTGGACCAAGAGATGAAAACCTCTGGGCAGCCTTCTTTGCTCTCTTGTTGACAGACTTTGCCAACTTGTCCTGCTCTTCTTTGCTGGACCTTGGCTTGGACATGCTCTGCCGTCTCGATGGACCTTCTCCGGCTGGACCTCCAAACCCCGAATTCTTCCTTGTCGGTTTCGACAGTTTATCATGTGGCGGCTGGGTGACAAAATCATCCAAAACAACGTGCGGCCGCACGGTGCCGTGTATAGTCGTGTGTTCCTTGACACCGCCCTCTGGATAACTCGGTGGCGCTTCGCTGGTGTCTCTAGCTTTGCCCTTTTCCCTGCTTCTGCTTCTGCTTATCCTTACAGTCGACTCGCCCGGTTCATTTCCTGCATCGGCAACCTCATAGGAACCGGATTTGACGTGAATTTTCGTCCTGGACCGGTGCTGCTCTCCACTTGTAGGGCGCACTACCGGGGTCTCATGCACGCCTTCTACGTCGATGACATACGCCTTGACCTTCTGAGGATCGTCCTTGCTATCGAGAATGATCGTCAACTTGTGCCCTTTGAGAAGATCTGGAGGGAAGCTAAGCTTGGGCAAGCCCTCTTCCACATCGAAACTCGGCTTCTCATCGACACTGTCACCATGATCCTCGGCTTCCAGGCTACCAGAAGGGTTGTTTTCTTCGGGAATGATACCATTCGCGGTGTCAGCCGTCTTGTTCACTTTAGCATGACTGCGTTCCGGTAAGACATCCACAGTGTGCCGCCTACGTATCCCAGTGTTTGGGCCCGGATCTCCCCCATTCACGTTCGAGCCGCCGTTGGCATCAGTGTTCTCTGGTGCAACAGGCTTCGATGCTTGGCCAGGATCGCCCTCTTTTGTTTCGGGAGCCACAGTATCATTGACAGGAGTCGAACTGTTGACTTTGGGCGCACTGTCACCAGGAACAGCAGGCTTTCCGGATGGTGGAGGGATCGACTGCTCATTAGGGTCGTTCTTGTCAATATTCGGTGCTCCATCACTTCCCGGAAATAGCCACTGTGAAACTTTGTCCGAACTCGCCTGCGCGTCGCCGCCAACCCGAGTCTGATGACCTTTCACCCTGATGGTTACGTCCTCGTCGTCGGTTAAAGGAGGGGGCCGAGAGTTTGCAAGACGTTGAGCATCTTCTTGCCACGTAGCAGGCCATCCAGCCACCTCCACGCCCGGCCACACCCCGTTAGGCGCCGTTGGAGGTTGGTTTGTCTGATAGTCTTGGGACGGCATCCCGGAAGCAGGCGGCGGCGCTGGCGGCGATGGAGTGTAAAAGTCAAAGGGGTTTGGTGTCCCGGCAACGTTGGCGGGCCCGGGTCCTTGTAGCCAAGGATATGTCCCGACATAGGGAGCAACATTGTGATGCACGTCATTTGGATTGTGTGGCTGTCCGTACGCGGTCGGGTAGTTGAAGTATGGGTAGTTGGAGTATGGGTAGTTGGAGTATGGGTAGTTGGGATTTGGGTAGTTGGGATTTGGGTAGTTGGGGTTTGGGAAGCTGGGATCTGGGTAGATGAAGGGATACGGATATCCTGAAGCATGTTGTTGTCCAGAGATGAAGGGACTGTATCTCGGAATGCCGTCAACATTGTCTCTGGCCTTATCTGCTGTTGGCTTCTCGTCGGTCTGGTTGTGTAATGCCAGCATCGGCATCGGGACTATCGAGGGGGCGTCGAGTTGAAGCTTCTGTCTGGCGAAATCTATGATATAAGACGGAAGCTTTGGGCCACACACGTTGAAGGCTGCCTGAAGAAGTTCGGAGGAAAGATTTTCATTTTGAGGGGTAGGCTGCCGATTATCCTCGCGAATATCGGAACGGAGAAGGGTTTGCGCAGGAAGAACAGCGCTGGCCCATCTTAGTGTTGCATTTTCACAATTCTCGTTCCTTGTGGGATCAAAATTGGTGGGACTTATTCCCAAGTCTTGCAGCTCATTCGACTCGTTCAAGAGCAAATAAGTCGACAGTCGCGTGGCGAGGTAGCCTTCAGTATCCCCCTGGATTTCGAGCTGGAGGCGACAGAGATCTGACATGGACCTTCCCGGGTTTTGGGAAAAAAGGATCAAAATTTTCAAGGCCTCTGCTTTGAGGAAGTAGTCTCCAATGGCATCGGCGGTGGCTACCACAACTTCTGCGGTATGGCGTTGTGCTGGGCTAGATCGAGTGAAGAACATGTCCCATGAAGGCCTTTCCAGCCCGTTTTTCGGAACATAGATGGGCAAATGTATTCCGTTCTTTTGTTTGAGCTCGAGACCGTCAAAGTCCTTGAGGTGAATCCCGTCAGGTCGCTCTGGAGCAGCCGTCTTCTCGAGCACTGCTTTGACAAGTAACCATTGTAGAAAGGGCCTGCTCCGCATGAGCCCCTCATCGTGGTCTTGAATGGAGCGTGCTAAGACCGTGGCATATTCGAGTAAAAGGTGGTTGCGAACATCCATTTCCTTGTTGTGATCTTGAAGTATCAGTGAGGTAAAAAGGTCAAGGAGACCCAGCGCCGATGGTTCGTCGTAGCTCGTCCGAATCCAGTCATTGGAAATTAACTCCATAATTTTGGGAAGGTAACTGGTCCCGAAAAACATGACTGACATGTCCTGCCAGCCAAACACAGATGTGGCAGCCACCAAAAGATCTCTGGCATCCCAGATGCTATCTTCTGCGGTGATCTCGCGATAAAGGCGGCTCCAATTGAAAAGATTCTTTGCGTAAATCTTGGGCACGTCAATAATGCCTTCATGCGTACAGGCCTCCAAGCGGTGCAACACCCGCAGGCACAAACTCAGTAGTTGTATCTAGGAAATGGTCAACATACGATCCTCAAGGATGTGGTGCAAGAGATTACATGTTTCTTACCTCTGTTGATCCTATGACTTGTTCGGTGCTGAGGGCTTTCAGCGTGTTTTCCACAATCTGCCACGCCATCTGTATGTAGTTTGGAAAGTGCCGCTGGGACAAGAGGTCCAGCAGAGCATAGTTCGCTGCCAGCTTGCCTCTGTTCAGTTCATCCATACTCTCCTCTCCGACAGGAGGCAGAAATTCCGGCAGTAGCCGCATATCTCGGAATAGCTTCAAGTTTCCAGATGAAACCAGCATTTCTGCGTACTGAACCCGGATGTATGGGATGGTGCTGTAGCGTTCAAGGTTTTGCTTGAAGTATTCTTGCGCGTCTTTGAACCGGCCGAGCCGCCTGAGTCGGCAAAACTCCTCGAGATCAGTGTCCCAGTCTTCTTCGATATCAAACTCGAGCCGGATCGTCATATTTTTGGTTGATTGCGAGGGGTCATGAACGAGGTCAACAGGTCGCTCATAAACATCGTGATTTGATGGCTGGCTTTCCTGGTCCTCATCGCTTATATCTGAATATTCCGAACTCTGGCTAAATGTTCCCCCTATTGATGTTGGGCGGTCCTGTAAATAAATAGGCACATACTCGTAAGGGGGCGGTTTGAAATCTGGATTCCGTCGGTTTCTGCGAGACTGTTCTCGTCGTGGTTGCGTCCGAAGTTGCAGAACAGGCGGTCTCGTACGAGTTTCGACGTTGAAGGGGTCCTCATGTAAGTGACCTGTACGTGGTTCCCCGCCAGACTGGTGTGCCGTTGGTTCCTCTTGTGCTGGCCTTCGTCTTGCTCTAGATACTGGCCGAACCGTGACAAGGGACCGATTGCGTTGCTCGGGGCCATCGTGACCCATCTGATCCCAGTAGTTCACCGGCCCAGTAGTTTGTCCCCTCGCCTCCGAGATATAAGTATTTGCCCTGCCTAGATTTTGTATCCAGGTTGGACGCGGAGGCGATGGGGAATTTGAAAAAGAAAGCGGTGAAGGAGACCGGCGCCGTTCCCGTGAAGCAGAACTCGCTTGTTGCCGTTGACGTCCCGTTTCCAAATCCTGTCCCCGTTGATCTTGTGCTGAGCGCTTTGGTCGCCGCGGCCGCTCCGGCTGCTGCTGTTGACGAGGTGGCAGGCCATAGAACTTCCCATGTTTAGGGGCTCTTGGTGCTACGCTGCCGTTGCGAACCGTCGTAGAAGACAAGCCTTGTCTTTCATTCTCATCTTCATGATAATGCTCACTGTCGCCGATATCATCCTGGTCGACGCTATCGTCTGTGTAATATGGACTCGACATGGCGCAAACAGAGTGGCCGAAAGGAGAAGCACGAAGAGATAGACCGTGACAGCCAGTATCAGAGCCTTCCTATGCCTATTTCTGTTGGCTGTGTTCTTCCAAAGTCTTTGCGAAACTCTGTCTGGATGCCATGCGGGGGGTGGGCACTACATGGAGCGTCTTGCAGCCTTGCCGAGAGCCCATGAGACGCTGTTCCGCAGCATACCCTGAAAAAGTAAGCAGCGCCAATTCGAAACGAGAAGGCTGCATCTCTGGCGAATCGCAGGGGCTTGGCCAAGCTGGCTCGCATCAAGACGACCCGCCTGTGCAGCTCAAGTGAGGCATCCGTGTTGCACAGCCTGCACCAGCACAAGTCCCCCGCGGCCCAAATGTTGTGTTATCATCGTTAGCACCCCGCTACATCTGTTCGAAAAGTCCGCAGCAGCAGGCCTGAGTTGAGCTTTTGTGATTCCCACGTGTCTTGGACCCGGCCAACCAAGCTCCTGATGTCGACAATGGACGACACATGGACCTCACCCGAGCTGAAGGTCAAAAAGCGTGGGAGATATGGACGGCGCGATTATGAACGATTCGACCATATAGCCTCATCCCACATGCGAGCAGGCCGTGGAAGCATTGGCAAAGTCGAGGTTGATTGCCGCTTCATGTTCACCAAATCCCGCTGGGGTGTACTTGGGGAGTCACAAAACCCAGCTGGCATATTGTACCTCGATCTAGACTTTCACCAACCCCCAGACTGCAAACTCGAGTCAGCAACTGTATCTGTGAAATTGACCGAGGAAGATGGCGAAGACGCACGCATTGAGCATCGCTCCTCTTGCCCAGTCAAATTCACCGACCATTACGGCCCAAAACACATCCGTGGCCGAGAAACCTTGGTCCAAACGAGAAAGCTCGTCAATCGAACGCCAAATGTCAACGTGTTGGGATATGGTGCCGGTGGGCTGGGTATCGACAAAGAAAAGACCGTGACTGGGGGGAGTCGCTGGAACTTTGAGGGTCATATCTCCTCGACGAAGGGCTCGATCTGGTACAACACTTTGAAATGGGAGCTGAAGGAGAACACATTCGAGTATCAACCATCACACAACAACCTTATCCACACAGCCTTCGTGCTCGAGCACAATGCGACACGGTTCTATATGACGGTCGAGATCAGCGGAAAACTCTCCAAGTTCTCAGACGAGTTCATGAAGATGTTCAAGTTCCGTGACGGGAAAAAGGAAATAGTTACCAAGATTGAATGGGCAAACGGTTACTCATGCCCGCTCCGGCTGGATCGAATGGCTCGTGAGCTGCATCTGCAGATGGAGTACGAAAACATGGCGAGGATCCCGATGGAAATGCCCGATGCTTTGCCAGCACACTATCGGCCTGTGGCCACGTCTCCAATGCCGCCGGTATACCATCCGCAACAGCCCAGTGTCGAGACAATGCCACCGACGGGGAGGATAGAGGAAGTGTCGTCGGGAAACATCGACGGGAATGTCAGGATATCACAACCGGACCGCCCTCCTCCACTTGCCGCCAGCGATTCTCTAGACAGCTTGCGAATAGCATCGGGGCTCATTCCTCCGCCAGTAGCTCACGAGCAAGCCAGTCCAGAGGCAGATCAAGTCTCGGACACTTTGGGCTCCACCACTTGTGTAAACTCGTCCGAGGATGCCGATGAGGATGAACAGAGCGGCAGCGGGAACAGTTCGAGTACTGAGAGCACGGCTGCGGAAGAAACCAACGAGGTTAGACCACAGAAAGGTAGCCCAGTGGATATGGGTAACCCGGTCTCGATATGGCTGAGAGGCATCATGCTGGTGTGGTTGGCCATGCTGGCTCGCGCAATCGGTGCGTCAGTGGTGGAAGCAACGTCGAATCCGAAGGTAAAGATGATCGAAGGCGAAAGGATTGAAAGGAGGAAAGGACCAAAAGGTGCATTGCGTTCAACAACACCTAAAAAGGCAACATCAACAGGAACTTGAAGGAGAGAGGGACTCGGAAGTCATGTATTCTCGACCCCAGCCCCGAACTGTCACAGACCACGGTAACAAACGGAGGCTAGAGGATGATGGCAGAGAGATGGCGAGAAAAGAGGCGTGCTTTCTTGTTGATAGTAAATAGCTAGTGTATAATATGGGAGCCGAAGTGTCTGTACGATCGACGATTCGATGTTTAAAGCTGATTTTGCGTATTTTTGAATTTCTCATTGTTGAGCCTTTGGTTGATGTTTCAGAGGTCAGTGCGCTCCGGCCAGGAAATACAGCACACTAACATAGTGCTACCTACCCCACACCCGAGTCTGTTAGCCACTCTCTCACCACACAGCAGGCATTCCCGAGAGGGCATCAACACTTCCATATCAGCGGACAGATAGGCAGCCAGCCTTCAACTTAACGGCGAGACGCGAGTTCGATACTCGACTACAGCGACATCATTCACAGGGAGGCCGGCAAAGAAAGCCTGGGATCTCGTCACGATTCCCGATACCACTCAAGCGTTGACATTCACATCGCTCGCTACACCTGTCCTCTCCGTCCCCAGTGTGATCTCATCAACCCTCCGCAAACAAAGGCCCGGGTCACCATCAACCAAGCGAAAGAGGCCCCATACATACAATGGCGGACCTTTTATATGATCTTCTTTTACCGTCAGGGTCGTCTTCATCCCCAACGACGACTCCCGATGCAAGTTTGCTCGAGTACCTCACAACACTGGCGTCCCAGCCATTATCATCGCTCGAATCAAGCGAACCTCAAGCGCTCGCACACTCATCTCACGCGCTCCTGCTCTCACTCCAATCGCTTTCCAAGAAATCTCACAAGCAGATCATCGAATCGGCAACTCATCACGCGTCACTCCGCACTACGTTGCCTGCCTTGGCAGCAAGCACCGCTGAGCTGCGAAATGCCCTCCCAAAGCTGGATAGTGAAGCAGTGCGGTTCGCAACCACCTACAACAGAGACAGCGACAATGATGTTCTCGCCCGGCGAAAAAAGGCATTGCTTCTCTCGCGCAACGTCGAGCGGCTCGTCGACGTCCTCGAGCTACCGCCCCTCCTCTCCTCGTCTATCTCGACAGCCCCAGTCAACTACTCCTCAGCACTGGACTTGAACGGTCATATCCGGCGACTGCATTCGCTCTACCCAAAGTCACCTCTTGTTACATCCATCTCCGCCGAGGCTGACGATGTCATGCGAAATATGGCGGCCAACCTCATCCTCTCTCTCAAAGCTCCTGGTCTCAAACTCCCTGCTGCCCTCCGAACCATCAGCTGGCTTCGCAGAGTCTTGCCGGATTTGGAGGCAGTTGCCACTGCACCAACAAATAACGGCTCAAAGAGTAGCGATGCTCGGGAGAGGGCGCTGGGGGCAGTGTTGCTTGTCTGCCGCCTGGCAACCCTCATGACAATGCTCGAAGCCCTCGAACCACTTAGGGAACTCGCCGATCAGGAAAAGGCCCGCCAAAAGGCCATTGGCAGCGGAAAAGCCTGGTCTGGTGGGCAGCAGACGGAAAGATATCTGAAGCGGTACATTGAGATCTTCCGTGAGCAGAGTTTTGCTATCGTGAACATGTTCCTCAAGCTGTTTCCGACTACCACGGCGGTGGCAACAGATGGGCCAGCAGCGGCAACGGGGAGCGATGACCCACTGGAGCCGATTCCATCTGCGCTTGCTACTTTCCCTCTCTACTTGGTCGACATGCTATTGGAGACCCTGCGCGTGTATTTGCCTACCGTGAAAGACCAGGGAGCGAGGGACAGT